>NC_081406.1:448042154-450442154 GCF_030272615.1 Cryptomeria japonica
TAAAATGTAAAGGTTAATACTATACTATGTTACCAAGCAAAGAACCTAGTTGGTAAACCCTAAGGAACCTAGTCGGTAAACCCTAAGGTTATCGCTATCGGTTAATGAAGGCAGAATATCTACCGAGTGAAGTTTAGTATTCACCAAGTTGTTACCAAGTTGTAACCGAGCTATAACAGAATGCATTAAATGTTTGCACATGGTATTTAATGAAAGAAGCTGATGAGCTGGAGCAGATCAATGATTGGTAAGTTGTGGAAGAAGTTTGTTAACGAATCTAAGGCAATGGAAAGTCGGCATGAAGATCTACAGCTCAGATTGAACCGCAATACCCTAGCACAAGTTCCAAGACTATTATGTAAGTTCCAAGGCAGGGTAAAACATTTTCAGATCAAAAGATGCATTGAACCTGGACAAGATTGAAGATCTGATGGCTATGATTGATCATGGGAAATGTGATCAACGAGATTAAGTGGTTACCTAATTGTTTATAAATAGGAAACTGTTGATAAACAATGTATGCGGGCAAGTGTATGCACAGGGATGCTACATAGTGATTACCAAGCACAAAAGCTTGAAGACCTATTGGAATAATAGAGTATAGAAGCCCAACAGATAGAAAAGATTAGTTCTATGTCTAAATTGTATTGAACAAATAGGAATCTGCTTTAGCATTTTAGATGTGAAGTTGCAGATAGATTTTTATTACTATTATTTCGAGAAAGTGACAGAAAATCTCTTAACCAAGTGGACTTAACAGTCTTATATGTAAATCCTCTAGCAAGGTGACATTTTGATTGAGTGTTTGAAATCCTTTAACAAGGTCACTTCTAACAAAGTGAAGATCCTAATAGATCTGAGGCAAATCCCTTAACTGGGTCACATCTAGCAATGTGTTTGTAATCTTTAACAGGATTTGCTTTTAACCGAGCATACTCTAGAAGAGTATATTTCTTAGTGGGTTCGAAATCCCACAATGGTTTTTCCCTATTTGGGTTTCCACATTAAATCTGGTGTTATGAGGTTTATATTGTTCATATGCTTTTGAGTTTGAATGTTTGACAGTTTTTGGTTATATGACTGATATAAATGTTACTGAGGTTGAATCTGATGTTTTTATGAAAGATTAAGTTTTTTATGATTCACCCCCCCCCCTCTCACCTTGTTGGCTATTGGATCTGTACTTATATTAAGTATCAGAACTATCAATTGGTATCAGAGCAATGGACTCCGAAAGGAAAGTTTAAAGGCACTTGAGTTAAAGATCCAAAGATGTATAAGAGGGATGCACTGAAGTTGAACAAGTCAAGTTTCTCTACATGGCAGAAAAGGATGAAGCTACATCTATTAGGAGTTGGAGAATATGTTGTAGACTATATGGAGAATGATTTTGTCACACCGAGCACCTATCCATTGACTATGGAAGAGATAAATGTGAAGCAAGAACATATTCAAGCAATGATTGAAATAACATCTGCATTGACCGATTCAGAGTTTAATGATCTAGAAGGCTGCAATGATGCAAAGGCAATGTGGAATAAGCTCATATCAGTATATGGAGGAGATGAACATGTTCAAAGAGAAAAAGTAGATAGTTTAAGAGGACAACTTGAATCTATGAGGATGAATGAAGGTGAGAACATAACTCAATATAGTACAAGACTAAAGGAGATTGTCAATCAAATCAAAGGAGCAGGTGGAACTATTGAAGAAAAAGATATAACAAGTAAGTTGTTAAGAACCCTTCTTCTAGCTTATGCAATCCAAGTCTCAGCAATCAATGAATTGAGTTCTGTACCTAATATGCCAGTTTCCTTGGATGCTACTATTGGTAAGCTACATGCATTTGAGTTAAGTAATTTTGATAACAGTGGATCTTCAGTAAATAAAGTTGAATCTGCATTTAGTTCTTTTCATCTTCATGAATCTAATGATTGCAATGAAAGAGAGTATAAGTACTCTGAAGGAGATCATAGTGGAGCAAGTGAAAGATTTCGGAAGAACATGGAAGCAGTACACAAACTGTATGAAGAAATCAGAAAGCAAGAAGAGTTTGAAGCACTATTGGCAAAAAGGTTACCGAGGGGCAAAGGTAAGTATAAAGGAAAACTACCTTTGAAATGTTTCAATTGTGATAAGATTGGATATATGGCTTCTAACTGTCCTGACAAAGATTTTACTGAAAAGAGAGATTACCAAGATGACAGACAGAAAGATAACTATTACAGAGGACACCGAGACTTCAGAAGAAGAGATAGAAAGACATGCTTAATAGCTGATGAGGAATCTAACAATGATAAATCAGATGAGACTGATACAGAGGAAGTTGTTTATGTGGCTATCAAGGATGGATCAGATGAAGAAAGGTATGAAGAAAAAGCCCTAATATCTCACATAAACACTAATGATTATTGGATTATAGATAGTGGATGCTCACATCATATGACAGGAGATAAACACAAGTTTGTTATGTTAGAAGATTATGATGGAGGCTATGTTAAATTTGGTAATGATGCACCATGTTTGGTAAGAGGTAAAGGATCTATAACACTTCTTGATAATGCAAGATGCAATGATGTCTATTGGGTTGAAGGTTTGAAATACAATTTGTTGAGTGTAGTACAGCTAAACAACATAGGTTACCAAATAGAATTTCAGAAAGGAATTGTCAAAGTTCATGACAAGAATGGAAAGTTAGCTACTACCGGGACACAAACAAAAGGTAATACATTTCACCTTGACTCAACTCAGAATAAGTGTTTGCATGCAAAGATTGATGATACCTGGCTATGGCATAAGAGGTTTTGTCATGTAAATTTTGATAACCTAATCAAGATAAGTAAGAAGCACAGAGTAAGAGGTCTATCGAGTCTTGAAAAACCTGAGAATGCTATGTGCCGAGGATGCTAGATGGGTAAGATGACAAGATCAAGCTTTACAAGTAAGTCTTACACTTCTAAGGGAATTTTAGATCTAGTGCACACTGATCTTTGTGGTCCTATGAAAGTTCAAAGTTATTATGGTGATAAATATTTCATATTATTTGTGGATGACTATTCAAGGATGATGTCAGTAATGTTTTTAAAAGAAAAATCAGAAGCTTTTCAAATGTTTAAATGGTACAAGGCAAGAGTTGAAAATGAAACAGGAAGACAATTGAAATGTCTTAGATCAGATAGAGGAGGAGAGTTCACATCTGATGAGTTCAAGTTATTCTGCAATGATCATGGTATTAAAAGACAAGTCTCTGCACTGAGAACTCCACAGTAGAATGTAATAGCTGAAAGAAGAAATAGATCTATTGTGGATTGTGCTAGAACACTGATGATTGAGAAGAAGGTGCCACAAACATTTTGGAGAGAAGCAATAAGCACGGCTGTTTACACCTTGAACCGAGTTCAATTGAAGAAAGGTACTTTGAAGACATCATATGAGATCTGGTATGATAAGAAACCTAATGCTAGTTATTTTAAAATCTTTGGAAGTAGATGCTATGTTCATAAAGATGATAGAAATGGCAAGTTTGATCAGAAAAGTGAAGAAGGAACATTTCTAGGTTATTCTTCTAGAAGTAAATCATTTAAATTTCTGATCAAATCATCTAACAAGATAGTAGAAAGTGCAAATGTGAAAATTGATGAATTTGCAGAAATAAATGATGAAGGAAATTCCAAAGAACTAGAAGACTATGATGAATTTGTCTATGTGCAACCGAGAAGTCCTACCGAGAAAACTATTGAAGAAAATGAAGAAAATATCTAGTTACCGAGTGATGAAGAAGATCCTATAGAGCCTACCAAGCCTGTATTAGCCAAGTATGTCAGAAGACATCATGCACCAAGTCAGATTATAGGAGATAAGGATGATCCAGTGATGACAAGGAACAAACTGAGACATAACACATGTTTGATATTTGAATTTGAACCGAGAATAGTAAAAGAGGCATTTAACAGTGAAGATTGGGTAAATGCTATGATAGAAGAGATTGATCAAATCAAGAAGAATGACACATGGACACTAATCCCAAGACCGAAGGACAAAAATTTAATCGATATAAAGTGGATTTTCAGAAACAAGCTAAATGAAAAAGGGGAGGTCATTCGAAACAAAGCAAGATTAGTTTGCAAAGGTTATGCACAAGAAGAAGGAATTGATTATGGTGAAACTTTTGCACCTGTTGCTAGACTTGAAGGAGTAAGAACATTGTTGGCCTATGCTGCTTTCAAGAACTTCAAGATATATCAAATGGATGTCAAATCTGCATTTCTGAATGGAATATTAGAAGAAGAACTTTTTGTTGAACAACCTAAAGTATTTGTTGAAGACAATAATAAAGATCAGGTATGTAAGTTGAACAAAGCTTTATATGGTTTGAAACAAGCACCGAGAGCATGGTATGAAAGATTGCACTCTTATTTGATTAAGATTGGTTTTATAAGGACAAGTGAGAATAGTAACATGTACATGAAGAATGATGAAAATGGAATACTGATCTCAGCCATATTTGTTGATGATATTATATTTTATGGAAATGACTCTTTATGCAAGAACTTTGGAAATGAAATGAGCAAAGAATTTGAGATGTCATTAATCGGTGAGATAAAGTATTTTATAGGTTTACAAATACTGCAAATGAAAAATGAGATTTTCATTACTCAATCCAAATACATAAAGGAAATCTTGAAGAAATTTGGAATGGATGATTCAAAACCAATAAGTACTCCTATGACTACCAACTGTAAATTATCAAAGAATGATGAATCTGCATCTGTTGATGAGACACTCTACCGATCCATGATTAGAAAACTACAATATGTTGTTCACAGCAAACCAGACATAGCACATGCAGTAGGTATAGTTGCAAGATTCTCTGCAGATCCTAAGGAAACACACATGACAGTAGTCAAAAGAATTTTTAGATACTTGAAAGGCACAGAGGATTATGGCTTAGTATATCAGAAAGGAAATGATTTTGATTTAAAAGTTTATACTAATGTTGATTGGGCAGGCAACATTGATGACAGAAAAAGCACAAGTGGTGGAGCTTTCTTTTTAGGAGAAAGACTAGTGAGTTGGCTTAGCAAGAAACAAGGATGTGTTTCATAGTTAACAACAAAAGTTGAATACGTTGCTGCAACATTGAATTGTACCAACATTGCATGGATCAAACAACTATTGGAAGGTATAAATGAGAAAGTTATCGAGCCAGTAACTATATTCTGTGACAATACTAGTGCCATTAATATTTCAAAAAATCCTGTTATGCACTCTAAGACAAAGCACATATCTATCAAATATCATTATCTTAGAGAAGAAGCTCAAGAGAAGAAAGTGGTGTTGGAATATGTTAGCACAAAGGAGCAAATAGCAGATATCTTCACCAAGCCACTACCAAAGGACACTTTTGAATATATCGGAAGTAATTTAGGGGTCCTACCCCTAACTTCTACTCACTGACCAAGTTCGGTGAAAGCATCAATCCGATGACTCTATTGAATATCTTTTGGGAGTTGATGCTGGAGTTATACACTTTAGGATGTTTTCTAAAAGTTTACTGGAATTAATACTGGAATTAATACTAGAATTAATACAGAGAATATTATAGGGAACAGGAATTGAAGACAAATGCTCTGACCGAGACTCAGTTGATACACAATAGCAGGAAATAACTTCTTACAGAAACAAATTATGTTTTTAGTTCTTTTCTTTTTGGCATTGTTGTCAAAGGGGGAGAATACCTATGAAAGAAGAGAAGAGCAGACTACAGATTGGAAAGAAGACTGAGAAAACATGAGAAGTCTAATGTATGGGGGAGAGCGTTTCAACATTTTAGAATCACAGCAATCTGAATCTATTAAGGTCAAATCAATTGGTTTTGCCATCAATGCCAAAGGGGGAGATTGTTGGCAATATTGCATTATAACAAACAATGAGAGATTGTTGGCATTTCAATAAGGATATTGAGAAGGTTGTTGATGATTATGGATATAACTGATTAAAGATGTTTTACTATCTTGATATTATTATTTTGTCATTGATGTCAAGAAATTGATTTTCTAATTCAGTATGATGTTGTCATATCTTGAGAAGTATGATATGAAGATTATAAAGAAGTCGGTAAAAGACACAGGAAAGAATATGATGAATAAAGGGATGAATAAGGTATTCAATGGGCAACTACTACCGAGTCAGACAATGATGAGATCATGATGTTTTAGATTGTTTTAACATCATACATATGTTGTAAAATGTAAAGGTTAATACTATACTATGTTATCCGGCAAAGAACCTAGTCAGTAAACCCTGAGGTTATCGCTATCAGTTAATGAAGGCGGAATGTCTATCGAGTGAAGTTTAGTATTCACCGAGTTGTTACTGAGTTGTAACCGAGCTATAATAGAATGCATTAAATGTTTACATATGATATTTAATGAAAGAAGCTGATGAGCTGGAGTGAATCAATGATTGGTAAGCCATGGAAGAAGTTTGTTAATGAATCTAAGGCAATGGAAAGTCGGCATGAAGATCTACAACTCAGATTGAACCGCAATACCCTGGCACAAGTTCCAAGACTATTATGCAAGTTCCAAGGTGGGGTAAAACATTTTCAGATCGAAAGATGCATTGAACCTGGACAAGATTGAAGATTTTATGGCTATGATTGATCATGGGAAATGTGATCAAGGAGATTAAGCAGTTACCTAATTGTTTATAAATAGGAAACTGTTGATAAACAATGTATGCGGGCAAGTGTATGCACAGGGATGCTACATAGTGATTACTGAGCACAGAAGCTTGAAGACCTGTTGGAATAACAGAGTATAGAAGCCCAGCAGATAGACAAGATTAGTTCTATGTCTAAATTTTATTGAACAAATAGGAATCTTCTTTAGCATTTTAGATGTGAAGTTGCAGATAGATTTTTATTACTGTTATTTTGAGAAAGTGACAGAAAATCTCTTAATGAAGTGGACTTAACAGTCTTATATGTAAATCCTCTAGCAAGGTGACATTCTGATTGAGTGTTTGAAATCCTTTGACAAGGTCACTTCTAACAAAGTGAAGATCCTAACAGATCTAAGGGAAATCCCTTAACCGGGTCACATCTAGCAATGTGTTTGTAATCTTTAATAGGATTTGCTTTTAGCCGAGCATACTCTAGAAGAGTATATTTCTTAGTGGGTCTGAAATCCCACAGTGGTTTTTCCCTATTTGGGTTCCCACGTTAAATCTGGTGTTATGAGGATTATATTGTTCATATGCTTTTGAGTTTGCATGTTTGACAGTTTTTGGTTATATGAATGATATATATGTTACCGAGGTTGAATCTGATGTTTTTATGAATGATTAAGTTTGTATGATTCACCCTCCCCCCTCTCATCTTGTTGGCTATTGGATCTATACTTATATTAAGAATCAAAACTATCAGCATATATTAAGAATGAAGACCAAACCACGACCAATTCTGACATAGCTGCGACATTTCTTGCAGTGGCCATACACTATGAGAAAGATAGGGAGGTGGCAATGAAATTTTGTCAAAGTATTTTCAAGAAGGACTTGTTGGGTTAATTGGATAGGGTTTTCATCAATTTAGTTGATGATTTAACTATTCCTAAGCCTAAGCACTATGATAGGTTCATGTGGAATAACAAACCTATGCCAAGATTTCCAATTTTGGAAATTGAAGATGAGGCTGACTTTGTGGCCTATAATCTTATAAGGCAGCATGATTTCTATTTTCTTATGTGGTTCTTACATGTTAAAAAAATGACTTGTAAAAGATGGCTAGCTAAATATTTGGAGGTGGAAGGCATTGAAGTAGTTTCTGATGATGTAGAGCTCCCCTCTATTTTTGCTCCTAGCCCAGGAGAATCCTCTGGTAATCCAAGTCCACCGGTAAGCAAGGCTCGAATGAAAAGGAATCTAGTTTCTCCTGAAGCCTAGGCCTTGCTTTCTATCTTCAGGGTAGATTTTGATTCTCTTTCGATATAGTCTTAAATTTTATCATCTCTTTTGGCTCTACTAGGGATACTCTGATACCAAATGCCAGGTTATGCTTTAATACTTTATTGATGGCAATATAGACATATGGGTTTGATTATGATAAATTATCTATGATGCTTATCTATTTTGGCTAGTTTGTCTTTACTCTCAGTATTTTCTTTCCTCCGTCTTGAGTTTAATTGCAAGCTTTCTCTGAATTGGATATATAATCATGGTTATGCATGTATGTATAATGATATATATACTAATACAGATGGTCTGGCCTTTTGGATTTGGCCCGTATCATGGCTCTTTTACTCACCCCTTAAGTGGAAGTTTGTGTGAATATATATATTCATAACCATGTTTCATTCATCTGTTTGGCACTTGCTTTGGCTCTTGACTCCATGGTTGTGTGTCTTCTCTTTGTCTTTGTCTATGCTATGATTTTTCCTTTCCTTTTTTCTCGGTTTTCTTTTTTTTCTTTTTTCAGATATATATATGCATATATATGCATATATATACATATATATACATATATACATATACATACATATATGTATATACATGTATATATATGTATATGTATATATATACATATATATATATACATACATATATATACATATACACACACATATATGTATATATATGTATATATATACATATACATATACATATACATATACATATACATATACATATACATATACATATACATATACATATACATATACATATACATATAGATTCAGTAGATCTTATAAGTTAAATCTTTCTATGCTCTTACTTTACCCCAGTTTATTCTACTATCTATTGGCATGAATTAGTCGGATTGACTCGAGAGTAATATGATCTTTTGTGGGTAATAATTTGGTGCATTCTCACAGTGTAAAGTTATGGTAATTGTCTTTACTTCGATAAAATAGGGGAATTTAACAAGTATGGCTATAGTTGTTTTACTTTCTATTTGAAACTTGTTTAACAATATGCAAGAAGAGTGCATTGTTGTTTTGGTAATCTAGTTTTGCAGGATTTGACTGGAGGGTTTGACATGTTTTATTCAGAACTGCCCTATACCATCATTATAAAAATATAGCATTATTGCAGTCAATTTTTACAAACATCTTTGTTGGAATTAGTATGTTGATTATGACAAGTATTATCAACTGTTTTGGTCTGGAATGGCAATTGGCCACTTATTGTTTTTTCTAATCATTTCGAGGAAATTTCTTTCCTTGGGCAAGACTGGAGGTTTTCTTATCCTGATTCTTTCCTACTGGTTCCCACACTAAATCAGGTTGTAAACTTTATGTAATTTCATTTAATTAATAAAATTATTCAGCCATAGGCCCATTATCTATTAAAAAAAAACATTATACTAGACCTATTTTTTCTACCATTCATCTTAATAGTCTATAGTTGCCTACTGGATCCACCATTATTCACCCTATTTTGGATCCATGGGTGTGGAATCAACCTAGGTTGGTTCCACATGCAAATACTTGAATACTATATTTTAAAAAGAATAATTAAATTGGATCCATATTCTAAATTAAACTTATTTTAATTTGCATTCTATGGTGTATTTAAGTACTCACATGTATTCATTTGAATAATCTAAGCATATATTTATTGCATCAAGAAAATAATTGAAAAAGAAAAATTACATTAGAATCGCATCATCACCCTATGAGTATATTGCATGTAATTCTATTCAATCCTTGTTAATTATCATTAAATCATCCCATCTAGGACCAAAGAAGAATTAATGATCTTTTTAAACATTATTGCCTAAATATAAGTATATCAAAATAAGGAAATCTTTCTCAATCAAAGAATTATTTCAAATCATTTTGGTATAAAAGAATTATGTCCATGTGCTAGTTCACCTCTATAAGAAATTTTACTTCTACATACATGAAGATAGATTCATTGGCACAACCTCAAACTTGAGATTCAACAAAAAAAACTCTAGTTATGAGGTCATCATTTGAGAAGTTCATATCTCTTAGAAATAATGAAAAATGAGTTTGTGATAGTATGATTACAATGTTTCAATTAATCTCAATTTATAAGCATTAGATGGTATTAGTTCAAATTCTTAATTTTAGGTGATTTCCTCCCAAATATTAATTAGTGTACTCACCATTCCTTCCTACATGGCCTAGCATTTATCCTTATTTCATTAATTTATTAAAAAAATATTATATTTGGTTCACTTTATATAAATCTTTTACATCCACCCTTATTGTTTATCCACCAGCTTAATTTTTTTATACTTCTAGCTTCTATTGCTTAATTTTTCTTCAATTCATCTTACCCACCCTTGGCTTGTTCTTCATTGATATATTTTTGGCTTGTTCTTTATTGATATATTTCACATCATGGATTTTACTAGAGCTTTGTCCACCATATCTACATTCATACATTACTAATTTTATCATGATATTACATTTGTCACATCTAACTCATCCATCCTTTACTAATACTGTTTAATTTTTTTTATATGCCTATGAATGAGAATGTATGTTCTATAGAGGTATTTTTATATCATCTCTACACTTTATCCTCTTTAAAGAGTTTAATAAGGAATCTATGCTTCATTTTTGGATGTGCTCACTTCATTTTTTCACAAGCTTTATAGTGTCTCCCTTTTTCGTATGACTATTGATAGTGATGTACATGAGTATGATAGTATGTTCCCTTTAAATATCTCCCCTTCTCATGTTTTATATCAAGGTGCTTACGTCATTTTTTCATACGTTTTACATTGTCTCCCTTTTTCTGATGACTATTGATAGTAATTAAAATGTGTTCCCTTTAAGTATCTTCCATCCTCATGTTTTATATCATTATGCTCACCTCATTATCCATAAGATTTGTATGGTCTCCCTTTTCCCTATGAAAATTGACAATGGTGGGAATAAGTATGACAATGGGTTCCCTTTATGTAAAAGGTTTGCATAGCACAACTCGCCTTACGCACAACTTCAAGACTCAACTCATCTCAGAGAGGACCCGAGGAGATCGTCAAGATGACCACACCTCACCAAATTTGCACACTACAAAATTATAAAAATGGACCGCTTAAAGATTAAATGCACTAAGAAAGCTTTATAGACTAAGAATTCAAGAACATGCTAAAATGATTAACCAACACAAGAACTTAAGAAATGCATAGAAAACATATACACAAATAATTTGGGGCCAAAGAGTACTTCATCCATTTCCAAAACAATAAAAATTACAAAGCTTACTCTTAGAAATATTTGTCAGGTTAACCTTAGCCGAAAGTGCCTACCAACTAAACAATCTATACATTAGTCACCCCATGGCATAAATTCTTTTCCTACTTCTCCTAAGCAGCAAGTCATCTTGACTGAAAATCCTAAGAATGTACTTTCAAACAACACTCACTATATTTACACTCGCACAGAAAAAATCACTGAAAAATCATACCAAAAATGTACTCCTAATGAATAGTGCTAAGGCAACACATTCTTTATAAAACCTTTGAAGAAGTTTCATGAAGGGCGCAATAGTTTGCATGATCAACATCCTTTTTGGAGCCATCAAGCAACCAAGGTGCACTGCTGAGTGTAAGAATGACACCATCCAATTAGAAGGTGGATCCTAGTGCTCATCCAACTCATCTAAAGTTGCCTTGTTTCTCAAAAGGGTCGGGTCGCATTAAAGGGGACAACTTTCTACAAATCACAACAGTGGTTCCACTCAAGTTGGGAAAGTAATCTAAGCTCTGCATCTAAGTCATTGATTCTCCTTCATCCATTTTCGGTCAGGACAAGTCGAGACTGAACTCAAGGAGCCATTGTGCACTACTCTAATCCATTATACTAGTCCCTTATACTCTCCCCCACCTAATTTAGGTGATGCCCTCAGTACCTATGCTCAACTCTTGTACCAAGAAATTTTTTCTTCACGTTGGGGCTATCTTTTGGACTTAGTCGAAGTGATTTTAGCTCCCCTAAAGGAACTCCAACTCTTTTTCCTCAAAGCGCCATGGCAACTTTATTAATTTCCTATGATGCTTCATCCTTCGACTAGCCTTTCCAAAAAACTAGAAACTCTTTGAATGATCTTTCTCCATAGCCATAAATTATCATTGCTAATATCTCTTTGACCAACTGATTAGGCTGATATATAACATGTGTTGCACCTTGCATAGACACATTGCAAGAGGGACCATCAAGATCAACATTATGTGGCCTCAACTAGATAACACATGATGTACCTTTAAATGTAAAGGAAAGTTGAGCTTGTAAGAAACCTTTCCAATATTTTGTACTTGTAGATAGGAATTTGGAAATCATCAAAGCAAGTAGAAAATTAAACTAGCTCAATCACAAAACCAGATTGCAATGATAACAATCCTAAAAACATTCAAAAGAAAACATGAAGAGAAGATATTCAAAATAAAATTAAAGCAAACCAAATGCAGATATCTCCTTCATAATTCTCCATTGTTCTTCTTTCTCCTTCAAATTGCTTTGTTTGTGGATCTCACCTACAAGTGCATAAGCATGAGATGAAAGCAAGATTGACAAGACAACATAAGGATACTAGAAGCGTGATTGATTGATCGATCAGCGGCCATGATTGAAGAAATTCATCCAATTTATAGATAAATTGGAGAAAAGACAAGATTAGCATGAAGAGATTTGAAAGGAAATTTCAAATCAAGAATGACAAATATGACAAATTATGACAAAATTGACACTTTCTATGCAAGATTGATTGATTGACAAATTATGACAAAATTGACAAGGTTGCTATGCAAAATTAATTGATTGACAAATTATGACAAGATTGCTATGTCATTCCCATGAAATTAGGGGAAATATTAGAAAAATAGGAGAAAATAGAAAAATAGATGAATTGGAAATTAGGAAATTAGAAATTGATGGAATTTAGGAAATTAGGAATTAGGAGAAATTAGTAAATTGGAAAATTAGGTAAATTAATTAATAATTTTTCATTCATTAATTAATTCACAAAAAGAGAGAGGAATTAATTAGCCAATTAAATAAATATTTAATTGTGACAAGAAGACTTAGGATAAATAAATAAATTATTTAACCTAAAAGGGAAAATGACAAACAAGATTAAATGAATAAATCATAAAACCTTAGAAGATGAATTAGAAATGCAAGGATGACAATTAGGTCTTGACAAAAGATAATTGATGTCGATTCGATCATGATTCTGATTAACAAAGGACCAATGCTAACAAACGATTGAGATTGATTGACAAATTGACCAAGATTAACAAAGAGATCAAATTGATAGGCGCTAATTGACGAGGAACAATGACTAACTAATCCAAACTGACACGATTGAAAAGGACAACGATCGATGATGAATTGATCGCAAAATGACAAGATTGACCAGGACAAGGATCGATGACGAATCGATCGCAAAATGACAAGATTGACAAGAGGACAATGATCGATGACAAATCAATCGCAAAATGATGCAATTGACAAGAAGACAAGGATCGATGATGAATCGATCGCAAAATGACAAGATTTGAAAAGAGGACAAAACCCTAATTCTATCATCGATTAGGATTGACAATGTCCAAAATGATGACAAATGAGCACGCACATTGATACGACAAGATAAGATTGAGCAAAATCATGACTGAAGATTATTATCAACAAGAGAAAATTCGAAAGTGAGACAAATGAAGAATGCAGAAGAAGGACTCGATGCTCGCAAATGATAAAGACCATGTGCACAACATAGAAGAAATGTTAATGCGATGCAAAAAACCTAAAATAAGGCAATGCGCAAATGTTAAAGTATGACTCCGCAAGCATTGACCATTTTTAGACATCTACAGTACTACTTCAAATGGTTCATCCTACATTCAGATCATAGAAGTACTCAACCCTTTTGGCACCTTAAATTGCTTTGGATCCATCTTGAGCAACACTTTATCACCAACCTTGAATTCAACCAACCTTCTACCCTCAAACGCATAATTCTTCATCTAATCTAGTGCCTTGATCAAATTATGTCTTTCCAAATCCTTTCGGTTTGTGAATTGCTTAACATATTCAATAGCCTCCAAGTTAGAACCTTTGTGTCCTATCAAAAGACTTTGCGGACCAAGTGGTTGTTGGCCTGTAGCCAACTCAAACAAACTAAATTGACTTGAACCTGATTTTTGGATGTTATAGCTATATTGAGCTACATAGAGAAAACTTGGATAATTATTTTGATCTACTTGAAACAAATGGTGTAGATAATATTCCATAACTAAGTTAATCCTCTCATTCTATCCATTTGTTTGAGGATGAAAACTTGTTGACATCAAGAGCTTCATTCCATACAAATGAAAGAGCTCTACCTGAAAGTTCAATGTTAACCTAGGATCCCTATAAAAAACAATGCTAAGTGGTATACCCAATACTTACCACATTTTTGAAAAAGAGCTCCATAGTTATCTTAGCAATACAGGGTGACTTGAAGGGAACAAAGATAACATACTTTGAAAACTGGTCTACAAACAACATTATACTAGAAAACCCATCCACTTCAGGGAGTTGGTTGATAAAATTCATACTTATAATAGCTCATGGATGCATTAAAATCGGAAGTGGCTGCAAGAGTCCACCCAAAAGTTGTATCATCGTCTTATCCAGTTCACTAGTAATTCAAGTGTGGACATAAGTTTCAACATCCTCCCTCATATTTGACTAGTAGTACCCTCTTTCTAGTAGAGCAAGTGTTCTTTTTTTCCTAGGATGACCCACCTAGAGTGAATCATGACACTCATCCAAAATATCTCTACATAGATCTTTCCACTTAGGAACACACACCAGATTCTCTATAAAATAGAGTATCCATCCTATATGTAAAAGAGATGAGTGTACTTAGATTTTACTAGCAAAATAATCTGATGGTCTTGGAGTTCATTCTCAAGACCCTCCCTTATATATTCTAGAATATGTTTTGCAAGTCCAACTTGTGAAGAACTCAGACTTACGTCTTTTTAAACCACATGTAGTTGATTATTGCGACTTAAAGTGTCAACAACCAAATTGTTCTTCCCTAGGTTATACAATAAGTCAAATTCAAGCTTCACTAAGAATTCCTACCATCTCGCCTACTTAGGAGTTAACTTTGTTTTCCTTTTGAAGTAGGTGGAGATTACATTATCTACCTTTACAGAAAAGTGTGAACCCGACAGACAATGATACCAAATTATTAAACAATGAACAATGGAAGTCATCTTCATCTCATGCATTGAGTAGTTTCATACTCTGTCATTCAATTTACATGATTTAAAGGCTACAGGATGCCTATTCTGCATCAAGACACCCCCAAGGGCATAATCTGATGCATCAGTCTAGACTTCGAAAGGTTTGCCATACTTTGGCAACACTAACACTAGTTTTTCCACCAATTTTTTTTTTAATAGCTCAAAGCCTTCTTGTTGTTTTGGATTCCACTTCCATCCTCTATCTTTCTTCAGTAGATTAGTCAATTGACCAACAATCTTAGAGTATCCTACTACAAATTTTTGATAGTAATTTGCCAAGCCAATAAATTGGCACACCTCATGGACACTTTTTTAGTGGCTCCCAATCTTGAATCACTATAAGCTTCTTTGAGTTGAGTTTTAGAAACCCATGGCCAACTATGTGACTTAAAACAACATTGTTTGGAATATATTTTCCTTTAAGCTTCTATGGTTTTTCTTTATCCTCATCTGGTAACAAACCTAGTAACATCTTCAAAATTTGTTTAGTTTCCATATGAACTAATTGGGTCTCACCAATTAAAATTCTTGTCAACCTTTTCTTAGATATGAAAGATTATTTTACCTTTGCAAGAATTTCATCTATCTCCTCTCTTGTAGCTTCAGGTTGCAAATTTTTAAGAATGAATTCAATACATTCTCTACCTTGTTTCATAGAAGCCTGCCATCTTGCATCAATCTTATTATATAAATAATTTGAAATTAGCCCTTTCAATTCAATTAGGGATTTGTTGTATTTATTCATCATGAAAATAAATGCATCCTCTATCTATCTTTGTTCATCCTCACCAAAACTATCATAAAGTTTCTTCACAGCAATTAATAAACCATACTCCTTAACATGCATAATTAACTTTTTGAAAGATGGTAAGTTTTGTTACCGATTTCTTTGCAGTCTTGACAGTGGAAGTTCCAACATCCTTTGATCTCTTACCACTAGCTCTTAAGGCTTTCTTCTCACCCTTTGATTCAGTTTCTTCTTCATCAATAGCTATCAGTTTATTTGCTTGTTCCTTTTTCCTTTTTCCTATAGTTACCAGTGCTTTAGGTGTAGGGGGCTCAATAATTTTACCTTTTCTCTTGAATTGTATCTTGGAAGGCTTCTACTTCTTTGCTTCAGAAGGTATCTCTTTCTTAATATTTACATCTTCACTTCTCATTCTCATACCGATGGAGGTACTTGTTGGGGCACTTGATGCACTTGCCTGTTGTGTTGCATATCTTGCTCTTTCTTCTGCAATGACTTCCTTTGTAAAACCTTGTTGTTTAGCAAATGCCTCTACTTCTTTTCTCAATTTCTTGGCAATTACAAGTTTGTTTAATTCAAAGTGCACCTGTAAAGATTTCTCCTTGTAGGTGCTAAATCTTTCTGTAGATGTATCTACTGGTTGAGTTATAAAGTGATCTACATATTCCACCAAAAGATCTGCCTCGACTTCATAACCCATAGGCTATTGGCATTTACATGAAGATTGCATTAATGATTTGTTATATTGTAATTGATGTCAATTAATCGGTAATGTTGTTTTGTAACCGGTAGAAAGAACTAGTAAAAGGAAACTATAACCGGTAGGTAAGTTTGTGGAGTGCACCGGTATTGGTAAGTTTGGAGAGTTGAACCGATAAACCCTACCTGTTGTTTTGATAAACCCTAATCGATTAAGTCTACTGAATTGGTTATATTGGTTTATGATTTGATGATGAGTGGTAATGATTATGACACATATGCATATTGTATGAAGAGAGTCTCAAAGTGATTTTGGCGTGATGAGGTAACAATTTTTTGTCTTGGGAATGAGAAAGTATATTGCATGTAATGCAAAGCACGTGATGAGTTACTAAGTTTGATAAAGTAGTGATCCAGGAGGGGTTGAGGCTTTCTTGAATGATGTGTACAGATTTTTATGTAATCCAATGGTCATACTTGAACTGACTTGTTTGTAATCTCTATGAGAAGTACATTTTTATTGTGTTACCGACCTAGTTGATTTATTTATAAGGTCGATGAGTTATTTAGTTTGGGTATGTTACAAAGTTGAATTGAGTGTGTGGTTTCTAAAATAGATGATGTATTTGTAGTTTGAGTAAAGGAAAATAGGAGCGTGAAAAGGATTTGAACAAGCAAGTGAAGTGCTATTCAAATAGATCAACAAACTCCTATTGTTTTCTAACAATTACAACAACTAAATCCCCTAACCTGGTAAGCTCTAACAAGCTTGGTTTTATTCAAGTCCTCTAACAAGTTGATCCATTAGCTTGGACTCTAAATCCATTACCAAGGTTACTCATCACAGGGTATTTCTTCTAACAAGGCATTATAGTCAATCCCTTAACCAGGTGGTCCCTAACAGGCTCTGTTCTTAACAAGACTTTTTGTAAAGCTTTAACAGGCTTGGCTCCTAACAGGGAAAAATTCAGAAGAGTTCAGAATTCTTGTGAGTTCCATCTCACCGTGGTTTTTCCCATTTGGGTTTCCACATCAAAAATATTGTGTCAAGTGGTGAATGTTTTTGTGGTTATGTTTTTATGGTTGATTTTATTAACTACTTAATCCACTTTGATAAGTCATGATAATCGGCAACAATATGAAATGAGTTTTACTTATGTTAGTAAAAGTATTTGGATGGTTATAAGTTTCAAGTTGTTTATTGTTATCTATTGTAACAATCAACTAGTTTAGCTTGACAATTTTTATCTTGACAAAGATATTGCATTGATAGTTCTAAGTTTACTTTGAGAGATTTTTTTGGGGATTGGTGAAATTTTATCAATTTTTCTATCTACTGATTCACCCTCTCCCCTCTCAGTAGTTGACCGGATCCTTTTTCTTTCATCATACCATTAATTGGTATCAGAGAATCTCAGGTCCTCTAAGGTCTAAGTCTAATAGCTTGAGGTAAAGATCTTGTAGATCATGATGAAGAAGGAAGGTCCAAAGTTTAATAGAGAGAACTATAGGATATGGAGTGACAGAATGAAAACTTATATCAAGATTGGAAATAAATACAAGGAACATGTTAATACTCAATATGTTGCACCTACTGGGATTATGACTGATGATCAGAAGAAAGAGAAACAAGAAAATAATCAAGCACTAGAGGCTATTATCATTTCTTTGTCTGATGTTGAATATGTTGATGTCCATGGTCTCGAGAGTGCACATGAGGTATGGAGGAAAATTGAAGATATTTATAGCGGTGATGAACATGTGAAGATTGCCAAGGAAGAGAGTCTAAGAGGGAAGTTTGATGACATGCGGATGGCTCAAGGTGAGAATATCTAATAGTATGGTTAGAGGATAAAAGAGATAGTTGGTGAGATCAAGAGTGTTGGTGGTAAAATGGATGATGCCACAATAGTTAGTAAGGTATTGAGAACCCTACTACTAGTCTATGCTATCTAAGTTGCAGCCATTCAGGAGTTGAAATATATTGACAAAACCAAGGTAACCGTTGACTCCATCATTGGTAAGCTTACTACTTTTGAATTAAATGGTTATGATGGTAGTGTTTAGAAATATGAATCAACATTTAGAGCTTATGTTTCTAACCCATCTATGAGAAAAAGTAGAGATGTTTGTCACAGTCATGAATCTAGATCCAACATAGAAGCTAATGATAAAGATAGTTTGGTTGAGCTTGAAGCATTGTTGGCCAAGCAGTTGCCCAGAGGTATCAGAAAATATAGAGGTAAATTACCTTTGAAATGCTTTGTATGCAACAAGATTGGACACATAGCTGCTAACTGTCCTAATGCTAATAATGAGCACAAGCGAGACAAGTTCAAGAAGTACAAGGGAAAAGGAAAGAGAGATTATCTTATTGTAGTTGATGATGGTATCACTTATGAGAAATCTGATGGTGATGCTAATGAAGAAATTGTGTTTGTAGCCATTAAAGAAGAATCATTTGATAAGAAAGCTTTAGTTTCACAAATGGATAATTCTAATGATTGGATCATTGATAGTGGTTTTTAACATCACATAACTGGTGACCAGAGCAAATTCTTTCTTTGAAGGAATTTGATGGCAGAGTTCTAAGATTTGGTAATGACTTACCCTGCATAGTTAAAGGTAAGGGAACTATTTCTCTTAATGGAAAGAGAAGTGTAGATGGCATCTACTAGGTTGAAGGTCTAAAGCACAATTTGTTGAGTGTTTTTCAACTCAATGACAAAGGATATCCATTGGAGTTTAAGAACAGTATGTGCAAAATCTATGGGAACAAAGGTGAACTGATTGCAACCGGCAAGTAGACTAAAGGTAACTCATTTCAGCCAAATCCTAAAGTAAGCAACTTTTTAATTGCTGAAGTAGATGAAAGTTGGCTTTGGCATAGGAGATTTTGTCATTTGAATTTTAATAACATTGTTAAAATGAGTAAGTCAAAGACAGTTAGAGGTTTGCCTCAATTGGACAAACCGGTTAATGCTCTATGTAAGGAATTTCAGTTGGGAAAGATGACATCTTCAACTTTCAAGAGCAAGTCTTTTTCAACAAAGCATCTATTAGATTTGGTTCATACAGACCTATGTGGACCAATAAAGACTAAAATTATTCAAGGTGATAGATATTTCATGATCTTCACTGATGATTTCTCAAGGATGATGTGGGGCACATTCTTGAAGGATAAAATAGAAGCATTTGGTAAGTTCAAGGCATTTGGGGCCTTAGTTGAAAAGGAGAGTGGAAAGAAGATAAAGTGCCCGATGATAGATCAAGGTGGAGAATTCACTTTTGAGGAATTCACTAGATATTGTGAAGAAAATGGTATCAAATGACAACTTTCTGCACCAAGGACACCACAACAAAATGGTATTTAGAGAGAAACAACCAATCAGTTGTTGAAGTTGCTAGGACGATGTTGATACAAGGAGGTGTAGTGAAAACTTTTTGGAGAGAAGCTGTCAGCACAACTGTCTACACAATGAACATGATTTTGGTAAAAAGAGGTAAGGACAAGACTCCTTATGAATACTCGAATGGTAGATCACCTAATGTTGGCTATTTTAAGATATTTGGTAGCAAATGTTTTATTAAGACAGGTGACTATATTAGAAAGTTTGAGGATAAAAGTGATGAAGGTATATTTCTTGGTTATTCCACCAAGAGTAAGGCCTACAAGTGTTTTAACAACTAGACACATAGAATCATAGAGAGTTTTGATGTTCAAGTGGATGAGTATCCTGAAGTCTGAAGGGAAACTAGTGTAGAGAAAAAGGATGAAGACTCTTGCAATTTATTTTTGGAACTAGAACCTGTGAAACCTGAAACCGATAAAGCAAATACTGATGTACCAGTTCAACCGAAACACGTAGATTTAGAAGAAGATGATGATAATATAGAAGATGAACCTGAAGATATTGATCATGATATTCTAAGATATGTGAGACTCAATCACAATCCTAAATAGATTATTGGAGATAAGGATGCTGGAGTGCTAACCAGAAGAAGAATCAGAGAAAATTCTTGCATGATCTCCACTATTGAGCCTAGAACTACTAAAGAAGCATTTGGAGATGATCATTGGGTTAAAGCTATGGAGGAGGAGCTTGAAAAAATTGAGAAGAATAGCACATGGACTCTAGTACCTCAACCGATAAATAAAAATGTGATAGGTACTAAGTGGTTTTTCAGGAACAAGTTGAATGAGGATGGTGTTGTAGTTCACAACAAAGCTAGATTCTTTTGTAAAGGTTATGCACAAGAAGAAGGAGAATATTATGGTGAGACTTTTTCACTAGTGGCCAGATTGGAAGGTGTCAGAACTTTACTGGATTTTTTAGCTCATAAAGGATTCAAAGTATATTAGATGGATGTAAAATCTGCATTTTTTAATGGAATACTAGAAGAGGAAGTATACATTGAGTAGCCAAATGGTTATGCTTTAACTAACAAGAAGGACATGGTATGTAAGTTGCACAAGGAACTATATGGATTAAAGCAAGCACCGAGAGCATGGTATGAAAGGCTTAATTCACACCTAATGAAGATAGGATTTTAGAGAACCAGTAAAGATAACAACATATATCTCAAATTTGAAGGAGATAAAATACTAGTTCGTGAAGTGTTTGTAGATGATATCATATTTGGAGGAAATGATGACATGAGAAATGAATTTTCAAATGAAATTAAAAGTGATTTTGAAGTGTCTCTAGTGGGAGAGATAAAGTTTTTCATAGGTTTGCAAGTACATTAAATGAAGTGGTATTTTCATCACACAGTCTAAGTATGTGAAAGAGGTATTAAAGACATTTGGTATGAGTGACTGTAAATCAGTTGGGACACCAATGGTTACAAGTTGTAAGTTTTGTAAGGAAGATGAGGCCACATTTGTTGATGAGAAAGAGTACAGATCAAAGATTGGAAAATTACACTATGTTGTTCACAGTAGATCAGATGTAGCTCATGCAGTTGGTCTATTTGCAAGATTTTAGAAGAATCCAAAGGAAACACATTTGATAGCAACCAAGAGGATTTTCAGATATTTGAAAGGTATTGTTGACTATGGATTATGGTATCCATATGAAGGTAATTTTGACTTGAAGATGTACACATATGCAGATTGGGCAGATAATGTTGATGACCAGAAAAGCACAACCAGTGGAGCATTATTTTTTGGAGGAAGATTTGTTTCATGGAGTAGCAAAAAGAAGAGTTGTATTTCATAGTCTACTGCTAAAGCTAAGTATGTTGCAACTTATATGAATTGTACCCAGGCTATCTCGATGAGGCACATTTTGGAAGGTTTTAAGATGAAGTTTACAGAACCTGTAAAGATCTTATGTGAAAATATTAGTGTCATAAATATTTCAAATAACCCTGTCTTGCATGCACGAACCAAGTACATTGAATTGAAGTATCATTTCTTGAGGGAAAAAGTGCAAAGTAAAGATGTGATGGTAGAGCATGTTTCTACCAAGGAGTAGCTTGCATATATCTTTACTAAACCTCTTCCTAAGACTACTTTTGAGTATCTTAGAAGTCATCTAGGGGTTGTACCCCTTCATGAGGTAAATTGAGCATGATGTAGATTAAATTAGTCCTAGAGCTACTTGTAAAATTTTACAATAGGATTGATGTAGAAGTGGAGTTGTTCCATAGGGGGAGCATCAAGTTGTAAGTTGTTGATGTTGCACAGTGAAGTTTTACATTGCATGTTTTAATTTCACTTTGGCATTTTTGTCAAAGGGGGAGAAGAACTATGTGATTATTGTGAGTAGAATTGTATGATTGACAAAGGCAAGATGTACAACCAACTAGTAACTGAAGACAAACTGAAGACAAGCTGAAGACAAGGAGAGTAAATGGTAAAATGTAAACCAGGATTCCTATTCACAATCACAGCAATAAATGGTATTGATATTTGTATTACCATTAATGCCAAAGGCAGAGATTGTTGGCTTTTACACGAAGATTGCATTAATGATTTGTTATATTGTCATTGATGTGAATTAACAAGTAATGTTGTTATTGTAATGTTATTTTGTAACCAGTAGGAAGAACTAGTAAAAGGAAACTGTAACAAGTAGGCAAATTTGTGGAGTGAACCGGTATTGCTAAGTTTGGAGAGTTGAACTAGTAAACCCTACCTATTGTTTTGATAAACCCTAACTGATTAAGTCTGGTGAATTGGTTATATTGGTTTATGATTTGATGATGAGCGGTAATGATTATGACATGTATGCATATTGTATGAAGAGAGTTTCAAAGTGATTTTGGTGTGTTGAGGTAATGGTTTTTTGTCTTGGGAATGAGCAAGTATATTGTATGTAATGCAAAGCAAGCGATGAGCTACTAAGTTTGATAAAGAGGTGATCAAGGAGCGATTGAGGATTTCTTGAATGATATGTAGAGATTGTTATGTAATCCAATGGTCATACTTGAACTGACTTGTCTATAATCTCTATGAGAATTAGGTTTGTGTTTTGTTACCGACCTAGTTGATTTGTTTATGGTTGATGAGTTGCTTAGTTTGGGTGTGTTGGAAAATTTGAATTGAGTGTGCGGTTGCTGAACCAGATGATGTATATGCAGTTTGAGGAAAGGCGGATAGGAGCATGAAAAGGATCTGAACAAGCAAGTGAAGTGCTATTCAAACAGAGCAACAAACTCTTGTTGTTTTCTAACAATTACAATAGTTAAATCCCCTAACTAGGTAAGCTCTAACAAGATTGGTGTTATTCAAATCCTCTAACAAGGTGATCCATTAGCTTTTATTCTAAATCCTTTACCAAGGTTACTCCTCACATGGTATTGCTTCTAACAAGGCATTATAGTCAATCCCTTAACCAGGTGGTCCTTAACAGGATTTGTTCTTAACATGACATTTTGTAAAGCTTTAATAGGCTTGGCTCCTAACAAGGCGAACTTTAGAAGAGTTTAGAATTATTTTGAGATCCATCTCATCGTGTTTTTTCCCATTTGGGTTTCCACATCAAAAATATTGTGTCAAGTGGTGAATGTTTTTGTGGTTATGTTTTTATGGTTGATTTTCTTAACAACTTAATCCACTTTGATAAGTCATGATAAACGACAGCAATATGAAATGAAGTTTTACTTACGTCAGTAAAAGTATTTGGATGGTTATGAGTTTCAAGTTGTTTATTGTTATCTGTTGTAACAGTCAACTGGTTTAGCTTGACAATTTTTATCTTGATAGAGATATTGCATTGATAGTTCTAAGTTTACTTTGAGAGATTGTTTTTGAGATTGGTGAAAGTTTATCAGTTTTTCTATCTGCTGATTCACCCCCCCTCTTAGTAGTTTACCGAATACTTGTTCTTTCATTATACCATAATAGGCATCACCCAAGTTGTTCTGGGATCAACTGCCTCCATCATACAGGTATCTGTATCAACCATGAAACAAATTGTATCGACATATCTTTGGACAATACTCTCTGATAATATTTCTCTTGCATGCATCTTCTTCTGAAAAAATCTTTAAAATATCCCCATGCAATCTTATCAAAACCATTACCCAACATTCAAATGTTGTTCTTCATATGTAATAGTGTTGGTGTATCCTTAGACCATTGAACATCATCGATACCAGGAAAATGGTTCTTAAAGTAAAAAAATAAACCAATGATCAACTGTCCAAATTTAAAATTCAATCTATTATCCTTCTTGATGGACTCAAGATTCAGTATAAGTTGACTATGTAATGCCTTAGACAAATCATAATCAACATCTTCCTTTATCATCCGGTATGCAGTATAAATGGCTACAACAGGGATGCTGCTCATCCTACTAGAATGATATATCCGGTAACCAATAACCATTGAAGTATATTTAATTTCTAGATCATTGACATCATTCATTGTCATTTATCTTCCATCCCATCTTGAATTAGTAAGCTTTTCAACATCATTCCTAGGAACGGATCTCAATACGGGAACCTCACCGGTAGCACAAAGTCTGATGACTGCATGAATAACTTCTTTTGTAATCTTATATGGTCTATTGAGCCACATAAATTGGTCATGAATCCTGCTAATAACATATTTGACATGTTCACCATCAAAATCATCAATGGAATTTAGTGCATGGTGAAAACCTTTCTCAATAACCTTCTTAAATTGTTCCCTCAACACTCTTTTCTTATCACACATCAATTTATATTGGTCAAAGATCACAAAAATGCTAAGATCCTCCAATTTTCAATGATAAAAGATCTAACATCTTCTACATGTAACACTCCATAGGGAACTCTGGATAGGGCTCCGACGGGATCAATTTCAACAAATTTAAACTAGTGCCTTTTAAGTTCAAGATGATGTCTGTCTGTAACATCTACTAGATACGAGGTATCCATTCTCAAAGATTCGGACTTCAGATTCAAAAAATAGGATTTGTCAAATAAATACCTTTTACCATTTTCACAACTAGGGTATTGACACGAACTATGTTTTCTCGCTTATTACGAATCGTGGATCACCTCAAATCTCCTCAAAACTCTATCAATTCACTTAGATGTTGCAAAAATAAAGTTTTCTCTACTCTTTTCACTCTCCGAGTGCTCACATTAATTCAAAGTGACAAATAACATTCACAAGGTTCTTTTTATTAGCCTATTATCTACCGCATTAAATGTTATTACCGGTAAAATCCTAAAACATCTTTTAACATACTATTGGTTCTCATAACACATCAAACCTACTAGTTTGATCATAAAATCACTTCTCAATATCATAATGCATCAAAGTATGAAGATTTAACTTACCTCATGGTCCTTCACGGGGTTCTAAAATAGATCTAACACTAAGCTCCCCCTAAGCTTTTTAACATCTTAGTTTGCCAGTAAAAGGTTCTCCACACTAGGTGAAGAGTTAGGATCTTCAGATGGTTTCTCATCATCCTTCTTTTTCTAGATTTTTTTCATTTCAGCTTTGGTCTCCTCCACATCAATTTTCATCTTCCCTTTTCAGTCAACAAATTGATTTACTAGTTGATCTACTTTTGCTCTGCAAAACTTTGTAATATGTCTCAGTTGATGACAATGATAACAAGCCATATTAAATGCTAACCAAGGTCCAACATTTCCTCTACCAATCATTCTTCTATAGTTCACATCTAAATGACCATAGTTATGATAGATTGTGCAAACCACATTCATCCTCTTTTCCATCTCATAGGGGCTAGACCGGTTAGCATAGGGTCTCTGCCAATTAGTACTTCTTTGGTAAAAATTTCTTTGCCAACCACCACCACACCTCTGACTAATGTGAGGTCTCATATTATTGTCTCCATACCTGCACTCAATAGCTTTATGCCCATGCATGTTTCAAGTGTAACAATATCCATGAAAAATTCTAGGCTTATATCCTTGATATGTATTAGGTATGTAACCATTAGTAGCATTAGATCTGCTTTTACAAACATTAGCAGTATGTTGGATTATGACAATTGAAACATATAGATTTATAAGGTTTCTTAATGGTGGATTTTTGAATTTTAGGTGATGATTTACCTTCTTCCATGTTGTCCTTTATACTGGAAGACTCACCTTTCTTAAATGTTGCATAACCCAATCCAGTTGTGTTGCCTTTCATCCTTTGTGATTGAATCTATTCATCAAGCATGGTAGAACTTTTCTTAAACTTACAAGTTTTTCATTAGCATCAGCAAGTTCCTTTGTAAGATCTCCATTCCTTTTCATAAGAGTCTCTCTAAGAGACATTGCCTTATCCAGATCTGCCTTTATTTCTTATTTTTCTTCTTTTTCTCATGCCAAAGAGTATATAGGGTACCGACTTCCTAATTCAACTTAAAGATCTCATGTTCTTTCTCTTTCATCTTGTCTTCTACTGCCCTCCTTGCTTCAAGTTCTTGACTCATTCTAATGGTTAGAGCTTCTAGCTCTCTCCTCAAGTTAGCCTTCTCATCATTTAGTTTTTCCACTTCATCAACCAATGAATATATGTTTTCTTCATTAGAAGAACTGCTCTTAGAAACCTCCGATAGTTGTTTAGTTATCTCTCTTCTCTTTAGAAGTGAGGCTTTATACTTGCCTTTCAATGTTTCTAGGGCTTCGTCAGTTTCTGCAAGTTTATTAGACATATATATATATATATATATATATATATCATTTATTCCCCCATGTATACCTTAGGGATCTTTCCCAAGCTATTAAGCCTCAAGGAAGTTTGGCTATGATACCAATTGATAAACTTGTAAGGCACTAAGAGGGGGGCTGAATCAGTGCAAGCAAAAACCTTAAGAATATGATTACACCTCTTAACAACTTTAAAATCAATAGGCATGCAAGGAAAATAATCACATAAGCAAACACTACATAAAACATGCCAACCATAACATAATGGTTTATACATGGAAACCCAAAAGGGAAAAACCATGGTGGGAGTTAGTACCCACAAGATTCACTATCTGCAAAATAGAAATCTCTAATTGGTTAAGGTCTTACAAATATGCCCTATTAAGAGAAGACCCTATTAGGAGTCACCTGATGAAGGGATTTTCTATGATGAGCCCTGTTAGGAGATATACCCTACTAGGAGCAACCTTCCAATAGGATTTGAACTCAGATGTTGAGCTACCCTATTTGGTGATTTACAGATTAAGGCCTGTCTGGACCTACCCAATTAAGGGATTTGACTGTTGCAACTATTAGGATAACAATAGTTTAATGATCTTCCTATAACACTTCTGTGTCCGATAAGATCCACTTCAGTTCCTCCAAAACTTCAACAACACATCAATACAGAGCTTCACTAATCAGCACACAATCAAAAGCACATCCTTCGCTAATAATCTCTCATGCATTCATACTTAGCTCATAACTTATCACATATTTATAGACATCAACTTAGTCAGCTCATAACGTTGGAACAATTTACTAGGTTCAATGAATCTAGACAAACTTACATTACATGCCTTTCTTATGTCGACCATCGACATAACAAACCAAAAATACAACAAAATTGTATCGGTTTATCAATCTTAGTGACTTTATCACTACCGATTAAGTGTTCTTTCGGATAGCTTGCTTTGTACATCAAATCTCAATCATCATGTTGAATCTTCTAATGTGGTCATGAATATAGAACCAAATACCTATCTCCATCACTCCTATAAAACCACATCATACACTCTTCATCACTTACTTGTATCGGTTTCTTGAATGCAATTATATTCCTATTTACCGGTTGAGGATCTATTTGTCAATTCACTGTTAAACTATCTTCTCTATCAGTTATGCTTTACCAGTTGGCTTACAAGACTTATGTGACTATAAAAACATAGTTTCCATCAATGACAACATAAAAAAAGTCTCCAGTCAACTCTTTACACCAAAACATCATCATCAAGCCAACAATCTCCCCCTTTGGCATTGATGGCAACACTTAGGAAATTTTTTGTCTAAGTGTGCAATACAAAAATTGACTCTATTCATGACACATACTCCCTCTTAGCAATTACATTCTATTACCAAAATTTAAACCATTACAAGATTCATACTACTACTCTACATTATAATTACAACAAAATTTTGACTCTCTTTTCAACTACTACTCCCCCTTTGACAACAATGACAAAGGAAAGTAAATACATGAAAAGATAAATACATTTACGATTGCATCAAAATTGCATACCATATATAGATATAGGAGTTCAAAATGTTTTTACACTGCAATTTTAGAATAATCATCACTAGAATGAGATTTCAACTACTTCAGATCATTATGCCAGGTCTCCAAAATAGTGTCGGTTATCTCCACATGTGTCCTGATATGTCCAACAAGCTCCTCTATGGAATCTATAGTGCTCATCTTTGGGGTAACAATAATAGCTTCTAATTCTTTATACCCTCTCTGCATGATTTAAACTTTCGGTATCCATTACGTTTGTAGTTCCTGTAGGGATGTTGTTCTCTTTACCTATTCATTTTCACAAGATTTCATCGTATGTTGAAGTTATACAACAAACCTTCCATAGCATATTGTAGAATCATTTAGGGGTTTAAATGATTCACTTAGGACTTCAAGTTCTTTTTCTACTTCTTGCTTCTTCTTTACCAAATCATAACAAAATAAAGAAAATTTTGCCACAGTAGAAAGGATCTTACCACTAGTCTCCAATGCTTCCATCAAGTGGTCCTTGTTAACAATCACCGCAACTTTAGCTTTGTCAATATCTTTCATTAACTCCTTTCTCCTTTGCTTCTTATACTCCTTTTCTAAACAAACATATGTCGCATCCTCAAATGTTTTCATATGTTCACCAGCATCATTAACCAATCAACCTAGCTTATCAATCAGTGTAGAAAAATTGTCTGTATCAGTATTTGGTAATAAACTTGACAAAAAATCAATTGCATGCTTGATTGTCTCAGCTTCTTTCTATTGTTCCTTCATTCTCTTCTTCTTTTCTCTAGATTGCATTGCAGTGGAAATCTCATTAATTTTGTAGAACTCAGTATATCCATATTAATGGGTTCTTGTATACTTAATGCATCATCATCCTCATCATCATCAATTTTCTTCTTAGAAGTAAAGGATAGAGGTGCGATTTTAAGTTTAGATTTCTCTATTTCCTTGTCCTCTTCCTCTTTCTTCTCTTTAGTTGTATCCTCTATCTCTTCCTTATTCTTTTCACTGTCATTTACCAGTGGTGGTCTAGTTTGTATATGTATCGGTGGCTCTTTAGAGCTCTTGTCTTCTTCATCTTTCTTCTCTTCCTGCCCCTGTTGTTGTTCAGGCATTTGCACATCATCAACCTACACATTTACATTATTAGTTTCATTAACATTATTAGTATTAGTTTCATCATGAGGAATGACAACTGTCTCTGTCTATGTATTGACCAATTGATGATCTACTGGTTGGTCACCCATTACAATTTCATGATGTTGAAAGTTACTTATATCAAAATTGTCTTGAATATCTTTTGCCTTAAGCTTCTCCAGTTGCTCTTTCTCCACATTTGGTAATAAACCCTGTAACTTCTTCAAAAAAAATTTAGTTTCCATATGAATTGATTGTGTCTCACCAATTAACATTCTTGTCAACCTTTTCTTAGATATAAAAGATGATTTTACCTTTTCAATAATTTCATCTATCTTCTCTCTTGTAGCTTCAGGTTGCAAATTTTTAAGAATGAATTCAATACATTCTTTGTCTTGTTTCATAGGAGCCTTCCATCTTGCATCAATCTTATTATATAAAGAATTTGAAATTATCCCTTGTAATTCAATTGGGGATTTGTTGTATTTATTCATCGTGAAAATAACTACATCCTCTATCTGTATTTATTCATCCTCAGTGCCAAAACTATCATAAAGTTTCTTCACACCAGTTAATAAACCATACTCCTTAACATGCATAATTAACTTTTCAAAAGATGTAAGTTTTGTTACCGGTTTCTTTACAGTCTTGATAGTGGAAGTTCCAACATCCTTTGATCTCTTACTACTAGCTCTTAAGGATTTCTTCTCACCTTCTGATTCCTTTTCTTCTTCATTAGTAGCTACTAGTTTCTTTGCTTGTTCCTTTTTCCTATAGTTACCAGTGCTTTAGGTGTAGGGTGCTCAACAATTTTACCTTTTCTCTTGAATTGTATCTTGGAAGGATTCTCCTTATTGTATTCAATAGGTATCTCTTTCTTAATCTTTGCATACTCACTTCTTGTTCTCATACTGGTGGAGGTATCAGTTGGGACACTTGATTCACCTGATTGTTGTGCTACATGTCTTGCTCTTTCTTCTGCAATGGCTTTCTTTGTAAAACCTTGTTATTCAACAAATGCCTCCAATTCCTTTCTCACTTTCTTAGAAATTACCGGTTTATTTAATTCAAAGTGTACCTGTACATATTTCTCCTTGTAGGTGTCAAATATTTCCACAGTTCTATCTATCGATTGAGTTAACAAGTGATCTGCATATGCCACCAAAAGATCTTCCTCGACTTCATAACCCATAGGCATCACCCAAGTTGTCCTGGGATCAACTGCCTCCATCATGCAGGTATTTGTATCAACCATGAAACAAATTGTATCCACATATCTCTGGACAATACTCTCTGGTAACCTTTCTTTTGCATGCATCTTCTTCTGAAAATATTTAAAATATCCCCATGTAATCTTATCAAAACCATTACCCAACATTCTAATGGTCTTCTTCATCTGTAATAGTGTCGGTGTGTCTTTAGACCACTGAACATCACCAATACCAGGAAAATGGTTCTTAAAGTAGAAAAATAAACCAATGATCAATTGTCCAAATTTAAACTTCAATCTCTTATCCTTGATGATGGACTCAAGATTTAGTATTAGTTGACTCGCAATGCCTCAAACAAATCATAATCAACATCTTCCTTTATCATCTAGTATGCGGTATGAATGGATATAGTAGGGATTTTGTTCATCCTATGAGAATGATATATCCGGTAACCAATAACCATTGAAGAAAATTTAACAACCAGATCATTGATATTATTCACTGTCATTGGTCTTCCATCCCATCTTGAATTAGTCAAGTTTTCAACATCATTCTTAGGAACAAATCTCAATACTGGCACCTCACCGATGGCACAAAGTTTGGTGACTACATGAATAGCTTCTTTTGTAATCTTATGTGGTTTGTCAATCCACATAAATTGGTCATGAATCTTGCTAAGAACATATCTGAAATGTTCACCATCAATGGAATTTAGTGCATGGTGAAAACCTTTCTCGGTAACCTTCTTAAATTGTTCCTTCAACACTCTATTCTTATCACACATCAATTTATATTGGTCAAAGTTCACAAAAATACCAAGATCCTCCAATTTGAGATGATAAAAATATCTAACATCTTCTACATGTAATACTCCATAGGGAACTCTGGATAGGGCTTCGACGGGATCAATTTCAACAGATTTAAACGTGTGCATTTTAAATTTAGGACGCGATCTATCTCTAACATCTACTAGATGTGGGGTATCCATTCTCAAAGATTCAGACTTCAGATACATAAAATAGGATTTGCCAGATAAATACCTTTTACCACTTTCACAACTAGGGCATCGACAGTGACAATTTTCTCTCGTTGATTACCAATCGTGGTTCACCTCAAATCTCCTCAAAACTTTGTCAATACAGTTAGATGCTGGAAACACAAACTTTTCTCTACTCTTTTCTCTCTCCGAGTTCTCACAAGAATCCAAAGTGAAAAATGACATTCACAAGGTTCTTTTTATTTGCTCATTATCTACTACATTAAATGTTATTACCGGTAAAACCCTAAAACATCTTTTAACATACAATCGATTCTCATTACACAACAAACCTACCGGTTTGATCATAAAATCACTTCTCAGTATAATAATGCATCAAAGTATGCATATTTAACTTACCTCATGGTCCTTCAGGGGGCTCTGAAATAGATCTAACATTAAGCTCCCCCTAATCTTTTTAACAGCTTAGTTTTCTGGTGAAGAGTTCTCCACACTAGGTGAAAAGTTAGGATCTTCAGATGGTTTCTCATCATCCTTCTTTTTCTAGATTTTGTTCATTTCAGCTCTGGTCTCCTCCACATCAATTTTCATCTTCCCTTTTCGGTCAGCAGATTGATTTATCAGTTGATTCACCTTTGCTTTGTAAAACTTTGCAATATGTCCTAGTTGATGACAATGATAACAATCAATACCAGATTCTCTCCAAGGTCTATAATTGCCTCTACCAGTCCTTCTTTTGTAGTTTATACCTACATGACCATAGTTATGATAGATTGTGCAAACCACACTCATTCTCTTTTCCATCTCATAGGGGAAAGATCAGTTAGCATAGGGTTTCTGCCATTTAGGACTTCTTTGGTCATTAAAGGTTCTTCACCAACCACCACTAGACCTCTGACTCATGTGAGGTGTTAGATTATTTTCTCCATACCTGCACTCAACAACTCTATGCCCATGCATGTTGCAAGTGTAACAATATCCATTAAAAGTTCTAGGCTTATATCCTTGATATGTATTAGGTCTGTAACCATTAGTAGCATTAGATCTAGTTTTATAAACATTAGTAGTATGTCTTGGCTTATAAAAATTGAAACATACAAGTTTATAAGGTTTCTTACCTGTGGATTTCTGAATTTTAGGTGCAGATTTACCTTCTCCCATGTTTTCCTTTGTACCAAAAGACTCACCTTTCTCAAATGTAGTATAACCCAATCTAGTTGTGTCTCCTTTCATCCTTTGTGATTTAATCTGTTCATCAAGCATGGTAGAACTTTTGTTAAAATTAGAAAGTTTTTCATTAGCATAAGCAAGTTCCTTTGTAAGATCTTCATTCCTTTTCATAATTCTCTTTAAGAGACATTTCCATATCCAGATCTATCTTTATTTCTTATTTTTCTTATTTTTCCTCATGCCAATGAGCATATAGGGTACCGACTTCCTAATTGAACTTGAAGATGTAATTTTCTTTCTCTTTAATCTTGTCTGTTGCTGCCCTCCTTGTTTCAAGTTCTTGACTCATTCTAATGGTTAGGGCTTCTAGCACTCTCCTCAAGTTATCCTTCTCATCATTTAGTTTTTCCACTTCATCAACCAATGTATCTATGTTTTCTTCATCAGAAGAACCTCTCTTAGAAACCTCCAATAGGTGTTCAGTTAGTTGTCTTCTCATGACAAGTGAGGCTTTATACTTGCCTTTCAATAATTCTAGGGCTTCCTCAGTTTCTGCAAGTTTACTAAACATCTCTCTATAGCTCACTCCTTCCCCCATTTCTACCTTAGGGATCCTTCCTAAGCAATTAAGCCTCCAAGAAGTTTGGCTCTGATACCAATTGATAAACTTATAAGGCACTAAGAGGGGGTGGGGAATCAACGCAAGCAACAACCTTAAGAATCTGATTATACCTCTTAACCAATTTAAAATCAATAGGCATGCAAGGAAAATAATCACATAAGAAAAAACAACATAAAAAATGCCAACCATAACACAATGATTTATACATGGAAACCCAAAAGGGAAAAACCATGGTGGGAGTTAGTACCCACAAGATTCACTATCTGTAGAATAGAAATCTCTGACCAGTCAAGGTCTTACAAATATGCCCTGTTAAGAGGAGACCCTATTAGGAGTCACCCGATGAAGGGATTTGTTATGATGAGTCCGTTTAGGAGCAACCTCACAAGAGGATTTGAACTTAGATGTTGAGATACCCTGTTAGGGGATTTGTAGATTAAGGCCTATCAAGACCTACTCGGTTAAGGGATTTGACTATTGCAACTGTTAGAATAACAACAGTTTAATGATCTTCATATAACACTTTTATGTCTGATAAGATTTTCTTCACTTCCTCCAAAACTTTTACAACACATCAATACAAAGCTTCACTACTCACTGCACAATCAAAATCACATCCTTTGCTAATGATCTCTCATGGTATATATTGGAGTAATGCCCTTTGTTTTTTATTTTCCATGTTTGATGGTTGCCTCATCACAAATCCACCACGAGTGTAAAATTTCTTGTGGGTGTTGAGGAATCCCCTTGTTTATTATTTCTTTTTGAGTCAATCCATGCATTGGATATATTACCACCTTAATTTTATAGACCCTAGTGCATAGAATTCATTGTTATATTAAATAAAGGTTGTTAATCTCAAAGTTAGCATACCACAACATTACTTCATCCTTAGTCCTATTTATCAAGAATCTTCATGCTTTGATACCAATCTCCCCCTTTGGCATTGATGGCACACTTAGTAAAATTTTGACATCTAAGTGTTTTACAATAACAAAAAAGATGTTATAAGAAAAATTACTCCCCCTAACCATATGCATTCCTACCTTTGAAAAAATTACAAGTGCATGCATGAAATGGTATCATTCACAAAAATTTTAATGTACACTTCTCCCCCTTTGCCAAAAATGACAAAGTAATGCAAAGTAACCCCTGTTTCCTTATACAAAAATAGAGTAAATGTTCATGACAATAAGGAATGAAACTTATCAAAAATAGATTTAAAGTCCTGCATAAAAGTTTTCATGGCCAATGTCCATGCACTAATACATTTGGGGTCAAATTCTGACGGAGGTTTCCGACGGACAAGGAGCATTGTGTGAAAATTTGAAATTTTTTTAAAAAAATGCCCGTGTTCGTCGGAATTCCGATGACCTTGGGCATTTTATTAAAAAAAAAAAACACAACGCATTTTCATTTTGAAAGAAAACCAAAGCAAGCAGTGACTATCTTGCCTCCCTGCCCCCCCCCCCACCAGAGCGATCTCTGCACAAGCAAGGTAAGGTTTTTTTTGCAATCAAAGGAACTCTTTGTTTTTCAATGAAGGGCAACTATTTTTTTTTCGCAATCAAGGGCAACTAGTTTTTTTTTGCGAATTAATCCATTTTGTGCATATCCCGCAATCTTAAAATTCCATGAAATGTCATCTCTTTGAGGTATTCCATCATACAGTTCACATGTCGTGTGTATGCTACCCCATTTTGCGATTTTTGTTATTGGAGCATTTGCAACTAATTTCTGACAAAAAACCCCCTTCGATTATGCTTTGATGGATGTCCATACCTTGTTCCAAAGCTCCTATTTTGGCACACGCAGGGAGGATGTTGGCAAACGTTGCATTGAGATAAACATGACTGTATTTCATGAGGATTTGAACTCAAAGCATTGGCACTATCACTTATGGCTATATTAGCTTTTTAAGACACTTTCATAGTGCACTTCACCTGTCCTAATAATGGACTATCAGGAGATTCTTAAGAATGGAAATACTCCAAACATTCATGCCCTCTATGTTGTCATTGTGGTTTTCAATCATTGCAACTACATGCTTTTCAAGGACCAAGTAGTGCTCTTTTTTCATTGTTCTACTGTGCTTCTCAAGTTGCACCAACATAGTTTTATTTAATGGCTTTGTTTTGATAGTGATTTCTCCATGGCTTCCACTATCTTTTTCTTGGCACATTCAATGCATTATCATCTATCAGTACTATTTATTGTCCTTTTTACCTTTATTGAGGTTGTTCTCATACATGTCATTCACTTTTTCTATGAGTGTATCTCAACCAATTCACTGTTGTAAGTAGAAATAAAAGATTAGTCTCATCTCTTTTACTATTTTAGACCTTCATAGTAATCTTTGCAATATATCATTTCCTTCCAATTATATGGAATAATGATTTTCTTTTTATGGAATGTGATGAAGGCTTGAGTGTGTCTTCTTGAACTCACTTATTATCAGCTCCTCTATGATTACCTTAGATCTTTGTGGCTAAGAATTGTTCTTGATGAACTTATGCTCTTTATTGATTTCTTTTACTACCATTATATTATCCTGAAAAAGGCTTGTTCAATGCTCCCTTAGCATGCATGTGCTCTCTTTGTATTGATCTAGGGCTACTCATTAATGTATCTATGGATTTACCTTATTCACTATGTTGTGAGAGTCATTTGCAAATTTGGGACTATCGTCTTTCATAATTTGATGTCTTTAAGATGTGGGTACATTGCTTGACAAGAAAAGCTCAAGCATTTGTGAAGTTCAAAGAGTTTAAACCCCTTGTTGAATGGTCATCCAGTTGTTCTCTAAATGCAAAATGCTCAAGTAAATGATAATTTCACTCAAAATGGTTTATCCACAACTAAAAGAAAACAACTAACCACTACATTTATGCATCAACAAAACAATGTTGTATAGAGACCTAATCATGCCTTCATGGATATGTAGATCAAGTTCCTACATTTTGGACAGAAGCAATTCACACAATAATATATTTGTTGAACACACCCACCACAAAGATTTGGTTATGCAATAATATATTTGTTGTTAACTTTATCATGGAGGATTTGGTTATGCTTTTTACAATCAAGGTTTGACCAAACTAATTCTTAAATATACAAATGAAGAGTGTGGTTGGTTGGTGACTAATTACTCTTTTTAACACCATTTACAAGATCATATCTAAATCAAGTGTCTCAAGAATTAAGCTACTACTAAGAAGATAGTTTGCCTAAAGAAAATGGTTTTCTTGGGTGGCTATTTATTGTAGATAACTTAGTTCCTTCATGAGAATCAATCAATTTGGAACATGTATAACTCACATTTGTGACATGTCACTAATGCAATTTCTTAGTAATTGTTTGAGTACTATCTCCTCTATTATTTTCTATCCACTTTTGTGTCCTTCTTAGAACAAATAATAGATTAATGAGAAGGTGGAAAAGGTGGATTCACCTAAGAGGGAGTGGATTTTCCCAATTATATGTTAGATTCTCCCAAGGATGGATGGACTATACACTTGAAAGGTAGATGATTAAGGATGATGACAAGGTGAATTTTCCTTAGAATGATAGGGTTGATTTTCCTAAGAACAAGTAGATTCATGTAAACTAGAGGATACAAATTTGGACAAAATAATGGAAGGAGACTAAAACTAGATAGATTCACCTAAATGGGAGTGTAGTCATCTAAGGATAGGAAAAATTCACCATTTGCGTAAGAAAGATGGATAAGATAAATGATTTATGTGAAATAGATTCGCTAAGAGAAAGTAGATTCACATAAGGATAGGTGGATTTTCCTAAATATGAAGGGATAAGACTTAACAAAAAGAGGACTTAGGATGATGACAAGGAGGATTCATTTAAGGATATGGCATATTCACGTAAGGGATAGTGTATTCTCCCAAGAATATGGAAAAATTATTGATTGGTGGAATGACATACTAGATCAAGGAATGATACAAGGGTAGATTCACCTAAATATAGGGTAAATTAAGCTAAAAGGGTACCCATGAGATTGTGGTACTAAGTACCTATCTATGGATGGTGTATTTGGATACAAGTATGATGAAACCATGCTTGTGTATGATGAAACAAAGTCCAGATCTCTATTATAGGTCCAACATAATCTCTATTATTTGAGACACCATTTTATTAGCATATCCAATTAGGGTAATTTATGGGTTTAATTATGGATCATGTTGTCTATTTCCATGCACTATTGAACTTATTTGGATGTATTGTGACTATTTTAATTTTGAAGTTATAAATAAATTATGTTTGTACCTTAGAAAGGGTAACTCCAATTGATGTTTGGGCAGTTTATTTAAAAACTTATGGTGATTATTGCCCTATGTTATGTAATGGAGTTATTTTTACACTAAGTAATTAACTAGAAAAATGAATTTGTATTGTTGTACAAGTATGATGAAACCATGCTTGTGTGTTTACATGTTTGTGCATCCTATTGAGAACCAACCTCGTTGTTGAGGAACTCAATAAATGTGGTGTTAAGTAGAAGAATGGAAAACTCAAGAAGCTATGGTGACATATTGTGGCATTAGTAGGGATTATCTCTATTGACCACACCTTTCAAAGATAGTATCCCCTAGTTCTCCTCATAGAATGGACCATTGGATGGCTCATAGTGGTATCATATCCTACATTTATCTTGATGGCATTTCCGATAGTTGGTATGTGGTTCTTGGTACAGGTTTCCTCTTACCCTATTATCTTATTTATATCTTTGTTCCAACATGTGGAGATTGATTTTTGTCATGCTATGATGATTTTCATGTTTGCATGTGTTTTGACATTATGCAAATAGATATGATGTCACACCATACTTATGTTTTGATATAGTGTAGGTGATGGTTACATGTTGTTGATGGTAGCGATTTGGGTTCAAAGACACAATTCCACACACACACACAAATATTTGAAGATGCATTTTATATTATTCCTTCTTAGTGGCGATTAGTGTTGGAAGATTTGCACACATGTAGAGAGGAACTCATGTTAGATACAATAGGTTGTGTTTGATAACATATGAATGTGCCTCATGATGTATACATATAGCTTTGGTGTGTGACATGCATGCACATTTTTCCATAAGACACATTGCTATGTGGCATGTGCCCTATGCATGTCTTCTTTGTGAGGCACGTTTCTATGTGCAATGTGGCCCTAGGTGTGTCTTCTCTATGAGGTGTATTGCCATGATATGTTAGGATTTGTAGTGTGCAGGCCACAAATGCATGCATGAGGGACTATTATTATAGTCATGTTTTTTGGGCATGTAGCCTAGGCATGTCTTCTCCATTAGATACATGGCCATGCCATGTGGGAGTTTTTGTGTTCATGCCACAAATGCACACATGAGGGACTATTATTGGAGTCATGATGAATCTTCACTCTATTTAGCCACAATTTCTAGTCGTATAGTTATGTAATGTGCACTTTTAAGGATTGTGAATTTTCCTTCAATTATTGATGATCTCTCATCTTTGTTGCATGGGCCAACAATTTTATTTTATCTTGTTTGAATTAGTTTAATCACTATTGTGAGTTTTCTCTATTGTGTAGTTATTGTGGCTATGTTTGATTTGCTATTGGAATTGAACACATTTATTTGACTTATTATTGGTACTATTTTTTCTTTCTTTCAATATTTATGATCTTTGATAGTTTAGTGAAACTCTTGCTATTTTTAAATGTTGCCTTCTTTGTTGTGATGTGATTCCTCAACAAGATCGATGTAGATAACCTTGGATGAGTGTATATAAGGAATCAAACATTGGGAAAATTTGAGGATAGGGGTAAGTGTTTGTTGTATGGGTAGCTACGATCCACTCGTACATTCTTAGTGATTATTGATAGCTATGTCTTGGAGGCTAATCCCATTAAACAAACAAGGGGGAAGTCATACATAATCGTATGGATCCTCCCTAGTTGTGTTTGGATTCAAGACCATCATTTCATATGGTTCTTGGTTACTTTGTGAGACCATGGCATTCTCTTAGACCAATATGTGAGCCTTGTATTGTTATCCCTGCAATGTGGATGAATAAGTGTATGTTAAAATAAATGCTTTGCATGCCATATAGTTGCATATGAGTTGTTCACATCATCAGATCATGATTTAGAATATGTGAATTCTTTTATCCATGTGAAGTCGAATGATTGATTATGAAAATGTGTTATACATTGAAGCATAATCTGTAAGATGTTCTCTTCAAGAAAAAATATTTATGCTTTCATAGTGAAATGTTGATGAAATGAGGTCCTAGTCTAGGAAAGTAAACTACAAACTTATACATTCACCATTTCAAAACATTTTATTGGGGAATAGTCAATTTGGTTCAATTTAATTCCTCTAGGAGAGACCAGCAATATGATTAATTGTTCCATTTTGATGTGATTGGATATGATTACATATAATTTCATTGAAGATGCAAGAACTAAGTAAAACTATGCAAAATTGACAAGATTAAGCATAAACAGGCAAATAATAAAGCAAAAAGCTAACATAGAGGTACATATTTGGAAATAAGACTCTAAAATGAACCTAATTAGTTACCTATAGGGAAAATGAGGTTAGAGATAATCTACCTATATGGAAATTGGTTAAACTCTTAATTCTGAAGTAGCAACGTGTATAAGAGATGTTCTCATTTGTAGATGGAGTATCAAGAGGAGGATCACTAGTCCATGGACCATGTCATTGTTGTTAAATACCTATGCTTTTGTTCATAGTCACTTGGTGTAGGAATGAATTCAATGAGACAGGGTAGGAGATCCTACATAATGTAATTTTTCACTATCCCTTGTTTTGAGTACAAATGGTTCTTTGAATTTATCTTGACAATAGAATGTCAGAATTTAATACCATAATCCATGATGAAAACTGGCAAAAATGGAAATTTATCTTAGTTCGCAATTACAAAATACTTTTGTATAGGCCTCTCGAAGATTAAGTACATCAAATTGAGACTTTATAAATTGAGTGTATGTATTAGCAATCTCCCAAATTGTTCAGTGGTCTCCAAACCTTGTCAATTTTTTATTTTTATTTTAACTCAAATATGTATGGTATAGGCATATCATTGGTTGTGCGATTTTTTTTCTTTCTTAAATGCTTCTACGACCAAAAGAGACAAGTTTTAGATGAAAATGAGGTCATATGGGCCTTTTTGACACAATGGTAGGTTCTTTAGACCTGAAAATGCCCCAAAAACTAGTTGATTGCCTTAAGTTACAAACAAATCCTTGTTTGTGAGCATGCTTCTTGATCTCCAATTTTGGTGGAATGAAAGATAATATTGAATTTCTCAAGCCTTTTGGATGCTTTGAAACCACCAAAAAAAAGCTACTTTGATCATTGAAATGTTGTAGTGACTTGGATAAAAAAAGAAAACTAAGTCTAAACTTTAGAAGTTAGTTTTTTCTTGTCAAATTGTTTTCAATTTTCAAATCATCCAAGGCTGCAAGAGGAGTATATTTTGTTATGACAAGATTAAAAAAAAAACTTAGAATCTTTTGAAACCATTGAAACATGGGGACCCCTTCCCCCCCTCCAAAATCCCTATTTTTTTAGGATGAAATACTTAGGGGAAACATCCCCTTACCGCACCACTTAGGGACATCCTAGGGACTCCAAGGAGTCTCTTGACCATCTTGAGGATGCCAATGAGTCTCCCATGGCCCACAATTAGAAACTCCAATTCTAAACAAAAATGGTGAAGTTATTGTGAAAATGTCATCCATATTAAAGGTTTGGCAATGCCCCCTAACCTTGATGGGGGCTCTGCCCCAAATCTCCCACAAGGGGCACTACCCATTGACCCCAAACCTCTACCCACCATTCTTATTGTTAATGCAATCATTTCCATTTTTTTTATGTTGACTAGTTTAAACACTTAGTATGCCAAAGTTTCATCTGCAATTCTTATACTTATTCTTAGTTTGTTCCCAAAGTTCCAAAACTCTACCACCATTGTTAATGTTCAAATTTCAATGCAATCATTGACATGTTTTTAATGTTTATTGTAAAATTTACATAGTGTGGCAAAGTTTTATTTAAAGTTGTTATACTTATTCTATACACATCCTTTTATAATTAATTTTTTAAGTTGTATATATATTTGCATCCCACCCCGCTCCCTTCGTCATCACCCTGTCGTCCCCAAACTTAAGCCCTTGGTATGTTAAGATATGAAAGCTCACAATAGTTTCATTTGATATGTTAATTGAGGAAAAACCTACAATATATAGCTTCCAAGATTCCAAATCCATGAGGATCATGAAGAGGTAGAAAACCAAAAAAAAAAATTGCTTATCCAAGTTTCCAAATTTGTGACAAGGAAAAAGTAGAATCTCAATCAAAGAAGGAGAATGTGCAACTCATTATCTTATTATACCTAAGTACAAATATTACCTAATTAAGATTTTTAATAGTGGAATATCACACTTAGGATAAAACATATCCAAGGTAAATAAAATATTACATTGATAGGCTTCTTTGGTTGCTCTAAAAGTGGTGCCTTATGAATTATGTTCTTGGATACTAAAGTTTCCAAATTCTGGGCACTCTTGATAGCTTCTCATAGAGATTGTGATTTGAAGGCTTTAACCAAACCTTTCAATGGTTTCTGTTGATGTGTTTTTTATGCACTATGCAACACAAAACAAAATACTAAGTATTCTATCCTTTCTTGAACAAAATCCTCCCAAGTGCTAAACTATGTGATCAAATGGGATGACTCCAAGATTCCAATAGTCAGGTCTTGACTTTATATTGTAGATAGACTCAATGATTGTGATGTGATATTTGCTGGAATCACAAGGGGGACTTACGTTGCTTGGGTCAAGACCTATCCATCCTCATGTTTCATGATTGATTTACACTCCATGATTTAGGTCATCCTTGAGCAACATCTCGACTTAGCCAAAAATAAATTTTTGTACCCTAATTCTTTAATTTTGACCCCTTACTAGCATTGCCTTAGGTTTTATTGGAATTCTTGCTTCTCTAGCATGGGCACATTTCTAGGGTTCATTCGCACAAATTTCTCTTGATGAGCAAGCTAGTATCATGACCATGACTTAAACAAAATTTTAACTTAGTCAAATTATCTCCTCCAAACTTCTATGAGTTCATCACCTTCATTATTCATCATTTGGATGTCTTTTGTCATTGGAAGGTAATTCTTGACCACCATACCTCAATCTTGACCTATGCTACCCTAAAACCCTAGAACCTAGTCATGTTTACAATTGAGATCTTGGTGACTTGATCACTTAATACAACTTAATCATGCAGGTCTCATCTAACTCTGACTCCAACACTTAAGCAAATCAACCCTAGCAACCAAGTACTTTGGGAAATATCTTGCAATTTGACAACATGGGTAATGATGGAGGAATGGAAGGTGAGACCTATAGAGATGAGAGAGAGAGAGAGGGTGAGAGGAAGAGATAATGACCTGGAGAGGGTAGAGAAAGAGCAGTAGAGAGGGAGAGAAGAAGAGAGGGATGGAGAAAGAGACCTAGAGAGGGGAGAGAGAAGAGAGATAGTAAAGAGGGATAGAGAAGAGAGATAGAAGAGAGATACCAATGTCAATCTTTTTCTATAAATTTTTTTTTTCTGAAAAATTGGCATATCGTCAGAATTCTGACTCCAAAGGGTAAAATTCTGATAGAGGAGTGTCGTCAGATGCACAACATCCTTGTCAAAACTCTCCTCGAGGCCGTCATCGACAGCCTCGAGGAGAGTTCCGATGAGGATGTTGTGCATCCGACGACACTCCTCTGTCGGAATTTTACCCTTTGGAGTCAAAATTCTGATGATAGGCCGAGATCGCGACAGTATTCTTCTAGGGTATGAGCATCCATGGCAGCCATCGGAAAGGTTGGAGGTGATGTCAAAATTGCGATGACCACAAGGATAGTCGGAACTTCCAACACAAAGTTTTTGACGGCTTTTTTTGTTGGTAGTGCGATGAAATTGTGTCGGAATCTCGAAGATTTGCCGTCAAAATTTTGACTTGAATGTACTAGTGATGACTCAAGTAATGAGGTAGCAACCTCACTTTCAGTCTGCATCTAGAATGCTAGTTCTTTCATTGCATCAATGGTACTCATCTCTTGAGTTACCGTGATAGCTTCCAGGTTGAGAAGACATTTCTGAAGAATCTGCAGTCTTGGCAATAGGAGTAGTTGAAGCTCCTGCAAATCTTGAGTCCTATTTCTAATCTCTAAATCCCTCTTGGCAGTCTGATGCTGATAGTGATGAACGGTTTGTCCATAGGTAGTGAATGAATCATATGGCATCTTGAAATTTTTGATATATGCCTATAACTCTGATTGGAGTTGAGCTTTTTGTTTAAGAATATCATCACAGAAGAGATGGGGCTGGCATATTTTACTCAACAGTAAGTTACCTTCACCCATAGCCACACTGATATCCTCAGTTCATTCATCTACTTGAGTAAGGCAACATTGAGTGCCTTTTCATGCTTCTTCTTTGCATTTGCTTCAACAACATCTTCCAAGCATTGTACCTGGTCCTCCACTATGGTACGTAGAAGTTTAAGATTGGAAAGAGAGGAATTGGTACTGGGGATGTTGGTATCGGGAATTAGACTGGTAAGGGTGTCAACCGTAGTTTGTATGACATCCCTTTCCTTCTTCCTCTGTAACTCTTCCAGTCTCTCCTGAGAAAGTTTGATGCCTTGCAGCAGTTTGGACTCATCTGCTGACTGAAGATCAATAGGACTGGTGGTATCAACCTATTTGGGTTGATCACTGGTTGCCTTAGGAGTCTCTACTTGTTTTTTCTTCTCTGCTTCCTTCTCCTCTTCTTCTTTTTCTTATCCTCTTCTTTCTTCTTGTCCTCTTCTTGTTTTTTCTTCCCTTCCTCCTTCTTCCTTTCTTCTTCCTTCCTCTTGTCTTCTTCTTTCTTCTTCTCTTCTTCTTTCCTCTTCTCCTCTTCTTTCCTCTTCTCCTCTTCTTTCCTCTTCTCCTCTCCTTTCCTCTTCTACTCTTCTTTCCTCTTCTCCTCTTCTTATTTCCTCTTATCCTCTTTTCTCTTTTTCTCTTTTTCTTTCTTTTTCTCTTCCTGTTTCCTCTTGTCTTCCTCTTTCTCAGCTTTCTCCTTGTCCTATTTCTCTTTCTCTACATTTTCTCTGTTAGGAGTGACATCCTCAATATCTAATGCATCCACATCAATGGGATCATTTTTCTCTATCACTCTTTCACCTTGACCATCAAATACCTCATCCGGTTGAACTAAGGTCAGGTCAGGTGCTTGATCAGCCTACTTAGTAGCTTGTGATACTCGATGCATTCTGAAAGAAGCTTTAACATGTGTATGTGTGTCCTTTTCCACTTCAAAATCTCTACCTTCTAGTAGCCTAAGTCTTCTCCTCCTCATGAAGAAAATGTCTTTGTGCGTATCCATTGTTTCAAATAATTCAGAATTTGAGGCATTAGGAAAGTATTGTGCAAAAATTTTCTCCCTGATCTCCTGTTCCTTTTCAATGGCAATGCACCATTTGTTATCCAAAAAATTATACAAAGAATCTGGTGTAACCGATCTAATTTCAGATGGTGACTGATCATTAACACATAAATATTTGATGACTTCATGTTCTACTTCTTCTTTCTCACTATCAGTAAAATCATCAAAATACTCCTTCAAATCATCAAGCAATTTTCTCTTAATGTTCTTTATTGTTCTTTGACAATGTGTCAAAGGTTTATAAGAAGAAATATCTATATTTACTGGTGCAGAAGTTGCTAGTGCATTACCAATAGACTTTGTCTTCTTGCTTGATTGCCTTATCTTATTTTTTTGAATTTCCGGTTAAGTGTCCTCTGACTCCGATGAGTTGGTTTTGGTTTTCTGCTTCCTCTCAAATACGTTTTTAGATTTCTTCTTAGCTGGTGACTGCTTGGTCACTTTTGGACTGGCAGAGGTAATCGGTGCAGATGTCAATGGCACTTCTTTTCCCTTTTTCTATTTAGGTTCCTCAACTGGTGTGACCCTCTCTAAGTAGGTATTAGTTCTCTTTTTCTTAGCATCAACTGGTGAGGCAAGTAGGGTAGAGACATACCCGATCAAAATATCATTCACCGCTTCATATCCCATAGGTTCCACCGCTTCTTTTATGGGTTCCACTACTTCCATTATGCATTCGTCTGTCTTTATTGTGAAGCAGATGCCATCTACATACTTCTTCACTATATCACCAGATATCCTTATTCTCTGGTTCATCTTCTGCTTGAATTCATCAAAGTACTTGTTAAGAACCTCAGGATACCCAGTTCCTACTGCTTGAAGACTTTCCCTAATCTGTTTGGAAATCGGTAGGTCAGCAGACCATTAAACATCACCTACTCCAGGGAAATAGCCTTGAAAGTAGAAGAATAGACTGACTAGAAGTTGCCCAAACCTAAACCTTAGTGAATTATCTTGTTTGATGGATTTCAGGTTCAATATCAATTACTTTTGCAAACAGGTACATAGGCCAAATGTTGTATTTTCCTTGATCATTCTGTAAGCGGCATTTACCATAGCAGCAAGGACAAAGTTCATTCTACTAGCATAGAATAACCTATAGCCAATCACCATGCAAGCATATTTTACTAGATCACCTTTAATGGTGTTGACAGTCATTGCCCATTGGTCACTCGCAAAATTAGTGAGCTTTGTCATTTCCATTTTGGTGACCTTTCGAAGAGCTGGTACCTCTCCAACATTAGAGAAACTAATGACAACATGAATCTCTTCTAGTGTGATATCATGCATCTGCTCGAGGTACATCTTGTCACCATGTACTCTGTTAAGGATGATGCATATATGTTCTTCTATGAACTCTTCCAGAAAATATACCGCATTGTGCAGTTTCATCTTCTCAAGGATACTATATTCAGGCTTGATCTTCTTATCATCCCCATAGAACAGACCTAGCTCGGGATGAATCACTAGGGATCCTACGTCTTCCAATTTACAATTGATATACCCTGAAATGTCTCCCTCTATAATAACTTTGATGGGTATCTGGGATAGGGCATTGTATTTCACTTTCTTTTGAAGAAATTCGGCTGAATCTACAGGTGCACTAGAACTGGAGTGCAATGCAGAGGCCATGATTAAATGATAAGCAAGAATTTCAAGAAATACCTTCACAATCCAAAATTTAGGGTTTTCCAATGTCGCTCACAATACACCACTTCGGTTGCTAGAACACCGCTTAGTGTACTTCACTGATAGATTGAAAGGATTACTGGATTCCTCTATAAGATTTTTGAATTCACTTTGAATCGCTAGACGAATCACTCTTTGTCGCTCTGCTCTTGAAAATTCTTCTTTTGAAAATTGATAAGTGAAAATGATGACAAAAATCCCTTTTAAACAAGTTCTCACCTACCACAATAAATGCATCACCGTTAGGGCATAAACCCTAATTTTGCCTTTCACCGCTTCAGATCTTCTATCGACTAACAGGTAACACATACCGGTAAGGGTCTTTACCAATATAAATCAGGGGTTTGAAATATTTCTCTGATGTGTTCCCCCTAAGCTTTTCTGAAGATCAGTTTGCCAGATCAGAGACTTCCACACTAGGTGCAGAAGCATGTTCATTTTGTGACTCTCTTTCTGATTTCTTTTTCCAAGTTTTGTTCATTTCCACTTGAATGGTTTCAACATCAATTTTCCCTTCTGGAGTGATTGGTATATCATCCGATGGGTCCTTTCTCAGTTTGCAAGTTCTGGCAGTGTGTCCCGATTTGTTGCAATGATAGCATACCATTCCAGGTGTTCTCCATGGTCCGTTATTCATATTTCCATTCTTCCTTCTGCATGTTGCAGCTATGTGACCGCTACCATGATAGATCAAATAGGTTTCTCTCCAACTAGTTAATGCTTGATAACCAACTGACTGATGGTCATAGTTATTGTACCGGTTGGGATTCCGGTTCATAGGATGTTCCGGAATAACTCCTTGATTCCTTGGAGGATATCTATTGGTGTTGTGCAAAACTGACCTACATTCAAATGCTCTATGCCCAAACTTGTTGCATGCATAATAGTTTCCATTGAATCTATTGGATCTAGGAATATTGTTTTGAAAGTAAGTAAAATTGTTGTAGGCCTTGTTTCTACACACATTAGTAGTATGTCCTTCTTTGAGACAATTAAAGAAAACATGTTTAAATTTTTGCTTACCTCTATCCTTGGATGTCAGTTGCTTCTTTGATGTTTCAGCTTTTGTTCCAAAGGTCTCACCTTTCTCATACCCAGAGAAACCAAGTCCAGTGGTATCCTTTACTGGCTTTGTCGATTCCAGCTTTTGCTCTAGCTTAACAGTGCTCTTATTGAATTTGGCAAGTATTTCCTTTGACTCAGTAAGCTCCTTGGAAATAGAAGTATTGGACTCCATCAAGGTTGTATTCTCAGAGATAGCCATGTTTAGTTCACCTTGTATTTCTTCTTTCTCCACTTTACCCTCCTGAAGATGAGCGGTAAGGGCACTGATTTCTTGCTTCATCTTGGAGATCTCATGATCTTTGTGTTTTACCAGATCTTCATCTTTCCTTCTATTCTCAAGCACTCGACTCATTCTGATAGTCAGTCCTTCCAACTCTCATTCTGATAGTCAGTCCTTCCAACTCCCTTCTCAGATTGGCTTTACATTCATACAATTTTTCAACTTCTTCAACTAGGGCATCCATGACAGCTTCATCAGAATAGCTATTTTCAGTAAGTTCCATCATTTTCTCAACATGCTCTCTTCTCTTGGCCAAAGAGGCTTTATACTTGAATTTGAGTTAATCATAGGCTCTCTCAGTCTGAGTGAGATGATGAGTAAGTTCCCTTACACTATATTCCCCCATATCTCCTTCCAAGTGGTTAGACTTATAGAAAGGTTGGCTCTGATACCAATTGATGAATACTAAGACGGGGGGTGAATTAGTATACCAAAAAATACTGTAAACAAACTCTTGAACAGTTTAGCAAATAACCGATGCAATAGATTTACTAATAAACTGGTTAAGATAAATGCAAACCATACAACAAACAAAGCATTCACCCACAAGAGCACAATCACCATAACACAAGATATTTGATGTGGAAATCCAAATGGGAAAAACCACGGTGAGCAGAAACTCACAAGTAACTATCTACAGAATAGTAACCAGACCGGTTAAGGTCATATAATGTTCTTCACCAGAATAGATCTTGTTAAGAATCTAGATCTCTATTAGGAGATAAGTCCTATTAAAGAGTACCTTGTTAAAGGATTTCAAATCCACAGTTGTGAACTACCTTGTTAGAGGATTTACAAAGGCTTTGTTGAGCCTACCCGGTTAAGGGCTTCAGACTTGTCAAAGATGTGAGTAATCAACAAGTGAATGATCTAGCTAATAGCACAGTCTTCTTAATTAGATCCTTGACAACTCCTTGTTAATGCACTTCAACATTACTTCCATCTTCAATATCTCCACACTCAATCTCTTCAAAGTTCGCACATAATCTTTTATATTCTTAGTCTCATACATGCAAAACCCTCATATCATATACAAACCCTAGACATGATGTCCTTATAAAGGAATCTAATTTCATGTCGGTTCAATAGGATTTGACTACAAGTTCCTAGGTTCAGTGCATCTAGACACATTTGGTAACATGACTCAAAAACACTGCCAAAGTGTTGATGGATGATAACTCATCACAGAGTAATACCGGTTGCTACAATATACCGATTACCAGTTGTCAAAAATGAAGATTGGTAGATCGTAGTGTTCCGATCAAAAGATAACTACGGCTTGGTTCCTTCGTGCCGCTTGAGATCCTCGAACTGCTTGGGTCTTCATACTACTTGGGGTCTTCAGTCAATCCGTGACCGGTAAACCTTCATCTGCAAAATACCGGTAGTCTAAAGACTACACATTTCAATAATACACAATACCGGTTGGAACAATTATCGGTTAAGCATAACTCTTACATCTAGAAAGTGTGTGTCCATCAATGACAATCAAAACATCATCAAAATGCCAACAAATCTCAAAGTTAGCATACCACAACATTACTTCATCCTTAGTCCTATTTCTTAAGAATCAATATTTTAATATTTTTCTTCCATCATCCATCTAATATTTTCTTTACATTTCTTCTTTCAAGAGATCACCCATGAAATTTATGCATAAATATTCATCTCATGGAGGAACTGATCATCTCAATCATCTCATTTTTTAATTCTACATTTTTCACCCAATCAAAGCATGCCATGATTGTTTTCATCTCTTCCCATTCGTCTCCTTAATATTCTATTTTTCTTCTTAGTTACTTATTTCTTTGAAATAATATTAATTCAAATATTACTTCAAAGAGGGGTACAATTTAGACACTAAAAATATTCACCTAACCATCAACCTTTAAATATCATCATACCATATCATTAATTAATTATTCATTTATCAGATCAGATATCATTTATCAATTGAAATAGTTTACATTTATCTGTTTAATTAAATAATATTTAATTATTTAGTTAAATGAGATTCAATTATTTATTTTTTACTTAAAAAATTATATTTACATCTATTCAATCTACTTCTCTATAATCAATTAACTCCATCTCATTTTAGAATCTTAGTCTTCACTCCTCAATTAACTATGTCTTTATTTAATTTTTTTTCATCCATTAGTAAACTCATTCTTCAAATGGAAACTTTTTCTTCATATTTATCCATCAATTAAATTAAAAATACAATATTATTTTCATCATTTGAAATGGAAGGTTTTCATTTTTCAATTGTGTTCACCATTATCTCTACAATTAGCTTGAGAGTTCAATCGCATCCTCATCTTCTAGCTGATTTTTCATCCAAATAAGTTGCTAAATCACATCAACATCCAAACAAGAAAAGATACACCTATTTGAGGTTTACAGTGGGATTATTAGATAGGATTTGATTTATTTGTTTATGTTTTTATTCTTGCATATTTCCTTGTTTTTGTTGTTGTACACAATTATAATAAATATTTCTATTTTTTTTAACCTTTTTTTATTTATGTTTCAAGCCCATTGTAACAAGGTTGTCCCAATACATTAATTAATGTGCAATGTCATAATTTTGCATGGAAGTTGGAAATAACATTATACTAGACCTATTTTTCTACCATGCATCTTAAAAGTCTATAGTTTCCTACTAAATCCACCATTCTTCACCCTATTTTGGATCCATGGGTGTGGAATCAACCTAGGTTGGTTCCACATGCAAATACTTGAACACTATATTTTAAAAAGAATAATTAAATTGGTTCCATATTCCAAGTTAAACTTATTTTAATTTTCATTCTATGGTGTATTTAAGTACTCACATGTATTCATTTGAATAATCTAAGCATATATTTATTGCATCAAGAAACTAATTCAAAAAGAAAAATTACATTAGAATCACATCATCACCCTATGAGTATATTGCATGTATTTCTATTCAATCCTTGTTAATTATCATTTAATCATCCCATCTAGGACCAAAGAAGAATTAATTATCTTTTTAAACATTATTGCCTAAATATAAGTATAGGCAATCTTTCTCAATCAAAGAATTATTTCAAATCATTTTGGTATAAAAAAATTATGTCCACGTGTTAGTTCGCCTATATAGGAGATTTTACTTCCACATACATGAAGATAGATTCATTGTCCCAACCTCAAACTATAGATTCAACAAAAAAACTCTAGTTATGAGGCCATCATTTGAGAAGTTCATATTTCTTAGACATAATGAAAAATGAGTTTGTGATATTTGTGATAGTATCATTACAATTTTTCATTTAATCTCGATATTTAAAAATTACATGTTATTAGTTTAAATTATTAATTTTAGGTTATTTCCTCCAATATATTAATTAGTGTACTCACCATTCCTTCCTACATTGTCTAGCATTTATCCTTGTTTCGTTAATTTATTAGATTTTTTTTTTATTTGGTTCAGTATAAATCTTTTACATCCACCCTTATTGTTTATCCACTAACTTAATTTTTTTATAATTCTAGCTTCTATTGCTTAATTTTTCTTCAATTCATCTTAAAAACCCTTGGCTTGTGCTTCATTGATATATTTTGGCTTGTTCTTTATTGATATATTTGACATCATGGATTTTCCTAGAGCTTTGTCCACCATATTGACATTCATGCATTACTAATTTTATCATGATATTACATTTGTCACATCTAACTCATCCATCCTTTACTAATACTCTTTAAAAATCTTTATATGCCTATGAATGAGAATGTATGTTCTATAGAGGTATTTTTATATCATCTCTACACTTTATCCTCTTCATAGAGTTTAATAAGGCATATGTTCTTCACTTTTGGATGTGCTCACTTCATTTTTCCACAAGCCTTATAGTGTCTCCCTTTTTCCTATGACTATTTGATGCCCTGCAAAGTGGACAAGGTTAGTCTAAGAGAAACAACACAAAACACACAAGAAACCGTTAGTGTTAGTCAATCAAAAACTAATCTAAATAGACATATCAAGAGAGACACTAAAATCATGCTAATATATCTAACTAATGAAACAAAGATAATGAGGCATCTCCAAATGCCTCTTAGCATGTTCTTAGCTCCTTCTCCCTTGTTCCTCTCCTCTCCAAGTTCCAAAATAGTGTAGCTCTCAGCAGCTTTTTGCACTATGGATGCTTATGGAGGATTGAGATTGAAATGTTGCTCTAAATGTAAATAAAGAAGCAAATATTATGCTATTGATACTAAAATGATTGATTTTATCCAAAATGACAAGATATTAGTTAATTATGCTAAAATGCTCTCTTAAAATGCCTATAGCTTAAATGAATACAAGTTTTCAGGATCTGGATTATGAAGAAATGGGCTCTATTTATAGGAAAAATGGAGCAATGAATGGTTGAGATTGAGCAATCTCAACAAGGGTCAGGATTGAATGATTTCAAATCCATGTGATGGCTTTCAAACCAATCCCAGGATGACAAGTGTCAATGTGAGATAGGTTGAGAGGGGAGGGAATAAGCATTAAATGCTTGATATGACCTTGGGAGTTAAAGTCAAGGTTAGTTGAATGAATAAACTCTTTATTCAAAGAATAAAGCTTTTATCCAATGGATAAATTCTTGTGCAAATGTGAAATGGATGAATATGGTCAAAACAATAAATGTTTGGGGAGACAAGTTTGAAATAACCATAAATGATTATGTAAGACCCATAAATGGTCATGTAAGAGCCATTAGTGGTCTTGGAAGACTTTGGGGGTTAATTTGTTGAACACACAAAGCATTAAATGCTTTTCAAAGACTTTGGAGTCTTTGAGAAGTGACTCCATTTTGCTTAGGAATGTGACAATAATTAGGGGATGGATTAGGCTAATTAGGAAGGGGTTATAAGAATCTAGAAGGGGTTTAGATTTTGCAAGTGGATTTGGTGGGTGAGGGAAAATAGGATTTTATTAAAATAAAAATTAATTTATTTCAATAAATGTGTGCAAGTTGCATTTGTAGGAAAATGCAAGTGGGGGGGATAATGATTTAAATAAATGTTTTATTTAATTTATTTAAAAGAGGAAAAAGGGGATTTAATTAAATAAATAGATTTTATTTATTTAATTGATTGGAATTTGATTTAATGAATTAATTAAAATAAATTGAATAATTTATTTAATTAATAGAAGAATGTTTGGGGATGAATTAATTAAATATTAATTTAATTAATTCATGGCTAGTGGATTTTTAATCAAATAAATAGCGTTTATTTATTTAATTAAGCTAGACAGATTTGTGTGACTACACTATTGATAGTGATGTACATGAGTATGACAGTGTGTTCCCTTTAAATAACTCCCCTTCTCATGTTTTATATCATGGTGCTTACGTCATTTTTTCGTACGCTTTATATTGTCTCCCTTTTTATAATGACTATTGATAGTACTATACATGAGTATGACAATGTGTTCCCTTTAAGTATCTTCCATCCTTATGTTTTCTATCATGATGCTCACTTCATTATCCATAAGCTCTATATTGTCTCCCTTTTCCCTATGAAAATTGACAATGATGGGAATAAGTATGACAATGGGTTCCCTTTAAATAAAAGGGTTGCATAGCACAACTCATCTTAGGCACAAATTCATGACTCAAATCATCTTAAAGAGGACTCGAGAAGCTCGTCATGTTGATTACGCCTCACCAAATGTGCATAGTACAGAATTATACAATGAACTCCTTAAATATTAAATGCACTAAGAAAGCTTTACATACTAAGAATTCAAGAACATACTAAAATGATTAACCAACACAAGAACTTCAAAAATACACAAAAAGCATAAACACAAATAATTTGGGGCCAAAGAGTACTTCATCCATTTTCAAACCAATGAAAATTACAAAGCTTACTCTCAGAAATATTTGGCAGGTCAACCTTAGCCAAAAATGCCTACCAGCTAAACAAACTATACATTATTTACCCCATGGCATAAAGTATTTGCCTACTTCTCTTAAGCAGCAAGTCATCTTGACTAAAAATACTAAGAATCCACTCTCAAGCGACACTCACTAGATTTAAACTCACACATAAAAATCACTTAAAAAATACCAAAAATGAACTCTGAATGATTAGTGCCATTGGGTAACCAAGGTGCACTGTTAATTGCAAGAATCACACCATCCAATCAGAAGGTTGATCCTAGTGCTCATCCAACTCACCTTCTTGCTCAAAAGGGTTGGGCCACATTAAAGGGGACAACTTTCTGCAAACCACAATGGTGGTTCCACTCAAGTTGGACAATTAATCTAAGCTCTGCATCTAAGTTGTTGATCCTCCTTCATCCATTTTCAGTCAGGATAATTTGAGACTCAACTCAAGGAGTCATTGCACATTCCTCTAATACATAGGGACAAGCTTTCTAATTATGTGGGTGGTGTTAGGCATGTTGGGAACAACTAGTCCCTTATACTCTTCCCCACTTAATTTAGGTGACACCCTTAGTGCCTATGCTTAACTCCTGCACCAAGAAAAATTTTCTTCACGCTAGGGATATCTTTTGGAATTAGTTGAAGTGAGTTGAGCTCCCCTAAAGGAACTCCAACACTTTCTCCTCAAAGTGCCACAGTGACTCTACACTTTACCATGTTGCATTGTCCTTCGATTGGCCTTTTCACCAAACCAGAAACTCTTTGAATGACCTTTCTCCATAGACATGACTTCTCATAGCCAATATCTCTTTGATCAACCGATTAGGCCGATCTATCACATTTGTTGGACCTTGCATGGACACATTGCAAACTTGATCATCAAGATCAACAATATGTGGCTTCTGATAGTTCTGATACTTAATGTAAGTACAAATCCAATAGACAACAAGATGAGAGGGGGGGTGAATCATACAAACTTAATCTTCCATAAAAACCTCAGATTCAACCTCGGTAACATATATTTCACTAATATAACCAAAACTGCTAAACATGCAAACTCAAAAGCATATAAACATCATAAACCTCATAACACCAGATTTAATGTGGAAACCCAAATAGGGAAAAACCACTGTGGGATTTTGGACCCACTAAGAAATATACTCTTCTAGAGTATGCTCGGTTAAAAGCAAATCCTGTTAAAGATTACAAACACATTGCTAGATGTGACCCGGTTAAGGGATTTCCCTTAGATCTGTTTGGATCTTCACCTTGTTAGAAGTGACCTTGTTAAAGGATTTCAAACACTCAATCAGAATGTCACCTTGCTAGAGGGTTTTACAAATAAGACTGTTAAGTCCACTTGGTTAAGAGATTTTCTGTCACTTTCACAAAATAACAATAATAAAAATCTATCTGCAACTTCACATCTAAAATGCTAAAGCAGATTCTTATTTGTTCAATACAATCTAGACATAGAACTAATCTTGTCCATCTGCTGGGCTTCTATACTTTGTTATTCAAATAGGTCTTCAAGCTTCTGTGCTCGATAATCACTATGTAGCATCCTTGTGCATACATTTGCCCGCATACATTATTTATCAATAGTTCCCTATTTATAAACAATTGGCTAACCGCTTAATCTCCTTGATCACATTTCCCATGATCAATCATAGCCATCAGATCTTCAAACTTGACCAGGTTCAATTTATCCTTCAATCTAAAAAATCTTTTACCCTGCCTCGAAACTTGCATACATTTCTTGGAACTTGTGCTAGGGTATTGCGGTTCAATCTGAGCTGTAGATCTTCCTACTGATTTTCCTTTGCCATAGATTCATTAACAAACTTCATGCATGACATACCAATCATTTAATCAGTTCCAGCTCATCAGCTTCCTTCATTAAATAATGCATGTAACCATTTAATGTATTCTGTTATAGCTCAGTTACAACTCGGTAACAACTCAGTAAATACTAAACTTCACTCGGTAGACATTCCGCCTTCATTAATCGATAGCGATAACCTTAGGGTTTACCGACTGGGTTCTTTGCTTGATAACATAGTATAGTATTAACCTTACAATTTACAACATATGTATGATGTTAAAAACAATCTAAACATCATGATCTCATCATTGTCTGACTCAATAATAGTTGCCCATTGAATACCTTATTCATCCTCTCATTCATCATATTATTTCCTGTGTCTTTTACCGACATCTTTATACTCTTCAAATCATACTTCTCAAGATATGCCACATCATACTGAATTATAAAATCAATTTCTTGACATCAATGACAAAATAATAATATCAAGACAGTAAACATCCTTAATCAGTTATATCCATAATCATCAACAACCTTCTCAATGTCCTTATTGAAATGCCAACAATCTTCCATTGTCTATTATAATGCCAAATGCTAACAATCTCCCCCTTTGGCATTGATGGCAAAACCAATTGATTTGACCTTAAAAAGATTCGGATTGCTGTTATTCTGAAATGTTGAAATGCTCTCTTGATGTCATCAGACTTCTCCCCCATACATTAGACTTGTCCTCTTTTCTCAGTCTTCAATCTTCTCCCCTTATATTAGTCTTCTCCCCCTTTGACAACAATGCCAAAAAGTAAAGAACTAAAACATAATTTCTTCCTGTATGAAGTGATTTCCTGTTGTAATGTGTATCAATTCAGTCTTGGTCAGAGCATTTTGTCTTCAATTCCTATTCCCTGTATTGTTTCCTATAATATTTCTTGTACACCTTTAGAAAACATCCTAAAGTGTGTAAATCAACATCAACTCCTGAAAGATATTTGATAGAGTCATCGGATTGATGCTTTCACCGAACTCGGTCAGTGAGTAGAAGATAGGGGTAGGACCCCTAACTTACTTCAGAGATATTCAAAACTGTCCCTTGGTAGTGGCTTGGTGAAGATATCTACTATTTGTTCCTTTGTGCTAACATACTCCAACACCACTTTCTTCTCTTGAGCTTCTTCTCTAAGATAATGATATTTGATAGAGATGTGCTTTGTCTTAGAGTGCATAACATGATTCTTTGAAATGTTAATGGCACTAGTATTGTCACAGAATATAGTTACTGGCTCGATAACTTTCTCATTTATACCTTCCAACAGTTATTTGATCCATGCAATTTTGGTACAATTCAATGCTGCAGCAACATATTCAGCTTTTGTTGTTGACTGTGAAACACATCCTTGTTTCTTGCTAAGCCAACTCACTAGTCTTTCTCCTAAAAAGAAAGCTCCTCCACTTGTTCTTTTCTTGTCATCAATGTTGCCTGCCCAATCAGCATCAGTATAAACTTTTAAATCAAAATCATTTCCTTTCTGATATACTAAGCCATAATCCTTTGTGCCTTTCAAGTATCTAAAAATTCTTTTTATTGCTATCATGTGTGTTTCCTTAGGATCTGCAGAGAATCTTGCAACTATACCTACTGCATGTGCTATGTCTGGTCTACTATGAACAACATATTGTATCTTTCCAATCATGGATCAATAAAGTGTCTCATCAACAGATGCAGATTCATCTTTCTTTGATAATTTATAGTTTGTAGTCATAGGAGTACTTACTGGTTTTGAATCCTCCATTCCAAATTTCTTCAAGATTTCCTTTATGTACTTGGATTGAGTAATGAAAATCTCATTTTTCATTTGCAGTATCTGTAAACCTATAAAATACTTTATCTCACCAATTAATGACATCTCAAATTCTTTGCTCATTTCATTTCCAAAGTTCTTGCATAAAGAGTCATTGCCACAAAATATAATATCATCAACAAATATGGTTGAGATCAGTATTCCATTTTCATCATTCTTCATGTACATATTGCTATTCTCACTTGTTCTTATATAACCAATCTTAATCAAATAAGAGTGCAATCTTTCATACCATGCTCTAGGTGCTTGTTTCAGACCATATAATGCTTTACTCAATTTACATACCTGATCTTTATTATTGTCTTCAACAAATCCTTCAGGTTGTTCAATAAAAACTTCTTCTCCAAATATTCCATTCAAAAATGCAGATTTGACATCCATTTGATATACCTTGAAGTTTTTGAATGCAGCATATGCCAACAATGTTCTTACTCCTTCAAGTCTAGCCACAGGTGCAAAAGTTTCACCATAATCAATTCCTTCTTCTTGAGCATAACCTTTGCAAACTAGTCTTGCTTTATTTCGAATGACCTCTCCTTTTTCATTTAGCTTGTTTCTAAAAATCCACTTTGTACCGATCACATTTTTGTCCTTCGGTCTTGGGATTAGTGTCCATGTGTCATTCTTCTTGATTTGATCAATCTCCTCTGTCATAGCATTTATCCAATCTTCACTGTTAAATGCCTCTTTCACTATTCTCAGTTCAAATTCAGATATCAAACATGTGTTCTGTCTCAATTTGTTCCTTGTCATCACTAGATCATCCTTATCTCCTATAATCTGACTTGGTGCATGATGTCTTCTGACATACTTGGCTAATACAGGCTTGGTAGGCTCTGCATGATCTTCTTCATCACTCGGTAATTGGACATTTTTTTCATTTTCTTCAACAGTCTTCTTGGTAAGACTTGTTGGTTGAACATAGACAAATTCATCATAGTCTTCTGGTTCCTTGGAATTTCCTTCATCATTTCTTTCGGCAAATTCATCAATTTTCACATTTGCACTTTCTAAGTTATTTTGTTAGATGATTTGATCAGACATTTAAATGCTTTGCTTCTAGAAGAATAACCTAGAAAAGTTCCTTCTTCACTTTTCTGATCAAACTTGCCATTTCTATCATCTTTGTGTACATAGTATCTACTTCCAAAGATTTTAAAATAACTTACATTAGGTTTCTTGTCATACCAGATTTCATATGGTGTCTTCAAAGTACCTTTCTTCAGTTGTACTCGGTTTAGGGAGTAAACTGTTGTGCTTATTGCTTCTCTCCAAAATGTTTGTGGCACTTTCTTTTCAATCATCAGTGTTCTAGCACAATCCACAATAGATCTGTTTCTTCTCTCAGCTATTCCATTTTGCTGTGGAGTTCTCAGTGCAGAGACTTGTCTTTTAATACCATGATCATTGCAGAATAAGTTGAACTCATCAGATGTGAACTCTCCTCTATCTGATCTGAGATATTTCAGTTGTCTTCATGTTTCATTTTCAACTCTTGCCTTGTACCATTTAAAAATTTGGAAAGCTTCTAATTTATCTTTTAAAAACATTACCGACATCATCCTTGAATAGTCATCCACAAATAATATGAAATATTTATCACCATAATAACTTTGAACTTTCATAGGACCATAAAGATCAGTGTGCACTAGATCTAAAATTCCCTTAGAAGTGCAAGACTTACTTGTAAAGCTTGATCTTGTCATCTTACCCATCTGGCATCCTCGGCACATAGCATTCTCAAGTTTTTCAAGACTCGATAGACCTCTTACTCAGTGCTTCTTACTTATTTTGATCAGATTATCAAAATTTACATGACAAAACCTTTTATGCCATAACCAGGTATCATCTATCTTTGCATACAAACACTTGTTCCGAGTTGAGTCAAGGTGAAATGTGTTACCTTTTGTTTGTGTCCCGGTAGTAGCTAACTTTCCATTCTTGTCATGAACTTTGACAATTCCCTTCTGAAATTCTATTCGGTAACCTGTGTTGTTTAGTTGTGCTACACTCAACAAATTGTATTTCAAACCTTCAACCCAATAAACATCATTGCATCTTGCATTGTCAAGAAGTGTTATAGATCCTTTACCTTTCACCGGACATGGTGCATCATTACCAAATCTAACATAGCCTCCATCATAATCTTCTAACATAACAAACTTGTGTTTATCTCCTGTCATATGATGTGAGCATCCACTATCTATGATCCAAGAATCATTAGTATTTATATGAGATATTAGGGATTTTTCTTCATACCTTTCTTCATCTGATCCATCTTTGATAGCCACATAAACTACTTCCTCTGTATCAATTTCATCTGATTTATCATCATTGGATTCCTCATCAGCTATTAAGCATGTCTTTCTATCTCTTCTTCTGAAGTCTCGGTGTCCTCTGTAATGATTGTCTTTCTGTCTGTCATCTCGGTAATCTCTCTTTTCAGTAGAATCTTTGTCAGGACAGTTAGAAGCCATATGTCCTATCTTATCACAATTGAAACATTTCAAAGGTAGTTTTCCTTTATACTTACATTTGCCTCTCGGTAACTTTTTGGCTAATAGTGCTTCAAACTCTTCTTGCTTTCTGATTTCCTCATACAGTTTTTGTACTTCTTCCATGTTCTTACGAAATCTTTCATTTGCTCCACTGTGATCTCCTTCAGAGTACTTATCCTTTCTTTCATTGTAATCATTAGATTCATCAAGATGAAAAGAACTAAATGCAAATTCAACTTTATCTACCGAAGATCCACTGTTATCAAAGTTACTTAACTCAAATGCATGTAGCTTACCAATAGTAGCATCTAAAGAAATTGGCATATTAGGTACAAACCTCAATTCATTGATTGCAGAGACTCAGATTGCATAAGCCGGTAGAAGGGTTCTTAACAACTTACTTGTTATATCCTTTTCTTCAATAGTTCCACCTACTCCTTTGATTTGATTGACAATCTCCTTTAGTCTTGTACTGTACTGAGTTATGTTCTCACCTTCATTCATCCTCATAGATTCAAGTTGTCCACTTAGACTATCTACTTTTTCTCTTTGAACATGTTCATCTCCTCCATATACTAATATGAGCTTATTCCACATAGCCTTTGCATCATTGCAGCCTTCTAGATCATTAAACTCTGAATCGGTCAATGTAGATGTTATTTCAATCATTGCTTGGATATGTTCTTGCTTTGCCTTTATCTCTTCCATAGTCAATGGATAGGTGCTCGATGTGATGAAATCATTCTCCAGATAATATATAGCATATTCTCCAACTTCTGATAGGTGCAACTTCATCCTTTTCTGCCATGTAGAGAAACTTGACTTGTTCAGCTTCCGTGCATCCCTCTTATACATCTTCGGATCTTTAACTCAAGTACCTTTGATCTTTTCTTCTGGAGTCCAAAGCTCTAATACCAATTGATAGTTATAATACTTAATGTAAGTACAGATCCAATAGCCAACAAGATGAGGGGGGGGTGAATCATACAAACTTAATCTTCCATAAAAACATCAGATTCAACCTTGGTAACATATATTTCAGTAATATAACCAAAACTGCTAAACATGCAAACTCAAAAGCATATAAACATCATAAACCTCATAACACCAGATTTAATGTGGAAACCCAAATAGGGAAAAACCACTATGGGATTTCGGACCCACTAAGAAATATACTCTTCTAGAGTATGCTCGGTTAAAAGCAAATCCTATTAAAGATTACAAACACATTGCTAGATGTGACCCGGTTAAGGGATTTCCCTTAGATCTATTAGGATCTTCACCTTGTTAGAAGTGACCTTGTTAAAGGATTTCAAACACTCAATCGGAATGTCACCTTGCTAGAGGGTTTTACAAATAAGACTATTAATTCCACTCGGTTAAGAGATTTTCTGTCACTTTCACAAAATAACAGTAATAAAAATCTATCTGCAACTTCACATCTAAAATGCTAAAGCAGATTCTTATTTGTTCAATACAATCTAGACATAGAACCAATCTTGTCCATCTGTTAGGCTTCTATACTCTGTTATTCAAATAGGTCTTCAAGCTTCTGTGCTCGATAATCACTATGTAGCATCCATGTGCATACATTTGCTCGCATACATTGTTTATCAATAGTTCCCTATTTATAAACAATTGGCTAACCGCTTAATCTCCTTGATCACATTTCCCATGATCAATCATAGCCATTAGATCTTCAAACTTGACCAAGTTCAATGTATCCTTTGATTTGAAAAACGTTTTACCCTGCCTCGGAACTTGCATACATTTCTTGGAACTTGTGCTAGGGTATTGCGGTTCAATCTAAGCTCTAGATCTTCCTGCTGATTTTCCTTTGCCATAGATTCATTAACAAACTTCATGCACGACATACCAATCATTTAATTAGTTCCAGCTCATCAGCTTCCTTCATTAAATAATGCATGTAACCATTTATTGTATTATGTTATAGCTCAGTTACAACTTGGTAAATACTAAACTTCACTCGGTAGACATTCCACCTTCATTAACCGATAGCGATAACCTTAGGGTTTACCGACTGGGTTCTTTGCTTGATTACATAGTATAGTATTAACCTTACAATTTACAACATATGTATGATGTTAAAAACAATCTAAACATCATGATCTCATCACTGTCTGACTTGGTAATAGTTGCCCATTGAATACCTTATTCTTCCTCTCATTCATCATATTCTTTCCTGTGTCTTTTACTGACATCTTTATACTCTTCAAATCACACTTCTCAAGATATGGCAACATCATACTAAATTAGAAAATTAATTTCTTGACATCAATGACAAAATAATAATATCAAGACAGTAAACATACTTAATCAGTTATGTCTATAATCATCAACAACCTTCTCAATATCCTTATTGAAATGCCAACAATCTTCCATTGTCTGTTATAATGCCAAATGCTAACAACTTCAACTTGCTAACATGGAACACAAGATCTACCTTTAAATGTAAAGGCAAATTCATCTTGTAAGCAACCTTCCCAATCTTTTCTATTACTTCAACTGGTTCATACCACCTTGGGATCATAGAAGTACTCAACACTTTTGGCACCTTAAATTGCTTTGGATCCATCTTGACCAACACTTTATCACCAACCTTGAATTCAACCAGCCTTCTACCCTCATCCACATAATTCTTCATCTAATCAACTGCCTTGATCAATTTATGCCTTGTCAAATCCATTCAGTCTATGAATTGCTTAACATATTCAATAGCCTCCAAGTTCGAACCTCTGTATCCTGTCAAAAGGCTATGCAGAGCAAGTGGTTGTTGGCCTATAGCCAACTCAAACAAACTAAATTGACTTGAACCTGATTTCTGCATGTTATAGCTATACTAAGCTATATTGAGCAAACCTGGCCGATTCATTTGATCTACTTAGAAAAAATGACATGTATAATCTTCCATAACTAAGCTGATCCTCTCATTCTATCTATTCATCTAAGGATGAAAACTTGTTGACATAAAGAGCTTATTCCAACCAGATGAAAGAGCTCTACCTAGAAGTTCGATATTAACCTAGGATCCCTGTCGAAAAACAATGCTAAGTGGTATACCCCAATACTTACCACATTTTTGAAACAGAGCTCCACAGTTATCTTAGAAATACAGGGTGACTTGCATAGAAGATGTTGGCATTGCACACTCCAATGAAAATTGTAGGTGATTGAAGGTGTTGTCATTGATGGCAACCTTGCAATCCTATGGCACCGACATGAACTGACATTGGCAAATAGTTCATCGACAATGACAATAATGATTACCGACACCCTAGCCGATAGGATTTTGATTATTGTATATTGTATTTAATTGTAATATCTTTTGTAAGCCGACATGGCATATTGTAATAAGACTCATATATAAGTTTGAGATCTTGTAGATCATTTTGAGAGACACACATAGGATATATACACATGGATATGTAGAGCAAATATTAAGGCAAATTTTGGAGAAAGGTTTATGGTTATTGCATGAGCTTAAACTGGTACTGAACCTGACATAAAAGATGCTTTTTTTAGCAGTACATTACGTTGGATTACCATAATCCAGTTTTGTAAGTTAGTGAGACTTCCTTTTTTATTTGAGCAGTGAGCTCTAGGCAGTTGGCCTCCTTGCATGTGCAGGCACACTATTGTAAGTAATATCTATTCATTGGCCAGTGAGTGAATATTGTGGGTCACAAATCCCACCGAGGTTTTTCCCACATCAAGTTTCCTCGCCAAAAATCTTGTGTTATGGTGTGCTTTCTATGTTGTGTTTATTGTTCATATTTATTGCATTAATTCTTATTTACCGATACATTGTTTTGGAATGCAAATTACTTAATAAGTTCAGAAAATCTGATAACTGGTTAGATATTGATTCACTCCCCCTCTCAATATCTTTGGGAATCCTAACAATTGGTATCATAGCCCGATCCTCTATTTTCAAAAGCCTAACAGGTTGAGGGAGATTCTGAAACCGGTACAGATGGAAAACTTGAGAAAGCAATTGGAAACAGCTCTTTCAGATTATGATGTAGAAAAGTTGAAGAATATCAAACTTGAAGATGATCTGAAGACTGCACAGGAATTCATTCAAGGACTTCAAGAAAATCTCACTATTGCTAGAAACAAAAGAAGAGAACTACATGAAAAGGTGCAGAGTGATGATGATGAAAAGAAAACTCTTAATGATCTTTTGAACAAGTTGAGACAAGAAAATAGTGCTATGAGGAATGAGATGTAAGATATTTCTATGAGGTTTTGTAAAGACATTGAAGATAGAAAGAAGAATGAAGATGACTAGACTAGGAGACTCAATGATGCTGGAAATGAAAATACAAGACTCAGTCATGAAAATGATATGTTAAAGACAGATTTGATGCACACACAAAATGATAAAACTGAACTTATGAGACAAGGGAATCTTGGAAAATGAGTTGGCTACTGCAAATCAAGACAAAGAGAAATTCAAGAAAAGTTCGGAGGAACTTGATAACATGCTAAAAAATCAGAGACCTGATGGAGATACTAGTGGACTTGGCTTTGAAGTTGGTGAAAGCTACGATACTGCAAACAATCATGATCATAGTAAACCGGTAAGGCAACCTAATGCCTACAAATTTAATGGCAAATGCTTTAACTGTAACAAGTATGGTCATAGAGAAAATCAGTGTAGATCTAGAAACTATCATAACACTAATGCACCCACCGGTCAATGTTCCAAATGCAACAAAATTGGTCATAATTCAGAAAATTGTAGAATGAATGTAAGATGCTATGTTTGTGGAAGATTTGGACACTTATCTAATCAATGCAGAACACATACCGGCATAGGATATGGAAACTCTATTCAGAAGAACAATGTGACTTGTTATGCTTGTAGCAAGATTGGACATATTGCAAAATTTTGTAGAAGTAAGGCATCACCAGAAAATAATAAAGGACCCAGTTTGAAAGGCAAAGAGAAGATTGATGAGGTAAAGCAATAATTTTCAAAACAATGGATTAAAAAGAAAGATCAGAATGTTGATGAGACTATTCCTTCATCGGTAGAACAAAGTATCACTCCACCAGGGGGAGATTCTTTATCCAACTGAACTAAAACCTTTTGGGGGTATGGAAAAAAATTGAAAATCATGCTAGTTTACTCTCAGTTGATGGTGAGAAGATGAACTTCTTCTATACCGACAGATGTGTTAAGTTTCACTTAACCGACAGGCATTTATTGTGGTTGTTGAAGAAAAAGAAATTATAAATCAATTTTTTTCACTCTTTTTCATTCACCGAGCATTCAAATTTCCTATGAGCGTGAAAACCCTGAGTGAAGGCATCCACGACGAGAAGTGGAGCAAAATATTTCAAGCATCCAAACCTAAAAGGCAGATTAAGGTATTTATCAATGGCTTCCTCCTTTGCTCCTGAATTCATTGCAAACCCTATTGTTATTGAAGTGGTTAAATGCCCTAGGCCCGTATTCAAGATTATACCCAAAGTAGCGAAACAAGATGATACCCTAGGTGTATTCTCTAAAATCCCTAAAGGAGTTGCATAAGCAGAAGACCCAATAATATACATACATTGACATATTGAAGAACTAGGTTCAGATGAAATCATGAAAATGTACAAGAATGTTATTTGTGATGAGAATGGAGTTGTGAAACCAGAACATAAGATTATAGAAACCCTAGGATTTATGGAAATCCTTGACATTCCGGAATTCCCTAAGGAACTTGTGAGGATTGTACTCAGTAGAGTTCATGGAGAATTCTTTTGGCTTGACTCTATCCATAAGATCACAAGAGAAGTAGTTAGGGCTGTGACTGGCTTACCTTCCACCGATAGCAGGCCAAATAAAACCAAGAAAGTTTCAAACAACACAGTGATGACTTTAACTGGTGCAACCTATGATAGCACATCCTTAAGAGTTAATGATATGAAAGATGACAATGTTAGGTTCATTAGCATGATATTAGGATATAAAACTACACATGCTAATAGATTGAACTTTGTTTCCAGTCTATGTATCAAGAGTGCATATGATATGGTTAACAGTGATGCTAAAATAGATGTATGTGAATGGTTGAAAGATGAGTTAATTGATAACTTGAAGAAAATTAAAGGAGATTAGAAAGGTACTTTCAAATTTGGTAATGTTCTTGTATGCCTAATGCTATAAATTACAAAAGAATTTCCCAGTATAGGTAGGAAAGACTTTGGTTTTGACATACTGGTAGGTAAACAACTGTTGGATATCTTCACCAGCATGGGAACAGATAGGGAAAACAATATAACTAGATATTTTCAAGCATTTAAGGCTAAAATGAAAACAAGGGAAAGGTTACCTCAGAGTATTGTTGACAAGTGTCAAAAAGAAATTTGTTTTGCAATTAAGAAGGATGAAATTTGGATGGAAGCAGTTCTTCCTAGAGCTGTTTGGGTGACAAAGATGGGTTATGGGGCTTATGTGAACATTATTGAAACATATGCCAAAGCCCTACTTGAAGCCCCTAGAGAACTAGAGGAAAAAGTGTTTGGTAATGATGAATCTATTGAAAGTGATGTGCAAACACTTAAACAAAGGAAGAAAAGGGAGAAATATATCAAAAAAGCAACAAAGCAAGCGCAAGAGATTAAGGAAAACATTATGAATATCACCGGTATTAAGGAAAGTGATTTGGAAGGGTTACAACTGGAAGCTCACCTCTCATTGGTTGGAACTTCATCAGAAAGTGAAATCCCAACTAATTTTAAAAGAGTAGAAAGGAAGAGAAAACCTTCACGGGTACCCTCTCCTACACCAAAGAAAGTAAGAAAGAAACAACAGGCAGTAAGGCCCCTAGCTAAAAAGATGACACCAAGGAAGAAAAAGGAAAAACAGGTTATCCCTCCTCTTGATAGTCTACTTAATGAAATTATAGATGATGGAAATTTGTCCAATGTAAGCAAATTATATGATACTTTTACAAATGAAGAAAAAGAAAGCATAGAAAATAGTATCATCTTATACCTAGACATCTATAAGAAAGTTTTGATAGAGGTTGCAAATGATTTACCTAGTGACTTGTATAGGCGGCTTGATGCTAAAAGGTTAGCCAGTATGGAACTAGACAAGAAAATCAAGATTGAGAAATTGCTAGTTGTACATCCAGTGAAATCAGTTGAGGAAATTGATGAGCTGATAAGTGAAGAAAACATGATAGTATTTTCTAGTGGTCATCGACATGTAAGTCTAATGGCCTACAGAGTTAATGAGATATCAGAAGAGACAATAGATAAATGAGACATCTTCTTTGTGGAGAAAGAGAAACAAGAAGAGCTCAAAAGACCCAAAACCTTCAAAGTTTACCAAAAGGATAAGGACAAAGGAAAAGGCAAAATAGGTGGACCACCAAATATAAAAGTGACAGACAATTTGCCACCACCTGCTGTTACTCCATCAGTTCAAACAGATACAACACCAACTACTGAGGATGTGGAGACTCCACATGAGGATACAAATCCCGAGTCTCAAGTTTCGTACACAATGAACATTGATACTCAGGAGGTGAATATTGTGGTTGATAAGGAGACCACTGGTGAGAAGAAAGATGTGGCTACTGAGCCATCGGCTGAAAATATTGAGGTAGAGACACATGTAGAACAAACAATGGAGCATATTGAGATTGGGGTTGAGACACAAGCTGAACAAACTGAACAATCAGTTGATCCCCTGGTTACTGGAATGGTTACAGACACCATTGATGCAAACATTGAAAAACCGGCTGATGGGATACCGGCTGCAGAAAATACAGAGAAGCCTACTAAGTCACCGGTAGTGAACATTGCAGAGGTACAAGCTGAGAAATAGGCTAAGACCCAAACTGAGAAACCCATTGAGAAACAGGCAAAGAAAAAGGTTGAGTCATAGGTACATATAGACACAGTACCACTGACAACTGCTGAAAAGCCTAAACCTTTGCTAATAGAAATGGAAACACAAACTCACCCACCAAAGGTCGAGGCAAGCAAAGTGGTTACTCACACCGGCAGCATGCAGATTGTGAAGGTAGTTGGACAGTCATTTGGTACTTCTTTGACAAAATTTAGACCAACTAATGTAACTGAAGTATTATTATATTTAATTAAGAAAATCACAAATTGTAATGCATTGGCCTATAAGGCTATAGATGGTACCATTCCTATTCTAAAATTGATTGCACCCAAGTGCAATGTAGACAATAAAGATTCTTTAAGTCAATTAGACACATTTTCTAATTGTTGATCAGATAAATGAGGAGACATTTAAAGAGAAAATGGATAGAGAAAAGGAGAAATTCTTTGAAGAAACAATAAAGAAGTGCACGGAACACATTGACACCCTCTTACCGGCACTGAGTAAAACCATTATGGAGTTTAAGGAGCTATACAGAGATACATGTAAGACTAATATTTTGATAGTGGATATTGACAAGGAGATCAACAAAGTGCAACAAGAAATAAATGATATAGCTGACAATATCATTGGTTCATCAGAACCAATATCATTTATAGAACAGGAGATAGCTGGATTTGAGGAGAAAATTGAAAAATTGGAAAAGGGGAAGGAAAGAATAAAAGGAAAGGCAAAAGAGCTTAAATGCAGACTTGGTCCAAAATTGGATAACCTCATCTCTTTGAGGAAAGAGATCTCAGAGGTGCTTATTCAGGGACAGAAGACACCGGAAGAGAAAATGCATCACCTCACCGGTACCATTCAAAGAACAGAGGAAGCATTAAAGGACAACAACAAGTTCACTCAGAGCCTGGACATGGTATTAGCATACCTATTTCAGATTGTAACCAACCGGTTACAAGGTTCTAGCTGAAACTGCACTCATTTGATAATTTTTGACAACCTTTATCATTGATGTGAAAGGGAGAGTAGTAGAGAAGAGAAAAACAAATGACTTAGAGATCATCTGCTCAGGGGGAGCACACAATTTTGGTAAGATTTTTGGACTTCAATTTTTGGGTACAATTTTGAATTTTTCTCATGAGTGTTGCCATCAATGCCAAAGGGGGAGATTGTTGGCATTGCACACTCCAAGGAGAATCATAGGTGATTGAAGGTGTTGTCATTGATAGCAACCTTTCAATCCTATGGCACTATCAGGCACAGGCACCGATAGACTCTACACTAGCAGATAGTTCACCATAGTGATAATAATGATTAGCGACACCCTAGCCGACAAGATTTTGATTATTGTATATTGTACTTAATTGTAATATCTTTTGTAAGCCAACATGGAATATTGTAATAAGACTCATATATAAGTATGATATCTTGTAGATCATTTTGAGAGACACACATAGGATATATACACATGGATATGTAGAGCGAATATTAAGGCAGATTTTGGAGAAAGGTTTATGGTTATTGCATGAGCTTAAACCAGTACTAAACCTGGCATAACAGATGCTTTTTGTAGTAGTGCATTACATTGGATTCCATAATCCAATTTTGTAAGTCAGTGAGACTTCCTTTTGTATTTGAGCAGTGAGCTCTAGGTAGTTGGCCTCCCTGCATGTGTAGGAACACTATTGTAAGTAATATCCATTCATTGGCCAGTGAGTGAATATTGTGGGTCATAAATCCCACCAAGGTTTTTCCCACACCGGGTTTCCTTGCCAAAAGTCTTGTGTTTTGGTGTGCTTTCTATGTTGTGTTTATTTTTCATATTTACTACATTAATTCTTGTTTACCAGTACATTTTTTGGAATGCAAATTACTTAATAAGTTCAGAAAATCTGATAACCGGTTAGATACTGATTCACCCCCCCCTCTCAGTATCTTTGGGAATCCTAACAGAAGAAAGATAACATACTTTGAAAATTGGTCTACAACCACCATTATACTAGAAAACCCATCCACTTCAGGGAGTTGGTTGGTAAAATTCATACTTATACTAGCCCATGGATGCACTGAAATCAGAAGTGGATATAAGAGTCCACCCAAAAGTTGTGTCATCATCTTATCCAATTGACAAGTAATCCAGGTGTGGACATAAGTTTCAACATCCTCCCTCATATTCGACCAGTAGTACCCTCTTTCTAGTGGAGCAAGTGTTCTTTTTCCCCCAGGATGACCCACCTAGAGTGAATCATGGCACTCATCCAAAATCTCTCTACATAGATCTTTCGACTTAGTAACACACACCAAATTCTCTATAAAATAGAAAATCCATCCTACATGTAAAATTGATGAGTGTGCTTAGATTTTACTTACAAAATAATTTGATGGGCTTGGAGGTCATTCTCAAGACCTTCCCTTATATGTTCTAGAATATGTTCTATAAGTCTAACTTGTAAAGAACTCAGACTTACCTCTCTTTTAACCGCATGCAATTGATTATTGCGACTCAGAGCGTCAACAACCACATTGTGCTTCCCTCAGTTATACAATAAGTCAAAGTCAAACTTCGCTAAAAATTCTTGCCATCTTGCCTGCTTAGGAGTTAACTTTGATTTGGTTTTGAAGTAGGTGGAGCTTACATTATCTATCTTTACAACAAAGTATGAACCCAATAGATAATGAAACCAAATTCTTAAACAATAAACAATGAAAGTCATCTCCTTCTCATGCACTGAGTAGTTTCATACTCTATCGTTCAACTTGCATGATTCATAGGCTACACGATGCCTATTCTGTATCAAGACACCCCCAAGGGCATAATATGATGCATCAGTCTAGACTTCAAAAGGTTCGCCATACTTTGGCAACATTAACACTGGTTTCACCACCAACTTCTTTTTAATAGCTCAAAAGCTTCCTATTGTTTCGGACCCCACTTCCATCCTCCATCTTTCTTTAGTAGCTCGGTCAATGGACCAACAATCTTAGAGTATCCTACTACAAATTTTTTGTAGTAATTTTCCAAGCCAACGAATTGGCGCACCTCATGGACACTTTTTCAGTAGCTCCCAATCTTGAATCACTATAAGATTCTCTGAGTTAGGTTTCCAAAACCCATGTTCAGCTATGTGACTCCACCAGCTACCTTTTCAAATCTTGTATTTCGGGTCCAAAAAGTCTGTAAGGAGGGTGCACAGGTGGATACACTCCAAGATCCAATTCAATGCAAAGATATACATAACATCGAGGAAGGCCCTCAAGTAAGCAATCTAGTAAGAAATCTTTATACGCTTAAAGTACATCCTTAACAACATTCTGGTTAGATGATGTCACCTCACCTTCATCATCCCATTTACTAAGTAGAGCGGCTACAAAAATTTCATCAGAGTTCTTACAAGCTACACGACCAAGACTCGGGGCACTTACTATATAGTTCACCTGAGAAACTTTAATAGTGCTAATCATACCAAGCTTGTGTGGATTCATTAAGATCACATAGCCTAAATGTGGAGCAATGATTGCACAAGATTGCCTTATGAAATCCTACCCCAAAATGAGGTCGAAGTTGGCCATGTCTATCACAATAAGATTCACTGGGTATTTCCATGCAACAAATCTTTTTATTGCTACATAAAAATCTCTGTGACACTTCTGAGCAGTCCCATTCACTAATTTGAAAGACCTAGTCCCTTCCTTAATTGGAACCTTAAGAGACTTTGCTTTCTTAACCGAAATATAGTTATGGGTGGATCTTGTATCAACCATAGCTAGAACTTTTGTAGCACCAAATAAATATTTGAAAAAATAAATCTCATACCGAGATGATGAGTCAAAAATAGTACTTACAGGTGACTCATGCACTATATTCAACATCTGGAGGATTCCAACTTCAGGACTGACTTGCTCCTGGGCAAGAACAACATTCACTCACTGTCTTTCCGAACATTCTCTATCCCAGTGATCCAGATGTCCATAAATGAAATAGTTTCTCTCCTTCTCTTTTTTTTCCTTTAGAGCAAGACAATCTACCTTCTAAGAAGGCTCGGTTTGTTTCTTCACTCCGTCATTCTGCTTCTTTTTGGAGTATGATGCATTGCGAGGCTATTGGTTCTTTGAGTGGAAATTCTTATGCTTCTCCCCAACATCTAACTTGAAACCCCCAAAACCTTTTGCAGCATCCCCTTTGTAATTGAGTAAGTGCATCGCATCAGCAATGGCTTGTGCCAAAGTTTGTACGTTCTATCTCCACAATTCAGTCTACACCCACTGTTGAAGAATGCACATGAATATGTAAAGTTTTTCAAAATCTGACTACTTTGAGGCCTCCAAATCTAGCATCTAGAAGGCACGTACATAGTCCCAGATCTTGCTAGTGTGCTTAAGCTCATCAAACTAAGATCAAACAACCCATTCAGAGTTGCCAGGATGGTATTTCTTTTGCAGAGTGGACTTTAAATCTTTTCAAGACTTTATATCCACCATGGTCTTGCCAGCAGCCTTATTTGTGGCTTGGGCTCTCCACCAAAGCTTCACTCCACTAGTGAGGAGGGAACCCACCTTCTTCATTTGTGCTTCATCATATAACCTAGGGATATTTGAGTACATCTCATCAACATCCCAAAAGAAGTTGTCAAGAGCCTTGTCATCTCGCTTTTCATCATATGGCTTGACTAGCAACGCAAGTTTTGAGGAACCCTACACACCAACCTGTGTAAGAAAAGTATGGTGTAAGGCCTGGCCATCTTTGAGGAATTGGAATTCCTCCCACAATCGAGCAATTGCTTTGAAGGCATCATTAGAGTATTCCATGGTGTCATTGTAAATGAATTCACGATTTGTTAAAGCGGTTATCAAGATCTACCACTTCCAGGCTCTACATATACTTCTCAAGCTCATGGACCAATATTTGAGTCTTAGGATGGTGTCTTTGACCCCCTCAGTTAGAATGAACTCTTTAAGGTGCCTCATGGTCAAAATCTTCCTCTTCTTCTTGCTCAAATTCTTGATCTTCCACAGGAAGAATCTTTTGGAGCAAATTTTGTATAGTACCACTTAGCGCTCTGATACCAACTATAAGGGGGTTGCCCAGTGTTACTACGTCATTTATTCCTCATGACAAGAGTGAGTCACCCTATAAAAAGTCCATTCAGAATCCTTGTCCTTCTTGTAACACCTCGGTTCAAGCCCTTAGTACGTTTGTAAATCATCTTTCAATAAAAAATGTCGAGTTTTAGTAATTGATTGAACTCTATGAACACGTTGAACCATCTTGAACCAGGTTCAACAGGTTCATTTAGGTTCCATAGGTTCCTAGGTATTCAGGAAGGTTTTCATACTAACATTTTCTTTAAGTGTCTTGCAATGGCTCTTTAAAAGGTTTCTTGTTTGGTAATGTGTTACATCATCTTTCTCTGGGCGTTGAACTCATTGAACCAAGTTCAAGAGTTTCAAACATGTTCAACACATTCAACATAGAACAAATGGTCAACATCTTGGCATAATTAATAATCTTAGCAAAAATTTTCCCTAAGCGCTTCGTACACCTTGAACTACTTGAACTCTAATGAAGTCTGTTCAGGATGTTCATATGTGTACGAAGTTGGTGGGCCCCGCGGGTTAAACGATTTGATGGTGCATTCATTGCCAAATATGAGGAAGGTGAACCATGTCTTAAGTGACGTCAATCCTTGGCTTTTCGAAGTAAGTAATCATTTCGAGAACTAGCAGTTACTTCAAAAGCGCCACCATGCATTCAATGCATGCGTGCGATGTCCAATCCACAAACTTAACACAATTAGATTGACAAATTGGAATTACTGCATTTAATGGATCCGTATCATTACCCTCACTATAAGGTATGAAGGATTATTAGTGCTCTGCATCTTGTTCCTCACTGCTATGGTTTTGTTTTTCCTGGATAGGAGTCTTGTTTGCTGTTAGTTGTCATCTGGTTGTTCAACTGTGAAGGTGAGTCATTTTCTTGTTCTCTTCAGTAGTTTTTACTTGCATTTTTTGTCTCATAGAAAGGTTTGTTGCAACCAATTAAGGCTTATTGCTTTGAATTATGAAGTCCACACTGCATTTGTTTGCAAATGTTTTTAGCCTTGCATGCACTGAACCCATAGTTAGCGATACCAACCTTAAAGGGGAAAATATTGAGGTTTTAAAAGAGAGGGTGTTCAAGGGAATTGACAAATCTTTTGATGTGGAGATTTTGAGTAGCGGTCTCATAAAGGTGGCAGCTTTTCCCCCAGCCATTCCCTGCCCAGAATTGATTCGGGAATGTATTGCTAGATACGACCCAGTCTCTTAGACCACTAGGAGAGACAATGGTGAAACCCTTCTTGCCATAGATCGTGAAGTAATTTCCTCCATCTTCAAGATACTTGATTACTAGTTCTCCAAATTTTCCCTTGCACAGTTAATTACTGAGTTCAACATGGATAGAACCGAACACCATAACAACGTAGCAAAATTCTGGTTGAAGGTTCCTCAAAGAGGTGGTTCCAGATTACCCAAAAATCTTAATAAGAATCACATGTTGCTGCACATTCATGATGTTATGCTTTTTTTGCACCAACGAGAGGGTCTGCTGAAGCTTACAACTTCGATGACTGGATTTATTGCTATGTGCAGCTGGTTTTAGAAGGGAAGCAGTATCTTGATTGGGCTGAATTGATTGTTGATTCAATGAGGGAACAACTGAGTATGGCTAAACAGTTCAAACAAAACTTCTTTATGTCTTCATACCTCTTGTATTGTTTGGCGTGTGTTAAGGAGTTAGTTGGAATACCAAAACAGCTCACTGAGGAGGATGTTCCCGTGCATGAGTTCTATCCCATGCTGCAAAAGGATAAGGCCTTGCAGGATTTTAGAAGGGTGCACAATGCTTTTCTGGGCGGCTTGTGCCATGAATTGAAGAATATGAAAGCCAAAAGAATCTCCAAGGATGCGCAAACATTGATAAAGAGGTTTGGCAGTTTCTATATCCAGCTTCTATGCTTCTGTTACATAAGGATAGGCGGGTTTGAAGAGGAGCCTTTCAAGCTCCCTCATTTTTGTTTAGATTGCTTTGTTCTGGCGGAGATATGTAGGCAACTGACTTCTGTAATAAAAAAGGCACAACCCAGGGATAAATGGGAGAGTCATCTCCCCACCCAATTGGGCGTGTTGTCCTGTAGTTCGATCTCCGACGCTTTGAGTATTGGAGCATATCTCAAGAATTTCAATTTTTCCCTGTATCCTGAAAGGAAAGGTTTTGATAATAAGGGTTTTTCCCAAAGTCTTGGTCTAATGCCATACCTCCCAATGCCACAATTAGAAGACTTCTGGGAAGATTGTAGCGATGAGCTTGAGGTTTTTAAAAAGGGAAATATGAGGATGGTGTTAGAACAAGTCGTTTCATTACAGGTAAAGCTGGACATTAAAGGGCTCCAAGAGGATTATCTAGAGCTATTCGAACAAGGATACTTAGCCTATGCAGAAATTGAAATGCCTCCAATCAACTGGGATGAGAAGGAGAAAGATGATATATAGTTAAGGACCAAAGGAGTTTTGGAGAGGACCGCAACGTGGGTTGCCAAGAAGAAAGCAGCAAAATTAGGCATTAAGTCTAGTTCAGCGAGAAGTAATGAGGTCTCTCTACATTCACCAAAGTGTCTTTCTAACAATGCTTCTATGCTTGTTCATGCAAGTAAAGATAAAAAGTCACCCCAACCTAGACATAGGTCTAATTCAGCTTTGGATTTCTGTACTCCTCGGCATACCCAATCCCGAAGTGCTGCTCAAAGAAAGATGGATCAAGCAAAGTATACAGGGCTGAAAGATACGATTCTTGATGCACAAATATTTGAAGTTGAAGACTTGGATAGTGATGTTACTAATGCCCTGGATTCTCATACGGTGACTATGGCTATGACACCACCTTCCAAAGAGATCAAAGGAACAACCAGTTCTAGTGCAACTCCTAAGTGGTTGACTACTTCGGTGAACAGAAAGCGGAATTTTCTTCCCGTGACTATTCCAATTCAAGAAATGGTCGTTAAGTACACAGAGAAGAGCCCCAAGCTGAAAAGGTTCAAAACCGCTGCCCGCCTGGACAATGATGAAGGAGCTGGAAAATTGGTCGTTGAAATCGCCTCATACAAACCCAAGGATGAAAACAAGGAAGCTAGCCCCGATGATTTTGAGATCACGAAGGTGGAACTAGGAAATATGAGTAGAGACTCAGACAATAATTTCTTCTAGGTATCGGCAAAGAAAATGCTCACTAGATTAGAGAAAGATGGGCAGGAAAAGAGAGAGCTAAAGCAACACATAAATGTTCTTGCCCAATTCATCGACAGTATTGGTTGCTTTGAGGCACTCCCAATATCTCATGCTATAGAGAACTTTGACCCAACTTCGCCAGAAAATAAAAATTTAATGAGTCAAGTTCAAATGGCCAAGAGTATTGTAGAAGCCGTGGAGAAATGGATTGAGGGAATAATCAAGGATGGGGAGAAGTATATCACCGACTCCAGGAAGTTATGTGACGATATACAGAGTCTTATCGCCAAAGTTCAAAATCAGCTTGTGCCGTGGGAGAAAGAGGAACACAAGTGGTAGAATATCTTGCCTTTGTTCGCCAAAATAGAAGAATATGGAGTTACCAGGTTTCTGACGGAACACTCAATCAAACTGGTAGTGGATGAATGTCAGCTCTTTGTGCTGAAGAAAACCATAATGTGGCGAGTTCTTATTTTCAAGTCTGTGATCTCTGATGCTAAGACCTCTATTTATGAGCTCCAGGATCTCCAGTGCAGTATAGTTAATGATAACAAGGTGGTTAACCCTGACCATGATTGGCAATTGGGAATTTGCGGGTTGAACACACAGGATGCAATCAGGGTTTTCCGGATAAACATGGAGAAAATCAAAGCCAAGGGTAATTTCACTCCGGAAGATATAACAAGGGTGGCTAGGATTGAGTCCATGACCTTCATTGGAAATGATCAGTTGCCGAAACATGCCGAAAAGATGGTGAAGCACTGGTGGAATAAGGAGGCGGCGAAGGAAAAGCTCAATGCGATGAAGGTTCTGAACCAATCTATTATTCAAGAACTCAAAACCGCCCACGACGCCCATGAAAGAGGAGAGGATGATGATGATGGGAAAGTGACATAATGCATTGATCTAGGCCCGGTTTCCTTTATTTTTGTAATTTCTCATGTTTATGCAAAGACTTCAGGACATCTGTCCCATAATACATCTTGTTGGTTTCATAACTGTTTTGGGGGAGGTCGAGTTTTCAAGGAGACCTCCCTTGTTCTAAAAGCTATAAATCAAGGAAAGATAGACGGAATAGGGGTTAGATTTGGTGACAAATTTTGGTTAGTTTTTTGTTTTTCCTCTGTCTTGTAAAGTTTTTGTTTTGTTGAAGGAAGAATCGAACTTTTAAATCTGGAATGGAAAAGAATTTATAGATGTATTATCGTGCCTTTGTCGCATAAGAATATATATATACAAAGATCATACTATTTTTGGGGAGAAGGAAAATCTGTGGGTTTTGAATCTGTGTAGACACATATCTTTGCATATGCTTATCTAATCAAATAACAGTAATGACCTTTCTATTGCAGAATTTTTTTATTTTTTTTTTGGTACTCCTTCCTTCGAGTGTTTGTTTTCTTTTAGACAAGATTCGTGTTTGAGAACAAATTCAATTTCTCTTATCTGTTTGTTCCTTATTGAAATTGTGGAAATGGTGTTCTCAACTTTGATTCAGTTACTTTCATCTCCTATATTGAAAAGATTGGAAAGATTGTTTTTCTCATAAATATGTGTGAAATATTGGCCTCTCATCCAAGAATGAAGTAGGCAGCCTTACATGCTTTTAGGTTAAAAGCTACTGCTCAAATAAAATTAATTAAATTATTCCTTGAATAACTAAAATAGGGAGCTGTACCTATGGAAAATTCAGAGGGAAGTGGTTTATACAACACTTACCCAACTGTTTAGTGGAACACTTGTCTTTTAAAGAAGGTGACAGAGTTTAAAATTGATCATTTTAAGAAAGGACAAATCTATTCACTAACAGATTTTCGGTGACTCTGCTGGGGAAAGAGGAAAGTCGAACATTCAATAGACCCACATGCCATGGACATGACAAAATTGAACTGATAACCAACAAAAATTCAGAGTTTGTTTTGTCTAAAACACAATTCTATAATTCAAGAACATCGTTGAGATTGAAATTTGCTTAAAAGAGCTTAGGAACCCTAAGGGTGATAACACTGGATTCTCGTCCATATACTAGATAGCAAACGAGAGAAGGAATAATTGACAATTATTTTGAGAAATTGCAGGGGTTACCATTTGCCACAAACTTTACTCCCAAAAGAAACGCTAAAAGTAGACCTTCCTCTCTTGTCAGAATTACTCCTATGCCTTCTTCTTCAAACCCTTGGCAAGCACTAACACTTACTAGAGTTCAAGCTCCTCCTCTAGTAACCATTTATCATGTGTTCATTATGGCCCAACCATGGGGTGCTGTTGTTGGACCTCTTGCTCTCGCAGCTCATAATCCACTTCCAAAAGGGGCGAGGGATGTCCTACCTAAATATAATGGAGACGGAAAAGTCTCAGTTGAAGAGCACTTGAATTCTTTTAATGTAGCCACTGGGATTCTGGTAGTCTAATATGAAGATGTGGCCGTTAGGCTTTTTGGTCAAACTCTTACTGAGGGGGCAGCAGATTGGTTCAGTCATCTATGAGCAGGATCCATAACTGACTGGCAAACAATGAAAACCGCTTTTGAGAAAAGGTTCAAAAGTGTTGATGATGAACATTTGTTACTGGCTCAGCTCACACAAATGAAAAAGGAAATTCATGAGCCAATGAGGGACTATGTAGCTAGGTATAATAAGATTATCCATAAAATTCCTCAAGCCAAAAGGCCAACCGCTGATAATCAACAATGTTTCTTCATAAATTCCATGCCTCATAATGTAAGTTTTCACCTTAGAAGAAATAGGCCGGCTGATCTTGAGACTGCACAAAATGAAGCTATACAACTTGAAGATGATCTAATAACAGCTGGGAAATGGAGAAAAGATGTACAAACTCCTCAAGGTCAACCTCAGGCATCTACCTCTTCCACTGACCCAGTTGTTCAATGGCTTGTCAATGATATGATTGCTTTGAAGAGGCAGATACCAAAGCCTGGAAATTCCTATCCGTAGCCTTATCAGGATATAAGAAGAAAAAATCCAAATCAGTATAACTATGGACGATCGTTGCAATTACCTACTGCTCCACAAAGATTACAAATAGAGGCACCTCCTGACAAGGGTGTCATGTGTTCATTCCATCTTACCACAGATCACGATGGGGGTTCTTGTCTTGATATGATAAGACATGTTCAAATGCAAAACACAAAGGATGAATTAGGTGAGTTCACTGAAGTAGAGAAAATTCAAGAGGTACCTGGCGACTCTGGATCATTCTACCTTGAATATGAGTTGGATTTGGAAAGAGGTAGTAATATTTTGGCGACCCTTGAAAGTTCTGCATGTACAATCCTAACAAGGAATCAACGAACTTCCCAGTCTTCTCCTTTTGTGAACCCTTCTGGAGGTATTTCAAAGGTAAAGATCTCACAAATAATAGCTTTTCACCTCATTCAGAGACTCCTGAGGTTAGGATTTTGCAAAGGAATCATGAAGATAACAATAGCTCTTCTTCCTCCTCCTCCTTTGACATCATTGCATTTTGTAAAGCTTCTACTGTTCAACTTCCCACTATTAAGTATTTGAAACTGAACCCAAAAGAAATAGATAAGCTGGTCAAATATGTTAAAGGAGACTCTTCTTCGGAGTCCTTGGTGCACAGATGTGTGGAGAATAGTGATTTGATTGCTGCTGAAAAATCTTCATTTGTCCTGTGCCCATTAGCTAACTTGGCTGATCCCTGTGCTTTTCATGATGCTAAAAATGGGCTTGAGGTTGAGGTTCTGAAACCTGAACCTTTCTACATACCCCTTCTCCTGAATGGTCAAAAGCTTAGCAATTGCATAATAGATTTAGGGGCATCAGACAACATAATGCCTTCACCCATTGCTAGGTCTTTAGGTTTAACTCTCACGAAAACATTTGGGAGATTCTTTTCGATGGATGGGAAACATGTTCCTCTTATTGGACTGGTAAAAGACGTCTAGGCAGTGCTAGCAGCATGCCCTGATAAAAGAGTAAAATTGACTATCCTGGTTGCTGACAGTCCTGCAAGTTACAGGATGCTCTTGAGTAGAACTTTTTGTAAGGATCTTGGAGGTGAAATCAAAATGGACTGGTCTGAAGCTATTATTCCTCTTGGAAAACAGAAAATTAAGCTTGAACCTGAGTTGAAAAATAAGTACACTATTTTTCCTTCGGATAACCCTAAAGCCTAGATTTTGTTTCAAGAATGCGAGTTTGGAAACTATCTCATCCTTGCACCTGGTGAAAGGGAACCTGAAGAAGCAGTTGACGAACTTGGTGGGTTGTGGCAAATGGGATTCGATGGAAGTTGCGCCAACTCCGGCTCTAGAGCAGGGGTAGTTTTGCTGTCACCCAATGGTAATATTCTCCCTTTTTCTTTCAAGTTGGATTTTAAGAATACTAATAATACTACAGAGTGTGAGGCATTATTATTAGGATTGAATAAGGCAAGATGTAAAGGTATCAAGTTGCTCAAAGTTAAAGGTGATGCAGTGTTGATTGTCAGACAGGTGAGAAATGTTTATACAGTTAAGAATGACCGATTGAGACATTATAGAAATAGAGTTTGGGATGAGTTAGAATTATTTGATGCTTTCTCGATTGAAACCATACCGAGGGATCAAAATAGTAGGGCAAATTCGTTGGCCGTTTCAGCTTCACTTTTGTTACCACATCCAGATTTTAAAGATAATTCATATAGGATTGAAATGATTTATAGGCCTAGTGTGCCTGATAATGTAAATCATTGGCAAGTATTTGATGTGGATGCTCATATCAAAGATTTTCTAGAATGTGTTCAGTCATTCTCCCAATCATATTTTGAAGGTTCTGAAAATAACTGCAAGGAGTTTAGTCCAGACCCGGATGTTGATCCCACAAATAGTTTTATTCAGCTCAAAGGCAACAAAATTCCGAAAGGGCTAGTGACTCTGGAGAGGTTTTTCACCAGAGATGATGTGTTCATAGGCAAGAAAGTCCCCAAAGATGATGGGAAAGGAATTTGCGAGAAAATAAATCTGGGTGATGAGTCCAACCCAAAAGAAGTAACAATTGGCAAGTGTTGTTCTCCGGAGGAAAAATGAATACTTGGCACACTACTGAGACAATACATTGATGTATTCACTTGGTCCTACGATGATCTAAAGGAGTTTAGAGATGGGCATTTTCAGCATCAGATTCCGTTGAAGTCAGGCGTCTCTCCCTTCAGACAAAAATTGAGAAATTTCAACCCCATAATGGCGGATGCAATTTTTAGAGAGGTTGATAAAATGCTTAAGGCAAGAATCATATATCCAATTCATCACTCTACTTGGGTAGCCAACATTGTGCCCATAAGGAAGAAGAATGGAGAGATTCGTATTTGTGTGGATTTCCATAATTTGAATCAGGCAAGTCTGAAGGACAACTACGTTTTACCCAATATGGATCACATTCTACAGACGGTATTCGGGTCAAAGATGATGTCGATGTTAGACGGTTTTTCTGGTTACAATCAAATTAGTGTTGCAGAGCATGAACAACACAAGATGACATTCATCACTCCATGGGGAATATTCGCATACAACCGTATTCCTTTCGGTTTAATAAATGTCGGAGCCACCTTTCAAAGAGCTATGGATTCCTCTTTTAAGGATTTTCGAGATAGAATTATTGTTGTTTACCTGGATGACCTGACGGTATTTTTTAAAGAGAGGAAGAACCATCTCAAGGATCTGAGGGTAGTTCTACAGCGTTGTTGAGAGCATGGAATCTCCCTGAACCCAAAGAAATCAGTTTTCTGTGTCACAGAGGGCAAATTGCTAGGACATATTGTTTCAAAGGAAGGAGTCAAGATTGATCCTGAGAGAGTTAATGCAATTCAACGTCTCAGTTTACCTTCAAACCAGACTGGAGTAAGGTCATTCTTTGTTCAAGTGAATTTCTTAAGGAGATTCATTCCAGAATTTGCAGAAACTACAAAACACATCATCGGCTTGTTGAGTGAACAACATCCTTTCAAATGGACTAAAGAGGCCAGAGAGGCTTTTGAAAGAATCAAGGGTTCAATTGCAAATGTGCCTACTCTCATTAACCCAGATTTCAAAAAGGACTTCATTTTGTATTGCTATGCATCAGAACACACAATGTCTGGAATACTGTTGTAAATAGATGAAGCTGGGGTGGAAGCACCTATAGCCTTCATGAGTGTTCCACTCAAGAAGCATGAGCTCAAGTATTCTCTTTTGGAGAAATGTGCTTTTGTTATAGTTAAAGTCGTGAAATAGTTTCGGTATTACATTCTGCATTCTCACTCCTTGGTTTTTGTTCCAGACTCCGCAGTGAAAAGCATTTTAACTCAGCAAGAGGTTGGACTTAATAAAAGAGCAACTTGGGTAACAAAAATTCAAGAATATGATTTAGATATTCGCCCTACGAAGACAGTCAAAGGACAAGGCTTATGCAGGTTAATAGCAAAAAATGAGATGGAAGCAGATGCAGAATTACCATTAACTCTTTTTGTTGGATTACAGGATACTTGGTTCTCTGATGTGGCCTATTATTTGACTTATGGCAGCTGCCCAAGTCATTTGTTAGCAAAAGAACAAAGGAATCTTAAGTTAAAGGCTGATAAGTATGTAATTTGGCGGGATGTTTTGTACAAGAAAGGTTTGGATGGAACATACTTAAGGTGTGTAGATAAACCTCAATAGTAAAAACTTCTGGAGATTTACCATGGTGAAGCCTATGGGGGGCACTTCTCATTGTCCGTCACTGCTTTCAAAATTTTGAGGAATTGTTTTTATTGGCCATGGGATGCATATATTTATGTTAAGGAGTGTGAGAAATGCCAACTCTTTTTCGGGAAGCCACATTTAGCGGCCCTGCCTTTAAGGCCTATGGTAGTAGTTGAACCTTTCAAACAGTGGGGCATTGATTTCATAGGGCCGATAAACCCTCATTCCAGTGTTGGTCATATGTACATTTTGACAGTAACTGACTACTTTACCAAGTGGGTGGAAGCCATTCCCACTAAAAAGGCAAACTCAGAGGTTGTGTGTAGTTTTCTCAAAGATTACATCCTAGTTTGTTTCGGGGTTCCCGAAAAGATTGTTGCAGATAACGCATCATATTTCTCTTCTGAGGAGTTAACTATGTTTTGCTATGAGCATTAGATTACTCTCTCGCATTCCTCTAATTACTTTCCACAGGGTAATGGATTGGCAGAGTCCAACAACAAGAACCTTATAGCCATCATGAAAAAGTTGGTTACAAAAATGCTTGAAATTGGCATAAGAAGGTATATGAAGCTTTGTGGGCAGATAGAACGACACCCAAGAGGGCCATTGGAATGACACCTTTCGAGCTTGTGTATGGGGTCGGTGCAAAACTTTCTTTACCTCTGCAATTATCAGCAGCCAAGCTGCAAACAGTAGTGGAAGATTCTTTCTTTTAGAATGCTTTGGAGAAAAGAGTTATGTACCTGATGAAGTTGGAAGAAGAGAGGGAGATGCTGGTAGACAGAATCACAGAGCATCAGAGTAGAGTGAAGAGGAATTTTGACATGAGACCTCGGCCAAGAGGTTTCCTAAAAGGAGATGAAGTGTTGTTATGGGATAAAAGGAAAGAGCCAAAGGGTGCTCACGAAAAGTTTGATTCATTATGGAAAGGCCCTTTCAAGGTCTGCAAAATGGTGGGACAAAATGCTTTTAGACTCAACTACTCTGATGGAATGGTTATGCCCTATACCTACAACGGACAAGATCTCAAAATCTACAAATTGTAAGTCCTGTGGTCAAGAGTTTCTGTATATAGTAGTTTAGGTGTTTGTTTAGTTGTGGGTCTCCTTTACCTTTCCCCTGTTTTTTTTTTTTTTGGGTCATGCGAAACCAGAGTTAAGTTGTTCTTTGCATTTTCCTTCACAAAATACAATCCCTAGTCAGAGCCAATGTTACTGCATCATTTATTACGCATGACAAGAGTGAGTCACCCTATAAAAAGTCCATTCAGAGTCCTTGTCCTTCTTGTAACACCTCGGTTCAATCCCTTAGTACATTTGTAAATCGTCTTTCAATAAAAAATGTCGAGTTTTAGTAATTGGTTGAACTCTGTGAACACATTGAACCATCTTGAACCGAGTTCAATAGGTTCATTTAGGTTCCACAGGTTCCTAGGTGTTTAGGAAGGTTTTCACACTAACATTTTCTTTAAGTGTCTTGCAACGGCTCTTTTAAAGGTTTCTTGTTTGGTAATGTGTTACATCATCTTTCTTTGGGTGTTGAACTCATTGAACCAAGTTCAAGAGGTTCAAACATGTTCAACATGTTCAACATAGTACAAATGGTCAGCAGCTTGGCATAATTAATATTCTCACCAAATATTTTCCCTGAGTGCTTCGTACACCTTGAACTACTTGAACTCTAATGAAGTCTGTTCAGGATGTTCATATGTATACGAAGTTGGTGGGCCGCGCAGGTTAAACGATTTGATGGTGCATTCATTGCCAAATATGAGGAAGGTGAACCATGTCTTAAGTGATGCCAATCCTTAGCTTTTCGAAGTAAGTAATCATTTTGGGAAATGGAAATTACTTCAAAAACGCTGCCATGCATTCAATGCATGCGTGCAATGTCCAATACACAAACTTAACACACTCAGACTGACAAATTGGAATTATTGCATTTAATGGATCCGTATCATTACCCTCACTATAAGGTATGAAGGATTATTAGTGCTCTGCATCTTGTTCCTCGCTATTGCAGTTTTGTTTTTCCTGGATAGGAGTCTTGTTTGCTGCTAGTTGTCGTCTGATTGTTCAACTGTGAAGGTGAGTCCTTTTCTTGTTCTCTCCAGTAGTTTTTACTTTCATTTTTTGTCTCATAGAAAGGTTTGTTGCAACCAATTAAGGCTTCTTGCTTTAAATTATGAAGTCCACACTGCATTTGTTTGGGAATGTTTATAGCCTTGCATGCACTGAACCCATAGTTAGCGATACCAACCTTAAAGGGGAAAATATTGAAGTTTTAAAAGAGAGGGTGTTCAAGGGAATTGACAAATCTTTTGGTGTGGAGATTTTGAGTAGTAGTCTCATAAAAGCGGCAGCTTTTCCCCCAGCCATTCCCTGCCCAGAATTGATTCGGGAATGTATTTCTAGATACGACCCAGTCTCTGAGACCATTAGGAGAGACAATGGTGAAACCCTTCTTGCCATAGATTGTGAAGTAATTTCCTCCGTCTTCAAGATACCTAGTTACCAGTTCTCCAACTTTTCCCCTGCTCAGTCAATTACTAAGTTCAACATGGACAAAACCGGACACCGTAACAACGTAGCAAAATTCTGGTTGAAGGTTCCTCAAAGAGGTGGTTCCAGATTACCCAAGAATCCTAATAAGAATCACATGTTGCCGCACATTCACGATGTTATGCTTTTGTTGCACCAGGCTAGAGGGTCTGCTGAAGCTTACAGCTTTGATGAGTGGATTTATTGCTACGTGCATCTTGTTTTAGAAGGGAAGCAGTATCTTGATTGGGCTGAATTGATTGTTGATTCAATGAGGGAACAACTAAGTATGGCTAAACAGTTCAAACAGAACTTCTTTACGTCTTCATACCTCTTGTATTGTTTGGTGTGTGTTAAGGAGTTAGTTGGAATACCAAAATAGCTCACTAAGGAGGATGTCCCTGTGTATGAGTTCTATCCCATGCTGCAAAAGGATAAGGCCTTGTAGGATTTCAAAAGGGCGCACAATGCTTTTCTGGGTGACTTGTGCCATGAATTGAAGAATATGAAAGCCAAAAGAATCTCCGAGGATGCATAGACATTGATAAAGAGGTTTGGTAGTTTCTATATCTAGTTTCCACGCTTCTATTACATAAGGATAGGCAGGTTTGAAGAAGAGCCTTTCAAGCTCCCTCCTTTTTGTTCAGATTGCTTTGTTTTGGAGGAGATATGTAGGTAGCTGACTTCTGTAATAAAAAAGGCACAACCCAGGGATAAATGGGAGAGTCATTTCTCCATTCAATTGGGCGTATTGTCCTGCAATTCGATGTCCGACGCTTTGAGTATTGGAGCAGATCTCAGGAATTTTAATTTTTCCCTGTATCCTGAAAGGAAAGGTTTTGATAATAAGGGTTTTTCCCAAAGTCTTGGTCTAATGCCATACCTCCCAATGCTGCAATTAGAAGACTTCTGGGAAGATTGTAGCAATGAGCTCGAGGTTTTTAAAAAGGGAAATATGAGGATGGTGTTAGAACAAGTCGTTTCATTACAAGTAAAGATGGACATTAAAGGGCTCCAAGAGGATTATCTAGAGCTATTTGAACCAAGATACTTAGCTCATGGAGAAATTGAAATGCCTCCAATCAATTGGGATGAGGAGGAGAAAGATGATATACAGTTAAGGATCAAAGGAGTTTTGGAGAGGACCGCAGCATGGGTTGCCAAGAAGAAAGCAGCGAAATTAGGTGTTAAGTCTAGTTCAGTGAGAAGTAATGAGGTCTCTCTACATTCACCAAAGCATCTTTCTAATAGTGCTTCTATGCTTGTTCATGCAGGTAATGATAAAATGCCACCCTAGCTTAGACATAGGTCTAATTCAGCTTTGGATTTCTGTACTCCTCGACATACCCAGTCCCAAAGTGCTGCTCAAAGAAAGATGGATCAAGCAAAGGATATAGGGCTGAAAGATACGATTCTTGATGCCTAAATATTTGAAGTTGAAGACCTGGATAGCGATGTTGCTAATGCCTTGGATTCTCATATGGTGACTATGGCTATGACACCACCTTCCAAAGCGATCGAAGGAACAACCAGTTCTAGTGCAACTCCTAAGTGGTTGACCACTTCGGTGAACAGAAAGAGGAATTTTCTTCCCATGACTATTCCAATTCAAGAAATGGTCGTTAAGTACATAGAGAAGAGCTCCAAGCTGAAAAGGTTCAAAACCGCCGCCCACCTAGACAATGATGAAGGAACTAGAAAATGGGTCACTAAAATCGCCTCATACAAACCCAAGGACGAAAACAAGGAAGCTAGCCCCGATGATTTTGAGATCACGAAGGTGGAACTGGGAAATATGAGTAGAGACTCAAACAATCATTTCTTCTAGGTATCGGCAAAGAAAATGCTCACCAAATCGAAGAAAGATGGGCGGGAAAAGAGAGAGCTAAAGCGACACATAAATGTTCTTGCCCACTTCATCGACAATATTGGTTGCTTTGGGGCACTCCCAATATCTCATGCTACAGAGAACTTCAACCCAACTTCACCAAAAAATAAAAAGTTAATGAGTCAAGTTCAAAGGGCCAAGAGTATTGCAGAAGCCGTGGAGAAATGGATTGAGGGAATAATCAAGGATGGGGAGAAGTATATCACCGACTCTCGGAAGTTATGTGACGAGATATAGAGTCTTATTGCCAAAGTTCAAAATCAGCCTGTGTCGTGGGAGAAAGAGGAACACAAGTGGTAGAATATCTTGCCTTTGTTCACCAAAATAAAAGAATATGGATTTACCAGGTTTCTGACAGAACACTCAATCAAACTGGTTGCAGATGAATGTCAGCTCTTTGTGCTAAAGAAAACCATAATGTGGTGGGTACTTACCTTTAAGTCTATGATCTCCGACTCTAAGACCTCTGTTTATGAGCTCCAAGATCTCCAGTGCAATATAGTTAATGATAATAAGGTGGTTAACCCTGACCATGACTGGCAATTGGGAATTTGCGGGTTGAACACACAGGATGCAATCAGGTTTTCCGGATAAACATGGAGAAAATCAAAGCCAAGGGTAATTTCACTCTGGAAGATATAACAAGGGTGGCTAGGATTGAGTCCATGACCTTCATTGGAAATGATCAGTTGCCAAAACATGCCGAAAAGATGGTGAAGCACCGGTGGAATAAGGAGGTGGCGAAAGCAAAGCTCAATGCGATGAAGGTTCCGAACTAGTCTATTATTCAGGAACTCACAACCACCCACGACGCCCGTGGAAGCAGAGAGGATGATGATGATGGGAAAGTGACATAATGCATTGATCTAGGCCCGGTTTCCTTTATTTTTGTAATTTCTCATGTTTATGCAAAGACTTCGGGACATCTGTCCCATAATACATCTTGTTGGTTTCATAACTATTTTGGGGGAGGTCAAGTTTTTAGGGAGATCTCCCCTGTTCTAAAAGCTATAATTTAAGGAAAGATAGATGGAATAGGGGTTAGATTTGGTGACAAATTTTGGTTAGTTTTTGTTTTTCCTCTGTTTGTAAAGTTTCTATTTTGTTGAAGGAAGAATCAGACTTTTAAATCTGGAATGGAAAAGAATTTATAGATGTATTATCGTGCCTTTGTCGCATAAGAATATATATATACAAAGATCATACTATTTTTGGGGAGAAGGAAAATCTGTGGGTTTTGAATCTATGTAGACACATATCTTTGCATATGCTTATTTAATCAAATAATAATAATGACCTTTCTATTGCAGAATTTTTATTTTTTTCTGGTACTCCTTCCTTTGAGTGTTTGTTTTCTTTTAGAAAAGATTCGTGTTTGAGAATAGATTTGGTTTCTCTTATCTATTCATTCCTTATTGAAATTGTGGAAATGGTGTTCTGAACTCTGATTCAGTTACTTTCATCTCCTGTATTGAAAAGATTGGAAAGATTGTTTTTCTCATAAATATGTGTGAAATATTGGCCTCTCATCCAAGAATGAAGTAGGCAGCCTTACATGCTTTCACGTTAAAAGCTACTACTCAAATAAAATTAATTAAATTATTCCTTGAATAACTAAAATAGGGAGCTATACCTATGGAAAATTCAGAGGGAAGTGGTTTATACAACACTTACCCAACTGTTTAGTGGAACACTTGTCTTTAAAAGAAGGTGACAGAGTTTAAAATTGATCATTTTAAGAAAGGACATATCTATTCACTAACACCTAGCACAACCCGCCTTTGACACAACTTCACGACTTTACCAAATTTATACAATACATAATTATATAGTAGACTCCTGAAAGATTAAATGTACCAAGAAGGCTTTATGGACTAAGAATTCAAGAATGCACTAAAATGATTAACCAGCACAAGAACATAAGGAATGCAAATAAAACATAAACACAAATAATTTGGGGCTGAAGAGTAGTTCATCCATTTCCAGAACAATGAAAATTACAAATCTTACTATCAGAAATGCTTGGTAGGTCGGTCTCAGTCGAAAATGCCTAGTAGCTAAACAAACTATACATTATTCACCCCATAGAGTCAAGTCTTAGCCTACTCTCCTAAGCATCAAGTCATCTTGACTAAAAATCCTAAGAATCCACTCTCACACGACATGCTCCAGATTTACTCTCGCACAGAAAAATCACTTAGAAAGCATACCGCAACAATTCACATGATCAACATCCTTGTTGGGGCCATCGGGCGGTCAAGGTGCACTGCTAAGTGTGAGAATCATGTCATCCAATCAGAAGGCGGATCCTAGTACTCATCTAACTCACCTTGTCACATAAAAGGGTCAGTGCACATTAAAAGGGACAACTTTTTGCAAATCACGAAGTGATGGTTCCACTCAGGTGTTGGCATTATGTAGGAATTGATTATGTGTTGTCATTGATGTCAACATTGGTCGGGTTGGTTATTGACCTGCTTCGGTTGGCTGCTAACCTATTTTGGTTTGACATGGTTTTGGCTGAGTTTATTAGAGATTTTGATCCAGTATGATCAAATTGTTGGATTCGGTTTTGGATAGTTATTCAAGATTATTATATGCTTGTCATATTTAGTTGGTTCATGATTTGGTACTCCGGAAGCTGTCATTTATGTTCTGGTTTGCTAGTTGATATTCTTGGTACCGGTTGGTGATATTTGATGAATGGTTAATTGGTTGTGGTCCAGCTTCTAGAAATGGTTCATAACGTTTTGAAGGTTTTCTTGATCGATTCCTAATTGTTTGGTGGCATCGCATTTGCTGGCGTGATGATTTGGTGATCCTATTTGGATCCGGTTGGTTATTTTGTGTTATTAACACTGAGGGTTTCTACCGATTGGTAAAACGTGTTGTATTTGGTCTTGGCAGAATTTTCGGTGGATATAATTATTTGGGAATTTGAATTAGGTCCACACTATGTAATGTAAATCATAATATTGGTCTAATGGTATCGTGTGATGAAATTTTTGTAATTATGGGTTATGGGTTTAGGGTTTAGGGTTTAGCCGACCTTGTTTATCAAGGTTGATGGTGTGTATATATAGGTGATATATTCACATAATTTTTATGGTATGGCTATATATGCATTATCAGAGAGTGGTTTATGTGTGATCAAGGTTATATCATTTAGCGAAGGTTTGATGGAGTTTGGTATTGTAGGGCGGACATCTATGCTTAATTAGAACTGTATCAAGCATTAGGAGATATTATTTCCTTAGTTCATTTCCTATGGATTGTAGTTTGATGTTTATGTAAGTCAGTGAGACTTCCCTTTTATGTTGAGAAGTGCGCTCTAGGCAGTTGGTTTGATTGCAAGTGCAATCCACATTGTAATATTTCATATACTGCTACAAAAGTATTATTTGACCGTGGGTAGGGTTTCCCACCATGGTTTTTCCCCTTAACTGGGTTTTCCACATCAAAAAAATTGGTGTTGTGTCTTTTGTACTTTCATTCTTTATCTCTCACTATGTTGTTTTCATTGTTCTCTGGTAGAAGGTTTATAATTTGCAATAATTGTAAATAACTTTTGGAAAACTGATTCAACCCCCTCTTAGTTCTCTTCCGGTTCATTCTATCAATTGGAATCAGAACTTGTTGACAATTGGTATCAAAGTGAGGTCCTCTTTGCAGAAGCTTAAGCACTTGAGGACATCCGATAGCATCAAGTTCTACATTTAATCTCTACCGGAAGGAGAGTCCCAGATTTGATGGTACAAATTATAAATTATGGAAGGAGCAAATGAAGATTCATCTGAGATGTCTTGGAGCTAAAGTTTGGGAGATAGTAGAAAAAGGATATACACCTCATGATCCTAATTCTAGAACTCCAGCACCTACTGATGAACAAAAGAGAGTTGATAATGATGTTAGAGAAAAAGAAACATTGTTAGGTGCCCTATCTAATGAGAAACTATTGAGTGTCATAGAGCTGGAAAATGCTAAGCAGATATAGTTGAAGCTTGACACTCTATATGAAGGAAACCAAGCAGTAAAGATTGCAAAACTTGAAGTTTCTGGATGAGATATGAAAATTTGAAGATGGAAGAAGATGAGAAGATAAGTTCTTTCATGGTTAGAGTGAATGATATTGTCATGGGAATCAAATGTTGCGGTGAAATAGTTAATGAGGATGAGATTGTTTAAAAAATTCTTAGAGTTCTACGTCCATCTTACAAGATGAAAGAGAATGCAATAAATGAACTCCGAACAATGTCAAATACCCCCATTACCAGAGATACATTACTTGGGAAATTGACTGCTTTTGAACTTGAGGAGCTTGGAGATCAGAATGCTACTAAAATAGAGACTACATTTAAAGCATTTGCCTCTGATAAGAAGAAGATAGATTGGAAGGATTTACATGTTAAAGAGTTAGAAGAGATTGAAAGAGAAGACAAAGAAATTGAAGAGTTGGAATACCTAATTGCCAAAAGAATCCCTAAAGGAGCATTTGGAAGTAAGTATGAAGGAAAAGTTCCCTTTAAATGTTTTTCATGCAATAAGATTGGTCATTTTGCTTCTACATGTCCTGAAAGAGCTACTAGGAATCATAAAATATTTATGAGGATTTATAAACCTAATCCAAAATATTAGATCAAACCTAGATATAGAAGAAATAAGGACAAATCATGTTATTATGTTGGTGATGATGATTTTGGTATTACTAATGATTTTGTTGATGATGAACCTGTAAGTGGATCCGGTAATGGAAGCTCATGAAAAGATTGGGTCTTTATTGCTATCAAGGATGAATCTCTAGAACCTATCAATGCTACAACTCATATTGAGGAGAAAGATCTAGCTCCTAAAATCGAAGAGAAAGATGAATGGGTTATAAACAATGGTTGCTCACATCACATGACTAGTGATAAAAGGAAATTTATAATTGTAAGAATTTGATGGGGGACTAGTCAGATTTGGAGATAACAAGGCATGCAAGATCAAAGGAAAAGGAACAATATCCTTGGATGGTAAGACTAATGTTGACAATGTTTATTATGTTGAAGGTTTGAAGCATAATCTCTTGAGTGTAGGTCAGATTGTGGATAGAGGATTTCATTTGCAATTCAAAGATGGAAAATACAAGATTATCAATAGATCTGGATTGGAAATTGCATCTGGTACTCAGACCAAAGGAAATATTTTTTATTTGAGCTCCAGTGAGAAGGCTTGCTTGATTTCTTAGATTGATGTAAGTTGGATTTGGCATAAGAGGATGTGTCACATGAATTTTGATTGCATAGTGAAGATCAGTTCAACCCAGGCTATCAGAGATTTGCCCAAGATTATCAGGCTTGATAATCCGGTATGTAGAGAATGTCAAATGGGTAAGAAAGTTAGAACTTCTTTCAGAAGTATACATGATAGGTCTAATGAAATTCTTGGTCTTATTCATAATGATCTATGTGGACTGGCAAGGACTAAAAGTTTTCAAGGTGATAGATACTTTATGTTGCTTATTCATGATTACTCTAGAATGATGTGGGTTGCATTTTTGAAAGAAAAATCAGAAGCTCTTGAGAAATTCAAAATTTTCAAATCTATGGTTGTGACAGAAATGAGATTGAAGATAAAATGCTTCAGATCAAATCAAGGCGATAAATTTACATCCGGTGAGTTCAAAAACTTTTGTGAGAAGCAAGGAATCAGAAGGAAATTGTCTGCACCTAGAACTCTACAGAAGAATGGAATAGTGGAAAGGAAGAACAGAACTATCTTAGATGTTGCAAGGACAATGATGATGGAAGCAAAATTGCCTGATATTTATTGGAGAGAAGTTGTCAATACTATAGTATACACTTTCAATAGAGTACACATAAAAGGTGATACCCGTAAGAATCCTTATGAATTATGGTTCGATCATACTCATACTACTAGGTTTTTCAAAAATTTTGGAAGTAAATGCTATATCAGAAGAGATGATGCATTAGGGAAATTTGATCCTAGATGTGATGAAGGAAATTTTTTGGGTTATTCTACTAAGAGAAAAGCATATAGATGTTATAACAAAAGATTACAAAGGATAATGGAAAACATAAATGTCAAAGTGGATGAGCAAAGCAATAGCCAGATCAAATCATATGACTATGGACCGGAAGATGAAATTGTCAGATCAGAACCGATTGTGCAAGAATCAGTTCAGAGCATTGATCTAGTTGCTTTGGTAACATCGGAAAATTCCACAGTAACTATTGAAGAGCATAAAGAATCAAAAAGTCAAGATAATCCAAAGACTCCCAGGTATGTTAAGTTGAATCATTTTGAAGATCAGATCATTGGAGATAAGAGGAAATGTGTGATGACAAGAAGAAGGTTAGTTGTTGAAGAGATATGTTTAATTTCTCAAATTGAACCAGAATCATTTATTGAAGCATGTAAAGATGAGAATTGGATGAAAGAAATGGAAGAGAAATTGAATCAGATAGAAAAGAATAAAACATGGGAACTGGTTCCTAGGCCTAAAGATAAAAATGTTATTGGAACTAAATGGGTTTTCAAAAATAAATTAAATGAGGAAGATTAGGTTGTAAGAAACAAAGCTAGATTGGTTTACAAAGGTTACTCATAGCAAGAAGGAATTGATTATGATGAAACTTATGCTCCGGTTGCAAGAATTGAAGCAACAAAACCATTTCTTACCTATGTTGCACACAAGAATTACAAGGTATATCAAATGGATGTCAAATGTGCATTCCTAAATGGAGATCTTGAAGAAGAAGTCTAAATTGAGCAGCCTAATGGATTTTCTTTATTAGAGGACAAGGACACGGTTTGCAGATTGAAGACAACTTTATATGGATTCAAACAAGCCCCTAGAGCCTGGTATGCTAGATTGGATAGATATCTTTCAAAGCTTAGTTTTAGCAAAGGTAATGTTGATAGTAACTTATACTATAAGATTGAGCATGATTATATACTAATCATTGAAGTCTTTGTTGATGATATCATTTTTGTTGGAGAAGAAAGTCTATGCATGAGATATGCTGATGACATGAAGAATGAATTTGAAATGTCTATGATTGGTGAGATGAAATTCTCTTAGGTTTGCAAATTACTCAGACTGATAAAGGTATTTTCATTTGTCAAACTAAATATGTGAAGGAATTTCTTAAGAAATTTGAACTTAAAAAATCAAAACCTATGATAACTAGTTGCAAATTGTTAAAAAAATGATGAATCTCCTAGAGTGAACCCAAGTAGATACAAATCAATGATTGGTTGGATTACTATATTTAACTTAGACCGGACCGAATATAATGAATGTTGTTTGTATTGCTTCTATATTTCATTCAAATCCAAGAGAAAGTCATGATATTGCTATTAAAAGGATATTCAGATATTTGGTAGGAACAACAGATTATGGGTTATGGTATCTAGAGGATGATGATTTCAGATTATGAGTCTATACAGACTCCGATTGGGTAGGAGATGTTGATGACTGAAAGAGCACTACAGGGGGTGCATTCTTTCTTGGGAAACAAATGTTGAAGGATATAAGGGTAAGTTATGATGAGCCTATTGTTATTCAGTGTGATAATACTACTCCTATTGATATGTCAAAGAATCCGATATTTCATTTTAAATCAAAACACATTTTTATAAAGTATAACTTCTTGAAGGAAAAAGTTGAAGTAAAGGAAGTCAGATTGGTTTCTGTACCCAGTAAGAAACAAATTGCAGATATTCTAACTAAACCATTGCGTAAAGATACTTTTTAATATCTCAGAGATCAGTTGGGGGTCACCACCCCCCTAGTGATGCAGGGATGCATCAATCCACTGAGCTTATCACCGGAGAGATATTGTATGGGGGAGAGATATTTAAAATTAGTTTTGGGAGATTTTTTGTCATTTCTTAGCACTTGGATGTTTTTCACATTCAGATATTTGATGAATGGTTGATTGGTTTTGGTCTGACTTCTAAAAATGGTTCATAACATGCTAAAGGTGTTCTTGATCATGTTCTATTGTTCGGTGACTTCGCATTGGCTAGCGTGATGATTTGGTGATCCTATTTGGATCCGTCTGTGTTATTGACACTAGGGTTTCTACCGGTTGGTGAAATGTGTTGCATTTGGTCTTGGCGGAATTTCCTGTGGATATAATTATTTGGAAATTAGAACTAGGTCCATGCTATGTAATGTAAATCATAATTTGCAATAATTGTTTAACTTGTGGACAACTAGTCCCTTGTACTTTAAGTGTATTCCCATCTCATTTTTTATATCATGGTGATAATATCCTTAACATGATATGTATGGAGAAAATATCCATACCCTCTATGACTTCATCTATGAGTGCCATAATTTATTTTCTTCTCCATTTGCTATTCATTACTATATGATTTTTTATGATCATTTATTTATGTCATATTAATTATATGCATAGTTATTATTGTATTTAACACAATTTTATATTAGAAAAAGACCATCAAATGATAATTGCTTGTCTCATATAGAGATATCATGAGATGAAAAAAAACCACTATAAAATAACAAGAACTCCTATTCTCTATATAAATATTTTAGAACATAACAAATATCTCAATTTTTTAAAATTCTCTAGTAAACATTTTAATATTAACTACTACTATACAACCTAATTGTAAAAAGCTCCCAAATGTCCTTTAAAATCATCTACTGAAAGTGACCCGTCCCCCATAACAATATGAACAGCGTATAATGAAAAAAAATGAGTAATGAGAAGCCTACATTATTATACACCGTTGTTGTTCCAAGTCTAAACAGAGGAAGAAAGCATAGGCAATGAAAGCTGACAAGGTAGTGGGGAATGAATTCAAAGAGGAGGGATAGGAATGCGTTTTTTAAAAACAAAATGGCATGAATAGCAGAAGAGTAGAAAAGAGCACAGCCTGAACTAGCTCAAAGACAAAACATGGCCTACCCCTCAGCCACTCTCAAAGTTCAACGTTTAGCAGCGCACATTGTTTTGCAAAAATAGAAAAGACGAAAATAATTTTTTTGATATCAGCAGTTAGAAGTAAAAATGGAAAGTGCCTGCAATCCTCCTCTGCATTTAAGATCCGTTTTCGGTTTGCTAAAGGTTCAGAAATACAATTCCATCACCTACATGCCATTAGAAAATGGGTAAACTATAGTTGAGAAAATGCGTGAACAGTGCTCATTTTAGTGCAATAACAAGAACCAGAAGAATCATCTTAGTGCTCATTTGTGAGCGTGAACAGTGCTGCGGCGCTTTTCAGCTCATGCTCTGCCACATGTTCCATAGATTGGCTTTCTTTCAGTGAAGACTCCGCACTAATCACACCAATTCAAAATCCAGACAAAAAAAATCAATATCACTATCAAACTAAAGTGATTATAAATAAACATGCAGATGGAATATGATTTGTAGTATGTACATATAATAAAATTAAAAGAATTACTAATACTTTACAATTGTTTATCATTTGAGTAGTTATAAGAATATGCCAGCCTTTTGATTCGAGGTAAAGATTTAAAAAAGGAAAAAAAATTGAAAACATTTCTGTTCTAAAATCTTAAAATATCCATCCCCAAACCTAGGTTGGTATTTGTGAAACCTTGGGATCATAAATAGAATGTGAATGTTGGTGAAGGCATTAAAAAATAATTAATGGCTAGAAAACCTAGAAATTATTATACCTAGATTCATAAGCTTCTCGCGAGTCGCTGTAAACTTGTCTCTGCTCGTATTCAATCAATTTAGAAATCCTAGAGTCATAACATTGTTGGTGGTGGTGTTGTCTGTAAAGGGCGTGAACATCATAAGGAGTCGAAGGTATGCAAGAACACGTCCAGTTGGCATGGGAGCAACCCAAAGTTTGCATTTGTTGCTGTGGCGGCGGCGCAGTGGGAAAATCGTAGGCGGCGTTGGAAGGCCCAGCATATAATTGCTGGAGAAACATGATCTGGCTTTTCACGAGTTCCAACTCTTGGCGGAGTCTTTCCACGCGGCTCTGAAGCATCACTATGATTCCGAAGCAGCCATGCACAGGATCCTTTTCCCTCGCATTTGACTGGTATATTATTGACTTCATTGCGTCCTTCTTCTGGCTATCGTCAACCTGCCTCAGGATCCTCAGAATATTACTCACTCCAAACAGCTTGTGAGCGTTCAGAAAAAGTTTTGGGTGGTCTGGTGGGAAATAGGGCGCCAGGGGGCAATCTGCCGAACATTTTCTCCTCTGGTATTTGCATGCAGCGCATGCCTGTCCCGTCCCACTTTTGCCTGTCATCTTCAACCTGCACTCGCATTCATTATTAGATCAGACTCATGATCCCAAAAACAAATATGTAGAATTGGGCATAAGATTTTCAGTGCTGTTGGGCATGGGCAGCTATGCATGCAATCTAATTTTGAGGGCTTTAAAAGTAAGAAAAGATAATATTATTATTTACCCACATTTGAAGAAGCCGTGACGTAGAGCCTCCGAGAGCGATGGAACGAATGAAAAAGAAAATGGTAGGTACCTATTAAGATTTAAGCAGCCTGGGATGGCGTCCTTATAGTGCGGTGGGAGAATAGGAAAATGGAGTCGCCCTAACTGTAAAGAGAAGACATTCCCTAATCTTAACGGAACGCCACCGGGAAAACGCGAATTAAGTGGCGAAATTTAAGTCCTAAACAGCGCTTCTGTCTCCGCCAAATTCCACGGGATTTTCATATCTACTTACTACTGGTGTAATCATCTTCCCAAATTAGATACGCGAATTATGTATAATGGGAATCCAATGGCCACTCCAAACGGATTTTGGGTTTCACACTTTCTAGATAAAATATTTGTTTCTCCCACGCGACTTACCCACCTCCACGTGTTTTTTCATAAAAGCTTTACTTTACAGCTTTATATCTGCACGTGTGGCCGTTAAGATGCCTATTGTTATCCAGACATCATTTGACCCTATTTATTAATTAATCGAAAATTAAAATCATAATATTATATTGAAAAGTCTAGGCATCTAAGATGTGCATTTGTTCAAATTTATCCTTTACTTAAATTGTTCTCCCATCACACATGAAAATTAAAAAAAAAATATTGTATCAGCAATGTCTAGATATTGAGATGTGCATTTGTTCCAATTTATTATTTAATTCTATTTTTCTTACATCACACATCAAAAAAATTCAATGAATTTTCATATTACTAATCTTATTATTATATTATTATAGTCAATAGTTTTCTGAAAAAAAATGGGAGTAGATGGAATATAAAATAGAAAGTTGAATAAAAAAGAAGGAAAACATGGCAAAAGGGCAAGTAAGTTTTAGGTCAAAGCACTCTACTATCAATCATTATATCACTCATAGACATTTAATTATAAAAATATTAGATACTAAAGGAAAAGTTTTATGTTGCTTTGTTGATTTTAAAGAAGCTATTCACATAGAGCCATGGACATATTTTGAAACAAGATGAAGGAATATGGAATTCTAAATGACTATTATTGATAGTACATATTTTTTATAAACATGTCATGTCTAAAATAAAAACAAGAGAAAGAATTTTTTAATGTTTTAGAATTAGAATTGTCATCAAACAAGGTTGTCCTATATCCACAAATTTGCCAAAGGGCGTCCTTGCTAGATATGTGGCGAAGTTACTTCTATATGCTAAAAATATTTTGTTGGCAATTTGGAGGAATTGATTATGTGTTGCATTGATGTTTTGTCATTGATGTCAACACTAGTTGTTTTGTTGTCTACCGGCTTCCAGTAGAGTGGTTGGACTGTGATATTGATCTGGAGACCATCTCTGGTATTCTGCGATTTGGTCTGGCTTGTGGTAGTGGCTTGGATTGGTTATTCATGTGTTCCTGGTGCGTATCATATTCAGTTGGTCAGATGATGCATCCTCCTTGATCATCTGGTAAGCGGCATTTACCACTGCAGCAGATACAGAGTTAATTCTGCTAGCTGAGAACGTCCGGTATCCAATCACCATACATGCATATTTCACTAGATCATCCTTGATAGAATTGACAGTCATACCTCGTGAGTCGCTCACTGAACCGGTGAGCTTGGACATTTTAGTTTTGCTTACCGTCCTTAGGGCTGGCACTTCCCCTGTATTGCAGAAATCGGTGACGGCATGAATTGTTTGTGGTGTTATATCATGCGTTCTTTCTAGGCACATCTTGTCACCATGAACTCTGCTCAGAATGATCCTAATGTGATCATCTATGAAATCCTCCAGGAAATAAACAACATTATGGAGCTTCTTCTTCTCCAAGATACTATACTCTGGTTTGATCTTTTTATCTTGTCCATAGAACAAACCTAGTTGCGAGTGAATTGCTAGAGACCTTAGGTCTTCTATTTTACAATCTATGTAATTTGAGATTCCCTCTTCTACTATCATGCCAACTGGAACTTGTGATAGGGCATTATGTCTAGACTTGCGTTGAATAAAGCTTGCTGAATCTACAGATGTACTAGAGTTAGTATGGGATGCAGAAGCCATGATAGAAACTGAAAACTCAAAAAATACTTTTCAAAAAACGTGAATTTAGGGCTTTCAGATTCTTCTCCACCTCGCATTCCGTCGGTTGCAGAATGACCGCTTTGTGTTCTTCACTTAACCATTTGCATTTTGAATTTGAATCTCCTTCAAGGTTTCTTAAATTCTCAGAATCGCAACACAAATCGCTTTGTCGTCACTCTGCACTCGAAAACCTCCTTCACTTCGAAAACTGATAGTGAGAAATGATTTGAAAAATCCTTTTAAACATATTCCTCACCTACCGCAATTAATGCTCCACCATTAGGGCGTAAACCCTAATTTGTCTTTTACCGTTTTTGGTCTTCCGGCTATTGGCAGGTACCACATACCGGTTAAGGTCTTTTACTGGTGTAAACCGGGGGTTCGAAACATTTCGCTGTTTGCTCCCCCTAAGCTTTTCTAAAGCTTAGTTTGTCGGTTCCGTGATTTCCACACTAGGTGCAGAAACTGGTTCCTCTTGTAACACCACTGGTTTCTTCTTCCAGGTTTTGTTCATGTCCGCTTGAATAGTGTCAACATCAATGTTTCCTTTCGGAGTGACCGGTATATCATCAGCTATGTTCTTTCTTGATCTACAGAATCTGGCAATGTGACCCGGTTTGTTGCAGTGATAGCAGACCAATCCAGGTGCTCTCCAAGGTCCATTATTCATGTTTTCGTTCTTCCTTCTGCATGTTGCAGCAGTGTGACCATGACCATGACAGACCATACAATTTGCTCTCCATCCGGTTTCCGCTTGATAGCCACCACTTCTTGGCTGATGGTTGAAGGCACTAGATAGGTTGTGATTCCGGTTCATAAAAGGTTCAGGACCAACTCCTTGGGTCCTCTGAGGATATCTACCAATGTTGTTCATAACTGACCTGCATTCAGATGCTCTATGCCCATACTTGTTGCATGCATAACAGTTACCATTGAATCTATAGGATCAAGGCTTATCATTTAGGAAATAAGGAAAATTGTTGTAAGCCTTACTCCTACACACATTTGCAGTATGTCCTTCTTTAAGACAGTTAAAGGAAACAGGTTTAAACTTTTGCTTACCTTTATCCTTTGATGTCAGTTGTTTCTTTGATGTTCCAACATTTGTATCAGAGGTCTCACCTTCCTCATGACCAGAATAACCAAGTCCATTGATATTCTTTGCCGGTTTGGCAGATTCAAGCTTTTGCTCTAGCTTGACAGTACTCTTGTTGAACTTAGCAAGTATTTCCTTTGACTCAGAGAGCTCTTTGGAAATAGTAGCATTTGTTTCCATCAAGTTTTCATTCTCAGAGATGGCAATGTTCAGTTCTTCTGGCATGTCTTCCTTTTCCACTTTGCTCGCATGGAGTTGAGCAGTTAGGGCACTGATCTCTTGTTTCAGCTTGGAGATTTCATGATCCTTGTCTTTGACCAGATCTTCAGCTTTCCTTTGGTTCTCAAGTTCTTGGCACATTCGAATAGTCGGTCCTTCCAATTCTTTTCTCGGGTTGGAATTGGATTCATTCAGCTTTTCTACTTCTTGAATCAGGGCTTCCATGTTCGCTTCATCAGAGGAACTATTTTCAGATAGCTCCATTAGCTTTTCTGCATGTTCTCTCCTTTTTGCTTGAGATGCCTTGTATTTGACCATAAGATCATCATAGGCTTGCTCAGACTGAGTGAGCCGATGAGTAGGTTCCCTCAATGTGTATTCCCTCATATCTCTTTCCAAGTGGTTAAACTTATAGAAAGGTTGGCTCTGATACCAATTGATGAATACAAAGAGGGGGGGGGGGGGTGGGGGTGAATTAGTATGCCAAAAATCTTTGCACTTAAACACTTTGCAAGACTAATCAGTAAATCGGTAAAACAGTTTGGCAGTCAAACCGGTTAACACACATGCAAACCAAATAGCTAATAATGCATTCACCCATAGAAGCACAAACACCATAACACAAGAGATTTTGATGCGGAAACCCAAATGGGAAAAAACCATGGTGAGATGGAACTCACAAGTAACTATCTGTAGAATAGGAACCAGACCGGTTAAAGTCGGGCCGGTTAAGGTCTTACAATGTTCTTTACCAGAACAGATCCTATTAGGAATCTCAATCTCTGTTAGGAGATAAGTCCGATTAAAGACTACCTTGCTAGAGGATTTTAGATCCACAGATGTGAACCACCTTGTTAGAGGATTTACAAAAGGCTTTTGGGCCTACCCGGTTAAGGGCTAGAGACTTGTCAAAGATGTGAGTAATAAACAAGTGATTGATCTAGCTAATAGCATAGATTGCTTGATTAGATCCTTGATAGCTCATTCCTAATGCATTCCATCATTACTTCAGTCTTCTACACTATCATATTCTCTTCAAATCCTCAACCACCTTAAACCCTAGCAACAACATTAACTTTTCGCAACAACAACCTAAAACCCTGGACATGATGTCCTTATAAAGGAATCTGATTTCATGTCGGTCCAATAGGATTACAATCCAATTCCCTAGGTTCAATGAACATGGACATACTTGGTAACACGACACAAAAAGTGTCGTTAAAGTGTCGACACCGTCAAACAATTGGTGGATGGTAACTCATCACAAAATACCGATTGGTAACTCATCGCAGAGTATTACTGGTTCATACAAAATGCCGATTCCTAGTTTGACAAAATGAAGACTGGGAAGTATGTGTTCTGTCGCTTTGATCCTTCATACCGCTTGAGATCCTCGAACCGCTTGGGGTTAACATGCCACTTTAGACCGGTAAACACATTCTGCAAAACACCAATAGTCTAACGACTATAATACAACATACCAGTTGCAACATATTCCGGTTGAGCTTAGGCTCATACATATAAAGAAGATCTTAATGCAAGTGTGTGTCCATCAATGACAATCACATCATAAACATCAAAAATGCCAATAGTCTGTGTGTATAGCTCTACTTATTCTCGCATATACCTTCACACAATTCTTTTTCGCATTCCACATTTGATCTTACAAATAAGATCTTACATTTATATCATAACCTAGGACCAATTTTAATAGGTCGGCTCTAAAGGATATTACAATAAAATCAATTTACAATTAAAAAAATATCCACTGCAATAACCGATACAACATGTCGGCTTGATGTATTTACAACAATAATAAAACATCTCCATAGTGTGTTGTGTTGATCTGGAAAAGATAATCCTGTCGGTGTATAACCTGGACCTATTTGCCAGTAACAACAAATATGCTAATACGAATATGCCAATAAAAAAATCTCCAAGACAAAGTGTCCGAACGATGTCTTCGACATAACCAAGTGTTTTCCATGCCATTCCAAGTGTTGGTGATCATTATATCTATACTGGTGACTGTGCATGAGTCATTTGCTTGACGGTGAATGTTGCTGATTCTCCAAAGTGCCAAAGTTGATAAGGTTTAGTAGGTGTTGACATCAATGACAAAACCATACCAAAATACCAACATTCCTATGGCCTTTGTGAGACTTTTCTCTCAGTATGCATTAATGGTCTTTTATGTGCTTTTCTATTAGAATTTCAAAGACTTCAAGAATATATATATCTAAGATTTTGCCGATTGAACTATGTGTTGCACTTGTTATCTGGTAAATGCATGATAGGTATTTCTTTATGTTGCAGAGAGATTTAATTGAATCTTGGTTGTGTTTCTGATCCGGATTTGTAGATTGTTGAATGGGCTCAAAAATCATATGTAGTTGGTTTTTATGTACTCATATCTTCTTAAAAATATGCTCTAGCGCATCGCCTCAGTAGTCTAGTTTTTACTATTTTAAAGTGTTTCTTTCTTCCCCTTTCCTCGAAACACCAACAAAGAGTCGGCTTCTTAATCCCGAAGGTTATTCAGTGAACCCTACGCAATTGGTCCCCCATCACTGAATTTCCCATAAGGCTATTTGTTTCCAAGGTAAAATTCAGAGTCAACAGTTCTTTTTATGGCACGCCCGGTGGGACCTTACTTCTGAAAATTCAGGCCAGAATATGAGCCACAAACCTGTTACTAGGAGCTAGACAACTTTAAATCCCACTTTGCTCTTTCCACCCTTGGTTAGTGTTTATCAATCTGCTACCTCTTCATCCTAGAGCCTTCCTAGTGCTTCTGCAGTTACTCCTATCGCAGTAATGTCTCAAATTCCGCCTAGAAATTTTGTAACACGAGATAACGGAAGTCCTCTCATTCCTCCAGTTTTACCTGCCACATGGGCCCAAATACCCTCTACTGCATTGAAAGCGGTTCCTAAGTTTACCAGGGAATGTTCTAAAACTCTCAGAGAGCACTTGTAAGACATAGCCAATGTCTGCACTGTCCATAATATAACCAAACAGAATGTATCTTTGAGACTGGTAGTGGCGTCGTTCAAAGGAAGAGCTTTGGACTGGTACAAATCCCTCACTCTGAATTCTATTGGTAGCTGGGACCAGCTAGGCGACCGTTTTTTCCAAATATTCTTTAACAAAGCAAATAGGTTGCCTTTGATGCATCAGTTGATTACAATAAAGAGAGCCCCACAAGAAGCTTTAACAGAGTTCAATCTGTGCTTTCAGAGGACTTGGGAGTGAATACCTTTATCTACTCGTCCTCTCACCGACATGGCATTTGTTTTCTATCTAAAGGCTTTCAACTCCGATATATCGGTGATGATTCAATCTTTAGGTGGTAACACTCTCCTCAAGCTTTCGACTTAGCAATCTCCACAGAAAATAACCTGATTGATGCAGGGAAACTATCGTCATGGCTGCTTATGTCTGTCTTTCCAGATCTACCCAATCAACCAAATAGCCTAAATATCCCATAAAGGTTATTGCTAGTTCATCTGCTCCCCAATCTATGTACACTTACCCCGGACCCCAACAAGAAAATCCACCTCCTCCCTCATCTTTAGCTAAAGAGGTTAGTGACATGAAAAATTTATTAAGGTCTTTTTCTAACGAAATAATCAATCTAAAAAGATCTCAAATGCCACAAACCAGACCCCCTTTCGAGCAAAACTACCAATCTAATAGACTTTCTTATCAACAAAACCAATACATAAATAATCGAGTTGCTCTGAATCAATCGGCTAGTCAGATAGTTCCCGTGCCCAATCCATTGTAAATGGTCTACCCTAGCACTGGTAAAGAGTTGACAGCAGGACAAAATAATCTGGAAAATGATACCAACTCTTGGTGTTTTCCATGTAACAGTGCACACACTCTGATAAATTGTCCGAGAGGAAATCTACAACAAAAGCTTACAGAGCAGCGTTGCCAAGGCATGGCGACTAACGACTCGGCCTATGCGGCCCTCGGTATGGATAATACTTCCTTCATTGCAAAAATGCAAGGCATGTCAATGGAGCAGGAAGTAGAAATAGCCCTAGATCATGCACTTTTCTCTTGGATGGAAGAAGAGGATATTGTGATGACTAATGACGCAGCATCATCAAGCTCAAGGGCTCCTCAAGTGCAATCAGATTATAATCTCATATCGAAGAGGCGTTTAACGAGGGAAAATGTAAACGTGCCAGGGAAGTTCTCTACCGGCAGAGCTCCCGAACAACCAGCAGCTGCTCTTACTTATCCAAGGAAAGACTTCATTCCTTATAAGCCCAAAGAAACAAAGGCGTTACTACCATCAGTGTTGGACGTAGTGGAGTAGTTAAGGAAATCCCCAGCTAATGTATCTTTATGGGATCTTCTCACCATCCCATAGAAAAGGAGTCATTTCAAGGAAGCCTTATTAGAGGAGGTTAACCCCCTAGTAGGAAGGCTACTACTTCTCTTCCAATCAGTGGGCAAGCTTCTCAGTGTCTTGCAGACATATCATATTCAGTAGCAGCGTTGACAAATGAAGACGTCCCACCAAAATCTCAATCAGAAGGTAAGCCTAAGCATAAACCTTTTTATTTGACCCTCATAGTAGGGGATGAGCTGCTGCATAACTCTATGATAGACTCTGGCGCTAGCACTACCATCATGCCTAAGAAAATCATTGAGGTTTTGAATATTAAGTATGAGCCATTAAATCGTGGCATCATGAAGTTAGATGGGAAGAAGGTACAAATCGTGGGCCTCATTAAAAATCTTCCGCCAACGTTGTTCGCATGTCCTAGCGTCATAGTGTCCCAAGAAGTAGTGGTTATTGATATTCCCCCTATTTTTGGTCTTTGCCTCTCTAGAGATTTTACTGCCAAGATAGGAGGTTACCTGTCCTTGGACTGGTCCCACCTTATCCTCCATACCAAGCGAGGTGCCAAACTCAAAATCCTCTCAGAACCCATCCATGTTGAGCATGTTGTAGATCAAGCTATGCTCAAATTTGAGCCAACTCACACCTCAATCTCCAGCAAAGAAAGAAGGGTGGTAGAATTCATCAAAGATGACAAAATAATAGGAGATACTTCTCCAAATCAGGAGGTCTTTCTTGAGAAATTCATTGACTCTGACCCCTATTCAAATTATCATGCCACAGGTCTTGGTACTTACTGCATTTTTTATGAAGGTCTAGTTATCCCAAAACTACTTAAAGAACCCTTTACCCAAGAAGATTTATCCTCTTTACTCTGGACCCTATATTTTGATGGTGCAAGATGCAAAGTAGGTTCAGGGGCTAGAATTTGTTTTACTTCACCTTCGGGCGAACAGATTCTAAAGTCTTTTCACTTATAGTTTGTGTGTTCAAACAATGAAGCGGAGTACGAAGGACTGATTCGGGGCCTGATGTTGGCGAAAAGATGGGTATAAAGAAATTAAAGTTTTTAGGGGACTCCGAACTTGTTGTCAATCACATTTGGGGAATCTCCAATGCAAAACATGTTCATATGAGATCTTACCGCCACAGAGCTTGGGATTTGGTCGAAAGCTTCAATGCTTTCAACATCCAAAGAATCCCCTGCAAAGCAAATGCATTCGTTGACCGAATGGCCACTATTGGGTCAAATTTTGACCTCGCTGTGGATTTGCTAGTCAACCCCCTAGCAGTCAGTGTCATCGTTCGACTAGCTATCCCAGATAATGACACCCACTGGCAAGTTTTTGAGAACGACAAACAAATTGCTCTGTTCATTCATAATTTAGGAGAGTTTGCAGATCAGTTACAGCCCAAGGTTAAAGAGGTGTAAGGGGATCAAATCATATAGTTGAATTCAAATAAGCTTCCTAATGGGCTAATCACCTTAGAGAACCTTTTCGACCAGGACGATGCCAAAAGGGATAAGCGGAAGCTCATGGCTGATAAAGGAGGCTATACCGAAATGTCGGTAGGTTATGGTAAAATCCTCAAAGTTGGGAAGGAGATTTCACTCCAAGACTGAGAGAAATTGGCTCGATACTGCAATCAATACGCGGGTGTGCTAGCATGGTCCTATGAGGATTTAAAAGGATACAACCCTGATATCATTCAACATACTATCGAACTTATCAATGGAGCCAAACCGGTCTGGCAGAAGCAGAGACCTGTTAATCTAAAAGTGGAGTTACTCATGGCCCAGGAGCTAAGAAAGTTGATAGAGTCAAAAATCATCTATCCCATCAAACATAGCACATGGGTATCCAATTTGGTGCCCATGAGGAAAAAGAATGGAGATATCTGACTATGTGTGGATTTTAGTGACTTAAACCAAGCATCCCTAAAAGACCACTACACTCTACCATCAGTGGAACAGTTGTTAAGCACAGTGGAAGGATCAGAAATGTTCTCAATGTTGGATGGTTTCTCGGGTTACAATCAGGTTCTGGTGGAAGGAGAAGACCAGCATAAGACGACCTTCATGACTAAATTGGGAACGTTCACCTATCAAAAAATGCCATTTAGGTTGTCGAATGTCGATGCAAATTTCCAAAGGGCTATGGACCTAGCTTTCAAAGAGCTTATTAACAAAATCATCCTGATTTATTTGGATGGCCTCACTATGTTTTCGAAGAACAAAGAGGACCATTTTGATCATTTGGAGTTGTTTTTCCAAAAATGTTTAGAATTTGGAATCTCTTTGAACCCGAAGAAGTGCATTTTTGGCATCTCGCAAGGTAAATTGCTTGGGCATGTTGTAACAAAGGAAGGAGTCTCCATCGACCCCAATCGGGTCAAAGCGATAAAACAGCTCCCCCTTCCTGTCAATAAGAAAGGAGTCCAATCCTCCTTGGGCAAGGTTAACTTTGTCAGCCACTTTATTGCATATTTTGCAGAGATGGTGAGGCCCATCACCCTAATGCTTAAAAAGGAAATGCATTTTAAATGGACTTCTGATGGGAAGGATGCTTTCGAGAAAATCAAAGAAGCTATTTGTTCAGCTCCTGTGTTGTCCAATCCCGACATGGCTAAAGACTTCATCATCTATGTTTTCTCTGGCCCCTATAGCATTGTTGTGATCCTAACCCAGAAGGAGGCAGAAAAAAATGGAGAGCACCCCATAGCCTTCCACTCCAAGACTCTTAAGGAATATGAGGTGAAGTACAACTTCATCGAAAAACAAGCTCTGGTAGTAGTCAAGGGCCTCAAGAAGTTTAGGCATTTCATCACCTGCAACAAGATCACAGTGCATGCCGCTCACCCTTCAGTCAGAGAATATATCATGGAGGGTGACATCACTGAGAAGAGAGATAATTGGATCATCAAAATATTGGAGTATGACATTGATGTCAAACCCACCAAGACAGTTCGCGGCAGAGGTTTGTGTGAATACTTAGCATAGGATCTCGCACCATGAGACCCCGAGGTAGCCGCAAATGAATTTGTCATGGCCATTTCAGAACCAATAGAGGCATGCTAGGTGGAAGAGCGCAAACATTTTATGAAGATAGGAATTTTTCCTGATGGTCTTCCCTCAGGAAAAAGGAGGTTCTATAGGTTACAAAATAGCTATTTCTGACTGATAGCTGATGTCCCTTTTAAAAGAAATTTTGATGGAGTCCTGCTCTTCTATGTGAATCGAACCCAACCTAACAAGATTCTTTATGAATTTCATCATGGTTCATCTGGAGGTCACTTCTCGGTGCCGAACACCATTATCAAAATCACACGTGCCAAATATTTTTGGCCATCCATGTTTAAGGAGGTACACACCATGGTGACAGCATGCAAGGAATGCTAGTATTATACTGGCAGGTGCAGGAAAGAAGCAATGCCACTTCAACCCATAGTGGTGGAAGAACCTTTTGCACAATGGGGGATCAACTTCATAGGGATGATCAATCCCTCAAGCTTAGTTGGGCACAAATGGATCTTGACCGCTACGGATTATTTCACCCGATGTTCTGAGGTCGTCCCTTTGAAAAATTTATCCGAGTTTGAAATCTTGGCTTTCCTAGAAGATCTAGTATGCCATTATGGTCCCCCAAATACCATAATTTTAGATAACACGCGTGCGTTCATGGGCTTGTGACTCACCTAGTTCGCCCTTAGCAAAGGTATTTACCTAAAGACCTCCTCAAACTACTATCCACAAGGAAATGGGCTCACAGAGTCTACCAACAAGAATCTCATCAGACTCATCAAGTGGATTGTCTCAGAGCATAAAAGGGATTGACATCACCATTTGAGGAGCGCATTGTGGGCAGACCGGATAACGCCAAAGCAAGTTTTTAAGACCTCCCCATATTGGTTTACAGGAAGGATGCATTGTTCCCCATATCCCTGGAGATCCCAGCTCTGCAACTACTTAAGTCTTTTGAAATAGCAGAGATAGGCCATATGGACGTGAGGTTGGCTGAAATTATGGAACTAGAGGAAGAAAGGGAAGTGGTGTTCACCTCTCTCCAAACACGTCAGCAAACCATTAAAAGGTGGTTTGACAACAAAAAAATTTCCCCCCCGCAATTCCAACAGGGCGACCTGGTTCTAAAATTCAATGAAAGGGCTGTCAAACCCGACCAACATGCAAAATTCGATGGGCTATGGAAGGGCCCCTTCCATATAACGAGTTGCAAAGGTCACAACGCTTTCAATCTAGAAGATATGCAGGGAGATCTTCTTATGATCTCGGTTAACGGTTTCCACTTAAAACCTTTTCATTAACTTAGCACCTCTGATTGTACATAGTGTAATTAGTGCTTTTATTGTGTGCCTTTATTTTATTTATTGCTTTCTCTTTGGGTAATGTTGCCAACTCAAAATGCCATTATTAATGAAAAGAAAGAGACACTCAAATATGCCATTACTAAAGAAAAATAAGATTATCAAATTTCGAGTATGTCTACGAAGATTTACAAATGTTGAGAAAGGCCTCCGGCCGCATTTGTCAAAAATCAAAATAGAGAGAAGACAAGGCTATCTCTAAGCAAGAAGCAGAACAAGAAGAGTGGGGGCTATGTTGCAGCAGACTCATCTTCATCTTCCTGCTCCTCCATGAGGGAATTAGAGTCTTCGGCATCATCCTCTACATCCTCCTCTCTTGACCACTCCTCATCAGAAGTAATTCCAGATACTTCAGCCATGATGATGAGTTAGGGAGAACATCTCGTGTCAGGACCCGCAGAAATACATAGTCCCTGAAGCCAGTATACCAGTCGCTACCAGCCGGGACAGGGATGATCAGATAAATACGAAGAAGGAATTCAGTGGCAAGATCTTTCCGTAAGCAATGATCAGATAGCGTCATGGTCCGTAGTTCACCGATGAGCGGATGCCAGGGCACCTCTTCCCTAGATGTAATGAACCGCTACAAGTCTATCACCAGAGGTAAACCTCAAAAAGGAATGTAGTAGGATACAACCTCCTCCAAACCTCCAAGATAGTCTCTTGAGAAGAGAGCTCTCGTAAGCTCAGAGGCCTCATACCCACCAGTCCCAACATCGAGCAGAGAAGCCACGAAGCGCGAGAAAATGTCTGAGTTAACTTGGTAGTGGTCAACATTATCTATGAAATCCTCTCCAAGCACCTATTTGATGGCGGCGATGATCAAAGGATTATTACTCTTTGTCATCCTCCACAGCCTTTGATCAGAAATGTTGCCAATGAAAGCAACCTGTGCCTTACTGCTGACGAGCCAGATAGGAGTATCCATCTTTTAGAAAACCCCGTCGTTGAAGCTAGTAATATAAATAGGAATGTCCGAAAAGACATATTTATAAGATTTCTCGGCTCTAGGTGATGAATGATGACAATGCACCAACCTTTCTGCATAAATTGGCAGAAGTCAAATGATACCTCCTAATAGGTTTTCATAAATGGTAAGCTACCAGGCTAGTACCTCGATTGGAATGGACATGTACCTGAGTGCCATGCATTTTGTTAAAGGTACATCGCTTTTAAATCAAAATCCCCACAGGATTGCTTCACCTCGTGCCACCCCGATGGGCGTGAGATTTTCTTAATTAAGGGGGAAGTCCTTCGTACAATCAAATCATCGTAAGTGGCTCGACTAATGGTGGGCAGCGTCAGTTCTCACTTGGTAATCACAAATGGCGGCACCAGTCCCTCTCATATGTATTCTCAACCCTAAAAAATGAGCTTGCATCCGTGCAAAATGGGTGCCCATTCCTAAGTACTTTTCTTTCACTGCGATCTAGGCATGCCATACATTAAAGAGAAATATTCATCGGATTTTCTTTCATTCTATCAACTCATCCTTTAGTCAGAGCTAGGCAAAGAATTGAGAAACAAATTTTTCACAAGTAAGAGATGGAAGCTGAAGCTACCTCTTCAGCCCCTACTCAGGGAGCATTGTGGGTCGATGTCCTTGGACAACTCTCATACGCCTCTCATACTTTTCTGCCCAAGTCAGAATATTCAAGGACCAAAGCCAAATCAAAGACAGTTACCCGAAATACCGCAGCAATAATAGACCCATTCGAAGATGTCATGGAACCAGAGCTCCGCAAGCAGTCGAAGAACCTGAGGGAGGTCGCATACAACAACATGATTCATCATAGAGTGGACCCATTTTCCACAGCATCCTATTTCTAGCTAAGTGGGGCTCCTCAATTTATAGTCCCAATGGTCTCGCACTGTCCAAAGCTTGTGGCGGTGATTGCCAACGTTTTTGACCCCAATTCATGTTCTGCCAGTGGTTTTTCTTTGAGGGTAGTCATATCACCAGACGCCATAAGGGACATGATGTGTTGTCCCTTTTTTGAAGAAACGAAGGTAATCTCAAATGCTACCATGGAGGAATACTAGAACTCAAGAAGAGATGTGGTCCCTTTTTGTAACAACATCCTGAACCGAAGCCAGTCAGCAAGCCCCCCAAAGCTACCCTTGTCTTATAGCAACCTAAAGCATGAGGAACTTAAACATATTTCTTCCATTCTCTCCTAGTTGTGCAGTCATGAAAATGACCAAGAGATTATGGTTGCAATGATGGGTTTTCTTTTTAAATACCAAAAATAGAAAGAAACTTTCCATTTCGATTTCTCTGACCTGATAGCCAAGGAAATGGTAAAGAAATTATTCGAGTTCCACCAGCTTCGGCATTTTAGGTTCTCCTTATTCTTGGTTCACCTGCTCTTACATCAAAATGAAGCCTTCTTCAGCTAGTTTATCAAACTAGCCAGCAACAATGAAGAAGGAAATAAAATGCCAGTTTCGGTCTAGACACCCGTTATTTTGTCCTCCTATGATGCTTATCAATTTTGTAACTCTTTCCTAACTTCTGCCTTGAAGGATTTTGGCATCATTCCCATTGAGCCACTCTCCCTCTTTTCACAGGTCCAAATGAACTGGATGTGCAATGAAAGGCCCCCCTGTGACTATTTCATAGGCAGTGATTTCTCTTTTGTCCGAGTCCACAGTTTCTCTGAAGAACGTTTTCGTCTACCTACATATGTCACAGAGAGGACTCTTTCTCTCGAGATCTCTCACCAACTAGTAAGGGTGGAGAAATCTATAGGGTCTGGGAAACACGACACCTAAATCACTGAGGACAACAAGGCTATCGGTCCCATCACCCTAGTTCGGCAGGGTATCACAAAGAACGTCCTGACATCAAAGCTGGTGTAGCTTGGGTTGTTGGTGATTGATGACTTTTGGAGCTATGACCCAGATGGGTGCCTATCCCACAGGAAGAATGTGGTTAAACATGAGTCATGGAGTGTAATGGAAGAGCGCTCTAATCCACAGGCGAATGACCCAAGCTTATATGTGGGTCTCAACGATTTTCTTGTGCTCGAGTGCCCTCCCTAGTGGAGTTTTTACCCTATTTTACAAAGATACAACCCCACAAAGCCCATTCCTCGGGCTATGTGCGAGACCATGGTGGTAAACACTTGGTCGCTGAAAAAGCGAGAGGATTTCTGGATCTACCGACAGGAAATAAATCAACCCAGAGCAAACATTGGAAACATTCCTTCAGATGAGCATTTTGATCTTGAATGGCACTAGGAAAACGGATCTGATGAGGGAACAGGCAATAGCTCGCCACATGGGTATTCATCTCCCGAGGTCACCTAGCAGTGAGAGGTTGAAATTATAAATATCGAAGAGAAGGATAGTGAGCCTAGTACTCTCCTCCCTCTTGGTGTTTATGCTCGTAGGCCCCGCTCCCAATCTAGTAAAAGGCAAGCTGAGAAGAAGTTTCAAGAGGACCCTCCTAGTAAAAGGCAATATTAGGGTTATGAAATGAAGGGTTCATCCTCTCAAGTCCCAGACAAGCCCTCAGATCCTTCGAGGTTGAGGACCCACACAGTCTAGGTACGCTCTTCCTCACCATTTTCCTCTTCTCAAGCTAATATTTCTTCTGATGCCCATGTCATAGATATGCATGCTCAGATTCCCACTGCCCTTACCCTATCACCGGTCGAAACACCAATTGGCCTGTTTGATACTTTTCCGCAAGTTTTAGTCCCGCTTCAAGCCCCAGCCTTTGTATCCGTAGCTTTTTCCATCCAGATGTCAGAAGCAGCCATCGTCTCACATAGGCTCAGTTTTGGAGAGTCCACTCCTCTCCCAAATGTTGGAACAGTGTCTGCTGATCCATTTCTCCCAGGAGCCTCTCCCTTCATTCCATTATTTTCTCCCACGATGTTGTCGCATTTTTTGGCAAATGCACACTCCAATGAGAAATTGTAGGTGATTGAAGGTTTTATCATTGATGGCAACCTTGCAATCATAGGACACCAGCAAGACAAAGATACCAGCACTGGCAGCGATAGTCTCTACACCGGCATATAGAACACCAGCAGTAAAAGGAAGGATACCGGCACCTTGGCCGACTTCAATTTTGTTTAAAATGTATTTTGTAAATAATTATAAAATCATTGTAAGCCGACATGGTGAGTTGTAATATGACTCATATATGTATGAGATAATTTTGTAATAGGAAGTGTGGGAAATAGGATGTGAAATAAGTAGACCTAATATGCAAAATATTGGTTAAGGGTTTATGTTGTAGCAAAGCTTAAACTGGTACTGAATCTGGCATAGCAAATATTGATCTGAAGCAGTACAAGACATTGGATTATTATTATCTATTTTTGTAAGTTAGTGTGACTTCTTTTGTAATTGAGTAGTGAGCTCTAGGCACTTGGCCTTCCTACATGTGTAGGCCCCTATTGTAAGAGTAATATTCCCTTATTGGCCAGTAAGCGAATATTGTGGGTCACAAATCCCACCGAGGTTTTTCCTACATCGGGTTTCCTCATTAAAATACTATGTTATGGTGTGTTTCTCATGTTTTGGTTATTGTTCTTAGTTACTGCATTATTTCTAGTTTACTGGTACACAGTTTTAATATGCTTTTCATGTTTTAAGTCAAGTAAACTTATATATCGGTTAGATACTAATTCACCCCCCCTCTCAGTATCTTTGGGAATCCTAACAATTGGTATCAGAGCTTGGTCCTCTATTTTTAAAAGCCTAACAACTTGAGGAAGATCTTGTCACCGGTAGAGATAGAAAACTTGAGAAAGCAATTGGAAACAGCTCTTATAGACTATGATGCAGAAAATGTGAAGAATATCAAACTTGAAGATGATCTGAAGGTTGCTCAGGATATTATTCAAGCACTTCAAGAAAATTTTACTATTACAAGGAACAAGAGAAGAGAACTTTGTGAAAAGATGCAGAATGAGGAAAATGAAAAGGAAACTCTTAATGATCTAATAAACAAGCTAAGACAAGAAATCAGTACAACAAAGAATGAGATGCAGGATCTGTAAAGAAATTGAAGACAGAAAGAAGAATATAGAAGACTTGGTTAGAAAACTAAATGATGTTGGAAATGAAAACTTAAGACTCAGCCATGAAAATGATATGTTGAAGACAGATCTAATGCAATCACAAAATGACATAACTAAACTCATGAGACAAAAAGGAATCTTGGAGAATGAACCGACTGCTGCAAATCAACACAAGGAGAAATTCAAGAAAAGTTCAGAAGAACTTGGTGACATGCTGAAGAATCAGAAACCTAATGGTGATACAAATGGCCTTGGCTTTGAAGTTGGTGAAAGCTCTGGTACTGCAAACAATAATGATCATAGCAAACCGGTAAGACAACCTACTGCTTATAAATTTAATGACAAATTATTTAACTGTAACAAGTATGGTCATAGAGAAAATCAGTGTAGATCTAGAAATTATCAGAACACTAATACACCCACTGGTCAATGTTCCAAATGCAACAAAGTTGGTCATAATTCAGAAAATTGCAGAATGAATGTAAGATGTTATGTTTGTGGAAGATTTGGACACTTATCTAATCAATGCAGAACACATACCGGTATAGGATATGGGAAAGCTATTCAGAAAAACAATGTGACTTGTTATGCCTGTAACAAGATTGGACATATTGCTAAATTCTGTAGAAGCAAGTCCTCACCAGTAAATAATAAAGGTGCGAGTTTGAAAAGTAAAGAAAAGGTTGAAGAGGTAAAACAAGAATTCTCAAAACAATGGATCAGAAAGTTAGATCTAAATGTTGATGGGAATACTCCTCCACCAGTAGAACAGAGTAACACTCCAGCAGTAGGAGACTCTTCATCCAACTGAAGAAAAATCCTTTGGGGGTTTAGCAACAAAATGAAAAACTTGCTATCCCTCGGTTGATGGTGAGAAGTTGAAATTACTTCTATACTGGCAGATGAGTTAAGTTGTGACTTAATCGGAAAGCATCAAATATGGTAGTTGGAGAAAATAACATTATAAAGCAAGTGTTTTGGCTCCTTTTTCATTCACCGAGCATTCAAATCTTCGAGAGCACGAAAATTCCCAAGCGAAGGAATTCTAAGCGAAGAAGTGAAGCAATCCATCAAAGAATTCATCCTTAAGGCAGATTGAGGTATTTATAGCTATGGCATCTTCATCCACTCCTGAATTTATTGCAAACCCTACTGTTGTTGAGGTTATTAAGTGCCCTAGACCCGTTTTCAAACTGGTTCCCAAAATTGCAAAGAGAGATGATAGCATAGGTGCATTTTCTCAAATTCCTAAGGGAGTAGTATATGCTGAAGACCCTATGATGTATATACATTGCCATATTTAGGAATTAGGTGATGATGAGATCAAGAATATGTATAAGTCTGTGATTTGTGATGAATCTGGAAATGTCAAGCTGGAACACAAAATAGTGGAAACCCTAGGTTTCACTGAAATTCTTAGTATCCCGAATTTTCCCAAGGATATCATAAGGATTGTGTTAAGCAGAGTACATGGTGAATTTTTCTGGTTGGACTCAATTCATAAAATCACAAAAGAAGCAGTAAAAGTTGTAACAAGGTTACCCTCCACCAGTAACAGATCAGACAAAACAAAGGTCTCAAATGACACAGTGATAAACCTAACTGGTGCAACATTTGATAAGAGATCTCTAAGGGTAAATGATGTAAAGGATATAAATGTCAAATTTATCAGTATGATCTTAGGTTATAAGGCTACACATGCAAATAGGTTAAACTCAGTTTCTAGCCTATGTATCAAGAGTGCCTATGATATGGTCAATGATAATGCAAGGATAGATATATGTGAATGGCTTAAAAATGAGTTGATGGATAATTTGGGTAAGATCAAAAGAGATAAGAAAGGAACATTCAGATTTGGAAACCTACTTGTTTGTTTGATGTTGTACATAACCAAACAAGTACCCGGTATTGGTGCTAGAGAGTTTGGCTTTGACATACTAGTAGGAAAACAACTATTAGATTTACTAAGCAATATGGGAGAGAATAGAGAGAAAAACCTAAATGAGTATTTTTAAGCATTGAAGGCTCGAATGAAAACTAGAGTAAGATTGTCACAAGTTATTATGGATAAGTATTAGAAAGAAATCTGTTTTGTGATCAAGAAAGATGAAATTTTTCATCTTTCTTGATCACAAAACATCATAGAAACTTATGCAAAATCCCTCCTTGAAGCTCCAAAGAAACCGGAAGAGAAAGTGTTTGGTAGTGCTGAAACAATAGAAAGTACTATTCAATCTAGGAAAAGGGTTAAGAAAGTTGAAGCAACTATAATAAAAGGAACCCGGCAGGCAAAGGCAATCAAGGAAGATGTTTTGAGACAAACTGGTATAAGTGAAAGTGAGTTGGAAGCACATCAACTGGAAACTCATCTTTCATCGGTTGGAACTTCTTTTGAGAGTGATATACCGACAGTATCTAAAAGGGTTGAAAGGAAAAGAAAACCCTCACCGGCACCCTCTCCTACACCTAAAAGGACAAGAAAGAAGCAACATGCAGTAAGGCCTCCGGTGAAGAAAATGACTCCTAAGAAGAAGAAGGTGAAACAAACTATTACTCCTCTAGACAAACTTCTTAGTGAAATAACAGAGGATGGTAAGTTGAAAAACATCAACAAAATATACAACACACTATCAGCAGACGACAAGGAAAGTATAGAGAACAGTGTAATTTTACACTTAGATATATACAAGAAATTCTTAATGGAAGTTGTCAATGAAATTCCAAATGACTTGTATAGGAGATTAGAAGCTAGAAGATTAGCTATTGTTGAACTAGATAAAAAGATTAAGATTGAAAAATTACTAGCAATGTATCCAGTTAACTCACCTGATCAAATAGACAAATTAATCAGTGAGGCTAACCGGACAGTATTTTCTATTGCTCACCGGCATGTAGCACTAATGGCTGGCAGAGTAAATGAAGTATCTGAGGAAACAATAGATGGATGGGATATATTCTTTGTGGAAAAAGAAAAAGAGGAAGAATTACTTAGGCCTAAAACTATCAAAGTATATCAAAAGGACAGAGATAAATGGAAAGGTAAGGTAGGTGGACCACCAAGCCTAAAATTAACTAATAATATGCCCCCACCTCTTTCAGATACTCCACCGATAGACACTACTAACAGACAACCGGCCACAGAGAGTATGAAGACTCTGGTAGAAGATACAAATCCTGAATCAGAAATTTTGTATATAGTAAATATAGACACTCAAGAAGTTAATGTTGTGGTTGATAGAGAAACCACTAAGGATAAGGAGAAAATGTGACTACTGAGTCAGTGGCTACAGAGGTTGAGTTGAACATAGAAAAACCTTCACAGGAAGAGCAACCAGCAGAGGATACCACTAATGAACCGGTAGATACAACAGATAAACCATCTGAAGAACCGACAAAGAAAAGTTCAGAGGTACAAACTGAGATTACATCTGAGAAACCGACAATTGAAAGATCAGAAAAACCTTCTGAGATACAAATAGAGAAACCAAAACTAGTACAGGTTGAAGCACAGGTTCAGACAGAGACAGTGCCACTGGCCCAAACTGAAAAGCATAAACCTTTGTTTTTAGAAATGCAAACACAGACAGACCTACCAGAGGTCGAATCAAGCAAGGTAATTACCACAACCAGTAGCATGGCTATTGTAAATACTGTTGGACAAACATCTGGTACAACTATGGTAGAATTCAGACCTACTAATGTAACAGAGGTCCTCTTAGATTCAATAAAGAAGATCATAGAGTGCAATGCACAAGCCTATAAGGCTATTGATGATACAATACCAATTCTTAAATTGATTGCACCAAAGTGCACAGTTGATAATAAGGATTCTTTAGGTCAACTAGACACATTGTATAAGTTCATCACCGACAACCTATTGACTATTGATCAAATAAATAAGGATACATTTAAGGAAAGAATGATAAAAGAAAAAGAGAAATTCTTTGAGGATATTGTGAAGAAGAACAAGGAAGAAATGGATACCCTTTTACCGAAACTTGGAGAAATAATTTATGACTTCAAGAAACTGTATAGGGACACTTGCAAAATGAATGTATTAACAGAGGATCTTGACAAGGAGATCAACAAGCACAAGAGAAGATAAACAATATTGCTGACAATCTGATAGGAGCATTAGATTCATTTTTGGAGTTAGAGAAAAAAATTGCAGAGTAAGAAGAGAAAATCAAGAAACTAGAGAATGACAAATAGGGAATAAAGGATAAGGCAAAGGACTTGAAATGCAGACTTAGTCCAAGACTAGAATACCTTATTTCCTTGAGAAAAGAAATATCTGAGGCTCTGGTTCCCGGACTAAAGACACTAGAAGAGAAAATGCACATACTCACCAGTACAGTGCAGAGAACACAAGAGGAAATACAAGATAGCAAGATATTCAGCAATGGTATAAATTTGATCTTGACAGATATATTTCAGATTGTAACCCACTAGTTACAAGAATCTAGGAAGGACTCCACTGACACCGAATGACAACCTTTGTCATTGATGTCAAAGGGGGAGTAGTGGGATGAGAAAAATGGTTAGAAGAAAGGACATCATCTGCTCAGGGGGAGCATACAATTTTTTTTGGCACACAATTTTGGCAGACTATTTTTGGATATTATTTTGGACACTTTTGATTTTTCTCATGAGTGTTGCCATCAATGCCAAAGGGGGAGATTGTTGGCAAATGCACACTCTAATGAGAAATTGTAGGTGATTGAAGGTTTTGTCATTGATGACAACCTTGCAATCATAGGACACCGACAAGACAAAGATACTGGCACCGGCACCAACAGACTCTACACTGGCATACTGAACACCAACAGTGAAAGGAAGGATACCGACACCTTGGCTGACTTCAATTTTGTTTAAAATGTATTTTGTAATTAATTGTAAAATCATTGTAAGACGACATGGCAAGTTGTAATATGACTCATATATGTATGAGATCATTTTGTAATAGGAAGTGTGGGAAATAGGATGTGAAATAAGCAGACCTAATATGCAAAATATTGGTTAAGGGTTTATGTTGTAGCAGAGCTTAAACCGATACTGAATCTCGCATAGCAGATGCTGATCTGAAGTAGTACAAGACATTGGATTAGTATAATCCATTTTTGTAAGTCAGTGTGACTTCTTTTGTAATTGAGTAGTGAGCTCTAGGCACTTGGCCTTCCTACATGTGCAGGCCCCTATTGTAAGAGTAATATTCCCTTATTGGCTAGTAAGCAAATATTGTGGGTCATAAATCCCACCGAAGTTTTTCCCATACCGGGTTTCCTCATTAAAATACTGTTTTATGGTATGTTTCTCATGTTTTGGTTATTGTTCTTAGTTACTGCATTATTTCAGGTTTACCGGTACACAGTTTTAATATGCTTTTCGTGTTTTAAGTCAAGTAAACTTATATGCTGGTTAGATACTGATTCACCCCCCCTCTCAGTATCTTTGGGAATCCTAACAACATCCTATCTAAACCACTTTTGACGGCCCCATTTCCCAGTTTCCCTTTGCAATTCCCCCTGGTGTTGCATTTGCAGGTCAAGCTATTGCCAACTCAGATGCCTACCAACATCAAGTTATTTATTTCAAGACCGCCCGTGTTGGCAAAACATTTAAAAGAAAAGAAAAGGAAGGTGCTAGGCCAGCCTGCCCACACTTGCAAACTCATTTCAGTGAAGAGAAGGAGAGTTTGTTCTTTGCAACTAGTTTCCCCAAAGTCAACAAACCAGAGTAAAAAATGAGGCCCAATGATTATGACCTACATGCTATCGGTGTTAACCTTTTGAATGCTACAACGTCCGATAAGGTCAAAATGATGGAGGAAACATCGAAAGCTATCTCTTTGGAATTCATCAAAAAGAGTCGTCACTTGGAGAAAATGCAAGCGGAGAATGCTAAACTCCGAGAATCTCTGACCCAGCAAAGAAGAGAAGATAAAGCTCTCCATGTTGAGATCAATCGTCTGCAGGGATTGCTGACTCAGGCTAACGCCAAAAAAGGAAAGTTACAGTCTTCCCTCAATAATCTGGGTACACAGTTGAAAGGTCAAGAGGTAACCAGAAACGCGGCCTTAAAAGAATTGCAAGAAAGAGATCAATAAATTCAGCAGCTGAAAGCAGCTTCTAGGGATGCCATGCAAATTCAAGCGCAGCTGCGTGAGGAAGTCTGCCTAAAGGAGGAATATGCCCGACAACTGAGTGATGCTCAAGTGATTCTCTTAGAAAGCAAATCAAAGTTTGAAGCAGAGTTGCGCGAAAATGAAACTAGCCTAGAACTAGCTGAGAAGAAATTGCAAGATGTGGAGGTTCTTTTGTGCCAAGAATAGGATGGTGTTGTGCAACTCCGGCAAGCAATGCATGATAGAAATCTAAATATCCATGCGCTAGAAAGCCAAGTGGTCGCTGAACAAAATAGGTGCAGAGAGCTACAAGGTGAAGTAACGAAAAAAGGCGAGGAGATCTCATGATTGCTAAATATTCCTCCCCCCATGGAGATTTCTCAAGACTTTTCCCTTATTGTAACAGATTTATATCTTTCTCATTGGGAAAAGGTAAAGCAGTGCTGCCCTTCGCTGCAACCTATGCTAAGATTCCTTAATGATGCACAATCCCTCTTTGCCGAGGCCAACGCCCTCATAAGCAGTTCTATGCTTGTTATTGGTCCTAAGCTCCCGATGGCACGAGATCTTGTCCATTTGCTGCACTCTACTCAAAATTAAGAATTAAAAGAAAAGGGGATTGTGGACCATCGACAATTGATCAGAAGAATGAATGTTTTCATCAACCGGCACAGGGAAATCATGCAGGCTTTGGAAGCTCTTACACCTCTACAGTTTTCAGTTTCGGACATCAAGAAACATGTAGAGAGGTTTGTTTTATTGGGCCTACCTTCTCCTTTTCCCGTAGATGGTACTATGCTAGGGATTGAGCAAATATTAAGCCAGATTAAGCATTTGCAATAAGATAGAACTTTCCTGCAAGGTCTAGGCAGTCCTATTTCAGTGGATGAGGTCGAGCATCTTTTACACCCTCTGGCCCAACTCTTTGCTCTCCTAAAACTAGTCTAGGACGAGCCGGCATCCTTGTCTTTTAACGAAGTGATTTGTCTAGAGTAGCATTTCCAAAATTTAGAAGCACAAGTGTTGCCCCCTAAAGATGAGTGGTTGCGGATACAATAGGCTTTCAACTTGTTTCACCCTATTTTATCATAAGGCTTGGTCTAGGAGCCAAAGTTTTTGGGTTCTAAGCTTTCTGCAGGCAGAATTCCCCTTTTAGTCACCAAGAAATGTTAACATTATTTCGGGTTTGTCCGCGAGAGGCATTTTGCTATTTTTGGTGGCCCCACCTCTTTTTGTTCCTCCCACTTGCATGCATCAAGCAAGATAGTTGTCAACTTGGTGGGGGTTATGTGTGCCTATTTTTCCCTTTTTGCTTTTGCAGTAGCGCCAAGTTGCCACATGGCGTGGGTTGTTCATGTAGCAACATCTTCTTTGGTCTCTTCGCCCACCGTTTTCGATCGCGACTCTCTTGTCATGCGCTTGCAGAGTAGAGCATCATGGGACTAACAACTTCAGGGGTGGTTTGTTTGTTAAATCATGTAGGCAAGCCACGACGTGTGCAATGGAAAAGTGGTGGAGTCTGAGTTTGTTAGGAGCCTGAGGCTCTATTTAGTTTAGTTTTTTTTCCTGTTAAGGGGGTTCAGAACTTTGCAAGGGCAATTAAGTTTCTTAGTAGTATTTTCGGCCTTAAAAACTATTTATTGTTTTCTGGAGAAGTTTAATCAAACTATGCCTATGGCCTTTGTGAGAATTTTCTCTTAGTATGCATTAATGGTCTTTTATGTGCTTTTCTATTAGAATTTCAAAGACTTCAGGAATATATATATCTAAGATTTTGTTGATTGAACTATGTGTTGCACTTGTTATCTGGTAAATGCATGATAGGTATTTCTTTATGTTACAGAGAGATTTAATTGAACCTTGGTTGTGTTTCTGATCCGGATTTGTAGATTGTTGAATGGGCTCAAAAATCATATGTAGTTGGTTTTTATGTACTCATATCTTCTTAAAAATATGCTCTGGCGCATCGCCTCAGCAGTCTAGTTTTGACTGTTTTAAAGTGTTTCTTTCTTCCCCTTTCCTCAAAACACCAATGAAGAGTTGGCTTCTTAATCTCGGAGGTCATTGAGTGAACCCTACGCAATTGGTCCCCCATCACTGAATTTCCCATAAGGTTGTTTGTTTCCAAGGTAAAATTCAGAGTCAACGGGATTCACTAGCTCTGCGTGGGCAAAAATATTTGTTACATGATGCTTTGTCTAACCTTTCTTTAACTTCCCAGCCATCTAATCAATAAGCTTCAAAGATTGTTCTTACCAGTAAGCCTCAATAGAAGAGTGAACAACAATCTCAGTAGTCCAAGGTAAATAAACCACCTTTTTATGTCACTCTAATCATTGGCCAGCACCTAGTGCATAACTGCATGATAGATTCAGGTGCAAGTAGCTCAGTCATGCCCAAGCAGTTGGTTGACTAGTTAGGATTGACTTATGAGCCATTGAATAAGGGTGTAGTGCAGTTAGATGGGACTACTGTAAATACTGTAGGAGTCATGAAAAATTTGAGTCTAACACTTCATGCTTGCCCCAATTTTTCTATTCCGCAAGATGTATATGTGATAGACCTGCCACCCTACTTTGCAATTTGCTTATCAAGAGACTTTACAACCAAATTAGGGGGTTATTTGTCATCTGATTGGTCACATATGTTTTTTAGGACTAGTTATGGAACTAAAGTTACTATTAAATCAGAAGTTTTAGCTAATGATCACATAGAACCTTATGTCTCTAGTGTTGTCAACATTTGACCATTCATGAGCAAGATGACCAACCCATTCCACTTTATCCAAACACCCCTATTGATCACATTCCTAACATTATTCTAGATGAATGGACAACTAATAATCTTGAGGAAGATCCTTTTAAAAACATGGATGAGGTAAACCTTGGAGTTTATATGTTTCATGAACAAGGTTCTTCTGTCCCATACTTGATGAAGAATGCAGGACAACAAGATAATCAACATCAAAATGAGCTTTGGAAGCTCTATTTTGATGGGTCAAGAAGTAAGAATGGTGTTGGTGGTGTTTGTATGTTGATTTCCCCTATTGATGATAAGTATTATGCAGTTTTTCAGGTTTTCTTTTAGCTGCACCAATAATATAGTTGAATATGAGGCCTTAATTCATGGTCTACAATGGGCAAAGAAGAGAGGAATCAACTGTTTGTAGGTTTATGGTGATAGTGAATTGGTTGTCAACCAAGTAAGAGGTCTCCATACCACTAAGAATTATCTTTTAAAGTCTTATAAACACAGGGTATGGGATCTAATTGAAGATTTCCAAGCTTTCAATCTATTGTCTATTCCTAGAAATATTAAGAAGCATTTTGATAGACTTCCTGCAATAGGAGCACAATACAATATTCCAAGTGATATCAACAATATTAATAAACATCAATATGTAAAAGTGATTGTTAGGTTTTCTATTCCTCACAATGTTGATCATTGGAAATTTTTTGATAGTGATCAGTAGATTATTAACTTTTTGAGGGAAGAGGCAGAGTTTTCAAATACCAACCAAGAGAAGCTTAAGCAATAGTATGATGATCAGGTCGTACAGCTGAAAAAAAACAAGCTACCTAAGGGTTTGGTCACATTGGAGGCAATTTTCAATGAGGATGATCAAGTGAGAAAAGAAAAAATCCAGCTTGCAAATTAGGGAGGAACATTGTGAAAATGTTGATATTTTCAAGGATAAGTTGTTAAAGCTTGGCAAGGTGTGTACTTTAGAGGAAAGGCATGCATATTTTTTACTATGCTAAGAGTTTAGTGACATATTTTCTTGGAATTTTTTTGATTTAAAAGGATTTGACCCTAGTATTTCCCAACATACCATAGATCCTGAGCCAAATGCTAAATGTGTGAGGCAAAAATAGAGGCCTCTTTATCCAAAGCTTGAGCCCCTTATGGTCAAAGAACTTAATGAACTCATTGAGAGAAGCATCATTTTTCCTATTAAACACACCTCTTGGGTGTCAAACCTCATCTGAGTTAGGAAAAAGAATGGTGAAATTAGACTTTGTGTTGATTTATGAGATCTCAATAGAGCCTCATCGAAGGATAGATATCTGTTGCCCTCTATGGAGTAGATTCTGCAAGTTGTTGCAGGTTCTGAGAGATTCTCCTTGCTAGATGGCTTTTCAGGTTATAACCAAGTTTTATTGAAGGAGGAAGATCAATTTAAACATCATTTACAACTAAATGGGGCAATATGGCATGTAAAAAGATGTCATTTGGTTTGTCAAATGTCGGTGCCACTTTTCAGCATGCTATGGATAGGCATTTCATAGTTTGATGTATAAATTTGTACTTGTTTATTTGGAAGATATCACTATTTATTCCAAAAATTCAGTTGAACACCTAGATCACCTAAAGAAAATTTTTGAGAGGTGCAGAGAGTATGGTATATCTCTTAACCCAAAGAAATGTGTGCTTTTTGTTCATGAGGGTAAGCTTCTGGGCTATGTGGTGTCAAAAGAAGGTATTACTATTGATCTAGAGAGGGTAAGTGCTATTCTTTCCTTACCTCTACCAGCACACAAGAAGGGCTTGCAAAGCTTCTTAGGTAGGATTAATTTTGTTAGAAGGTTTATTCTAGATATTGCAGAATTATTAAAACCTCTAACTTCTATGTTGAAAAAGGAGATTCCTTTCAGCTGGTCTAAGGATGGGAGGAGGATTTTTGAGCTTATAAAAGAGGCACTTGTAGCTTCTCCTACTTTGCTAAACCTATATTTCTCAAAAGACTATTTTGTATGCTTAAGGCAGTATTGATAGCATCTCAGTTATGTTTGTTCAAGAAAATGAGCATGGTTTGGAGTAGCCTTTGGCCTTTTTCAGTCAATGCCTTAAGGATTATGAGGAGAAATATTATTTTGTTGAAAAACATGTTCTTGTTGTTGTTAGGAGTTTGAAAAAGTTTAAGCATATGATGTCTAACAATAGCATTAACTTGATGGTTGTTCACCCCTCAGTTCAAGAGTTTTTGCTCAATAGGGACTTAAACGATAAGAGGGTTTGTTTGGTGACTAAGGTGATGGAATTTGATGTTGATATTAAGGTCACCAAGATAGTCAGAGGTAAGGGATTGTGTGAGTGCATTTATAATCACACAAACAATAGTGACAAGGATGAGGAGAAGATTGTTTTAGCCCTCCAAGACGGAGAACACGTAGTTGTTCCTGTTCCTCCTACTAGTTGGGTACAAGAAATGACTCATTTCTTGCTGACCGGTGAGTGTCCTCATGGATTGAGTAAGTCAAGAAGAAGGTACTATAGAATTCAATCCATTCCCTATGTACTCTTGAATGGTTTTCTATTTAGAAAGGATTTTCATGGTGTATTATTGAGGTGCATAGATGTTGATCAGGTTGATAAGGTATTGCATGAGTTTCATGAAGGATCAATAGGAGGACACTTTTCAGCAAGAGCTATAGCTATGAAAGGAGGCTATTATTGGCCTAATTTGTTCAAAGATGTACATTCCTAGGTTAGAAAGTGTAAAGAATGTGCCATGTTTGCTGGAAAAGAGAGGTTGGCAGCACTGCCATTGCAGCCTATTCAGGTAGAAAAACCCTTTATGAAGTGGGGTTTGGATTTTATTGGAGTCATAAATTGTAAGGCCCTCCCCAACCAAGCTTTGATTAACTTAGTTGACCATGTTTGACCCTATTAATAAATGCTATAATTCAATAGGATGGACTATGTTAGACAGATAGATTGGTGAGAAAAATAATTGAACCAAGTTATAGAATCATTTCACCTTGTGGTGTATATTTTGATGTGTTATGAATTTGAAATACTAAAAGACCCACTGATTGGATAATCTTGATCTAACGCATGTCAGCTATATCTGGATTCGCAAAACTTTATTATGGTGTTGGAAATATGATGTGTATCTTATGAATGAATGAAATTATGAGGATTATGATAATGGCTTATGTGGATAAATTGGGATATATGAGATATTGATTTGTTAATGTTAATTGTATGCAGAGTGTTTGATGTGTATTCTTATTCATGTGTTTAATATTATATGAGGTTATTTGGAATTACTAATGTGTAATTGAGATGCACGGGAAAATTATCCATGTGACCATGGAAATAATATGGAGAACCAAACCTAGACCTATGTACATTTGTAAAACTAGGGTTTGTCTATTTGGAGAGACAACACCCCGTTTGTATCATATTTTATTTGTGAAAGTGCATGTGGCATGTGTGTTAAATTGAATTTATTAAATTGTGTAAATCCAACAAGAGACAAAATTTCATGTGTAATTTTGTAAAAGTATTTTTATTGTGTCATGACACATGTGTTGATTTATGTCTTGATTTTTGAATTGTCTCTTGGAGGAAGTTGTTTTAACCATAGCTTTTCCAAATAATTTAATGTGGTTCTATATTTTCCTTGGGTAGAGAATCTTTGGGGTGGTCAACTTAGGTTTGACCCAAAAATTAACTTTAGATGGGTTTAAAAGGGGTTAAATGGACTCATAGAGATAGTTTAAAGGTGTTTCCTAAATCCCATAAGGTATACCTAAGGGTTAGGAGTAATTTTAGGCATGTGACAACTCTCATGTGGCTGTTTAGTCACCCTAAAAAGTGAGTTTTATAAGATGTGTGAAAATTGAATTTAGAAGGCATCATCTAGGTTAGTAACTTTCCCTTTTGGATGAGAGATCCCTTTTGATCTTTTTCGGACTTTTTCCTTTTTCAATTTTAGAAACCTGTGAGAACTCTCACTAAGGTCTTCTTAGGCAAGAATGTGAGATTTTGCGGAAAATCGCCCACTCTCGATTTTTGGAGACAAGGCAATTTTGAAAGAAAAGATAGATTTGGTTTAGGAATTTGGCTAAGTGTAGAGAAGAAAGGAATTGTGGAATTGGGCTGCTCATCCTCAACTAATCTAGTATACCTTTGGGTAGTTTGAAGGTTGGTTTAACTTCTCTTTGTATTGTGTTCATGTTGCATGTTATGTTGAAAAGATTTGCTTGTGTAAAAAAGGCTAGTTTCTTGTATTTTTTTTCTCCCTCGTGAATATTATTTTGTGTTCTATATTTTACTTCTTGTATGCATTTTCTATGCTTTGGGAGTAACCAAGGCCTCCTACTCTTGGGAGAGAGGATGGTTTTGTGGGTGGTAGAAGTTTGACAACCCTCGAGTGAGAGGCTCTCGTTATGAGAGTGATCTCAAGGGATATTTATGTGACCCTTGTTGCATGGTTTGTTTATGTATTTGGGGGGTCATAAGGAGGGAAATAAGGCATGAATGCCTTGGGGGGCATAAGGATGTGGGGTTATTATACTTATGATAAATCTTTGTTTTCCATGAGGTGGCTTTGTGTTTTTCCATACTTGCAGTCTCCTCATGGTACTTGGTCCACTACCACCCTTGAAAAGACATCACATTATGTGGTGCAGTGTAGCCTTGGTTGGGAATATGTTTGTGATTGTTTCCCCTTGTTTGTTGTGTTTGCATGTGTGTAACCTGTCTAGGACTTGGTTCTCCAAGCTCGAGGGTGGCTACTAGTTAGCCTAGGCTGGGAGGTGAGCACTCCATGGTCATATCCTATGATTTTATTTGTAGGTTGTTGAAAGAAAAGAAATGGACAAGTAGAAGTTGTTGGACTTATGTGTTCCAAGAAAAGAGTCGGAAATGGAATAGTTTATATTTTAAAGTTGCAGCAGTGTGAATGTAAAACTATATGTTGTAGATACTTTGAAAAGAAAATGTATTTATTTTAATTAAAGGTCCTTATTTAATAGAAATGAGAGATTACATTTGTATTGATGGCTATAATGTATTTTAAATGTACTCTAAAGGAATGTATTATTTTTGTTAAGTATTATTTTATTGCAAAAGAATGTGTATTGCTGGAATTAAGTTCCCTATAGTTATTATTAGTAGTATGCATGTTAGTTTTGAAAATGAAAAGCTTATTTTGCATGTTAGTTCTGAAAATAAAAGAATTAGTTGATTTCCTATGCTTATCTCTAAAGTTAAATTTAAATAATATAACATTTATATAGTTGTTGTAAAGTTTATTGTATTCTATCATTTACTTATTTGCAGAAAATAAAATCTAGAGATAAATAGCCTATTTGATTTAAATAATATCATATTCTATAGTTGCTATTTAATTTCATTGGATTTATGTCATTCATTTATTGCAGAAAATAAATCTAAATTATTTAGTCTATCTCTGATTTATACAGCAAGGTTATCAAAAAAAAAAAAATACATTGATTTAAATTTGAATAAATTAAATAATGTGTTTCAAGGATTAAAATAATAGTGTATATTGGCATGGTAAAATCAGCCCTAGAAATCTAGTGCATCTAATATATATATATATATATATATATATATATATATATATATATATATATATATATATATGTACATATATGTATATATATGTACATATATGTATGTATATATATATATATGTATATATATGAAAAAAAAATTATATATATACAATGATATTTAAATATAAAAACATATATATATATATATATATATATATATAATTATTTTTAAAAACACAAAAAAAAATATATAAAGAAAAATATTAAAAAAACAAAAAACAAAGGAGGGGTTACGGGCCGAACCCACTATGTTAATCACAGTGGTCGATGCGGCCGGAGGGGGGGCCGCCACTGTGGGCGACCACAGTGGTCGGCACGGGCCCTCCCACTGTGGTTAACCACAGTGGGGAGACCCTGGGCCACCACTGTGGTTTCCCACAGTGGGTGGCGTCCCGGGATACCCACCTCGGTGCCATTAGCAAACCCCTCCCTTGAAACCCTTCGCCGAGTTCGCCATGGCCTCTGCCGCTCCACCCTGCGTGAACCACCGCCCTGCACAAAAAAAGAAGAATAAAACCCTAGCCCGGGTAGGGTTAGGGTAGTATAAAAGAAAGAAGGGATTTTTAAAATGTAGGGCATTTTATAATATATATATTTTAGTTAGGGTTTTGCATGGGTAATTTATAATAAAGTGAAGACATATTTATTTACATACATACATACATACATACATAGATACATAGAATATATATATATATATATATATATATATATATATATATATATATATATATATATATATATATATATATATATATATATATATATATATATATATATATATATATATATATATATATATATATATATATATATTTTAAAAACATGAATGGATAGGGCAAATTGTAGATTAAACATTTTATTGGGTGTTTATAATTTATATATGTTTTAATAAACATATGGGTATAATTGAAAAGTTGTTTTGATTTAAAATACCTATGAAGTTAATCTTTTAGAAATTTTATAACAAATGGGATAAGTTATTTTGGCTATGGGTTCTTGGGTATTTTGGTTAATAAGGTATGTTTAAATAAAAGGGGGAATAATCTCACATATAAATATATCAGTGTTTATATATATATATATATATATATATATATATATATATATATAGTTTAAAATTATGGATGTATAAATTTGACTTTAATATAATTAGTTTATTTAACATTCATATTTTATATATGTTAAATAAACATTTAAATATGAAGTCTTAAATTTTAAATTAGTTTGGAGATGATCACTTAGGAAATTTATTCTGTTTGTAAATTATTTGGCTATAGGGAATTATTTTAGTCCACCTAGATATAGGTTCATGAGATTAAACTTTATAGGACAAATGTCGTTATGAATTTAATGGACCCTATAGTCGATTTAGTTTAAACACTTTTTAATTATTGTTAAACTAAAATATAGACATTTATAAACTAAGTGCTAGTACTAATTTAATTAGTCCCTAAAATCAATTAATGGTTATTGGAGATTAATTTTATCTATGTCAATTAATTGGCTAAATTAATTTATTGATTAAAATCGATGAGACAATAAATAATTCTTTTAATGTTCCGCATTTGATTTAAACAATTATCACTTACTTGAGTTGGTGGTTAGAGTTAACTCACACATAGTTAAGACAAACATGCTAGAGCATTTCATTTTAGGAAATTTAATGTTATTAAGTTGTGATTTAAAAAATAAAATTATCCTGTTCGTGCCGAAAAGTTTGGGCATGACATAAATCCACCTTCAAGTGATGACCACAAGTGGGTGCTCATAGCCAATGATTATTTTACTAAGTGGACTGGGGTTGTAGCACTAAAGGAAGCCAATGAGACAACTATTTTGAACTTTTATGATGAGTTGATAATTAGATTTGGTGTCCCTAAATGTATAGTTTCAGATAATGCTCTTGTTTTTGTAGGGAGTCAAATATCTGATTGGGTAGTAAAGAATGGTGTTTATCTCAACACCTCATCTAACTATTACCCTTGGGGAAATGGATATGCTGAGTCCACAAATAAGAATCTGCTTAGAATCATCAAAAGCACCATGGAAGGAAATCAGCGAACTTGGTATGCCAAGCTCAAATCAGCCTTATGGGATGATAGAATCATACCAAAGAGGTCCACTGGAATGTCTCCATACATGCTTGTGTATGGGAAAGAAGCAAGGTTGCCTATTTCACTTGAGTTTACAGCCCTTGATCTATCTAACCAGCTGGATATGATTGAAGAAGAGCCTATGACAACAAGATTGGCTCAGCTGATTGAGCTAGAGGAAGTTAGAAATGAGGCAATAAGGCAAATTGAGCATCACAAAGCTCATGAAAAGATCTTTTGATAAGAGGGATTCTCCTAGAGTGGTCAAGGAAGGTGATATTGTCCTGAAATGGGATGAATTCAAGAGTAGGCCAGGTAAGCATACAAAGTTTGATACTTTTTGGAGTGGGCCTTATATTATTTCTGAGTGCAAGCAGCACACTGCCTTCTAGTTGTCTAAGTTGGATGGTGAAGTTGAACCAATCCTAGTCAATGGGATTCACCTCAAGCATTTCTTTTGAGGTATGCCTAAAATTTGTACATATTTTCATTTTTCTAGTGGTCATAAGTGCTTTGCACAGTAGGTCAGTTTGTAGTTTTGTTTTCCCTAAGTGCCTAGTGCATAGTTCTGAAGGAGTAATAAGAGTCATACTACTACAATCCATCGAAACTATAGAAGAGAGGTATCCATTATATGAAACAAAGAATATGTTTATCCCCTGTCACACACAAAAGACATCTCCCTCATATAGCTGCAATAAATTGTTGCAGTGTTTCAGAAGTGTTTTGTTGTTTTGTCTTGTCCTAATCTGTCAATATGCATTCCTCATTCATGATAGTAAGATGTTAAGCTCACTGCCATAAACCACACACCTATACTCAATAGATTAGGAAAGGTTTTTGAGGGAAAAGAGAGTTTTTGCAGTCATGTGTGATGTGTTGTTTCAGCTTTCTATCAAGTTTCAGTGACTCTGTGCCCAATAGATAGAGTTAGGTAGCTGGTCAAGATGTTTAGCAGGCAAACACTCCGCAGAGGTCGCCAAAAACGTTACCTATTTTTGCTACTAGCTCAATCAGGTAGAGCTATGATATTTTACACATGAGCAAGAAGGTGCATTTTTTATTCAGCTAAATTGCATTCGTGATTATTTGAAAACAAAGACACAAGATTGCAATATCATTTTCATGGTAGAAAGATGCAGGAGATATCATATCAATATGCCTCATAAGGAGAAACAAGTGCTAAGTATGAATATAATACATGTTTTTCTCTAACTTGTTTGCTTCATGTGCAGACACAGGGAAAACAACTTTTTATTCATTGAATTATAGCATGTGGGGTAAAATGTGGCTCCCACAAGGGTTGAGCCAACATGCTTATCGAGATGGGTTTTTCTTTGCAGTTTTTTGAATTTTTGCCTTATTGGCAAGACCTACCCTGATCGACAAAACTTACCTGATGGAAAGGCCCAAGCGTAGACCATTTATCCCACATTGGCTGGGCGGAGGAAATTTATCACATTTATATGCAAGGCCGCATATATCCTTAGTGTCAAAGCTTATAGAATTTTGACAAGGAGCAATTCATATGGTGGGCCCCCTGCGTGTGCACGTGTCTTAAAGTGGCCCAATTTTGTAGTAAAAGGGAAAATTAACAGGCGAGTAGGTTGTGAAAGATCTGACGGCCATCGCTATACCGCTATGCAAAAGTGCTCGACTGTTAATCTCTACAACTTAGCGACTGATGAGATGGTGTCTAGTGGCAGAATCACAGACTGTCACCTGCTAGATAGGTGACGCCCAGATGGTGGCCAGCTGGATGTGCAATCAAACTAGAGGGTGACCTATCAAACAAATCTTGGCATCAATGGATCTCTAAATAGATTCACTGAAGGCATTGGTTTCATCAAAATAAGAGGTATCGATGAAACTACAGTTTCGATGAGACATGAAAATTGTTTGCCGAGGGAGGAAGTTTGGTCGAAAGACTGATGCCGAACAAACCAAAGTGAAATAGTGGGTCCAGTAGCGTTGAGGTGGTGGATGAGGCTGTGCTCAGGTGGATCCACAAGTAGGCCATAGGCTGATTCGTGTCAGGCCCGACAGACAATGTGGTGCCCAGGCAGATCTCATGAGCGAACAAGGGGATGCCACATGGTGACACGCCATAGAGGGGAGCAAATCAACTGGGGTTAATGGTCAAATAGATCAAGATAGATCGAGCAGTAATACGAGAGATCTAACATTGATCACTATATTGCTATAGAAAGAAGCTCACCAGTTATCTCCATGACTTGGCGACAAAGCACGTGCGGAAAAGTTGAGTGGCTTAGGTGCTAAGGATCGAGCAGTTTGAGGGCAGATCAATAGTCGTTGCTATACTGCAAGATGAAGATGCTTGATATTTATCCCCTGTGACATAGCAACGTGGTAGGTTGAGATGGCGGTCAAATGGTAGACAAGGTGGACCCACGAGCGAATGAGTGGTTGACATGTGGTGACACCATGGCATAAGAGAGAGCCGCTCAGAGATTCTTAAGGTCGAGCAGATTAAGATAGATCAACGGTGATCAAGAATGATCTGATAGCTGTCGCTAAGGCACAAGTAAAAGTTGCATGCCCACTTATCGCTGTGACCTAGCGACTGGTGAGGTGGCAAGTTGAGGTGGCCGCCCAGTTGGATCCACAGGTAAATCAGGATGTGCCACATGGCGAAGCACAAAAAGTTGCCATCGGTCATCAGAAGTTAGTATTTGGAGCGCACCATTGGCTATCGATACAACATGTTTAGGAGCTACACCGAAGACGCGAGGGAACAACACACCGTCGATAACACGATAAGAAGGTGCATGAGTTGTAAAACTGTCTACAGATGAGTGACTCCGTCCAGGTGAACTCAGCATGAAATGATGAGAAATCAACAATTTTGGAGGAGTTTTTCTTTCAGTTAGAGTCCTGATTTGGTGGAGAAATGACAACACATATTTTTGGAAGCCAAAATTCTTTTTTGATTTAAAAAAAAGTTTACTTGTATAAGGGACTTTTTTTTTCACTTAGTTGGGGAGTGCTGGAGTTTTCTGGTACTTGTGTAGCATTAGATATTCATGCTCCTATGACTCATTGCATATGAGTTTTCCAGATTTGTAATGCAAAAAATTTCTTATTTTCAATAGTGAAGCTGAGTTCCTCCTTGATACCTTTTGTCTAAGTGTTATGTTTGTAAGCATATTTGATTTAAAAATTGTGATTCTTCCATTGAATCCTTTATTTTATCTCAGTTTCTTTAGATGCTTAGTATAAAAGGTACATGTTATAGTGTAGGTTTCTACTTGTACGAGTTTTTCTTTTCTATCAGAATTGTGAGAATATCATTGCTCCTTTTGTGAACATCATAAAACTAACCTTTCATGAAAATCGTTTTTGCAAGCATGTGCATTCAAGTTGTGTGTCAGAAATAGATTCATTACTTGAGCATTTTTGTGCATTTGTAAGCATTTTAGATCATTTCAGTCATTGGTGGATCACCTTTTTAGCGATAGTTTCATTTTATGCATATCCTTCTATCCCTTTTCCAAGTCAATTTCAAGTTAGTATTAGGTAATCAAATAGGAAGCCAACCTATAATTTGGAGGTCTACTCTCATAATAGGATACCCACAGCCTCAGAGCAGTCCAATGTGTCACTAGATTGCAGGAATTTCAAGCTTGCATCGGGTGCAAATCCAAGTGACAACAGGTATATTTCAATGAACCGATAGTTATTCACTATGATAACTCTGCAGCTATTGACATATCAAAGAATCTGGTATTTCACTCTAAGACAAAACACATTTCTATCAAGTATAATTTTCTAAAGGAGAAGGTGGAAGCAAATGAAATCGGAATGGTTTATGTGAACACAAAAGAACAAATTGTAGATATCTTCACTAAACCTTTTCCTAAGGAATCATTTGAGTAATTTAGAGATACATTGGGAGTTTCTGCCCCTCTGGTAGAGACTTAAGTGGTTCTGATTGGCATTAGTATGACATGCATTATCAGAACTATCATTCATTCTGGATTCATGAGTTGGTGTTACTACTCAGGGGGAGTAGTAGTTGTGTGGTTCAGAGGATTTATGATTTTTTTTAATGTTTATGTCAGATTTATGGCATTGATGTCAAAGGGGGAGAGATATTTATGTGAAAAATAGAGCTTAATAGGGATATCATTCATAGGGGGAGTTTTGTCTATTGGTTCAGAACTTCATTGTCATATCATTTTGGGGAGTTTGTTGGATGTCTTCCTTTGGGGAGACTTGTTTGGCATTTCTTGGCACTTGGATTTTTTTCACATCTATTGTTTCCATCAATGCCAAAGGGGGCGATTGTTGGCAATTTGGAGGAATTGAATATGTCTTGCATTGTTGTTTGTTATTGATGTCAACACAGTTGTTTTGTTGTCTACCAACTTCTGATAGAGTGGTTGGTCTTTGATGTTGATCTGGAGATCTGTCTCCCACTTGGTCTGGTTGTTAGAATTGGTTTTGATTGGTTATTCGTGTTTTCCTAATGTGTACCATATTTAGTTGGTTTGTGATTTGATGATCTGGATGCTATCATTTATTCTAGTGAGCCTTTTGGTTACCGGTAAGGGTTTACTAGCAGTGCTTTGATGAAGATCTTTTGATGAATCTGATAAGTTGTGTTGTTGCGGCTTCTAGAAGGTTATCAGGATGTTGATGGTTATCATGTTCATTTTCTAGTTATTCATGGTGTTTCATTTGTTGTATGGTGACCTATTTTGGGTCTGGTTTTATTCTGTTAGGTTTTGGACCGATTTATGTAACATGTTGGTTGATGCTCCCGATGCATCACCGGATCGATTTATTGTTTGGTTTATGTTGTTTTGGTCTTAGGATGACTTGCTTTATCATTGGTCTGTAGGATTATGTAATGGATCTTTTGTATTATCTTTTAGGTGGCTGACCTAATTATTTAGGTCCCAAGTTGGTATAAATATAATGTAAGATCTCTTTGTAGATCATGATATGGGCTATGGGATTATCTATGTGCGAATAAAGTTATAATCATATGCAGAGGTTCTAGTCAATCATATGTGATTGAATTGGGTTTGTGCAAGAGTTTAAAGACCTCCGGTATTGAGCTTCACTAGAACTGTACTCAAGCATAGGAGATGTTATTCTTGCAGTTCAGTCATCTTTCTGGATTATAGTTTGGATTTATTTTTTTGTCAGTGAGGCTCCTTTTGTGATGAGTCATGTGCTCTAGGCAGTGTGCCTTCCTACATGTGCAAGCTCCTCTTTTTATAATCACATACTTGTTGCTGAAGTATTATCTGACTATAGATAGGCTTCGCACCATGGTTTTTCCCTTTACCAAGTTTTCCACGTACAATTATCGGTGTTATGTGTTATGGATGGTTGGTAATTATTTTGTAATTTATGTTTATGCTTAATTGTTATATCATCTATTCTGATAAAAGGTTTTGTGTGCTTAAAGTTTTATAATCTATTGACAACTAATTCACCCTACCTCTCAGTTGTCCACGGTTATCCTAACAGTTTGGTCCATTGAGCCTTACACCACCTCTACAAGAACTTCCAAAAGGCACAAGAAAGAATTTGCCTAATTTTTTGGGTGATGGTTCTCAACACCCTGATGAACACATTGTTGCTTTTTGTTAGGACCCAGAGGCAACTTAGAGGGGGGGGTGAATCAGTTGTCTAATAATTTTCTCAAATACAACTTTAACCAAACTTGAAACTTAATACCGGTAAACCAAACTAAATGTCGGTTAATAGATTAAAAGTTAATAGCAGTACCAGTGAAACTTAATGCATGAAATGGAAAGAGAAATAATATCCAAAAAACATAACAAAGAGATTTTTACGTGGAAACTCTATAAGGGGAAAAATCATAGTGGGAAACCTTACCCACAATTAGATGGTACTACTATAGATAGTATGTGTTTACAAATGGGGTCTGCACATGTAGAAAGGCCAGCAACCTAGAGCTCATTTCTCAATCACAAAATAGGATTCACACTGACTACAAAATGGATGATTAAATCCAATGATAATGTACTGCTCAAAGTTGCATCATTAATGCTAGATTTAGTACCGGTTAAGCTCTTTTTGACTTCTTCAAACCTCCCTTGAACCTTCAAGTGATGACTGCATGAGTAGCTCATCTTATATTCACATATACTAAATATCACAACCTTATAATACCTTATTGCCTATCACTTCTATATGAATCTCGCAATTGAGATCTTACATATATACCAAAACCTAAAACCAAATGTGTAGGTCGGCTCACTAAGAATATTACAATAAAAATCAATTACAACAAGTCAAGATACGATGCATCATGTCGGATCAACAACAATATTAATTGATTAAACTATCTCCATAACATGTCGTGCTGATCTAGGATAGATAATACATGTCAGTCCATAACCTAGACCAATTTGCCGATAACAACAAATATGTCAACTCGATTAGACCAATAAAAAAATCTCCAAAACCAAGTGTCCAAACCATGTCTTCGACATAACCAAGTGATCTCCAGATGATAAAAAGTTATTCTCAGTGTCGGTGAACCAAATACCGGTGACTGTGCATAAGTCACTGAACTTGCTAGTGAACATAATCAAAGATCTCCAGAAGGATAAGTGTTGATAAGTGTTGACATCAATGACAAAACCAAGCAACATATCCATAATACCAATAATCTCCCCCTTTTGTATTAATGGCAACACAAGATGGAAAAACTATCTAAGTGCCAAAGCAGAAATGCTAATAAACCAAAAACCAACAATCTCCAGAATAGACCAATATATAAATGCAGAGAGTAAAAGTCTCTCCCCCAATGAATAATCTCTCTCCAAAGGATAATGTTTTTTTCCATAGATATCTCTCCCACTTTGACATCAAATGCAAAATTAATGCAAATACCAAATACAACTTGTCATGCTTTGTAAAGTGTACCTGTACCTGCAAACACAATGCACTCAATAAATCATTACAAGCATGGTTAGAAGATTTAAATCAAAGAAAGACAAAACCATAGCTAATCGATTTATTGCCTCCTAGTAAATGCAAGTATGAAAAATGTTCACAGATTTGATTATGCAAATTTGAGTGACTTGACTACACTTAGATGGAGGATTTGAATGCTGAAAATGCATGATCTAGCAAGAATAACATGATTAAGCTATATGAATCTAGAAAATGAGCTAGAATTAAGATGCATTTAAGCTAAAATTGAGCATGATAACATTGCTAAAGATGATAAGCTATAGTAACAATGCAAATGACGAATCAAAATGATATGAATTGGGACCCATATTGCTCCAAAATGAGGTCTATTTATAGGATTTTCCAAGGCTAAGGGTGATGTGGCAAGAATCAACGGTTAAGATTAATCTAAAGATATCAATGGTTAAATTGGAAGAGGATGGCAAAGGGGGTTGGATTAAAGGGAACATCTGTCATCTCTATGGTGACAAGTGTCAAGAGGCTTCTAGAAGGGTTGGATGAAAGCGAACACTTAGTGACAAGTGTCACAAGGTTCTAGAGAATGTTGGATGAAAGGGGACATGGTGGTAGGTAGAATGGGTTAGGTTTAGGAATGGTTAGGTTTAGGAGTGGTAGAAGTTAGGAGAATTTGAATTTAAAAATTCAAATAATAGGAAAAAGGCTAATTAATCTCAACAACTCATGAATTTGATTTGTTTTAATTAATTAGAGGATTAGAAGAAATGATTTTGGATGAGGGAATTAATTAATTTGAATTAATTAATTAAAGGGGATGAAATGAACCTATTAAATAAATCCTTAGATTTATTAATAAGTAGATGAAAGGGGAAATTTAATCAAATTGCTTAGTGAATTCAATTAAATTGGGGAGGAGAGATTAATTAAATAATTGTTTATTTAATTAGTTATCTTCAAACCATTTTTAGGTGTATACATTTTTCCCCTCTTTAAAGCGAGGTGTGATGACGCGTTGATTCAAAGAATAATCTCATTGTGATGATGATATTGATTTGATAGGATGCCCCAGCTCTTGATTGCTAAATTCTGGTATGATGATGCCCCCTCTGGAGATCAATTGAGATAATTGATCTTTGGAGTTTTGTGAGATTGATATCCTAATAGATTTGATTTGATTTCTACAACTGTGGTTTGATGAAAATGTGAGTTCTTTGATTAGCTTGATTGCTTAGATTGATAAGATTGAAAAATCTTGATTGATTAGATTCAGTCTGGTTTCAGGAAGGATTCATCCTATATAAGACAACGATGATCAAAGCGTCTGGTTTCAGGAAGGATTCATCCTATATAAGACATGATCAGAATGTCTGGTTTCAGGAAGGATACATCCTGTATAAGACATGAATGAGAATTAGATCATCTAGTTTTAGGAAGGATTCATCCTATTTAAGACATGCTAGAATTGATTAGGTTTGATTGATTGATTTGATTTGATAAGGTTGATAGATAAATAACTGACAGTTTGTTGATATCAAGATGCAGAAATATTTGGATATGCTGATTGTTGATGTTGTTGAGAGAGATAGCATAAGATTTGGGCTAGGTTGATAATATCATGAGAGAGATGAGTCATCATTCTGATTGCGTATACACTTGTGATGATACTTTGATGATTCTTGTGATAGATTTAACCTTGGATAAAAGGAGCTTTCAGGATCCCATACAAGAATGAAATGCAAGCTAAAATGCAAATGAAATGCAAATGAAATGCAAACTATGACTGGACCAGTCACTAGATTATTTTGCGTTTTTGTCATCATTGAGCTTTTGAAATGTGGGAAGTGAGTGCAAACATTTATGGTATAATTAAACCATGATGACCTAAGCATTACTTTCCTAGATTTTGATATAGCAAGTTAGCACAAGCATCGAGGTATAATTGAGTCGAGATGACCTGAGTGTTGTTTGTGTAAAACAGGCAGTATTAATCATTTCAATACACAAATCGGAAATGTCTTCAATGATATTCTGATGATCATGTCCTGAGACAAATTTGCACATATTAATGATTAATTTTCAAATAGCAGACAAGAAAAATATCATGTTTCTTCCTTGTTCCTCTAGTCAATGACATCCTAGAGGCACTCAGAAATCATGATAGCAAAGATCAATATAGAAAAGTTGAACAATCATGTTACAATCATTATTCAAAAAGATATTATCCACTGAAAAGTGTGTGATGTGCTTAAATTGACTTTGTGATAGCTTGATAGTTGATAGTTTGATCTTGTGTTCAATGTTGGATGTGTCTCATGTCATGCCCGAAAGTTAGGGCAAAAACGGAGCAAATTTTTTTTTAAAAAACATACTAAATTAATTAACAAGTTCACTCTTGCGACAACGTTAATGAAATTTCCATTATTAAATTCGAGTTAATTCTGAAACGAACTAAGCATCGATAAATTGTTAAATTTTAATTGCGGAGAACCTACTGATTTAATTCTGTCTCCAAGAGATATCTAGTCAATAGGTTTATTAAGTAAATCAAACTAAAGGAAATAGGAGTGAAAAAATTTAATTTATTCTCCCATAAGACTATATAGTCTTTTCAATTCTTTTATATTTCTCTTTATAATTTATCCCAAATTAAAATCAAGATTATATAAATATATACATATATACATATTTGAATATGCATATATTTATATATTTATAATTTAATTACTAATTCAAAATACTCAAAAATTCATATATTTACATATATATATATACCCATATATATATATGGATACATATATATATATTATATATTTTGCATAATGGCAAATCTTTTAATTCTAAATTTACAAACCATTATATCTTCCTAAATATTGTTTCTTTTTTTTTTTTCCCCAAACCCTAATTAGGGTTCTAAACTCCCCACTTATATATTATCTAATCTAATTAACTTATTTATTTTTAATAACAACTTGCCCTAGCCCCATTCGGCTAGGGTTTTAAACCATATATAATTTTTAACAGTCAATATTCTTGGCTGGGCCGAAGCCCTTGGCGGCCATGGAACCATTTTATCGCAGGTCACGGGGGAAAGGAAGGCGAACTTGGCCATGCGCGCGCCACTGTGTGAGCACACAGTGGGCGCCGCGGCACCACTGTGTGCCCACAAAGTGGGCGCCGCTGGCGGCTCCCCACTCTGTGGCCACACAGTGGCGGCCGTGGCCGTCCACTATGTGCCCACACAGTGGGAGCCGCAAGCGGCTCCACTGTGTGTGCACATAGTGGGCGCCGCGCGGTCGTCCACTGTGCGTACACACAGTGGAGTCCGCGGGGACCCAAAACATTATTATTTTTAAATTTTTTTTTTTTTAAAATATAATATATAAAAATACATATATATATATATATATAAATATATATATTTATATATATATATATATATGTATATATTTAAATTTACTTAACTTTTATAATCATAGTTTAAAGGATGAAATTTATTTCATTATATATTTATATAAATTTTTTAAAAGAGAAATTTACATGCAAAATTTTTAAGCTAATTTACTAAAAGGAAAAACATACAGTTAAATCAGATTATATATATATATATATATATATAAGCTTCTAAATCAATGTTATCTAAATTACAATTTAGAACACTATTCAAAGATACATTATACTTTTTCTGGAATAAAGAAATTCATTGATTTTTTTTTTTTTTCTAATAAAATATTCAAATAAAACAACTTTTTCCATTTTAAATACTTAAAATCTTTCAGTATATAAAAACTTCTATTTTGCCTCAAGTAAAAATATAGGTAAAATCCAAATGAAAACAATTCTTTTATTCCTTTCCATAATACAAGAAGCTTTGCATGCAACACAAATTAACTTTTCTTTTTCAAATAAATCAGAAGTAGAAATAACAAGCTTTTCTTTTTTTTAAAACATCTCTAAGATATTCTACCAATTTACAGAATGTTTTCTCTGAATAGTCACAACAATAAGACTTCAAGTCTACTTTCACATATTACAACTTGCTTCTCTTTTCTATGAATGAGGCATATTTCTATAACAACTTTTAACAAACATCTGCAACTGAATTTCAAGTATCTTCAATAACAATCTTCTGTATCTCTTTCATGGTTCCTAATCTCTTTCCTCTGAATTTCCTGCATAATAGAAAACACAATATGACCACAGAGTGCTCACCTCCCAGCCTAGGCTAACTGGTAGCCACCCCCGAGCTTAGAGAACCAATTCCTAGACGGGTAACAAACAGGCAAAACACATAGAAAGCAATGCATACAGATATTCCAGTCACATTCCCAACCTGGCTTTCACAGCACCACACTTTGGTGATGATCATTTTCAAAAGGGTGGTAGTGGACCAAATACCCTGAGGAGAACTGCAAGTATGATACAAACAAGAAGCCACCTCATGGCACAATAAAAAATATCAAGAATTCTCAACCCCTCATTCCTTATGCCCCCCAAAGGCATTCTAGCCTTATAACCCTCCTTATGACCCCCATTACACAAACAGGCCATGCAGCAAGGGTCACACAAAGATCCCTTGTGATCGCTCTCAAAAGAGAGTCTCTCACTCGAGGGCTGTCACTGCTACCACCCTCAAGATCCTCTTCTCTCTCAAGAGTAAGAGATCTTGAGAAAACTCCCAAAACACATCAATTCATAAAACAAAATATCAAAAGATTCCCAAACATAAACTTCCAAGAATACAGATTTCTTACGCCAACAAACTTCCAGACATGAACAAGAAGAAGATATTAAAAGTAAAAATTGAAACCAACCTTAATCTGCCCAAAGGTTATTATGATATCTGATGAAGAGCTGCCCAATCCACAAATCTCTTTTTTTTTTCCTTCTACCCTTATTCAATTTCTCTATTCCATAACATTATTTTCTTTCCAATTTCTCTTCTGTCTCCAAAAATGGAGAGTGGGTGATTACCCTGCTATTCCCAAAAATCTTCCTTAAGAAGCTCACTCTCTAAGTTCTCACAGGATTCTAAAAAAAAACCAAAAAGAAGAAAGAAAGCAAAAATGCAAAAAGACTCTCATTCCAAAAGGAAAAATCTTGATTAAATTTAACTTCTAATTTTCAATTTTCGCTCAACTCAAAAAAGCCAATTTTTAAAGCGTTAAAAAGATCATTATAAAGTAGAAACCTGCCTAAAATTACCCCTAACCCCTAGGTATACCTTATGGGCTTTAGGAAACCCTAATAAACTACCCCTAGGTGTTCATTTAACCCATTTTAAACCCCTCTGAAGTTTATTTTCGGGTCAAACATAAGTTGACCACTCCAAATATTATATTCCCAAAATATTTTTGACAACACATTATTTTATTTAAGATTAATTATAATTAAACACTTTCCCACCAAGAGACAAAATGAAAATATTTAAATTTAAATACACACGTGTCAAGTGACACTAATAAAATACTTTTACAAAAATAAAACGTGAAATTGTCTCTTGAGGTTTTTACACATTAAAATTTAATTAACACTTAACACTCATGCAGCATATACTGTTACGAATAAAATACAACACAAACGGGGTGTTGTCTCTCCAAATAGACAAACCCTGGCTTTACGAACATACATAAGTCTAGGTTTGATTCTCCGTAATTTTCCATGGTCACATGGTAAATTTCCTGCGCATCTCAATTTACACATTAGTACTTCCAAATATCCAAATATAATATAATTCAATAATATAACAATGCACATCATCAGTAGCATACAATTTTCATCTGCGCAGATCAAATACAACTTTTACCAAGCAATTTCACATAAGCAATTTTCATCCCAATTCACATAAACTAAACATACATCATAGTTCTATATTTAGAATAAAGTCTTGCAAATTCAATAACGACATCTATCATTGCAATATCATTCTATCTAATAATCATTTAGTGTTCTATCTCATAAAGCATGTAAGTAACTCATCAAATCATAGCAATCTTATCCAAATCCTGAAATCATAAAAGTTCTAAGTCTCAAAATGCATCAAAATAAAGTATCCATAATAGTCTAAAATATAAAATCCACTCAATGTCAGGCTGAGTTGAGGTGAGGCCTCACATCCTCCCCCTCTAGGCATGAACTTCCTCCTGGAGTTCATCAAAGAGGTGAGGGTACTCTGATCTCATACGTGCTGCGTCCTCCCATGAAGCCGTATCCTCATCATAACAATCCCACTCGACCCTAACCAGGTCCATCTCTCGACCTCGAAGGGCCAATGTCCGGCGTGCCAAAATGAGAATGGGCTCCAAAGCTAGCTGCCCGTCTGACTCCACCTGCAAGGCATCCCAATCTAAAATGTGAGACTCATCATAGATATACTTTCTCAAAACTGAAACATGAAATACATCGTCGATGCGTGACAGGCTAGGTGGCAAAGCTAAACGGTAGGCAACTGGGCCTATCCTCTCCAAAATATCAAAAGGTCCTACAAAGCGAGATGCGAGCTTAGAACCCTTTCCATAACGGATTGGACTCTTATGCGGTCGCACTCTCAGGAAAACTCTGTCTCCAACCAAGTAACTACGATCAACCCTCTTTGCATCGGCATACTTCTTCTGTCTATCCTGAGCCTCTCTGAGACGCTGCCTAATCAAATCCACCTGCTGTTCCATATCCCGAACTAACTCAGGACCAATAGCAACTCTATCCTCTATGCGATCCCAACTCAAGGGCATCCTGCAAGGCCTACCGTATAATGCCTGATAAGGTGGCATCCCCAAAGAAGTGTGATGCCCATTATTATAGGCAAACTCCACTAAGCGAAGATACTCCTCCCATCGGGTCTGATGATCCATGACGTACATACGAAGCATATCCTCTAACACCTGATTGACCCTCTCTGTCTGACCATCTGTCTCCGGGTGATAGGCTGTACTGAAATTGAGCTTAGTGCCCATAGCTGCCTGTAATGACTTCCAAAAGGTAGAAGTGAAAAGAGAATCCCTGTCATAAATAATCTTGCGGGGTATGCCATGAAGTCTAACAATGTCTCGCAAGAACACCTGTGCTACTGCTGGAGCTGTGAATGTAGTACGAACTGGTGAAAAGTGAGCTACTTTGGTCAACTTGTCAACTATCACCAAGATAGCATCATGGCGACGAGAAGACATAGGAAGACCAATGATGAAATCCATGGATATAGTATCCCAATTCCACTCTGGTATAGCATGAGACTGAAGCAACCCACCTGGATGGTGGTGCTCCGCCTTTACCCTCTGACACTCGAGACATCGAGCTACTATCTCAACAATGAGCTACCGCATTCCCGGCCAATGATACAACTGCCTCAAGTCAGCATGCAACTTCTTAACCTCGGGATGCGCTGCATAAGGAGCTCTATGAGCTTCCGTGACAATGAACTCTCGCAACCTTTCGGAGGAAGGTACATAAATGCGCCCTCTGTGGCGTAACAGTCCATCGGACTCCAAAGAATAATCCTCATATTTCCCTTCTAGAGTAACCTGAGAACGTAATACCTGACAAACCTCTGCATACCATCCATCCTCTGACAAGTGCCGAAGTATACAGTCTCTCAAGTCTGTGCCCATGGATATAGTGTAAACCTCGTGACGTCTCCTACTCAAGGCATCTGCAACTACATTTTCCTTTCCCTTGATGTAGTGAACATCAAAATCATATTCGCACAAGAACTCCATCCATCTCCTCTGACGTGCATTAAGCTTCGGCTGAGTGAAGATGTACTGAAGACTCTGATGATCTGAATGCAACTCAAAGTGATGTCCTAAAAGGAAGTGTCTCCACCTCACAAGTGCATGCACTACTGCCGCGAGCTCAAGGTCGTGAGTGGGATAATTAAGTTCATGAGTCTTAAGTTTCCTAGACTCGAAAGCTATGGCCCTACCATCCTGCATAAGAACTGCCCCTAAACCCTCTAGGGAAGCATCTATACAAACCATGAAGACAGTTGAAGGATCTGGTACAACAAGGATAGGAGCGCTAGTAAGTGCCTTCTTGAGTTCCTGAAAGGCCTTCTCGCACTTCTCTGTCCACTCAAATTTCTTCCCTTTACACTGAAGAGAGGTAATAGGGTGTGCGACTCTGGAGAAACCCTCGACAAAACGTCGGTAGTATCCTGCTAAACCCATGAAACTCCTGACCTCCGTCACACTAGAAGGCACTGGCCAATCCATAATAGCCCTAATCTTTGATGGGTCAACTGAGATCCCATCACCGAAAATAACGTGTCCAAGGTACTTGACCTCAGACCGAAAGAAAGCACACTTCGATAGGCTGCCAAACAACTGGTTATCCAGCAAACACTGCAATACCTGTTTCAAGTGCTCCTCATGCTCCTTCTCATTCCGAGAATATATCAGTATATCATTGAGGAACACAATAACAAAACGGTCCAGGAAGGTACGGAACACCCCATTCATGAGGCTCATAAAAACTGCTGGGGCATTCGTAAGTCCAAAGGGAACTACGGTAAACTCATAGTGACCATATCTAGTGCGAAATGCGGTCTTGTGGATATCACTTTCCACTATTCTCAACTGATGGTATCCTGACTTCAGATCTATTTTGGAAAAGACTTTGGCACCCTGAAGCTGGTCAAACAAATCATTAATCCTGGGCAAAGGATATCGGTTCTTGATGGTTACTTTATTTAGCTGCCGATAATCCATACACAATCGTAGAGATCCATCCTTCTTCTTAACGAAGATGACTGGTGCACCCCACGGGGATACGCTAGGAGGGATATGACCCTTCTCAAGAAGTTCCTCAAGCTGAATTTTAAGTTCATTAAGCTCATTTGTGGTCATTCTATAAGGAGCTCTGGAAACTGGCTCGGCTCCTGGTACTAGGTCTATATGAAAATCAATCTCTCTGCGGGGAGGCATTCCCGCTAGCTCTGAAGGAAATACATCTGAATATCCCTTAAGGATAGGATGGTCATCGAGCGATGTTTCTTTTTCCTCCTCTTCCTCTCTGTCACTGATAGTGATAGCAAAAAGATGACATCCCTTCCGCAAGCTTCGCTTAAGCTGCATTGCGGAGATCATACGAAGAGACACGGACCTCTGAATCCCAGTGATAACTATGGGTGAACCATGGTCATCCTCACACTCGATCTTTTTCAGGCAGCAATCCAGCTTAGCTCTGTGGGCATAAAGCCAATCCATGCCAAGTACGATTCTGTAAGATCCAAGTGGAGTCACTCAAAGGTCTACTAAGGTGGTGATCTCGCCAATCTGCAGCTGACATGCCCTAACCTCTGATTCCACTGACACTCTAGCCCCTAAAGCTAATTCCACTTCCCAACTGACACCTTGCTTAGTTGCCACTAGCCCGCAACGCTCCACAACCGATGGAGATATAAAGGAGTCAGTAGCTCCTAAATCAAACAAAATAGATACATTGTTACCTCTGATTATACCTGAAGATTCGATAACTGTGGCCTGATGATCAGCCTGGCGGTTGTCAACCGCTGCGAATACTCTATGGGACCTGCCCATATCACCAACTGTCGGCTCTGAAGCGGCCATCCGCTGACTCCCTGCTACCTGTCCCTGAGGGCAATCCCTTGCCAGATGCCCCATGGCTCCACATGTAAAGCAAGCACCCCGTGCCTAGAACTGGGCACCCTGAGGCCTAGAGAAAGACTGACCTCCTGTCCTACTGGATCCACTGTACCCACCCCTAGAAGACTGCTGAGTCCCCGTCGGCTGTGTGTACTGCCCCTGTGCTCTCTGATCATGTTTCTATCCCTGACTCTGCCACTGCTTCGGCTTGGAGCCCTGCGGATACTATGGAGGCTTCTGCCTCTGGTTCTGTGGTGTCTGTTGTGGAGGAGGGGGTTTGGAGAACCCCTGAGAATTTCGGTTGTTCCCCTTCCAATGTGGTTTCTGGAATCCATAAGTTTGAGGTGCGGGATTTCGGTTCTGAAACCAATCCCTATTGTCCTGTGGTCTAACCTGAATTTCCTCGGCAATCAGTGCCTTCTCAACAGCAACCCGAAGGCTCTCTGGAGCAGACATCCTAACAGGCCCGGCTATTCCGGCATTCAATCGCCTGATGAAGTGGTTTACAAGAAGTTTCTCATCCTTTAAGTAATCTACATATGGAAACAACTCAAAGAATTTACTCTCATACTGGGTTACTGACAAGCCTTTTTGTTGGAGATCATGAAATTCGTTTATACGACACTGCCTGAAGTGCTTTGATAGGTACCTCTCATGGAACCTCTCAGTGAATATCTCCCAAGTGAGTGTATCAGGAACTAATCCGCATTTGTACTCTTCCTATCTCCACCAGGTGGAGGCTGTCCCTCTCAGAAGATGAACTGCAACATGTGCTTTCAAGTTGCTCTCATAAGAACGCAATGCAAAGCACCTCTCAAGACTCAGAAGCCATGTCTCGGCCTCTACTCCATCCGTAGAACCTCCGAAGGATGGTGGTTGGAGGCGCATGACCTCCCTGATGAGATCCCCTGGATCTCGACGACCTCTCTCAAAATAAACTGGTTCCACCGCTGGAGGTGGTCCTGGCATATGCACTGACTCTGGCTCATTTCCACCCTGACTCTCTATAGGAATCGGAGCTGGGCTCCTGCTTCGCTCCCTATCAACAGATCTATGACTCCCAGAGTCATGACTCCTAACTTGAGGGTTCTCTGCTGGAATCATTTCCTGAACAATGCCAATAAGATTCTGAATGGCTGCTAAGAGGTCTCGATTAGGTTCATTTGGCTGTTCGGGAGGTGCTCCTGGGTTCTCCTCTAGAACCGATGCCTCCCTCTCTTCCTCATCGCCTGCTATGTGCTCACGTCTAGGACCCCGTCTGCGCTTGCGAGCTTGTCGCGTCAACGGAGGCATCCTAAGAGGAAAATAAGACAAAACAATTAATTTATTTCTTTTATAATTAAATTTATTTAAATTCAAATTTCCATTAACAAAATAATTTATTTTTTTTAAAATTCTAATGCGAAACATAAGTGAGTAAGGCTCCTAGTGTGGAAACCTTGCTCTGATACCAAAATGTCATGCCCAAAAGTTAGGACAAAAACGGAGCAAATTTTTTTTTAAAAAACATACTAAATTAATTAACAAGTTCACTCTTGCGACAACGTTAATGAAATTTCCATTATTAAATTCGAGCTAATTCTGAAACGAACTAAGCATCGATAAATTGTTAAATTTTAATTGCGGAGAACCTACTGATTTAATTCTGTCTCCAAGAGATATCTAGTCAATAGGTTTATTAAGTAAATCAAACTAAAGGAAATAGGAGTGAAAAAATTTAATTTATTCTCCCATAAGACTATATAGCCTTTTCAATTCTTTTATATTTCTCTTTATAATTTATCCCAAATTAAAATCAGGATTATATAAATATATACATATATACATATTTGAATATGCATATATTTTTATATTTTTAATTTAATTACTAATTCAAAATACTCAAAAATTCATATATTTACATATATATATATATATATATACCCATATATATATATGGATACATATATATATATACCCATATATATATATGGATACATATATATATATATATATATTATATATTTTGCATAATGGCAAATCTTTTAATTCTAAATTTACAAACCATTATATCTTCCTAAATATTGTTTCTTTTTTTTTTTTCCCCAAACCCTAATTAGGGTTCTAAACTCCCCACTTATATATTATCTAATCTAATTAACTTATTTATTTTTAATAACAACTTGCCCTAGCCCCATTCGGCTAGGGTTTTAAACCATATATAATTTTTAACAGTCAATATTTTTGGCTGGGCCGAAGCCCTTGGCGGCCATGGAACCATTTTATCGCAGGTCACGGGGGAAAGGAAGGCGAACTTGGCCGCGCGCGCGCCACTGTGTGAGCGCACAGTGGGCGCCGCGGCACCACTGTGTGCCCACATAGTGGGCGCCGCTGGCGGCTCCCCACTGTGTGGCCACACAGTGGCGGCCGTGGCCGTCCACTGTGTGCCCACACAGTGGGAGCCGCAAGCGGCTCCACTGTGTGTGCACACAGTGGGCGCCGCGTGGTCATCCACTGTGCGTACACACAGTGGAGTCCGCGGGGACCCAAAACATTATTATTTTTTAAATTTTTTTTTTTTTTAAATATAATATATAAAAATATATATATATATATAAATATATATATTTATATATATATATATATAAATATATATATATATATATATATATGTATATATTTATATTTACTTAACTTTTATAATCATAGTTTAAAGGATGAAATTTATTTCATTATATATTTATATAAATTTTTTAAAAGAGAAATTTACATGCAAAATTTTTAAGCTAATTTAATAAAAGGAAAAACATAAAGTTAAATCAGATTATATATATATATATATAATTAATAAGCTTCTAAATCAATGTTATCTAAATTACAATTTAGAACACTATTCAAAGATACATTATAATTTTTCTGGAATAAAGAAATTCATTGATTTTTTTTTTTTTCTAATAAAATATTCAAATAAAACAACTTTTTCCATTTTAAATACTTAAAATCTTTCAGTATATAAAAACTTCTATTTTGCCTCAAGTAAAAATATAGGTAAAATCCAAATGAAAACAATTCTTTTATTCCTTTCCATAATACAAGAAGCTTTGCATGCAACACAAATTAACTTTTCTTTTTCAAATAAATCAGAAGTAGAAATAACAAGCTTTTCTTTTTTTTAAAACATCTCTAAGATATTCTACCAATTTACAGAATGTTTTCTCTGAATAGTCACAACAATAAGACTTCAAGTCTACTTTCACATATTACAACTTGCTTCTCTTTTCTATGAATGAGGCATATTTCTATAACGACTTTTAACAAACATCTGCAACTGAATTTCAAGTATCTTCAATAACAATCTTCTGTATCTCTTTCATGGTTCCTAATCTCTTTTCTCTGAATTTCCTGCATAATAGAAAACACAATATGACCACGGAGTGCTCACCTCCCAGCCTAGGCTAACTGGTAGCCACCCCCGAGCTCGGAGAACCAATTCCTAGACGGGTAACAAACAGGCAGAACACATAGAAAGCAATGCATACAGATATTCTAGTCACATTCCCAACATGGCTTTCACAACACCACACTTTGGTGATGATCATTTTCAAAAGGGTGGTAGTGGACCAAATACCCTAAGGAGAACTGCAAGTATGATACAAACAAGAAGCCACCTCATGGCACAATAAAAAATATCAAGAATTCTCAACCCCTCATTCCTTATGCCCCCCAAAGGCATTCTAGCCTTATAACCACCCTTATGACCCCCATTGTACAAACAGGCCATGCAGCAAGGGTCACACAAAGATCCCTTGTGATCGCTCTCAAAAGAGAGTCTCTCACTCGAGGGCTGTCACTGCTACCACCCTCAAGATCCTCTTCTCTCCCAAGAGTAAGAGATCTTGAGAAAACTCCCAAAACACATCAATTCATAAAACAAAATATCAAAAGATTCCCAAACATAAACTTCCAAGAATACAGATTTCTTACGCCAACAAACTTCCAAACATGAACAAGAAGAAGATATTAAAAGTAAAAATTGAAACCAACCTTAATCTGCCCAAAGGTTATTATGATATCTGATGAAGAGCTGCCCAATCCACAAATCTCTTTTTTTTTTCCTTCTACCCTTATTCAATTTCTCTATTCCATAACATTATTTTCTTTCCAATTTTTCTTCTGTCTCCAAAAATGGAGAGTGGGTGATTACCCTGCTATTCCCAAAAATCTTCCTTAAGAAGCTCACTCTCTGAGTTCTCACAGGATTCTAAAAAAAAACCAAAAAGAAGAAAGAAAGCAAAAATGCAAAAAGACTCTCATTCCAAAAGGAAAAATCTTGATTAGATTTAACTTCTAATTTTCAATTTTCGCTCAACTCAAAAAAGCCAATTTTTAAAGCATTAAAAAGATCATTATAAAGTAGAAACCTACCTAAAATTACCCCTAACCCCTACGTATACCTTATGGGCTTTAGGAAACCCTAATAAACTACCCCTAGGTGTTCATTTAACCCATTTTAAACCCCTCTGAAGTTTATTTTCCGGTCAAACATAAGTTGACCACTCCAAATATTATATTCCCAAAATATTTTTGACAACACATTATTTTATTTAAGATTAATTATAATTAAACACTTTCCCACCAAGAAACAAAATGAAAATATTTAAATTTAAATACACACGTGTCAAGTGACACTAATAAAATACTTTTACAAAAATAAAACATGAAATTGTCTCTTGAGGTTTTTACACATTAAAATTTAATTAACACTTAACACTCATGCAGCATATACTGTTACGAATAAAATACAACACAAACGGGGTGTTGTCTCTCCAAATAGACAAACCCTGGCTTTACGAACATACATAAGTCTAGGTTTGATTCTCCGTAATTTTCCATGGTCACATGGTAAATTTCCTGGGCATCTCAATTTACACATTAGTACTTCCAAATATCCAAATATAATATAATTCAATAATATAACAATGCACATCATCAGTAGCATACAATTTTCATCTGCGCAGATCAAATACAACTTTTACCAAGCAATTTCACATAAGCAATTTTCATCCCAATTCACATAAACTAAACATACATCATAGTTCTATATTTAGAATAAAGTCCTGCAAATTCAATAACGACATCTATCATTGCAATATCATTCTATCTAATAATCATGTAGTGTTCTATCTCACAAAGCATGTAAGTAACTCATCAAATCATAGCAATGTTATCCAAATCCTGAAATCATAAAAGTTCTAAGTCTCAAAATGCATCAAAATAAAGTATCCATAATAGTCTAAAATATAAAATCCACTCAATGTCAGGCTGAGTTGAGGTGAGGCCTCACATCCTCCCCCTCTAGGCATGAACTTCCTCCTGGAGTTCATCAAAGAGGTGAGGGTACTTTGATCTCATACGTGCTGCGTCCTCCCATGAAGCCGTAACCTCATCATAACAATCCCACTAGACCCTAACCTGGTCCAGCTCTCGACCTCGAAGGGCAAATGTCCGGCGTGCCAAAATGAGAATGGGCTCCAAAGCTAGCTGCCCGTCCGACTCCACCTGCAAGGCATCACAATCTAAAATGTGAGACTCATCATAGATATACTTTCTCAAAACTGAAACATGAAACACATCGTGGATGCGTGACAGGCTAGGTGGCAATGCTAAATGGTAGGCAACTGGGCCTATCCTCTCCAAAATATCAAAAGGTCCTACAAAGCGAGGTGCGAGCTTAGAACCCTTTCCATAACGGATTGGACTCTTATGCGGTCGCACTCTCAGGAAAACTCTGTCTCCAACCAAGTAACTACGATCAACCCTCTTTGCATCAGCATACTTCTTCTATCTATCCTGAGCCTCTCTGAGACGCTGCCTAATCAAATCCACCTGCTGTTCCATATCCCGAACTAACTCAGGACCAATAGCAACTCTATCCTCTATGCGATCCCAACTCAAGGGCGTCCTGCAAGGCCTGTCGTATAATGCCTGATAGGGTGGCATCCCCAAAGAAGTGTGATGCCCATTGTTATAGGCAAACTCCACTAAGGGAAGATACTCCTCCCATCGGGTCTGATGATCCATGACGTACATACGAAGCATATCCTCTAACACCTGATTGACCCTCTCTGTCTGACCATCTGTCTCCGGGTGATAGGCTGTACTGAAATTGAGCTTAGTGCCCATAGCTGCCTGTAATGACTTCCAAAAGGTAGAAGTGAAAAGAGAATCCCTATCAGAAATAATCTTGCGGGGTACGCCATGAAGTCTAACAATGTCTCGCAAGAACACCTGTGCTACTGCTGGAGCTGTGAATGTAGTACGAACTAGTGAAAAGTGAGCTACTTTGGTCAACTTGTCAACTATCACCAAGATAGCATCATGGTGACGAGAAGACATAGGAAGACCAATGATGAAATCCATGGATATAGTATCCCACTTCCACTCTGGTATAGCATGAGACTGAAGCAACCCACCTAGATGGCGGTGCTCCGCCTTTACCCTTTGACACTCGAGACACCGAGCTACTATCTCAGCAATGAGCTACCGCATTCCCGGCCAATGATACAACTGCCTCAAGTCAGCATGCAACTTCTTAACCCCGGGATGCGCTGCATAAGGAGCTCTATGAGCTTCCGTGACAATGAACTCTCGCAACCTTTCGGAGGAAGGTACATAAATACGCCCTCTGTGGCGTAACAGTCCATCGCACTCCAAAGAATAATCCTCATATTTCCCTTCTAGAGTAACCTGAGAACGTAATACCTGACAAACCTCTGCATACCATCCATCCTCTGACAAGTGCCAAAGTATACGGTCTCTCAAGTCTGTGCCCATGGATATAGTGTAAACCTCGTGACGTCTCCTACTCAAGGCATCTGCAACTACATTTTCCTTTCCCTTGATGTAGTGAACGTTAAAATCATATTCGCACAAGAACTCCATCCATCTCCTCTGACGTGCATTAAGGTTCGGCTGAGTGAAGATGTACTGAAGACTCTGATGATCTGAATGCAACTCAAAGTGATGTCCTAAAAGGAAGTGTCTCCACCTCACAAGTGCATGCACTACTGCCGCGAGCTCAAGGTCGTGAGTGGGATAATTAAGTTCATGAGTCTTAAGTTTCCTAGACTCGAAAGCTATGGCCCTATCATCCTACATAAGAACTGCCCCTAAACCCTCTAGGGAAGCATCTGTACAAACCATGAAGATAGCTGAAGGATCTGGTACAACAAGGATAGGAGCGCTAGTAAGTGCCTTCTTGAGTTCCTGAAAGGCCTTCTCGCACTTCTCTGTCCACTCAAATTTCTTCCCTTTACGCTGAAGAGAGGTAATAGGGTGTGCGACTCTGGAGAAACCCTCGACAAAACGTCGGTAGTATCCTGCTAAACCCATGAAACTCCTGACCTCCGTCACACTAGTAGGCGCTGGCCAATCCATAATAGCCCTAATCTTTGATGGGTCAACTAAGATCGCATCACCGAAAATAACGTGTCCAAGGTACTTGACCTCAGACCGAAAGAAAGCACACTTCGATAGGCTGCCAAACAACTGGTTATCCCGCAAACACTGCAATACTTGTTTCAGGTGCTCCTCATGCTCCTTCTCATTCCGAGAATATATTAGTATATCATCGAGGAACACAATAACAAAACGGTCCAGGAAGGTACGGAACACCCCATTCATGAGGCTCATAAAAACTGCTGGGGCATTCGTAAGTCCAAAGGGAACTACGGTAAACTCATAGTGACCATATCTAGTGCGAAATGTGGTCTTGTGGATATCACTTTCCACTATTCTCAACTGATGGTATCCTGACTTCAGATCTATTTTGGAAAAGACTTTGGCACCCTGAAGCTGGTCAAACAAATCATCAATCCTGGGCAAAGGATATCGGTTCTTGATGGTTACTTTATTTAGCTGTCGATAATCCATACACAATCATAGAGATCCATCCTTCTTCTTAACGAAGATGACTGGTGCACCCCACGGGGATACGCTAGGAGGGATATGACCCTTCTCAAGAAGTTCCTCAAGCTGAATTTTAAGTTCATTAAGCTCATTTGTGGTCATTCTATAAGGTGCTCTGGAAACTGGCTCGGCTCCTGGTACTAGGTCTATATGAAAATCAATCTCTCTGCGGGGAGGCATTCCTGGTAGCTCTGAAGGAAATACATCTGAATATCCCTTAAGGATAGGATGGTCATCGAGCGATGTTTCTTTTTCCTCCTCTTCCTCTCTGTCACTGATAGTGATAGCAAAAAGCTGACATCCCTTCCGCAAGCTCCGCTTAAGCTGCATTGCGGAGATCATACGAAGAGACACGGACCTCTGAATCCCGGTGATAACTATGGGCGAACCATGGTCATCCTCACACTCGATCTTTTTCAGGCGGCAATCCATCTTAGCTCTGTGGGCATAAAGCCAATCCATGCCAAGTACGATTCCGTAAGATCCAAGTGGAGTCACTCTAAGGTCTACTAAGGTGGTGATCTCGCCAATCTGCAGCTGACATGCCCTAACCTCTGATTCCACTGACACTCTAGCCCCTAGAGCTAATTCCACTTCCCAACTGACACCCTGCTTAGTTGCCACTAGCCCGCAACACTCCACAACCGATGGAGATATAAAGGAGTCAGTAACTCCTGAATCAAAAAAAATAGATACATTGTTACCTCTGATTATACCTGAAGATTCGATAACCGTGGCCTGATGATCAGCCTGGCGGTTGTCAACCGCTGCGAATACTCTATGGGACCTGCCCATATCACCAATTGTCGGCTCTGAAGCGGCCATCCGCTGACTCCCTGCTACCTGTCCCTGAGGGCAATCCCTTGCCAGATGCCCCATGGCTCCACATGTAAAGCAAGCACCCCGTGCCTGGAACTGGGCACCCTAAGGCCTAGAGAAAGACTGACCTCCTGTCCTACTGGATCCACTGTACCCACCCCTAGAAGACTGCTGAGTCCCCGTCGGCTGTGTGTACTGCCCCTGTGCTCTCTGATCACGTTTCTGTCCCTGACTCTGCCACTGCTTGGGCTTGGAGCCCTGCGGATACTATGGAGGCTTCTGCCTCTGGTTCTGTGGTGTCTGTTGTGGAGGAGGGGGTTTGGAGAACCCCTGAGAATTTCGGTTGTTCCCCTTCCAATGTGGTTTCTGGAATCCATAAGTCTGAGGTGCGGGATTTCGGTTCTGAAACCAATCCCTATTGTCCTATGGTCTAACCTGAATTTCCTTGGCAATCAGTGCCTTCTCAACAGCAACCCGAAGGCTCTCTGGAGCAGACATCCTAACAGGCCCGGCTATTCCAGCATTCAATCCCCTGATGAAGCGGTTTACAAGAAGTTTCTCATCCTTTAGATAATCTACATATGGAAACAACTCAAAGAATTTACTCTCATACTGGGTTACTGACAAGCCTTTTTGTTGGAGATCATGAAATTCGTCTATACGACGCTGCCTGAAGTGCTTTGATAGGTATCTCTCACGGAACCTCTCAGTGAATATCTCCCAAGTGAGTGTATCAGGAACTAATCCGCATTTGTACTCTTCGTGTCTCCACCAGGTGGAGGCTGTCCCTCTCAGAAGATGAACTGCAACACGTTCTTTCAAGTTGCTCTCATAAGAACGCAACGCAAAGCACCTCTCAAGACTCAGAAGCCATGTCTCGGCCTCTACTCCATCTGTAGAACCTCCGAAGGATGGTGGTTGGAGGCGCATGACCTCCCTGATGAGATCCCCTGGATCTCGACGACCTCTCTCAAAATAAACTGGTTCTACCGCTAGAGGTGGTCCTGGCATATGCACTGACTCTGGCTCATTTCCACCCTGACTCTCTATAGGAATCGGAGCTGGGCTCCTGCTTCGCTCCCTATCAACAGATCTATGACTCCCAGAGTCATGACTCCTAACTTGAGGGTTCTCTGCTGGAATCATTTCCTGAACAATGCCAATAAGATTCTGAATGGCTGCTAAGAGGTCTCGATTAGGTTTATTTGGCTGTTCGGGAGGTGCTCCTGGATTCTCCTCTAGGACCGATGCCTCCCTCTCTTCCTCATCGCGTGCTATGCGCTCACGTCTAGGACCCCGTCCGCGCTTGCGAGCTTGTCACGTCAACGGAGGCATCCTAAGAGGAAAATAAGACAAAACAATTAATTTATTTCTTTTATAATTAAATTTATTTAAATTCAAATTTCCATTAACAAAATAAATTTTTTTTTTTAAAATTCTAAGGCGAAACGTAAGTAAGGCTCCTAGTGTGGAAACCTTGCTCTGATACCAAAATGTCATGCCCAAAAGTTAGGACAAAAATGGAGCAAATTTTTTTTTAAAAAACATACTAAATTAATTAACAAGTTCACTCTTGCGACAACGTTAATGAAATTTCCATTATTAAATTCGAGCTAATTCTGAAATGAACTAAGCATCGATAAATTGTTAAATTTTAATTGCGGAGAACCTACTGATTTAATTCTGTCTCCAAGAGATATCTAGTCAATAGGTTTATTAAGTAAATCAAACTAAAGGAAATAGGAGTGAAAAAATTTAATTTATTCTCCCATAAGACTATATAGCCTTTTCAATTCTTTTATATTTCTCTTTATAATTTATCCCAAATTAAAATCAGGATTATATAAATATATACATATATACATATTTGAATATGCATATATTTATATATTTATAATTTAATTACTAATTCAAAATACTCAAAAATTCATATATTTACATATATATATATATATACCCATATATATATATGGATACATATATATATATATATTATATATTTTGCATAATGGCAAATCTTTTAATTCTAAATTTACAAACCATTATATCTTCCTAAATATTGTTTCTTTTTTTTTTTTCCCCAAACCCTAATTAGGGTTCTAAACTCCCCACTTATATATTATCTAATCTAATTAACTTATTTATTTTTAATAACAACTTGCCCTAGCCCCATTCGGCTAGGGTTTTAAACCATATATAATTTTTAACAGTCAATATTCTTGGCTGGGCCAAAGCCCTTGGCGGCCATGGAACCATTTTATCGCAGGTCACGGGGGAAAGGAAGGCGAACTTGGCCGTGCGCGCGCCACTGTGTGAGCGCACAGTGGGCGCCGCGGCACCACTGTGTGCCCACACAGTGGGCGCCGCTGGCGGCTCCCCACTGTGTGGCCACACAGTGGCGGCCGTGGTCGTCCACTATGTGCCCACACAGTGGGAGCCGCAAGCGGCTCCACTGTGTGTGCACACAGTGGGCGCTGCGCGGTCGTCCACTGTGCGTACACACAGTGGAGTCCGCGGGGACCCAAAACATTATTATTTTTTAAATTTTTTTTTTTTTAAAATATAATATATAAAAAAAAAAATATATATATATATATATAAATATATATATTTATATATATATATATAAATATATTTATATATATATTTATATATATATATATATATATATATATATGTATGTATATATTTATATTTACTTAACTTTTATAATCATAGTTTAAAGGATGAAATTTATTTCATTATATATTTATATAAATTTTTTAAAAGAGAAATTTACATGCAAAATTTTTAAGCTAATTTAATAAAAGGAAAAACATAAAGTTAAATCAGATTGTATATATATATATATATATATATATATATATATATATATATATATATATATATATATATATATATATATATATATTAATAAGCTTCTAAATCAATGTAAAATATAGGTAAAATCCAAATGAAAACAATTCTTTTATTCCTTTCCATAATACAAGAAGCTTTGCATGCAACACAAATTAACTTTTCTTTTTCAAATAAATCAGAAGTAGAAATAACAAGCTTTTCTTTTTTTTAAAACATCTCTAAGATATTCTACCAATTTACAGAATGTTTTCTCTGAATAGTCACAACAATAAGACTTCAAGTCTACTTTCACATATTACAACTTGCTTCTCTTTTCTATGAATGAGGCATATTTCTATAACAACTTTTAACAAACATCTGCAACTAAATTTCAAGTATCTTCAATAACAATCTTCTGTATCTCTTTCATGGTTCCTAATCTCTTTCCTCTGAATTTCCTGCATAATAGAAAACACAATATGACCACGGAGTGCTCACCTCCCAGCCTAGGCTAACTGGTAGCCACCCCCGAGCTCGAAGAACCAATTCCTAGACAGGTAACAAACAGGCAAAACACATAGAAAGCAATGCATACAGATATTCCAGTCACATTCCCAACCTGGCTTTCACAGCACCACACTTTGGTGATGATCATTTTCAAAAGGGTGGTAGTGGACCAAACACCCTGAGGAGAACTGCAAGTATGATACAAACAAGAAGCCACCTCATGGCACAATAAAAAATATCAAGAATTCTCAACCCCTCATTCTTTATGCCCCCCAAAGGCATTCTAGCCTTATAACCCTCCTTATGACCCCCATTGCACAAACAGGCCATGCAGCAAGGGTCACACAAAGATCCCTTGTGATCGCTCTCAAAAGAGAGTCTCTCACTCGAGGGCTGTCACTGCTACCACCCTCAAGATCCTTTTCTCTCCCAAGAGTAAGAGATCTTGAGAAAACTCCCAAAACACATCAATTCATAAAACAAAATATCAAAAGATTCCCAAACATAAACTTCCAAGAATACAGATTTCTTACGCCAACAAACTTCCAGACATGAACAAGAAGAAGATATTAAAAGTAAAAATTGAAACCAACCTTAATCTGCCCAAAGGTTATTATGATATCTGATGAAGAGCTGCCCAATCCACAAATCTCTTTTTTTTTTCCTTCTACCCTTATTCAATTTCTCTATTCCATAACATTATTTTCTTTCCAATTTTTCTTCTGTCTCCAAAAATGGAGAGTGGGTGATTACCCTGCTATTCCCAAAAATCTTCCTTAAGAAGCTCATTTTCTGAGTTCTCACAGGATTCTAAAAAAAAACCAAAAAGAAGAAAGAAAGCAAAAATGCAAAAAGACTCTCATTCCAAAAGGAAAAATCTTGATTAGATTTAACTTCTAATTTTCAATTTGCGCTCAACTCAAAAAAGCCAATTTTTAAAGCGTTAAAAAGATCATTATAAAGTAGAAACCTGCCTAAAATTACCCCTAACCCCTAGGTATACCTTATGGGCTTTAGGAAACCCTAATAAACTACCCCTAGGTGTTCATTTAACCCATTTTAAACCCCTCTGAAGTTTATTTTCGGGTCAAACATAAGTTGACCACTCCAAATATTATATTCCCAAAATATTTTTGACAACACATTATTTTATTTAAGATTAATTATAATTAAACACTTTCCCACCAAGAGACAAAATGAAAATATTTAAATTTAAATACACACGTGTCAAGTGACACTAATAAAATACTTTTACAAAAATAAAACATGAAATTGTCTCTTGAGGTTTTTACACATTAAAATTTAATTAACACTTAACACTCATGCAACATATACTGTTACGAATAAAATACAATACAAACGGGGTGTTGTCTCTCCAAATAGACAAACCCTGGCTTTACGAACATACATAAGTCTAGGTTTGATTCTCCGTAATTTTCCATGGTCACATGGTAAATTTCCTGCGCATCTCAATTTACACATTAGTACTTCCAAATATCCAAATATAATATAATTCAATAATATAACAATGCACATCATCAGTAGCATACAATTTTCATCTGCGCAGATCAAATACAACTTTTACCAAGCAATTTCACATAAGCAATTTTCATCCCAATTCACATAAACTAAACATACATCATAGTTCTATATTCAGAATAAAGTCCTGCAAATTCAATAACGACATCTATCATTGCAATATCATTCTATCTAATAATCATGTAGTGTTCTATCTCATAAAGCATGTAAGTAACTCATCAAATCATAGCAATGTTATCCAAATCCTGAAATCATAAAAGTTCTAAGTCTCAAAATGCATCAAAATAAAGTATCCATAATAGTCTAAAATATAAAATCCACTGAATGTCAGGCTGAGTCGAGGTGAGGCCTCACATCTCAGTTTTCGCTTGATAAGAGTTGTCTAACTGTTGTTCTACCTGTTTGATTAAGCTCAAAATTGAGCCAAAGTTTTGCCCCCAACTAAGTGTAGGATTTTACCCCAAGCTTAGAAACAAAGTCGTTATGATATATCCAATGATCCAAACCATGGTAAGAAGCCACCTGGGATGTCTACGTATGTATAAAGGCTTTATGATGGTTAGCATTGATGGAAGAATGAATGCAAGCGGAAAAATGCATGAACTAATAGATGGAAGAGCCAGCCTACAGATAGCGTCGGTTTGCTAGGTTTTCACCATCTGTTTTTATTGCACTTTTTCTGATATTTGATTTTTTTGGATTTTTTTGCTTTTTCACTTTTTAGGATTTTTCTGATTTTTCCCTATTTTTGATTTTTCTGATTTTTCACTATTTTTGATTTTTTTAATTTTTCGTTGTTTTTTATTTTTTGATTTTTCACTGTTTTTTATTTTTTTTATTTTTCAGACATAGAACTTCTTCAGGTGCATGCTATTGATAGGTTCCTCGAGTTGATTGTCATCTTGTGTTGATAACTGATATGCTCCTGACCCAAATACTATTGTGACCACAAACGGACCTAACCAGTTTGGTTCAAATTTTTCTTTCTTTTCTCGATCTGCCTGGGTGCATGGATTTTCCTTTAGCACTAGTTCTCCCACTTTAAATATTTGTGGTTTGACCTTATGATTATAGCTTCGACACATTCTTTTCTGATATACCTTTAGATGATCAAAGGCATTGTGTCTGCGTTCATGGATTAGTTCTAACTCTTGTAGTCTAGATACTCTTTGTTCTTCATCTGTGATGAGTCCTTTTAGTGACACACATAGTGAGGGTATCTCTACTTCGATTGGTAATATGGCTTCTGATCCATATACAAGAGATAAAGGTGTGGCACCTATCGGTGTGTGGATACTAGTGCGGTAGGCCCATAGAGCAGGGTTTAGTTGGATATGCCAATCTTTCCCAGCATCGTTCACTGTCTTTTTAAGAATTTTCAGGATAGTTTTGTTAGATGCTTCTGCCTACCCATTTCCCTGTGGATAATATGGTGTGGAGAATCTGTGATGGATTTTGAACTTCTCGCATAGCTCTTGTACATCTTGATTCTTGAATGGTCGCCCATTATCTGTGATAATAGTCATTGGTATTCCATAGCGACAGATGATATAGTTCAAGATAAATGTAGCAATTTGTTTTCCTGTGATGTTTATGAGAGGTACTGCTTCAATCCATTTTGTAAAATATTCTGTAGCTACAAGAATGAATTTGTGTCCATTAGATGAGGAAGGATTTATCTTTCCTACTAGATCAAGTCCCCATTGACAACAAGGCCAAGATGTTGCTAAAGCATGTAGTTCTTGTGCTGGTGCATGGACCAAGTTCCCATGGATTTGGTATTGTTTGCATGTTCTTGCTATCTTAAAAGAATCTCGTTCCATAGTCGGCCAATAGTAGCCCAAGCATATGAGTTTTTTTGAAAGGGTAAGACCACTTGAATGAGTGCCACAAATGCCATTATGGACTTCATGTAAGGCCTTCTCATATTCTTCTTGTTCGAGACATCTTAAGAGAGTACCATCTAGACCTCATTTATACAAGGTATTCACAATGAGAGTAAAATGAGATGATTGGCGAATAAAGTTTCTCTTTTGGTTCTTCGATAAGTTAGGAGGTAGGATATTATCTTTTAGGTATGTGTAAGTTTGACCATAGCAGGAGGAATCATGTCCAATAAGTTGATAGATGGTTTGGGAATTAGGACAATTAAAGGTGGGATGAAACAACTCTTCAACCAGGAATTCATAATGTTGTTGATTTTCCTGTGTCTGCAATAGAGAAGCAAGTGTAGCCATGGCGTCTGCTGGTTTGTTGTCATTTCTGGGGATTTGTTCAAAAGTTATTTCTACAAAGTACTTCTTGAAATCATCAGCTATCTTTTTGTAAGGCATGAGTTTGTCATCTTTAGTTTGATAGTCATCATTGATTTGATTAATGACAAGCTGAGAGTCTCCAAAGACCTAAAGTTTTTTAATATTCCATTCTACAGCCATTTTGATGAATAGAATGCCTGCTTCTGATTTACGTTGTGTTCCTCTATTGATGCTTGCTCTTGATCCATGATGTGTTCCATTATTGATGCTTTCTCTTGATCCCTGATGTGTTCCATTATTGATGCTTGGTCTTGATCCCTGATGTGTTCCATTATTGATGCTTTCTCCTGGACTGATATTCGGGTGATGTATTGTAAGATATGGATCAAACCCTGGAACATCTGTATATGACTAGGTAAAGTTGATTTGCCACCTTTTGAATGGTTTCAAGTATTTTTGCCTTGCTGGTTCTGATAGAGAAGTTGCTGGATGTAGATTAGTTGTGTCAATGATAGCTGCCTCTGTTGGTTCTATTAGGATAGATAACTTCTCTTGATAACATTCAAGTAAGGTGTCAAATCTCCCATCTTCTGGCACCTCAAGGAGGTTTTCACCATTAGATGCATCCTTTATTTTTACTTTTTCTCAATCTAATGTTGCCAGTAAATGGTTTTCAGCATTAGACCTGATATTGTTTTCTTGATTTTCACTTTTGCGACTAGGAGATTTGACATCCATTTGACTTGAAGATATGTTAGTGGAATCCCTGGTGAAAGTTGTTGCAGGTTTGATTTCATCAAGATATAAGGATATGGTATAGTCATTAGGTAAGGTATCAATAGCAGTATGTCCTTCATTTTCCCAGTCCATAGGTTCAGGATAGCTTACGAATAAATGATCTTCAGGTTGAATAGTTTCAAAGATATTAGGGGTCGTGATAGAGATGTCAGAGCTTTCAGTATGTATTTCCATATCTAGAACGATACTCTCATCAGAATGACCTCGTATAAGAAGTTCTTGATCATCCTCGGTTAAGTCCATGTCAATCGCATGTGACTCTGATTCAAGTAGGCTAGTTCCTAACATTTTTTCTACACGTGTGAACTATATCGACTTCTATATCTCCTTCTTCATCCCTCTCAATTTGCTCTTGTTTATTTTTCCATGATAGAAAATATTCTCCATTTCCCCGATCTTTTAGCTGAATTTTTTCTTCCATGTTTGACAAGATTGATGCAAATGATTGTTCCTTGGATTGTGTTCTTGAAGGTGAAATAATGACCTCTTGAGCTGATTTCATATTATTACAACACTGCACTGGATTTGAGTCTACTGATATTGTGATTTCCTTCCCATTGTAAGGGAATTTCAGGCACTGATGATATTTTGATGTAATAGATTGTATATCCTGTATCCATGGTCCTCCCAAGAGTATGTTATATGGTAGGTCCAAGTCTAGAACTTGGCATGCTGTATCTTTTTGCAAAGGTCCCACTTTGAGGGGTAATATCACCATTCCTTTAGATGAATGTTCTTCTTCACCAGATGTTTTGATTTTTATCCTTTTCTAGGGATCAACTGCATCTTCTGAATAGCCTAGAGCATGGACAAGATTCATAGAGCAAATGTTCAAGCTAGCTCCCCCATCTATTAGGACATATTTAACAAGTGTTCTATGAATGAGGACTTCAATTTGCAAGGAAGCGCTATGGGGATTTTGCAATGAATCAATGCTTGGATATGAAGGAGATGAGCTTTGAATAGGATCCTCTGAAATAGGTTTGATGGCCATTAGGGATATCCCTTGGGGAACTTGATCTCTAGATGCATTATTTGGCAAGGATGCTATGGAAGGTTCTTGCAAGCATTCAGGAGGTGTAAGAATAGATTGCTTTGGAGAGTCAATTTTCTTATGGATGGATGGATCATTGTTAGATATAGGTGTATGATTTTGATCTTCTTTATCCAAATCCTTTAGGGATCTCTTTAAGAGGTGCATAAAAGAGCCACCTTTCTTTTGAGATGTATTTAAATCCTTGTGAGGTTTTAACATAGTTGGATTCTGATTTTGAACTTGTTTGATTGCTCTGATATGTTTGTTTGTCATGTGTTCTTGTGTTTTTCTTTGGCATGTCATGTTGATATGATTTTTAGCTATTTCAAATGTTTTTGTTTCCATTTCAGGGATTTGATTGTCTAAAAGTTGTTTTGATAAGTGATCAATTGTCAATTTCAAGGCAATAGAGTGATATGACACTAAAACAAAATTCAAGAGTTTAAAAGTTTGCAAGTTTTTCGATCTTCGGTTTAGGAGTGCAATGATGGTGATTTGATAAGAACCAAGTCCTGTAGGAATGATATATCCTATGATGCGGGACAAAGTTATCCTGACAAAACATTTCAGTTTCATGATAAAGGATGATTGATCTTGATGAGAAACTATGTTTGAGTGATCAGTTTATCAAAGAGGGTGATAATGCACTTTGAGATGTTTAGATCTTGAACTTGTTGGGGGTAAGCACTTGAAAATATTGAGGTGTATATTTTCTAAAGTCTGATTTTGACATATAATACTTGACCAAGCAAACCAAGCAGACAATCTAAGCACGGATTGACAAATAACAGGTGTTTATGCTTACTGCAAATTGATCAAGCAAAACTGATAAATCTGAAACAGGCATGTAAGACACAGCTCTGGACTGACAGATGCATAGTTTTGTATGACATAAGATTTAACTTAGGATGACACAAGATATAAAATAGAATGATAGACTACTATCTTTATGTGTAAAGCAATGTTTCGTATGACATAGAACCTTGACTCGTATGATAGAAGACCAAGCAGTACGACATAATATCTTGACTCGTACGACAGGTATTTTAACAGGTGTAAAAAGTATTTGTTTGTTTGAGTTTTGATCACTAAATTTTGATGTTTTACTTTGGTTTTCCAGTTTTTAAGTGCCTAATTTTTCAATTTAGGGATGAATACACAACAAACACATGATGTGATACATGACTCTCAATCAAGCTAAACCCTAAGGAAGTTGGCTGAGAATGAAAACCTTTGCTTGCTGACTTAGGTACATACCCAATAGCTAATCAAAATACGGCCGCTGAGTCTCACGCAATGGATTCTCAACGCCATATTATCCGACTCCAAACGCTAATGGGGACACGATATGACAAGTGTCTTGGGAGAGTTACTATCTCTCTTGCACAAATATTATCACCCTTTCGGAGGTGAATTGGGTAGCTTCTATTTTAACCGGCACTAGTAAGGGATCCGTTCAGCACGTCGGGGTATAAACTCAATTAAGAGGTCTCCCAACCCTGAAAACCAAGGTTTGATATACCCGAAGGTACGGAGGAGAGCTATTCTCGAGCACTATCATTGCTTTGATTTTCATCAAAAACACATTTATTTTATAATGGGTTGGATTACTTGGTGTTAGCCGTTCCCACTTAGGTCATTCCCCTCTCACTGGCCTTAAGGGCTAAGAGTTAATGACTCCTCGGGAGGGCAAGCCTGCTAAAGAGATGCACTAATGAAAGCAAAATATGAGTCTAGCTTTCTAATCACCAAAATGTCATGCTTTGTGAAGTGAATCTATACCTGCAAAGACAATGCACTCAATAAATCATTACAAGCATGGTTAGAAGATTTAAATCAAAGAAAGATAAAACCATAGCTAATCGACTTATTGCCTCCTAGTAAATGCGAGTATGAAAAATGCTCTGAGATTTGATTATGCAAATTCCAGTGACTTGACTACACTTAGATGGAGGATTTGAATGCTGAAAATGCATGATCTAGCAAGAATAGCATTATTAAGCTATATGAATCTAGAAAATGAGCTAGAATTAAGATGCAATTAAGCTAAAATTGAGCATGATAACATTGCTAAAGATGATAAGCTATAGTAACAATGCAAATGATGAATCAAAATGATATGAATTGGGACCCATATTTCTCCAAAATGAGGTCTATTTATAGGATTTTCCAAGGCTAAGGGTGATGTGGCAAGAATCAATGGTCAAGATTAATCTAAAGATATCAATGGTTAAATTGGAGGAGGATGGCAAAGGGGTTGGATTAAAGGGAACATTTGTCATCTCTATGGTGACAAGTGTCAAGAGGCTTCTAGAAGGGTTGGATGAAAGGGAATGTTGGTATTTTGGTATGGTTTTATCATTGATGTCAACACCTACTAAAACACTAGCACTTTGGAGATCCAGAAGCATTCACCGGCAAGCAAGTAACTATTGCACAGTTATTGGTATATGGTTCACCGGCAGGATATAATGATCACCGGCACTTGGAATTATGTGGAAGACACTTGATAATATCGAAGACATCTTTTGGACATCTTGTTATGGAGTTTTGTTCATCGGTATATTCATATTTGCATATTTTCTTTTACTGGCAAATAGGTCCAGGGTTACCTAGGGTTACACCGACAAGTTTATCTTTTTTAGATCAGCATGGCACGCTAAGGAAATGATTAATTATTGTTGTAAATGCATTAAGCCAACATGTTCAATTGATTATTGCATCAGATATTATATTGTTGTAAAATGTTTTTATTGTAATATCTTGTAGAGCCGACCTACTAAAATTGGTCTTAGGTTATGGTATAAATGTAAGATCTTAATTGTAAGATTGAATGTGGGAATGCGAAAAAGAATTGTGTGAAGGTATATGTGAGATTAAGCAGAGCTATACATGAAGAAATCATTTGAAGGTGAAGTTAGGTTTTTGTGAAAGCATATTAGCATTACACCGGTACTAAATCCAGCATATGAAGATGCTATTTTGTGCAGTACATTCTTATTGGATTTAACCATCCAACTATAGTCAGTGTGACTCCCATTTTGTAATTGAGCAGTGAGCTCTAGGCTGTTGGCCTTTCTGCATGTGCAGACCCCATTTATGTACACTTACTATCTGTAGTAGTATCATCTGATTGTGGGTAAGGTTTCCCACCATGGTATTTCCCCTTACAGGGTTTCCATGTACAAATATTGGTGTCATGTGTTGCGGATGACTTTGTGTTCATGTTTCATGCATTAATCTTTACCAGTATAGATAATAACTGTTAACACTGTCTACCGACATACTTAACTGGTTTACCGGTATTAAGCATTAAGTTGGTTAAGTTGTTTTTGGTTTAAAATTAGTTGATGACTGATTCACCGCCCCCCTCTCAGTTGTCTCCGAGACCTAACAAGGAACACTTAGTGACAAGTGTCACAAGGTTCTAGAAGATGTTGGATGAAAGGGGACATGGTGGTAGGTAGAATGGGTTAGGTTTAGGAATGGTTAGGTTTAGGAGTGGTAGAAGTTAGGAGAATTTGAATTTAAAAATTCAAATAATAGGAAAAAGGTTAATTAATCTCAACAACTCATGAATTTGATTTGTTTTAATTAATTAGAGGATTAGAAGAAATAATTTTGGATGAGGGAATTAATTAATTTGAATTAATTAATCAAAGGGGATGAAATGAACCTATTAAATAAATCCTTAGATTTATTAATAAGTAGATGAAATGGGAAATTTAATCAAATTGCTTAGTGAATTCAATTAAATTGGGGAGGAGAGATTAATTAAATAACCGCTTATTTAATTAATTATCTTCAAACCATTTTTAGGTGTATACACAACTAGTTACAAATACCAACTTATCCAGCTACCCCCCTTAAGAAGTAGCTCTCCTTCATCAACACCGGAAAAAGGTTTCTTTATAAATTATGTCGGTTTGATGCCAAGCATCAACTATCTAAGTCTCTACTGGTGAGGGTATAACCTCAAGCTGCTCTCTGAGATATTAAAAAGTTTCTTTAGGCAAAGGCTTAGTAAAAATGTCTTCAATCTGCTCTTTAGTATTCACATAAACCAATTTCACATCTTTTGCTTCAACATTCTCTTTCAGAAAATTATATTTGATAGAAACATGTTTAGTTTTAGAGTGAAATACGAGATTTTTAGATATGTCAATTGTTGTTGAATTATCACAATAGATGATTATAGGTTCTTTGCATTTTACCTTTATCTCCTTCAACATTTTCTTAATCCATAATACCTGAGTACAATTAGTTGTTGCTGCAACATATTCTGATTTTGTTGTTTATAATAATGTACAACTCTGTTTCTTGCTCAACCATGAAATCAATCTACTACCAAGAAAGAATGCCCCATCGATGGTGCTCTTTCTGTCATCTACATCTCATGCCCAATTAGCATCAGTGTATGCACATAACTCAAAATTTTCATCTTTAGGATACCATAAACCAAGATTTGTCATGCCTTGTAAATACCAGAAAATCCTTTTCACTATCGATTCATGATTTTCTCTAGGATCACTCTGAAATCTTGAAACAATACATACTACATTCATTATATCAAGTCTTGTTTGTGTCAAATATAGTAAATCTCCAATCATGGATTTGTATCTTGTCAGATTAATAGGAGTTGAATCATCCTTCAATGATAGTTTGTCAGTTGTTGTCATAGGAGTACTTATCGGTTTAGAGTTTTCCATACCAAATTTCTTCAATAATTCCTTCAAGTATTTTGATTGACATAAGTATACCTTTATCAGTTTGAGAAATCTGCAATCCTATAAAAAAAATTATTTCCCCAACCATAGACATTTCAAATTCTTTCTGCATTTTGTTAGAAAAGTCTTTAAACAATCCATCTTCTCCTCCAAAAATGATGTCATAAAAAAAAGCTTCAATAACCAAAATATCTTCATTAGTCACTTTGATATATAAGTTATTGTTAGCATTACCTTTAGTGTAACCAAGTTTTATAATATATTTACCCAATCTAGCATACCAAGCTCTAGGAGCTTGCTTCAATCCATATAAAGCTTTCCTTAACCTACAAACCATATATTTATCATTTGTCAATTAAAATCCATTAGGTTGTTCAATGTAGACTTCCTCTTCCAGATCACCATTAAGAAATACACATTTAACATTCATTTGATAAACTTTATAGTTCTTGTGTGCTGCAAATGCAAGAAATAATCTAACTGTTGGCATTATGTGAACTGGTATGAGGACATAATGACATTGTGTGTTGTCATTGATGTCAATATGATGAAGAGAAGAGAACTGTTATAACATGGTGAACTGGCATATGGTTATGGGAACCGACACATGGAAGCTTTGTATGACTACCGGTTGGTAGTCTCAACTTCAGGGTTTCCGATTGAAGTGCTTCAAGCCTGTGTGGCTCAACCGATGACTTTGTGTGATGAGTTAGCATGGTAATGAAGAATAGATCGTGTTGCCACATAAGCCTTGTGTGCGTGAAGGATCTTGCATGAAGGAGATTGTTCCTATCTACCTTGAGAAAGTGTGAAGTCTGTAAATGGTAATAACATGTGATGGGTTATCAACCGCCATGAAATCGGTGGAAAACAAACGATAGAGAATGTCTTGAGATTCGATCAAGACTGTTGCATTTAATGCAGTGTGCTCAATGGTCAGGATTGAACCGTTTGAATTCCTTAACCTAATAGGTTTAGGGTTTAGGGTTTATGCTATCGACCTATCTTCTTTCCCTATAAGGTTGATGTTGTGTTTCATTCTGAGGTTGTTGGAAAAAGTTGTGTGTGTGTGTATCCAAGAGAAGAGATACATGATTCTTGCTAGACCAGAGGAGAGAAGTGATACCTACAGAGTGTAAGTGTAGAAGGTGAAGAGGAGCTAAAGCGGATCTGCATTGGCATTGAGTGTTACCAGATCATTGAAATACCTGTTGATCTCTAACCACCTCAATAGTTGGAAAATCCCTTAACAGGGTAGCTTTAACCGACTTGCTATAAATCCTTTAATAGGGTGACTCAAACCATTAAGTTCTTGAAATCCTCTAACAAGGTAACCTTTAACAGGGTTTAACCCTTAACCGAGTGATCCCTAATAGGATCGGTTCCTAACAGAACCTATTGTATCAGTCTTTAACCGGACAAGGCTCCTAACAAAGCGGACTTCTAAAGAGTTCAAAAAAAAGCTTGTGGGTATTCATCCCCACCGTGGTTTTTCCTAGTTGGGTTTCCACATGAAAAATATGTGTGTCATATGTGATGTCTTCTTCATGTGATGCTATGTTGTTTTTTGTCAAGCGGTGAATCATATTGATCTAGTTGTTTATATATACATCTTTGATGGTAGATTACTTGTTCATGCATTAGGGTGAAATGGAAATGAAGTGTTAGATTGTATGAGAAGATAAGTGTCAACCGTTTTATGCTTGTCTCAGTTATTCTGGGTTTTGCCAGTTGTACTCTATTTAAAGACTGGTGTTATTGTTTGTCTGTCAACACACAGTGTCTGCTAACAAACCGGTTTAAGATTATGTTTTTATCTGTACTAATTCACCCCCCCTCTCAGTACCAGTTTGGTACTATCCGTTCATCATTGAGTTATCAATTGGTATCAGAGCGTCCTCTAGGTCCTCTGTGTTATAAGCTTAACCACTTGAGGTAAAGATCCTAGTCTAATGATGAAGAGGGAAGGTCCAAAGTTTAACAGGGAAAAATTCAGTATATGGAAAGACAGAATGAAGATATACATCAGAAGCATGGGTGCTCAACACTAGAGCTATGTTGAGAATGCCTATGTTTCCCCTATCGGTACTCTCACTGATGACCAAAAGAGAGAAATGCAGGAGAATGGGCAAGTCATGGAAGCCCTAATTAGTAGTTTATCTGACATTGAGTTTATTGATGTCCAAGATAAGGTAAATCCCAAAGAGGTATGGGATACTCTTTAAAATATCTATGGCGGTGATGAGCATGTTAAACAAGCTAAGGAAGAAAGCCTTAGAGGGAAGTTTGAAGACATGCGGATGGTTGAAGGTGAGACCATTCAACAGTATGGAATAAGAATCAAAGCCATTGTTGGAGATATCAAGAGTGCAGGTAGTAAAATGGAAGATTCCACTATGGTAAGCAAAGTCCTGAGATCCTTATTACCAGTCTATGCAATAAGGGTTGCTGCTATTCAGGAGCTGAGATCAATAGATAAGACTAAGGTATCCCTAGACTCCATGATTGCAAAGTTGACAACCTATGAGCTAAACAATTTTGATGGTAGTGTTCAAAAGACTGAATCAGCTTTCAAAGCTTATGTTGTACCATCAAGAAAAGGAAAAGAAGCTAGCACTAGTGGTGAACCAAGACAGAGCAGAGAAATAGATGATGAGGAGATTCTGATGGCATTTGAAGCTCTTCTTTCTAGGAAACTTCCTAAGGGAACCGGCAAATACAGAGGTAAGCTTCCTTTGAAATGCTTTTCTTGTAACTGGATAGGACATATTGTTGTAAACTGTCCTAATGGTGACAACAAGGACAAACCGGAAAGGTTCAAGAAATTCAAAGGAGGAAACTGGAGAAACAATTTTGTGGCAGTCGATGAAGGTGTCACAGATGAGGAATCAGAAGATGAAGAAAATGAAGATATTGTGTTTGTTGTTGTCAAGGAAGATGTGTCAGACAAGAAGGCTCTTGTCTCCTGGTTTGATAATTCCAATGAGTGGATTATTGACAGTGATTGTTCTCACCATATGACTGGTGACCAGAGCAAGTTTCTATCCTTGGAAGAGTATGATGGTGGTGTGGTTTGTTTTGGCAATGATGCACCATGCATGGTCAAAGGCAGAGGGTCCAACTCTCTGAATGGAAAGAGTAGTGTTGACAATGTGTATTGGGTTGATGGTCTCAGACACAACCTTCTGAGTGTTTCCCAGCTAAATGATAGTGGTCTCACTCTGGAATTCAAGAATGGAGTGTGTAAAATCAAAGGAAAGAATGGTGAATTGGTGGCCATCGGCATGCAGACCAAAGGTAACCTATTTCAGCTGAATGCAAATATAAGTACATGTCTTATGGCTAAATTTGATGATAGCTGGATATGACATAGGAGACTCTGCCATGTAAACTTTTATAACATTGTGAAGGCTAGTAAGATCAAGGTAGTTAGAGGGTTGTTGGTGCTAAGCAAACTGGATAATACCTTGTGCAGAGAGTGTCAATTGGGGAAAATGTCTTCCTCAACCTTTAAAGGTAAATCTTTCACTGCTTACAATTTGCTTGATCTTGTGCATACTGATTTGTGTGGTCCTATGAAAACTAGGAGTGTGCAGGGTGATACGTACTTCATGATTCTCACTTATGACTGCTCAAGAATAATGTGGGTCACATTCTTGAAAGATAAGTCTGAAGCTTTTGTAAAGTTCAAAGCTTTCAGAGCATTAGTAGAGAAGGAAAGTGATAAAAGAATCAAGTGCCTGAGAACTGATCAGGGAGGGGAATTCACTTTCAGTGAATTCAACAAGTACTATGAAGAACAAGGCATCAAGAGACAATTGTCTGCCCCCCGGACTCCACAATAGAATGGCCTAGCAGAGAGGAATAACTGGACTGTGGTTGAAGCAGCTAGAACTATGTTGATTCAAGGAAAGGTAGCCCACACCTTTTGGAGAGAAGTGGTGAACACTGTAGTCTATACAATGAACTGGGTACTCATCAAGAAAGGTAAGGATAAAACTCCTTATGAGTATTGGACCGGTAAGACACCTGTGGTTAGCTACTTTAGAGTATTTGATAGCAAATGTTACATCAAGAGGAGTGAACACCAGAGCAAATTTGATGCAAAATGTGATGAGGGAATATTCCTAGGGTATTCCACCAAGAGCAAAGCTCTCAAGTGTTTCAATAATAGGACTCAAAGAATTATGGAAAGTATCAATGTAAGAGTTGATGAAACCTTTGAGAAAATTGAGGAAACTGGTAGTGAGCAAGAGGTAAATGAACCGGTTGTAACCTTCTGGGAACCGGTTGTCAGTCAACCGAGTACCAGTAACAGTGTTCCTACACTGGTAGATGTAGATGTTGATACTGATGGAGATGAGGATGAAGAAGAAATACAAGAGGAATCTATCAAGACCATTCCTCGGTATGTCAAGTTGAATCATGATCCTAAGCATATCATAGGAGATAAGGATGCAGGAATCCTTACAAGAAGAAAGGTCAGAGAAAACTCATGTATGATCTCTGAATTTGAGTCTAAATCATTCAAAGAGGCACATAAAGATGAAGACTGGATCAAGGCAATGGAAGAGGAACTTGACCAAATAGAGAAAAATGGTACATGGTCTTTGGTACCTAGACCAGAGCATAAAAATGTCATTGGTACCAAATGGGTTTTCAGAAATAAGCTAAATGAGGATGGTACAATGATTAGGAACAAAGATAGACTAGTGTGCAAAGGATATGCCCAAGAAGAAGGAGAAGACTATGGAGAAACCTTTTCTCCTGTAGCCAGATTGGAAGGAGTTTGTATGCTTCTTGCATATGCAGCTTTTAAAAGTTTCAAAGTATATCAAATGGATGTAAAATCTACATTCCTAAATGGTGTACTTGAAGAGGAGGTGTATATAGAGCAACCAAATGGGTTTACCCTATCTAAAGATAGTGGCATGGTATGTAGGCTACATAAAGCCTTATATGGTCTAAAGCAGGCACCTAGAGCTTGGTATGAACGTCTGCATTCCCATCTTATGAAGATTGGATTTGAGAGAACAAGTGAAGATAGCAATATCTACTTGAAGTCTGAAGGAGATCAGATCCTGATCTGTGAGGTATTTGTTGATGACATTATCTTTGGTGGAGATGACAAAATGAGTCATGAGTTTGCAGATGAGATGAAGAAAGAGTTTGAGATGTCATTCATAGGGGAGATTAAGTTCTTCATTAGACTGCAGATCCAGCAGATGAAAGATGGAATCTTTATCACTCAGTCCAAGTATGTCAAAGAGGTGTTGAAGACCTTTGGCATGGAAGATAGCAAACCGGTTGGTACACCGATGGTGACCGGTTGTAAACTATCCAAAAAGGATGACTCAACATTGGTTTATGAGAAGGAATACCGATCAATGATTGGTAAGTTGCATTATGTCATGCATAGCAGACCAGATATTGCACATGTAGTTGGTATTACTGCAAGGTTCTAGAAAAGACCAAGAGAATCCCACTTGGTTGCAGTCAATCGGATTCTTAGGTATCTGAAGGGAACTGTTGATTATGGATTGTGGTATCCATATAGAAAGGATTTCAACTTGAAAGTATACACAGATGCTGATTGGGCAGGTAATGTAGATGACCGGAAAAGCACAACCAGTGGTGCATATTTCTTGGTGGTAGAATGGTCTCATGGATGAGTAAGAAGCAAAGTTGTATCTCTCAGTCTACAACGGAAGTAGAGTATGTTGCAGCTTTCATGAGCTGCACTCAAACAATTTGGATGAAGCATGTGTTAAATGGCTTCAAAGTTCCTGAATCTGAACTGGTAAGTATATTTTGTGACAATACTAGTGCAATTATCATCTCCAAGAATCCGGTTTTACATTCTAGAACCAAGCACTTTGAGCTTAAGTATCATTTCTTGAGGGAAAAGGTTTAGAACAAAGAGATTGCACTGGAACATGTTTCCAGTAAGGAGCAGTTAGTAGACATATTCACCAAGCCTCTCTCAAAGGCTACATTTATGTACTTAAGAGGTGAATTAGAGGTTTTGCCCCTTCAGGAGGTAAACTAAAGGCATATGCTCCACATCAGTCAGGTATTGCATAGTCAATTTTTTTTTGGATTGATGTGTTGAAGGATGCTACTCCTCAGGGGGAGCAGCATAATGGAGTAGAGAAGCTTGTGCCTCCACTTTGGCATTGTTGTCAAAGGGGGAGAAGATGTGAAGCAGAGAAGATATCTGTAGAAATTGGGGGAGAAGATGTGAAGCAGAGAGATATCTTTGTACATTGCCATCAATGCCAAAGGGGGAGATTGTTGGTATTATGTGAACCAATATGAGGACATAATGACATTGTGTGTTGACATTAATGTCAATATGATGAAGAGAAGAGAACCGATATAACACGGTGAACTGGTATATGGTTATGGGAACCGGCACATGGAAGCTTTGTATGACTACCAGTTGGTAGTCTCAACTTCAGGGCTTCTGGTTGAAGTGCTTCAATCCTGTGTGGCTCAACTGGTGACTTTGTAAGATGAGTTAGCATGGTAACAAAGAACAGATCATGTTGCCACATAAACCTTGTGTGTGTGAAGGATCTTGCATGAAGGAGATTGTTCTTATCTAAATCAGGAATGTGTGAAGTCTGTAAATGGTGATAACGTGTGATGGGTTATCAGCCACCATGAAATCGATGGAGATGTCTTGAGATTGGATCAAGACTATTGCATTTAATGCAGTGTGCTCAATGGTCAGGATTCAACCATTTGAATTCCTTAACCTAACAGGTTTAGGGTTAGGGTTTATGCTACTGACCTATCTACTTTCCCTATAAGGTCGATGTTGTGTTTCTTTCTGAGGTTGTTGGCAAAAGTTGTGTGTGTGTATCCAAGAGAAGAGATACATGATTCTTGCTAGACCAGAGGAGAGAAGTGATACCTACAGAGTGTAAGTGCAGAAGGTGAAGAGGAGCTAAAGTGGATTTGCATTGGCATTAAGTGTTGTTACCAGATCATTGAAATATATGTTGATCTCTAACCACCTCAACAGTTGGAAAATCCCTTAACAGGGTAGCTTTAACTGGCTTGTTGTAAATCCTTTAACAGGGTGACTCAAACCATTGAGTTCTTGAAATCCTCTAACAAGGTAACCTTTAATAGGGTTTAACCCTTAACCAGGTATTCTAGCCATCCTTTAATTAGGTGATCCCTAACAGGATCGGTTCCTAACATAACCTATTGTATCAGTCTTTAACTGGACAAGGCTCCTAACAGAGTGGACTTCTAAAGAGTTCAAAAACAAGCTTGTGGGTATTCATCCCCACTATGGTTTTTCCCAGTTGGGTTTCCACGTGAAAAATATGTGTGTCATATGTGATGTCTTCTTCATGTGATGTTATGTTGTTTTCTGTCAAGCGGTGAATCATGTTGATCTAGTTGTTTATATGTACATCTTTGATGGTAGATTACCTATTCATGCATTAGGGTGAAATGGAAATGAAGTGTTAGATTGTATGAGAAGATAAGTGTCAACCGGTTTATGCTTGTCTCAGTTATTCTGGGTTTTGCTGGTTGTACTCTGTTTAAAGACCCGTGTTACTATTTGTCTATCAACGCATAGTGTCTACTAACAAACCAGTTTAAGATTGTGTTTTTGTCTATACTGATTCACCCCCCTCTCAGTACCGGTTTGGTACTATATGTTCATCATTGAGTTATCACTGACTGCCTCAATTCTAGCTACCGGTGCAAAGGTTTCATTGTAACAAATTCCTTCTTTCTGTGAATATCCCTTAGACACTAATCTTGCTTTGTTTCTAATTACCTTACCATCTTTATTAAGTTTATTTCTAAATACCCATTTAGTTCCAATTACATTTTTATTTTTTAGGTTGGGGAACCACTGTCCATGTATTGTTCTTTTCAATTTGTTCTAATTCATCTTCCATAGCCTTAATCCAATGTTTGTCTTCACATGCCTAAATAACAAATGTTGGTTCAATTTGAGAAATTAAACATACCTCTTCATTTGCCAATCTTCCTCTAGTCATAACTCCTTAATACTTATTCCCAATTATCTAACTTTTAGAGTGATTCAATCTAACATACCTGGGTGTGTTCATTTGCTGTCGTTCTTCAATCACTGTGGAATTCTCTGATGATGCTGGTGTGACTGGATCAACATTTTGCACTGGTGCATTCTGTATAGATTCATTTGTGATTATCTCAATTGCCAGTTCAGAATCCATAGACATTGAATTTCTTCTAAAGTATTCATCAGTCTTCACATTTGTACTTTCAATGATTTTTTGCAATCTTTTATTAAAACATCTATATGCTTTGCTTTTAGATAAATACCCAAGAAATATTCCTTCATCACTTCTAGGATCAAATTTTCCAATATACTCATCTCTCATAATGTAACATTTACTCCCAAAATATTCTGAAGTACTTAAGAGTAGGAATATCACAAAACCATAATTCATAGGGTGTCTTACCAATTTTACCTTTGATGTGAACTCTGTTGAAAGTGTAAACCGTTGTATTCACTTCTTCTCTCCAATATACATGAGGTAGATTTGTTTCTGATATCATTCTTCTAGCTTCATCTAGAATAGTTCTATTCTTCCTTTCCGCAACTCCATTTTGCTGAGGTGTCTAGGGTGTTGATAGTTGTCTTCTAATTCCACACTTCACAAAATGTATTGTACTCCTTAGATGTAAATTCACCTCCTTGATCTGATCTTAACCATTTGATTTTCTTGTCGGTTTCATTCTCTACAAGTGCCTTGAATAATTTAAATTTCCCAAAAGCTTCTGAATTCTCCCTAAAAAAAAGTAACCCAACACATTCTAGAATAATCATCAATGATTAGTGTAATACCCTAAAATTGGTCATCTAAACCATGGGCCCCTAATCTCGACAACATCACCAAGGTCCTAACCAAAGGCAATTAAATTAATCTTGAGCACATTATTAATTCTTTAATTATCAAAAATCACATGGCAAATCAACTACTCAACATTAATTAAATATTTATTTAATTAATCAAATCATTTCCAAGAATATCATTTTGATCAATTATCCCATTTTAATTTATTAAATATCCTTGCATATTTAATTAATTAATAAATTTGTCATTCAATCATGCAAAAAGGATTAATTTATTACAAAAGATGAATTAATTTATTACAAAGAGTTGAATTGAAACAAAACAAAAAGAATTGAATTGAGAGAGAAATCAAACTTGAGATATTATTTCTTTTTCTAAATTTAGAATATGAAATCAGAAAAGCAATTTAATTGAATTAGTGAATTATTCTCTAAAATTGGAACTTAAAGCTTTTCAGAAAAAGAAGTTTGTTTGCATTGAAAAAAATCTCTTTCTTGAATGAATCAAATATGTGCATGGAATTATCTATTTTTATCAGATATGCATGGAATTAATTTATTATTATTTTCCAATGCAACTTGGACTTCTAATTTGAATGCATTTCAATTAAACTATAATTGGAATCTATCTCAAGGTTAACTGAACATGATTTCTCAATTATTTTCAATTAATCCTAAATTGAGCTTTTTGTGATTCTCTATAAATTCAGTCTTTAGCTCTCATTCCAATACACCCCAGAGATTTTTTAGAACCCGCTTGGAGATTATTATCACGCTAATTTCGCTCTGGAGTCATTGAAATTATTGTGCTTTTTAGATTATTTACATCCATTTTACATTCATTATTGCTTGCATCCACTGTTGCTTGAATTGGTTATTATTGCTTGAATTATTCATCCATCTCGCATCCATATAGCTTAAATATCATATAGATTAAATCCTTTGTCTTGATGTAGTCTAGTCACTGGTATTGCTTATAAAATCTGAGAGCAATCTTATATCCGCATCTTTTAGAAGGCAATTAGTCGCTTTGCTATGGTTTATTTCTTATTGATTATTGATTACTAACCATGCATATAATGACTTAATTGAAGTGTTGTGCTTGCAGCTACAGGTTCACTTTTTCACACACACATCTCTAGTGACCACCATGGGGCCCGAAGACTACATTTTTTTGGCCTCCAAGACTGACTTCTTTATTTTTTGTTATTTTCCAGGTTTCAAATTTTTTTGGTTTTTCATCCGTACATCTCGTATGACAATTCTTACAACCTGAAACGACAAACTGCAGGTGTCGCACAAATTACGAATATATTATCGTATGATCAGATCCTTTGTCATACGAGCAGAAATCCTTCGTCGTACAAGCCAACATCATCAGCAATCTTCTTTCGTACGATACCGCATCCTGTCTCATACGAGTCAAGTGTTTGTCGTACGATTCTGTATTTTCTGGTAAAAGAGGCAAATTTCATATTTTTTTCATTTTTGATTGATTATTCTAATGACTTACCCTGACTTTTTATCTGTCTATCTCAGAGTTTTTCATAGCCTAACTAGTTTTTGCAGAACGCTTGTCGAAGAATATGCTTATCGCACAAAGACAATATGAAAACTGATTCATTGTCTTTGCAGGTTGCCTGAAGGAGAATCGACTAAACATTGCGTATTCTTTAAATTCATTTTTAGGAACCTAACTTGCTATCTAGTTAAAGAACAAATCTATCTTTTGTGCTTTTAAAAGATTCAGAGAGGTAGGAGAGTATGCTTGTCTTTTTCTAGACAATCAAAAATCGAGACCCTTGAAGCTTTTTCTTTGTTTGAGATTTGTACATCTTTAGCAGGCCTACCCTCCTGAGGGGTCGAAAAACTCTTAAAGCCATTACAGCCGGTGTGAGGGGAACGACCTAAGTGGGAACGGCTAGATGCCAAGTACTCCAACCCACTATAAAATAAATGTGATTTGATGAAAATCAAGTCAACGACAGTGCTCGGGAATAGCTCTCCTCCATACCTTTGGGTATATTAAACCTTGGTTTTCAAGGCTAGGAGACCTCTTAATTGAGTTTATACCTCAACGCACTGAATGAATCCCTGACTAAATCCAATTTAAAATTAGAAGCTACCCGGTTCATCCCCGAAAGGGGGATAATCTTTGTGCAAGAGAGATAGTAACTCTCCCAAGATACTTGTCATTTCGTGCCCCCATTAGCGTTTGGAGTCGGATAATACAGCATTGAGAATCCGTTGCGTGAGACTCAGTGGCCATATTCTGATTAGCTATTGGGTGTGTACCCGAGTCTACAAGCAAATGTTTTCTTTCCTCACCAAATTCCTTAGGGTTTGCATGTTGGGATTGGATTCACTATACATACTACTTATTTTCTGTGTTTTCATCCCTGAAACAAAACCTGAAATACCAAAAATCAATGAAGACTAGAAACAAATCAGTGAGTCAAAATTCTGTCCGTGTCAGAAACTAGTCCATCCTAGGTCAAAACTTTGTCCGTGTCAGAAACTAGTCCATCCTAAGTCAAAACTCTGTCCGTGTCAGAAAATAGTCTATCCTGGTCAAAAACCAGTCCATCTCAGAATTGGTCATACTCAACAATCGAAAAAAACTCAAAATTTCTAGGCTCTGTTCTATGAACAGTCGTATGAGTCTGATAATTCATCGTCCTATATAACATCTTGTGTCATACGAGTTTTTTGGTTTGTCATCCTAAACCCAATTTTGTGTCGTACGAGTCATTTTATTCTATCGTCTGACTCTATATCCTGTGTCATACGAAACAGAACTGCTCTGAGTCTTTTGTCATCCTGCACATGCCCATTTGTCATACGGTATGAGGCAACAACTCGTACAAAACAGAACTATTGTTGTCCTATAGCTGCTAAATTATCGTCCGGTCCGAAAAATCCTATCGTACGAGTCTCTGGTTTTGTCAGAATAGAACAGTCAAACTTGCCTAAAAATAGCTTACAGTAAACATAATACTGGTTATCATTTTCCTGAGCATAAATAGATCAAGATAGTGTACCTCTGCCATTTGCGTTGCACGATTTGGTCAATCACCTTTCAGCTAGTTCAATCAACTACCTATCAAATTTCAGTCACTTAGATAACGTCTTATACAGGATAGATTGTTCCCAAAACCAGACTGAATCTTACACTACGCTTAGAATCAACTTAGATAACATCTTAGATAGGATAGATCATTCCTGAAATCAGACAAAATCTTAGTTGTTTCTCCTAAACAATACTCTAAACAGAACAACTAGCTCTACAATTGATCTTGACCTCTGCATCACAAAACAACTCTAGGTCACACTAATCCATAAAAATGCCTATTCAAACCAAGAGTTCTTGTAAGAAACAAGACAAAGGCAAAGAACAAACCTTCACCTATCAATATAATCCATTCTACATGAAGGATCCACTCACTGACATACCGTCGTCATCAAGTAGACCAATTTTTTATGAACCAAAATCTCCCACTATACATGAGACAGAATACAATGATGGAAACAAATATGACCGTAATATTCCTAAAAATCATAATGACTCCTCATCATGAAGTGAGATTGACAAAGATGCTGAACCTCCAGAAAAATAAATCCTTGATTGTCAGAAAGATAAAGACTTTAGAAAATGATGAAAACTATCATGACCCGAGAAAAGGAAGACTATTTCTTAGAACTAGCAAATCAAGGTGCCAAACTTCCTATTGGATATGATGTTCAGACACTTGTTACTAAAAGGGAAGACTCACCTATAATCATGGTACACAAACAGTTACTAGTTTTGTGGACAGAGCTCACAGAGTTGAAGAATAAGGACAAGTCCCTGAAACAATCTCTGGAAACAATATGTTTGTTTCCATTTGACAAAAATCTACACATGCCTCCATTTCCTTCATGAGTGGAAATCCTAAAATTTGACAAATATGACGGTACCTCAGATCCTCAAGATCATGTTAGGGAATTTAGTGCTTCTTGTATGGAATTCATGCATGATCAAACGTACCTCATGCGTCTCTTCCCAAGGAGTTTAGGGGGTCAAGCAATGGAATGGTTCTCAAGTCTACCCAAAGGAATAAAAAAATTTGAAGAACTAATCCAACTATTTTTACAACAATACTCGTACAACATTCGACATCCTCTGACTATGATCGATCTTTGTAATACTCAACAGAAAACAGGGGAACCTCTTCTTACTTTTCTCCAATGCTAGAGAAGGATGTTCTCTAGGTACCCACGACCTATTCTAGACTCTGAGAAAATGGATATATTTGTCAATAACTTGGTCCCCGAAATGAAATATAGCATACAAATGCAAGTACACCCATCATTTAACAAAATGGTAGATAATGCCATTCGAATGGAGGATGTGCTCATAAAGAAGGGAGATATCACACCTTGGAAAGAAACACAAACAGGATCTAGCTCTAAAGAGAAGAACAAGTATTGGAAATTTGCCAAAGACAACAACAAGAATGTTGTTAATGATGGAGTAGTAGACACTGTCAAAACCAACTCAAAATCCACAATATTCAACCTGGCTAGTGGTACACAAGCACTTAAAGCTGCTAAGATTGCAACAAAGAATCTGCCAAAGAAAACAAAGGAATGGTTCAAAGAAAAGCCTTGGCTTTCCAAGCCTAAGCGTGATTTTACTCCTCTTGAAGAATCATATGAGTTTGCTTTCAAAAATCTATTTGCAAACAACTTGATAACACTACTAGATAACTCCAGACCATATGATCTGGATGTCAAACCAAGATGGTGGAGAGAAAATGAATATTGTGACTTCCATCGAAATAAGGGTCATAACATAAACAATTGCATGAAGCTAAAACATGAGATTCAGGATCTCATAGACGTTGGTAAAGTTGCTATTGGGAATCATCCAACCGATGTTGATCATAAAGCATTTAAAGACCCTTTGCTTGCTTACAAACAAGGTGATTCCTCAAAGACCAAAGGAGGTGCCAAGGTAAATTATGCTTATGCCAGCCAGGACAACATTATCAACATGATTGAACCTTCACACTCAGAATATTGCAATGTGATTATAGTTCAAGATAAACCAAATGAATCACGATATGCAAAATCTCTGACCAGATCTCAAAAGAAAGTTACCCTCCAAGGAGCTAGTTCTTTCAACCCGGCTCAAGAAACATCAAATCCAACAGCCTTGCCAAACAAACCAAAGGAATCAACCTTGGATAAATTTAAAAGATTAACCTCATCATCATCCTCTGGATATAGTGTGGTTGAATAGTTAAAAAGACAAATGGTCAAATTTCAATTTTTGAATTGCTACAGCTCTCATCTGCTCACAAGGAAATCCTAGACAAAGCATTGCTCACTACCAACGTTCCAAAAGATTTAGACATTGATCGGTTTCAGTCTATGGTGGGTCATCTGACTTCACCTCATTATCTGACCTTCTCTGAAGAAAATGACAATTCATTAAATCATCCACATAACCAACCATTGCATATTGAAGCCATGATCCACAAGCATAGAGTTAAATGTGTTTTGATAGATGGAGGCACGGGGTTGAATATCTGTACTTATCATCTGCTTACACAACTAGGATTCTTTGAAAATGTCATTGATCCAAGCAAGAAAATAACAATTAAAGCCTATGATGAAGAAGAGAGGATCTCCAAAGGTCTGGTATCATTACCAATCAGAGTGGGACCTGTAGATAGAGATGTCCTTTTCCAGGTTCTCAATATTGCATTGTCATACAATATATTACTAGGCAGGCCATGGATTCATGAAATGAAGGTAGTACCATCAACATATCACCAATGCTTAAAGTTTCCTTATAACAGAGCTGAAGTCAATATTCCTGCTAATACAAATGTCATCTGTAATGCATTGAAAAAAGGTGCAGATACTTTTGTGCCTCATAATAGGGAAGCCTCTCCAAATGAAGATCCAGAAACATTGATGAAAGACTTAGAAAAGAGATTGAAGATTACAGATACTGGTATGGATGGATACAAGATAGAACTGGTACTATCATTAGTTTCTCTCCCTCCATCACCAAAACAGTTGGGCAAGCCATCAGAGGCTATGAGGACACAAACTTTGGCTCTGAGTACTATATATGATGGTCTCTTCATATAGTCTTCTACCTCCTTCGCGGATGAAATAGAAGAGGATGTTGTGCTTAATTGGCTCTTTAAGGAAGATAGTCCAACTGAGGAGGTACGACATTGTGAGATTTCCTCAAACCAATATGGTCGTGGTTACACAATGATTCAGCGCATGGGGTACTCAGGTACTGGTCCTTTGGGCAAACAAAAAGAAGGTATTACTAAACCGATTCAGCTACAAACCAAATCCACACATGATAAGGCTCGACTGGGATACAATCCTAAAAATACATCAGAACAAAAACATGTTTCTAAGTCTAAAGGCTCGAAAAATATATCGCCTTTAACATTACATGAAGAACACACTAAACAAACAAAAGTAGAGTGTAGAAAAGAGAGAGAGGAATCAATGGTCAAGAAAGAAGAAATAGTCAGTGCTCAAGCTTCGACGGTATCAGCTACGATAATACAAGAAGTTGAGGTTCCTGAGGATATAAGAGATGAAGTTGTGAGAATCAAAGAATTGTTTGCACTATTAAAAGTTCCAGTCACATATACTGGCAGGCAACAAGTAGATGATTCAGAGACTGATTCAAACGAGTATGAATGGGGTCCTAACTATCTTTCAGAGATATCCACTACAGAAACTCCAGAAGAATCTAGTGGTGTCATAGATGATACTCAAGAGCTGATACACATAAAACTAGAGAGGGAAATATAAGAAATTAGAGAAAAGAGACAAGCAAATTATGAACAAGCATTGAAAGAAGGAACAATACCAGAAAGATTCTCATCTATGTGTCCTTATCCTAAAATAGAACAAATCAGTTATAGCACTACACAGGAAGAGTTAGAAGCTCTAGAATAAGAACCAGTTATTAGTCCAGAAGAAGCTGAATGGAGTAGATGACAAAAAATCACAGAAACAATGAGATCATGTCAACAGGTGTGTCAAATACAAATGACAAATGAACCACAATATGAAGGAACTTGTAGCATTAAAGATGTTAGTATTGATACCATACATATGCTTACTAAATCACTTGAAAGAGACTTGGAAACTTCATCCAATAACTCTGATGATTCTGATGACTCTGATGACAGTCTTGTTCATGATGATACCCACTCATCCTCAAATTCTGAATCATCTGATACAAACAATGAAGTTGCCTACTAGTCTTATTGTTGTTAAACCACGATATGACGTCCAGTCCGGTGTAGTAAACGACGTTACAAGTATGTCTATTTGATTAGATCGATTAAATATTAATGTGAACTTTAATAATCATCATCTGATTCTTCCAGGTCTCGAGACACTTACACAAAGTATCATTCTGGAACTCAACTTTTTGATCAGCAATTGTGATAACAATATCGTGAAGGCTCTTGAACCTATCCAAAAATTTTCCCTAGTACATCCCGAATTAATTGACTGTACTTTACAGAATCAACCCATGGATATACCTACTTTTGCCAATGACTATACATTATCCTATTATCTTAATGCAGTCAAACCTATGAACTCTTCCACCAATGAATGGAGTGAAAATATGACTAAAGAGGATATCAAGTATCTTAGTCACAAAAACAAGAAAAATAAAAATAAAAGACCTGATGGTGAAAACCATATTGTGGTGATGTCAGAATCTAAAAAAGAGAAAATAAAGGACGTACCTAAAGGTGAAAACCTCTTTGAGGTGCCTGAAGGTGAGTTACTTGGTATACTGCCCAGTCATTTTCAGGAGCGGTCTTCCATATTGATCGAGCCAACTCAGCCAGTGAATATCAGGAATCAAGAGACACCACAAATTATTCATGTAGCTCAATCACTATCGGTAGAGGAATTGAAGGATTTCACTCAGTTATTCTTAGAGAAGAAAATAAACTTTACATGGATGTACTCTAATATGCCAGGCTTGGATCCTGATCTCATTATGCACCATCTCTCAATCACACCAGGAGTAAAACCAGTTAAACAAAAACTTCGTAAGATGCACCCACATGTCGCACTATTGGTCAAAGCTGAACTAGAGAAACTACTCAAAGCTGGATTTATCAGAGCAATAGATTATGCTAAATGGATTTCCAACATAGTACCTATGTCAAAGGCAGATAAATCTATTAGAGTTTGTACAGATTTTAGAGATCTCAAAAAAGCATGTCCGAAAGATGACTTTCCATTGCCAAATATTGATATGATAGTCAGCATGATAGCTAGGTATGAGATGTACTCACTAATGGACGGATTTTCTGGCTACAATCAGATTAAATTCGCTCCTGGAGATTAAGAAAAGACATCTTTCACTTGTGCATGGGGAACCTTTTGCTGGAATGTTATGCCATTTGGGTTAAAGAATGCAGGAGCGACGTATCAAAGAGAAGTTACAACTATCTTTCATGACATGATGCATAAGAATATTGAAGATTATGTTGATGACACCTTAGTGAAGACTATGAAAAGATCAACGCATATTCAAGAGTTAGGTCCTATACTTGACAGAATGGAAAAGTTCAAGCTCTGATTAAATCCAAAGAAGTGTGCATTCAGAGTGACATCTAGTAAACTACTTGGCTACATCATTTCAAAGAAGGGCATCGAGGTCGATTCTGAGAAGGTCCAAGCTATAATGGAAATGCCACCTCCAAAGAACATCAGTCAAATGAGAAGTATATAGGGACATCTCCAATCCATTAGAAGATTCATTTCTCAACTAGCAGAAAAGGCTCAACCTTTTACAAAAGTATTGGGAAAAGAAATAATATACAACTGGGATCAGTAGTGTGAACAACATCTTCAGCAGATAAAAGAGTACCTGTCTAATCCACCAATATTGATGCCACCTATTAAGGGTGGGCCACTAATCTTGTATATATCAGCAACTGATTCATCACTGGGGGCACTTCTGGCGCAACAAGATGACAACAAAAAGGAAAGAGCTATTTATTACATCAGCAGGACATTGGTGTCTTATGAAATGAGCTATAGTATAATAGAAAAATCATGCTTGGAATTAGTCTTTGCATCACAGAAACTGAGGCACTATATCCTGGCACATTCAGTCAAATTGGTTGTCAAAATTGATCCACTCAAGTATCTTCTTAATAAAGCAACACTCACCGGAAGATTGACAAAGTGGGTAATGATCCTTACAGAGTTTGACATTGAATATGTGGAATGCAAAGCCATAAAAGGATAGGTAATTGCTGATCAACTTGCTGAAGGTCCACTTGAGGATACTCAACCACTACACATCGAGTTCCCAGATGAATCAATAATGCATCTTACTCAACAACCCTGGAAGATGTTCTTTGATGGTTCCTTTACTCAAAATGGTTTAGGTGATGGCATACTATTCATTACTCCTCAGAAGTACTTAATTCCAAAGTCTTATAAAATTTTATTCCCTTACACAAACAACATTGTAGAATATGAAGCTTTGGTGAATGGAATAAAACTAGCCATTGAATGGAAGATTGTTGAATTATATATTTATGGAGATTCTCAGCTAGTCATCAATCAAATCAGCGATACATATCAAACTCAAGATGAGAAATTGATGCCTTACAAGAGGATGGTAGACGATCTCAAGAAGTACTTTGCTTTTGTATCATTCCAACAGATTCCTAGATCAGTGAATAGAGCAGTAGATGCTATGGCTACCTTGGCATCTATACCTGAGCTACAGGAGTCCAATTTTTGCTTTGATTTCCTAGTGGAAGAGTTATATTACCCTGATTATGATTCTTCTGAGACCCAAATAGTTTGTTCTATTATTGGACACGACTCATCCCAATACAGCCACATCTATTCCTATCTATGTGATCAAATTATCCCTGAAAACCTTACTCATAACAAGAAAAGAAACCTAACTCAAAACGCTTCGCGGTATGTTATCATAGCTAATGATTTAGATGAGGTTTGGATGGTACTTTGCTTAGATGTCTAGAAATTGAAGAATCTAAACGTGCATTATTGGAAGTCCATGAAGGTATTTGTGGATCTCATTCGAATGGTTTTACTTTAGCTTGGAAACTATTACAGGCTGGCTACTACTGGCTAGATATGGAAAAAGATGCCATAAAATTTGCTAAGACTTGTGAGAAATGTCAGTTTCATGGAAATTTCATACATGCCCCGGCAAGGGACCTCATACCATTTATAACACACTGGCCTTTTCAGTAATGGGCCTTTAATCTCATTGGTCAGATATATCCGACTTCATCAAACGGACATAAATTCATCATAACTGCCACTGAGTATTTCACCAAATGGGTAGAGGCAGTTCCACTCACCAAGGCAACTGGTAAACAAGTCACCTTATTCATCCTAAACTATATAATTTGCAGGTATGGGATACCTTCATCCATCGTGACTGATAATGGAGGACAATTCAAGAATAAAGATCTGGATGAGCTTTATGAGAAATTCAAAATAAAGCAACACTAGTCATCAGTATATTACCCTCAAGGTAATGGACAAGCTGAGGTGTCTAACAAAAACCTACTGACTATCTTGCATAGAACAGTGAACAAGTCTGGGAAGGATTGGCATCTATAGCTTAATCCTGCACTATGGGCTTATAGAACCAGTATCAGAACACCTACTGGGGCTACATCTTTTTCTTTGGTGTACGGGTCCGAAGCAGTATTACCTATTGAAGTAGAAATACCATCTCTAAGAGTTTTGTTGCAGGGTCTTGTTACTGATGAAGATCATAGAATATCTAGATTGCAAGAACTCAAATTGCTGGATGAGCATCGGCAAGTGGCCTTTGATCATCTCAGAGTGTATCAGAAGAGAATGTCCAGAGGGTATAACAAGAAAGTTCAACAAAGAGAATTTCAAGTTGGTGACCTAGTTCTGAGAGAAAATCCAAAAAATCAACAGTTTCACGATAATAAAGGGAAGTTTGAACCCAACTAGCTGGGTCCCTACATTGTTACTGCAGTATTCGGCTCTGGTGCCTATCAACTCTCAAACTCGAAAGGAGAACAACTCCGTGAACTGATTAACACCATCCACTTGAATAAATTCTTCGCTTAGCACTCTCTGCTCCAACAAACTTGTACAATTGGAAAAATTCCTAAAAAAAAACCTAAAAATTGGAAAAAGTCCTGAAAAAAATCCTAAAAATCAAAAAAAGTCCTGAAGAAACCAAAAAAAAAAAAAAGAAAAGAAAAAAAATAAAAAATAAAAAAGAGAGAAATTGCCCTGGTGAAAACCTGGTAAACAGGAACCTTAGTAAAAAAAAAAAGTGAATCTCTACCAAGTAGGTGAAAACCTAGGAAACAGGCGCCTCTTGTACTCAAGCACTCCATCTATCAACACAATGTTGGCATTTCCCACTTTCAAGCATCTTTTGCTTTCGCTTGTACATATTTTCAGTCACTTTTGTGACATCCTGGTTCGTTGGAACCCTCATGACTTGAAACTGATCAATGTCCTAGTCTTAGGTTACTCGACAAAGTACATTACCTATCCTAAGCAGTGTCAACCAAGTCATTATTCCGTCAGTGAAACCTGGTCATCCACTTCAAATCAGTTACCTGTCTCCTGACTACTACAGAGTTTTTATCACTGAGTTCACAAGCAAAACAACATAATGGAAAACAATCACTAAATAGTTTGAGCTATGCATGAACATTTTCTTTGTGTGTTGTCTTTTAAATTGGTTTTCGATTATTATCCCTCTGAGTAACTCAAGGAAGTCTATCTTGACTAAGAGGAGCAAAGATTGGGGGCATAATATTTTCTTTGTTTTCTACTTGTAGGAATGATCCTGATGATCTGGAAACATATAAATTAGTTGGGTGTCTATGATAGAGAAGAGCATGCGAAAGGGATGCCAGTTATTTGCCATCACCATTAGTGATAGAGAAGAAGAAGAGGAAAAGGAACCATCCATTGACGACCATCCTATCCTTAGAGAATTTGCAGATGTTTTTCCTTCAGAGTTACCTGGTATGCCGCCCCGTAGAGAGATTGATTTTCATATAGACCTTGTTCCAGGAGCCGAACCAATTTCAAGAGCACCATATAGAATGACCACAAATGAGCTTAATGAGCTCAAGATTCAGCTTGAGGAACTCCTAGAGAAGGGCCACATTCGCCCTAGTGTATCCCCTTGGGGTGCACCAGTCATCTTCGTGAAGAAGAAGGATGGATCTCTCCGATTATGCATGGACTACCGTCAGTTGAACAAAGTAACTATCAAGAACCGATATCCATTGCCCAGGATCGATGATTTGTTTGACCAACTTCAAGGTGCCAAAGTATTTTCCAAGATTGATCTAAAATCAGGTTATCATCAGTTGAGGATAGTGGAAAGTGATATCCACAAGACCGCATTTCGCACTAGATATGGCCACTATGAGTTCACCGTGGTCCCATTCGGTCTTACGAATGCCCCAGCAGTCTTTATGAGTCTCATGAATGGAGTATTCCGTACATTCCTCGACCGCTTTGTGATTGTGTTTCTTGATGACATTTTGATATATTCACGGAATGAGGAGGAACATGAGGAACACTTGAGACAGGTTTTGCAGTGTTTGAGGGAAAATCAGTTGTATGGCAGTTTGTCGAAGTGTGCTTTCTTTAGAACTGAGATCAAGTACCTTGGTCATGTTATATCCGGTGATGGGATCTCAGTAGACCCATCAAAGATCAGAGCCATTATGGATTGGCCAGCACCTACCAGTGTGACAGAGGTCAGGAGCTTCATGGGCTTAGCAGGTTATTACCGACGTTTTGTTGAGGGATTCTCTAGAGTTGCTCATCCTATCACTTCTCTTCAGCGCAAAGGGAAGAAGTTTGAGTGGATGGAGAAGTGCGAGAAGGCCTTTCAGGAACTTAAAAAGGCACTTACTACCGCACCTATTCTTGTAGTACCAGATCCATCAGCTGATTTCATGGTTTGCACAGATGCTTCCCTAGATGGTTTAGGAGCAGTACTTATGCAGAATGGCAGAGCTATAGCTTTTGAGTCTAGGAAACTCAAGACTCACGAGCTTAATTACCCTACTCATGACCTTGAGCTTGCAGCCGTAGTACATGCACTTGTGAGATGGAGACATTTCCTTTTGGGTCATCATTTTGAGTTGCACACAGACCACCAGAGCCTTGAGTACATATTTACTCAGCCGAATCTTAATGCACGTCAGAGGAGATGGATGGAATTCTTGTGTGAGTATGATTTTGACGTTCACTACATCAAAGGGAAAGAAAATGTAGTTGCAGATGCTTTGAGTAGGAGACATCACGAGGTATTCACCATGTCTATGAGCACGGATTTGAGAGATCGGATTATGCAGTGATTGCCTGAGGACAGATGGTATTTAGAGGTTTGCGAGGCTATTCGATCTCAGGAAACCTTAGAGGGGAAATATGTGGATTATTCCTTAGAATTCGATGGTTTATTACGCCATAGAGGGCACATCTATGTACCTTCTTCTGGGGGATTGCGGGAGTTCATTATCACAGAGGCACATAGAGCTCCTTATGCAACGCATCCCGGAGTCAAGAAGTTGCATGCAGACTTGAGAGAACTATATCATTGGCCAGGAATGCGACAGCTTATCGCCGAGTTGGTAGCCCGATGCCTTGAGTGTCAGAGAGTCAAGGCGAAGCACAGCCATCCAGGTGGGTTGCTCCAATCTCATGCTATACCAGAGTGGAAGTGGGACACTATATCCATGGATTTCATCATTGGTCTCCCTATGTCATCTCGCCGCCATGATGCCATCTTGGTGACGGTTGACAAGTTGACCAAAGTGGCTCACTTTTCACCAGTTCATACCACCTTCATAGCACCAACAGTAGCATAGGTGTTTTTGCGAGACATTGTCAGACTTCATGGTGTTCCACGTAAGATCATTTCCGACAGGGATTCCCTCTTCACTTCTTCTTTTTGGAAGGCATTACAGGTAGCTATGGGTACCAAGCTCAATTTTAGTACAGCCTATCATCCGGAGATGGATGGCCAGACAGAGAGCGTTAATCAGGTGTTAGAGGATATGCTTCGCATGTATGTCATGGATCACCAGACCAGGTGGGAAGAGTATCTTCCCTTAGTGGAGTTTGCCTATAACAATGGGCATCACATGTCCTTGGGGATGCCACCCTATCAGGCATTATATGGCAGGCCTTGTAGGACACCATTGAGTTGGGACTGCATAGAGGACAGAGTTGCTATTGGTCCAGAGATAGTTCGGGATATGGAGCAGCAGATGGATTTGATTAGGCAGCGTCTTAGAGAGGCACAAGATAGACAGAAGAAATATGCAGATGCAAAGAGGGTTGATCGTAGCTACTCAGTTGGGGACAGAGTCTTCTTGAGAGTGCGACCGCATAAGAGTCCAATCCGTTATGGAAAGGGTTCTAAGCTCGCACCTCGATTTGTAGGACCATTTGAGATCCTTGAGAGGATAGGGCCAGTTGCCTACCGTCTAGCATTGCCACCTAGCCTGTCACGCATCCATGATGTGTTTCATGTTTCAGTTTTGAGGAAGTATATCTATGATGAGTCTCATATTCTAGATTGGGATGCCTTGCAGGTGGAGTCGGACGGGCAGCTAGCTTTGGAGCCCATTCGCATTTTGGCACGCCGGACGCTGAGCCTTCGAGGGCGAGAGCTGGACCAGGTTAGGGTCCAGTGGGATTGCTATGATGAGGTCACAGCCTCATGGGAGGATGCAGCACTTATGAGATCACAGTACCCCCACCTTTTTGATGAACTCCAGGAGGAAGTTCATGCCTAGAGGGGGAGGGTGTGAGGCCCTACCCCGATTCAGTTTGACATTTTCAGTTATTTGCATATTGAGACTATTATGGATGCCTTATTTTATGCATTATGGACTTAGAACTTATATGATTCCATGATTTGGATCACACTGACATATGTTGATGTTTTATTTCATGCATGATGATTATGAAACTTTTGACATGTTACTAGAATAGAATTACATTATGATGGTAAATGTCATTATTGGAAATTTGCAGGATTTTATTTTGATGATAGAAAAATGATGCTTATTTATGAATGGTTCAATTTTGGAAAATTATGTTGACTGCTTATGTGAAATTGAATTTGAAACAAATGAGATATTGAATTACTGTTGCCTAATGTGTGAGTGTTTGATGTGTAATGGAATCCATGTATTTGATTATGTATAAATGTGATTATTTGGAATTACTAATGTGTTAATTGAGATGCGCAGGAAAATTATCCATGTGACCATGGAATTTAATGGAGAACCAAGCCTAGACCGATGTGTGTTTGTTAAGCCGGGAGTTGTCTATTTGGAGAGACAACACCCCATTGTAATGTATTTTATTTGTGAAGTGTATAATGCTTGAGTGTTAAAAATTAATTTGTATGTATATGTGTAATCCTACAAGAGACAAATTCCATGTGTGATTTTTATATTGTGTTTTTATTGTGTCACTTGACACATGTGCTGATTAAGTGTCATTGATTTTGACTTGTCTCTTGGAGGGAGTTTTGTTTCTACCAAAGCCATTCAAAAAACATGAGTGTGGTCCCAAATTGGCCTTGGGTAGGGAGTCTTGGGAGTGGTCAACTCAAGTTTGACCCGTAGGTAAACTTCAGTTGGGTTTCCAAAGGGTTTAATGGACTCCTAGGGTAAGTTTTTAGGCTTTTCCAAAGGTCCAAAGGGTATACCTATGGGTTAGGGGTATTTTGCAACATGTGACTTCTCCCATGTGACTATGTAGTCACTTCAAAAAGTGATATTTCCAAGATGCACGAAAATTCAACTTAGAAAGTCCTTCCTAGGATAGAGAACCTTCCCTTTAGGAGTTAAACTCTCTTCCCCATCTTCTTCCACCTTTTCCCTTTCCAATTTTGGTAATGTGTAAGAGTTTGGGAAGGGCAACCAATGGGAACTCACACCTCACCCAAGGGGTTGGGAAGTGTGTGAGAGGCCTTCTTAGGCAAGAATTTGGAAACTTAGTGAGTAATCACCCACTCTCCTTTCTTGGAGATTATGCTTGCTTTGAAAAAGTTAGTAGGAGTTTAGCACTTTTGGTGGAATTTGGAGAAAGTTAGTGTGGAATTGGACAGCTCATCCCCAACTAATTTTAGCAAACCTATTGGCAGAATAAGGTTGGTTACTTCTTACTTCCTCTTGTTATGATGTAAGTGTTAGTTTATGTTATTTTGTAAAAGAAAAGAGTTGTTGTAAGAATGTGTTTTATGAAGGTTTTGTTGAAGTTAAAAATGTGTAGTTTTCTTTTCTATGTATTTTGTTTTGTGTTCTTGTTGTTTTGGGAGTGTCCAAGATCTCCTACTCTTGGGAGGGTAGGAAGATCTTGGGGTGGAAGGAGTATGACAGCCATGGGTGAGAGGCTCTCCTTGTGGAGAGTGTTCTCAAGGGTGTCCTTGGTGACCCTTGATGCATAGCCTTGTGTATGCATTTGGGGGTCATAAGGGGAGTAAATATGGCCTTGAGCCTTTTGGGGGGCATAAGGGATGTGGGAGTATTTGGTTGCATTTGTATTGCCATGAGGTGGCTTATGTTGTATTGTTTTTGGCATGCATTCTCCCCATTGGTACTTGGTCCACTTCCACCCATGGAAGAGTCACCATGAAAGTGGTGAATGTGTAGCTTGGGAAGGGAAAATTTGAATGTAAATATGTTCCTATGTTTTATTGTGGTTTTTGCATGTTTGTAACCCGTCTAGTGCTTGGTTCTCCAAGCTCGGGGGTGGCTTCTAGTAAGCCTAGGCTGGGAGGTGAGCTTCCCATGGTCAAAAATGTGTTTTATTGCAGGTTTCATGGGAATGGAAAAAGGAGGATTAAAGGATTATGTGGCTGTTGTGTTGCAGAAATGTGTTTCAAAAAGATAGATTCAATGTAATAGTTTGTGTAAAGAATGAAAAGTGAGCATTTGTAGTATTCTCTTTCAAGAAAAAAAAAAGAAAGTTGTATTATTTTCAAGTTATTATAGAAAAAGTATTGTAGGGATTTCATCCCATTTGAACTCATGTTTATTTTGTATCCAAAACTATCTTGTATTTACATTTGTCAATGAAGACACATATTTTACCTACTTGTAGTTTTGCAAAAGAAAATGAAAATGTTAGTTTGCATCTAGATTCTTAATGTTTTGCATAAAGAAAAAAAAGAGAGAGTTATGTATGCACTTTTGAGCAAACTGAAATTTAAAGATTAGATGTTACTCCATTCTTTCTCTAAGTTGTATATGCTACTGTATATTTAATTAAAAACAGTCTTTTATTTGCTGTTTATTGCAGAAAATAAAACTTGTTATAATAGTTTATTTCTTTCAAAAAAATACATTTAGCAATTAGTTTTAGTATTTTGTTACAAGAAAAGGAAATATTGCATTTAGAGTTAGGTTTATTTTGTTACTCAAAAAAAAGGGTTGCATTATTAGTTGCTAAAAGAGAATGCATTGTTAGTTGTTTTCAAATAAAATATAGAACTAGTAGAGTGACAAATAACCTTGCATAAAGAAATATAAATATATATATGTGTGTGTGTGTGTGTGTGTGTGTGTGTGTGTGTGTGTGTGTGTGTGTATTTATATATACACATATATTTATATACATATTTAAACATTTAAATATCACTTGAAGAATATGTTCAAAAAAAAGGAGAGAAATGACCCATTTACAGATCTGGTTTTACTACAAAAGAGATCTGATAAACAAATCCTTTAAAAACATATATCTACTAATATATATATATATATATATATATATATATATATATATATATATATATATGTATATAAATATGTATATATATTTTTATATATATATGCATCCCCATATATATATATATATATATATATATATAAATAAGGAATCTGCCAAAACAGAGACATTATATCTGTATTCATTTACCCTGTATATATATATATATATATATATATATAGATTGGCATTTAAATTTAAAAAGAAAGACATGTAAAAAAGACAACCCATATTATAACCACCGAAGGGATTTAAACCCCGTTTAAACACCGAGCAATACGCAGAAAACAAAGAAAACTGTGCAATGGTTGCGGGGGGGCCGCGGCTCCCGGGTGGCGACGGCCGCAGCCTGCGGCACCCGCAGACTGCGGGCGGCGGCGTCCGCAGCCTGCGGCGGCGCCGACCGCAGCCAGCGGAGCCTCCGCTGCTGCAGGCGCTACCCTCTTTCCCTCCGCCCCGCCTGCCGTGGTTTCTACACAGTGCAAACACTCAAAAAAATGGCGCCCGGTTATTTCAACTACTCGGCTCGGCCCTTCTCCGCCGCCTCCCCTGCACACACACAAGTACGCAACAAAAAAAATATATGGGGTTTCACCCACACTTCCCACGCACGCAAAAAAAAAGAAAAAAGGGAGTTTGGGCATTAACGTGTTCGCCCTAACCCTAATTTTTGGGTTAGGGCAACACTCTCACATTTTAAGTAAACATGTGAGTTTTTGGATTATAAGTCTAAAAAATTCTCATATATGGGGTTTATAACTAAATATATAAATGATTATATAAAACTTATATATATATATATGTGTGTATATATATATATTTATATTTATATATACATACGTATATATATAAGTAGTCTTAAAGTGATATTTAATAGGAATTAAATTAGTTAGTTGTTAAACTAAGTCTTACAATTTTGACAAATGTAGAAGAGGGTCTAATTTCCTTAGGGGTTTAACTTCTTTATTAAATTGGATTCATATATTTGATTTTAGAATTAAGTAATGTTATTTTTCTTTTAAATTATTAATGAATGTAGAAGAATTTTTATAAGAAGAGTTTTTTTTGAGTATTTAGGTAGATTAGAATTAAAAATAAAGGGGTGTAAACACTAAGTTTCTTGTAGGGCCAAGAGGGCCAATTAAGTCCAAGGATATAAAGTATCTTTATACCATGAGGGTTTTTTTTTATTTATTTTAGTAAAGTGTTTTAATAACGAGGATAATTAAACTAGGAATCTTAGTGGATTAAGAAAAATAAGATAAATCTTAAAAACGTTTATATTCGAGGTTTATCGCCACATTTGAGATTGTAATTATTTATTAATGAAGCTTAGTGAATTTCCTTTTTGGGAGAAATTTTAGCTCATAGATAACCCAATTATCTTCATTACCAAATTGATTTTAATCACCTGATCGACACAAATGTAGTAAGATCAAACTAAGTTGCATCATTTTAATTAAGTAAGTCGTTAATTAGTTAAGTATTTTTTAAAAAAAAATTTCCTTTCGTGCCCAAGAGTTGGGCATGACAAAGATCTCTCCGCACCACCCGCCAGTCATCCCATGACTCCAACCCCCTGTACGGTCTCCATATAACAGCTATCAGATCATGGAGTTGTCATCACCAGAAGTCTATCTTGCCCAGATGGGGCTGCATAATATATCTGGCATACCTGTAAATAATCAGCTGCCCTGGCTCTCTACTATCAACAACTATCAACCGACAAATGGGAAGGTGCTCCCAAGCCCACACCTGTAAAATGTACACCCCTGCAGCCATGCTCTGCCCATCTCTATAGACAATCTCAAGCATCTCCCGACACATGTGGGCCAATAAACAAGAGCCCCAACCAAGTCTCTGCGGGGTCTCTATCAACCTCTCCAACATACGAACCCATCCACTCTGAAAACCCTGTTTCCCTCTATCTGGCATCAAGAAGCAACCAATGAAACCTGCTAGGACACATGCCAGCAGATACTCCTCACTATACCTGCCCATCAATATATCCCAACTCATAGAACGAGTCAAGCTATCAGGATCCCTGAATACGGTCCTAAGAGCCTATAGTCTAGGTAACAATGCAGTATCATAATCCACCTTATCCCCAGCAAAAGAGATACAAAGGATCCTGTACACATCCTCGAGAGTGATAGTCAACTCCCCAACTGGCAAATGAAAGGTATTATGCTCTGAATGAAACCGTTCTACCAATGTTGTCAGCATCCCGTGGTTCACACGGATATCAGGTGAGTCAAGCCACACATATCAACATGAGCCTGCTCAACCTCAGACAAATTACAAACCAAAGCCATAGTGGGAGGATATACACATCTGAAGAGCACAGGAGGTAAGCACACCTACAAAAAAAAACCAACAACGATCATCAGAAAACATTCCAAATGAGCCTACAAGAGAAGTTAAACCTCATGCAAATCCAAATTAATCAAATGCAAAAGCAAAATTTCATGTTTCCACTTTCAAAAATGATCATTGTCTTCCGAACGACAAAACACAGACAAACAGCATCTCGTACGAGTCAAGAATGGCTCTCGTATGAGTAAACAGACTTGAACGACAAATTTTTACACATCGCATGACAAAATGGTCTTTTAATAGACCTATCATACGACACGAGGGTTAATCCCATACGACAAATCTAATGGCTTTAAATGATAAAAGACAATTTACCAGTTTCTCATACAAGACAGGATCCTATCTCGCATGATAAACTGCGACACACGACCCAAAACCCATGAAAAATGTGAAAAATAAACAAAAAATTTCAAAATTGGAAACATAAAGAGGCTAAAGATCGATCACTTACCGTTAGCTCATAGTTTCAAGGTCGATTATGATGTCTCTGGTGCTCAAATCGATGCTGACGAGTAGGGACCACCATTTCTCTTCACAGAAGGCTTTTTGAATTTTCAAACTTGGAGGGTTAAAATGATTTGAAAATGACACTTTCATCCTATATATAGCATAAAACCTAATTTTTCAACTTGCTCGGATGGTCATGAAAATTGTACTCTTAGCTAATATGCCTACTCTGATTCCATTTTTGGGATCGAAATCAAAATTTGAGATTGTTTTGCTAGTCAATTTCACAATTTTGACCACTTAGCACTTTTTTTTCATCAAATGCTCATTCTTTCTTCAAATTGCGCTCAATTTCAACACTGAATCTTAATTCAATTTCATTCTACACATCAACATTATAATCAACTCTACGCTCAATTTCTCATCAATCATTGCTGAAATTTTCAAAAAAATCCTCATAATCAATTTATGCTCAAATAAGTTATTTTTTGCCACACAATTGCCTATGCTCAATCCCTTGCTATCTTTCGATTTCGCTCCCGAGGAGGCATACTCACGACCTTATGACTTTACATTTCACAAGTCGAGAAAATTTTTCAAATCTTCATCAAAAGTCGAGCAAAATCTTTCCATTTAAAGAAAATCAATCACTAGGGGCATATCAGTTTCATCGCTTCAAATCAAGCTAATATTTGTCTTTCATTTGAATTAATCTCTTAGCGTTAATCAATTTCATCGCTTCAAATCAAACTGATTATTCATTTAAACTCAATCAAAAGTTTAAAGAGTTTCTTTGATCACACTAAATCTAAGCAGGTGTTCAATATTCGTTTCTTGATCAAGCTGGACGGTTTATTCTTCGCTCATCGTGTCTTGATCAATCAAGTTCAAGATCGATTTTTATCATCACTCACTGTATCTAAGATCAATCAAGTTCTAGATCAGTAAGATCCGCTTCTTGATCAATCAAGTTCAAGTTCGGTATCTTTGTTTTCTATCGTTCCTCAGTTCAATCAAGTTCGGGATCGGTACCACTTTAATCAGACCTCATTCAGCTTCATCGCTTCAAATCAAGCTAAGCACCTTTCTTTTTCCTCTAGTTCATGATCAATCAAGTTCAGAACTGGCATCTCCTTGACATCACACATTCTTTGAATCAACGCGCTGCTTGCACATTAATTCAAAGAGGGGCAAATGTAATACCCTAAAATTGGTCATCTAAACCATGGGCCCCTAATCTCGACAACATCACCAAGGTCCTAACCAAAGGCAATTAAATTAATCTTGAGCACATTATTAATTCTTTAATTATCAAAAATCACATGGCAAATCAACTACTCAACATTAATTAAATATTTATTTAATTAATCAAATCAGTTCCAAGAATATCATTTTGATCACTTATCCCATTTTAATTTATTAAATATCCTTGCATATTTAATTAATTAATAAATTTGCCATTCAATCATGCAAAAAGGATTAATTTATTACAAAAGATGAATTAATTTATTACAAAGAGTTGAATTGAAACAAAACAAAAAGAATTGAATTGAGAGAGAAATCAAACTTGAGATATTATTTCTTTTTCTAAATTTAGAATATGAAATCAGAAAAGCAATTTAATTGAATTAGTGAATTATTCTCTAAAATTGGAACTTAAAGCTTTTCAGAAAAAGAAGTTCAGTTGCATTGAAAAAAAGTTTTTTCTTGAATGAATCAAATATGTGCATGGAATTATCTATTTTTATCAGATATGCATGGAATTAATTTATTATTATTTTCCAATGCAACTTGGACTTCTAATTTGAATGCATTTCAATTAAACTATAATTGGAATCTATCTCAAGGTTAACTGAACATGATTTCTCAATTATTTTCAATTAATCCTAAATTGAGCTTTTGTGATTCTCTATAAATTCAATCTTCAGCTCTCATTCCAATACACCCCAGAGATTTTTGAGAACCTGCTTGGAGATTATTATCACACTAATTTCGCTCTGGAGTCATTGAAATTATTGTGCTTTTTAGATTATTTACATCCATTTTACATTCATTATTGCTTGCATCCATTGTTGCTTGAATTGGTTATTATTGCTTGAATTATTCATCCATCTTGCATCCATATAGATTAAATCCTTCGTCTTGATGTAGTCTAGTCACTGGTATTGCTTATAAAATTTGAGAGCAATCTTGTACTCGCATCTTTTAGAAGGCAATTAGTCGCCTTGCTATGGTTTATTTCTTATTGATTATTGATTACTAACCATGCATATAATGACTTAATTGAAGTGTTGTGCTTGCAGCTACAGGTTCACTTTTTCACACACACATCTCTGGCGCCCACCGTGGGGCCCAAAGACTACATTTTTTTGGCCTTCAAGACTGACTGCTTTATTTTTTGTTATTTTTCAAGTTTTAGATTTTTTTGGTTTTTCATCCATACATCTCGTACGATAATTCTTACAGGCTGAAATGACAAACTGTAGGTGTCGCACAAATTACAAATATATTATCGTACGATCATATCCTCTATCATACGAGCAGAAATCCTCTGTCGTACAAGCCGACATCATCAGCAATCTTCTTTCGTACGATACCACATCCTGTCTCGTACGAGTCAAGTGTCTGTCGTACGATTCTGTATTTTCTGGTAAAAGAGGCAAATTTGATATTTTTTTCATTTCTAATTGATTATTCTAACGACTGACCCTGACTGTTTATCTATCTATCTCAGAGTTTTTCATAGCCTAACTAGTTTTTGCAGAATGCTTTTCGAAGAATATGCTTGTTGCACAAAGACAATATGACTACTGATTCGTTGTCTTTGTAGGTTGCCTGAAGGAGAATCGACTAAACATCGTGTATTCTTTCAATTCATTTTTAGGAACCTAACTTCCTATCTGGTTAAAGAACAAATCTGTCTTTTGTGCTTTTAGAAGATTCTAAGAGATAGGAGAGTATGCTCTTGTCTTTTTCTAGACAATCAGAAATCCAGACCCTTGAAGCTTTTTCTTTGTTTGAGATTTGTACATCTTTAGCAGGCCTGCCCTCCTGAGGGGTTGAAAAACTCTTAAAACCGTTATGGCTAGTGTGAGGGGAACAACCTAAGTGGGAATAGCTAGACGCCAAGTACTCCAACCCACTATAAAATAAACGTGATTTGATGAAAATCAAGTCAACGGCAGTGCTCGGGAATAGCTCTCCTCTGTACCTTTGGTATATTAAACCTTGGTTTTCAAGGCTAGGAGACCTCTTAATTGAGTTTATACCTCGACACGCCGAATGGATCCCTGACTAAATCCAATTTAAAATTAGAAGCTACCCAGTTCATCTCCGAAAGGGGGATAATCTTTGTGCAAGAGAGATAGTAACTCTCCCAAGATACTTGTCATTTCGTGTCCCCATTAGTGTTTGGAGTCGGATAATACAGCGTTGAGAATCCATTGTGTGAGACTCAGCAACCGTATTCTGATTAGCTATTGGGTGTGTACCTGAGTCTACAAGCAAAGGTTTTCTTTCCTCACCAAATTCCATAGGGTTTGCATGTTGTGATTGGAGTCACTATACATAGTACTTGTTTTCTGTGTTTTCATCCCTGAAACAAAAACTGAAATACAAAAAAATAGTGAACACCAGAAACAAATCAGTGAGTCAAAACTATGTCCGTGCTAGAAACTAGTCCATCCTAAGTCAAAACTTTGTCTGTGTCAGAAACTAGTCCATCCTAAGTCAAAACTCTATCTATGTCAGAAACTAGTCTATCCTAGTCAAAAATCAGTGCATCTCAGAATTGGTCATACTCAGCAATCGAAAAAAACTCAAAATTTCTAGGCTTTGTCCAGTGAACAGTCGTACGAGTCTAATAATTCATCGTCCTATATCACATCCTATGTCATACGAGTTTTTTGGTTTGTCATCCTAGACCCAATTTTATGTCGTACGAGTCATTTTATTCTGTCGTCTGACTCTATATCCTGTGTCATACGAAACAGAACTACTCTGAGTCTTTTGTCGTCTTGCACATGCCCATTTGTCATATGGTACGAGGCAGAAACTCATACGAAATAGAACTATTGTCATCCTATAGCTGCTAAATTATCGTCCGGTCCAGAAAATCCTGTCGTACGAGTCTCTGGTTTTGTCTGAACAGAACAGTCAAACTTGCCTAAAAATAGCTTACAGCAAACATAATACTGGTTATAATTTTCCTGAGCATAAACAGATCAAGATAGTGTACCTCTTCCATTTGCATTGCATGATTTGGTCGATCACCTTTCAGCTAGTTCAATCAACTACCTATCAAATTTTAGTCACTTATATAACATCTTATATAGGATAGATTATTCCTGAAACCAGACTGAATCTTACACTACGCTTAGAATCAACTTAGATAACATCTTAGACAGGATAGGTCGTTCCTGAAATCAGACAAAATCTCAATTGTTTCTCCTAAACAATACTCTAAACAGAACAACTAGCTCTGAAATTGATCTTGACCTCTGCATCATAAAACAACTCTAGGTCACACTAATCCATAAAAATGCCTATTCAAACAAGGAGTTCTCGTAAGAAACAAGCCAAAGGCAAAGAAAAAACCTTCACCTATCAATATAATCCATTCTATGTGAAGGATCCACTCACTAACATACCGTCGTCATCAGGCGGACCAATTTTTGATGAACCAAAATCTCCCACTATACATGAGACAGAATACAATGATGGAAACAAAAACGACCGTAATATTCCTGAAAATCATAATGACTCCTCATCATGAAATGAGATTGACAAAGATGCTAAACCTCTAGAAAAATAAATCCTTGATTGTCATAAAGACAAAGACTTTTGAAAAATGATGAAAACTATCATGACCCAAGAAAAGGAAGACTATTTCTTAGAACTAGCAAATCAAGGTGCCAAACTTCCTATTGGATATGATGTTTAGACACTTGTTACTAAAAGGGAAGACTCACCTATAATCATGGTACACAAACAGTTACTAGCTTTGTGGACAGAGCTCACAGAGCTGAAGAATAAGGACAAGTCCCCGAAACAATATTCTCTGGAAACAATATGTCCCTTTCCATTTGACAAAAATATACACATGCCTCCATTTCCTTCATGAGTGGAAATCCCAAAATTTGACAAATATGACGGTACCTCAGATCCTCAAGATCATGTTAGGGAATTTAGTGCTTCTTGTATGGAATTCATGCACGATCAAACATACCTCATGCGTCTCTTCCCAAGGAGTTTAGGGGGTCAAGCAATGGAGTGGTTCTCAAGTCTACCCAAAGGAATAAAAACATTCGAAGAACTAATCCAACTATTTTTACAACAATACTCATACAACATTCGACATCTTATGACTATGATCAATCTTTGTAATACTCAACAGAAATCATAAGTCAGTATGAATTAAATCAAGAACATTATTGGTTTTCTCAAAAACACTTTTGAAAGTTGTTATAACTTACTTTCCCAATTGACATTCCTTACATACTAGATTCTGAGGTTTTACAATCTTAGGTAAATTCCTTACTTCCTTAGATGAACTAATGCAATCAAAATTTATATGACAGTCTTTTATGCCATAACCAACTTTCATCAATATTTGCAATCAAGCATGTCTTTTCAATGTTATTCAAATGAAAGATATTACCTCTATTCTAATTACCAATTGCAACTTCCAAATCATTTCTATTCATGATTTTGCATTTACCATTCTTGAATTGTAACTGAAATCCTTTTTCAACTAATTGACCAACACTCAAAAGATTGTGCTCCAAATCTTCAATATAATAAACATTGTCAGTATTGTGCTTACCATCAAAAGATATAGTACCTTTTCCTCTGATCAAACAAGCTTTGTCATCTCTAAATCTTACTAGACCTCCATTGTATTCTTGAAAAGATAAGAATTTACTTTTATCACTAGTCATGTGATGTGAACATCCGGAATCTATAATCCATTCATCCTTTTCTTCAATTTTAGCTACTAGGGCCTATTCTATTGGTGGAATAGTAGGTGCTGGTTGATCTTCTGTTATTGCAACAAAAGCCCATCCATTGTCTCCTAGTTCTTCATCAAAATCATCAGTAACTCCTTCATCAGCATAGTAACATGATTTGTCTCTTATTCTTAAATCTATATCTCTGATATCCAGGGTTAGGTTTATATGTTCTTTTAGCTTTTTCTCTCAATATTGCATGTTTGTCAGGACATCTAGATGCCATATGACCAATTTTATTACAGTTAAAACATTTAAAAGGTGCTTTACCTTCATACTTACTTCCAATAGGACCTTTAGGCATTTTTCTTGCAAATAGTGCTTCAAGCTCTTCAAGTTCTTCATTTTCCCTTCTAATGTCTTCAATTTCTTTTGCATAGAGTGCTTTCCAATCAAATTTATCAGTTGATGATGAAGATGCTGCAAATGATGATGCTTTGAAAGCCAAATCTATCTTAATTGTAGCAACATGACCAAACTCCTCAAGCTCAAATATTGAAAGTTTTCCAACCAAAGTATCTCTAGATACTGATGTATTAGGCATGGTTCTTAACTCATTAATAGCAGTTACTTTCATCTTGTATGCTGGTAGAAATTCTCTTAAAAATTTAGAAACAATTTCATCTTCACTTAAGGAACCTCCACAACATTGTATTCCCAAAACAATTTCATTAACCCTTTCAATAAAAGCGAAAATTATTTCATCTTCTTCCATTTTTCAAATTTTCATACCTGACCCGAAAGCATTCTAGTTTTGCAATTTTGACAGTGGTATCTCCTTCATTCAATGTCTCCAACTTATCCCAAATAGCTTTAGCAGTAGATAGATCTGATAATCCCATGATTTGCTGATCTGACAAGGCGCTCAAAAGTGCTTCTCTTGCTTTGCAATCATTCTCTTGATCCTTAGCCAATGTAGGTGGATTAGGTTGACCTTGTGTAGGACCAACATAACCATTCTCTGTAATATCCAATATGTCTTTTCCAATGCAATTCAATTGTGTCTCCATTCTGATCTTCCATATACCATAGTTAGTTCCATCAAGTTTCGGACTGTCCTTCCTAAATAGTTAGTTGCCATAGAATCTCCTCAAGTTTTTAAACTTCTACAAAAAGAGGACTGTGCTCTAATACCAATTGTTAGGACCCAAAGGCAACTGAGAGGGGTGGGGGGTGAATCAATTGTCTATTATTTTATCCCAAATACAACTTTAACCAAACTTGAAACTCAATACCGGTAAAACAAACTAAATGTCGATAAACAGATTAACAGTTAATAGTAGTATCGATGAAATTTTATGCATGAAATAGAAAGAGAAACAATATCCAAAACACATAACACAAAGATTTGTACGTGGAAACCATGTAAGGGGAAAAACCATGCTGGGAAACCTTACTCACAATCAGATGATACTACTGCAAATAGTATGTGTTTACAAATCGGGTCTACACATGCATAAAGGCCATCTGCCTAGAGCTCACTGCTCAATCACAAAATAGGAGTCACACTGACTACAAAATGGATGATTAAATGCAATGATAACGTACTACTCAAATTTGCATCTTTAATGCTGGATTCAATACTGGTTAAGCTCTATTTGTCTTTTTCAAACCTTCCTTGAACCTTCAAATGATGACTTCATGAATAGCTCAGCTTATATTCGCATATACTGAATATCACAACCTTATAGTACCTTATTGCCTACCACTTCTATATGAATCTCGCAATTGAGATCTTACATATATACCAAAACCTAAGACCAAATGTGTAGGTCGGATCAATAAGAATATTACAATAAAAATCAATTACAACAAATCAAGATGTGATGCATCATGTCGGCTCAACAACAATATTAATTGATTAAACTATCTCCATAACGTGTCATGTTGATCTGGAATAGATAATGCATGTCGGTCCATAACCTAGACCAATTTTCCAGTAACAACAAATATGTCAACCCGATTAGACCAATAACCAAATCTCAAAAACCAAGTGTCCAAACCATGTCTTCGACATAACCAAGTGATCTCCAGATGATAACAAGTTATCCTCAGTGCCGGCGAACAATATAACCTGTCGGTGAACCAAATACCGGTGCCTGTGCATAAGTCACTGAACTTGCCAGTGAACATAATAAAAGATCTACAGAAGGATAAGTGTTGATAAGTGTTGACATCAATGACAAAACCAAGCAACATATCCATAATACCAACACTTTTTATATTGCATGTGGTATTTTTGAAGTTGAGCATGAAGATGTTTTTGTAGGGTTATTTATTGAAACTTTGCAAGGTACAGCTATTGATTGGTTCTATCATCTTTCTAATGGTTCTATCACAAATTGGGCTACCCTAAAAACAAGGTTTGAAGCTAGGTTCAAACCCATTGAAGATGAGCATGTGCTTTTAGCACAATTGACTCAAATGAAGAAGGAACCACAAGAATCTATGCCAGAATTTATGGAAAAGTTCAATAAGTTGTACAACCTCATTCCAGCTACCTCACAACCTACTTCTAGAAACTTAAAATGTTTCTTTATCAATGCACAATTGTCAGAGGTGAGTTTTCTTTTGCATAGAAATGCTCTTGCAAATTTGGCTACTACACAATAGTTGGCCACAAAAGTTGAAGATGATCTTATCTTTGTCGATAAGATAAAGATAGAGCCAAATGGGTTCAAAAAAAACTCTTCTTTAGGAGCATGATCTACCAAGAGAACAAATCCCATGGTACAGAGGTTGGCTAATGAGATACTTTCCCTTAGAAAGTAAATAGCTCAGGGTGTATTCTCTTCTCCTTATGAAGACATTCCAAGGAGGTTGTATCCAACTACTACTCCTAGTTATCTAGCTGAAAATCAAGATAAGCTTCCTTCATCACCAAAAGGGATTTCTCTTGAGGCACCACCAAAAAATGCAGCAGTGGAGAATTTTGAACCTAAGAAAAGTGATCTTGTTGGTCTCTTCAAAGAGGAGGAAGTAGACATAGCTGCAACTATAATATCTAGTTTATGCAATACCAGAAATCTATAGAACAAAAAGAAAAGAGCATGCCAGATACCATGGACAATACACAATAAGAGGTTGAAGGCTATTTTTCCAAGGTGTTGGTAAAGGAGGACAATCATATCATGAGATGTGAAAAGATGGACATGCATGAAGGTATCAGTCAAGTTGAACAAAATGAGAAGAATGCATCTATATTTCAAGGTCATGAACTTGAAAGTATTGTACATGAAGAAGCTAACAAGGAACTTGAAGAAGACATTTTCACAAGCATAATAGAGGAGTTTTGTTCAAGTTGTGTCAACAATTCTCCCAAGTTTGAAGCTTGTGACCGACATGAGGAAGCAAACTATGCAGCCATGTTTTCACGCAACTCACATGAGGAAACCCATTCTAATCAACATGAGGTTATGGTTGAAGAAGCAGTTGATAAATATGTAATCAAGAAGAGGAAATTTTTTTTTATCCTTTCAAGAGGATATCTTGTACGACATCTAACTTGGTTGGAAGCCAATAATTATTCAAAGGTTCCACTTGTACATGAGCTTGAAGATACACTTGAGAAAGAGGCCAAACATGTATTTTTATCTAAGAAAGAACAGTCTTGGTTCATTGATTCACTTTGGAGTAGCAGCAGTATGTGTGATTTATTTGAGGAGGAAGGTGAATTTGTTCCTTTTTCAAGCAGTGTTGCATCAGATTCCGGTACACTTGTTTGTTCTTTTTTTTGGTTGTGGCTACTTATGATCATGGAAGGAACTACAAGATGCTAAAGAAAGACAACTACTTTGGTGAGCCCATTAATGGTTTCATTTAGTGGGGTTTCCTTGGTCAGTTAGTTTAGGTTAGGTTAGTTTCCTTTATCAATAAGTGCAGTTGCACAAGTTTTTGTCTTCTTTTCGATTGGTTGCTTTGTGCCAGTCTTGTTGGCTGTGTTTTTGTTTCTTGACTCTGTAACCCAATGGATACTAAGGAACTTAGAGTTCTGGATTCTACTCCCTTCAATCATTCCAAATATCTGATGCAAGAGCATGCTTGGTTCTTGGCAATATTGCATCAACCAAAAATATTTCTTTTTGTTTTCCTTCTCTATTTTGGAGTTTCAGTATTTCTTTCTATGTTTCCTGGATTTGGCTCACCAGAACCTGTGGAGTTGGATTTCACTTCAAGACTTGATCATATTCCTTATTCGTAAACCCTGGAGCATTTGGATCATTTCCCGACAAGTTATCGCTATCAGTTTTCATGATAGTTTTTCTATTGCCAGTTGTCTGGATCTAGTTGCATTGGTTATCTACCAGATCCTTTTCATAGCTTTCAAAGCTCTAAGCATTGATTCCAATGTTCCTTGTCATATGCCCGACTTTCCCTTTGATTATCACTTTGTCCTTTGGATTTTTTTGAAAGAATTTCTTTGGTGGAGGCCGATCTTATTGGTTTACATGTTAGGTCTTGTTCTTCAGGTTTTGATGTCTCTTTGGGCTAACCAAATTCCCTTGGATCATATAAATTATTGTAACAGAGCATTATAATTTAAATAATAAGTTAGATACAAAATAGAAGATAGATCTAGAGATTTGAGACCCCACTTGTGACATGTTCTGTATATTGAGCATGTTTTAGCAGGTCTGTGAGCTGGTTTTTGTAACCTGGTTGTTACCGATTGATTGTAATAAATTTTCCTGATATAATTCAGTCTACTCTGCATTGCCTCCATCATATCCTTGAGCTTATGTTGTTTTTACTCTTGCTGACCGGTCCAGACTAATCTCTTTGAGGTCCCTCCTACCTATAATTGCACCAAGTTGTATCAAAGTGAGATTTCATTCCAGAGATTGCATTGTCCTAAGAAATTTTGTTGTGGGGTGGCAGATTGTGGATCCGACCTGCGGCTATAGAGGACTGACGTAAAGATGGTGTGAAGAGGAAATAAGAATGGTGGAACACATGGGAATGCAAACCCTTCTTTGATGGAAATGTTGTGAGGAATTGTAGCTCAGTTGGAGGTCGTTGAGATAGCACAAAGAAGAGGTCAACATATTGAATATGTAAGTGAAGATGAAGAAGAAGAAGCCTCGGTGGAACAAGTAAATCCACTAGCAATCGATCTAGATGAAGAGAGGTTTTTGAGGGTTTTGAGTAGGGTGAATACTAAACTGCATTTTACCTGACCAAAATATGATGGCAATTTGGACTTAGATGAATTGATGGATTGGATCTCAGAGATGGAGAAATATTTTTATTTTGAGAGTACCGTAGAGGAAAGGAAGGTGAAGTATGCTTGTACCTAGTTGAAAGTTCATGCATCTCTTTGGTGGGAACAATTTCAAGTTGATAGACAGAGGATAGGTAAAGAGAATATCAAAACATGGGATCAGATGGTTGCAAAGTTAAAATCAAAGTTTATTCCAACTGATTATCAAGTGAATCTATTCTAGAAGTTGTAGAATTTGAAGCAGAAGGAATCTAGTGTGAAGGAGTACACCGAAGCATTCTACAAGTTGAATATCAGATCAAGATATGTTGATGATGAAGTTGAATAAGTTGCTAGATATTTGAATGGATTGAGGATGTCTATACAAGATGAACTTAGTTTGATCAAGTTGCAGAGTATTGAAAAAGCTTATCAGTATGCCATGAAAGCAGAGGAGAAGTTGAACAAAAGACATGAGCAAAGATAGAGAGGCAGAGGAGGAAGGTTTACCGAATGAATATTTCAAGGAGGAAGAGGTACCTGTATAGATCAGAACAAGGACAAAGAAGTAAGAAAAATGGTAGTTCATACCAGAAGGATGATAGAAATTTCTACTGGAGAAGAGAACTTTATGGTTACTAGAATGAGAATTCTAGAAAAGATGACAGAAAACAATACAAGAGAATGTTTAGGGGCACTTTCTTTAAGTGTGGAGGACAAGGACATTGTGCATTCGAATGTAAGAAGACAGAGAATATAGGAAGAGTAGTTGTAGTGGAAGAAAGCCACACCGAATTAGCTAACAAATCGGAAGATGGAGAATTGTTGATCATGCAGAGAGTTTTGTGTCATAGATGAGAAGAAGGGGAGCCTTTGTAGAGGATGAATTTGTTCAAGACTAGATGTAAAGTATCTAGTAAGTGTTGTAAAGTTGTTATTGATAGTGGTAGCTTAGATAACCTTGTTTTAGAGGAGATGGTGAATAAGTTCAACTTGGAAAGATTGAAACACCCTAAGCCTTGTCAAATAGATTGGATTCAGGATAAATATAAGTTGTTAGTAAGTGAGCAATGTTTGGTAAAATTGAAAATTGGGAATTATCATGATGAAGTCTTGTGTGATATTATGCCTATGGATATTTGTTACCTTTTGCTGGGTAGACCTTGGTAGTTTGATAAATAGGAAATACATGATGGGAGGAAAAACATATACACTATTGTGAAAAATTGTATGAAGAAAAATGTGTTACCTTCGGAGGATCATTTGAAGAGTGAAGTTTGTACGAATGTTAGGATTTGTTTGGTGGATGGAAGGAAATTCCTAGATGGAATGAGATATGAGAATGTGTGTTTTGCCTTAGTTCCTAAGAAGACTGAGAACCTAGAACCTGAAGAAGAACAACTAGAAGAGATTAAGAAGTTGCTGACACAATATGAAGACATCATTTTAGATCATTTTCTTGATGGATTACCACTGGTAAGAAGTATCACTCATTGTATGGACCTGATTCTCGAAGCTAGTTTGCCTAACAAAGCTACACATCGGATGACACCAGCAAAGAATGAAGAGTTGAATAGACAAGTGCAAGAGTTGCTAAAGAAGGGTTTGATCAGAGAAATTATAAGCCCTTGTGTAGTACCAACAGTGTTAGCACCTAAGAAGAATGAAGAATGGAGGATGTGTACCAATTTCAGAGAAATAAACAAGATTGCAGTGAACTATCAGTTTCCTTTGCCTAGGATGGATGACATAATGGACTATTTGAGTGAAGCCAAATACTTTACAAAGATAGATTTGAAGAGTGGATATCATCAGATCAGGATCAAAGAAGGAGATGAGTGGAAGACAACATTCAAGACAAATGAAGGACTATATGAATGGTTGGTGATGCCTTTTGGGTTGATTAATGCACCGAGTACTTTCATGAGGTTAATGAACAAGGTATTGAAGAAATTATTGGGTAAATTTGTTATTGTTTATGTGGATGACATTCTCATTTTTAGTAAGACAAAAGAAGAGCATTTGTTGCATTTGAGACAAGTTTTGCAGAGGTTGAGAGAAGAGAAGTTGTTGATAAACCTGAAGAAGTGCACTTTCATGAAGGAAGATTTAGTCCATTTGGGATTTGTGATATCTACTGATGGATTGAAGATGGACCCTGATAAGGTGAAAGAAATTATTGAATGGCCTACACCGAAAATCATTGGAGAGATAAGATCATTTCATGGATTGGCTACTTTCTACTAGAAGTTTATCAAAAATTTCAATTCTATTTGTAGCCCTATGGTTGAGACAATGAGAGGGGATAAGAAGGAATTCAAGTGGACCACTAGAGCAAACAAAATTTTTGAGTTATTAAAATAGAAAGTAACCAAGAAGCCCATGTTAGCTTTACTAGATTTCAACAAAATATTTCAAGTTGATTGTGATGCAAGTGGACCAGCAATTGGAATAGTCTTGAGTCAAGAAGGGAGAGTAGTAGCTTATTTTGGTGAGAAGTTGAATGATGCTCGGAGGAGATATTCAATGTATGATCCAAAATTCTATGCCATAGTCCAAGCCTTGAAGAAGTGGGGACATTACTTGTTGCCTAAAGAGTTTGTATTGTACACAGATCATCAAGCCTTGCAATATTTGAACAGACAGAGTAAGCTAAATCCAAGACATATGAGATGGGTTGAAATTTTATAGAGTTCCACCTTTGTGTTGAATCATAGAAGTGGGAAATATAATAAAGTTGCTGATACATTAAGTAGAAGAAGAAATTTGCTGATGAAGATGAGAGTGATAGTATTAAGATTTGAGGAGTTGAAGAGCTTGAATGATGATGACCCAGATTTTGTTGAACCTTGGAAAGCATGTAGGGCACCAATTATAACATATAGGAGTAAATGGTTGGATTATTTGATTCAGGATGGGATGTTATTCAGAGGAGCTCAATTGTGTATACCTAGGAGTTCTATGAGGGAAAATTTGATAAAGGAGAAACATAGTGGAGGATTAGCCAGACACTTTGGTGTTGACAAAAAACTAGCCTTGGTGAGTGAGCATTACTTTTAGCCCCAGATTCATAAGGATGTGAGGAAATTTGTGCATAATTGTAGAGTTTGTCAAGATGCAAAAGGGAATAGTCAGAAAGTGGGATTGTATAAGCCTTTGATAGTATTAATAAGACCTTGGGGGTATATAAGCATTGATTTCATTCATGGATTGCCTAGAACACAGAGAGGAAAAGATTATCTATTTGTGGTGGTGGGTAGATTATCAAAGATTGCTCATTTCATACCTTGTACGAAGACATCAGATGCATTGCATGTAACAGACCTATTTTTCAAAGAAGTGGTAAGATTGCATGGATTACCTAGAAGCATAGTTTCAGACAAAGATACTAAGTTTGTTGGTTATTTTCGAAGAACACTTTGGAAGAAGATGAAGACAGATTTGGAATTCAGTTCTACTTTTCACCCACCGACTGATGGACATATAGAGGTAGTAAACCGGAGCTTGGCAAATTTGCTGAGATGTTTAATTGGAGACCAAACCAGAAACTGGGATTTGATTTTAGCACAAGAAGAGTTTGACTACAATAATTCTATGAACATGAGTACTAGAAGGACACTTTTTGAGATAGTTACCAGAGTACAACCAAGAGGTATATCAGAATTGAGAGATATCATTAGTGAAGACTGGAGAAGTTCAAAAGAAGAAGAATTTGTAGATCACATGGCAGCCTTGCATATTCAAGTTAAGAAAAATTTGGAGGACATGAATAACAAGCATAAGGAGAAAGAAGATGAGAAGAGAACACATAAGGAATTTGAAGTTGGTGATAAAGTGATGGTGTATTTAAGAAAAAAGAGATTCCTAGTTGGAACCTATAACAAGTTGCAAATGATGAAGTTTGGACCTTGTAAGATCTTGAGGAAATTCAGTTTTAGAAATGCATATGAAGTAAAATTACCGAATGATTTGAGTATTTCACCTATATTCAATATTGCAGACCTACATCAGTATCATGAATCGGAATTTAGTGAAGATAGTTTACCATATTTGAAGAAATAGTTGCCCTAAAAGGAACTTGCATCGATTGAAAACATTTTGGACAATAGGATTAGGTGTAGTACCTAGAGCAATCAATATAAGGAGTATCTTGTAAAGTGGAAAGGCAGACCAGCTGAAGATTAATCTTGGATTCCCTTTGACCCTAGCAAAGTGAGCGACTCACTTTTTCAACAACCCCGGATTTTTGATGCAAGAGCATTCTCGGTTCTTGGAAATCTTTCATCAACCCAAAATATTTCTTTATGTTTTACAGTTTAAGTATTTCTTTCTATGTTTCCTAGATTTGGCTCACCGGAACTTGTGGAGTTGGATTTGGCTTTAAGACTTGATCATCTTCCTTATTCCCAAACCATGGATCATTTGGATCATTTTCTAGCAAGTTATCACTACTGGTTGTCTGGACCTAGTTGCATTAGTGATATATCAGATACTTTTTGTAGCTTGTGGAGCTCTAAGCGTTGATTCCAATATTCCTTGGCGTGTGGCTGACCTTTCCTTTGATTCTCACTTCGTCCTTTGGATTTTTCAAAAGAATTTCTTTGGCAGAGGCCAACCTTGTTGGTTTACATATTAAGTCTTGTTGATCTCTCTTTGGGCCAACCAGACTCCCTTAGATCGTATAAATCATTGTAATAGAGCATTAGAGTGTAATTAAGAAGTTAGATAAAACATAGAAGAAAGATCTGGAGACTTGAGGTCTCGATGGTGACTTGTTTTATATATTGAGCATGTTTTAGGAGCCCTGTGAGCCAGTTTTTGTAACCCGATTGTTACCGATTGATTGTAATAAATTTTTGTGATATAATTCAGTCTATTCTGCATTGCCTCCATCGTATCCTTGCACTTATATTGTGTTTACTCTTACTGACTAGTTTGGACTAATTTGTTTGAGGTCCCTCCTACTGGTGACTGCACCACAATCAAAGTAAGTTCCCCAGTCAAAGCCAGTTGTTGTCACCGATTTCAACTAGCCTGAATCATAGGACAACCCCTACGAAATTTATTCATTTTGTATCCCATGTCCTCTAAGGTCAATCGACTTATCTCGTAAGTCATGTTAGTTTGCATCTTCATTTTTGTCATTTTTTGTTTTCATGTTTTTGCCTTAATCTTTTATTTCATCTTTTGACTATACTTCGGGTTTTAAAACCCAAAATACAATGTTTCTTGTGTTTTCCTGCATGACGGATTTTAAAACCCAAAGTACAGTTTTGGTCTACAAAGTAATGTAGGTCGGGAAAAATTTGCTAACCTGTAGGTTTGCCTAAATGCAGGTTGGGAAATGTTTCCCAACCTAGAAGTCTTCCCCAATTGCAGGTCAGGTTTTAAAACCTGACCTGCATGTCATTTTTTACACATGTGCAGGTCAGGTTTTAAATGTTGGATTGATGATGATTGTAATGTATTCATCACTTGTTGTCATTGATGAAACACTCTCTCACACACATATGATTACATTGAGTACCGGTGTAACTTCATTGGTTTACACTGTTAACCAGTATGTTTAAGGTCTATCTTTAACTGGTACTCTGTGTCAACTGATATGTGCTTAAGAGATAACATGTGGTTACATAAGTTGACATCAAAATGAAGATCAAAATGAAGATGGAGATCAAGTGAAAGATTTCAGGATAATGGTTCATGCACTTTGTCCCAACCGATTTTGACTTCTCTAACCGGTATCTGATTTTGTGATGAGTTACCTACACTGTTTTCTTGGCGGTCATTTTTGTGATGAGTTATGTTTACTTGTCTAGATAAACTACACCTAGGAAAGTGTGTTATGATTTCCTATGGCCAACATAAGATTTTAATGTCTATTTAAAGACATCTTAGTGAATCATTTGAGACTAATAGAGAATGATGGTATGTGAATACTGATACGCATCTAGAGTGAAATGTTTTGTTGAAGAGAGATAAGTGTTAAGATGAAGAGCAGTGTTGGATGTACTTAGAAGGATCTGATCAAGCAAATATTGTGCTACTCAAAATAGATCAATCCACTCTTGTTGTTTTCTAATCATTACAACAGAATCAAATCCCCTAACCAGGTAAGCTCTAACAAGATGATCCATTAGTTTGGATTCTAAAATCCTCCAACAAGGTTACTCTTAATAGGGTAGTATTATAAATAGGGTATAAGCTTCTAATCAAGCTTGGGATCTCTAACAAGATTATCTCCTAGCAGAGCACTTTGTAAGACCTTAACCGATCAGTTATCCATTACTACAGATAGTTAACTTGTGAGTTCCATCTCACCGTGGCTTTTACCTATTTGGGTTTTCCACGTATAAACACTTGTGTTATGGTGGATGTTCTATGTAATACCCACCCTAGCGGCTTTTCTTGGCATGGACATTATTCGTTATATTTGGTGATATTGGACTTGTTAGAGTAGATGATGAGACATATTTAGTTATATTTGCACCTTTATGGTTCAGTATGTTATCTGATGCATTAGTGAGTTAGGGGTTTCATTGGTTTATGTACATGATTTCATTATGATAATCTTTTCATATGGCTGCTATATTATATATTTATTATCTCAAGCTAACAATGCTAACCCAATCATGCTTGGAATAGATTACTCTATGAGATATATGTAGGATGGGGGGAGGTAGTTGTAGTTACTCTATGGAGACCCACATGATGCCGCACTCCCCCTCCTTGTTTGTCATTTGTATATGGATATATATTTCTATCATTTCAGTGATACAGGATTGTAGGTACTAGGCATCGAGCCCACCTAGCTACACAGGTCTGAGTGTGCCTCTAAATCCTTGAATGTTATTGTTGTAGAGATAACACCAAGGTTCCCACAAGTAAACCTATTGGGCGTAGGTCTCACATTTAGGAAGATCACCCTATCTTGAGGGTTGGGCAATGTCATGTTTATGATGGGTATTGGTTTGAGTATTTTGATTGGTTCCGATTTATGTTGTTCGTAATGATTTTTAAATAATGTTTGATTATTTATTTGATAGGATACCTACACATTAAATTATTTAAGTGGCTTATGTTATGTTGCATCATAAAGATGAAACAAAAGTAATATAGATGTATTATGTTATATTTATGAACATATATATATATATATATATATATATATATATATATATATATATTCGCATATATGGGTGCACACATATATGCCTACATATATATGATAACTCAATGATGAACAGATAGTACCAAACCGGTACTGAGAGGGGGGGGGGGGGTGAATCAGTATAGACAAAAATGCACCCCTAAACTGGTTTGTCAGCAAACACTACGCTTTGGAAGACAAACAGTAATACCAGTCTTAAACAGAGTACAACTGGCAAAACCCAGACTAACTGAGACAAGCATAAACCGGTTGACACTTATCTTTTCATACAATCTAATACTTCATTCCATTTCACCCTAGTGCATGAATAGGTAATCTACCATCAAAGATATATATATAAACAGCTAGATCAACATGATTCACCGCTTGATAGAGAACAACATAACATCACATGAAAAAGACATCACATATGACACACATATTTTTCACGTGGAAACCCAACTGGGAAAAACCATGGTGGGGATGAATACCCACAAGATATTTTTGAACTCTTTAGAAGTCCACTCTGTTAGGAGCCTTGTCCAATTAAAGACTGATACAACAGGTTCTGTTAGGAACCGATCCTGTTAGGGATCACCTGGTTAAGGGATGGCTAGAATACCCGGTTAAGGGTTAAACCCTGTTAAAGGTTACCTTGTTAGAGGATTTCAAGAACTCAATGGTTTTGAGTCACCCTGTTAAAGGATTTACAGTAAGCCGGTTAAAGCTACCCTATTAAGGGATTTCCCAACTATTGAAGTGGTTAGAGATCAACAAGTATTACAATGATCTGGTAACAACACTCAATACCAATGCAGATCTGCTTTAGCTCCTCTTCACCTTCTACACTTACACTCTACAGGTATCACTTCTCTCTTCTAGTCTGGCAAGAATCACGTATCTGTTCTCTTGGATACACACACATAACTTTTGCCAACAACCTTAGAAAGAAACACAACATCGACTTTATAGGAAACAGATAGGTTGGTAGCATAAACCATAAACCCTAAACCTGTTAGGTTAAGCAATTCAAACGGTTCAATCCTGACCGTTGAGCACATTGCATTAAATGCAACAGTCTTGAGCCAATCTCAAGATGTTCTCCATCGTTCATTTTCCACCGATTTCATGGTGGTTGATAACCCATCACGTGTTATCACCGTTTGCAGACTTTGCACATTCCCAAGGTAGATAGGGACAATCTCCTTCATGCGCACAAGGCTGACATGGCAACACGATCTGTTCTTCATTACAATGCTAACTCATCACACAAAGTCACTGATTGAGTCACATAGGCTTGAGGCACTTCAACCAGAAACCCTGAAGTTGAGACTACCAACCGGTAGTCATACAAAGCTTCCATGTGCCGGTTCCCATAACCACATGCTGGTTCACCTTAAACAAACACATCGCTTCACTTTGGCACAAATGTCGGTTCATAGTGTTATACCAGTTCTCACACATACCGGTTCTCTCCTCTTCAGCATATTGACATCAATGACAACATACAATGTCATCATGTCCTCATATCAGTTCTCATAATGCCAACAATATATATATTGTGTATATGTGTAATATAAGATTTGTTTTTATTAATTCTATATATATAAAAAAAAGGATAAAATAAAAAGATCGAGGTTTAAAATAATATTATCTTAGTCAATGAGTTTTGAACCTATGACTTCTCTTGTATGAGTCTTGATAGTTACCATTGAGCTATATGTGCTATTTGAGATTTTTATTAGCTATCTAGTATTTAGTATACTTATTTCCATGGGGTATCTATTAAATTTTAAATAAACTATTATAGTTAGTGTTAATAAATAATACCAACCGTAGAGGTTGGAACAGTTGCTTCCCGTAAAACAACCTCTCCAACTATACAAGTTGGTATTATTTATTGAAGTTTGTATTTTTGAGGAAGGGGTGGGTATTTTCCAGGAAGATAAATTAGAAGGAATTTGAAGGATTAGGAGCAGGAAGAGAGATTTGCAGGAAGAGGTGGGATTTTTGCTTGTTCTTTCTCAAAAAAATTTCTCCGCAGGACCCAAGGTAGGCCTCATTCCAAGAAGAATCCATGTGGCTTGCTTGTGCTATGCTTGCATAATTTAAATAAATATTAGATAAAAATTTAAATTTAAAAATCTAAGTATTATTCTGGAAATACCTTCTTCTGCTTCTTTCCTTGTTTGTGTAAGGGATATGCTTTGGTTGGGAAATTCAATTTGGAGAAAATGAGTGTCATGTTGGGGAGTAATGACTCTTGTATTTATTTTTAGTTTTATTTGTTTTATATATAAAACTTATTTATGATTTGTACTGATTCAAATACAAAAATACATCTATAATTAAATGTCATATCTCAACCAACAACTATTCTTCAAGTGTCAAGTGTCAACCCAACAAACAAGATTTCCATTCTTATGATTGTCCTAGTTTTGATAGTTCTTATTCTATTATTAATAAATTTCATTACAGATACTATTTTTCAAATCGCTTTAGTGAAAATGTAGAAATCTAGGTGTACTAAAACATATCCAAAATTTAGTAAAATCCAACGGTTCGTTTGAAAGTTAAGTTCCTCGTACCGAGACTAATTTTTTTGTCAATCAAAACTCAAAAAAAATCATTGTTTGTGTCACTGGGGCATCAAATATCTTCCTCAAACTAAAACCAAATGATTCTAAAATAAATGGATATGAAAGATAACTCCAAATATTATAATAATCCAAAATATTTCATCTTTTAATAGTTTAAAATGAATTTATGAACATACTCTTTTACACAACTCTATCAAAGAGAGTTTAAAATAGTTTTAAGAAAATTTATTTAAACTTTTATTATAATCTTTGGTTGAGGCTAAAATTAAATATAAATCATTATACTATTTTCTCAAATATATTTCATTCTTCACTCAAACCATTTATCAAGATAAATATCTATTAAACAACAAGGAAACATGGTTCAATTTTTATGGGTTTTTGAGTTGTTCTTTGGGTTGTTTTTCCTTCTTAGGGGTTTGGGTGATTTATATAGAAGGTACCTCTATTTTAAAGAATTCTAATTCATGTATGTGAGGTGTTCATGATAAAAATAAAATAAAATTTTTTATATGTGTTATGCATTGGCCACCTCCTTCTCATGCTTGATTGTAGCTTAGAGATAAGAGTCAGACTCATCCTTATGGTTTGGAGGACATGGGAGAGTACTTGAACTTGTATGCTTATTGTGTGAGATGAATTATTATTTTGTTTTATTTGATGAATGTTTGAGTAGGGTAACTAGATACCCTAGGTGGGTGGCTCACTATAGGTTTCCAGGACCCAAAGTGGTTGCTAGGAGATCTTATGAGTGGGTTTAATTCAAGTGATAACCTTTTTAAAAATGAACTTGGGTTGGGTTGGGCTATAACACACTAATACAAGATAAACGATTATTTTAGTCCATATAGGCCTGTTGGAGTACCGCGACTATTGTTATAGGCTGGGTGGATCCTTTTGAGAGGGGACCGCGGTACATGGTAGGCGGGGTGGATCCCGACATTAAGGCTATATGATAACACCCACCTAGTAGGTGTTCTGGTTCTCTTTCTCTTGTGATGTTATTTGATGTTGTTATGTGATATGTGGTTCTTGTTTATTGTTTTGGGGAAACATGTCTCATGGCCTTAGTATTTCCCTAGTACTTGTGTGGACCTTGGTTTTATCTCCTAGCAAGGGGGAGTGGACCTTTGTGGTTCCACGTGGTTGGGTGGTTCGTGATCTCTTTTGATGATGCTTCTTGATCCTTGATTTAAGATGTTGAAGACCTTTCTTTTGAACTAGTACATTCAAATATTGTAAAGATTATTTGTAAGCCATGAATGGCCTTATAATAAACATGTAATTTTATGAAAAGTATTGTAAAAGGGAGGGTAGTTTATAGGAACTATGATAAGCGATGATTACTTTGTATTTGAAACAATGTTTTTAAAAGTTATGTTACCCTTCCTATCCTATCTCTTTATGGTCTTATTGTCTTGTTATGAAAACTGAGTAGAAGGTGTATACACCTAAAAATGGTCTAAAGATAATTAATTGAATAAGCAATTATTTAATTAATCAATTAATCCCCCTCCCCAATTTAATTGAATTCATCAACAATTTGATTAAATCCTCCATTTTTGTCTACTTATTAATAAATCTAAGGATTTATTTAATAGGTTCATTTCAATAAGCCCCTTTAATTAATTAATTTTAATTAATAAATTTCCCCCATCAAATTCATTTCTTCTAAATCCTCTAATTAATTAAAACAGATCAATTTATGAGTTGTTGAAATTAATTAGCCTTTTCATATTATTTGAATTTTTAAATTCAAATTCTCCTAACTTATACCACTCCTAACCCTAACCCATTCCATCTAACCCCAGGTTTTGCCTAACCCCATCCTAGCTTGCACATCCTAACCACCATGTCCCCTTTCATCCAACCTCTTCTAGAAGCTTTGTGACACTTGTCACTAAGTGTTCCCTTTCATCTAACCCCTTCTAGAAGTCTCTTGACACTTGTCACCATAAAGATGACAGATGTTCCCTTTAATCCAACTCCCTTTGCCAACCTCCTCCAATTTAACCATTGATATCTCCATATCAATCTTGACCGTTGATTCTTGCCACCTCACCCCTAGCCTTGGAAAATCCTATAAATAGACCTCATTTTGGAGCACAAAGGGTCCCAATTTCATATCATTTTGCATCCCATTTCATTTTCATCTTATGCATATGCATTGTTACTATAGGCATCTAGCTTCTTGTTTATCATTTTTAGCAATGTTATCATGCTCAATTTTAGCTTAATTGCATCTTCATTTTAGCTTATTTTTCTAGATCAATCATAAACTCATATAACTTAATCATGCTATTCTTGCTAGATCATGCATTTTCATCATTCAAATCCTCCATCTAAGTGTAGTCAAGTCACTGGAGTTTGCATACCCAGATCTGAGAGCAAAATTCATACTCGCATTTACTAGGAGGCAATAAGTCGATTAGCTATGGTTTTATATTTTATTGATTAAATCTTCTAATTATTGCTTACAATGATTTATTGAGTGCATTGTGGTTGCAGATACAGGTACACTTCATAGAGCATGACATTTTGGCGCCCGTTGTGGGGCCGAAACCATCATTTTTGGCCTCTTAATCTTTAATAAACTACATCTCTATCCAGCTCTGTTTCAGAAATTCGTACGAGTTGCTTTTTCAGCTCATACGAACTTCCTTTCAGCCCGGGATGACAGGCCATCTTAACTCATATCAGGTGATTCTTCTGTCGTATGATATCATTTTACTCATTGCAAGATAGTTGATCTTGTGTCGTACGAGCTCCATTTCATTGTTGTACAAGAGCTAAATGGGTGTCGTATGAATTTCTGGCTACAAAATCCTATGTCGTACAAGTTCATTTTTGTCTTTGTACGAAATCTAAATATTTTTTATTCTATCTAATAAATCATGTCGTACGAGTTTCTGCATCTGGGATTTTTTTGATAAACTGCATGTTAAGGTTTTCTGAATTTCACTAATTCTAACCCTGACTAGTTTGTGAGATTTTTGGCAGCCTAACTCTTTTCTGCAGGATGATTGATGAAGATACACTTGTCAAAGACATAATTAAAAACACAAAAATGATTACTAATGGATCTATTTTGCAGGTTTCCTAAGAATCCAACTAAACTTTGTGTATTCATCAAAGTTTTCTTGGCACACTTCAATTTTTCTAAAGGAAATTAACTATCATGTATTTCGTGTCATTGATGATAGGCGAGTATGCTCTCACCTTTCTTAGGTGATCAGAAAGCTAGACTCATCTTTTTCTTTCATTAGTGCATTTCTTTAGCAGACTTGCCCTCCCGAGAAGTAATAACTCTTAGCCCTTAAGGTCGGTGAGAGGGGAATGACCTAAGTGGGAATGGCTAATGCTAAGTAATCCAACCCACTATAAAATAAATGTGTTTTTGATGAAAATCAAAGCAATGGCAGTGCTTGGGAATAGCTCTCCTCCATACCTTCAGGTATATCAAACCTTGGTTTTCAAGGCTGGGAGACCTCTTAACTAAGTTTATACCCCAACACATTGAACATATCCCTTACTAGTTCCGGTTAAAATAGAAGATACCTGATTCACCTCCGAAAGGGTGATAATCTTTGTGCAAGAGAGATAGTAGCTCTCCTGAGACACTTGCCATACTATACCCCCATTAGCATTTGGAGTCGGATAATATGGCATTGAGAATCCATTGTGTGAGAATCAGTGGCTATATTCTGATTAGCTATTGGGTGTGTACCTAAGTCAACAAGCAAAGGTTTTCATTCTCAACCAACTTCCTTAAGGTTTAGCTTGATTGAGAGTCATGTATCACATCATGTGTTTGCTATGTATTCATCCCTAAATTGAAAAATTAGACACTTAAATTGGAAAACCAAAGTAAAACATCAAAATTCAGTGATCAAAACTCAAACAAGAAACACTTTTTATAACTGTTCAAATACGTGTCGTATGAAGCAGGATTCTCTGTCGTACTACTAGATCTTTTGTTGTATGGATCAAGGTTCTATGTCATACGAAACACTTCTTTACTCATGAAGTCACTAGTCTGTCATTCTATTTTGTATCTCTTGTTGTCTTATGCTGCATAATCTATCGTACAAAACTCTGCCTTTGTCAGTCCAAAACTGTGTCTTACATGCCTGTTTCAGATTCATTATTTCTACCTGATCAATTTGTAGTAAGCATAAACACTTGTTATCTATTACTCTGTGCTTAAATTGTCTCCTTGGTTTGCTTGATCAAGTTATCATCCATTAAAATCAGACTCTAGAATATAAACACCTTAAGATTTTCAAAGTGCTTACCCTCAACAAGTTCAAGATCTAAACACCTCAAAGTACATTATCACCCTCTTTGGTAAACTGATCTCTCAAACATAGTTTCTCATCAGGATCAATCATCCTTTATCATGAAATTGAAACATTTGGTCAGGATAATCTCATCCCATGTCGTAGGATATACCATTCCTATTGGACTTGGTTCTTATCAAATCATCATCATTGCACTCCTAAACCGAAGATCGAAAAACTTGCAAACTTTTAGATACTTGAATTCTCTTTTAGTGTCATATCGCACTATCACACCCACCTTGATAGTTGATTACTTATCAAAACAACTTTTAGACAATCGAACCCCTAGATTGGAAATAGAAACATTTGAAATGGCTGAAAATCATATCAACATGACATACCAAAGTAAAATACAAGTAACAAGACAACATATTAGAGCAATCAAACAAGTTCAAAATCAAAATCCAACTATGTTAAAACCTCAAAAGGATTCAAATACATCTCAAAAGAAAGGTGGCTCTTTTATGCACCTCTTAAAGAGATCCCTAGAGGATTTGGCTAAAGAAGATCAAAATCATGCACCCATATCTAACAATGATTCATCCATCCATAAGCAAATTGACTCTCCAAAGGCATCTATTCCTATACCTCTTGAAAGCTTGAAAGAACCTTCCATAGCATCCTTGCCAAACAATACATCCAAAGCTAAAGTTCCCCAAGAGATATCCATAATTGCCATCAAACCTATTTTAGATGATCCTATTCAAATCTCATCTCCTTCATATCCAAGCATTAAGTCATTGCAGAATCCCCATAGCGCTCCCTTGCAAATTGAAGTCCTCATTCATAGAACACTTGTTAAATGAGTCTTAATAGATGGGGGAGCTACCTTGAACATTTTCTCTATGAATCTTGTCCATGCTCTAGGCTATTCAGAAGATGCAATTGATCCCCGAAAAAAGATAAAAATCAAAGCACATAATAAAGAAGAAAATTCATCTAAAGGAATGGTGATATTACCCATCACAGTGGGACATTTGCAGAAGAACATAGCATGCCAAGTTTTAGACTTGGACCTACCATATAATATACTCTTGGGGAGACCATGGATACAGGATATACAAGCTATACCATCAACATGTCACCAATGCTTAAAGTTTCCCTACAATGGGCAGGAAACCACTATCTCAGCAGTCTCAAATCCATTGCAGTGTTGTAATAATCTGAAAATAGCTCAAGAGATCATTATTCCACACAACAGAGAGGCAACATCTTCAAGCAAGGAACAATCATTTGAATCAATTATGTCAAACATGGAAAAACAATTGCAGCTGAAAGATCAAGGGAATGGAGAATATTTGATATCATGGAAAAACAAACAAGAGAAAATTCAAATTGAGAGGGATGAAGAAGCAGATATAGTAGTCAATGTAGTTCACATGCATTCAGGACAAATGTTAGGAACTAGCCCACTTGAATCAGAATCACATTCGACTAACATGGACTTAATCGAGGATGATCAGGATTTTCTTATATGAGGTCATTCTGATGAGAGTATTGTTCTAGACATCGACATACATAGCGAAAGCTCTGATATCTCTATCATGACTCATAATATCTTTGAAACTATTGAACATGAGGATCCTTTATCCTTAAGCTATCCTGAACCTATGGACTGGGAAAATGAGGAACATAATGCCATTTATACTTTACCTAATGACCATGCCATATCTGTATATCTTGATGAAATCAAACCCACAACAACTTTTACCAGGGATTTTGCTAACGTAGCTTCCAGTCAAGTGGGTGTTAAATCTCCTAGTCGCAAAAGTGAAAATCAAGAAAACAATATTAGGCCTAATGCTGAAAACCATTTATTGGCAACATTAGACTGAGAAAAAGTAAAAACAAAGGATGCATCTAATGGTGAAAACCTCCTCGAGGCACCGAAAGATGGGAGATTTGACACTTTACCTAAATTTTATCAAGAAAAGTCATCTATCCTAATAGAACTAGCAGAGGCAGTTATCATTGGCACAACTAATCTACATCTAGCAATCTCTCTATCAAAACCAACAAGGAAAAAATATTTTGAATCCTTAAAAAGGTGGCAAATCAATTTTACCTGTACATATACAGACATTTTAGGGTTCGATCCATATCTTACAATACATCACCCAAATATCAGTCTAGGAGCAAAACTCAATAAAGGAACACAACACGGATCAGGAGCAGGAATTCTATTCATCACACCACAAGCTCATACAATCCCGAAGGCATACAAATTAAGCTTTCCATGCACAAACAATATAGAAGAGTATGAAGCATTAGTAATAGGTATCAAAATGGCTATAGAATGTAACATTAAACAACTTCAAGTCTTTGGAGACTCTCAGGTCGTCATTAATCAAATTGATGATGACTATCAAACAAAAGATGAAAAACTCATGCCTTACAAAAAGATGGTGGATGATATCAAGAAGCACTTTGTAGAAATAACTTTTGAACAAATTCCAAGAAATGACAACAAAGCAACAAACGCCATGGCTACACTTGCTTCTCTATTGCAGACACAAGAAAATCAACAGCCTTATGAATTCTTGGTTGAAGAAATGTTTCATCCCTCCTTTAATTGTCCTGATTCCCAAACCATCTCTCAACTTATTGGACATGATTCCTCCCACTATGGCCAAACTTACACATACCTGAAAGAAAACATCTTACCTCCCGACTTATCAAAAAACCAAAAGAGAAACTTTATTTCGCGAATCCTCCCATTTTACTCTTGTCGCGGATACCATTTTTAAACGAGGTCTAGACGGTACTCTCTTAAGATGTCTTGAACAAGAAGAATCTAAGAAGGACTTACATAAAGTCCATAATGGCATTTGTGGCACTCATTCAAGTGGTCTTATCCTTTCGAAAAAACTCATACGCTTGGGCTATTATTGGTCGACTATGGAACGAGATTCTTTCAAGATAGCAAGAATATGTAAACAATGTCAGATCCATGGGAATTTGATTCATGCACCAACACAAGAACTTCATGCTTTAGCAACATCTTGGCCTTTTTGCCAATGGGGTCTTTATCTAGTAGGAAAGATAAATCCTTCTTCATCTAATGAACACAAATTCATCCTTGTAGCTACTAAATATTTTACAAAATGGATTGAGGCTATACCTCTCATAAACATCACAGGAAAACAAATTGTTGTATTTATCTTGAGTTACATCATCTGTCGCTATGGAATACCAATGACCATTATCACTGATAGTGGGCGACCATTCAAGAATCAAGATGTACAAGAGCTATGTGAGAAGTTCAAAATCCAACACAGATTCTCCACACCATATTATCCATAGGGAAATGGACAGGCAGAAGCATCTAACAAAACTATTCTGAAAATCCTCAAAAAGACAGTGAACAATGCTGGCAAACATTAGCATATTCAACTGAACCTTGCTCTATGGGCCTATCGCACAAGTATTTGCACACCAACAAGTGCCACACCTTTCTCTCTTGTATATGGATCAGAAGCCATATTGTCAATTGAAGTAGAGATGCCCTCTCTACGTGTATCACTAAAAGGTCTCATCCCAGATGAAGAACAAAGAGTATCTACATTACAAGAGTTAGAACTGATCCATGAACGCAAACAAAATGCCTTTGATCATTTAAAGGTATATCAACAAAGAATGTGTCGAAGCTATAATCATAAGGTTAAACCATGAATCTTTCAAGTGGGAGAACTAGTGCTAAAGGAAAATCCATGCAACCAAGCAGACCGAGAAAAGAAAGGAAAGTTTGAACCAAACTGGTTAGGTCCATTTGTGATCACAATAGTATTTGGATTAGAAGCATATCAGCTATCAACACAGGATTGAGATCAGCTCAAGGAACCTATCAATAGCATGCACCTGAAGAAATTCTATGTCTAAAAATCAGAAAAAATAAAAAACAGTGAAAAAATCAGAAAAATAAAAAACAGTGAAAAATTAGAAAAATAAAAAACAATGAAAAATCAGAAAATAAATAAATAAAAAGGGAAAAAGCAGAAAAATCCTAAAAAGTGAAAAAGAGAAAAGAAAAAAAAATTAAATATCAGAAAAATTGAAATAAAAACAGATGGTGAAAACCTGGCAAACAGGCGCTATCTGTCCGCTAGCTCTTTTGTCTATTAGTTCATGCCTCTTTCCGCTTGCATTCATTCATTTTTCACTAGCGTGGACCATCATAAAGCCTTTGTATATACGCAGGAATCACAGCTGCTTTCTTGCCATGGTTTATATCATTGGATATATCATAACAACTTTGTTTCTAGGCTTGGGGCAAAATCCTACACCCTAGCTGGGGGCAAACTCTCGATCATTTTTGAGCTTAACCAAACAGGTAGAACAAACAGTTAGACAATTCTTATCAAGCAAAAACTGAAACACATGCAACGTTGAACACAAGATCAAACTATCAACTATCAAGCTATCACGAAGTCAATCTAAGAACATCACACACTTTTCAGTGGATAATATCTTTTTTGATTGTAACATGATTGTTTATCTTTTCTATATTGATTTTCGCTATCATGATTTCAGAGTGACTCTAGGATGTCATTGACTAGAGGAACAAGGAAGGAACATTATTATTTTCTTTTCTGTTGTCTAAAAATTAATCATTAATATGTGCAAATTTGTCTTAGGACACGATCATCGAAGTATCATTGAAGACATTTCTGATTTGCGTATTGAAATGATTAATACTGTCTATTTTATGCAAACAACACTTAGGTCATCTTGGTTCAGTTATACCTTGATGCTTGTGCTAACTTGCTATATCAAAATCTAGGAAAGAAGTTGTTAGGTCATCATGGTTTAATTATACCATCGATGTTTGCACTCACTTCCCACATTTCAAAAGCTCAATGATGACAAAAACGCAACATAATCCAATGACTAGTCTGGTCATAGTTTGCATTCCATTGCATTTAGCTTGCATTTCATTCTTGCATGGGATCATGAAAGCTCCTTTTATCCAAGATTAAATATATCATAGGAATTATCAAAGTATCATCACAAGTGTATACACAATTAGAATGATGACTCATATATCTTCAGATATTGTCGACCCAGCGAAAACCTTATGCTATCTCTCTCAACAAAATCAACATCAGCATATCCAAAATAAATTCTGCAACTTGATATCAACAAACTATCAGTTCTTTATCTAATCAACATTATAAAATCAAATCAATCAATCAAACCTAATCAATATATCTTTGTCTTATACAAGATGTATCCTTCTTAAAACCAGACAATCTGATTCTTATTCATGTCTTATACAGGATGTATCCTTCTTGAAACCAGACGTTCTGATCATGTCTTATACAGGATGAATCCTTTCTGAAACCAGATGCTTTGATCATCATTGTCTTATACAGGATGAATCCTTACTAAAACTAGACTGAATCTTGATCTTATCAATCTAATCAATCAAGATTTTTCAATCTTATCAATATAAACAATCAAGCTAATCAAAGAACTCGCATTTTCATCAAACACAGTTGCAAAAATCAAATCAAATATATCGGGATATCAATCTCGCAAAACTCCAAAGATCAATTATCTCAATTGATCTCCCAAGGGGGCATCATCATACCAGAATTAGCAATCAAGAGTCGAGGCATCCTATCAAATCAATATCAGCATCAAAATGAGATTATTCTTTGAATAAATGCGTCATCACACCTCGCTTCAAAGAGGGGCAAAATGTATACACCTAAAAATGGTCTGAAGATAATTAATTGAATAAGTAATTATTTAATTAATCAATTAATCTCCATCCCCAATTTAAATGAATTCATCAACAATTTGATTAAATCCTCCATTTTTGTCTACTTATTAATAAATCTAAGGATTTATTTAATAGGTTCATTTCAATAATCCCCTTTAATTAATTAATTCAAATTAATTAATTTCCCCCATCAAATTCATTTCTTCTAAATCCTCTATTTAATTAAAACAAATCAATTTATGAGTTGTTGAAATTAATTAGCCTTTTCATATTATTTGAATTTTTAAATTCAAATTCTCCTAACTTCTACCACTCCTAAACCTAACCCATTCCATCTAACCCCAGGTTTTGCCTAACCCCATCCTAACTTGCACATCCTAACCACCATGTCCCCTTTCATCCAACCTCTTCTAGAAGATTTGTGACACTTGTCACTAAGTGTTCCCTTTCATCTAACCCCTTCTAGAAGTCTCTTGACACTTATCACCATAGAGATGACATATGTTCCCTTTAATCCAACTCCCTTTGCCAACCTCCTCCAATTTAACCATTTATATCTTCAAATCAATCTTGACCGTTGATTCTTGCCACCTCAACCCTAGCCTTGGAAATTACTATAAATAGACCTCATTTTGGATCACAAAGGGTCCCAATTTCATATCATTGTGCATCCCATTTCATTTTCATCTTATGCATTGTTACTATAGGCTTCTAGCTTCTAGTTTATCATTTTTAGCAATGTTATCATGCTCAATTTTAGCTTAATTGCATCTTCATTTTAGCTTATTTTTCTAGATCAATCATGAACTCATATAGCTTAATCATTCTACTCTTGCTAGATCATGCATTTTCATCATTCAAATCATCCATCTAAGTGTAGTCAAGTCACCAGAGTTTGCATACCCAGATCTGAGAGCAAAATTCATACTCGCATTTACTAGGAGGCAATAAGTTGATTAGCTATGGTTTTATATTTCATTGATTAAATCTTCTAACCATTGCTTATAATGATTTATTGAGTGCATTGTGGTTGCAGATACAGGTACACTTCACAGAGCACGACAGAAGGCATTAATAGAAACTGCAATTGCATTATTATATATGTTGCTATCAAATGAAAAGTATTAATTGCATGGATGTTGTAAATAATAATCAAGGGGAAAATGATGCAAAGGATAGTTATTCATTCTATAGTGTGAATGGGATTATGGGGAATAGGATTGTTCTGTACTTTTACTTTGGTCTCAAATGAAATGATAAAATCTTTGTAGCATATCAAATAGATAGTAAAGTTAATGTGTTGTGAAATATTATATCATGCTCAAAATTAAGAAGATCATTGTATGTTTATTTTATGCACATTATGTTATGTGTTAAGCTGTTATAATGTTCAATTATGCTAATGAACATTAAAGGGAACCTGTAAGGGCATTAAGTATGTTTACTTTCTAGAAGTGGTAGATGTATGTTATATTAAAAAACAAATTGTAGCATATTTTGGAACTTTTGTTCTTGTCCTACCGGGTTCCCTGGCGGGGCATGACATTCTACTTTATGTGGATGTTGTTATTTCATTTTGGATAGCATGTATTTTATTTAAATGCTTGGTTAAGTTCATCTACTGGTTAGTGTTTGAAGTTGTGTTTATTTTAGTGTCACTGATTCACTCCCCCCCCCTCTCAGTACTTTTCAATTCCATCAATTGGTATCAGAGCCAAATTTATTTGAAGCCTAACCGCTTAGAAGGGAATCTTGAAACTCATGGGGCACAGAAGCTACTTCAAGATGGTTAGAGGGCTAGAAGCTAGTAGAAATGAAATTGAATCCCTTAGGGGCAAACTGAAAGTTTCTCAAGTCAAAAGAAGAGAGCTATCTAAAAAACTACTAGAAATATCTGATAATAGTTCTTCAGATGAAGCCAATATTGAAGCTTTAGTTGATGAAGTTGAAAAGGTGAATGGTGAAAAACTAAATCTAAGAAGAGAAATAGAAGGTCTCACTATCCGCATGACTCAGGAACTGGAAGCCAGAAGAGCTGTTGAAGATCTTATCAAGGTAAGAGATCAAGAGATCATAAAGATCAAATAGGAAAGAGACACTATACATGAGGACTTAATTGTTGAAACAGAAGAAAAGGAGAACATAAAGCTAGACCTTCAGTTGGCATCGTCTCTAAAAGAGAACCTATCTAAGAATAATGAAGATCTTATCACAAAGCTTACTGAAGCCAATGAGAAATTTGAAAAGTTTGTCAAAAGTTCTACCATGCTAGAAGAACAGATTTAATCACAAAGAATGAAGGGTAAAAATTAATTCCTTCATAGATCTTAACTCATCTTGCATCTTCATGTTCTTCAATCTTTCAGCATCATAGTCTTCAAGTGCTAGTTGAAGTTCCTTCCTTAAACTTATCTCTATAGATTTCAAATACAAGATCTTCCTCATGTTGTTAGACTTCCTCTGAGGCACCAGACTCTGATACTAATTGTTGGGATCCAAGAACACAGAGAGGGAGGGTTGAATCAGTGTTCTACCAGAATGGAGAAATTTAACCTTATTAATACAACAACTCAGAAACCAGCAAACATAAAAGCATATAACAATAAGAAACAATGCAACCACAAAGATAAACAACATAACACCATAGATTTATACATGGAAAACCTTAAAGAGGAGAAGCCATGGTGGGATTGGAGACCCACAATATCTATCCACTAATCAGATGAATAAATGTTACAATAAGGGGCCTGCACATGCAGGAAGGCCAATTGCCTAGAGCACACTTCTCATCACAAAAGGAGTCTCACTGACTACAGAAAATATCAAACAACAATCTGGAATGAAGATTGAATTGCAGGTATAGCATCTTCCATGCCTGAGTATAGTTCTGGTTAAGCTCAATATCAGCCTTAAACCTTTTCCACAAACCCAACTCGATCACCTATCATCGACCAAATCCTTTGCATGAATGGTTGACAACATTATTCACATAATCCCATACCATACATGATCTACATTGATCTATAAAGAGATCTTACATCATTTTATACCAACCCAGGACCTAAACAATTAGGTCACCCACCTAAAAGATAATACAATAAATTCATAACTTAAACCCACAATCTAATGATAAACCAAGTTATCTTAGGCCAAAAACAAGGTAAACCAATCCTTAAATCTCGTTGGTAACGCATCAAGAACATCCTCCAACACATTACAAAAACCAGTCCATAACCTAGCAAAATAACATAGAATAGAATAGGCCTGGTGCTAACTGCAACACCACTGATCAACTAGAATGCAAACATGATAATCATCAACATTTGGATAACCTACTAGAAGCCACACCAACACCACTTATGCATGGTATCAAAAGATCTTCAACAAGGATCTGTCGGTAAAACCCTCACCGAATCAATAAACCAGGCATACCAACATATAAGATAGCATTCGATCACCAAATCAATACCAACTAACTGAACATATATTTGAGTAATATGAATAGAAGATCTAATCCAATTCCATAAACCAAAACATACCGGAGTATACAGGGTCAACATGATCTATCCAACCAGAAAACAATCATCCTACCGAGACCAATTAGATATTGGTAAACAGCCAAAGCAGCTAATGTTGACATCAATGACAAACATCAATGCAACACATAATCAATTCCTCCAAATTTTTAACAATCTCCCCCTTTGGCATTGATGGCAACACTAGATGTGAAAAACATCCAAGTGCCAAGGAATACCAAACAAGTCTCCCCCAATGGAAGACATCCAACAATCTCCTAGAAAATGATATGACAATGAGGTTTTGAAAGAGATATGTGGTTCGGAACCAAACTCCCCCAAAGGGATACAACCAATCTGAAATCCAATTCCTTCTCCTTGTGTCAATAATCTCCCACTTAGACTGATATCTCTGTTAAGATTTGTATTACACATATATATCTCTCCCCCTAATGTATATAACTCCTTATATTTTTCACATGAATATCTCTCCCCCTTTGACATCAATGCTATAAATATGACATAAATATCAAAGAAAAATTATAAACCACTTGATCACAAGACTAAGTACTCCCCCAGAGTAGTAGCATCACCATATCAATCCAGAATGAATGATAGCTCTGATAAAACATATCAGAATGATACCAATCAACATCACTCAGGTCTCCACCGAAGGGATAGAAAACCTCAACCTGTCTCTCAAATGCTCAAATGATTCCTCAAACCAATTACGACTTCATTTGTTTCCACCCACTCTTTTAGAAAATTGTACTTGATAGAAATATCATATTATTTGATATGTCTATAGCAGCAAAGTTATCACAGTGAATAAGTACCTGTTCATTGCAATGCACTTTTATGTCCTTTAACATTTGCTTCATCCATAAAACTTGTGTACAATTAGTAGAAGAGACATACTCAACTTTAGTAGTAGATAAAGAAGTACATGACTATTTCTGTTGATTCATGAAACAAGATTCTTTCCAAGAGAGAAATCTTCACCGGATGAGCCTATCTAGTTACCTATATCTCTAGCCCAATCTGCATCTGAACATTCTCAAAATGTAAAGTCATCATAAAATAAAAACCATACCAGGAAGTCCTTGAAAATATCTGAAAAGCCTAGCTACCGGGGCAAGGATTCAACATAATCAATTCTTTCCTTCTGAGAATATCTATTGCAAACCAATCAAGCCTAGTTCCAATAACATCCAAGTCTATGTATTGTCCCTTTCTAACTAATCCAATTCCTCTTCCATAGCTCTCATCCAACATTCATCCTTACAAGATTTGATAACTGATGCTGGTACAATTAAGGAAATTAAGCATACCTCATCAGCTACCAACCTTCTTCTTGTCCAATTATTTGATCTTCTGAATGATTTAGCCTTACATACCTAGAAATCTTCTGATTTTATGTTCCACTTCCCAGATCTTTAGTTATTGTTGATTTTTTTTATACTACCAAAGTAACTGGTTCAACATTTTGTTCCAGTAAAGGTGTTCTGGTTCAGTTATGATCATTTCCACTATCGGTTTTTGCTCATAAATTCTAATTTGACTTCTATTCTGCTCATCCACCTTGACATTAGTGCTCTCCATAATTCTCATTAGAATAACCAAGAAATATCCCTTCATTACATCTAGGATCAAACTTGCCAACAAAATCATCTCTCTTGATATAACATTTACTACCAAAGATTCTAAAATACTTAACTATAGATGTATGACCAAACCATAACTCTTAAAGTGACTTACCGGTAAACCAAACTAGATCCAAGATCCAACAAATATTTTGTAGTTAACCTTCAAATTGACTTCCAAAGATCTGAAATAGGCTTTCAGACCACTACCAGGGGTAATGCGAGATCTTTCATCAATTCGACTCCCCCTAAGGTGAATGCCTTAGTTGTCGGATGATTTTCCTATCGGTGTAGGATCATTCTTCTCTACCGATTGAGTAACCAGGGTATATCCTTTAGCCAAATGAACATTTGGGGAAATTGATTCTACCATTTGAGCCTTAGAATTCATAACCCACTTCTTATCATGCTCCTTCTGAGTGTCACCAACCTTTTGCTTTCCCTTCTCATTATATTTATCACTTCTTGCTGGCAGGTCCTTGCTTCTGCAAAATTTAGCAATATGTCCTACTTTGTTGCATGCATAACAAGTGAGATTGTTCTTCTGAATTGCTTTAGTATAACCCTGACCATTTTTTGACTTGCATTGATTAGCCATATGTCCAAACTTTTCACATGCATGACATTTCACATTCATTCTACAATCTTCTGCCCTATGACCATACTTCTTACAATTTGAACATTGATTGGGTATTGCATTATTATTCAGATTTTCTCTATTTATACAATGTTTAGTCATATGACCAAATATATTGCAAACAGAGAATCTACCATTAAATTGATTTGCATTGGTTTTCCTTGCCAGTGACCTTAGATTTTGGTTGACCTTCTGACAAGGATGTGTTATCTTGATTTTTCGTACCAGAGCTTTCTCCATGCTCAAATCCAAGACCTCTAGTGTCTCTACTGTCCATTTGATCCTTCAATAATTCACAAATCTTAGTAAAACTAACCTTGAACTTATCTTTGTATTCATTTGCAACAGTTAGTTCATCTCTTAGGATTGTTACCATTCTTTCCAATTCCTGCTCATTGTTTTGTGATTGCACCAATTCAGTTCTCAACACATCATTCTCATGAACCAACCTATTGCATTCCTCAGATCTATCTTTCAGAGATATAACAAGATTTTCTTCTTTCTTCATCTGGTCTTCAATCTCCTTGGACATCCTCATAGTTAGGGCTTGCATTTCATTCTTCATGATAATATTCTCCTGACTCAGCTTCTGACATTGTTCCTTAAGGCCATCCTTCTCTTCTTCATCTTGATTTTGTAAAAGTTCTTTCATTTTAGCTTGGGAAGATGATAACCTCTCATGCGGGGTAAAAATGAATTCCTTCTTAGATCTCAACTCATCTTGCAGCTTCATGTTCTTCAATTTTTCAGCATCATAATCTTCAAGTGCTAGTTGAAGTTCCTTCCTTAAACTTATCTCTAAAGATTTCAAATACAGGATCTTCCTCATGTTGTTAAACTTCCTCCAAGGCACCAAGATCTGATACTAATTGTTGAGATCTAAGAACACTGAGAGGGGGGGTGAATTAGTGTTCTACCAGAATGGAGAAATTTAACCTTATTAATACAACAACTCGGAAACCAACAAACATAAAAGCATATAACAATAAGAAACAATGCAACCACAAATATAAACAACATAACACCATAGATTTATATGTGGAAAACCTCAAAGAGCAATAGCCATGGTGGGATTGGAGACCCACAATATCTATCCACTAATCAGATGAATAAATATTACAATAAGGGGCCTGCACATGCAGGAAGGCCAATAGCCTAGAGCACACTGCTCATCACAAAATGAGTCTCATTGACTATAGAAAACATTAGACAACAATCCAAAATGAAGATTGAACTACAAGTATAGCATCTCCCATGTCTAAGTACAGTTATAGTTAAGCTCAATACCAGAGGCCTTAAACCTCTTCTACAAACCCAACTTGATCTTCTGTGATTGACCAAATCCTCTGCATGAATGATTTACAACATTATTTGCATAATCTCATACCATACATGATCTACATTGATCTACAAAGAGATCTGACATCATATTTATACCAACCCAAGACCTAAACAATTAGGTCAGTCACCTAAAAGAGAATACAATAAATTCATAACTTAAACCTGCAATCTAATGATCAACCAAGTTGGCTTAAGTCAAAAACAATGTATACCAATCGTTAAATCCCACCGATGTAACACATCAGGAACATCCTCCAACACGTTACCGAAACTAGCCCATAACCTAGCAGAATAACAAAGAATAGAATAGGTCTAGTGCTATCTGCAACACCAACGATCAAATGGAATATGAACATGATAACCATCAGTATCTGGATAACCTACTAGAAGCCACACCAACACCACTTATGCATAGTATTAAAATATCTTCAACAAGGCTCTTCCGGTAAAGCCCTCACTGAATCAATAAACTAGGCATACTAGCATATAAAATAGCATTCGATCACCAAATCAATACCAACTAACTAAACATTTATCTTAGTAGCATGAATAGCAGGTCTAAGCCAATTCCATAAGCCAAAACATACCGAAGTATACTGGATCAACATGATCTATCCAACCAGAAACCAATCATCCTACCAGGACCAATCGGATACCAATAAACAACCAAAGTAGCTAGTATTGACATCAATAGAAAACATCAATGCAACACATAATCAATTCCTCTAAATTTCCAACACATTCAGCCCTAAATATACCTTACACCATTGATCTATTCTCATCTAATGGATGACGGTATCTGTTGTCAGTTGTCGTGGGTTCCATTATCAGTAGGTTTTACTTTTTTGCCAGTTTTGGGGCCACATCACCTAACACTTCATCGTCCCATGGGCCATAGACTTTATTTCATGTTAAGACTGACATTAAATGATGGCACGTGTCCCTCTTCTAGAAGAATCATATATAAATAAGCATGTTTAACTATAATTTTAAATCAGTGTTCATGTTCAGCATTTAATAGTTTCTATTATAATATATAACTAGTATACCTAGATTTAAATAAATCTATGTAAAATACGCCGAGACATATCTGTGTAAAATTTAAGTTATGAATAATTTCCTTTTAAATATATAATTTTTAACATTAAAATTTAATAATATTAATTTAAACTTTATTTATATAGTTTAAACCTATAAATTTATTTTTAAAACTTAAAAACAAAATAAAACAATAACTATTATTAAATATTAACAATAGTAATTATTTTTTTTAATCGGTAAAGTAAAAGAGCTTATAGTCGGATTGTATTATAATATTTAAAATTTTACATCAGACAAAATGATCCTTCTTAGATCTCATCAGAGCATCTACTTATCAAAATAGAGATATTTGTTGTCTCTGTTGCTTATTCCTAAAACTCAAAATAAGGATAAAATACATAATAAAACTATGGTCTCTATTGCTACTCAAAAACAAAGATATTTTGCTAGTATATACTTCTCATACAGAATTTTCAAATATTATATCAAGAATTATATTATATCTATCATCCTCTACAGAGCTCAATACCCTCCTGAAGTTGTATCATCCTCTTCTTCATCATTTTTACTTGTGTTGCTACTCTTAGACTCTGAAAAATGGGTCATCATCTCCTTGCCTACCCATAAGATGTTTAAATTCATGAACCCATGGCAGATTGATATCAATTTCATCCCCTAATGGGGGAACTAGAATGCCATCCTCATCAAATCCCATAACCTTTTTGATGAAATCTAAATTTCTTCTCTTCACAAGAATACTCACTTCCCAGTGTGCTTGATCCTAAATGAACAATATTGGGAACCTAGGCGCTAGGACACCATTTCTTCTTGTTAACCCATAGAAGGAAGATGAAGGGATGGTAAGATTTATGTCAATCTCATAAAGAGCTCTATCCATATCACCTAGGAAGCCTTCCTTAAATATTCTTCTTCATGACTCTTTTGCTACCCCTTTATTTTCCCCTAATTTTAGGATAGTAGCTAGAGAATGAGCCAGAATGTCGATATTTACTCGATGCCTATGATCAGCTATCAGAAATTGAACACCCAGAATGTCACGGATAACATCCAGGAGAAGCGGATGGGAAATATTCACCACTTGTTGGGGCCTCTTGCTCGTAATAGGCCCCAAAAAAGCCATTTATCTCTTCTCTGCAACTAACCTAATATTGGAATCCATTGAAAAGCTTCGCTCTTCTTTGCAAAACACAAAGAGAAAATGATTGATAATTGATAGAAAAATCCTTCTTAAAAAATGTGGTGAAGCTTCTCGAACAAGTTTGAAGCCCATAATGAGTGCCTAGATACACTCAAATCAAATATGTTGTAGCGATCTCTATAACATGGTTTGCTCATGTTAAGTTACCCTGCAAAAGGATAGGCTATAGAGTTGGCACTGGAGGTACTTCCACTATCTATCTGACTTGATATCTCAAAACTCCCACATTCCTATGTCATTTAATGATGTTTATTTTAAGACCACTATGCCTCATAAAAAATTCCCCTTTCAACTCGACTATATCTCTACTCTTCAAAATACTTTTTGAATCAATTAGTCCGTTTAAATTTTGATGATATGTACTGCCAGCTCAATTTCATACGAGCCCTCATCTCTCCTACTCACTTTCCTGATTTTGAAAATCTTTCCTTCTCTAAAGAATATAATATTTAAATATTATATTATTTTATTATTAAAATTTAATATTATTAAATTTAATAAGGATAATTAAATTATATATATATATATATATATATATTTGCTTATATAAAGTTTCAAAAGCTTTAGAATTTGTTAAATATTTATTTGGTGGATGTGTAAAATAAATTTGATAAGAAAATTTAAACATGCTAAATATTATTTTAACATACCTAAAAAATGCCTAAAAAATTCATTCAGATAGTGGATCCCGAAAATGTGCTAATAAGATGTAAATTTTCCAAGACAATTACATTGGAGAAAACTAATTTCTATAATTTAGAAACTTAAAAATCATGCATCGTAACTTTATCAAAATTAAAATATATATATCCAAACAAAATAATTTGTTCATTTTCCTTATTCAATGTAATTATTAAGTATTTTAAAAATCTAAAAGATTATAAAATATTATATTGATTAAGGTTACAGTTTATAATGTTTTATAAATTATAAAACATTTCCAATCATAGTCTATTTTGACAATTAATTAAAATAAATAATATACACCATTGGATCGTGCCCTAGCCATGAAGGCTCTCATCTCCTTGTCCAGCCTAGGGAAAAATTCTTCAAGCCTACCCTATACCTATGGTAGGCTTAAAGAAATTCTTCTCCCAGAATCATCTTGATTGCATGCATGACAAGATGAAGGTCTATTCTCAAAGTTGAGACCAACCTCTTGTTTGTAATCCTACCAATGAAGGGCATTTGCCCTTTGTGGCCCTTAGAAGATTGGGTGTATCCATTTTCACTCCTACTTTTCCCAACCACCATATTTACCATTCGTCATGTATTTCTTTTATGAAATTATTACTACTTAACTAATTGTTAATTTTTAACCGAGTGCGTTCTAGTATATTGTAATTTCATTTTGTTAACTATTCACAAAATCAGACACATACATTTGTTTGGTTCATTTTTAGATTCACAGATTATTAACTCGATATTGCATTGTAATTTCAATTTTGTCTATAAATTATTACACACAGTAACATAATTTTGGTCATTTCATTCAAAAACTAGAATCTGCTAAGCGCAAAAGACTCAGACTAAAAGCATTATTTAAATCCATAAAAGGCAAAATTTTCATTAATATGTTCCACAAATTTACAATAGTCGACTATCAGAGTCTCTCCAAAAATTTAAAGCCAAAATGAGGGAGGTTATGAGGAATTATCCAAAAATAAATAAAACTACTAGGGCACTGACAATGGACCAGTGGTATGCTGGTATACAAAAAAAACTAAAAAAACTAAAACCCTTCATGGGTAACCCTAAAGATCTTCCCCTTTGTCTAAGTAGAATTCTCTAGAGAGCATAAACTCTGAGAATTAATCGAGCCATGCATAGTCTGGAAATTCATCCAAGAGAAACCATTTTTGGAGTAAATCCCTACCAATTTGCACCCATTTCCTATGTCACATCAACCGCTTAGCATTCAGGTTCAAAATAAAAGATTGCATTGCCACATTTCAGCCTAGATGGAGAAGCTTGTGTAAATCACTTGCCCAAGGGATCCCCACCCCTATTTTTGCAAAGACAACAACTTTAACATCGTCTCCCAAGAATTATTCTTTGAAGATCTTCCTTAATAGCATCAACATATCCACCTTGTCTCCTCCAAGGTCCAAAAGAGATGCCAAAAACTAGGACGTAATGTCCATGTTAACTCAGTATCTATCAAAATTTTGCAAATTGTCTCTATTGGCATATGTGCAGAATATGTTGACATGATGATATTGTGTTGTTGTTGATGTCAATATCCTAAAAGAATGAACCGGTAATATGCTCAAGAGAGAACCAGTAATATGCTGAAAGAGAACCGGTAATATGCTGAAGAGTGAACCGATAACATGATGAAGAGTGAACATATTTATTGAAGTTAAGCAACTGGCAAAGTGAACCAGTATATGTGCTAAAGGTGAAGCGGTTTAATATGGTATGACTACCAGTTGGTAGTCTCAACTTCAGGGTTTCCGGTTGAAGTGTTTTGAGTCTATGTGATTCAACCGATGGCAATGTGTGATGAGTTAGCATTGTAATGGAGATCAGATCATGTTGCCACGTCAGCCTCGTGCACGTGAAGGATCTTGCATGAAGGAGATTGATCCTATCTACCTCAGGAATGTGCGAAGTCTCTATAATTGGTGGAGAACCTGTGATGGGTTATCACCTCCAAGAAGCGGTGAAGAACGAACAATGGAGAATGTCTTGAGATCTGTTCAAGATCGTTGTATTCAATGTAAAGTGTTCAATGGTCAAGATTGAACCGACTAAATTGCTCAACCTAAATGTTTAGGGTTTAGGATTTATGTTACAGACCTATATGTTTCCTATAAGGTCGATGTTGTGTTTCATGTTGAAGTTGTTGGCAAATGTTGTGTGTGTATCTAAGTGCAAAGATATGTGATTCTTGCCAGACTAGATAAGAGGGTTGATACCTGCAGAGTGTGTATGCAGAAGAAAGGAACTAAAGCGGGTCTGCATTGGCATTGAGTGCTATTACCAGATCATTGTAATACCTATTGATCTCTAATCACTTCAACAGTTGGAAAATCCCTTAACAGGGTAGCTTTAGCTAGCTTGTTGTAAATCCTTTAACAGGGTGACTCAAAGCCATTGAGTTCATAAAATCCTCTAACAAGGTAACCCTTAAAAGGGTTTAACCCTTAACTGGGTATTCTAGCCATCCCTTAACCGGGTTGTCCCTAACAGGATCGGTTCCTAACAGAACCTGTTGTAACAGTCTCTAATCAGACTAGGCTTCTAATAGAGAAGACTTCTAAAGAGTTCAAAAATAGCTTGTGGGCATTCACCCCCACCGTGGTTTTTCCCAGTTGGGTTTCCACGTGAAAAATATGTGTGTCATATGTGATGTTTTGTTGTTTTTTGTCAAGCGGTGAATCATGTTGATCTAGCAAGTTATTATATTTATGATGATAGATTACCTATTTATGCACAAGGATAATATAGAAATGAGGATGCAGGTTGTGTGGTAAGATAAGTGTTTCCAGTTTATATCTTTCACAGTCTCATTGTGCTTAACCGGTAGTAATTTGGTTTATGACCGGTGTTAGTGATTGCCAGTCAAGTTCATTGTTTGCAGTCAAACCGGTTCAGGAAATTTTTTAAAACCTATACTGATTCAACCCCCCCCTCTTAGTACCGGTTTGGTACTCACTATTCATCATTGTGTTATCAATTGGTATCAGAGCATCCTCCAGGTCCTCTGTGTTGTAAGCTTAACCGCTTGAGGGAAAGATCCTATTATAATGATGAAGAGGGAAGTTCCAAAGTTCAATAGAGATAACTTTAAAATATGGAAGGACAGAATGAAGATATACATCAGAAGGATGGGTGCTCAACATTGGAGATATGTTGAGAATGTTTAAGTTATTCCTATCGGTACTCTCACCGATGACCAAAAGAGAGAGATTCAGGAGAATGGGCAAGTCATGGAAGCCCTAATTAGTAGTTTATCTGACATTGAGTTTATTGATGTCCAAGATAAAGAAAATCCCAAAGAAGTATGGGATACTCTTGAGAATATCTATGGTGGTGATGAGCATGTGAAACAAGCTAAGGAAGAAAGCCTTAGAGGAAAGTTTGAAGACATGCAGATGGTTGAAGGAGAGACCATTCAACAATATGTAATAAGAATCAAAATTGTTGTTGGAGATATCAAGAGTGCAGGTGGTAAAATGGAAGATTCCACTATTGTTAGCAAAGTTTTGAGATCCTTATTACAGGTCTATGCAATAAGGGTTGCTGCTATTCAGGAGTTGAGGTCAATAGACAAGACTAAGGTGTCCCTAGACTCCATCATCACAAAGTTGATAGCCTATGAACTAAATAGTTTTGATGGCAGTGTTCAGAAGACTGAATCAGCCTTTAGAACATCTGCTACACCATCTAAAAAAGGCAAAGAAGCTAGTACCAGTGGTGAACCAAGACAGAGCAGAGAAATGGATGATGAGGAGATCCTGATGGAATGTGAAGCTCTTCTTGCCAAGAGACTTCCTAAGGGAACCGGTAAATACAGACGTAAGCTTCCTTTGAAATGCTTCTCTTGTAACTGGATAGGACACATTGTTGTAAACTGTCCTAATGGTGATAGCAAGGACAAACCAGAAAAGTTCAAGAAGTTCAAAGGAGGAAACTGGAGAAACTGTTTTGTAGCAGTTGATGAAGGTGTCACTAATGAGGAATCAGAAGATGAAGAAAATGAGGATATTGTGTTTGTAGCAGTCAAGGAAGATGTGTCAGACAAGAAGGCCCTTGTCTCCCGGTTTGATAATTTCAATGAGTGGATTATTGACAGTGGTTGTTCTCACCATATGACTGGTGATTGGAGTAAGTTTCTTTCTCTAGAAGAGTATGATGGTGGTGTGGTTCATTTTGGTAATGATGCACCATGTATGGTCAAAGGTAGAGGGTTCATCTCTCTGAATGGAAAGAGCAGTGCTGACAATGTGTATTGGGTAGAAGGTCTAAGGCACAACCTTTTGAGTGTTTCTCAACTGAATAATAATGGACTCACTCTAGAATTCAAAAATGGAGTGTGCAAAATCAAAGGAAAGAGTGGTGAACTGATGGCTACTGGTATGCAGACCAAAGGTAACCTACTTCAGTTGAATGCTAATGTCAGTACATGTCTTATGGCTAAGTTTGAAGATAGATGGATATGGAATAGGAGACTCTACCATGTAAACTTTGACAATATTATGAAGGCCAGTAAGATCAAGGCAGTTAGAGGATTGCCGGTGCTGAGCAAACTAGAAAATCCTTTGTGCAGAGAGTGTCAACTGGAGAAAATGTCTTTCTCAACCTTCAAAGGTAAATCTTTCACTGCAAACAATTTACTTGATCTTGTGCATACTGATTTTTGTGGTCCTATGAAAACTAGGAGTGTGCAAGGAGATAGGTATTTTATGATTCTTACAGATGATTGCTCAAGAATGATGTGGGTCACATTCCCGAAGGACAAGTCTGAAGCCTTTGGAAAGTTCCAAGCTTTCAGAGCACTAGTAGAGAAGGAAAGTGGTAGAAGAATCAAATGTCTTAGAACTGATCAAGGAGGAGAATTCACTTCTAGTGAATTCAACAAATATTGTGAAGAGAATGGCATCAAGAGGCAACTGTCTACCCCCTGGACTCCATAGCAGAATGGCTTAACTAAGAGGAACAACCAGACTGTGGTTGAAGCGGCTAGAACTATGTTGCTCCAAGGAAAGGTTTCTCACACCTTTTGGAGAGAAGCGGTGAGCACTGCAGTCTACACAATGAACCGGGTACTCATCAAAAAAGGAAAGGATAAGACTCCTTATGAGTACTGGACCGGTAAGACACCAGTGGTAAGCTACTTTAGAGTGTTTGGTAGTAAATGTTATTTCAAGAGGAGTGAACATCAGAGCAAGTTTGATGCTAAATATGATGAGGGAATATTCCTAGGGTATTCCATAAAGAGAAAAGCTCTCAAATGTTACAACAATAGGACTCAAAGAATTATTGAAAGCATCAATGTTAGGGCTGATGAAAACTGTGAGAAACCTGAGGAAACTGGTAGAGAGCATGTAGGAGATGAACTGGTAGTAACCTTTTGGGAACCGGTTGCAAATCAGCCCAGTACCAGTAATTGTGCTCCTACATCGGTGGATGTTGATGCTGATGAAGATGAGGATGAAGAAGAAAAGCAAGAGGAATCTATTAAGAATATACCTAGGTATGTAAAACTCAATAATGATCCAAAGCAGATCATAGCAGACAAAGATGTAGGAATTCTTACAAGAACAAAGGTCAGAGAAAACTCATGTATGATCTCTGAATTTGAGCCTAAATAATTCAAAGAGGCACATAAAGATGAATACTGGATCAAGGCAATGGAAGAAGAACTTGACCAGATAGAGAAGAATGGTACATGGTCTTTGGTACCCAGACCGAAGCATAAAAATGTCATTGCAACCAAATGGGTCTTCACAAATAAATTGAATGAGGATGGCATAGTGGTAAGGAATAAAGCCAAACTAGTATGTAAAGGATATGCCCAAGAAGAAGGAGAAGACTATGGAGAAACCTTTTCTCTAGTAGCAAGATTGGAAGGAGTTCGTATGCTCCTTGCATATGCAGCTTTTAAAGGGTTCAAGGTATACCAAATGGATGTAAAATCTGCATTTCTAAATGGAATACTTGAAGAGGAGGTGTATATAGAGCAACTAGATGGGTTTTCCCTATCAAAAGATAGCGACATGGTGTGTAGGCTACATAAAGCCTTGTATGGACTGAAGCAGGCACCTAGAGCATGGTATGAACGCTTGCACTCCCATCTTGTGAAGATTGGATTTGAAAGAACAAGTGAATATAGAAATATCTACTTGAAATTGGAAGGAGATCAGATTCTGATCTGTGAAGTATTTGTTGATGACATAATCTTTGGTGGAGATGACAAGATGAGTCATGACTTTGTAGATGAGATGAAAAAGGAGTTTGAGATGTCACTCATAGGGGAGATTAAGTTCTTTATTGGACTGTAGATTTAGCAAATGAAAGATGGAATCTTCATTACTCAGTCCAAGTATGTTAAAGAGGTGTTGAAGACCTTTGGCATGGAAGATAGCAAACCGATTGGTACACCAATGGTGACCGGTTGTAAACTATCAAAAGAGAATGACTCAACATTGGTAAATGAGAAGGAATACCGATCAATGATTGGTAAGTTGCATTATGTAGTGCATAGCAGACCGGACATTGCACATGCAGTGGGTATTACCACTCGGTTTTAGAAAATCCCAAGAGAATCTCACTTGGTAGCAGTCAAGTAGATTCTTATTTATCTGAATAGAACTATTGACTATGGATTATGGTATCCATATAATGATGATTTCAATCTGAAAGTGTTCACAGATGCTGATTGGGCTGGTAATATGGATGACCGAAAGAGCACAACCGGTGGTGGATTCTTTCTCGATGGCAGACTGGTCTCATGGATGAGTAAAAAGCAGAGTTGTATCTCTCAGTCTACAGCAGAAGCGGAGTATGTTGCAGCTTTTATGAACTGCACCCAGACTATTTGGATGAAGCATGTATTGAATGGCTTCAAAGTTCATGTATCTAAATCGGTAAGTATATTTTGTGACAATACAAGTGCAACTAACATTTCCAAGAATCCAGTTTTACATGCTAGAACCAAGCACTTTGAACTCAAGTATCATTTCTTGAGGGAAAAGGTTCAGAACAAAGAGGTGGTATTGGAACATGTTTCCAGTAAGGAGCAGTTAGCAGACATATTCACCAAGCCTCTACCAAAGGCTACTTTTACCTATCTGAGAGGTGAATTAGGGGTGCTGCCCCTTCAAGAGGTAATCTAAAGGTTTGTGCTCCACATCAGTTAGATCTTACTTTGCTATATCTTTTCAGGATTGATGTGTTGAAGGATGCTACTCCTCAGGGGGAGCAGCATAGTAGAATAGGGAAGCTTGTGCCTCCACTTTGGCATTGTTGTCAAAGGGGGAGAAGATGTGAAGTGGAAAAGACATCTACAGTATTAAGGGGAAGATGTGATGCAGAAAGAGAGATATCTTTGTATATTGCCATCAATGCCAAAGGGGGAGATTGTTGGCATATGTGCAGAATATGTTGACATGATGATATTGTATTGTCATTGATGTCAATATGCTGAAAGAATGAATTGGTAATATGCTCAAGAGAGAACCAGTAATATACTAAAAGAGAACCGATAATATGTTGAAGAGTGAACTGGTAACATGATGAAGAGTGAATAGGTTTATTGAAGTTAAGCAACTAGCAAAGTGAACCGGTATAATGATAAGAACCAATATATGTGCTAAAGGTGAAGCGGTTTAATATGGTATGACTACCAGTTGGTAGTCTCAACTTCAGGGTTTCCGGTTGAAGTGTTTTGAGCCTATGTGATTCAACCGATGGCATTGTGTGATGAGTTAGCATTGTAATGGAGATCAAATCATGTTGCCACGCCAGCCTCATGCATGTGAAGGATCTTGCATGAAGGAAATTGATCCTATCTATCTCGGGAATGTGCGAAGTCTCTGCAATCGGTGGAGAACATGTGATGGGTTATTGCCTCCAAGAAGCGGTGAAGAACGAACGATGGAGAATTTCTTGAGATCTGTTCAAGACAATTGTATTCAAATGCAAAGTGTTCAATGGTCAGGATTGAACTGACTAAATTGCTTAACCTAAATGTTTAGGGTTTAGGGTTTATGTTACCGACCTATCTGTTTGCTATAAGGTCGATGTTGTGTTTCATGTTGAAGTTGTTGGAAAATGTTGTGTATGTATCTAAGTGCAAAGATATGTGATTCTTGTCAAACTAGATAAGAGGGTTGATACCTGCAGAGTGTGTATGCAGAAGAAAGGAACTAAAGCAGGTCTGCATTGGCATTGAGTGCTATTACCATATCATTGTAATGCCTGTTGATCTCTAATCACTTCAATAGTTGGAAAATCCCTTAACAGGGTAGCTTTAGCTAGCTTGTTGTAAATCCTTTAGCAGGGTGACTCAAAGCCATTCAGTTCATAAAATCCTCTAACAAGGTAACCCTTAATCGAGTATTCTAGCGATCCCTTAACCAGGTGATCCCTAACAGGATCGGTTCCTAACAGAACCTATTGTAATAGTCTCTAGCCGGACTAGGCTTCTAATAAAGCGGACTTCTAAAGAGTTCAAAAATAGCTTGTGGGCATTCATCCCCACCGTGGTTTTTCCCAGTTTGGTTTCCACGTGAAAAATATGTGTGTCATATGTGATGTCTTTTTCATGTGATGTTTTCTTGTTTTCTGTCAAGCGGTGAATCATGTTGATCTAGCAAGTTATTATATTTCTGATGATAAATTACCTGTTTATGCACAAGGATAATGTGGAAATGAGGGTGCAGGCTGTGTGGTAAGATAAGTGTTTCCAGTTTATATCTTTCACAGTCTCATTGTGCTTAACCGGTAGTAATTTGGTTTATGACCGATGTTAGTGGTTGTCAGTCAAGTTCACTGTTTGCAGTCAAACCGGTTCTAGAAAATTTTTTATACCTGTACTGATTCACCCCCCCCCCCTCTCAGTACTGGTTTGGTACTCACTGTTCATCATTGTGTTATTAGTCTCAGCCCAGCACCATCCTCACAACCTCATTTGACCAATCCCAAAAAGGCCTTTTGGTCCTCCTCAGATGTTCTTCTCAAATGGATAGGAGTGTCCATCTTCATAAATATGAGTATCAAATTATACAGCCTAAAGACCTAAACCAAAGGCAGAATTTCAAAGGCAAATTGAAGAAGAAAGAAGTGTAGATCGTCTATAAATGGCAATTCCTTCTCTAACCCTCTTAATTCCTTTGTGCTTTAATTTTTTTTCAATCTTTCATATCTCTCTGTAAATCTTTCCTATAAATGCATGAGTGTGCAAACTTGGTAATATCATCGATGCCACTACCAAATTAGAAGTCATGTCTATTGAGTGGATCATAGTTAGAGAATGTCAATGACAAGACATTAATAAATGTCAATTAGGACCATGCAATATTATCGACCATCAACATAACCTACTAACCAGTTGTAATCAATGCTCAAGGTTAAGGCATGGGGTTAAGATTTTATACGTGTCCCCATTGACATTCCAGAGACTTTCTAGAGAACTACATTTCCTTTAGAAATTTTGGCCGAAATAAAACTTCAGCCATTGATCTATGATCATCAAATGGTCTTAAAAAATATATCTAAAATTAAAATCTGATGGATGTTAGGTTTGTGTTGATATGGTTGCGCTTATCGATACCATTTTGTAATTCCTTCTCTAACCCTCTTAATTCCTTTGTGTTTTAAATTTTTTAAATCTTTCATATCTCTCTGTAAATCTTTCCCATAAATGTACAAGTGTGCAAAATTGGTAATATCATCGGTGCCACTACCAAATTGGAAGTTGTGCATGCTAAGTGGATCAGAGTTAGAGAATGCTAGTGACAAGACATTCATAAATGTTGATTAGGACCATGCAACATTATCAACCATCTACGTAACCTACTAACCAGTTGTAATCGACAATCAAAGTTAAGGCGTAGGGTTAAGATTTGATATGTGTCTCCATTGACATTCTAAAGTGTTTCCTTCAAAAATTTATTTTGAAATAAAACTTCATCCAATCATCTACGATCATCGAATGGTCTTAAATAATATATTTAAAATTATAAATTAATGGACGTTGCATAAATTTGGCATTGGCCCACATGACGAGTCACAACTCTTGAAAAGTGGCTATCAATAGATAATGAAAATGGCAATGAAATCGCCAATAAAATATTTATTTTTCAATAAATAATGAAATATTAGCCAATAAAATTAAACAATTTTGAAATGGTAGATAATATTCGCTAATACAATTATATAGTTTTTCCTTCGGAGTAAAACTTTTCGCCCATACACTTATATATTTTTTCCTTTAAACGCAAAACATTCAACTCATACATTTTATATTTTCCCCCATGGTAATGAATTATTCACTAGGATTTTATGGAATTTTCATATGTTGAAAAAAAAATCGGCAATACAAATTAATTTTTTTTTCTAATTTGAGAAAAATTTCACCATCAATATGAAATTTTCCCCCAAAAAATAATGTTGGATTCGCCAGGATTTTACACGTTTTCCCAAGGGGTTTCTTAAAGTTATCCCTACTTTTAAGGATATCAAATGGACTTTTTCTATTAAGGTTTCACCATCATTATAAGAATATAGCAAATGATTCCTTGTTCTTTTGTTTTGTAGCGCATAAGTAGACATTATGGTGACCTTGTTCTCAATGGTGTGTGCAAAGTGGGCTAAAAAAATTCAGTCATTTCTCTCCATGTCTTGATGCTCGTGGGTATATGTGAGAAACACTATATTATTTGTCCCCCCAAAATGTGTGGAAAGAGATGCATGAAATATATTTTTTTATAAGTGACCTCTATGTATGTAGTAAATAATTCTTCAACGTGATCGCTAGAATATCCCTTTCCCTTGTGTTTATCAAATTTAATAAGGGAAAGGTGGCATGTAGAGTGATTTGGCGAAGGGATGTGAGAATTAATCTTCCATTATTTATGACTTCTTGGTATTGCCCACTTGCATGTTGGATAATTGAAGTTGTAAATTTTGCACCTATTATGTGAGAATGTTTGTTGGTGTCAGAGGAACATGTGTGTTTGAAATTTTGGTTGGGATCCATAAATAGGTTGGTGTTAGTGTATAATGGTGGTTGAGTGAATTTCATAGCATGATGACCAAGATATTAGAAAAAGTTGTTTAGCTTAAATGAAGATATATTGGAAGGTGGTGGAACGTAAGTGTTTTGGAAGTTTGTAGAACTTGTCGATGGTGTGAAGTAAGTAAATTGAGAGTAATTTGAAGATGCTTTATGGTTGGAATTTGATTGGATTTGATGATGTGATAAGATTATACCAATTTTTACTTTGGGTGGATTGCATGCTACGAGGTGGGGTTGTTTAAGTGGAAGATGTTTTCTTGGATGTGCTATTTTTTGTAGATGTTACTATCACCATGGGTTGTCAAATTAGTGCTAGTGCTAGGCTACGATGTAGGTTTTGGATATTCTGGATGTTAAAGTTTGAATATGTCATGATGGAAGTATTTATATTAGAAGTTATGTTGTAGAGTGGGTTGTTATATTGATAATTGAAGGATGGTATGGACATGGAGATTGCATTAGTAGTGTTGTTTAGAGGAAGACTATTGGGTATTTTGTTGGATGATGATACTTGTATGCATCCCATGTTGTATGATATTGGTACCCCTTGTGGTAGTATATTCATGAAATCATAATCAAGGTGTAACCGAGCTCCGTTCTAAGCCAACAGTAGGAAGTATTTGTCCTTGTCATGATTTAAGAGGGCATTGATAACAAATAATATTTAAGGATTTTATTGGGCTTGATCTAATTCTTTGTTATTTAGCCTCGCTTGCATGATTTGTATTTGAAAATGATTATTTGGATCTAGAAATGACATCGTAGTTGAAATGTGTGTAGGTTGTTGTGTTGTTTTATGAGGGTTAGACCCTATGCTCATAGTTGATGAGGGATTGAAATTGGGGTCTGATGTTGTCTCTTATTGATTTTTTGTTGTCTGTTGTTTGGTATAATGTTGGCAATATGGAGGAATAGATTATGTGTTGTATTGATGTTTTTTCATTGATGTCAACACTAGCTACTATGGTTGGTTACTGACAGACAGGTTTTGGTTACCGGTAAGGGTTTAAGGTTTTATTGGCAGAGCTTTTACTCAAAATCTTTGACAGGATGCATAAGTGGTGTTGGTGCGGCTTCTAGATGGAATTTAGCATGCAAAAGGTGATCCTTGATCATTCCTCAACTAATTGGAGACATCGCTTTGGTGTGGTGGACCCAGTTTAGGTTTGGTACCTATCTAAGTTATGGACTGGTATCATGTTAACGTGTTCTCTACATGTTACTAAGATGATTTATGGATTGGTTAATGTTGTTTTAGTCTAAAGACGACATGGCATATCATTGTAATATGGATGTATGTAATGATTTTATTAAAATATCTTTTAGGTGGCCGACCTAATTGGTTTAGGCCTTAGGGTTTGTATAAATTGATGTAATATCTCATTGTAGATCGGGGTATGGGAATGAAATATATATCATGGTCATGGAATTAAATATCATATGCAAAGGAGACTTGGTCGATCATAGGTGATCGAATTGAGTTTAAGTAAGAGGTCAAAGGCCTTCGGTATGGAGCTTAACCGAGACTATAATCAGGCATGGTAGATGCTATCTTTGGTAGTTCATTCTTTTGGATTGTTTCCAATTATCTTGAGGTGGTTATAACCTCTTTGTAGTCAGTGAGACTCCTTTGTAATGAGCAGTATGCTCTAGGTAGTATGCCTTCCTGCATGTGCAAGCCCCTTGTTATATCACATACTTTCTACAGAAGTATCATCTGACTGTGGGTAGAATTCCCACCATGGTTTTTCTATTTATTGGGTTTTCCACATACAAATCATGGTGTTATGTGGTTCAGTTGCATTGTGTTAATTCTTTGTTTCATTCTTAAGTTTTATTGCTTACCGGTATCTGTTTCTGCTATTCCAGTATTCAATGTTTATGAGCTCCGGTTAAAATTTATAAAGTGCTTTTATTAATATAATCTGTTGACAACTGATTCACCCCCCTCTCAGTTGTCCATCGGTTATCCTAACAATTGGTATTAGAGCTTTGGTCCTCTTTTGCAGAAGCTTAACCGTGTTGGTATTATGGATGTGTTTCTTTGGTTTTTTCATTGATGTCAACACTTATCCTTCTAGAGATCTACATTGTTTATTTGGCAGTATGGTTATATTGGTTTATTGTTGAACTGACACATTGTGTTCACCGGCAAGGTCACTGACTTATGCATAGTCACCGGTATATACTCATCGATAGGTTATATGGTTCACCGACACTGATGATGATTTGTTATCATCTGGAGATCACTTGATTATGTCACAAAAATGGTTTGGATACTTGGTTTTTGTGTTTTGGTTATTGGTCCAATCGGGTTGACATATTTATTATTACCGGCAGATAGGTCTAGGTTATGGAACAGTATGCGTTATCTATTCCAAATCAGCACAACACATTTGTTATGGAGATGATTTATTGATTGGATATTGTTGTAATTGCATTAAGCCAACATGTTGTATCACATCAAGACTTATTTGTAATTGATTTAATTGTAATATTCTTAGTGAGACAATGTACACATTTGGTGTTAGGTTTTGTATAAATGTAAGATCTCATTTGTGAGATGAAGTGTGGAAGTGTGGTATGATCATGGTATGTGTAAATATTGAAGATCATATGAGAAGATCATAGAGAAAATCAAGCAGACATAATTTGAAGGTGTTTATCAGAGCTTAAATGAGTACTAAATCTAGCATTGCAAATGCACTTTGAAGTACATTATTCTAGGATTTAACCATCCTTCTATAGTCATTGCGACTCCCATTTGAGCAGTGTCCTCTAGGCGGTTGGCCTTTCTGCATGTGCAAACCCTATTTGTATACACATACTATCTATAGTAGTATCATTTGATTGTGGGTAAGGTTTCCCACCATGGTTTTTCCCCTTACAAGGTTTCCACATCAAAAATATATGTGTTATGTGTTGTGGATTTTGTTTCTCTTTTTTTTTCATGCATTAAATTTCACCGGTATTGAATTTAACTGCTAATCTATTAATCGGCATTAAGTTTGGTTTACCAATATTAAGTATTAAGTTGGATTAAGTTATAATTGGGTTTAAATTCATTGAAAATTGATTCACCCCCCCCCTCTCAGTTTACCTTTCGGTTCCTAACAATTGATATCAAAGCTAAGTCCTCTTTTTGCAGAAGCCTAACAACTTGAGGAGATCCTATGGCAACGAACATTTTCAGGAAGGATAGTCCTAAACTTCATGGAACTAACTATGGTATGTGGAATATCATAATGGAGACACATCTAAATTGCATTGGAAGAGACATATGGGAAGTTACAAAGAATGGCTATGTTGGTCCTACTCCGAATCAACCTAATCCACCAACTTTGGGTAAAGATCATGAGAATGATTGCAAAGCAAGAGAAGCACTTCTGAGTGCATTATCAGATCAACAAATCATGGGATTATCAGACTGATCTACTGCTAAAGTTATTTGGGATAAATTGGAAACATTTAATGAAGGAGATACCACTGTCAAAATTGCAAAACTGGAATGTTACCGGGTCAGGTATGAAATTTTAAAAATGGAAGAAGATGAAAGAATTTCTGCTTTTATGGAAAGAGTTAATGAAATTGTTTTAGGAATACAATATTGTGGAGGATCCTTAAGTGAAGATTAAATTGTTTCTAAAGTTTTAAGAGCTTTACCACCGGCTTACAAAATGAGAGCAGCTGCTATTAATGAGTTAAGAACAATGCCTAATACATCAGTATTTAGAGACACCTTGGTTGGAAAACTTTCAGCATTTGAGCTTGAGGAATTTGGTCATGTTGCTACTATAAAGACAGATTTAGCCTTTAGAGAATCATCATCATCATCTAACAAATCTAATTGGAAAGCACTTTATGCAAAAGAACTTGAAGATATCAGGAGGGAAAATGAATAACTGGAAGAACTTGAAGCACTATTTGCAAGAAAGATGCCTAAAGGTCCATTTGGATGTAACTATGAAGGTAAAGCACCATTTAAATGTTTTAAATACAATAAAGTTGGTCACATAGCATCTAGATGTCCTGATAGACATGCAATATTGAGAGAGGAAGCTAAAAATATATATAAGCCTAACCCTGAATATCAAAGATACTGATTTAAGAAGAACAAAGATAAATCATGTTACTATGTTGATGAAGCAGTTACAGATGATTTTGATGAAGAACCAACAGAAAATGGATGGGCATTTGTTGCAATAAAAGAAGATCAACTGGCACCTACTGTCCCACTAGTAGAGCAAGCCTTGAAAGCTAAAATTGAAGAAAAAGATGAATGGATCATTGATAATGGATTTTCACATCATGTGACTGGTGATAAAAGTAAATTCTTATCTTTTCAGGAAAAAAATAGAGGTCTAGTAAGATTTGGCGATGATAAAGCTTGTTTAATCAAAGGAAAAAGCACTATATATTTGGATGGTAAGCATAATACTGAAAATGTTTATTATGTTGAAGGTTTGAACCATAATCTTTTAAGTGTTAATCAATTAGTTGAAAAGGGATTTCAGTTACAATTCAAGAATGGAAAATGCAAAATCATGAATAGAACCGGAATGGAGATTGCAACTGGTAATCAGACTAAAGGTAATATCTTTAATTTGAATAACAATGATAAGACATGTTTGATTGCACATATTGATGAAAGTTGGTTATGGTATAAGAGACTTTGTCATGTAAATTTTGATTGCATTGTAAAGATTAGTTCAACTAAGGCATTAAGGGATTTACCTAAGATTGTGAAACCTCATAATCCAGTATGTAAGGAATGTCAAATGGGAAAGCAAGTTAGAACAACTTTTAAGAGTATTTATGAGAAATCCAATAATGTTCTTGATTTAATTCATACTGACTAGTGTAGTCCGGCATGAACAAGAAGTCTACAGGGAGAGATATTTTGTGCTAATTATTGATGATTATTCTAGAATGTGTTGGGTTACTATTCTCAAGGAGAAATCAGAGGCTTTTGAAAAATTCAATTTATACAAGGCAATGGTAGAGAATGAAACTGGTAACAAAATCAAATTTCTAAGATCTGATCAAGGAGGAGAATTTACATCTAAGAAATTTTTGAAGTGAATGGAATCAAAAGACAACTATCAGCACCCCAGACACCTCAACAGAATGGAATTGTGGAAAGGAAGAACAAAACTATTCTAGAAGTAGTTAGAAGCATGATATTGGAAGAAAATCAGCCTCATGTGTACTAGAGAGAAGCAGTGAATACATCAATTTACACTTTCAACAGAGTTCACATCAAAGGTGAAACCGGTAAGACCCCTTATGAACTATGGTTTGGTAATACTCCTACTCTTAAATACTTCAGAATATTTGGAGGAAAATGCTATATTAGGAGAGATGAGTATGTTGGTAAATTTGATCCTAGAAGTGATGAAGGAATATTTCTTGGTTATTCTTTTAAGAGCAAGGCATATAGATGTTTTAATAAAAGATTGGAGAAGATCATTGAAAGTGCTAATGTGAAGATAGATGAACACTTTAGAGGAAATTCAAGGTCTGTAGATTCTGAACAGACAGTTGAGATGATCATAAATGAACCAATACAGATTGCACTGGTATAGAATGTGGATCCATTCACACCGGAATCATCAGAGAATTTGTAGAGCCCCTCCCCGATCAAGCTCCGGTTAACTCAGTTGACCAGGGTTGAACTTACTAATAAATGCTATAATTCAATAGGATGGGCTATGTTAGATGGATAGATTGGTGAGAACCATAATCGAACCAGGTTACGGGATCATTTCACCTTGCAATGTACTTTTTAATGTGTTATGGATACGTAACTTTATATGATTCTAGAATAGGATAACTTTAAGATGATGTATGTCATTATTGGATTTGCAGGACTTTACTATGATGATAGAAATAGGATGCATGTCTCATGTATGGATCAAAATTATCAAGATTATGATAATTGCTTATGTGGATTTATTTGGATATAAGATATATCGATTTGTTTAAATGTAAATTGTATGCAGAGTGTTTGATGTGTACTCTTATTCATGTGCTTAATTTTATATGAGGTTATTAGGAATTACTAATGTGTAATTGAGATGCGCAGGAAAATTATCCATGCGACCATGGAAATATTATGGAGAACCAAACCTAGACCTATGTACGTTCGTAAAACCAGGGGTTGTCTATTTGGAGAGACAACACCCTGTATGTATCGTATTTTATTTGTAATAGTGAATGATGCATGTGTGTTAAATTTTATTATTGATTTATTTAAATCCAACAAGAGACAATTTTTGTGTGTAATTTTGCAATGTATTTTATTGTGTCACTTGACACATGTGTTGATTTATATCTTAAATTTTGACTTGTCTCTTGAAGGGAGTTGTCCAACTATAGCTTTTTCAAACATTTGAAGCAGTTCTAAATTTCCTTGGGTAGAGAGTCTTTGGAGTGGTCAACTCAGGTTTGACCCGAAAGTTAACTTCAGATGGGTTTATAAGAGGTCAAATGGACTCCTAGGGGTAGTTTAAAGGTGTTTCCTAAAGCCCATAAGGTATACCTATGAGTTAGGAGTGTTTTTAGGCATGTGTCTACTCCCATGTGACTATTTAGTCATCCCAAAAAGTGGGTTTTCTAAGGTGTGCGAAAATTCAAAATTAGAAGGTGTCATCTAGGTTAGATAACCTTCCCTTTTGCTGAGAGATCATTTTTTATCTTTTTCATACTTTTTCCTTTTTCAATTTTAGAAACCTGTGAGAACTCTCACTGAGGTCTTCTTAGGCAAGAATGAGAGATTTTGTGGGTAACCACCCACTCTCCATTTTTGGAGACTATGCATTTTTGAAAAGTTGGTTTTTGGATTCGAAATTTGGCTAAGTGTAGAAGGGAGGATTGTGGATTTGGGTTGCTCATCCTCAAACTAGTTCTAGCATACCTTTGGGCAATTTAAAGGTTGGTTCATCTCTTTTCTTTTTACGTTGCATGTCTATGTTGGAAAGTTTGGTTGTATGAGAAAGTGATTTTCTTGTGATTCCTTTTGTGAAAATTATTATTCTGTGACCTGCCTTTTATTTTCTTTTATGCATTTCCTATGAGTTGGGAATAACCAAGGCCTTCTACTCTTGGGAGAGTAGGATGGTCTTGCGGGTGGTAGAAGTATGATAGCCCTCGAGTGAGAGACTCTCATAATGAGAGCGAACTCAAGGGGTGTATATGTGACCCTTGCTGCATGGCCTGGTTTGTGCATTTGGGGGTCATAAGGGGAGAAAGTATGGCATGGATGCCTTGGGGGGCATAAGGAATGTGGAGTTAATGAACTTGTGAAATATCTTTGTTTTCCATGAGGTGGCATTGTGATCTACCTTTTTTGCAGTCTCCTCAGGGTACTTGGTCCACTACCACCCATGTAAAAATCATCACATTTTGTGATGGAATGTAGCCTTGGTTTGAAAAGTGTTTGCTATATGTTTTTCCCATGCTTGTTGTGTTTGCATGTCTGTAACCTATCTAGGGCTTGGTTCTCCAAGCTCGGGGGTGGCTTCTAGTAAGCCTAGGTTGGGAGGTGAGCACTCCATGGTCATAGCCTATGATTTATTTGCAGGTTGTTTTGAAGAAAAGAAAAAGGCAAGTAGAAGTTGCTGGATTTATTTGTTTGCAGGAAAGATTTGGGAATGGAATATTTCACATTTTAAGTTGCAGCAATGTAAAGAGAAACTAAATGTTGTATCTATTTTGAAAGGGAATGTATCTATTTTATTTAAAGTCCTCATTTAATAGAAATGAGGGACTAGTTTGGGTATCTCACCCTCTTGTAATGATGACTATATTGTATTCTAAAAATGCCTTAAATATATGCATTATTTCTGTTAAATTAGTATTGCAAAAATGAAATATTTTGTTGGGCTTTAGCTATGAAATATTCTTAAAATATTAATGGTTGTATGCATCTTACTTTAGAAATCTAAAAGTTCATTTTACCCCCTTAAGCATTTGGATTATTGGAAAGGAATGAAATAGGAAAGCTTGCATGTTAGTAAAAGAAAAATTAAGCATTAGTCCCAATCATTTATTCTCAAATACATATCATGGTTTAAAGAATTTACATGCATATCTCTAAGGTTAAATTCAAATGAATCTAGATTAATATAGTTGTTGTTTAAGTTCATTTAATTCTGTCATTTACTTATTTGCAGAAATAAAAATCTAAAGTTAAATAGTATGTCTGTGATTTTAGCAATAAGGTATTCAAAATAAAAATAAAAAAGAGAAAATACATTGTTTTGAATCTGAAAATTTTAACTAAATTTGTTTAAAAGATATCCAAGAAATGATCCTGATAAAGCAAAAGTAAACAAATAAACTTGCTATTATTTTGTTAATACCCTGCAAGTTGGTTTCAAAAAAAATATATATATTTACATATTAAATTGTGCCCTAGAATATCAAAAGTATATTTAAAAATATCAAATATATAAATATACTTTTGAAGGTAAATATATATATATATATATCAACATATATATGTATATATATATAATATACATATATACATATATCAACATATATATATATATACATTATTATACATATATACCTACACACACACACACATATATATATATATATTTAAAAAAATAAAATATTATTAAATAAAATTCAAAAAAAAAAAAAAAATTAACAAAGGGAAGAAAGGGCTCGGCCCCTGCGGAACCCCCGCAAGGCGGCCCCCCGCACAGTGGGTGGTGACCCCCAGTGGCAGCCACAGCTGCCATTGTGGGCCACAACCCATAGTTGGGAGGCTTCGGCCCCCACTGTGGGCAGTGCCCCCCAGCAACAGTGCAGTCGGGCTGCGGGCCACGCCTCATAGCGGCGTCCAAGGCCGCCTCTGTGGGACGCGACCCACAGCATGGCTGCGGTCGTCCTTGTGGGGAGCCCTCCCCCGTGACCTCCACCTCTGCCATGGCCTCTCCACCTCCGCCTTGGTAAGTTCTCTTCCCCCCCCCCTGCAACCAAAAAAAATATGAAACCCTAACCCGGTTTGGGTTAGGGTATTTCGAAATAATAAAAAGGGAATAAAAGAAATGGGGTTTGAAAAGGATGTTTTATAATATTTTTATTACGGTTCATGTGTATTATTTTTATAATAATGTGAATATATATATATATATATATAGTCAGAAATATGAATATATAGGTCAAATTGTAGATTAAATATATTTCTCTAAAATTTGAAGTGGAATTATTCTTTAAAATTGAGTTATTATGTAGTTCTATAAGCTAGTTTAGAATTTAATGGAATATATAGTGAATTTTTCTACAACATTATCATATTTGGGTAAACATATTTGAGAAGTTTAATTGATTGAACATAAAGCAAGATGTAATGTGTATATTGAATATGAAATATTTAATAATTGATGTTTGGAAGAAGTAATATATAACAACTTGATTTAAATTATATAATTACATTTTAGAGATCTAAATGGTTTGTATAATTAAATGGAATAATTTAATATAGTTAGTTAAATTATTTATTTAAGAGGATATTGTAGTGGCGTAATATATTTTCTCTAAAATAAAATTAATGGATTAAGTCTTGCGAACCTTGTTAACCCAAGTGGATACTTTTATCAGATAATTTAATTATCATAATGATGCTTGACACTTTAATTGTATCTGCTCAATTAGATAATATTAATACAATGAAATAGTATTAGTGTTGAATTAATAGAAGCCATATTTAGTTAGGAAACTTGATATTTATTAAATAAATGATATTGAACCAAGTAATTATATTAATGTCTATTTAGTAGCAATTGAGCTAACTAAGTACTAATAAGCGCAACTGAAATGAAAGGGACTTATGTGTGAATTTAATATTACCCTTTTAAGAATTATTCGTTCCACTTGATAATAGGAGTTATCGTATTTGTTATGTTAGTAATTTTATTAATCCTATCGTCCAGGAGTTTTATCGAGACCTAAGGCTTCTTGTTAAACTTTATTACATCGCTCACTTTAGTAACTCATTTTAATATCAATTAAGAATTCGTTTGGAACAACTTGATAAGTTGTCACAACTATTTAAGCAATGGTTGCATGTAATTTAGTGTTAAAAAAAAATTTGTTGTTTGTGTTTTTGCCCAAAAGTTTGGGCATGACATTTTGGTATCAGAGCCCTAGGTTCATACACTAGTGAACATGGGCTACATTCATAACTTAGTTGAACTAAACTATGGCTTTGAAGTATAATACCTAGGTGGAAACTTGCGAAATAACAGAGTGAAACATAAGTGGAAACTCATCTAAATCAACAGATCAACATACATCAATTCAAGGGGTTCCTAGGGTCACTAAAAGCCTTGAGATTTGAAACTAATTATTCATTATGTTTATGGCATAATAAGACCCCAAAGGCTGCAAAAAATTTTTAAAAATTATAAATATTCTCGGTATTTAATAAACGAAATTTTGACCATTAGTACTTATCAGGTTACCATTCGATTGGGACCCAAATGCAATTATTGGCCTGATCAAATCAAGTATGAGGGGTTAATTCTACAATAAAATACCTCTGATGGTAACTAAGAGAATACCATCCATCGAGGTATGTTCTTGACTTGGCAAGTCAAGAAAGCTAGTTAAACATAAGATGAAGGTGCAATAACCAAGATAATTGAGATAGCGACAACTCAAGTTAATTTTTTAAGCTATGCGAAAATTTTGGTGGTTCGAGGACCACGACCACCATTTGAGACAACATTGAAGAAGAGTTAAGAGGTACTCTTGCGAATATTAGAAAGAAGCATTAACCTACCCTAATTAATAGGTGCCTTAAGTGTGTGGTCAGGCTAGGTTGCTTATTGAGAGCATTCATTAGACAATCCTTGTAGCAACGCAGAGAAGCTAGAGTTGTATAACCCTGAAGATAAGGACTAAAATGATGAATGACAATCTCCTTGATAAGTGGACCCTAGCAATATTATAGATGAATTAACTAAGGAGAAAGGATACATGAACATCTTGGGTTAAAGCACGTAATTGCAATAAACCCTAAGTTCATCCGTAGTTATATATTGGGGAAACAAGCAAAGTAAAGCCACAACTAGTTCCCTTATGGGAAGACAATCTTGGAGAAATTAGTGGCAGGGAGAGTAAAGATGATTTGGGAATCATACAAAAATCCCTATCGAAGTGCAAAGAGTGTAAAAGTATTAGGATCTTATACTCTAGGAATGAGTAACTAATATTCGTTCAGAACCTAAGGAGAAAAATGCAACCCAATCATGGCTAGTTGCTAGTTACAAGACAATATGAAGCACAATTTAACTACTTGACACAGCCGAAGTAGGTTTGTAAATTTATGGCACTCAAGTGTGAAGGTATGTGAAAACATTAAGTATGGATGAAACAACATGCAGATGGAAATGGCTTATGGAAAGATAGTATAGCAGTATTAAAATACGAAGGTTTTAATGATGATTAGTTGGCAGTATAAGATATTTTATGAGAACATGGATAAGGAGCCGAATTATGTGGTTAGCCAAGGGAGAACTTGGAAATTATGGGAGTCATAAGACATTGGTAATTATTGGACATCCTTATGTTATACCGTAATTGGGTAACAAGATATTATGATGATAAGGTGGTTTACGTGGTTCGAAGGAAATTGTAATTGGTGATATGCCGAAATTGTCTAGTAAGTAAATATAACTAAGTAATATGGAAAAAGATAACTTCCTTTTATGAAATTTTAATTAATAGGGTGAGTGTTGGTCACTTCTCAAGTGCACACCCCCTTGATATCATAAGTTGCATAAGGGAAGTAGGAGGGAATAAGTCAACTCTCCGCGTTGTTTGAAATATGTCATGAAATGTGTGGGAAGGAATTAGCTGTCAAGAGTTATTGATTTTACTTGACAATCAGTCCACCCCAAATGGTTCTTAACCATAAGTGTTAGTAATTTGGAAACATGCTCCTTATTGATGAAGATGAAAGGATGATTAGAGGTGAAAATTCAAGGAGCTAGCAAAGGGCTAAGAGATCAAATGATGTCCCTAGTAGAATTATATGATTACATATTTTTTTTCAAATCCTAAGTGTTCCTAAGTATACAAGTGACAATTTTGTGCTGAACTATCCACCGCATGTGAGTAAGACATGAAAGTGTCGATGCATGAGTTACCACGTAATATTGAACCAAGATTTAGCATATCAAGAAAATTAATGGAAGTCCTAGAGGAATGGACGTAGAATGGTAGAGTTAGTGCAATCACCTGTTAGATATAATTATGGAGGATATTAATCCTAAATAGATAATGAATTATGTCGGAAAGTGTGGCTCACGATAGCAATCACGTGAGGGTTAAAATAGGACATGATCTATTAAACGATTGCAATCTCATGTGTATAAGAGATTTCATAAATAAATAAAGGAATATAGATAATCTAAGAATCTCAAGAGTCTAATAATCACTTCCTAACACACTCAAGACGTGTGTTCTTGGGTGATGTGTTGCAGTTACTCCCTATAGCATAGCTAGTATGGTCATCTTGTTTCGAGTTTTGATTCGACAGTATTTTTTTTACTTTCTTTGAATAGTATTTTGTGGTCTAGGGGCTAGTACTTTCTTTTTATTTATTTATTTTTATGATGAAAGGACCACTAAATTTATGTTTCTTTTTATTGGAACTATGGCACTTGCCATGTTGCTAATTTTAATATCTTTCAATTGCTAGCATTTTTCTTATTTGATTGGACTTGGTAAAAGTAACTTTTATTTTGATCTTTTAAAGTGTCAAGTGGTCATTTTGACGTTAATATAGCTAGCCCTAGTGATGTGATTTGTGTAATGTCTATCATGTTCATTGAACCACTGATAGTGTGTCAAGGGAGAATACCGCAAGGAGTGAAATTAGGCACACAGAATAAACAAAGAATGTTATTTTGAATATAGGGTAAAGAAAGGAATATTTTCCTAAATAAAATTATTTGCGAGTAATCTAAGAGAGGAAAAAATTATAACAAAATATATGTGTGTGTGTGTGTGTGTGTGTGTGTGTGTGTGTGTGTGTGATCTTGTGTGTGTGTGTGTGTGTGTGTGTGTGTGTGTGTGTGTGATCTAGACCTAATGAATTGTGAAAGTGATGATAATTGCAGACTGGTAAATTTGGCATGTGTATGGAGATGATTGCGGGGATGAGATCAAAAAGAAATAATAATTATTAATTTCCATCACTCCCTTAGAATGGGATGGTTATATACCTTAATGTTTGGGTTTTGCGAATAATGTACCTATGAAACTAAAACCTTGGTGCCTAGAAATACCAAGCATTGTGGGCCCTAGAAGTAGAAAATTTCCCTACTTATGGGTAGATTCAAAGAACTTAAACTTGATTATTCCTTGTTGCCTAAGGAAGTTGGAAGAAATCATGCACCTAGGGTGGTTACCAAATATGTGATTAACCCCCTTATGAGGCACCTTGATGTAAAATAAGTAGATTCATTATGGATAAACTGTGATGTCAATTCTCTTTAGTGGCGAGCATGGATGACAATTACAGTGGGATAAACATGTTTTACACGATCTCTTAATAAGTATGAATCCTAGAAATTAATAAGTAAACTATCATATGTAACCTTGATTATGGGAATCGATGTGTTTTATTGATATAATTTGGATGGTGCATTAACGTAAGTTGTTGAAAGATAGAATTTTGTAAACACCTACCTGAGATGAAAGGAAAATGTAAAAATTTAACCTTATGAATATAGTAAGCTAATTACAATAATAAGTTGGTTTTGGTAATGCATCTTTCTAGTAGGAAAGATAAGATGTAGAGTAACCTATTGAAATTGTGGGAAATGTTATGTCCCTATTTCGTATTCTGCTCATGCGACTTCTAGGAGTAAGTCGATCTCTAGGGGAGGAGGATGTAGAGCCCCTCCCCGATCAAGCTCCGATTAACTCAGTTGACCAGGGTTGACCTTACTAATAAATACTATAATTCAACAGGATGGGCTATGTTAGACAGATAGATTGGTGAGAAAGGTAATCGAACCAGGTTACGGGATCATTTCACCTTGCAGTGTACTTTTTAATGTGTTATGGATACGTAACTTTATATGATTCTAGAATAGGATAACTTTAAGATGATGTATGTCATTATTGGATTTGCAGGACTTTACTATGATGATAGAAATAGGATGCATGTCTTATGTATGGATCAAAATTATGAGGATTATGATAATCACTTATGTGGATTTATTTGGATATAAGATATATCGATTTGTTTAAATGTAAATTGTATGCAGAGTGTTTGATGTGTATTCTTAATCATGTGCTTAATTTTATATGAGGTTATTTGAAATTACTAATGTGTAATTGAGATGCGCAGGAAAATTTTCCATGTGACCATGGAAATATTATGGAGAACCAAACCTAGACCTATGTATGTTCGTAAAACCAAGGGTTGTCTATTTGGAGAAACAACACCCCTTATGTATCGTATTTTATTTGTACTAGTGAATGATGCATGTGTGTTAAATTTTATTACTGATTTATTTAAATCCAACAAGAGACCATTTCCATGTGTAATTCTGCAATGTATTTTATTGTGTCACTTGACACATGTGTTGATTTATGTCTTGAATTTTGACATGTCTCTTGAACGGAGTTGTCCAACTATAGCTTTTTCAAAAATTTGAAGTGGTTCTAAAATTTCCTTGGGTAGAGAGTCTTTGGAGTGGTCAACTCAGGTTTGACCCGAAAGTTAACTTCAGATGGGTTTATAAGAGGTAAAATGGACTCCTAGGGGTACTTTAAAGGTGTTTCCTAAAGCCCATAAGGTATACCTATGAGTTAGGAGTGTTTTTAGGCATATGTCTACTCCCATGTCACTATTTAGTCATTCCAAAAAGTGGGTTTTGTAAGATGTGCGAAAATTCAAAATTAGAAGGTGCCATCTAGGTTAGATAACCTTCCCTTTTGCTGAGAGATCCTTTTTTATCTTTTTCGTACTTTTTCCTTTTTCAATTTTAGAAACCTGTGAGAACTCTCACTGAGGTCTTCTTAGGCAAGAATGAGAGATTTTGTGGGTAATCACCCACTCTCCATTTTTGGAGACTATGCATTTTTGAAAAGCTAGTTTTTGGATTCGAAATTTGGCTAAGTGTAGAAGGGAGGATTGTGGATTTGCACTACTCATCCTCAAACTAGTTCTAGCATACCTTTGGGCAGTTTGAAGGTTGGTTCATCTCTTTGCTTTTTACGTTGCATGTCTATGTTGGAAAGTTTGGTTGTATGAGAAAATGATTTTCTTGTAATTCCTTTTGTGAAAATTATTATTATGCGATCTGCCTTTTATTTTCTTTTATGCATTTCCTGTGATTCGGGAGTAACCAAGCCCTTCTACTCTTGGGAGAATAGGATGGTCTTGCTGGTGGTAGAAGTTTGACAGCCCTCGAGTGAGAGACTCTCATTATGAGAGCGAGCTCAAGGGGTGTATATGTGACCCTTGCTGCATGGCCTGGTTTGTGCTTTTGGGGGTCATAAGGGGAGAAAGTATGGCATGGATGCCTTGGGGGACATAAGGAATGTGGGGTTAATGAACTTGTGAAATATCTTTGTTTGCCATGAGGTGGCATTGTGATCTACCATTTTTGTAGTCTCCTCAGGGTACTTGGTCCACTACCACCCATGTAAAAATCATCACATTTTGTGATGGAGTGCAGCCTTGGTTGGGAAATTGTTTGCTATATGTTTTCCCCATGCTTGTTGTGTTTGCATGTTTGTAACCTGTCTAGGGCTTGGTTCTCCAAGCTCGGGGGTGGCTTCTAGGAAGCCTAGGCTGGGAGGTGAGCACTCCATGGTCATAGCCTATGATTTATTTGCAGGTTGTTTTGAAGAAAAGAAAAGGGCAAGTAGAAGTTGCTGGATTTATTTATTTGTAGGAAAGATTTGGGAAGGGAATATTTCACATTTTAAGTTGCAGCAATGTAAAGAGAAACTAAATGTTGTATCTATTTTGAAAGGAAATGTATCTATTTTATTTAAAATCCTCATTTAATAGAAATGAGGGACTAGTTTGGTATCTCACCCTCTTGTAATGATGACTATATTGTATTCTAAAAATGCCTTAAATATATGCATTATTTTTGTTCAAATAGTATTGCATAAATGAAATATTATGTTGGGCTTTAGCTATGAAATGTTCTTAAAATATTAATGGTTGTATGCATCTTACTTTAGAAATCTAAAAGTTCATTTTACCCCCTTAAGCATTTGGATTATTGGAAAGGAATGAAATAGGAAAGCTTGCATGTTAGTAAAAGAAAAATTAAGCATTTAGTCCCAATCCTTTATTCTCAAATACATATCATGGTTTAAAGAATTTACATGCATATCTCTAAGGTTAAATTCAAATGAATCTAGATTAATATAGTTGTTGTTTAAGTTCATTTAATTCTGTCATTTACTTATTTGCAAAAATAAAAATCTAAAGTTAAATAGTCTGTCTCTAATTTTAGCAATAAGGTATTGAAAATAAATAAAAAAGAGAAAATACATTATTTTGAATCTTTAAATTTTAACTAAATCTGTTTATAAGATATCCAAGAAATGATCCTGATAAAGCAAAAGTAAACAAATAAACTTGTTTTTTTTTTTTTACTGTCATTATTTTGTTAATACCCTGCAAGTTGGTTTCAAAAAAAATATATATATTTACATATTAAATTGTGCCCTAGAATATCAAAAGTATATTTAAAAATATCAAATATATAAATATACTTTTGAACGTAATTTATATATATATATATATATATATATATATATATATATATATATATATATATATATATATATATATATATATATATATATATATATATTATATACATTATTATACATATATACCTATACACACACACACACACGCACATATATATATATATATATATATATATTTAAATAAAATATTATAAAATAAAATTCAAAAAAAAAAAAATTTAACAAAGGGAAGAAAGGGCTCGGCCCCTGCGGAACCCCCGCAGGGCGGCCCCCCGCATAGTAGGCCGTGACCCCCAGCGGCGGCAGCAGCCGCCACTGTGGGCCGCAACGCACAGTTGGGAGGCTTCGGCCCCCACTGTTGGTGACGCCCCACAGTGACGGCGCAATTGGGCTACGGGCCACACCTCACAGCGGCAGCGAAGGCCACCTCTGTGGGACGCGACCGACAGCACGGCTACGGCCATCCCTATGGGGAGCCCTCCCCCGTGACCTCCAGCTCCACTATGGCTTCTCCACCTCCACCTTGGTAAGTTCGCTTTCCCCCCCCCTGCAACCAAAAAAATTATGAAACCCTAACCCGGTTAGGGTTAGGGTATTTCGAAATAATAAAAAGGGAATAAAAGAAATGGGATTTGAAAAGGACATTTTATAATATTTTTATTAGGGTTCATGTGTATATAATAATGTGAATATATATATATAGGTCGAATTGTATATATATATATATAGTTAGAAATATGAATATATAGGTCAAATTGTAGATTAAATATATTTCTCTAAAATTTGAAGTGGAATTGTTCTTTAAACTTGAGTTATTATGTAGTTCTTTAAGCTAGTTTGGAATTTAATGGAAAATATAGTGAATTTTTCTACAACATTATCATATTTGGGTAAATATATTTGAGAAGTTTAATTGATTGAATATGAAATATTTAATAGTTGATGTTTGGAAGAAGTAATATATAACAACTTGATTTAAATTATATAATTACATTTTAGAGATCTAAATGGTTTGTATAATTAAATGGAATAATTTAATATAGTTAGTTAAATTATTTATTTAAGAGGATATTCTAGTGGCGTAATATATTTTCTCTAAAATAAAATTAATGGATTAAGTCTTGCAAACCTTGTTAACCCAAGTGGATACTTTTATCAGATAATTTAATTATCATAATGATGTTTGACACTTTAATTGTATCTGCTCAATTAGATAATATTAATACAATGAAATAGTATTAGTGTTGAATTAATAGAAGCCATATTTAGTTAGGAAACTTGATATTTATTAAATAAATGATATTGAACCAAGTAATTATATTAATGTCTATTTAGTAGCAATTGAGCTAATTAAGTACTAATAAGCGCAACTAAAATGAAAGGGACTTATGTGTGAATTTAATATTACCCTTTTAAGAATTATTCATTCCACTTGATAATAGGAGTTATCGTATTTGTTATGTTAGTAATTTTCTTAATCCTATCGTCCAGGAGTTTTATCGAGACCTAAGGCTTCTTGTTAAACTTTATTACATCACTCACTTTAGTAACTCATTTTAATATCAATTAAGAATTTGTTTGGAACAACTTGATAAGTTGTCACAACTATTTAAGCAATGGTTGCATGTAATTTAGTGTTAAAAAAAAAATTGTTGTTTGTGTTTTTGCCCAAAAGTTTGGGCATGACATAATTCCACAGTGACTTAATAACAACAGCATGTGAATAAACCCAGGTATGTAAGACTAAATCACTCATAAAATCAGATAATTGGGAATAAGTATCAAGGTGTTATGACAAGAGGAAGACTGGAAAATGAAGAGGTATGCTTAATTTCTCAAATTGAACCAGTATCTGTTATTGAAGCATGTCAAGATGAACATTGGATAAAAGAAATGGAAGATGAATTATAATAAATTGAAAAGAACAATACATGGACATTAGTTCCCTGGCCTAAAGACAAAAATGTAATTGGAACTAAATGGGTGTTTAGAAATAAACTTATTGAAGATGGTAAGATAATCAGGAACAAAGCAAGATTAGTTTGTAAAGGATATTCACAGAAAGAGGGAATTGATTACACTGAAACCTTTGCACCGGTAGCTAGAATTGATGCAGTTAGATTATTTCTTGAATTTGCAGCTCATAAGAACTATAAAGTATATCAGATGGATGTAAAATGTGCATTTTTGAATGGTGATCTTGAAGAGGAAGTTTACATTCAACAACCTAATGGATTTTCATTGAAAAATGTTAAAGATATGGTTTGCAGATTAAGGAAAGCTTTTTATGGATTGAAGCAAGCTTCTAGAGCTTGGTATGCTAGATTGGACAAATATATTTTGAAGTTTGGTTACACTAAAGGTAATGTTGATAGAAACTTATATTACAAAGTGACTAATGATGACATCTTGGTTATTGAAGTTTTTGTTGATGATATCATTTTTGGAGGAGAATATGGATTGTGTAAGGACTTTGCTAACAAGATGCAGGAAGATTTGAAATGTCTATAATTGGGGAGATAAAATTCTTTTAAGGATTGCAGATTTCACAAACTTATAAAGGTATATTCATATGTCAAACAAAATACTTGAAGGAACTACTGAAGAAATTTGGTATGGAAAACTCTAAACCGGTAAGTACTCCTATGACTACAACTGATAAATTGACATTGAAGGATGATTCAGCTCCTGTTAATCGGACAAGATACAAATCTATGATTGGAGGTTTACTGTATTTGACACAAACCAGACCTGATATAATGAATGCAATATGTATTGTTTCAAGATTTCAGAGTAATCCTAAAGAAAATCATGAATCCACAGTAAAAAGAATTTTTCGGTATCTACAAGGCACAACAAATCTTGGTTTATGGTATCCTAAAGATGAAAAATTTGATTTATGTACATAAACCAATGCAAATTGGGTAGGAGATGTAGATGAAAGAAAGATTACCACTAGTGGTGCATTCTTTCTTGGTAGCAGATTGATTTCATGGATAAGAAAGAGGCATAGTTGTACATCATTATCAATAACAGAATCAGAATATGTTGCAACAACAACTAATTGTACTCAAGTATTATGGATTGAGAAAATGTTGATGAACATAAAGGTAAAATGCAAAGAACGGATAATCATTTATTATGATAGTTCAACAGCAATTGATAAATCAAAGAATCTGATATTTCACTCTAAGACTAAGCATGTTTCTATCAAATATAATTTTCTGAAAGAGAATGTTGAAGCAAATGAAGATTGGTTTATGTGAATACTAAAGAGTATATTGCAAATATCTTTACAAAGCCTTTGCCTAAGGAAACCTTTGAATATCTCAGAGAGCATCTTGGGGTAATACCCTCACCGACAGAGACTTAGATGATCGAAGATTGGCATCAAACCGATAGAAACTAAACAGAGAAATATTTTTCTGGCTTTGATGGAGGAGAGCTACTTCTCAGAGGGAGTAATTGGTTGTATGTTCTGGTATTTCTTCTTAACTGCTTTGGCATTTGATGTCAAAGGAGGAGAGATATCTATGGAAAAACATTCCTTGGAGAGAGTACTCATTGGGGGAGAGATATATACTCTTTGTATTTTGGTTTTGATTTCGGGTATTGATCTATTCTGGAGATTGTTGGTTTTTGGTTTTTGGCATTCTATTTTGGCACTTAGATGTTTTTCCATCTCGTGTTGCCATCAATGCCAAAGGGGGAGATTGTTGGTATTATGGATGTGTTTCTTTGATTTTGTCATTGATGTCAACACTTATCCTTCTAGAGATCTACATTGTTGATTTGGCACTATGGTTATATTGGTTTACTATTGAACTAGCACATTGTGTTCACTGGCAAGGTCAGTGACTTATGCACAGTCACTGATATATGCTCCTCAATAGGTTATATCATCAACACTAATGATTTATTATCATCTGGAGATCACTTGATTATGTCATAAATATGGTTTGGATACTTGGTTTTGGTGTTTTAGTTATTGGTCTAATCGAGTTTACATATTTGCTATTACTGGCAGATAGGTTTAGGTTATGGACCGGTATGCGTTATCTATTCCAGATCAGCACGGTCGGTTATGGAGATGATTTATTGATTGGATATTGTTGTAATTGCATTAAACCGACATGTTGTATCACAACAAGACACAATTGTAATTGATTTAATTATAATATTCTTAGTGAGCTGACCTACACATTTGGTCTTAGGTTTCGTATAAATGTAAGATCTCATTTGTGAGATGAAGTGTGGAAGTGTGGTATGATCATGGTATGTGCAAATATTGAAGATCATATGAGTAGATCATAGAGAGAATAAAGAAGACATCATTTGAACATTAAAGGAAGGTTTTAAGGTTGTTATGAGAGCTTAAACCGGTACTGAATCCATCATTGCAAATGCACTTTGAAGGAGTACATTATTCTAGGATTTAACCATCCTGCTGTAGTCATTGCGACTCCCACTTGAGCAGTGTGCTCTAGGTGGTTGGCCTTTCTGCATGTGTAGACCCCATTTGTATACACATACTATCTACAGTAGTATCATTTAATTGTAGGTAAGGTTTCCCACCGTGGTTTTTCCCCTTACAAGGTTACCAAATCAAAAATATTTGTGTTATGTGTTGTGGATATTGTTTCTCTTTTTGTTTCATGCATTAAGTTTCACTGATATTGATATTAACTGCTAATCTATTAACTGACATTAAGTTTAGTTTACCGGTATTAAGTATTAAGTTGTATTAAGTTATAATTGCATTAAAATTCATTGACAACTGATTCACCCCCCCTCTTAGTTGTCCTTTCAGTTCCTAAAAAACCTCTTGAGGTAGATCCTATGGCAACTAATACTTCAAATCCTACGACAACTATTTTTAGAAGAGAAATCCCTAAGCTTGATGGAACAAATTATGGGATATGGAAAATCCAAATAGAGACTCATCTTAGATGTCTTGGCAAGGATATTTGGGAGATCACTGAGAAAGGATATACACCGTATGATCTGGCATATGGAAATCCTACTCTTGCAGACTTGGACAAGAATATTGAAAATGATTGCAGAGCTAGAGAAGCCCTATTGTGTACACTCACTGGTCAATAAATCATGGGATTGACTGAAAAATCATCTACAAAGCTTATGTGGGATAAATTGCAAACTCTAAATGAATGTGACCCTACTGTCAAAATTCCTAAACTTGATGGTTACCGGGTAAGGTATGAGAACTTGAAGATGGAAGATAATGAAAGAATTACTACATTTATGGATAGAGTAAATGAGATTATCATGGGATTTCAATGTTGTGGAGGATCTCTGAGTGAAGATGAAATAGTTTCCAAAGTCTTGAGAGCCCTTCCACCGGCTTACAAGATGAAGGGGACTGCAATTAATGAATTGAGAACAATGACAAATACTTTAGTTAACAAAGACATTCTGATTGGGAAATTATCTACTTTTGAGCTTGAAGAATTTGGACCCTCTAGAGCTGCAAAGTCTGAACCTACATCTCATGCATCATCATCTTCTAGCAAAAGTGATTAGAAAGCCTTATATGCAAAAGAATTGGAAGATATGAGGAAAGAGGATGAAAAATTTGAGCAACTTGAAGCCTTATTTGCTAGAAGAGTACCTAAAGGACTGGTAGGAAGTAAGTATGAAGGAAAAGCACCTTTTAAATGTTTTGTGTATAATAAGATTGGTCATTTTGCATCTAGATGTCCTGAAAGGAATGCGAGATTTGAAGAAAGAGTTAAGAAATCATTTAAGCCTAATCAAAATAGATATAGATTCAAGAAAAACAAACATTGTGACATAGCAAATGAGGAAGGAGTAAGTGATGACTCTGAGGATGAACCGGCAGCAAACTCTACTAATCTGACAATGGATAGGAATGGGTGTTCTATGCTTTAAAAGAAGATGAACCAGAACTGGCTATCAAGAATGAAGAAAAGGCCCTAGCAGCAAAATTTGAAGACAAGGATGAAAGCGTAATTGATAGTGGATGCTCACATCATATGACTAGAGATAAAAGAAAAAATTTGTCCCTACAAGAATACATGGCAGTAAAGTCATATTTGGGGATGACAAAGCATGTATGATCAAAGGTAGAGGTATTATTTCTCTGTATGGCAAGCATAATATTGATAATGTCTATTATCTAGAAGGTTTAAAGCATAATCTTTTAAGAGTTGGTCAATTGGTGGACAAGGGATTCCAACTTCAGTGTAAAGATAGAAAATGCAAAATCATTAACAAAGCTCCTTTGGAGTTTGCAACCGGTACTCAGACTAGAGGTAATATATTTCACTTCAACACTGGTAATAAGACATGTTTGATTGCTCATATTGATGAGAGTTGGTTATGGCATAAGAGGTTGTGTCATGTTAATTTTGATTGTATTTTTAAGATTAGTTCAACAAAGGTAGTTAAAGATATACCTAAGATTATAATGCCTCATAATTCGGTATGTAAGGAATGTCAATTGGGAAAGAAAGTTAGAACTTCTTTTAAGAGTATACATGATAAATCTACTGATGTGCTTGATTTGATTCACACTGACTTATGTGGTCCAGCAAGGGCCAAAATCTTTCAAGGTGATAGGTATTTCATGCTTATAATTGATGATTATTCTAGAATGATGTGGGTGACTTTTTTAAGGGAGAAGTCTAAAGCTTTTGAGAAATTCAAGATCTTTAAAGAAAAGGTGGAAACAAAAACTGGATTTAAAATCAAATTTCTGAGATCACATCAAGGTGGTGAGTTCACTTCTCATTAATTTAACAGTTATTGTGAGACAAATGGAATTAGAAGATAGTTATCTGCACCCTAGACTCCTCAATAGAATGGAGTAGTAGAAAAAAAGAAAAGAACCATTTTGGATGCAGCAAGAACCATGATGATGGAAGCCAAATTGCCTCACATCTATTGGAGAGAAGCAATGAGTATAGCAGTCTACACCTTCAATAGAGTTCACATCAAAGGTGAAACTAGTAAGACCCCTTATGAATTATGGTTTGGACATACACCTACTGTTAAATGTTTTAGATTTTTTGGAAGTAAATGTTATATCAAAAGGGATGATTTAAATGGGGAGTTTGATCCTAGATGTGATGAAGAGATATTTCTTGGATACTCAATTCAGAGCAAAGCATATAGATGTTATAACAAAAGATTGCAGAAAATTATGGAGAGAGTAAATGTGAAAGTCGATGAGCAATACAAAAATCAATCTATATCATATGACAGGGAACTAGCAGTGGAAATGATCATAACTTAACCAACAATGCCTCAACCGGTACAAGAAACTAACACAGTTGCACCAGCACAATCAGAAAATTCAACTGTGGCTGATGATCAAAATAGTGAACTTGAAGTTCAGAAGACACCAAGGTATGTAAGATTAAATCATTCTGAAGATCAAATCATCGGAGATAGGAACAAGGAAGTTATGACAAGAAGAAGACTGGCAAATGAAGAGGTATGTTTTATTTCTTAAATTGAACTGGCATCTGTTATTGAAGCTTAAAAAGATAAACATTGGTTAAAGGCTATGGAAGATGAATTAGTTCAGATAGAGAATAATGAGACTTGGACTTTAGTTCCCCAGCCTAGAAATAATAATGTTATTGGAAATAAATGGGTTTATAGAAATAAACTAAATGAGTATGGTCAAGTTGTAAGAAACAAGGCTAGACTAGTGTGTAAAGGATATTCTCAAGTGGAAGGAATTGATTATGGTGAGACATTTGCACATGTAGCTAGAATTGAAGTTGTTAGACTATTTCTTGCCTATGCAGCTTATAAGAACTATAAGGTCTATCAAATGGATTTTAAATGTGCATTTTTTAATGGTGAACTTGAGGAAGAGGTATACATTGAGCAGCCTAATGGATTTTCACTAACAGATGACAAAGATATGGTTTGTAGGTTAAGGAAAGCATTATATGGATTGAAACAAGCTCCTAGAGCTTGGTATGCAAGATTGGATAAATATCTTTTGAAGCTTGGTTTTACCAAAGGCAGTGCTGATAGTAATTTATATTATAAGATCACTGATGATGATATTCTGATTATTGAAGTATTTGTTGATGATATCATTTTTGGAGGTGAAGATAAATTGTGATGGAAATATCTAATAATATGAAGAATGAATTTGAAATGTACACGGTTGGTGAGATGAGATTTTTCTTAGGTTTGCAGATTACTCAAACTGACAAAGGCATCTTTATCTGTCAAACTAAGTATCCAAGGGAATTGTTGAAGAAGTTTGGTATGGATAATTCCAAACCGGTAAGTACTCCTATGGTGACAAGTGAGAAATTATCTATCAAAGATACATCTGCACCGATAAATCTGAGAAGGTATAATTCTATGATTAGTGGCTTGTTATATCTATCTCAGTCTAGACCAGATATTATGAACATAGTAAGTATTGTTTTAAGATATCAAGGTAACCCTAAAGAAAATCATGAATGTGTAGTAAACAAGATATTCTGGTATTTGCAAGGAACAATAGAATATGGCTTATACTATTCTAGAGATGATAATTTCACTTTATGTGCATATACAGATTCAGATTGGATGGGAGATACTGATGATAGGAAGAGCACTTTTGGTGGATCTTTCTTTCTTGGAAATAAATTGGTTTCATGGATCAAAAAAAAATAGTCATTCATTTCTTTATCTACTGCAGAAGTTGAATATGTTGCAGCAGCAAGTAATTACACTCAAGTCTTATGGATGAAACAAATGTTCAAGGATATCAAGGTAAATTATAGTGAATCGGTAGTTATTTATTATGATAACTCTGCATCTATTGACATGTCTAAGGATCCGGTATTTCACTCTAAGACTAAGCATATTTCAATAAAATATAACTTTTTGAAGGATAAGGTGGAAGAAAAGGAAGTCAAATTGGTTTATGTGAACACTAAAGAGAAGATTGCAGATATATTCACTAAACCATTGTCTAAGGAATCCTTTGAGTATTTGAGAGATAGGTTAGGGGTATCTACCCCTCTGACAAAAACTTAATTGATGGAGCAGTGCATTAGTTCGATATGCATCATCAACTTTATCCTTTGCTCTGGGTTGATGTAGTGGTGCTACTACTCAGGGGGAGTAGTCCGTTTTGAGATTCACAAAATTTGGATATATATATCATATCTTTGGCATTGATGTCAAAGGGGGAGAGAGTTATATGTGAAAAATAATATTTATGGGAGAGAGATTTAGATTAGTTTCAGATTGGACTACACTCCTTAGGGGGAATTGCTAGGATTTTTGAGTTTTTCATTTTTATATCTTCTATGAGAAATGTTTGGCATTTCTTGGCACTTAGATGTTTCCTTTTTCACATCTAGTGTTGTCATCAATGCCAAAGGGAGAGATTGTTGGAAATATGGAGGAATTGATTATGTGTTGCATTGATGTTTTGTCATTAATGTCAACACTATCTATTATGGTTGGTTACTGGTAGACAGGTTTTGGTTAGCGGTAGAAGAACTAGTGTTACTGGTAAGGGTTTAAGGCTTTACCAATAGAGCTTTTACTGAGAATCTTTGATACAATGCATAAGTGGTGTTGGTGTGGCTTCTAGATGGAATTAAAGATGTAGAAGCTGATCCTTGATCGTGCCTTAACTGATTGGAGACATCACTTTGGCATGGTGGACCCAGTTTAGGTCCAGTACCTATCTAGGTTATGGATCAGTATCATGTTAATGTGTTCTCTACACGTTACCAGGATGATTTATGGATTGGTTAATATTGTTTTGGTCTAAAGCCAACATGGCATATCATTGTATTATGGATGTATGTAATGATCTTATTGTAATATGTTTTAGGTGGCCGACCTAATTGGTTTAGGCCTTAGGGTTTGTATAAATTGATGTAAGATCTCATTGTAGATCGGGGTATGGGAATGAAATATATGTCATGGTCATGGAATCAAATATCATATGCGAAGGAGACTTGGTCATTCATAGGTGATCAAATTGGGTTTAAGTAAGAGGTCAAAGGCCTCTGGTATTGATCTTAACCAGGACTATAATCAGGCATGGTAGATCCTATCTCTGGCAGTTCATTCTTTTGGATTGTTGTCCAATTATCTTGAGATGGTTATAACCTCTCTGTAGTCAGTGAGACTCCTTTGTAATGAGTGGTACGCTCTAGGCAGTGTGTCTTCCTGCATGTGCATTCCCCTTATTATATTACACACTTTCTGCATAAGTATCATCTAACTATGGGTAGGCTTCCCACCGTGGTTTTTCCCTTTATCAGGTTTTCCATGTATAAATCATGGTGTTATGTGGTATGGTTTCATTGTGTTAATTCTTTGTTTCATTCTTAATTTTATTGCTTACAGGTATCTATTTCTGCTATTTTGATATTCAATGTTTATGAGCTTTGGTTAAAGGTTATAAAGTGGTTTGATTAATATAATCTATTGACAACTGATTCCCCCCCCCACCCTCTCAATTGTCCATTGGTTATCCTAACATATACACATAAGTCTTTAGAATTGGCCACTAATGAATTAAAAAATGAGAATAATGCAATCTAGGAAATGACTATACTTTTAGATTTTTGAGTAACAATGAAACTAATATATAGCTAATTTTATGTATTTTTGAGATTTTTGGATGATGGTGCAACTAAAAGATGACAATACTAATCTTTTTTGGGGGGATTTTTTGAGATTTTAGTGAACTCTACTTATTTTATGTGTGTTTCTGATTTATTATCTCAGATATGATTTGTATGAACTATAACATTCAAATTAGCACTCAAATCTTAAAAGGCAAATTTGAATACAAAAATTAAAAACCGTGATCAATCATTTTTATAAAGAAATGCATTTTTTTATCATAGTTTCCAATTTTTGCATTGAAATTATTGGCAACAAGGCAGAAAATTGAGAGGGTGGGTGAAACAGTTTTCTCACAAACTTTATTCAACTCAAATGCAATTTCAAATCTGATAACTAATCAATAAAAACACAAATCAACACCACATCAATAACACACATAAGACCAATATTTTTGACATGGAAAATGAGGTCAAGGAAAAAACCTCAGTGGGAACCTACTCACAATATAATGATACCCTATTAAAAGTATATTAAATATTATAATGAGGAATGCACATGCATTTAGGCATTCTTTCTAGAACTCACTGCTCAAAATAAATAACAAAGAGGGCTACAACCCTTGGAAAGACTCACTGTCTTACAAAACCATTTGGATTACATCCAGAGGATCATGAACTAGTATAATAGCATCTCCTCATGTCTAGTTATAGTTCTGGTTAAACACACAATCTGATATGCTTTGCCACAGTTCTTCACACTTTCAAAAGATCAAAACATTATTCACACTTATCCGATCACACACATTCAGATACATTCATAGGTACATCTTTCATATAATTATTACATATTCATACAAATCTGTGAGGCCCTACCCCGATTCAGTTTGACATTTTCAGTTATTTGCATATTGAGACTATTTTGGATGCCTTATTTTATGCATTATGGACTTAGAACTTATATGATTCCATGATTTGGATCACACTGACATTTGTTGATGTTTTATTTCATGCATGATGATTATGAAACCTTAGATATGTTACTAGAATAGAATTACATTATGATGTTGAATGTCGTTATTGGGAATTTGCAGGATTTTATTTTGATGAAAGAAAAAAAAAAATGATGCATATTTATGAATGGTTCATTTTTGGGAAAATTATGTTAATTGCTTATGTGAAATTGAATTTGAAAACAAAATGAGATATTGAATTATTGTTGCCTAATGTATGAGTGTTGAATTGCAATGAAATCCATGTATTTGATTATGAATAATTGTGATTATTTGGAGTTACTAATGTGTTAATTGAGATGCGTAGGAAATTATCCATGTGACCATGGAATTTATGGAGAATCAAGTCTAGACCAATGTGCGTTTGTTAAGCCGGGAGTTGTCTATTTGGAGAGACAACACCCCTCCCCTTGTAATGTATTTTATTTGTGATGTGTATAATGCTTGAGTGTAAAAATTTAATTTATATGTAATTGTGTAATCCTTCAAGAGACCAATTTTCCATGTGTGATTTTATATTGTATTTTTGTTGTGTCACTTGACACATGTGCTGATTAAGTGTCATTAAGTTGACTTGTCTCTTGGAGGGAGTTTTGTTTCTACCAAAGCCATTCAAAAACATGAGTGTGGTCCCAAATTTGTCTTGGGTAGGGAGTCATGGGAGTGGTCAACTCATGCTTGACCCGTAGGTAAACTTCAGTGGAGTTTCCAAAGGGTTTAATGGACTCCTAGGGTAAGTTTTTAGGCTTTTCCAAAGGTCCAAAGGGTATACCTATGGGTTAGGGGTGTTTTGCAACATGTGGCTTCTCCCATGTGACTATGATGTCACTTCAAAAAGTGGTGTTTTCAAGATGCACGAAAATTGAACTTAGAAAGTTCTTCCTAGGATAGTGAACCTTCCCCTTAGGAGTCAAACTCTCTTCCCCATTCTCTTCCACCTTTTCCCTTTCCAATTTTAGTAAAGTGCAAGAGTTTGGGAAGGGCAACCAATGGGAACTCACACCTCACCCAAGGAGTTGGGAAGTGTGTGAGAGGCCTTCTTAGGCAAGATTTTTCAAACTTAGTGAGTAATCACCCACTCTCCTTTCTTGGAGATTTTGGCTTGTTTTGAAAAGTTAGTAGGAGTTGGCATTTTTAGTGGAATTTTGGGAGAAAAGATAGTGGAAATTGGGCAGCTCATCCCCAACTAAAGTTAGCAAACCTTTTGGCAGAATTAGGTTGGTTACTCTCTTCTTTCTCTTATTATGTTGAAAATGATAGTTTATGTTGTTTGTAACAAGAAAAGAGTTGCTTGAAAGATTGTGTTTTTAAGAAGTTTTTGTGTTGAAGTAAAATGTATAGTTTTCCTTTCTATGTGTTTGTTGTGTTTCTTGTTGTTTTTGGGAGTGTCCAAGATCTCCTATCCTTGGGAGGGTAGGAAGATCTTGGGGTGGAAGGAGTTTTGACAGCCATGGGTGAGAGGCTCTCCTTATGGAGAGTGTTCTCAAGGGAGTCCTTGGTGACCCTTGATGCATGGCCTTGTGTATGCATTTGGGGGTCATAAGGGGAGCATATATGGCCTTGAGCCTTTTTGGGGGGGCATAAGGTTTGTGAAATGTTTGGGTTGCATTTGTGTTGCCATGAGGTGGCTAATGTAGTATTGTTCTTTTGGCATGCATTCTCCCCATTGGTACATGGTCCACTTCCACCCATGGAAGAGTCACCATGAAAGTGGTGAATGTGAAGCTTGGGAAGGGGAAATTTGATTGTAAAGGTGTTCCTATGTTTTATAGTGGTTTTGCATGTTTGTAGCCCGTCTAGTGCTTGGTTCTCCAAGCTCGGGGGTGGCTTCTAGTAAGCCTAGGCTGGGAGGTGAGCTTCCCATGGTCAAAATGTGTTGTTTTGCAGGTTGCATGGGAATGGGAAAAGAAGGATTGAAAGACCATGTTGTTGTTTATGTTGCAGAAATTAGTTAATATGGCAATGTATTCTCTTGGGAGTTGCTAATGAAAAGAAAGAGCTAGAATGTGTTATTAATAGGGAAGGAGGTTAATGTATTCCATGATAGCTTGTAAAAGATAGAGAAGGGCATTGTGTGTTGTTTACAAAAATAATGTAGCAATGTATATCTATTATCTTGAAAAGGGGGAAATGTAGATGTTTTAAACTTCTAAACTTCTTTGTAACCATGCTCATTGTATTTAAATCTGTTAAAGAAATACATGATGTTTTCACTATTTTAGTTAAGCTGCAAATGAAAGCATTAGTGTATTAGATTGTATGGAAATTTTTACGTTTAACAAGAAGGAAAAAAAAAATATATATAGAAGCATTTTATTTTACATGTAATCTGCAAATAAATGGAACTAGGTTGCTGTAAATTTAAATGAAAACAGTCCTTTATCTTTTGATTATTTGCAGAAAAAGAAATCCTAATAGTTGTAGTCTAGTTGTTTTTTTTGAGTCTTGCATTCAGTCTTAGTGTATTTTAAAAAAAAAAGAAATATATATATATATAAATGTTTCTTTTCTTAGTAATGAAACTGCAATGAATAAATGAACAGCTCTTTATGCCAAAAAAAAAGGGGTTTTCATGTGATTTAAATGGTAATATACAATATATATATACTCTTTTATCTTCTGTTCTTCCAAATCAGTAATAATAAAAGAATACAATGAAGATTAGTTACAGATTTAATCTTACAAAAAAAGGAAATCTGATAATAAGATTAAATATATATAAAATATATATATATATATTTATGTAAATATATATATATATATATTTATTTATATATATGTATTTATTCCTTATAAGAGAATCTGTCTGTTATCATACAGAGGCCCTCATGCATGCTATTTTACCAGATTTACATAACCACACGCACACACACACACACACACACACACACACACACACACACACACACACACACACACACACACACACACACACATATATATATATATATTTATAAATGTTTTTAAAAAAATAGGGCATATCGTAAACTTGAAATGCTTTAACCTTGTTAAAAAAACATATCACAAAGCATACCCCACGATTTATTTTATTCACCCTTTTTAACCAGTAAACAACATCAAGAAAGTGGCGTTTAGTGATTCACGCAGCCGCGGCACCGGGCGGCGGCGCCCCCAGGGTGCGGAACCCACAGCCCCTGGGCGGCGACGCCCATGGCCTGTGGGGACCGCAGACCCGTGGGCGGCGTCGTCCAGGTCCTGCGGGGCCGCAGGCTGGGCGGCGCTGCCACAGCCGGCGGCAACCCCCACCTTCACCTCTCCGCACTGCATCAAAAGGTCAACGGCGTCGGGTAGATGGGACGCTCCGTTCGGCTCCCTCTCACTCCGCCGCTCCCACTCCCCTCGCTGCGGATTAACCAAGGTAAAACCCCCGCCCGGCTACGTGTAACCCAACGCAAATAAAAGGGGTGGGGTGGAGGTTGGGTTCGGCCGTCTTGCACGTTGAATCTCAGCCGCCGACTCTCCTCCACTCGCCCTGCACGCGACATACTTCGCGCATAAACAAAAAAAGAATAAAAATAAAGATGTTCTAAAACTTGCCCTAACCCTAGTTACGGGTTAGGGCAACGCACCATTGCTTTTAAAATATATAAAAAAAAAAGGGGGGGAGAATGATGTTCAAAAGGATAAGCATTATTATATAGTATAAGTGCATGTATGGGCAAATATGTAGATATATATATAGGTATATATATATATATATATTAAAATATATATATATGTACATATATATATATATATATTTATATAAATTGGTATATATAAAATTAGTAGGATTAAATTGGTAAGTAGATGGTATTAAAAATGATAGACGTGAAGATAAATTTTGAACACTTTGGGTTATTATAAAATGATTTAAGTACCTAGGTGAGTTAGATTTAGATAAAAAAAAAAAAAGGGGGTGTAAACACTAGGTCTTCTAGTAGGGCTAAAAGGGTCAAATAATGTATATGATTATAACGTAATTTTAAATTATGGAGGACCGAATTAAATAAGGTGTTTTAAGGCACGATGAATTTTAAATTAAAATTTCTAGTGGGCTAAGGAGGATAAGATAAATTTTAAAACGCTTATATTAGTCATTGTATTTAAGATTTTAATTTATTAATAGAGCTTAGTGATTACCCCTTTTTGGGGAAATATTAGCTCATTGGCGACTGAGTAAACCTAGTATTTAAATTGAATTTAATTACCTGATTGGCACAAAAGTAATTAAGACCTAATCCAAAATGCATTTTTATATTCAAAATAAACTCACGTAGTTGATTATATTTGTTAAGTAGTTCGTTAATTAGTTAAGTATTTTTAAAAAAAAAAAATTCCGATTGTGCCCAAGAGTTGGGCATGACAAAATCATCAACCTATATTTCAAGGTCATCTCAACACTCATCACAAATTACAAAGATATAACCATACACGTTACAAAATTACATGCAGACTAAAACAATATCGACTAAGACATAGTATAGACCTAAATCAACACCTCGAACATGAAACACCTCCAATAATTATGCCTCGATGATCTGCAACATGCTACAATCATCATGTCGGCCAAGAACATGAACAACACCACTAGATCAAGGATACCATCAATAATACGCACAACGATCAATGTGTATCATCAACATGGATAGGAAATGATCTATAAACATCCATAAGCATAATGAATTGCCATAGAAACAACCACAACATCACCACTTACAAGAATCTTTACCATAATTATACCAAACCTCAATAACACTCATTGAACTAACTATCAAACTAAAATATTCACTTGCAAACCTCCAAATCATGAAACATCTAAATTAAGGACACACCATAATGTCCAAAATACTCTATCAAATCCACAAACCAATATATTGCAATGCAGAGAAAAATCCAGAACATTGATCAACACTGAACAATCAAAAAACCAATCACAATACCCGATCTCATGAATCGATCAAATATCCATGTAGACCACCAAAACTATTGCTAAATCAACTATAGATCCTTATTTCAAAACCCTTTAATCCACAACAACTCATCTACAAAACATTGGCCAAACCAACTCACTTAATCTAACCACAACAATAGAACACACAAAGGAATATTTCAACATCAATGACAACACATTATTCCAGCAAAATTCTCAATAATATCCAACAATCTCCCCCCTTTGGCATTGATGACAACATATTAATGTGAAAAATAATCAATGCAAAGAAAGAAAATAATTAGCTCCCCCTTAGCTCATGCACCTAGGTTTTTCACATAGCTCTGCCCTTTAACATTAATGCTAAAAACACATATTGCACAAATCTCTCAACAATCCCCCCTTTTGACCAAAATCTCTCTCCCCACAATTGAACATAAAAACTATCTAATTTGAACATCTTGAACCACAATACTAACTACTCCCCTTGAGTAGAAGACACCACTCATCAATCTGGATTACAAGATATCTCTGTGAAATCCACTAAACTAATGCAACTCAATGCATATTAGTTCTCATCAAGAGGGGCAACCACCCCTAGATTCTCTCTAAGATACTCAAAAGAATTCTTTAGGAAAAGGCTTCATGAAGATATGTGCAATTTTTTCCTTTGTAGATACATATTCCAATCTGGCTTCCTTCTCATTCACCTTTTCTCTTAATAAATGAAGCTTGATTGATATATGCTTGGTATTTGAATGCAACACTGGATTCTTAGAAATGTTGATAGCACTTGAATTATCATAGTATATAGCAGTAGGCTCATCAAAAACAACTTTGATATCCTTCAACATCTGCTTCATCCATACCACCTAAGTACAATTGCTAGCAACAAAAATATATTCAGTTTCTGCAATAGATAAAGTTTTTGCATTCTACTTCTTACTCATAAAAATCAACTAGTACTTTTTCTATCATCCATATCACCTTTGTTGAATCCAAGCTTTAGTAAATACTTATCCAATATAGAATACCAAACTCTTGGGGCTTGCTTGAGTCCATACAATGATTTCTTCAATCTCCAAACCATATCTCCCTAATGTGTCAACCAAAATCCATCAAGTTTCTCAATGTAAACTTCCTCTTCCAACTCTACATTAAGAAAGGTTGACTTGACATCCATCTGATAAACTTTAAAATCTTTGTAACTAGAATAAGAAAGAAATAATTTAACAACTTCAATTCTTGCCACCAGAGTAAAAGTCTCCTCAAAGTCAATTTCTTCCATATGAGAATATCCCTTACAAACAAGTTTTGTGATTTGTTCCTAACAACTTCACCTTGTTCAAGCAATTTATTTCAAAAGACCCATTTAGTTCCAATTACATTTTTATCCTTATGTTTAGGAACAAGAACCATGTATTATTCTTTTTAATCTAGTTTAATTCTTCTTGCATTTCTTTAACCCAATTTTCATCTTTGCATGCTTCACTAACATCCTTAGGTTCAATCTTAGAAATAAAGCAATATTCTTCAACAATTCTTCTCCTATTCATCACACCTTTATTCTTATCTTCTATGTGTTGGTATTATGGATGACTTCATCATGTGTTGCATTGGTTTTGTCATTGATGTCAACACTTGTCTTCTTGGAAGTTTACATTATGTTCATTGGTATGGTTAGTGGCTTATACACAGTCACCGATATGTGTTCACCAACAGGTTATATTGTTCATTGGCAGCGATGATGACTTGTTATCATTTGGAGATCATTTGGTTATGTCAAAGACATGGACTGGAAGTTTAGATTTGGTATTTTTCTTATTGGTCTAATCGGGTTGATAGATTTGCCTTTACCAATAAATAGGTCTAGGTTATGGAATGGTACATGTTATCTATTCTAGATCAGAATGACACGTTATGGAGATTGTTTATTGATTGGATAATATGGTAAATGTATTGAGTTGACATGTTCTATCACATCAAGACTTATTTGTAATTGATTTAATTATAATATATTAAGTGAGATGACCTATACATTTGGTCTTAGGTTTTATATATATGATTGTAAGATCTTATTAAAGATTGGGATATAGGATTATGGTATGAGTGTGTTCAAATATTGAAGAGTGAAAATAAGCAGATCCTTGTGTGAATCACGTAGACATTATTTGAAGGTTGAAGGAAGGTTATGAAGGTGTTTTGACACTCATGTTCAAAGCTTAAACCAATACCGAATCCAACATTGCAGATGCTATTTTGACTAGTACATTATCATTAAATTTAACCATCTAATTGTGTAGTCAGTGTGACTCCTATTTTGTGATTGATCAGTGAGCTCTAGCTAGTTGTCTTTTCTACATGTGCAGACCCCATTTGTATACACTTATTATCTGCAGTAGTATCATCTGATTGTGGGTAAGGTTTCCCACCGTGGTTTTTGCCTTACTGGGTTTCCACATCAAAATCTTCATGTCATGTGTTGTGGATGTTGTTTCTCTTTCTGTTTTTTATGCATTAAGTTAAACCGGTATTGGTATAACAATTAATCTGTTTTACCGATACTTAAAGTTTGGTTTACCGGCATTAATTTGGATTACAATTTATTGTAAAATGGTTGTGTTGTCACTCAAAGTGTACCTGTAATGCACAAGCTAAAAGATCAAGCAATTGGGTGACAAATGGGATAATTCTCAGGCCTATGGGTTGTGTATAGTGAGAATTAACCTCCAGATGAAGGGTTGGTTCCTTGTGAATAACTCTAAATCTTTACCAATAAAAGGGATAGAAAAACTTAAAATGAAACTATAAAGACTTTTCAATTGCTAAACCAAAATGAAGCATTAATAAGATATCTCAAAATGACAGAAATACACTCCTAAAAACACCAAACTGCACAAATAGACTTCTGCTTCATAGCACATAAATATTTCATGCAAAGGATTTAAACTTCAAGAGATTGAAAGGAAAGAAAACTTTCACAATCAACCAAATGAACCAGCTTATCACAATGCACAACCTGTGACTTACAAATGAGACTGAAAATTTAAAGGTTATCTAGGAAATAACACAATAAGATAGCTCTCAATCATGAATAAAAAAATGAACTCCAAAATATAAGGCATAAGCTGATAATTTTTATTCGGAATTCTATAGTAAAACTGCATATGAGCTACAAGAATGAATTCTCTGCTAAAACCAGCAAGACAATGATCAAGAACTAGTGAAGAAAGATTAAAAAAATCACTTTATAAAAAAACCTTCCAAAAGGTAGAGCAAAGATAACTCCAGAATGATTGAAGATGAACTCCCATTGAAAATATCTTTTCTAAAAACTGATCCTCACATAGAAATAAAATGCCACCAAAAAAGGCTTCAAAACATGCAAAAAGAACTCATGCAAACTTGCTCTCAAGTTGGTAATTCAGTTCAAATTCTTAGTCAACTAAAGGTTGACCCATGTGGCACTCAAAATCAAGCCTTATCACCTCAAAATCACAAGAAAAACTCATGCAAACTTTCTCTCAAGCTTAATAACCACCTGCATTAACTGCCAGCACATGACAGATTAACATTCAACCACCGGGACTGCTGACAGCTTGTCGCTATGTCACAGGGATTAACATTCAAGCATCTTTTTGTTGTGGTATAGTGACAGCCACTAGATCTTCAAGAACCTGTTCCCTTTTTAACCACCTCTTTAACCTTCAAAATAGGTACACTTTTGAGTCACCCGTCTGCAAACCCTTGCCATGTGTTACAATCTGACCTGTCTATGGCCACCACTTGGGCTCCACCTGAACACATTAACACTTTAGACCAGACCCACCTCTTCATGGGCTCACCTTGGTTCTTCTTCTATGGTCTACCATGTGGCACATCCTGATTCATTCTAAGCACTCCTAGATGGCCACCTCAATTGCCATGTCGCCAGTTGCTATGTTGCAGGGGATAACTAGTGAGCATCTTCATCTTGCAATATAGCGATGGTTTTTGGATCTTCTCGGACTTGAATGACCCTTATCTCACCTAGGCACTCACCTTTTCCACACATGCTTTGTCACCAAGTCATAGTGAGTATTCGATGATCATCTTCCCATCGCGACATAGCGATAGCTGTTGGATCTTTCTTGATCACTGTTGATCTTTGTGACTTGCTTGTTGGTTAATCTCTCTAAGTAGGTCTCTCTTATGCCATGGTGTCACCACACATCAACCACTGGTTCGCTCATGAGATCTTCTTGGGCACCACCTGTCTATCGGGCCTACCACGCGTCAGTCTACGGACCACTCACGAATCCACTTGTACCACCACATCGCCTTTGGTTTTGTTAGATATCACTCTTTTGACTCAACTACTCCCTCAGCGAGTCATTTACAAGTCTCATCGAACCTACAGTTTCATTGATGCCTTTATCTTATCGGTGGGACCAATTCTGATTTCTTCGATATACCCTATGTCGATGGAACTAAGCCTTTGGCAAAACCTTTTAGAGATTCATCGCGGCCAAGATCTGCTTGGCATTCATTTTGATGTCATGCCACCTATTCTGCCACATCATCACTATTGGACCTTCCACCTCTTTAACCTTCCATGCCATGTCACTAGCCACTGGACTGTCACCTCACCAGTCACCAAGTCGTGATTATAACTAGTGAGCATCTAACCATCACGACATAGCGACAGCCACTAGATCACCATGATCTGCATCCGATCTGCCCGACTTGCTCAACCTTTAGCCTCTTCCCGCCAGCCAGTCACAAAATTTGGATGCCTTGAGATGCGTGTGCACATAAGGGGCCCACCACTTCTTTAATCAACCACTTGCCAAAATCACATAAGCTTTGACTCTATAGTTACATGTGTTCTTATATTTAAATGCGATAAACTCCCTCTGCACTGCCAATGTGGGATAAATGCTTTTACACATCCCCTGTTATTGTCTGTGTTCTACGCATGTGACTTGTCAAAATGCCATTTTATCACACAGTAGGGAGGATTTGGAAAGAGTTGTGTTGGTTTTACACCTGGAAATAATGCATTTACATGAAGGTTTGATAATCCACACCATTTCATTTGCAATGGAGCATAAATATCTATGTGATCTACAACATGCTAAGTTCAACCCTCGCGGGAGCCACATTTTAACCCACATGTTGTCTTACATTTCCTGTATCTGTACATGAAGCAAATAAGTTAGACAAAAATAGTGCATTTCTGATTTCTTGTTCATGATTTGACCTTTCCAAAATGAATGAATGAAAGGCTTCATTAGGGCACTAAATTTGGCATGTGCAAAATTTGGTAACATTTTTGGTGACCTCTCAAGGGTATTTGCCTACTAAACACTATAGACCAGTCATGGCTTATCCATTGGGCCTATGGAGTCATCTCAGCCCTCTCTCCAAATGGAATTTCTTGAAATTCAGTTGCTCTGCAGCATGACAGCAAAACAAAAACAGGAAAACTAGAAAAAAACAAGTGGTGTTGCCTAAAACACAAAACACAAAACTATGCATGAGAACTTATTGAAACTTAGAACAGCAAAAATAGAAAAAAAAAATGTGCATCAACACTTATTAACCTAAATGAAAAATCAAAAGCAAGCTTTGAGATGAATCCCATTAACTGGGATTGGAAGTGTTTCACCATTCAACTTTGAAAGCTGAAAAGCATTATGTTGCTTTTTCTCAGTAATGATGTATGGGCCATCCCATATGGCATCAAATTTAGTATGCTTTCCAGACTTACTCTTTAATTCATCCCACTTCAAAACCAAATCTCCCTCATTGAAAACTCTTAGAGTTGCCTTCCTGTCGAAAGTCCTCTTCATCTGAACTTGATGATATTCAATAGTTAAAAAATGCTTGCTTTCTTACCTCCTCCAACTCCATTAGTTCTGCCAACCTAACCTCATAGCGAGATATACTTGTAGCTCTCTTAGGGGTGATTCTATCAGCCCACAATGCATGTTTCAGCTGAGTGTGTCAAGTTCTCTGATTATCTTCTATTGTCCTCTTGATTATCCTAATCAATTTCTTATTAGTAAACTCATCTTGTCCATTACCATGAGGGTAATAATTGGACGAAGTACTCAAAAATATGTTGTTTTGGACAACCCAATCAGTAATCTTAAATCCTACAAAAGCTAATGCATTGTCTAAAATAATAGAATCAAGGATACCAAACCTTGCTACTAAGTCCTAATAAAAGTTTATGACTGCACTTTCATTTTTCTCCTTCAAGGGTACAACTTCAGTCCACTTGGTAAAGTAATCAGTGGCTATCAAGATCCATTTATGCCCAAAACTTGAAGGTGGATTGATGACATTGATAAAATCAAGACCCCACTTCATGAATGGGTTTTCAATTTGAACAGGTTGTAGGGGTAAAGATATCATCTTCTATTTGCCTACAAATACCATACAATTCTTACATTTCCTTACCCAAGCATATGCTTTATGCAAATCAGGCCAAAAATATCCTGCCCTCATGACCTTTAATGTTGTAGTTCATGGTGCAAAGTGACCACCACCTGGTCCATTATGGAATTCCTCTAATATTCTGTCAGTTTGATCTGAATCTACGCATCTTAAGAATACACCAATAAAATGTTTTCTAAACAAAATTCCATCCAAAATGATATAAGGGATAGCTTGAAGTCTATAGTATCATTTTTAATCATTATTGGGGCCTTTAAGACACTCACCAATCTAAAGAAAATGCATCATTTCTTGCACCCAACTTGTAGGAGGTGTTGCTACAACAATTGGCTCATTATCTTCAAGAACTAGGATAGCTTCTTGATTCTCTTGTTCATTGTTTTCTATGTGATCAGAAAGTTGTTCACATAGTCCCATACCTCTAATCAACTTCGTTACCTTGATATTGACATCATACTCCATCACTTTAGTGATCCAACCAGCTCTTTTATCAATAAGATCTCTATTCAACAAAAATTCTTTTATACTAGGATGATCAACCATTAGGTGAATTTTGTTATTTGAAAGCATGTGTCTAACTTTCTTTAGACTTCTAATGACTGCTAATGCATGTTTCTCAACAAAAGAATAATTTTGTTTGTACCCTTCTAGGCCTTTGATGAAAAATGCTATTGGCTGCTCCAATCCCTCATCATTCTGTTGAATCAACATAGCTAAAATAGTACCAAAAGCATATAATATTAAATCCTTTGTAAAGTCTGGATTAATCAAAGTAGGAGCTAATGCTATGGTAGTCTTAATTTCTTCAAAATTATTTGTAGCTTCTTTGAACTAGCTGAAAGTAACATTTTTCTTAAGCATTCTATTCAATGGCTTCATAAGAAATGCTATATTGGGGATGAATCTCCTTACAAAATTGATTCTACGTATAAAGCTTTGAAGGCCTTTCTTATGTCTAGGTAAAGGAAAAGTTGAAATAGCACTTACCCTCTTCAGATCTATGGTTATTGCATGTTTGGAGATAATATAGCCCAATAACTTACCCTCGTGTACAGCAAAAATTCACTTTTTGGGATTTAAAGATACTTCATATTCTCTACACCTTTCAAAAATCTGCCTTAAGTGAGAAAAGTGCACTTCCTCATGCTTTGAAAAAATGGTTACGTCATCAAGATAAACCGAAATAAATTTATTTATCAGACCTTGGAAGGCCATATCCATTGCCCTCTGAAAGTTTACTCTTGCATTAGACAAACCAAAAGGCATTTTCCTAAATGCCATTTTTCCCCTTTCGTAGTGAACGTGGATTTAAATTGGTCATCCTGTTTTACCAGAATCGGATTATAACCAGAATAACCATCAAGTAGTGAAAATCTATCTGAACCTAAAACTACTTGTATGATCTGCTCCATTGAGGGTAGTGGGTAATGATCTTTTAGAGAAGCTCTGTTAAGATCTCTAAAGTCTACACAAAGTCTAAGCTCACCATTCTTCTTTCTTACGAGAACCAAATTTGAAACCCAAGATTTATGATTTATAGGAAAGATGATATTACCTTGGATCAGCTTGTTTAGTTCTGTCTTCATGAGATACTCGAGTTTTGGATTAAGGGGCCTTTGCTTTTGTCTCGTAGGCTTGGAATCAACTTCCAACTCTATGTTGTGCTGGGCTAATGCGTGGTTAAATCCCTTCAAATCTTCATACTGCCATGCAAACACATCATTGAACTCTTGACAAAGCAAATCAAATATTTGTTTCTCTTCAGTTGTACATACCTTTCCAAGCTTTAATAACTTATCTCTGAAGATCTCAATAGGTTCGTAGTGCTCCTCTTTAACCAACATGCTACTCTTTTCCTTTCTAACCTGATCATCAATGTTAAATATTGACTCAAGGGTTACCAATCCCTTTGGCAGCTTATTACTTTTCAATAAAAGAATTTGATTTTCATTCAGCCTTTTCAATAAGAAAATTAATAATTTGTTCATCTGAATCAAAGACTTTCCAATTGAAACTATTATCTGGAATTGAAGGTCTAATAACCACTTTGACATATTATTGTTTTTCAATATTTATTACCTCATTTGGTATGTCAAATTGAACACCCAAGGTAGCCAACTTATCTACTTCCTTATTCTGATTTCTAGGCATGGACAACAGATTGAAAGCATCAAATTCTTCAATTATGTCCCATATGCTATGCTTATATATTTTAAGGACATCATTTTTAGTCACATTGACACCTCTTACTTGATTTACCACTAGCTCACTATCCCCAAATACTTGCAAACACTTTACATTTCTTTTTCTAGCCCATTCCAATCCATGTGCAAGTGACTCATATTCAGCTGTATTATTAGTACAGCTAAAAGAAAATCTAAAGGCTGAAAATTATTTCTTACCTTTAGGAGAGATTAACATAACGCCACCTTTGGAACCAACTTTTCTCCTTGAGCCATCAAAATAGAGTTACCACAATTCATTGTTCTGTTGTTCACCCTACTGATTGTACAATCGATTGTCACACTTTTCAAGATTAGGGACAACGACACCTTCTTCATGGATCATGTAGACACCTAGCTCTAATTCTTTCATATGCTTGAATGGATCTTCTTCATCATTCTCTACTTCCCATTCATATAATACTAAATTAGGTATCCCTTCTATTGGGGTGTTTGGATCTGGGATATCAAGTTATTCATTAGATTCTTGTATAGATAAATTTGCATTAACAACACTTGGGATGTATGGTTCCATATGATCATTAGCTAACAATTTTGATTTTATGGTCACTTAGGTACCATATCTTGTTTTGAAAAACATGTGTGACCAATCAAAAGACAAATACCAACCCAACTTGGCTCTGAAATCTCTGGACAAGCATAAAGCAAAGTAAGGTGGAAGATCTATGATGTAGACATCTTGTGGGATTGAGAAGTTTGGGCATGCATGCAATATGAGATCCAAATTTTTAATCACACCTACTATGTTTACTACTGTCCCATCTAGCTGGACTACCCCTTTTGAAAGAGGCTCATATGTCAAACCCATCTTATCAACTATCTTCTTTGGCATGACATAACTACTTGCACCTGAATCAATCATACAATTATGCACTAAGTACTGACCTATGATTAAAGACGGATAAAAAGGAGGGGGTTTAACCTTCTGAGTTTTTTATTCACCCTTCTTTTATTGAGGGGCATTGGATAAGACTACTTTGGGTTTCTCATTAGGAAACTCTCGTGACAGAGATGTTAGACAAGGCATTTTAAAGCAAATCCTTTTGCCCTAGAAGAGCTAAGGAATCCCACATTAAGACACTAACATGCATCTTTTTCAATTGATCCCAAATATTAAATGAACTTGTACTAACCTTTTGTTGCCCTCTTTTAATAGCAGCATCCTCTTGAACTTGTTTTGTATGTAATTGAGCTCTTAGCTGATCCTTGTTGACCACTAGTTGCCCTTTTCATAGGATTTGTGTATTCGGAGTGGGTTGAGGTCGAGGTGGTGCTTGTTGGCTTATAGAAGCCTGATTGATGCCTTTATCAGCTTGTTGTCCTATATCAATGGCTCTCTTTTTGGACCATGTATTGGCTGCAATAGAAGTGTAGGATTGATTCTGATCTTGTGGTTGATTTACTCCACATAATTCTTCACCTTGCCAATTGATCAAGGTGACATCTAGGCCGTTTTCAGAATGAGAAACTTATTGATAATGAGTTCCATGAGTATTATCTTCTAAGACAACAAAATTATTTTGAACCATGAGTGCTTGATGTAGCATACCATTCAAACAAGTGGTCTAATTATGAGGTTGGTTGCAAGGGAAACACCATCATAATTCGATGCCATGTTGTTTTGAGCTGGGATGATATCTCTGGATGTGCTAGTAGAGTTGGGATTATAAGGTATATTGGATCTTTGGTTATAATTTCTTCTTTGACCTTGAGGGTCAACTTGATAAGGAGGCATGTTTTGCTAGTTGTTCTGATAAGGGGCTTAATAAGGCTTGGTGTTCTGGGAAACTTGCTTCTCAATATTGGTCACTTTGTTACCAAAGCCTTGGAACATAGTTTTTATTTCATTTTTAAACTCCTGAAACTCTTGATTTGGGAGTGTGATGGTATTTGCTTGGGCTGCAACTTGATAATTCAGTGCTGGTAAAGGTGGGACAGCGGCTAGAGGAGGCTCTAAAAGAGGTACAATAGGTTGTATTTCTAGAAATATGGGTATTGGGGGCCTAGGGGCTATTTTAGCAGCCTGAATTAGGTAGTTTTATGCTCTAATAGCAACATCAAATGCATTTGGTAGAGTATTTGTACCCATAGACTGAATCATGACTGAAATGACACTATTAAGAGCCCTAAGATAAGATAGAAATGCATGTGTAGGAATAGGCCTTACCATGATAGGGAGTCTACTCCAAGTCTTCTGGAAACAAAAATTGAAGTTGGTCATTTGCTCTTGGGGGGATCTCTTTATGGTACTCAGTTGTTCTAATAGTGACAAATGGTCAAATTTGTCCTCAAACTATGAATTTAATCTATCACCCAGTTGATCCCAGGTATCAATTGAATTTATAGGTAATCCTCTGAACCACTGAAGCATTTTCCCTTTAAATGAGGCAACCAAGAGTCTAATTGCAACATTCTCTTGTGTGATATGATGTACACCACACAATGAAGCTACATCCCTTATATGTTTGATGGGAGTGGTATGACCTTCTCCTATGAAAAAAGGTAGTCTTTTCAATGCTGCTATAGGAATATCATCATAATGAGTAAGATTCAAAGGGTTGCCTTGATTGAAAGGTACAAAAGGCTGAGCTCTTGGCTGAGCCATTGGGATAACAGGTGGATTTACTTGTGGATTCTAGGTAATAGAAGGATCAATTGGGGTAGTTGCAAAAAGAGGATTTATGTGGCTAGAAAAATTAGGCTGAGAATTAGGTAGAGGGGAAAAATTAGACAAGAGATTAGAATTTGGAGTTTCCTGAAAAACTTCAACTGATGAACTTTTTGGAAACTCAACTACTAAATTTATTGTTTTCTTTGTCTTTTTCATTGTCCTTGACCTTCTCTGTGATGGTGGTAGCTCAATATGCTCAACTGGATCCTCGCTCTATCTGGTTTGATACTTTTTCATAAGCTAATATTACTAAATCTGCATAGAAACCAAGAAAATGAGTCGTTAGGTATGAAAATTGTTGCCTCTAAAGGCTGGAATTGTTGCTCCTCACACCAAAAGCAACAAGAGTGAATATTTTTCAAACTGAGATAGCTCAAACATGCCCCACTAGGCGTGCCAAAAACTGTTGTCACTCAAATTGCACCTGTAATGCACAACCTGAAAGCTTAAGCAACTTAGTGACACATGGGATAATTCTCAGGCCTATGGGTTGCCTATAGTGAGAATTAACCTCCAGATGAAGGTTTGGTTCCTTGTGAATAACTCTAAATCTTTACCAAGAAAAGGGATAGGAAAAATTAAAATGAAACTAGAAAGACTTTGCAATTGCTAAACCAAAGTGAAGCATCAATAAGATATCTCAAAATGATAGAAATACACTCCTAAAAACACCAATCTACACAAATAGACTTCTGGTTCATAACACAAATATTTCATGCAAAGGATTTAAACTTCAAGAAATTGAAAGGAAAGAAAACTTTCACAATCAACCAAATGAACCAACTTATCATAATGCACAACCTGTGACTTACAAATGAGACTGAAAATTTAAAGGTTATCTAGGAAATAACACAATAAGCTAGCTCTCAATCATGAATAAGAAAATGAACTCCAAAATATAAGGCATAAGCTGATAATTTTTATTTAGAATTGTGTCATAAAACTACATATGAGCTACGAGAATGAAATCTCTGCTAAAATCAGCAAGAGAATGATCAAGAACTAGTGAAGAAAGCTTAAAAAAAAATCACTTTATACAAAAACCTTCCAAAAGGTAGAGGAAAGATAACTCCAGAACTACTGAAGATGAACTCCCACTGAAAATATATTTTCTAAAAAATGATCCTCACGTAGAAATAAAAAGCCACCAAAAAAGGCTTCAAAACATGCAAAAAGAACTCATACAAACTTGCTCTCAAGTGGGTAATTCAATTCAAATTTTTAGTCAACTAAAGGTTGACCCATGTGGCACTCAAAATCAAGCCTTATCACCTCAAGATCATGAGAAAAACTCATGAAAAATTTCTCTCAGGCTTAATAACCGCCTGCATTAACTACCAGCACATGACAAATTAACATTCAACCATCGGGATTGCTGACGGCTTGTCGCTATGTCGCAGGGATTAACATTCGGACATATTTTTGTTGCAGTATAGCAATAGCCGCTAGATCTTCAAGAACCTATTTTCTTTTTAACCACCTCTTTAACCTTCAAAATGGGCCCACTTTTGAGTCACTCGTCTGCAAACCCTTGCCACGTGTTACAATTTGACTTGTCCATGGTAACCACCTGGTCTCCACCTAAACACCTTAACACTTTAGAGTGGACCCACCTTTTCTTGGGCTCACCTTGGTTCTTCTTCTATGCTCTGCCATGTGGCACATCCTGATTCATTCTGAGCCCTCCTGGACGGCCACCTCAATTACCACATTGCCAGTCGCTATGTCGTAGGGGATAACTAGTGAGCATCTTCATCTTGCAGTATAGTGATGGTCGTTGGATCTTAGACTTGCGCGAGCCTTATCTCACCTGGGCACTCACCTTTTCCGCACGTGCTTTGTCGCCAAGTCACGGTGAGTATTCAGTGATCATCTTCCCATCACGACATAGTGACAGTCATTGGATCTTTCTTGATCACCATTGATCTTTCTGACTTGCTTGTTGGTTAATCTCTTTGAGTGGGTCTCTCTTATGCCATGGTGTTACCATGCATCAACCACTAGTTTAGTCATGAGATCTGCCTAGGAACTACTTGTCTGTCAGGGCTGCCACACGTTAGCCTATGGCCTGCTCGCAGATCCACCTGGACCACCAAGTCACCATTGGTTCTGTTGGATATCATTCTTTCAGCCAAACTACTCCCTCGACGAGCCATTTGCAGGTCTCATCAAACCTGAAGTTTCATCAATGCCTTTATCTTATCGGTGGGACCAATTCTGATTTCCTCGATATACCCTATGTCGATGGAACTGAGCCTTCGATGAAACATTTTAGAGATTCATTGCAGCCAAGGTTTGCTCGACATTCATTTTGATTTCATGCCACCCATTCTGTCGTGTCATCACCACTGCACCTTCCACCTCTTTAACCTTCCATGCCACGTCACCAGCCACTGGACCACCACCTCACCAGTCGCCAAGTCACGATGATATCTGGAAAGTATCTAACCATCATGACATAGTGACAGTCGTTGGATCACCATGATCTGCATCCGATCTGCTTGACTTTCTTGACCTTTAGCCTCTTCCCCGTCAGCCGGTCACAAAATTTGGATGCCTTGAGATGTGCACGCACGCGGGGGGCCCACGACTTCCTTAATCAACCACTTGCCAAAATCACATAATCTTTGACACTATAGTTACATGTGTTCTTATATTTAAATGTGATAAACTCCATCTTCACTGCCAATGTTGGGCAATTGCTTTTACACATCCCCTGTTATTGCATGTGTTCTATGCATGTGCCTTTGTTTGAAAACTTCTGAGCCTTGTCAAAATGTCATTTTATCACGCAATAGGGAAGATTTGGCAAGAGTTGTGTTGGTTTTACACCTGGAAATAATGCATTTACCTAAAGGTTTGATAAGCCATGCCACTTCATCTGCAATGGAGCATAAATATCTCTATGATCTACAGCATGCTAAGCTCAACCCTCATGGGAGCCACATTTTAACCCACATGCTATCTTACTTTTCCTATATCTACACATGAAGCAAACAAGTTAGACAAAAACAATGCATTTATGATTTCCCATTCATGATTTGACCTTTTCAAAATGAATGAATGAAAGGCTTCATCAGGGCAATAAATTTGGCATGTGCTAAATTTGGTAATAGGTTGACAACTAATTCACCCCCCCCTCTCAGTTGTCCTTCCTGGGTCCTAACAATTGGTATCAAAGCTAAGTCCTCTTTTTGCATAAGCCTAATAGCTTGAGGAGATCCTATGGACAAATATTTTCAAGAAGGACAGTCTGAAACTTGATGGAACTAACTATGGTATATGGAAGATTAGAATGGAAACACATCTGAACTACATTGGAAGAGATATATGAGATGTTACTAAGAATGGCTATGTTGCTCCTATTCCAAATCAACGTCATCCACCAGCATTGGCTAAGGACATGGACAATGATTGCAAAGCAAGAGAAGCACTTCTGAGTGCATTATCAGATCAACAAATCATGGGATTATCAAACCGGTCTACTGCTAAAGCTATTTGGGATAAACTTTAAACACTAAATGAAGGAGATACCACTGTCAAGATTGCAAAATTAGAATGTTACCGGGTTAGGTATGAAAATTTAAAAATGGAAGAAGATGAAAGAATTTCTGCATTTATGGAAAGAGTTAATGAAATTGTTTTAGGAATACAATGTTGTCTAGGATCCTTAAGTGAAGATGAAATTGTGTCTAAAGTTTTAAGAGAATTGTCACTGGATTACAAAATGAAAGTGACTGCTATTATTGAGATAAGAACAATGCCTAATACTTCAGTTTCTAGAGATACTTTGGTTGGAAAACTTTCAGCATTTCAGCTTGAAGAATTTGGTCCTATTGCTACTGTAAAGATTGATTTAGCTTTTAAAGAATCATCATCGGCATCAACATCAGCATCATCTGACAAAACTAATTGGAAAGCACTTTATGCAAAATAACTTGAAGATATGAGGAAAGAAAATGAAGAACTTGAAGACCTTGAAGCACTATTTGCAAGAAAAATGCCTAAAGATCTAGTAGGAAGTAAGTAAATGTTTTAATTTCAATAAAGTTGGTCATATGGCTTCAAGGTGTCCTGATAGGCATGCAAGACTAAGGGAGGAAGCAAAAAGAACATATAAGCCTAACCCTGAATATCAGAGATACAGATTTAAGAAAAATAGAGATAAGTCATGTTACTATGTAGATGAAGGTGTTATAGATGCTTCAGATGAAGATCCAATAGATAACGTATGGGCTTTTGTTGCAATAAAAGAAGATCAACTAGCGCTTATTGTCAAACCGGTAGAGCAGGCATTGGCAGAAAAAATTGAAGAAAAGGATGAATGGATTATAGATTCTAGATGCTCAAATCATACGACTGGTGATAAAAGAAAATTCTTATCTTTTTGGGAAATTCATGGAGGTCTAGTAAGGTTTGGAGATGAAACTTGGTTATGGCATAAGAGACTTTGTCATGTGAATTTTGGTTGCATTGTAAAGATCAGTTCAACTAAGGCAGTAAGGGATTTACCTAAGATTGTGAAACCTCATAATCCGGTATGTAAGGAATGTCAAATGGGAAAGCAAGTTAGAACATCATTTAAGAGCATTACTAAGAAATCCAATAATATTCTTTATTTAATTCATACTGATTTGTGTGGTCCAGCAAGAACAAGAAGTCTACAAGGAGATAGATACTTTATGCTAATAATTGATGATTATTCTATAATGTGTTGGGTTACTTTTCTCGGGGAGAAATCAGAAGCTTTTGAAAGATTCAAGGCATACAAGGCAATAGTAGAGAATGAAACCGGCAAGAAAATCAAATGTTAAAGATCAGATCAAGGAGGAGAATTTACATCTAGAGAATTTAATGCATTTTGTGAAGTGAATAGAATCAAAAGACAACTATCAACACCCTGGACACCCCAGCAGAATGGAGTTGTGGAAAGGAAGAATAGAACTATTTTGGATGCAACAAGAACCATGCTAATGGAAGCAAATCTACCTCATGTGTACTGGAGAGAAGCAGTGAATATAGTGGTTTATACTTTCAATAGAGTTCACATCAAAAGTGAAACTGGTAAGACCCCTTATGAACTATGGTTTGGTCATATTCCTACTCTTAAGTACTTTAGAATAGTTATAAGCAAATTTTATAATAGAAAAGATGAGTATATTGGCAAATTTGATTCTAGAAGTCATGAAGGAATATTTTTTGGTTATTCATCTAAAAGCAAGGCATATAGATGTTATAATAAAAGGTTACAGAAAATAATTGAGAGTGCTAATGTGAAGATAGATGAACACTTTAGAGGAGATTCAAGATCTGTAGAATAGACGGTTGAAATGATTATAAATGAACTGACACGGATTGCACCAATACAAAATGAAGTCCTAGACACACTGGCATCATCAGAAATCTCAACTGTGACTAAAGAACAGCAACATGTGAATGTAAATTAGAACAAACCTAGGTATGTAAGATTGAATCATTCAAAGAATTAGATAATTGGAAACAAGAATTAAGGTGTTTTGACTAGAGGAAGACTAACAAATGAAGAGGTATGCTTAATTTCTCAAGTTGAACCAACATCTGTTATTGAAGCATGTTAGGATGAACATTGGATAAAAGAAATGGAAGATGAATTAGAACAAATTGAAAAGAACAATACTTGGACATTAGTTCCCCGACCTAAAGACAAAAATGTAATTGGAACTAAATGGGTATATAGAAATAAATTTAATGAAGATGGAGAAGTAGTCAGGAACAAAGCAAGATTAGTTTGTAAAGGTTATTCACAAAAAGAATGAATAGATTATAATGAAACCTTTGCACCGATAGCCAAAATTGAGGCAATTAGACTATTTCTTGCATTTATAGCCTATAAGAACTATTAAATTTATCAAATGGATGTAAAATATGCATTTTTGAATGGAGATCTTGAGGAGGAAGTTTACATTGAACAACCTTATGGATTTTCTTTGACAGATAATAAGGATATGGTTTGCAGGTTAAGGAAAGCTTTATATGGATTGAAGCAAGCTCCCAGAGCTTGGTATGCTAGATTGGATATATATCTTTTGAAGCTTGGTTATACAAAAGGTAATGCTGATAGCAATTTGTATTACAAAGTTAACAATGATGATATTCTGGTTATTGAAGTATTTGTGGATGATATCATTTTTGGAGGTGAAGATGGATTATGTAAGGACTTTGCTAACAAGATGCAAAAAAATTTTGAAATGTCTATGATTGGAGAGAGAAAAATTTCTAGGTTTGTACATTTCACAAAAAGATAAAGGTATATTCATATGTCAAACAAAATACTTGAAGGAACTTTTGAAGAAATTTGGTATGGAAAATTCCAAACCGGTAAGCACTCCTATGACTACAACTGATAAATTGACATTGAAGCATGATTCAACTCCTATTAATCTGACAAGGTACAAATCTATGATTGGAGATTTATTGTATTTAACACAAACAAGACCTAATATAATGAATGCAGTAAGCATTGTTTCAAGGCTTCAAAGCAATCGTAAAGAAAATCATGAATTAGTAGTTAAAAGGATTTTCTAGTACCTACAAGGCACAACAAATCTTGGTTTATGGTATCCTAAAGATAAAAAATTTGATTTATGTGCATACACCATTGCAAATTGGGCAGGAGATGTAGATGACAAAAAGAGTACCACTAGCGGTGCATTCTTTCTTGGTAGAAGATTGATTTCATGGATAAGCAAGAAGCAGACTTGTACATCATCATCAACAACAAGATCATAATATGTTGCAGCAACAACTAATTGTACTCAGGTATTATGGATCAAGAAAATGGTGAAGGATATAAAGGTAAATGCAAAGAACCAATAATTATCTATTATGATTATTCAGCAACAATTGATATATCAAAAAATCTGGTATTTCACTCTAAGACAAAGCATGTTTCTATTAAGTACAAATTTTTGAAAGAGAATGTTGAAGCAAATGAAATGAAATTGGTTTAAGTGAATACTAAAGAAAAAAATGCAGATATCTTTGCAAATCCTTTGCCTAAGGAAACATTTGAATATCTCATAGAGTAGCTTGGGGTAATTTCCCCACCTATGGAGACTTGAATGATGAAGATTGGCATCAAACCGGTAGGGACTAACAGAAAAATGTTTTTTCCAGATTTGATGAAGGAGAGCTACTTCTCAGGGGGAGTAGTTAGTTGAATGCTATATTTTTGAATTCTTAACTGCTTTGGCATTTGATGTCAAAGGGGGAGAGATATCTATGGAAAAAAATTGTATTTGGGGAGAGATGATATACTCTTTGGATATATGTGTTTTTGGTTTTGGTTTCTCTTTCTGTTACAGAAATTTGTATTGATCTATCTTTGGGAGATCATTGGTTTATTGGTTTTTGGCATTTTGTTTTTAGCAGTTAGATGTTTTTCCATCTAGTGTTGCCATCAATGCTAAAGGGGGAGATTGTTGGTATTATGAATGACTTTGTCATGTGTTGCATTGGTTTTGTCATTGATTTCACCAGTTTTCTTCTTAGAAGTTTACATTATGTTAACCGGTATGGTTAGTGGCTTATGCACAGTCACTGGTATGTGTTCACCAGCAAGTTATATTGTTCACCGACAACGATGATGACTTGTTATCATCTAGAGATCATTTGGTTATGTTGAAGACATGGACTAGAAGTTTGGATTTGGTATTTTTCTTATTGGTCTAATCGGGTTGACAGATTTGCCTTTATCAACAGATAGGTCTAGGTTCTGGACCAGTACATGTTATCTATTCCAGATCAGCATGGCACGTTATGGAGATTGTTTATTGATTGGATAATATGGTAAATGTATGGAGCTGACATGTTGTATCACATCAAGACTTATTTGTAATTGATTTAATTACAATATCTTTAGTGATTCGACCTTTACATTTGGTCTTAGGTTTTGTATATATGATTGTAAGATCTTATTGAAGATCTAGATATAGGATTATGGTATGAGTGTATTCGAATATTGAAGAGTGAAAAATAAGAAGATCCTTGTGCGAATCACATAGAGATTATTTGAAGGTTGAAGGAAGGTTATGAAGGTGTTTTGACACTCATGTTTAGAGCTTAAACCGGTATTGAATCCAGCATTGCAGATGTTATTTTGAGCAGTACATTATCATTGAATTTAACTATCCAATTGTGTAGTCAGTGTGACTCGTATTTTGTGATTGAGCAGTGAGCTCTAGGCAATTGGCCTTTCTGCATGTACAGACCCCATTTGTATACACTTACTATCTGCAGTAGTATCATCTAATTGTGGGTAAGGTTTCCCACCATGGTTTTTCCCTTACCAGGTTTGCACGTCAAAATATTTGTGTCATGTGTTGTGGATGTTGTTTCTCTTTCTATTTTATGCATTAAGTTAAATCGGTATTGCTATAACTGTTAATCTATTTTACCAGCACTTAAAGTTTGGTTTACTAGAATTTATTTGGATTACAATTTATTGTAAACAGGTTGACAACTGATTTACCCCCCGCCTCTCAGTTGTCCTTCTCGGGTCCTAACATTATGATCTGATTCTCTGAATGATTCAATCTCACATACCTAGGAGTCTTAGGATTTTCTTGATTTTCAAACTCTCGAGCTCTTTCTTCTCCACTATCACTTGTACCTTCTCCTTCATTCTTAGGCTTTTCTGGAACAATCTAAATTTGATTCTAGGTTTGTTGGGGGAATATTTTGTCACTAGCATACCAATGACAAAATATATGATTCACACATAGCTATGTTGATAAATTAATCCCTCCTCTCAGCAAGGGGAGGTTCCTTTTGAAACTTTTTCTCTAATTACAAGAAACTTAAATCTGAAGGTAAGTTTCTGCCATATAACTCTCTTTTTTCAGAGTTTATGTATTATCCCTCCACTTTGTTACAATTCTCTATCGCTTTTGATACTTGAAGAAATGAACAAACCAAACTTATAATCAAGAGGCACAAAGTCTCTCTTGAATGCAATTCTAACTAAGGTAATGATTACAAATGATAATAAATTTAACTTTCAGCTCAAAGTCTTCAAGTATAATTCCCAATTCCTTAAAACTACAAGTAATAGCAGCAATACAAAGCCTACCACTAATCACTTAACATCAGAAAAATTTCCAAATATGCAAATAGCACAAAGTTTACTTATCACAATTGGAAAGCTCTATTACTCACATAAACAATATCACCAATACCAAGGAAATAAAGAACATCTATAAGCAATGAACATAGGAACATTAACTCATATAAACAATGTTTGATACAACACAAAGTTTGAGATCAAATAGAATTGATTTCTTTATTTGCTTGATTAAATATTCACAACAAAAAACTCAAAAGTCTTAGTTGGGGCAAAAATTCGGCAGAGTCTTGCTTAGCTTAAATAAAAGAAATATTTAAAAAAGAGGCTCCTCTATATATAGGAGAGAAAAGGAGAAAAAAGTGGGAACAATTGACTAATTCAACTGCACAGCCCCACTTGAATACAACTACAAAATATAGGGAACATGCAGCTGCGAGAAAACTTACAGCATCTAAAAATGCAACTACATTAAAAATGCATCTACATGAAAAACTAGTGTCAAAAGGGGACACTTTATTCATCTTTCTCCTCCTCATTGGATTTAAATTCTTCAAATTTAGCCAAGATAGATTTCATCTCAGCTTCATCTAGCAGGGTGACAGAACTCGATATGGCATTGATCCAGAATATACCATCTCCAGTCTTCACATCCTGCTTCTTTCCATCCTTGAGCAAAGAGGTAAGAAACTCTAAACTAGCCTATATTTAAAAAAGTTTATCAAAGGTGTTCAGAGTGAAATCTTTCTCTATCTAATTTGAGATCAGAGAGTGGAATTCCTAGATGAGGGTATCACTTGAGACCAATTTTTTATTATCCTTACCATATAGGTAGCAAGGGATACAAACTATTCTTGCTGAAATTTGATCAATATTATTATCATAAATCTTGGTCTCACCTTTGTTGGTATTTTGGATATGTTGATATGGGTTTGTCATTGATGTCAACACTTATCAATACTTGTCAACCTATCAGCACTTGGAGAATTGGTTATGTTCACCAGCAAGCAAGTGACTTATGCACAATCACCGGTATTTGGTTCACCGGTAGGATATATTGTTCACTGGCACTTGAAATTACCTGAAGACTACTTGGTTACATTGAAGACATCGTTTGGACACTTTGTCTTGGTGATTTGTTCATTGTTTTATTTGAATTTGCATATTTGTTGTTACCAGCAAATAGGTCCAGGATATACACCGATAGGCTTATCTATTCTAGATCAGCACAACATGTCATGGAGATGATTTTGTTGTTATTGTAAATGCATTGAGCTGACATCATGCATCGGATATTGTTTCATTTGTAATTGATTTTATTATAATATCTTTTAGAGCTGACCTACTCAACTGGTCTTGGGTTATGGTATAAATGTAAGATCTCATTTGTGAGATGGATATACGACTGAGAAAAGGATTGTAATTCGGTATATGTGAATATCAACAGAGCCATACACACAAACATCATTCAAGATTGAAGGAAGGTTTGAAGAAGGCATGTCGGAGCTAAACCGATACTGAATCTAGCATATGGAGATGCTATTTTGAGCAGTACATAATCATTGGATTTAATCATCCAATTGTAGTCAGTGTGACTCTCATTTTGTGATTGAGTAGTGAGCTCTAGGCGCTTGGCCTTTCTGCATATGTAGACCCCATATTGTACACACATACTATCTGCAGTACTATCATCTGATTGTGGGTAAGGTTTCCCACCGTGGTTTTTCCCCTTACAGGATTTCCACGTACAAATATTGGTGTTATGTGTTGTGGATGTTATTATCTTTTTGTTTCATGCATTAATCTTTACTGGTACTGCAATTAACTAATAAACTGTCTGTCGGCATAAAGTTTGGTGTTCCGTTATTAAGTGTTAAGTTATGTTAAATTGTTTTTGGTTTGTATTTATTAGACAACTGATTCACACCCCCCCCCTCTTAGTTGTCTCTGAGATGTAACAATTGGTCTCAGAGCTTAGTCCTCTTTTTGCAAAAGTTTAACAGCTTGAGGAGATCCAATGTCTACAGACTACTTCAGGAAGGACAGTCCTAAACTTGATGGAACTAACTATGGCATATGGAAGTTCAAGATGGAGACTCACTTAAATTGCATTGGAAAAGACATCTGGGAAATTAAAAAGAATGGTTATATGGCTCCTACTCAAGGTTAGCCTAATCCACCAAATCTAGCCAAGGATGAAGAAAATGATTGCAAAGCAAGAGAAGCACTTTTGAGCGCATTATCAGATCAAAAAATCATGGGATTATCAGATAGGTCTACTACTAAAGCTATTTGGGACCATTTGGAAACATTGAATGAAGGAGATTCAATTACAAAACTTGAATGCTTCCAGGTCAGGTATGAAAATCTGAAAATGGAAGAGGATGAAAGAATTTCTTCTTTTATGGAAAGAGTAAATGAAATTATTTTGGGAATAAAATGTTGTGGAGGAACCTTAAGTGAAGATGAAATTGTTTCAAAAGTTTTAAGAGGATTTCCACTGGCATACAAAATGAAAGCGACTGATATAAATGAGTTAAGAACAATGCCTAATACATCAGTAACTAGAGACACTCTGATTGGAAAACTTTCAGCTTTTGAACTTGAGGAATTTGGTCTTGTTGCTACTATAAAGATAGATTTATCTTTCAAAGAATCAACATCATTTGCATCATCATCATCATTTGACAAATCTGATTGGAAATCCTTTTATGCAAGAGAACTTGAAGAAATCGGGAAAGAAAATGAAGAACTTGAAGCACTATTTGCAAGGAAAATGCCTAAAGGTCCTATTGGAAGTAAGTATGAAGGTAAATCACCTTTTAAATGTTTTAACTGCAATAAGATTGGTCATATGGCATCTAGGTGTCCTAATAGACATGCAAGATTAAAAGAAGAAGCTAAAAGATCATACAAGACTAACCCTGAATATCAGAGATGCAGATTTAAGAATAGAGACAAATCTTGTTATCTTGTTGATGAAGGAGTCACTGATGATTCTGATGAGGATCCAACAGAGAATGGATGGGTTTTTGTTGCTATAACAGAAGATCAACCAACACCTGCTGTTCAACTGCTAGAGCAGGCCCTGGCAGCTAAAATTGAAGATAAGGATGAATGGATTATTGATTCAGGATGTTCACATCATATGACTGGTGATAAAAGTAAATTCTTAACCTTTCAGGAATACAATGGAGGTATAGTGAGATTTGGAAATGACAAAGCTTGTTTGATCAAAGGGAAAGGAACTATATCTCTTGATGGCAAGCACAATACTAATAAAGTTCACTATGTTGAAGGTTTAAAGCATAATCTTTTGAGTGTTGGTTAGTTAGTTGAAAAAGGATTTCAGTTACATTTCAAGAATGGTAAATGCAAAATCATGAACAAAATTGGTTTGGAAATTGCAATTGGTAATCAGACTAAAGGTAATATCTTTCATTTGAATAATAATGAAAAGACATTCTTAATTGCACATATTGATGAAAGTTGGTTATGGCATAAGAGACTCTATCATGTAAAGTTTGATTTCATTATGAAAATCAGTACAACTAAGGCAGTAAGAGATTTACCTAAGATTGTCAAACCTCACAATCCAGTATGTAAGGAATGTCAATTTGGAAAGCAAGTTAGAGCATCTTTTAAGAGTATTCCAGAGAAATCCAATAATGCTCTTGACCTAATTCATACTGATTTATGTGGTCCAGCAAGAACTAGAAGCTTACAAGGATATAGATATTTTATGCTAATCATTTATGACTATTCTAGAATGTGTTGGGTTACTTTTCTCAAGGAGAAATCAGAAACACTTGAGAAATTCAAGCTATTCAAGGTGATGGTAGAGAATGAAACCAGTAATAAAATCAAATGTCTAAGATCAGATCGAGGAGGTGAATTCACATCTAAGGAATTTAATACATTATGTGAACTGAATGGGATCATAAGACAGTTGTCAGCACCCCGGACACCCCAACAGAATGGAGTTGTAGAAATGAAAAATAGAACTATCTTGGATGTAGCTAGAAGTATGTTATCAGAAGCAAATCTACCTCATGTTTATTGGAGAGAAGCAATAAGTACAGTGGTCTATACATTCAACAAAGTTCACATCAAAGGTGAAACCGGTAAGACTCCTCATGAATTATGGTTTGGTATTACTCTTACTCTTAAATATTTCAGAATATTTGGAAGTAAATGCTATAGTATTGCATGTAAAATTCATCTTAATAACAATGTATCAATTAGAAATCAAAGGGAAATCATGAATCCATATCTAATCAAAGAATCTAACAAACAAGACAATGAAATAATGCAATATCAAGAAATAAGAATTATAAATCAAATCAAACTCCCTATTCCAAGATTGCATATTGCTTCTATTGCTCTTCTCTTCTCTGTGGTATGATGGCTCTCAGATATTACACTGGTAACCTACAAGTGACACAAAGATTCAAAGTTTGTGATTATTGAAAATGGAGATTGAATGCTCAATTTATAGAAAATTGGATGAGATTGATTGAAAGGTGGAGCAGATTGATCAAGAGGTGGAACTCAGGTGAACTCAAACGAAAATTGATAGTTGAATTGTTGATTGTAGGAGTGAAACTCAATAGATTGAATAGATTGAGAAAAAGATGACTGAAGGAAGAAAAAGAATGATTGGAGGAAATAAAGAGGATGACAAAGAAAGCTTAATTTAGAAAAAGCTAACTGAAAGATAGAAATAGAGATTGAAGAGAAAAATAATTTAATTAATTAATTAATTTAGCATGTGCTTGCATTTAAATTTAGATTTTCAATTTAATCTTTGCATGAGATTTATTCAAATAATTGAATTTATTTAATTCAATTTAGTATTTGAATATATTTAGAACTTGACTTTGATTTTCAATTTGGTTTTTGAAATCATGCACATGTATTTGAATTTGGAAGAAATTAGAAGGATATGAAATTAAATGAAATTAGAATTTGGGGATTTGGAAATGGAAGAATTAATTAGTTAATTAAATAATTTAAAGAAACTATTTAATTATTTAGAAATAGAATTTAATTAAATAATAAAGATTATTTAATTTAAAGGATTAAATCACAATTAATTAAATAATAAATATTTAATTAATATTTAGAAGAGAGTTGAATGATTAGATGATTAGAGATAGAAATTGAGAATTAATTTATTTAAATAATAAAGATTATTTAAATTGGAGAATTAACCATAATTAAATAATAAATATTTAATTAATATTTAGAAAATGGTTTAAATGATTAAATGATGATAGAATAAGAAATAGAATAATTAGTAAGATGGTGAGGAAATATGAAATTAGAAGAATAAGATTAATTAACTTAATTAAATAATTAAAGAATTATTTAATCAATTAGAGGAATAATTAGTACATGATCAATGAGACTTTTTTAGGTGTCTATATTTTCCTCTCTTTGAGACATTATCGAAATGATGTTGTTTCAAATAAAACGAAAAATATCTTGTCCCAGTATGCCTCGGTAATACTTAGGGTGTAATGCCCCCTCAAGAGATTGTTTATGCATTAAAGATATGAATGATCTCTCAAAAAAAGAAGAGTGTGAGATGAAAGAATAGTTAGTTGATTAGAGATAAAGATAGGTAATGTGAAGATGATATTGAGATAGAATATGAGAGAATAGATCTTAGAATGAAATATAATAATGAATTAGAAGAAATTGAAGATGATAAGAGAAAGAGATGATGAGAGAAGAATCAGCAAACTAGCAATAAACAGGAGATGAAAATGAAATTGAATGAATCACGAACCTATGTCATTTATTTTATTACGCAATATATATTCATCACTGAGCCTTATTATTGAACAATGAAGCTTAGCACATCAGGGTATAAGGAACCAAGATGTAAGGATATCTCATTGAAGAAACAAACACGTAGTAGACAAGCAGCAAACAAAGAAAAAGATAATGCCCATCATAGCTTCTCTAGTCACTTGTGGACATCCTTGAGTAGAATAGGAACATAATCTGTCGCCAAATGATAAAAGATAAAGACTGACTCAGACAAAATTCAGCAGCTATACTGACCTTGTGCCTTCGTTCTCAGTTGCTTGATGTGATGGTTGATAATGTCTAATCTCAGAAAGTTGCGGACCCCGTTTAAGACTGACCTGTCTAATTTCAAGTGTATCCACTTCTGTTTAAGACAAGATAATGATCACTATGATATGGATATGATATGATTGATAAGACAGTTTGATCAGTTGATTGCAAATGTTTGACTGGATAGTCGTATCCTTTGTTAAATTCATGTGAAGTATTTGCTAGATATCTGCTAGGGTATTTGTTTCTCACAAGACATTTTATTGCAAGTTTTTCTGATTGATTGATTTTTCAATTTTTAGTTCTTTTCCATGAGCCTTTTCGATGTTTTTTGGATTATGTGGATCGATATTTGAATCTTTTTGATTGATTTTTTTAGGACATTTTGCAGATGTTTTTGGTTGATTTTTTCAGCACATTATATGATGTTTTTGGAATTTATGGTTTTTCATTGTTTTTGGATTTTGAGTTTTTCATTGTTTTTGAATTTTGTGTTTTTCCAATGTTTTTGGATTTTGAGTTTTGCATTATTTTTGAATTTTGTGTTTTTCCAATGTTTTTGTATTTTGAGTTTTTCCAATGTTTTTGTATTTTGAGTTTTTCAATGTTTTTGCATTTTGAGTTTTTCAATGTTTTTGGATTTTTTCAGGACTTTGCGTGATTTTTTGGATTTTTTAGGACTTTATCTGAATGTTTTTGGATGATTTTTAGGACTTTGCATGATTTTTTGGATTTTTCCAGGACTTTATCTAATTTTTTGGATTTTTTCAGGACTTTGCATGATTTTTTGAATTTTTTCAGGACTTTATCTTAATGCTTTTGGATGATTTTCAAGACTTTGCATGATTTTTTGGATTTTTTCAGGACTTTATCTGATTTTTTGGATTTTTTCAGGACTTTGTATGATTTTTTGGATTTTTTCAGTTACGCCCCCAATGTGCAGACCTGTATGACATGATGATCTGCAGAATACATGTGGAGACAATGAATTGTTATCATGACCTATGTGAATGCAATATGCAGGATGAAGATGCATTTCCTATTCGAACAAGGTTGACTGTGTTTATTGTAGCATTTGTAATACATCAATTGAAATGGAGGTGCAAAACATTTCATAGATAAGAGGTCAATCGATCTTTAAGGTCCCTCGGATCATTCAAATCAACACACTTAGTGACTAGGATTTACAAATGGAGACGCGGAAAAATTTCCCATTGGTTCTTGAAACTTTGATCTTCTTTTGCCCATGTGTGTGGAGATGAGTTAATTCCTGCTCTTGTGTTCACTAAAGATCCTTAGCATCCTATATGACTAGCTACATGAATTATTCTAACTTCAAAAGCATCTCAAATAGAGCCTCGCTACCAGCAAGCCTTGAGAGCTCCGACGAGGTTATAGACTGTAATTTCTCAAATATTGCTCCATTGCCAGTAGGCGTTCATAGCCCTGATGGAGTTACTTGCATGTTCCCATAATCAAGCTTTTTGTCGCACTTGCATGCATGATATTTCAATTATATATCATTGCTATTTTGCCTTGAGATGGATATTTGGCATAGCTCTTTTTTTCTTTTTCTTTTCTTGCCTTCACTTGTAAGTAATGAAACGTACTTGGGTGTGACAATTACAGTGGCGGTGAAGTAGAATTTTAGATTTTTCACTAGTCATATGATCAACTAGGTGTCTCGAATGAATTAGAGATTTATTGTGTTTGAGATATAGCAATTGATAGATTTTGCGTTAACAAGTCTCAAATAGTGAAATCACTACCCAACCATAAGTAAAGCGTCATCACAAGGTAATATTGTAAATGAATGACCTTAGGACCTCAAAGACTTCATGTCTGAATATATAAGAAAGGAGACAACCCTTGCTTCTCTTAAATGCAAACAAATGATAAACTTGGACAGTTGCCTTGTTTTATTGGTGTTGCTATATGTAAATGCAGAAACTTTGAGAATGTGATGTATTAAAAAAAGAAACTATATGTAATGCATTTTTTTGACTGATATGATATGCAATGTGGAAAGTAAAACCTAAACTACACAACCCTTAGGTATAATATTTGTGTAGGTAGTTCATTGGTCTTTGTTTGAAGAGTCGGATAAAGATGTGTTTTTCAATAGGATATAAGGACTCAGTTGGGTGTACGTGTTCAACATCTCCAATATTGATTTTATTAGTTTTTGGATTTTGTGGATCATCAGAGGGAAATCCAGCTCTAGTACCCCTGAGTTCAGCTATAGCATTATCATTTTCAAAGCAATCCAACCGTGGTAGATTCTCTTTCCCACAATCTATCAAGTGTGAGTGTATGAGACAAACTATTTTTGGTTTCAAAGTTGTGACATGAGTGGGTGTTATGCTTATTTTTATTGATGCACTTGAAGAGGATGATGAAGTCAACTAGACATTGATCTCATTAGTTGGTGTTATTCTTGTTTTTGTCACCACTTTGGCATGTGATGATTGCTCACATACAATTTTTGACAAGATGCTCTGTGTAGTATAATCTGGATTGGTGATTTCATTGATAAGGGGTTCATGAACAACTTGTGTAGAGGAATCATGAGACAGACTAGGAGAAATGACAAGTTTGTTTGAGAGGGAATCTTGTGAAGAACATGGAGGATTATGACATGGAGATGAAGGGATGGAGGGACCTTGATCAAGATTTGGAGAAATAATGGGATCTTGTTTAAGACATGAAGTTAAAGGTATGCTTTGATCTTGTCTCGGAAAGGGATTGTTAGGGAGGATCGAAGAGATGTCTTGATCTTGTTTAGGAGGTGGATGTTGGATGGGACTTGAAAGGACACTTTTTTTTTGAGATGGAAGGGTATCATTATGAATGGAATAGAAAAGAGCGAGGGGATCATCATAAGATTCTTGGTCGGTGGGATCTTGATCAAAAATTGGGTAGGATGGAAGTGGTTGTTCTTGATCTTTATTTGTTTTAGGACTCATTTCTTCTGATTTTGTATCATCCTCTTGACACTGGGAAGGAGTTTGGAAATGCATGGGAGATTCTTTAAATGTTTCAACATTTTGGCCTGACGAAGAAGGATTTTGAATGAGATCCTCTGAATCGTGACATGAATTAGATTAGATTTGTATGATGGATAGCGATTGGGAGGTTGTGTTATTAGATAAAGATGGCATGGATTGGTCTTGCATGACTTTAGGGGATGATGAAATGGTGGATGGATATGGTTGACTTGGGATTTGTTTGAAAGGGATTTGATTTTGGTTGAAAGGAGTATGATTTTGGGTGAAAGAGGTTTGATTTTGGTTGAAAAAGGTTTGATTTTGGTTGAATGAATTTTGATTTGGACTTTGGTTGAAAAGGGTGTGATTTTCGTTGAACGAGGTTTGAATGTTGGGTTGATATGAATTTTGATTTGGACTTTGGTTGAACGAGGTTTGAATGTTGGGTTGATATGAATTTTGATTTGGAATTTGGTTGAATGTGGTTTGATTTTAGTTGAACGAGGTTTGAATATTGGGTTGATGTGATTGGTATGATTGATGTAGTGGGTTGAAAGAAAAAGATGGTTTACATGACTCTAATGTTGGTTAAACTGAGGTAGGAATGATTTTGTTGAAGAATGAAGGTTGGCATGTTTGAATGGTCTCACAAGAAGAAGAAGGTTGGTCTAATACTGATCCCCTTGTGGCCATTAATTCTATCATCATGTTTTCTAACCAGCCCCTATGGTTGTTAGGACTAGCCATGTATGTCACTTGTTGTTGCAAAGTTTTGATTTGTTGAGCTAATATTTCTATGGATGGCGATGGAATAGGAATGGAAGGGATGAATCGTCCACCTTCCCTATGAAATCTATAATGCCAATCCATGATGTTTGCTTGGTTGGTTTGGACCTAGGATCACAACATGTAAGATATTTTCTCCATTTCTCTGAATGTGACAATGTTTAATTGAACTTGACAAACTTGTTTGAGCTTAGGTTGAGTTTGATTGACCCTCTGATTGTGTTTTGGACATTTGGGGTATGACTTTCTTAGATGATTATGTAAATGATGATGAACTAAGACAGACGCATATGAGGTCTAGACAAGAACGTATATGAGGATGATAATGAGGACTATATAAGGACTATGCAAGGACTACGCAAAGACTTGGGACGATAATAGGGACGTAAGTGGGACTATGCAAAGACTTCGGATGATAATGGGGATGTAAGGGGGACTATGCAAAGGCTTAGGATGATAATGAGGGCGTAAGTGGGACTATGTAAGGACTTCCTAGGGTCACAAATATGTAAGGACTTTTGAGTTTCGATTCCAAAATGGACTTTGTTTTCTGTAACTTCATGTGGGACAATGTTTTGTAGTTTTCCAAATCTGAGAATAATTGTTGGTAGGTATGTATAGCTAACTGACTCAATTTTCATACCATCTCAAAAAATTTGGAGATACGTGGGATAGGGCCTAAAATAGCCCAAGGGACTGACTCAATACTGGTCTAGCACAACGATACATAAAAAAGCATAGAATATAATCTTAGGCTGGATAGTGGACACCATTCAATGAGGCCCCCGCAGCAAAATACCAAAACAAGATGGACAGATACAGAGTCTGGCAGCACTGGCTCCACTCCACTGCACACACTTCTCGAGCATGCCAGTCTCTCTTACCCCAAAGATCCGAAGATCTTATCACCGAGGGAGTTTTGTCTCATAATGTAAGGTACATGAGGGGTATCTATGGGGTATGATCCGCACTCCCGGAACCACTAAATGTAGGATTTTTGGCAACTAAATTGGTTCGTAGTATTAGGTTTTGAGGGGTCCCGATCCAATGATGGATTCTCAGAGAAATCCACTTAAGACTTTAGTTGAGCTTATCGGTGTAGGGAAGGCCCCCACATATGTCAAATTCACTCAACACTCTAGCCACCTGACCAGTATATTTATATAGCGGATTGAAAAACCCGCTCGAGAGTACGCTAGGAGAGATGATATCCCCAACGCATCCCAATTTGAAGTACCTCTATGGGGTGATGAAATCCCCAATCAAAGATACCCCTCACCACATAGAATAAAAGAAAATTTGGATGTCGTTGTCACCTTCCTCCTTTCTCCCAAGACCCCAAAGGCAGGTGGAAAGTCATTTAGTGCAATAGTAGGTCCACCCCAAACACAATAAAAATTCTTTACCTTAAGAAAAAGAAAAGTGATTTAATCTAATGCAGCCTGATTCACGTTCATTTTATAACCCAAATTTAGGTGTTAGATACACATGTGCATGTCAATTTTAAACACCAATCGAAATATGAAGGCATACATGTCAATTTTAACCATTTGTTGATTTTAAGCACCAAAAGACAAAGTGTGAGATACATGCCTGTCAATTTTATCCCATGTTTATTTTAAGCACCAAACAGCGAAGTGTGATATTATCCATGCATGTCCATTTTAATTGTTGTTGATTTTAAGCACGAAAAGATGAAGTGTTAGATAATACATGCAAAAATACTAATCTAATCCTCTCTGCAAATCTGCTACAGGCTATAAATGTTGGCATTTTTTATGTTTATGTTGTGATTGTCATTGATGGACACACACTTGTATTGAGATCTCCTATATATGTATGAGCTAGAGCTCAACCGGTATTTGTTCCAACTGGTATGTTGTATTCTAGTCTTTAGACTATTGGTGATTTTGCAAAATGTGTTTCCCAGTCTCGACCCCAAGCGGTTCGTAGATCTCAAGCGGTACAAGGGAGCAAAGCGGCATAACACATTCCTACCAGTCTTCATTTTTGTCAAACCGGCAACTGGTATTTTGTATGAACCAGTAATACTCTTTGATGAGTTACCAACCGACATTTTGTGATGAGTTACCAATCCACCGATTGTTTGATGGTGCCGACACACTAACGGTGCTTTTTGTGTCATGTTACTGAGTATGTCTAGATTCATTGAACCTAGGAAATTGTAATGTAATCTTATTGGACCAGCATGAAATCAAATTCCTTTAAAAGGACATCATGTCTAGGGTTTTAGGTTGTTGCTGAAAGGGTTTATGTTGTGACTGGGGTTTAAGGTGGTTGTGAAGTTATTGTAAGAGCGATCTTATCTGAGAAGATCAAGTTGTAACTGAGAGAGAGATAGAGAAGACTGGAGTAATGCTAGAATGCATTAGCAGTGAGCTATAATGGATCTAACCAAGTAGTTTGTGCTATTAGATAGATCAAACACTTGTTGATTACTCACATCTTTGACAAGTATGTAGCCCTTAACCGGGTAGGCCCAAAATCCTTTTGTAAACTCCTCTAACAAGGTGGTTCACTTCTGTGAATCTAAAATCCTCTAGCAAGGTAGTCTTTAATCGGACTTATCTCCTAACAGAGATTGAGATTCCTAACAAGATCTATTCTGGTGAAGAACATTGTAAGACCTTAACCGGTCTGACCTTAACTGGTCTGGTTTCTATTCTATAGATAGTGACTTGTGAGTTCCATCTCACCGTGGTTTTTCCCATTTGGGTTTCCACGTTAAATATCTTGTGTTATGGTTGTATTGCTTTTTTGGGTGAATGCTTTATTTTCATTTTTGTTTGCATGTGTGATAACCAGTCTGTCTGTTAAACTATTTTACCAGTTTATCCTCAGACTGTTTAAGTGTTTAAGTACAAAGATTTTTGGCATCCTAATTCCCCCCCCCCCTCTTAGTATTCATCAATTTGTATCAGAGCCTACCTTTCTATAATTTTAACCACTTGGAAAGAGATATGGGGGAATACACCTTGAGGGAACTTACTTAATGGCTCACTCAGTCTGAGCAAGTCTATGATGATCTTATGGTCAAATACAAGGCATCTCAAGCTAAAAGGAGAGAACATGCAGAGAAGCTGATGGAGCTATCTGAAAATAGTTCTAAAGATGAAGCAAATATGGAAGCCATGATTGCAGAAGTAAATAAGCTGAATGATTCAAACTCCAATCTAAGAAAGGAGTCGGAAGTACTGACTATCTGGTTTAGTCAAGAGCTTGAGAACCGGAGGAAAGCTGAAGATCTAGTAAAGGACAGAGATCATGAGATCTCCAAGTTGAAACAAGAGATTAGTGCACTGACTGCTCGCCTTCATGAGAGCAGAATGGAAAAAGGAGTACAAGATGAACTGAACATAGCCATCTCTAAAAATGAAAGCCTAATGGAGTCAAATACTGATATTTCCAAAGAACTCTCTGAGTCAAAGAAAATACTTGCTAAGTTCAGCAAAAGTACTATCAAGCTAGAGCAAAAGCTTGAGTCATCTAGACCGGTAAAGAATACCAATGGACTTGGTTTCTCTGGACATGAGGAAGGAGAATCCTCAGGAACAAATGCTGAAGCATCAAATAAGCAACCAGCACTCAAAGGAAAAGGTAAGCAAAAATTCAAACCTATTTGCTTTAACTGTCTTAAATAAGGACACACTGCCAATGTATGTAGGAGAAAAGCCTACAATAATTTTCCTTACTTTATCAACAATGTACCTAGATCCAATAAGTTCAATGGTCATTGTTATGCATGCAACAAGTTTGGGCATAGAGCATCTGAATGCAAGTCTATCATGAACAATACCAGAAGATATCCTCAGAGGACCCAAGGAGTTGGTCCGGAATCTTTTGTGAACTGGAACCCTAACCGGTTTAATGCTTACAATTATCAGTCAGGCAACAATGGTTATCAACCGGCAACCAGATGGAGAGAAAACTATTGGATTTGTCATGGACATGGTCACACTACTGCTACATGCAGAAGGAAGAATGGAAACATGAACAATGGACCTTGGAGAGCACCTGGATTGGTTTGCTATCACTGCAACAAACCGGGTCACATTGCAAGATTCTGCAGAAGCAGAAAGAGTATATCTGATGATATACCAGTCACTCAGAAAGGAGAAATTGATGTTGAAACAATTCAAGCGGACATGAACAAAACCTAGAGGAAGAAACCAACAATGTTGGAAGAGGAACCGGTTTCTACACCTAGTGTGGAAATATCTAAACCGGCAAACTAAGCTCCAAAGAGGCTTAGGGGGAGCAAACGGCGAAATGATTGTGAACCCCCGGTTACACCGATAAAAGACCTTAACTAGTATGTAATACCTATCGCTTGGCAGAAGACCAAAAATGGTAAAAGAGGCAAATTAGGGTTTACGCCCTAATAGAGGAGCATTAATGGTGGTAGGTGAGAGACATGTATAAAAGGATATTTCAAATCATTTCTCACTATCTATTTTTGAGTGAAGAAAAGTTTTCCAAAGTGCAGAACGAAGAAAAGATGATTTGAGCTAAGATTTCAAGAAATTGACAAGTCTTGAAGGAGATTCAAATTTAGTTTGCAAGCGGTCATGGAGAACACAAAGCGGTGATTTGGCAACCGACGAAGAGTGGAGTGAAGCAGAATTAGGAAGCCCTAAATTTGCATTTTAAAGGTATTTTTTTGTGTTCTTGAAATACTCTACAATGGCTTCCACATCTCATACCAGTTCTAGTACATCCATTGAGTCAGAAAGTTTCATTCAAAGGAAGTCCAAATATAATGCCTTATCACAAGTCCCGGCTAGAGTAATAGTTGAAGAGGTAATTTCTGATTATATTAATTGCAAAATAGAAGACCTAGGGTATTTAGCGATTCACACCCAGTTAGGTTTATTTTGCGGCAAGGACAAGAAAATCAAACCGGAGTTTAGTATCCTAGAGAAGAAGAAACTCCATAATGCAATATACTTTCTGGAAGACTTTACAGAGGATCATATTAGGATCATTTTGAGCAGAGTCCATGGTGACAAGATGTGGTATGATAGTTAATTCTATCAAGGATGATCTGGTGAAGTACACCTGCATGGTGATAGGCTACAGAACATTCGTAGCCAACAGGATTAATTTTGTATCTGCTGCAGTGGAAAATGTCGCTTGCTGGATGATTAAAGAGGACGCATCATTTGACCTATGCACCAGTATACAGAGGCAACTCCTGTCTAATCTGAAGTTGATTAAATAGGATAATGCACTGAGATTCAAGTTCAAACAACTACTGGTTGGGTTTTTTTTCTATTTCCAAGGCTACTTTCCTAGAGTAGGAGATGTCCAGTGGTCTCCTGACCAACCGGTAACCAAGCAGATCAAGGAAAGCATACAAGCCATTGGAACCAGTTACCTTGAGGTGCTAAACAAGTATTTTGATGAGTTCAAAAGGAAGATGAGTCAAAGGGTGAGAATCTCAAGTGACATCGTTAAGAAATACAAAGATGACATCTGTTTCACCATCTAGGAGGACAAATGCCTAATGGAGGCTGTTGAGCCTAGAATGGAAGAAGTGGAGCCAATGGGCTATGAGGTGATGTATGATATGCTGGAAGGGTATGCCTCAACCCTTATTGCCTCACCTCTTGATCCCAAGGCTAAGAGGACCAGAACCTATCTGGAGAGGATTGCACCAGCCAAGGAACCCTCTGTTAAGAAAGGAAAAGAATCGGCTGCAAAGAAAGCCAAGGCAGTGCCTGCAGCATCAGCACCGGCTACTACTGCAACTCCAAGAGTGACCAAGCGGTCACCTGCAAAGAAGAAACTGGAAGTGGCACCGGCAAAATTCTTTGAAAGAAAAAGAAAGACTAAGTCAAATGAACCAGACTCTGAAGAGACCGAGTCTAATGAAAAGCCAAAGAAGGCTAGACAGACAAAGAAAATGAAGAATGAACCGGCAACATCCGCACCGATAAATATTGATATCTCCTCATACAAACCTTTGACACATTATCAAAGGAAAATAAAGAATATTAGGAGAAAATTACTTCATGATTTAGTAGATTATTATGATGATTTTAGTGATGAGGAGAAAGAAGAAGTATTATAGGAAATCATTATTTATTTGTGTAAAAATGACCGGTCGCCATCAGAGATTAAATCTCAGACACTGGATTCTTTATATAAAGCATTAGATAACAAATGGCGCATTGCCATTGAAAAAGAACAAGAGATTAGGGAGAAAGTCTTTGCACAATACTTTCCCAACCTCTCACACTCTTCTTCACAAGGAGAAGAAGACTCTAGCTATTAGAGGGGAGAATTGATGATGTTGAAAAAGACACTCATCAGCATATGGACTATGCTATAAATTCTCACAAAGCACGAATGGCCAACCTCCAAGCGAAAAAAGAACTGGTTGTATCCAAACCGGATGAAGTTTTTGATGAAGAAGGAAACCTGGTTGAAGAACCAATCGACACTATTGATGTCGATGCACTGGACATAGAAGATGTCACTCAGGACATACCTTCTGAAGGAATAGAACACGGGCAACAAGTTGAACAGGGCAATGAGCAAGCCAAGGACACACAGGAAGCGGCTGAGGAACAAACAAAGAAGAAGAAGAGGGATGAAGAGGAAGAGAAGAGAAAAGAGGAAGAGGAGAAATGAAAAGATGAAGAGAAGAAGAAGCAAGAAGATGATAGGAAGAAGAAAGAAGAAGAGGATAAGGAAGAAAAGAAGAAGAAGGAAGAGGAAGAAAAGAAGAAGAAGGAAGAAGAAAAGAAGAAAAAGGAAGAGGAAGAAAAGAAAGAAGAGGAGAAGAGGAAGGAAGCAGAGAGGAAAAAGAAAGAAGAAGAAGACAAGGAACAAGAAAAGAAGAAGGAGGAAGCAGACAAGGTAGTAGAAGCGATGAAGAGCACACAGATGGAGACTCCGAAGGCAACTGGGAGTCAAGCCAAACTGGCTGATATCTCCAGTCCTATCAATCTCTAGTCTACAAGTGAGTCAGAGCTAATGCAGAGCATCAAGGTTTCTCAAGAGTACCTTGAAATCATATGAAGGAAAAAGTAGCAAGACATAATTCAAGCGGCTGTAGACACCCTTACCGATTTGATCCCCGGTACCAATCTTCCTAACACTGAATCATCACTAGCACAGCTCAAACTACTATGTACTGTAGTGGATGATCAGGTGTAGAGCCTGGAAGAAGCAGCTGAGGAAAATGTCAAGAAAGAGTATCAAAAAGCTCTTAACATTGCTCTGGTGAAAAAGTTGAATGAGCTCCAGTCTGAACTTCTGAAAGACCAAAAGGATATAAGGGACACTTTGGATGAGGGAAACTTGCTACTAAGCAAAATCTATCAACCCCGTCTATTTTGTGATGATGTGCTAGCTCAAAAGCAAAAGCTTCAAATGGACTTACAGTCCTACTTGAGCACATTTAAGCCACCCTATGATTCCTTTGCAACTTATGGGCAAACCATTCATCTGTTCTAGATCCAGTCAGCCAAAATGGAGCAAGAGATCAGTACACGGTATAGAGATTTGCAAGAGCTACAACTGGTTTTACTTCCATGTCTGCAAATTCTTCAGAAGTGTTATCTAAACTTGGATGCCTTGACAGTTACGCAGGAGCTGAGCATAGTTGATGCCATGGAGGAACAGGTATCCCATATGCAAATAGAGAAAGAAGTGGCCACCTCCCTACTTGAGTCCTGGTCTCTATCCATGAAACAATTTTTGCAGGACTATAAATCAGTTTTTGACAAGTATTATTCATTGTTGTCATAAACTTTTATTATTTCAATATCAAATGGAAATAGGGTTGTTCAGCGGTACTTTGTCATTGTTTGCAAAGGGGGAGAAGTACTCTAATCTATTTTGGAGACAAATAGGGAGAAGTATCTGGCTTTAAAATTTTGATATATGTTTTGATATATGCTATATGCTCTATATGCAAAATTGCTATACATTGTATTGATTAAGGGATAGTGTATATGCTTAGGGGGAGCAATTTTCTTAATAGCATGTTTTTTATTGTAAAACACTTAGATGTCAAAATTTTATTTTCCTAAGTGTTGCCATCAATGCCAAAGGGGGAGATTTTTGAAATTTTTTATGTTTATGTTGTGATTGTCATTGATGGACACACACTTGTATTGAGATCCCCTTTATATGTATGAGCTAGAGCTCAACCGGTATTTGTTCCAACCGGTATGTTGTATTCTAGTCTTTAGACTATTGGTGATTTTGCAGAATGTGTTTCCTGGTCTAAAGCGGCATGTCGACCCCAAGTGGTTCGTAGATCTCAAGCGGTACGAGGGAGCAAAGTGGCATAACACATTCCTATCAGTCTTCATTTTTGTCAAACTGGCAACTGATATTTTGTATGAACTGGTAATACTCTGTGATGAGTTACCAACCGACATTTTGTGATGAGTTACCAATCCACCGATTGTTTGACGGTGTCGACACACTGACGGTGCTTTTTGTGTCATGTTACTAAGTATGTCTAGATTCATTGAACCTAGGAAATTGTAATGTAATCTTATTGGACCGACATGAAATCAAATTCCTTTAAAAGGACATCATGTGTAGGGTTTTAGGTTGTTGCTGAAAGGGTTTATGTTGTGACTAGGGTTTAAGGTGGTTGTGAAGTTATTGTAAGAGCGATCTTATCTGAGAAGATCAAGTTGTAACTAAGAGAGATAGAGAAGACTGAAGTAATGCTGGAATGCATTAGCAGTGAGCTATACTAGATCTAACCAAGCAGTTTGTGCTATTAGATAGATCAAACACTTGTTGATTACTCACATCTTTGACAAGTCTATAGCCCTTAACCGGGTAGGCCCAAAAGCCTTTTGTAAAATCCTCTAACAAGGTGGTTCACTTCTATGAATCTAAAATCCTCTAGAAAGGTAGTCTTTAATTGGACATATCTCCTAAAAGAGATTGAGATTCCTAAAAGGATTTGTTCTGGTGAAGAACATTGTAAGACCTTAACCAGTCTGACCTTAACCGGTCTGGTTTCTATTCTGCAGATAGTGAATTGTGAGTTCCATCTCACCGTGGTTTTTCCCATTTGGGTTTCCACTTCAAATATCTTGTGTTATGGTTGTATTGCTTTTGTGGGTGAATGCTTTATTTGCATTTTGGTTTGCATGTGTGATAACCAGTCTGTTTGTTAAACTGTTTTACTGGTTTATCTTCAAACTATTTAATTGTTTAAGTACAAATATTTTTGGCATACTAATTCACCCCCCCTCTTAGTATTCATCAGTAAATGGAAGATTAGTAGTAAAATCAAACTAACAGAAAACAAATACTCAAAACTTGACAGAAGTGAATGTGTAACAATACATGTTCGATTGCGTGATACTTAGACCGAATGCGTGAACTTGACAGAGCGAATGCGTAATTCTAACAGACCGAATGCATGATGATACCTTATCGATTGCGTAAAAATGACAGTGTGAATGCATAATTTTGACAGAGAGAATGTGTGAAAATAACAGAGCGAATGCGTAAAAATGACAGGGTGAATGCGTGACAAATAAACAAGCAATTAATGAACCCTATCAAAAGCATAAACTTTTACCAAAAACCTACAAAACTAAAAACTATGAATGTGTGATGATTTGTGGGTGAATGCGTAATGATGTGTGGGTGAATGCGTATTGATGTGTAGGTGAATGCATAATGATGTGTAGGTGAATGCGTAATGATATTTGGGTGAATGCGTAATGATGTCTGGGTGAATGGGTGACACTTAGCAGAATGCATAAAAATATGAAGGCGATTGCGTGAAAATATTAGCGAATGTGTGACTCAAACCAGAAAATTAAAAACTATGAATGCCTATTGGTGTCTACATGAATGCGTAAATCTATCTATGTGATTGTGTGATTCTTTAAACACGATTGCGTGATTATGAGATCCGCTTTGAAATCTGTGCAAAACCTACAAAAAATGAAAAAATTCATACGACTTGCAAAAATCACATAGAAAACAGAGAAGGTTAATTAGCTGTTGTTCACGTTGGGTTCACCAAAATGTATTGCATGTAAAATTCATCTTAATAACAATGTATCAATTAGAAATCAAAGGGAAATCACGAATCCCTATCTAATCAAAGAATCTAACAAACAAGACAATGAAATAATGCAATATCAAGAAATAAGAATTATAAATCAAATCAAATCAAACTCCCTATTCCAAGATTGCATATTGCTTCCATCGTTGTAATGCCCTGCCAGGAAACCCCTAAGGGTTTAAGTTAAAAACACTCAAATAGAGTGTAAATATTTTTTTTTTTATAATAATACTAATTACAAGCGTTAATGATAAGTTACAACGTTAAGATAATTAGGAGTTATCTAAAACTTAGATAACACAACGGAAGGCTAAACGAACCTAAGGAGTTTCCCAACGCGATTACGTAACCTTACACCTAACTCAACTCGCGTCAAATGATCCAATAAGCTGGATATCTTAATTACGAGATAATGCATACGACATGGACATATATATGTTCGATAAATTGACATCTTAGAATTTTAGGAACCGTTCATTTATTTTGGGTGGATAGGAGGCCATCGCGAGGTTATTTACTCAATGCACTTTAAAACATAATTAATAAAGAGGCCACCCATAAGGTTCAATACGACTAATATCATGAAGTTCATTCATTTGGGTTTAAGGTAACCACCCACAATTGATATCTCCATTTATAATTAAAAGTATGGCTAATAAGATGAGATTCATTCATTAAGGATTAAACTACCATTAATAGAGTGAGGTTCCTTCATTTGAATTCAAGCATAACCAACTAATAAGTCGTAGTTCTTTTATGGAGGATAGAATGTAAGTAGCCATAGAGTTCTTTCATTGAAGTTTATATAATGCTAATAGATGGACTCAATTCATTAAGGTGGAATTGTATTAGGGCCCATGATTTCATCCCTTAAATTAAAATATAGATAGCAAGAAGATATTCATTCTTTCAGGATTAAAACATAAGTACATAGTGACGTTCTTCCATTAGGATTAGAATATAACTAACTTAATGCATTTCACTCATTTTAGTTAAAATGAAGTTAATATGAAGAGATACATTTACTAAGATTAAGATATAAACAACTATACGAAACCTTTCCTTTTCAGTTCAATTTTAGCTAATCATAAAGAATTTCATTTATTAGTGGTTATAATATGGATAACTAGTTGAGTTCACCCAATTATCAAATTAATCTAGTAAGGATTATTTGTCAAGATTAAAACATAAATAACTAAACAAGTTCATCCAATATAGTGAAATATAATTTTAACATGGCATTACTCATTTACTAAGATAAAAAGGTAAATACCTATATGATGTTCATCCTTTAGATTTCAATTTAGAAAATTACGACATGAATTCTAACTTTGTTACCCATTCACATTCGTTCAATTTACCAACTTTTATCAAGCTAAAACAATAATGGTAACCTAGCGATATTCTTTCCACTATTGCTTCTTTTAATTAACATAAACCAAATATTTTTCCATAATCATAATTTACAATGTTTTATGAACCTGATTACTACATTTATCAAGATGTTTAATTTTATGCACTTTGATTTAGCTTCATTAAATTTCCATCATACACTTATGAAAAGCAACCATACATGATAACTTATAATATGAATAAAGAAACAAGGCATCGCATAACACGGGTCTGATCTCGGAGTTCACCCCTAAAGGGCTACATCTCCAGGTCTGCTCAACTGCAAGACCCCTCTGGTATTTAATATCATTAGGAATACATAATTTATATGTCTTTTACATCTTTGCCACTTAGGTGAACACAACCAATATACGATAGACACCTCGGTCAAAAATTACATAATGATCCCTCTTGAAGCGGATCCAACTGAACACATCAAAGCAATTACAGGTTCTGTTGACTGATGATACTCTGACTAGGGATGTGACCGGCTATGACCAACACAAGTAACTAGATGACAGGGTCCAAACAAACCTATCAAAGCCTTGCCAGTACTTAACACAAGCAAAAAACATAAAATAAACTTGCCATCTTTTCCATTATCTATTTCACATCATCGAGGAAGAAATAATTAAACTATTTATTTTACTTAAAGGAGGTATCATTTTCTTCCAAACTTCCAATCGACACATTATTAAATTTCTTATGATCTTTTTAGCATATCATTTGAGCTTTCAGAATTTCCATGATGAACTTAAAATACTTATACATTTTAGATTTCTATTTCTAAGTTCTCAGAATGATCAGATAGAATCACTATGTGTTTCCTGAATACTATATTATTTAAAAATCACCAGTTATTAATTACTATTCAATATATATATATATATAGATATATATATATATTTCCTTAAAAATATATATATTAATAATATTGTTTAATAACGTTCGAATTTCAAATTAATTATTTATTAATATATATGTTAACCCTCACATTAAATATATATATTAATAAAAAAAATTAATTATTAACTAAAAACTATATTTAAGAAAAACTGTCATTAAAATCAATTTATTTAATTTATTATATTTTTTTTTTTTCTTAAATAAAATAAATAAATAAATAAAAACTGAAATAAAAAAAAGGAGGGGGCACTGTGGGGCCCACCTTCCAACACGGAAGAGGGGGGAACCCCACAGCTCCCTTGCTACCAAATTGTGGCACAGGGACTCCCCCTGCAGCCACTATGGACGCAGGGTTTCCCTACGGCCACCGTGGTCGCAGGTTTTACCCTGTGGCCACAGTGAACGCAGGGATCCCTGCAGGCCACTTAGTGGTTGCAGATCCCTGTAGCCTGTGGGGAGGAGGGTGCGAGTAGAGCCCTCAGCTCCTCCGCCCTCCAACCCTAGCCACTTAAAACAAATTTATATTTTTCTATTTTTTATTTTTTTTTAAATTTACTTTTAAATCGAATTTATTTCGATTTTACATTCTTTTCCATTCTTTTTAATATTTGATTTTTTTTTTAAAGAAAAACAATGCAATAACCCCATTTAATGGAATGAAGATAAACTAAAATAACATCCCCATTTAACTCTTTCACAGTCCCACACAGAGTCTGAAATAATTTTTTCCAGAATGACCAAAATAACAAAATGGGGAAACCCTTTTTTTTTCCAGCAGTCGTGATTTTCTAAAACCCAAGAAAACTTTTCAAATGGGCAGGATTTATTCAAAACCCATAAACCTTCTAACATTCTTGATCCAAAACACAACCAATATGGATTTTTTTTTTTCAAGACAAACAGAATTTCATGAGGAAGAAACAAACACATTTTTATTTTTTGATTCATAATGAAATAAGGGATAACAAGAAACCTACCTCCTTTAGCTTTCCTAGCAAGAATTTTGAAGAAGAGCCCACCTGTAGAAAAATCCATCCTCCCAAAATCTCCCCCTTTCCTTTTCCAAAAAAAAAAAAGCTCCCAAAAAGAAGAACCCCCAAAATATTTCAAAAACTAGGTTAAATGAGAAACCCCCCCTTCTTCTTTTTTGACCTAATTTTCAATTTTGAATTTAAGCATTTTTTTTTTTTTAAATTAAAGAAAATAAAAATCATTCTTTTCCACTATTCAATACATCTAATTCGCTTTTCTAATTAAAATTAAAATGCTTCTATCTCTTATTTAATTTTAATTTCTCCATATTACTTTAGCCAACATTTATATTTCAAACTATTAAAAAGGGTAAGGTTTTTAGATTAATTTAATTTCCATAACCAATCTTTTATACTATATCAACTTTACAAATTAAAAATAATTTTCTTTAAATAATAAAATTTACCCTTTCATTTTCCAGAATGCGAAAATGATTAATTTATTTCTATGTCCAAATGTCTTTAAATCCTTCTTTTTTTAAAATGCATAACTACTTAAATTCGTTATTTAAAATTAACTATTAAATTAAACTCGCTATAACATAATAAAGCGATCCTTTTTAATAAATGATTAATCTCATGAAGGAAACCTATTTATTTTAATTCCTCAACTACTAATGCGTAAATGAACACATTAATTCAATTTAAATACTTAAGCTTGCTACAAGTATAATTAAAGCGATCTCTTGAATTAACAATTAATCATATAAAAGAAAACTACCTATTTTAAATTTCTCAATTACTAATGCGTACATCCACACATTAAATTGAATTAACTACTTAGGATAAAATACTCCATTCCCCACACGCAAACCAAGAAAGTCCATGAATCACACGACACGCAACCCAAACGAAAAGAAAACCCTACGGACCACACCCGATGCTCACCTGATCATGGCTAAGGCAAGACGAGAGTTTTATGACCACCAAATCCGAATTCTAAGGATGAAGGAGGTATACTCGACCCTATGAATCCCGAATGAGATGAACCTCGCCCTAGGCAGTGTTGTACTTGCAATCTCCTGCACCCATGAATCATGCAAGCATACATATACATATATATATTCAACGAAGGCGTTAGCTCGAGATTTATAACAAGAATTAGGAAACAACTACATTTACACAAAAATCGATGCAAAAGCACAATAATAGGTATGCACAATTATTCATATTATCTAATCTACAACATTGCATCATAGTTAACCAACCATTCAAGAATGTCACATAGGAAGTCAACCAAGGTCAAACGGGTTTTACAAGGGCGACTAGGGTAGGGGCATTACAATCGCTCTTCTCTTCTCTATGGTATGATGGCTCTCAGATATTGTGCTGGTAACCTGCAAGTGACACAAAGATTCGAAGTTCGTGATTATTGAAAGTGGAGATTGAATGCTCAATTTATAGAAAATTGGATGAGATTGATTGAAAGGTGGAACAGATTGATCAAGAGGTGGAACTCAAGTGAGCTCAAATGAAAATTGATACTTGAACTGTTGATTGTAGGAGTCAAACTCAATAGATTGAATAGATTAATTGAGTCAATTGATTGAGAAAAAGTTGACTGAAGGAAGAAAAGAATGATTGGAGGAAATAAAGAGGATGACAAAGAAAGCTTAATTTAGAAAAAGCTAACTGAAAGATAGAAATAGAGATTGAAGAGAAAAATTATTTAATTAATTAATTGATTTAATTAATTAATTTAGCATGTGCTTGCATTTAGATTTAGATTTTCAATTTAATCTTTGCATGAGATTTATTCAAATAATTGAATTTATTTAATTCAATTTAGTATTTGAATATATTTAGAACTTGACTTTGATTTTCAATTTGGTTTTTGAAATCATGCACATGTATTTGAATTTGAAAGAAATTAGAAGAATGTGAAATTAAATGAAATTAGAATTTAGGGATTTGGAAATGGAAGGATTAATTAGTTAATTAAATAATTTAAAGAAACTATTTAATTATTTAGAAATAGAATTTAATTAAATAATAAAGATTATTTAATTTAAAGGATTAAATCACAATTAATTAAATAATAAATATTTAATTAATATTTAGAAGAGAGTTGAATGATTAGATGATTAGAGATAGAAATTGAGAATTAATTTATTTAAATAATAAAGATTATTTAAATTGGGGAATTAACCATAATTAATTAAATAATTAATATTTAATTAATATTTAGAAAATGGTTAAAATGATTAAATGATTATAGAATAAGAAATGGAATAATTAGTAAGATGATGAGGAAATATGAAATTAGAAGAATAAGATTAATTAACTTAATTAAAGAATTAAAGAATTATTTAATCAATTAGAGGAATAATAGGTACATAATCAATGAGACATTTTTAGGTGTCTACAGCTATATTAGAAGAGATGAGTATATTGGTAAATTTGATCCTAGAAGTGATGAAGGAATATTTCTTGGTTATTCATCTAAGAGCAAGGCATATAGATGTTTTAACAAGAGATTGCAGAAAATTGTTGAGAGTACAAATGTGAAGATTGATGAACAATTCAGAGGAACTTTAAGGCACATAGACTCTGAACCAGCAACAAAGATATTGACAAATGAACCTACATTGAATACACCGGTACAAAATGAAGATTCGATTACACCGGGATCATCTGAAAATTCCACAGTAACTAAGGAACAACAACAAACAAAGACACCCCGGTATGTAAGATTAAACCACTCTGAAGAATAGATAATTGGGAACAAATATCAAGGTGTTATGACTAGAGGAAAACTAGAAAATGAAGAGGTATTTCTTATTTCTCAAATTGAACCAGCATTAGTTAATGAGGCATGTGAAGATAAACACTAGATTAAAGCTATGGAAGAAGAATTAGAACAAATTGAAAAGAATAGCACATGGACATTAGTTCCCCGACCTAAAGACAAAAATGTAATTGGAACAAAATGGGTATTAAGAAACAAACTTAATAAAGATGGTAAAGTAATCAAAAATAAAGCAAGACTAGTATGTAAGGGATATTCACAGAAAGAAGGAATTGATTATAATGAAACCTTTGCACCGATAGCTAGAATTGAGGTAGTCAGATTATTCTTGGCTTTTGCAGCACACAAGAACTACAAAGTATATCAGATGGATATTAAATATGCATTTCTTAATGGAGATCTTGAAGAAGAAGTTTATATTGAACAACCTGATAGATTATCTTTGACAGATGACAAAGATATGGTTTGCAGGTTAAGGAAAGCTTTGTATGGGTTGAAGCAAGCTCCAAGAGCTTGGTATGCTAGATTAGATAAGTTTCTTTTGAAGATTGGTTTTTATAAAGGTAATCCTAATAGCAACTTATACTACAAAGTGACTAATGATGACATCTTGGTTATAGAAGTTTTTGTTGATGATATAATCTTTGGAGGAGAAGATGGATTGTGTAAAGACTTTTCTAATGAAATGCAGCAAGAATTTGAAATGTCTATGACTGGAGAGATAAAATTATTTTTAGGATTGCAGATTTCACAGACTAATAAAGGTATATTCTTGAGTCAATCTAAGTACTTGAAGGAGTTACTAAAGAAATTTGGTATGGAGAACTCCAAACTGGTAAACACATCTATGACTACAACTGATAAATTATCACTAAGGGATGAATCAAACCCTGTTAATCTGACTAGGTACGAGTCTATGATAGGAGGTTTATTGTATTTGACACAAACAAGACCTGATATTATGAATGCAGTATGTATTGTTTCAAGATTTCAGAGTAATCCTAAAGAAAATCATGAATCAGCAATAAAAAGGATTTTTCGGTACTTACAAGGCACTACAAATCTTGGCTTATGGTATCCTAGAGATGAAAACTTTGAATTATGTGCATACACATATGCAAACTGGGCAGGAGATGTAGATGACAGAAAAAGAACCACTGGTGGAGAATTTTTTCTTGGTAGCAGATTAATTTCTTGGTTGAGTAAGAAACAAAGCTGCACATCTTTATCAACAACAAAATCAAAATATGTTGCAGCAGCAACTAATTGCACACAGGTATTATGGCTTAAACAAATGTTGAAAGACATAAAGGTAAAATGCAAGGAACCTATAACTATCTATTGTGATAATACAGCAGCAATTGATATATCCAAGAATCCGGTATTACATTCTAAAACCAAACATGTTTCTATCAAATTGAATTTTCTGAAAGAGAATGTTGAAGCAAAAGAAGTGAAATTGGTTTATGTGAATACTAAAGAGCAGATTGTCGATATCTTTACTAAGTCTTTGCTAAGGAGACTTTTGAATATCTCAGAGATCGGCTTGGGGTTATACCCCCACAGGTAGAGACTTAGATAGTTGATGTTTGTCATCAACCGACAAAATTAACAAAGAAATCTTTTATTCTGGCTTTGATGAGGAAAGCTACTTCTCAGGGGGAGTAATTGGTATTTTGTAATAAGTTGATATTTTGAGTTGATATTATGTACTTGAACCTGGTAATTGTATTTTCTTTGGCATTTGATGTCAAAGGGGGAGAGATTGATATGGAAAAATACTTGGAAAACACATATTATTCCTAGGGGGAGAGATATTATGATTTCTGGTTACGATCTCTTTGGGAGATTGTTGGTTTTTGGTTTTTGGCATTTCTGTTTTCGCACTTAGATGGTTTTTCCATCTTGTGTTGCCATCAATGCCAAAGGGGGATATTGTTGGTATTTTGGATATGTTGATATGTTTTTGTCATTGATGTCAACACCTATCAATACTTGTCAACCTATCAAAACTTGGAGAATTGGTTATGTTCATCGGCAAGAAAGTGACTTATGCACAGTCACCGATATTTGGTTCACCGGCAGGATATATTGTTCACCGACACTTGAAATTACCTAAAGACTACTTGGTTATGTCAAAGACATCATTTGGACACTTTGTCTTGGTGATTTTTTCATTGGATTATTCGAATTTGCATATTTGTTGTTACCGGCAAATAGGTCTAAGATATACACCAGCAGGTTTATCTATTCTAGATCAGCACGGCACGTCATGGAGATGACTTTGTTATTATTGTAAATGCATTGAGCTGACATCATGCATCGAATATTATTTCATTTTTGATTGATTTTATTGTAATATCTTTTAGAGCCAACCTACTCAACCGGTCTTAGGTTATGGTATAAATGCAAGATCTCATTTGTGAGATCGATATATGATTGAGAAAAGGATTGTAATTTGGTAAATGTGAATATCAGCAGAGCCATACATGCAAACATCATTCAAGATTGAAGGAAGGTTTGAAGAAGGCATATCAGAGCTAAACCGATACTGAATCCAGCATATGGAGATGCTATTTTGAGTAGTACATAATCATTGGATTTAATCATCCAATTCTAGTCAGTGTGACTCTCATTTTGTGATTGAGCAGTGAGCTCTAGGCACTTGGCCTTTCTGCATGTGCAGACCCCATATTGTACACACATACTATCTACAATGGTATCATCTGATTGTGGGTAAGGTTTCCCATTGTGGTTTTTCCCCTTACAGGGTTTCCACGTACAAGTATTGGTGTTATGAGTTGTGGATGTTATTGTTTTTCTGTTTCATGCATTAATCTTTACCAGTACTGCAATTAACTGATAAACTATCTACCGGCATAAAGTTTGGTCCTCCGGTATTAAGTGTTAAGTTGTGTTAAGTTGTGTTAAGTTGTTTTTGGTTTGAATTTATTAGACAACTGTTTCACCCCCCCCCCTCTCAGTTGTCTCTGGGACCTAACAAAATTCAAGATAAATGTATGCTTGATCAATTCATTCCTATGTGTTATTAGAGACAAAACTTGAACATGTTTTCCTCTTGTTTCTAACACTTTATTATCTACAAGAAAATCAATGTCAAAATACTCCATCTTTTCCCACACTTGCATGTTTCTTTCATTCTCACCCATCTCTTGTGTGAAAGTGGTTTGTATTCCTTGCATTTGACTTTACATGATTTTAAACCCTTTTAACAGCTTAATAGTTGAATTTAAGAGGAGGGAGCCTTAAAATTTTAACCTTTCAATGCATTGGTCAACTACTCGACCCTTATCTCCCACTTGTTCCAAACTTTTTAGTGCTTATGTATTAATGGATGAAACAATGGGTTCCACCTGTTGTGAAGTCTAGGTCACCTTGATCAAAATATTACTCAGTTGTTCCAACTTTTCCTTGAATTTGATCTTTTCAACCCGCTCTTCATCCAGTCTTCTCATGATAGCTTCATTTGCAACTCTTGAGTCATGCTTCACACTTTCATGAGTTTCTTCTCCAAGATCGATAGTTTGAACTATATAATCTGCAACTTGGATGTTTTCTTTGGTCTTACCTGTTGTTGGCACAATTACTTCAGCATACTTCCTTTTACTAACTGCGTCAACGAGCAACCTTGATACTGTCTTGGGATTTTTAGCTACCTTAGCCTTTGAAGGAGTTAAATGCTCAAAGTCAAAGTCATCTAGTGAAACAACTTGTTTCTTCCTTTTTGGTGCCACTATGTCCAACCAAGGAGGTAAGATTGATTGTGTAGTTGAAGTAGTGACTTCCACTTATGTAAACACAAGCAAACTAGTAGGCGGTTGGCTGGAAGATACTACTGCTAATGATGATCTAATTTGAACCAAATTTGTTGTAACAATAGGCATGATGGGAGTTGTAGTACCCCTACCGTAATCGATCTCTAACATTGGTTTAATCTTGATTAGTTATCTTAATATAATGATTACAGTCAGATGTTTGATTTAACGCATAGCTATTGATATGGTTTTCACACTAGTTGTATGCAAGTTACTCGGTGTTCCTATTTCGTGGTATTAATATCGGGCTAACGTTTTCGTTAAATTTTATATATGTATGCATGTATGACTCTTGGTTGCAGGATATTTCAGGTACAACGCCGCATGAGTGCGAGGTTTGTCTTCACCTGGAATTGCAGGTTTGAGTGCACCTTTTTAATCCTTAGAGTTGGACTAGGTGGTCGTAGGACCCTAGTTGACCTTAGTCGTGCTCCAGTGAGCATCGCCAGTCGTCGTCGATAATCCCCTTCCTGTTTGGGTTTGCGAGTCGTCTGCTTGGTTGGCTTTCTCGATTTACATGCCTGGTGTGTTTGGTTAAATGATTAATTAGTCTTTAGTAATTTTCTTTATTAAATATATGAGTTTGTGCATTGATGATTAATGGATTAAATTAATCTGGTTTCCGTTATGCGATTTCCGTTGATATGAATTGCTTATTTTAAATTGGAAGTGAATTCGATTAAATGACTGATCTTGAATAGTTAATGCATTCTATATATGCTGTAGAAAAAGAAAGTTTTATATTTTATCGCCATAGAGTTAATTGTGTTCTGTTGGCTTATTTGAATTGAAAGATTAAACTTCAGTTAATTGAGAAAATCGATTTTGGAATTGAAAAACAAGTTAAATTGTTGTTATAGTTGAAAAGAATTAAATTTTGTGAATTATTTTTAAATAAGAAATTCTATTCCAAAAATGGAATTTTTGGGTCAACTCTTCCATATAACCCAAATTTGGGGAAAAATGGAAGGATGGACAATTTGGAGAAGATTTTGGTTGGGAAGAAATTTTGGAGGTTTCGGGGAAGGAAGGATGCTGGATCTGGCAGGTGGGCTCTCCTTCAGCCATGCCAGGATTGCGTATGAAGGTAGGGTTTATCCAAATTGTTCTTCCTTGTTGTTGTGAAAATGGTTTCTTGTTGCCAAAATCCAATCTTTGATTTGCTTTCAGTTTTAAATTGGATTTGTGGGTTTAAATCCATGCTTTAGTTGTGTTCTTCAAGCAGATTTTATGGCTGTATCATTGTGCTTATATGAATTCTTTTTGCCATCCCTGGTTTTGTTTATAAAAATCAATAGAATTATTGGAGGTGTATTATTCCTCCCAGCTGGTTGGGTGTTTGAAACTCTTGTTGTTTTTGGAAGAATGTATTTCACCAAAGAAATGGAATGCCAAAACCCAGTTCGTATTAACCGAACTTTTTATATCGAAATTTATATTCATGATGAATTTGTGATGGGCGTTCTTGTTTGTTTGCACCGAACTGTGTGTTCGAAGAAAATTTTTATCGCATTGTTACCAAACTAGGCGTATTTTGTTTATTGTTTAAACCGTGCGTTTTTATTTGTTTAGCGAACTGTGTTTTGGGGTTGGAGGGCGGGGAGCGGAGCTCCACCCGCTCCTCCTCCCCTCTCCCCCGCTCGCCCTTACTCTTCACCCCCCGTTTGTGCTTACCTCCCGCTCAGCAGACTTTGTGGCTACGGCTGCGGCCCACGGCGGTGGCCGCAGGGGCCGCGGCACCTGCGGGCACCACCGCGAGCGCCACCCGCGAGCCTTCACCGCCTGCGTTAGGGCTTGGGCGCCCAGCCTTCCCGGTTGGGAGGTGGGCCCCGCCCTCATCTCTTCTTTTAACGCGTTTTTTTTTTAAAAAAAGAAATCAAACATAGTTTTTAAATGTTTTTTTTATGTATTTTTTTTTTAGTACTCAAGAAAAAAATGCATATGATATTTTAAATATTATTTTAATGCTTAGTCTTAGTTAGTTCTTAATTTTGATTAAGGAGGCATTTAACTTGACAAATGTTAGTTGGTATTGATTAACTTTATAATGGAGGTTATAGTGTAATTGTTATTCAACTTCATTTCGTGTTTTATGCCTTCTTCCTAATTAAGTTCTACGACTGTTTTTCGCAATTTGAATATTGTTGTTATATTCTTATTGATCTTGGATTTATAAATTTATATCTTACCTTCTAGCCGATTAGAGAATTTGGCTAATTAAGGTAGTATTGTTTAAAAGCACAATAGAGAAATAATACGAAATTGTAGAGGTCGGTTTTAGACCAGTATGTTAATGGTGTTTTGTTGGAGATTAAATATTTTATTTTAGTTGATTAATGGTTGTCTGAATTTTATTAATATGAATTGGTTTAAAAACTCATTATGGCTTAATTTGCCTGTTCGATGCTTTGAACCTTAGAGAGTTAGAAAAACCAAGAACAACTTATCCCTAGTTGAGGTAGATAATTGTAATCTGATTTAGATCTTGTAGAAAACTTGATCGATTTTAATGTTTAAATCAATTTGAGAAAATATTGTCTTTTCTGATTACTGCCTTGCGAGTTTAATTTCTGTATTCGCCTTTAATTATGAAATGGCACGTTTTGCTTTGTTTAGTAGGACCCTGTCGTATGGATTGACTTGGGGTACCTGTTTCAGTCCTCGATTCCGAGTTGACTGTTGTATTGTGATGTTGTCATAGTTGGTCATATCCTCTATGTGTGAGTCGAATGATGATTCATGGTTGACCTTAGTTTGTCAGGTCTCTAGTTAGAGTACCGTCAGTAAGTGTTCACCTTTGAGTCATGTTTGACCAGATGATTGTCTCGCCCTTCTTGAACTCCGTTCGTCAGACCATGTGTATTCCTTGGTTTGAGTTCGTCCGAGTATAGTCTAGTGTCGTATGGGAAAGTGGCTTTCGATTGGGGGCCGCGCCCAAAGTGGCTGCTGGGTAACCCGTCGAAAGTGAGTCTAATAAGTGATAACCTAAGTAGATTAGAATGTAATTTCTAAGTAAGATAAATGTGCCTCACACATGGGACGAGTGCTATCATAGATTCGACATGCTGTGAGAAGGCCTGAAATGGTAAACCATCTTCCTTGTCTTCACGAGAGGATGTGTGGGTCCACATGAGGCTTGGATGGGCCGGAAGCTCAGATTAGGTTGCCAGGGTAACCCAGTGTATGGGGCCGGAACCTATGAAGACTTGCCATGGTATCCATACCAGGTTGTGTGATGACACTTGTCCCTATGTTCGCTAGTGTGTTGTCGTTTTGTCCTGTTAGGAGTATCTTTGTGAGTCATCCCTTTTGTCTCTGCCCTTGTGAGTCTCGGTTTCATGTTAGACCTTGGGTGGTGATGGCTCAGTTTTATGGATGCTCTCATGGACCTCTTGTTTTAGCTTTGATTATGTTCAGCTGGATCCTGTTCTTTTCGGGGATCGTTTATGTATTGATGGACCGATGCGGTCGTTTGTATATTGTTTATGTATCGCCTTGATGGCTGGATTGTAATGGTGTAACCTCTTGTATTCTTAACTTTATTATTTATCCGAGGGGTCTTGCAGTTGAGCAGACCCGGAGATGTAGCCCTTTAGGGGTGAACTCCGAGATCATTATGGTGTTATGTGGTGTTATTCTCTTATGTTTCCTTTATTCAGCTTTATCATGTATGAGTAACTTATGTTAGAATGGTTAAGTGGATAATTGGAATTAACTTTAAATGTTTATTTGCAGTTCCTTCTTGAATGCCATGTTGATCGAATGCATAAGTGCTTAGATGAGATTTATCGTAAATGCATGTGTGAAATTGTCTTTTAAAATGGAATAAGTTGGAATATGAAAGTATGTAACTTAGAGTAATGGATATACTTAGTTGTTGTTAAGGAATTTAAATATGCTTGGAAAGATCTCTTATGTTATGATGAAATCCTAGTGTATTAGAATGTTAGATGTATGGTTTGTAATTTTAAATGAAAGGCTTGAATGAAGATTACGAATGGATCTTAATGATGAATCTTCGCTTGTGATTATATTTCCATCCTTTGAAATAAATTATCCTGATTAAGAATTATCTCATTGTTAGATTATCAGCTTATTGGATTAATTGTGTGAGTTAAATGAATTGTGAAATTTAAGTAATCTCGTTGGGAAACTCTCTAGGTGTTAGTTGAAGTCTTCCGCTATGTAATCTGAATCTTTGATATCTTGTTGCATCTTATGTGTTGTAACTTTAAAAAGAAAAAAAAATTTGCACTCTATTCTTAGGTTATGGCTTAATCCCTTCGGGGTTTCCTGGCGGGGCATTACAGGAGTAGTTACAACTCGGATTTTAGAATCTGATACTGGTAGCGTCAGTGGCATAGAGGTTGGTAGAACATTAACCATCTCAACTATTACATCTGTTGGTAGCATTGATGTAATAACAAGAGTTGTCATGGAAATGACAATTGTGCTTACCAAGGGTGGAGGTTCTGTCATGGAAATAGAAACTAAAAGACTCACTATAGGATTCTCCTTGGTGACATATTCCATAGTTTCATTAAAATCAAAGATTGATGACTCAATAATTGAAGTTTGAATGTCATCAAAACTATGAAGACTGGAGAGAGTTACAAATTTTGCATTGCCCCCTTCTTGACCTTGTTCTTCATCCAAGTCAAAATCTACAGCTTCTTCATCATGTTCTCCCACCTCTTCATCAGAATCAGAATCAATAGAATGAACCACAACATGATTTGATGATGATGTTTGAGAGGTGGTGGGAGTAGTGTTGGCAATATTACATTATAATGGACAATGAAAGATTGTTGACATTTCAATAAGGATATTGAGAAGGTTGTTGATGATTATGGACATAACTGATTAAAGATGTTTTACTATCTTGATATTATTATTTTGTCATTGATGTCAAGAAATTGATTTTCTAATTCAGTATGATGTTTCCATATCTTGAGAAGTATGATATGAAGATTATAAAGAAGTCGGTAAAAGACACAGGAAAGAATATGATGAATAAAGGGATGAATAAGGTATTCAATGGGCAACTACTACTGAGTCAGACAATGATGAGATCATGATGTTTTAGATTGTTTTAGCATCATACATATGTTGTAAAATGTAAAGGTTAATACTATACTATGTTATCAGGTAAAGAACCTAGTCGGTAAACCCTAAGGAACCTAGTTGGTAAACCCTAAGGTTATCACTATCGGTTAAGGAAGGCAGAATGTCTACCGAGTGAATTTTAGTATTTACCGAGTTACAACCAAGCTATAATAGAATGCATTAAATGTTTACATCTGATATTTAATGAAAGAAGCTGATGAGCTGGAGCGTATCAATGATTGGTATGCCATGGAAGAAGTTTGTTAACGAATCTAAGGCAATGGAAAGTCGGCATGAAGATCTACAACTCAGATTGAACCGCAATACCCTAACACAAGTTCCAAGGTGGGGTAAAACGTTTTCAGATCAAAAGATACATTGAACCTAGACAAGATTGAAGATCTGATGGCTATGATTGATCATGGGAAATGCAATCAAGGAGATTAAGCGGTTAGAAGATTGTTTATAAATAGGAAACTATTGATAAACAATGTATGCAGGCAAGTGTATGCATAGGGATGCTACATAGTGATCACCAAGCACAAAAGCTTGAAGACATGTTAGAATAACAGAGTATAGATTCCCAGCAGATAGACAAGATTATTTCTATGTCTAGATTGTATTGAACAAATAGGAATCTGCTTTAGCATTTTAGATGTGAAGTTGCAGATAGATTTTTATTACTGTTATTTTGTGAAAGTGACAGAAAATCTCTTAACCGAGTGGACTTAACAGTCTTATATGTAAATCCTCTAGCAAGGTGACATTCTGATTGAGTGTTTGAAATCCTTTAACAAGGTCACTTCTAACAAAGTGAAGATCCTAATAGATCTGAGGGAAATCCCTTAACCGGGTCACATCTAGCAATGTGTTTGTAATGTTTAACAGGATTTGCTTTTAACCGAGCATACTCTAGAAGAGTATATTTCTTAGTGGGTCCAAAATCCCACAGTGGTTTTTCCCTATTTGGGTTTCCATGTTAAATCTGGTGTTATGAGGTTTATATTGTTCATATGCTTTTGAGTTTGCATGTTTGACAGTTTTGGTTATATGACTGATATATATGTTACCGAGGTTTAATCTGATGTTTTTATGGATGATTAAGTTTGTATGATTCACCCCCCCCCCCCTCTCATCTTGTTGGCTATTGGATCTATACTTATACTAAGTATCAAAACTATCAATTGGTATCAGAGCTTTGGACTCTGAAAGGAAAGTTTAAAGGCACTTGAGTTAAAGATCCAAAGATGTATAAGAGGGATGCACCGAAGCTGAACAAGTCAAGTTTCTCTACATGGTAGAAAAGGATGAAGCTACATCTATCAGGAGTTGGAGAATATGTTGTATACTATATGGAGAATGATTTCATCACACCGAGCACCTATCCATTGACTATGGAAGAGATAAAGGTGAAGCAAGAACGTATTCAAGAAATGATTGAAATAACATCTGCATTGACCGACTCAGAGTTTAATGATCTAGAAGGATGTACTAATGCAAAGGCAATGTGGACTAAGCTCATATCTGTATATAGAGGAGATGAACATGTTCAAAGAGAAAAAGTGGATAGTCTAAGAGGACAACTTGAATCTATGAGGATGAATGAAGGTGAGATCATAACCCAGTATAGTACAAGCCTAAAGGAGCAGGAGGAACTATTGAAGAAAAGGATGTAACAAGTAAGTTGTTAAGAACCCTTCTACCTGCTTATGCAATCCGAGTCTCAGCAATCAATGAATTGAGGTCTTTACCTAATATGCCAGTTTTCTTGGATGCTACTATCTGTAAGCTACATGCATTTGAGTTAAGTAATTTTGATAACAGTGGGTCATCGGTAAATAAAGTTGAATCTGATGATTACAATGAAAGAAATTATAAGTACTCTGAAGGAGATCACAGTGGAGCAAGTGAAAGATTTCAGAAGAACATGGAAGAAGTACACAAACTGTATGAAGAAATCAGAAAGCAAGAAGAGTTTGAAGCACTATTGGCCAAAAGGTTACCGAGAGGCAAAGGTAAGTATAAAGGAAAACTACCTTTGAAATGTTTCAATTGTGATAAGATTGGATATATGGCTTCTAACTGTCCTGACAGAGATTTTACTGAAAAGAGAGATTACCGAGATGACAGACAGAAAGATAACCATTACAGAGGACACCAAGACTTCAAAAGAAGAGATAGAAAGACATGCTTAATAGCTAATGAGGAATCTGACGATGATAAATCAGATGAGACTGGTACAAAGGAAGTTGTTTATGTGGCTATCAAGGATGGATCAGATGAAGAAAGGTATGAAGAAAAAACCCTAATATCTCACATAAACACTAATAATTCTTGGATTATAGATAGTGGATGCTCACATCATATGACAGGAGATAAACACAAGTTTGTTATGTTAGAAGATTATGATGGAGGCTATGTTAGATTTGGTAATGATGCACCATGTCTGGTAAGAGGTAAAGGATCCATAACACTTCTTGACAATGCTAAATGTAATGATGTTTATTAGGTTGAAGGTTTGGAATACAATTTGTTGAGTGTAGCACAGTTAAACAACATAGGTTACTGAATAGAATTTCAGAAAGGAATTGTCAAAGTTCATGACAAGAATGGAAAGTTAGCTACTACCGGGACACAAACAAAAGGTAATACATTTCATCTTGACTCAACTCAGAATAAATGTCTATATGTAAGGATAGATGATACCTGGTTATGGCATAAAAGGTTTTGTCATGTAAATTTTGATAATCTGATCAAGATAAGTAAGAAGCACAGAGTAAGAGGTCTACCGACTCTTGATAAACTTGAGAATGCTATGTGCCAAGGATGCGAGATGGGTAAGATGACAAGATCAAGCTTTGCAAGTAAGTCCTACACATCTAAGGGAATTTTAGCTCTAGTGCACATTGATCTATGTGGTCCTATGAAAGTTCAAAGTTATTATGGTGATAAGTATTTCATATTATTTGTGGATGACTATTCAAGGATGATGTCAGTAATGTTTTTAAAAGAAAAATCAGAAGCTTTTCAAATGTTTAAATGGTACAAGGCTAGAGTTGAAAATGAAACAAAAAGACAACTAAAATGTCTTAGATCAGATAGAGGAGGAGAGTTCACATCTGATGAATTCAACTTGTTCTGCAATGATCATGGTATTAAAAGGCAAGTCTCTGCACTGAGAACTCCACAGCAGAATGGAATAGCTGAAAGAAGAAACAGATCTATTGTGGATTGTGCTAGAACACTAATGATTGAGAAGAAGGTGCCACAAACATTTTGGAGAGAAGAAATAAGCACAATTGTTTACACCTTGAACCGAGTTCAATTGAAGAAAGGTACTTTGAAGACACCTTATGAAATCTGGTATGGCAAGAAACCTAATGTAAGTTATTTTAAAATTTTTGGAAGTAGATGCTATGTTCATAAAGATGATAGAAATGGCAAAGTTTGATCAGAAAAGTGAAGAAGGAACATTCCTAGATTATTCTTCTAGAAGCAAAGCATTTAAATGTCCGATCAAATCATCTAACAAAATAGTAGAAAGTGCAAATGTGAAAATTGATGAATTTGCATAAAGAAATAATGAAGGAAACTCCAAAGAACCAGAAGATTATGATGAATTTGTCTATGTGCAACCGAGAAGTCCTACAGAGATAACTGTTGAAGAAAATGAAGGAAATATCCAGTTACCGAGTGATGAAGAAGATCATACAGAGCCTACCGAGCCTGTATTAGCCAAGTATGTCAGAAGACATCATGTACCAAGTCAGATTATAGGAGATAAGGATGATCTAGTGATGACAAGGAACAAACTAAGACGAAAAACATGTTTGATATCTGAATTTGAACTGAGAATAGTGAAAGAGGCATTTAACAGTGAAGATTGGGTAAATGTTATGATAGAAGAGATTGATCAAATCAAGAAGAATGACACATGGACACTGGTCCCAAGACCAAAGGACAAAAATGTAATCGGTACAAAGTGGATCTTCAGAAACAAGCTAAATGAAAAAGGGGAGGTCATTCAGAATAAAGCAAGATTAGTTTGCAAAGGTTATGCCCAAGAAGAAGGAATTGATTATGGTGAGACTTTTGCACCTGTTGCTAGACTTGAAGGAGTAAGAACATTGTTGGCATATGCTACTTTCAAGAACTTCAAGGTATATCAAATGGATGTCAAATCTGCATTTCTGAATGGAATATTAGAAGAAGAAGTTTTCATTGAACAACCTAAAGGATTTGTTGAAGACAATAATAAAGATCAGGTATGTAAGTTGAACAAAGCTTTATATGGTTTGAAACAAGCACCAAGAGCATGGTATGAGAGATTGCACTCTTATTTGATTAAGATTGGTTTTATAAGGACAAGTGAGAACAGCAACATGTACATGAAGAATGATGAAAATGGAATATTAATCTCAACCATATTTGTTGATGATATTATATTTTGTGGAAATGACTCTTTATGCAAGAACTTTGGAAATGAAATGAGCAAAGAATTTGAGATGTCATTAATCGGTGAGATAAAGTATTTTATAGGTTTACAGATATTGCAAATGAAAAATGAGATTTTCATTACTCAATCCAAGTACATAAAGGAAATCTTGAAGAAATTTGGAATGGAGGATTCAAAAACAGTAAGTACTCCTATGACTACCAACTGTAAACTATCAAAGAGTGATGAATCTGCATCTATTGATGAGACACTTTACCGATCTATGATTGGAAAGATGCAATATGTTGTTCACAGCAGGCCAGATATAGCACATGCAGTAGGTATAGTTGCAAGATTCTCTGTAGATCCTAAGGAAACACACATGACGGCAATCAAAAGAATTTTCAGATACTTAAAAGGCACTGAAGATTATGGCTTAGTATATCAGAAAGGAAATGATTTTGATTTAAAAGTTTATACTGATGCTGATTGGGTAGGCAACATTGATGATAGGAAAAGCACAAGTGGAGGAGCTTTCTTTTTAGGAGAAAGACTAGTGAGTTGGCTTAGCAAGAAACAAGGATGTGTTTCTCAGTCAATAGCAGAAGCTTAATACGTTGCTACAGCACTAAATTGCACCAACATTGCATGGATCAAACAACTATTGGAAGGTATAAATGAGAAAGTTACCGATCTAGTAACTATATTCTGTGATAACACTAGTGTCATTAACATTTCAAAGAATCCTATTATGCACTCTAAGAAAAAACATATCTCTATCAAATATCATTATCTTAGAGAAGAAGCTCAAGATACTTAAAAGGCACTGAAGATTATGGCTTAGTATATCAGAAAGGAAATGATTTTGATTTAAAAGTTTATACTGATGCTGATTGGGCAGGCAACATTGATGATAGGAAAAGCACAAGTGGAGGAGCTTTCTTTTTAGGAGAAAGACTAGTGAGTTGTCTTAGCAAGAAACAAGGATGTGTTTCTCAATCAACAGCAGAAGCTTAATATGTTGCTACAGCACTAAATTGCACCAACATTGCATGGATCAAACAACTATTGGAAGGTATAAATGAGAAAGTTACCGATCTAGTAACTATATTTTGTGATAACACTAGTGTCATTAACATTTCAAAGAATCCTATTATGCACTCTAAGACAAAACATATCTCTATCAAATATCATTATCTTAGAGAAGAAGCTCAAGAGAAGAAAGTGGTGTTGGAATATGTTAGCACAAAGGAGCAAATAGCAGATATCTTCACCAAGCCACTACCAAAGGACACTTTTGAATATCTCAGAAGTAAGTTAGGGGTCCTACCCCTATCTTCTACTCACTGACCAAGTTCGGTGAAAGCATCAATCTGATGACTCTATTGAATATCTTTTGGGGAGTTGATGTTGGAGTTATACACTTTAGAATGTTTTCTAAAAGTGTACTGGAATTAATATTGGAATATTAAAGAGAATGTTACAGGAAACAGGAAATAGGAATTGAAGACAAATGCTCTGACCGAGACTCAGTTGATACACAACAGTAGGAAATAACTTCTTATAGAAAGAAATTATGTTTTATTTCTTTTCTTTTTGGCATTGTTGTCAAAGGGGGAGAAGACCTACCAAAGGGGGAGAAGACTAATGTATGGAAGAAGACTGAGAGAAGACTACAGATTGAAATAAAGACTGAAAATAGAAGAGAAGTCTAATGTATGGGGGAGAGCATTTCAGCATTTTAGAATCATAGCAATCCGAATCTTTTAAAGGTCAAATCAATTGGTTTTGCCATCAATGCCAAAGGGGGAGATTGTTGGCAATATTACATTATAAAAGACAATGAAAGATTGTTGACATTTCAATAAGGATATTGAGAAGGTTGTTGATGATTATGGACATAACTGATTAAAGATGTTTTACTATCTTGATATTATTATTTTGTCATTGATGTCAAGAAATTGATTTTCTAATTCAGTATGATGTTGCCATATCTTGAGAAGTATGATATGAAGATTATAAAGAAGTCGGTAAAAGACACAGGAAAGAATATGATGAATAAAGGGATGAATAAGGTATTCAATGGGCAACTACTACCGAGTCAGACAATGATGAGATCGTGATGTTTTAGATTGTTTTAAAATCATACATATGTGGTAAAATGTAAAGGTTAATACTATACTATGTTATCAGGCAGAGAACCTAGTCTGTAAACCCTAAGGATCCTAGTCGGTAAACCCTAAGGTTATCGCTATTGGTTAATGAAGGCAGAATGTCTACCGAGTGAAGTTTAGTATTTACCGAGTTACAACCGAGCTATAACAGAATGCATTAAATGTTTACATGTGATATTTAATGAAAGAAGCTGATGAGCTGGAGCGGATCAATGATTGGTAAGCCGTGGAAGAAGTTTGTTAACAAATCTAAGGCAATGGAAAGTTGGCATGAAGATCTATAGCTCAGATTGAACTGCAATACCCTAACACAAGTTCCAAGGTGACAATGCAAGTTCCAAGGCAGGGTAAAACATTTTCAGATCGAAAGATACATTGAACCTAGACAAGATTGAAGATCTGATGGCTATGATTGGTCATGGGAAATGTGATCAAGGAGATTAAGCGGTTAGAAGATTGTTTATAAATAGGAACTATTGATAAACAATGTATGCAGGCAAGTGTATGCATAGGGATGCTACATAGTGATCACCAAGAACAAAAGCTTGAAGACCTGTTAGAATAACAGAGTATAGATGCCCAGCAGATAGACAAGATTATTTCTATGTCTAGATTGTATTAAACAAATAGGAATCTGCTTTAGCATTTTAGATGTGAAGTTGCAGATAGATTTTTATTACTGTTATTTTGTGAAAGTGATAGAAAATCTCTTAACCAAGTGGACTTAATAGTCTTATATGTAAATCCTTTAGCAAGGTGACATTCTGATTGAGTGTTTGAAATCCTTTAACAAGGTCACTTCTAACAAAGTGAAGATCCTAACAGATCTGAGGGAAATCCCTTAACCGGGTCACATCTAGCAATGTGTTTGTAATCTTTAATAGGATTTTCTTTTAACCGAGCATACTCTAGAAGAGTATATTTCTTAGTGGGTCTGAAATCCCACAGTGGTTTTTCCCTATTTGGGTTTCCACATTAAATCTGGTGTTATGAGGTTTATATTGTTCATATGCTTTTGAGTTTGCATGTTTGACATTTTTGGTTATATGACTGATATATATGTTACCGAGGTTGAATCTGATGTTTTTATGGATGATTAAGTTTGTATGATTCACCACCCCTCCTCTCATCTTGTTGGTTATTGGATCTGTACTTATACTAAGTATCAAAACTATCAAGTAGAGCTTTCTCCTTGTTCCTATTCTCCAACATGAAGAATTTCTCCCTCCTCTTCTTCTCGTTCTCCTTCCTCCTCTTGATCAGGCCCTTGGGGTGATTCCTATTGCACGATCGCGGAGGAAGATTCTCCTTTCTTCAAACCTTTAAGTGTGAACTTGAACTTTGGCACCTTTCCCTTAGATTTTGTTGGTGAAGGTGCCAAAGTATCTTCCTTATTCTTAGTTCTCAATGTCTTTCCCATTGGACCATCATTATATTCCTCACTTGAACTAGCAAGAATTTGTTTCATCTGGATTCCCCTCTTTAGTAGCCATTGGTTTGCATTTGCCATGATAGGTGCAAACCTCTTAGAAATTTACTTTCTCTCTTTGTTTGACCATTGGATTAAAGGCAAGGGAGTATCAGCAATTTTATTGTCATAGTAGACATGGTCCACTATATCATTTGTTTCTTCCATGGTGTTTGGGATCATTTTCAAGTCCAAGTTCTCTATTTTCTCCAATGTAAGATGACTATAGTCCATCCTTCTTACATCTTCTTCACTTTTACAATCTTCCCAAACATCCTCAAGCCTATGTACATGCACATAACTCTTCTAATTTTGCTTCTCATATTGCAAAAATCAAATTTTTCCTGGGCCTTAAATTTTCTCATTATGACCCATAACAGTTCATTCTCCATATTCTTGGCCTTCGGCATGGTGAGCACTGAATACCGGCCAATAGACAGGTCATTTGAGACCTGCCTTATGAGCGGAAGCTTTCTTTGTATGCACATGCACCAATTGACGACAAAGTTCCATGAGGACAACCTTGTCTGATGGATACCGAGGCAACATAAATGGCTCACCTGTGAAACACCCAATGCAGATATATGTAAATGTAGGAAATTGCAAGAAAACTCAACCAAAGGAAGATACCAAGTCATATGTTGCTTTTGAAATTCTCTCTTTGTGTAGATTCTTTTTGAACAAACATCTCCACATTATGAAGAAAGCATCATTGACTCTTTGGAAATAAGATCCCTAATTATTTATGCTTAACTAATCATAATAATCCCAAACAGGTAACAACCTTCTATCTCCTTCTGTAGACAAGCCTAGCTATTGCCTCATTGAGGCGGCTGCATACACAAGACATGAAGTCATATAGAATTTCAATGATGTCTTGACTTCCTTTAACTGAATACAAAGAACATTACTAATTTTCTCTCCCTAATCAATCTTGGTTGTCCCTTTCCTGATGATTTTCATGTAGTAGCACATCCACTCCTAGAAGTAGTGGGATTCTTTCAAACCTTTAACCCGTGCAAGCATCGTAACCATGTCGTTGTACTCTTCATTGAAATCACTTCTATGAAAGTACTTGGGCCATCTAGTGATAGTTGAGTCACGTGGAGTGGATAAGAACACGGTGTTAATTGTTTTCTTGCACTTATTTGTGTGCTTCTGTCATGCCCAAACTTTTGGGCAAAAACGGAACACCAATTTTTTTTAAAAAAACAACATAAATACATTAAATAAACTACATTTAAAATGGAATAAATAAGTTTTGTCTTAACTAAGGGATAACTCAGGATTAAAGAATGGTTTACTAAATTTGATTTGATTAACTAAATCAGTATGGCAACAATAATTAGAGAAGACTAATTATTCCCTAAAAGGGGTCATCTCAACTTAATTAATTAATCTAATTAAACTAATTAATTTCCTCTAATTAAAATTCTCCAACAAGAATCGAGAGATATTAATCATCTCAATAGTATTTAAAATACTCAAGGCTAAATAAAATAATGATAATGCTATCTCATAAGAAAATTAATTAATTGAGCATATGCAATTACACTTTTAAATATAACTAATAAAGTTAACTAATTCAATTATGATATTTGCCAAAGAAATATATTTTATATTAAAGTCGAATATTAAGTCCCCTTAGATATTTAAATTTCAACTATTAAATATTCGGTCAATAACGACCATATAGACTAAAATTTTACATAAAACAATTAATAAATTTCATTAATAAAATCCCCCAAAGGAATTTTAACCCAAACATCCATATTTAATTAAATATGAAAAATAACTATATAACATTCTCATTAGTAAGCCTTGTTAATAAAATTTATTCAATTATGAGAATAATATTATTATACAAAAATTAATCCCTAAAAAGCCTATATTAAGCTATAGACAAATGGGGGGGAAATTCTTTTTCAAATTTTAAAAAGAATTCCCCCTCCTCTCATTTTATTAATATTTTATTATAAACCCTATCTAGGGTTGATTTATTATTCCTTAATACACTAACCCTAATCTTTTCATTTCCTTCTTATTAAGCAAACCCTAACCCAAAATTTGGTTAGGGTTGCTTGTTTATCTCTACTCTCTATTTTTAAAATGCTAACACTAACCCGAAAATGGGTTAGGGTTTCTTTCTTTTTAACATGTCAAATTTTTTTTTACTTTGCCCTTGGTGTGTGTGTGCAGGTTTAATGGTGGCAAAGGAGGGAGAGAGGGGGGTGTTATGCATGGGGGACTGCAGGTTTTTGAAAGAGGGAGGTGGCAGCGCATATAACATGGCGGCGGCCGCCGCTGTGGTAGCCACCCGCAGTGGTGGTTGAGGCCACCACTGCGGGTCGCAGCCCATAGTGGCATCACGGGTGCCCCTGTGGGTCATGGCCACAATGGTGCCGTAGGCACTCCTATGGGTTGCGGCCCACAGAGGGGCCCGAGCTGCCCCACGGCTGCTTGCAAGGAGCTTCGGCTCCGGGGGGTTTGAGCTCATCTTTTTTTTCATCAATTTTTTTTTTTTAATTTTTTTTGTTATATTATATATATATATATATATATATATATATATATATATATATATATATATATATATGTATATATATATATATACATATATATATATATGGGGGGTTTGAGCTCATCTTTTTTTTCATCAATTTTTTTTTTTTTTTGGTTATATATATATATATATATAGACACACACACACACACACACACACACACACACACACACACACACACACACACATATATATATATGCAGACATGCATACATGGAGAATGAACCAGAATATAAGATTTGCATGTCATGCCCAAACTTTTGGGCAACAACGGAACAACAATTTTTTTTTTTAAACAACATAAATTCATTAAATAGTCTACATTAAAATGGAATCAAATAAGTTTTGTCTTAACTAAGGGTTAACTCTGGGTTAAATAGAATCGTTTACTAAAGTTGATTTAATTAACTAAATCAATATGGCGACAATAATTAGAGAAGACTAATTATTCCCTAAAAGGGGTCGCCATTCTTAATTAATTAATTAACTAAATTAATTATTAACCCCAAATTAAAATGTCTCCAACAATTGTCCAAAGGACATTAATTATCTCAATAGTTTTAAAATACTCAAGAATAAATAAAAATAATGATAATGTTAACTTACATTAAAAATAATTAATTGAGCAACCGGGAAAACGCCTTTAATTAAATTAATAAAGTTAACCTAATTTAAATATAATATCAGATTCATTCATTCATTCTATATTACATTCAAATTTAAATCCCCTAAGACATTTAAATTTCAACTATTAAATAATCGGTCAATAATGACCTCATAGGCTAGAATTTTACATAAAACAATTAATAAATTTCATTAATAAAATTCCCCCAAAGAAATTTAACCTAACATCCATATTTAATTAAATATGAAAATCACTATATAATATTCCTCATTAATCAAGTCTCTGTCGGAGGGGCAGAAACCCCTAACATGTCCCTCAAATATTCAAATGATTCCTTAGACAATAGTTTAGTGATTATGTCTGCAATCTATTCTTTAGTGTTCACATAAACCAATTTGACTTCCTTTTCTTCTACCTTGTCCTTCAGAAAGTTATACTTTATTGAAATATGCTTAGTCTTGGAGTGAAATACTGGATTCTTAGACATGTCAATAGCTCTAGAGTTATCACAATAGATAACTACCGGTTCGCTACAATTTACCTTGATATCCTTCAACATTTGTTTCATCCACAAAACTTGAGCGCAATTAGCTACTGCTGCAACATACTTAGCTTCTGCAATAGATAAAGAAATACATGACTGTTTTTTGCTTATCCATGAAACCAGTTTCTTTCCAAGAAAGAAAGCTCCACCAGAAGTGTTTTTCCTGTCATTTGTATCACTTGCCCAATCTGAGTCAATATATGCACATAAAGTGAAATCATCTTCTCTGAAATACCATAAACCATATTATGTTGTTCCTTGCAAATACTGAAATATCCTCTTTACTGCACATTCATGATTTTCTTTAGGATTACTTTGATATCTTGAGACAATACTTACTGCATTCATAATATCAGGTCTAGTCTAAGTTAGATATAACAGACCACCAATCATAGATTTATACCTTGTCGGGTTTACCAGTGTAGAAGTATCCATGATAGATAATTTCTCACTTGTAGCCATAGGAGTACTTACCGGTTTGTAATTCTCCATACCAAACTTTTTCAACAATTCCCTCAGATACTTAGTTTGATAGATAAAAATCCCTTTGTCAGTTTGAGTAATCTGCAAACCTAAGAAAAATTTCATCTCACCAATCATGGACATTTCAAATTCATTTTTCATGTTGTTAGCAAATTTCATGCACAGTTTATCTTCTCCTCCAAAAATGATATCATCAACAAAAACTTCAATAATCATAATATCATTATCATTGATCTTATAATATAGATTACTATCAGCACTACCTTTAGTAAAACCAAGCTTCAAAAGATATTTATCCAACCTTGCATACCAAGCTCTAGGAGCCTGTTTCAATCCATATAAAGCTTTCTTCAATCTGCAAACCATGTCTTTGTCTTCTGTCAGTGAAAATTCATCAGGTTGCTCAATGTAAACTTCTTCATCAAGCTCACCATTCAAAAATGCACATTTGACATCCATTTGATAAACTTTATAGTTCTTATAATCTGCATACACAATAAATAGTCTAAAAGATTCAATTCTAGCTACAGGTGCAAATGTCTCACGATAATCAATTCCTTCCATTTGATAATATCCTTTACAAACCAATCTAACCTTGTTCCTTATAACTTGACAATCCTCATTCAGTTTATTCCTAAAAACCCATTTAGTTCCAATAACATTCTTATTTTTAGGCTGAGAAACTAAAGACCAGGTTTCATTCTTTTCTATCTGATCTAATTCATCTTCCATAGCCTTTAACCAATGTTTATCCTTACAAGCTTCAATAACAATTGCCGGCTCAACTTGAGAAATAAGACATGCCTCTTCATTTTCTATTTTTCTTCTTGTCATAACTCCCTTGTTTCTCTCCCCAATAATTTGATCTTCAGAATGATTTAATCTTACATACCTTGGTGTCTTTTGAACTTTAGGTTCACTACTTTGATACCAATTGTTAGGATAATCGGTAAACAACTGAGAGGGGGTGGTGAATCAGTTGTTAACATATTATAACTTTTAATCCACAATATGACCTTAAACAAATCCAGTACCGGTAAACAATAAACAGATGCTAGTAGGAATAGATACCGGTAAACAATACAACTTAACAATAAACCAGATAATCAATGCAAAGTAATCATACCACATAACACCATGATTTGTACATGAAAAACCCAGAAAGGGAAAAACCACAGTGGGAAGCCTACCCATAGTCAGATGATACTTCTGAAGAAAGTATGTATTGCAAGAGGGGTTTGCACTTGCAGGAAGGCACATTGCCTAGAGCTCATTACAAAAGAGTCTCACTGACTATAGAGAGGCTACAACCTTCTCAAGATAACTAGACAACAATCCAATAGAGTGAGATGCTAGAAAAAGAATCTACCAAACCCGATTACAGTCCCAGCTAATCTCAATGCTGGAGGACTAAATCCTCTTCTGAATCCAATTCGATCACCAATGATCGATCAACTCCTCTACGTGAATGATATTACAATATTCGCACATTACATTCCTTGACCATGACCTTTCCAATAACCATGATACTTTGCAAATAGTTTCTACCTCTTATTTATACAAACCCCAAGGCCTAAACCAATTAGATCGGCCACCTAAAAGATATTACAATAAGATCATTACATAATTCCATATTACAATGATATGCCATGTCGGATTAAGACCAAAACAATAATAACAAATCCATAAATCATCTTGAATCATCCAGGTAATGTGTAGAGTACATGTTAGCATGATATCAGTCCATAACCTAGATAGGTATCGGACCTATTCTAGGTCCACCATGCTAGAGCAATGTCTTCAAGAAATTGAAGCATGATCAACGAACATCTTGAGCATCGTGAAATCATCGAAGAAGCTGCACCAAAACCAATTATGCATCCTATCACAATTCCTCAATGAAATCTCTGTCAGTAAAGCCTTAAACCAGTGTCGGTAAGGGTTTACCAGAGTGTATGATAGTCATCCAATTACCAAGCCAATACCAACTAACCAAAACATGCTCATGGAGCATATAACACATGAAATCCAATATACTTCACTGATCCAAACATGTCGAAAGTATCCAATAGATAATCTCTTATGTTGGTAGCATTAGAACTTCTACCGATAACCAAAACCTGTCTGTCGGTAACCATCCACAATAGCTAGTGTTGACATCAATGACAAAACATAAATGCAACACATAATCAATTCATCCATAATGCCAACATGTTTATCCATGCCTGGATCGATTTTCCCCTAAAAGTGTTAAAATTTGGCTAAGTGTCAGGATTTTTTCAGACTGCCATCGATTTTCCACCAGGAGTGCGGACTGGAGTGCGAACTGTAGTGCGGACAATGTTGAGGATGATTCCATGCCTGGGTTGATTTTCCACCAAAATGATTTGTGACAAGTTAATGCAGTTTTTTGTGCAGACTCTCAGTCCATACCCAAGTCGATTTTCCAATGAAGCATTTTGATGAGTTTTGAGTCTAGATTTTCATCCAGACTGAGGTCGATTTTCCACCAGGGAGTGTTTTTTGCAAGTAAAGTCAATTTGGAGTGTGGATTCCTTGTCCAGATTGCCATTGATTTTCCCCTAGAGTGTTTTATGTGCATTTTGATGAAATTTTGTATGGATTTTTGTGCATGCTAAGATCGATTTTCCCTTGTGGGGAAATTTTTGACATTTTAAGTGATTTTAATGGGATTTTTTCAGCCCAACTAAAGTCAATTTCCCCCTGGAGGCTGAATTTTGATTTAAAATTGAAATATTTAATAAGTGAGCCCCACTTTTAATTATTTTTAAATGATGATTAATGATTATTTAAAATTTTAAAAGCAAAATTAAATAACTTGCAATAAGCATTTAATGTTTTTACCCTTCTATAAGCAAGTTGGTTTTTACCTAACAAGTATATAAGAAAGTGTTTTATCCCACATTGCTTGTGTAGTGAAAGTGAGAGGCAAAAGAAAGTATAAGAGAGGAGTCTCCACCAATATTTTGTTATTAAATCTACTAGGCGTCTCCATGAAAGGCAATTTTTCTCTCTTATTGGCAAATTTTGGCAAATTGTTGAAGTGAAGTGTTGGATTAAGGATTTCTTTCCTCCATTTTTCCCAACTTGTTGTTCCATCTTATTGCTTCCATTGAAGACCATTTTCAGATTTTTTCAATTTTTCCAAGTTTGGCGATTTTTGGTGAAGGATGGCGATTTTTGGTGTTTGGTGACTTGGGAGATTTTATCCTCCATTGCTACTTGTTGTTCCAGATCTCCATTGTTGCAGATCTGAGCTACATTGAAGATGTTTTCAGGATTCCAAAAATGGGGCTATGGTTGGGAAAGTTTGATTTTTATTTTGCAAGTGTTTGGAGCATACTTTGGTGAAGTCCACACATGTTTAATGCCACCTTTTCCTCCCTATTGTTGGCAAATGCACACTCCAATGAGAAATTGTAGGTGATTGAAGGTTTTGTCATTGATGGAAACCTTGCAATCATATGATACCAGCAAGACAAATATACCGGCACCGGCTACGATAAACTCTACACCGGCACACAGAGCCACCGGCAGGAAATATTGCAGTAGAAAACATTAAAATTGGGGAACTAAAACAAACTGAAGGATCAAGTGAACCCCCGAACACTGGAAAGGCAAAAACCACAGATGTGCATACTAATGCATCCATTGAGCCACCAGTAACTACTGAAACTGAAAAACCAACTGAGTCACCGGCAACAGAAAGCACAGAGGAAAAACTGGTAGTGGACAACACAGAGAAATAGGTAGAGCAATAGGCTCCTTCATAGGTACAGACAGAGACAGTGCCACTGGCCCAAAATGAAAAGCCTAAAAATTATTTTGTAGAAATGTAAACTCAAACAGATCCTCCAGAGAAAGAGGAAAGCAAAGCTATAACTACAACTGGCGGATTACAGATTGTAAAAATTGTTGGACAAACATCCGGTACAGCCATGACAGAATTCAGACCTACTAATGTAGCTGAGGTATTATTAGATTCAATAAATAAAATAACAGAGTGCAATGCACAAGCCTATAAGGCAATAGATGACACTTTACCAATTTTGAAGATGATAGCACCAAAGTGCAGTGTTGAGAATAAAGATTCTTTAAGCCAATTAGACACATTGTCTAAGTATATAACCGGCAACCTAATAACACTGGACAAAATAAATGAGGATACATTTAAGGAAAGAATGATAATAGAGAAAGAAAAATTCTTTATGGAAATTGTGAATAAGAACAAAGAGGAAATGGATACTCTTTTACCGGAACTCAGTGAAATCATTCTTGACTTCAAGAAATTGTACAGGGACACTTGCAAAATGGATGTATTAGCAGAGGATCTTGACAAAGAAATCAGAAAAGCATAGGATAAGATTAATAATATTGTTGATAATCTGATTGGAATATCAGACTCATTTTTGGAATTAGAGAAGAAAATTGCAGAGCAGGAAGAGAAAATCAAGAAACTAGAAAATGAAAAACAAAGAATAAAGGACAAAGCAAAGGACTTAAAATGTAGACTTGGTCCAAGACTAGAGTATCTTATTTCTTTGAGAAAAGAAATATCTGAGGCTCTGGTTCCCGGACTAAAGACACTGGAAGAGCAAATGTACATACTCACTGGTACAGTGCAGAGGACTCAAGAAGCCATAAAAGGCTGCAAAACATTCAGTAATGGAATAAATCTAGTTTTGACAAACATTTTTCAGATTGTAACCCACCGGTTACAAGAATTCAGGCAGGATTCCACTGACAGCGAATGACAACCTTTGTCATTGATGTTAAAGGGGGAGTAGAGGAATGATAAAAATGGTTCATCTACTCAGGGGGAGCACACAGTTTTGAGCATAAAGTTTTGAGCATACAGTTTTGGTAAGACATTTTTGGCAGACTATTTTTGGATATCATTTTTGAACACTTTTTGATTTTTCTCATGAGTGTTGCCATCAATGCCAAAGGGGGAGATTGTTGGCAAATGCACACTCCAATGAGAAATTATAGGTGATTGAAGGTTTTGTCATTCATGGCAACCTTGCAATCATATGATACCGGAAAGACAAATATACCGGCATCGGCAACGACAAACTCTACACCGGCACACAGAACACCAGTAGTGAAAGGATGGATACCGGCACTCTGGCCGACAGGAATTTTGTTGATAATATATTTTGTAATTAATTGTAAAATCATTTTAAGCCGACATAGCGAGTTGTAATATGACTCATATATGTATGAGATCATTGTATAACATTTAGGAATAAGGTGATAGGCGAAATTATGCAGACCTAATATGTGAAATATAGGGTAAGGGTTTATGTATGAAGCAGAGCTAAAACCGGTACTGGATCTGGCATAGCAGATGCTAATTTGAAGTAGTACAAGAAATTGGATTTGTATAATCCATTTTGTAAGTCAGTGTGACTTCCTTTGTAATTGAGCAGTGAGCTCTAGGCACTTGGCCTTCCTACATGTGCGGGCCCCTCTTGTAAAACGGTAATATTCCCTTATTGGCCAATAAGTGAATACTGTGGGTCCCAAATCCCACCGAGGTTTTTCCCACACCGGGTTACCTTGTTAAACTATTGTGTTATGGTGTGCTTTTCATGTGGTTGTTGTTATTCTTGTTTACTATATTATTTTTGGTTTACCGGTACACAGTATTGATATGCTTTACATGTGTTAAATCAAGTAAATACACAAACCGGTTAGATACTGATTCACCCCCCCCCCTCTCAGTATCTTTGGGAATCCTAACACCTACTTGTTGTCATTTCCTTAAGATCGAAGTTTGCTTCAGATTTAGACCTCCATTGTTGGTTGTACATTCAATTTTCAAACTTAATTTTTATTGCCCAGCCAGCTACAACTTTAGCGATTTACATTTGGAGAGTATTTGGATGCATTTTGGAATCATTTTCAGACCATTAGAAGGTTGTCTTAAGGTCTACAACTATGTTAATGGTTGTTTGTCCTCTGAAATTTATTTTTTACCAGCCATAACCATGTTTCCAAAATTAATTATTTTCATCATCAAGACTGATCTTTATCAAGTTTGTGCATATTTTTGAAGGATTGCAACACGTTTTTTGAATTTAATTGATTAGTTGCAGGTTGTCTTCAGATTTGTTGACCTCCATTGTTGACTGCGAAAGGTTTCTTCAGGCCTACCTTGTGTGAAAACACAACCTTTCACACCTTTCCTTAGTCATCGTTAATCCGGTATACTCCTTTGCATTTTAGTTTGCATATTTTCTAAGCATAAGGAGGTATTAATGAATTTCATAAAGGGTTTCCATACCCTAGATTTGTCATACTTTGAATAAAATTGTCAAAATCTACCAAGAGTATAGATTATTGTCCTGACTTTATGCTCTAATTAGCTAAAATCTTTAGAAAGTCAGGAATTTTATGAAGAGCATTATTTATTTTCCTGTCTAACTTCAAGCTTCGTATAGGTGCGATGTCGAAGTCTGGATTTAAGGAAAGCAAAGAACTACTGAAGATGTTGGAGACTAGATTCTATCTAGAGCTCAAGATTTCATCCAGATGGAAGGAGATCACAGATACAAACATGAATTTCAAGGACTTGGACGAGATGCGACAGCGGATGTTCAGAATTGTAAATCAGGTTCCTTCCCTAGCATATGCGAACATTATGAAGAGTGGTATTTTTCATGATGTTGGATTTCCACAGTCCATACAATGTAGTGAGTTTATCCTGGAGTGTGCACGATGTTATAATCCACTCACGTGAATGATCAAGACTCTTAAGGGTGTTGTTATTGCCTACCTTGCTGAGGATGTCATTGCTGAGGTGTTTAGAATTCCACACGGAATAGACATGAAGGATGTGACCAAACATGAATATACAGAAAGATACACGAAGAAGATGGGTGTATGCAAGAATATGATAAACAAAGAGTGGATGATTGAGCCTAGGTCTCATCATTCCAAGGCTCCCAAGACACTCATGTGCATAGACTTCAAAGAGGAGTATAGCGACTTGATATTCCTACTCAACAGAGTAATGGGGATGTCGCGAGGAACAATATTCAATGGATGTATGTTCTATTTCATCGAGGATTGTCTTAGAGGAACATTAGTAAATTGGTCTAAGATTATAAGTGACAAACTAGACTTTCAGCTGAGGAATGCAAAGCGGTCTGTGTCATTCACCATGACTTCTTACTTTGTATACCTTCTTGCATGATTTGATTCATACAGAGGATTCATATGTAAAACTGAAGTCGGCAATGGGCAAGGATAATGGAGGAGTCATGAGTGCTATCCTCAACTGGGCATTTTTAGAATTGAAGACTATAAGAGAGTGAATGATACATTCACTATGTACATCACATGGATACTGCAAGGCAGAATCCACAAAATATTGCCCAACGAGGTGTTAGAGTTAATAGAAAAATATGGATCATGGTATATTCAGTTTCCCACTTTCACGTACCTTAGGGTTCATGGGTTTCAATCTGAACCCTACAAACTTCCTAGGTATCCAAACGACAAAATGATCTTGTTGGAAGTGATGAGATAGCTTTTAGAGTTTGATGCCATTCAAAGAGAGAAGCATAGGACAGGCATGACATTCCCTATTCCAGTTAGGAAGACGTCAAAGGTTTGCCAATCTTCCATAGACGCTAGCACTGCAAGTGAGGATCTTGCATTCTATTTATTTTCTACATATAAGAAAAGAGAAAGGTTTGATCCAGACAAGAGAATAGGAAGGATCAAGGGAGAGAAGCTCATTCATAAAGTTGACATAGAAGATTATTGGGCCAACCTGATGGACAAGAAAGTAGTGAAGAGAAGAATGTGGTCCAGGCTGTCAGTGGATTTCATGAGGAAGTGTGGAATTTTTCTCATTCCTAATCAGGTGTTAGATAACAGAGATCATACACATCCACAATATGAGAGTGAAATGAAGAAGGAAATCCTATTGCCTAATTGGTCAGAGTCAGAAGAGATTGACCTGAATGTATTGATGACAGAGGTCTTGAATTTCCCCCATGCATGGGCAGATATACAAATGAATAAATTAGGTGATATGGGTGCTCCCTTCATTTATGAAAGGATGAAGTGAAAAGATTCTACTTTTGAGGATGATCAGAGGACTATCAGTGATGTCAGGATTCATGTAGATGAAGAAAGTCAAGCTCCCAAGAGAAGGAAGAACATGCCAGGAGAAGTCAAGGCCAGAGGGAAGAAGATTGAGGAGGTGGAGAAGAAACAGAAGACTATCATTCCTCCACCTATCATTCCTTCACCACCTCTTAGTGTCTCATCAATCAAAGTGATTGAAGTAAAAGAATAGAACAAGGAGACCCAACAATGTTCCAACACGGTGATACTACCAGGGAATACTCAGGAGTTACATGCCACAGTGACATATGCACCTCCAAATGAGAATGATGATCAATCAGGATCCCCTACTGTCCTTCTGGAAATTAGTGTGGGAAATGAGGTATACGATTAGACCAGGAATAATCCTGACGATGATGATGATGTTATCTCAGCATTGAGAGGACTTGATCAAGAAATGGGTCTCGATGATGGTATGGAGTTGCCTACTATTTTTGAATGGATGTTGAGAAGTATGGAGAAAATTAAGAAAATGATAGAGGTACAACCTATTGATGACATTGGTGACTACCTAGCTAGGAGTGTTGAGGAGAAAGAACCCAAGAGAGCGGAGATTTTGTCGCACATATCTAGAGATGAGACAGGAATACGAATTGTGCAAATTATTGTTCCTATTGCAGGTATGACAACAGACATTGCTACTCCTATGGATTTCCAAATCACTTCAGTTGCCCTTGGTTGTACATCTAGAGAGCAATAATTTCAGGAGGTTGGTGAAAACCTCAAGGCAATCAATGCAAGGTTAGACAGAGAGATTGCGGAGAAAGAAAGGTACAGAGAAGAGAATATCAGACTTAGAGAGTATATTGCAGGGATAAGGCATGAAAATCCCACCCTTATTTCCCCTCTTGCAGTTGACCATGGAATACATTCACACTATGAGGCAGCGAGAGATACACTCTCGGAGGTGGAAAAGTGGATTGAGAATACAAGAAAGCAGGAAGATGATTTCCTTACTTAGTTTGTCCATGCATATGATAGGACAACAGGGCTCGCATTTATAATCTAGTATTTGGAGGGAGTTTGGGAAGAATTTCATCCTATTCAAGAGAAGACTATTCCACACCTCCAGGATTTGAAGAAGATTCCTAATTCCACCTTGGTCAGTGAGAACATTGTGCACAGTGGAGACAGATAAGATTTTCATGGATGGTATTGTGCATTAGCCGTGAAGAAATCAACTTATGAGAACACCCAGTCGAGTTGTATGCAGATGGAGGGATTGATTCAGGACATTCAAATGAAGATCCTTTCCTTGATTGAGGAATTATTGGGTGTTGATGGTAGTGATGCTAGTGGTTTACACTTAGCCGAATTAAGAGACAAGATGAAATTTATGTATTTTTACCAATTGGACTCTTTGAAGAAGAGTCAGATGGATGACTTTGTCTCTTTGTTGATTCATGTTCATAGTTCACAGAAGCTCATGCCAGATTGGGAGAACACTTTGGATGCTTGCTTGAATTCACTGGACATGATTGATTTACAATAGGATACCTTGCCTAGCATTTCCATGGAGGAGTTAGATTTAGTATTGGCTAGATTCTTGGAGTATGCTAGGAGAGAGAGAGAGAGATGCAGGGAGGAATCTTCTAAAAGATTCCCTATTTGATGACTAGGTATCTTTTCATTGGGCCATATGTAGGTGGCGTCATTTTTTATGTAAACCCTAATTAGGGAAATTCTAGGCTTTTGTTGGCATGATCTTGGTCGTTGATCTTGTATCAATCTTGGCCATCCATTTTGTAAGAGACTCTATATATGCCTCCTTGTCTCTCATTTGTAAGAGAGTTTTTTAATAATTGTTGGTATATGTTGCAGCTATTTGAATCATAATAATTGTCCAATTTTTGGTGATTTTTCTCTTCAAGTGTTGTCTTTGCATTCATGGTTCTCAATTCCTCCAAGTTAGATTAGAATTTTAGTTTCTAATTTATTTTCATCTATGTTAGATTAAGTTAAAGATTTGTTGAATTTATTTGTGTGGAATCGTTAATCCATACTACTAGCCTTTTGTCGCGAGTAAGTGTGCCTTGTGTGGTGAACTGGAAATTTGAGTAAGCTTAACTTCAACTATTACGCGTCTCTTGACAATCATCAACTTGGATGGTGTCAATGTTTGATGGTGATAGCCTGAAAATATTTAAGTATACCTTAGACAATTGCACTAAGCTTGTGTCAATACCTGTTTGTGAGACCTCGCCTAGTTTGATTCCACTAGATTTTTTCATCATTTCCTACATTATTAGGCTTAGAATAGATTTCCTGAACCCTATTCTTTTTGCCCATTTTTTAGTAAGAAGTAAATCCATAGCTATATTGATAAATCTTAAGTTGTCAGCACACATACTCTGAATCTTCATGATAATCCAAACATTTGTGTAAGTCCCCAAGTGAGCACAACAATTCACATTGACCGTTGAGTTACCCACTCGTTAAGACCTGACATGTAGAGACCTTGGAATCATTTTAGTTGATTTCATTCTTAGCATCTGAGGTGATTTTGTTCAAGAGAGGGTAAATTACCCTGGTATTTTATTCTGAACCTTCCTTATCATTTCCCTTACCCTTGATGTTTGACTTCATTCTTGTCTCAAAACCCTATGTTACAAACTATAAACCCTAGTTCTTCAAACCCTTGTTGTTTTATCTACAAACTTGGTTAAATTTTGTATCAAAAGAAACCTAAAATAAAACCCTAGACATCACTTCTAATAAACCCTAGTTCACACTCCTAGTTGCCTCTAAAAACCCTAGTAGTCACCTTCAAACCCTTGCTTGTTAAAAATAAAACTTCCTGGATTGCTATGTGCCTTAGCCGCTTCATCCAAAACCCTAGATTATTTCAACACTAGTTGGTTCCTTCAAAACCTTTGACACAACTTTAAACTATAGAAATAAATAACTTTTTCTATTTGTTGGTTAGTGCCCTAGCCACGGATTTCACCTCTTAAACACACCTAAAAAATGTTGCATTAACACACAAAAAATTGCATGCAATTTAGATAAAAGATGAAACAATTTAATAAAGGAATAAAACATTGATCTCTATTTAATTTAGACACAATTTTTACACCTTTAAAAACCTTCAATTCGGAGAAGAAAGCAAATCATAATTTTAATCAAAAACACTAGACAATTTTTCTTGAAAAACCTACATGATTTTCCCATACAATATGACATGTTTTGACAACTAATAAGCTCACAATTTCTCCTTTTCTAGGTGCCTTGATTTTTTATACATTAAATCTTGTGATTTTAAACCAAAAATCTTTGAAATTCCTTCTTTGTGTTGTGCAATTTTTCTCAACCTTTCTAGCTCTAAATCCATGATGAATTTTCAAAATACCTAGTGATTATGTTCTAATGCTTAATAACATTACATAAATCACACAATAATGAAAACTTCAAAATGTGAAAACAAACAAAAATTATTACTCCTTCATGTCAATCTTTCATTCCTTCTTAAAAAAACTTACAAGGTAACCTCACAACTGATATTACTCACAATTGCATGCAAATCATAGTTGTTCTAGTTACATTTATTTTTCAGTCCTTCAAAAAACTTGGTCTCTCATTCTTTCAAGATACAATCTGTATATGAAACTTATATTTTGCTCCTATATTTATACCAATTAAGCTAAAAAATCTAATCTTCCAAATATCAACTTTAATTTCAAAAATCATCTTTATCGCTTATATGGATGACTTGGAAGATAAGTCTAAATTACTAATGCAAAATGTAGACTTAATGTGTTGATTATGTTGTAACTTCCTTATTGAGAGTTGAGCTTTTGCAAATGTGTTATGTTGGGATAGGGAGATGCTTAGAAGCGTTGGCCCTCCCACATGGTTGAGAGCACCATTTGTGTGGGGTTAAGTTGGGAGACAAGACTTGTGCTATGACCCATCCTATTCGAGGGTGAGAAGAACCATTGTATGGCTTCACCTATCCTAGGGTGAAGTGAACTACCATATGGCCCCCATAGTCATATTGGAGTGTTTTTCCCTGTCTCCCTCTCTTTATGGATCCATTAGTGACTCATATTTGATGCCATCACAAGTAGACATTTCCTTTGTCTCTCCCTATTCCATCTATAGTGTTTGGGATGGACTTGAGTGTACCTTTGTTCTGGAGCAAATCTATTATGATGATTCAGTTATTAAAGAATTGAGTTAAAAAAAAATTTTAAAAATAAAGGTGAAAGTGAGAATGTACAAAGATCAAAGCAAGGTAAAAAGTATTAGAAGGGAAGAGAATTATTATAGGCCAACATGGTAAATATAAATAGCAAAGCTCACAAATAAATTAAATATTTTGCCCACATGTTCATATACACACAAATGAAAAAATTTCATAAAAGAATTTAAAAACCAACATTATGTTTTCAACCCATGAATATTTAAATACAAAGCATTGCCCTAATATTGAAATGTTCCCACATATGATGAAGTGATGAAAAGCTACATTAATAAAAACAAAGGTGAATGAGAAGCAATGAAATTTTGGGACTTCTGGTGGCAGGGGAGAAGATAAGAGTTGCAGTAGAGATCATTTATGGCAGTTATTTTCAACATTTTAGTGGTCCCCTTCATGCAGTCAACTCGGAGCAATTGTGGCAGTATTGATAGGTAGTTTAATTTATTCATTTACAGGTAGCATGGATAAAATATCTAAAGGCCCAAGGATATTATATCAAGGCTTTACCTTATTATAATAAAATAGAAGCAAAGAATAGTGGAGACTACAAGGATGTTGACAAAAAAATTTGAGAGAATGGCTTCACACACATCCAAATTACATTTGTGTAAAGGGAAAGCCTACATACAAAATGATGAACTTGCAGCCATATGCACAGGCATATTTGTTTCAAATATTCAATGGGCAAGAAATCTAAATCATCTATTCATTGAGAGAATCCACACTACCATTGGCTAGATGCGTTTATAAATACCTTACCTTATTAGTCACTAAAAAATGAGACCTATATGTTAATTAGGCCTCCAATATGTAATGTCCCCTTCCTAAGAGCGGTTGGTGTTTCCGTGCTTAAAATCATATTAGAAAATAAATCTAATTAGGTAATAAGGATAATCACGAAATCCTTAACTAATCAAGCTAATCTTAAACATAAAGCAATGAAATGAATACATAAATAAAGAAATTAAATAATTGAAAAATCCCCTCAAATATATTGTAGCTTCCATTGTTCTTCTCATCTTTGTGGTATAGTGGCTCTCAGATATTGTGCTAGTAACCTTCAAATGGCACAAGGATTTTGAAGTTTGTGATTGTTGAGAGAAGAGAAATGATCTTGTATTTATATATTGTTGGAATATATTGGGTGGGAAATATAATTGAAGTGTTGATTGATAGTTGAACTGATTTAATTGATCAGTCAACTCATTTTGATTGATCTGTTAAGTGGATTGATTGGAGAGATAACTCAATTGATTGACTAGATGACTCAATTGATTAGACGGTTGAGTGGATTGATTGATTAGAAGACTGAATTGATTGAGGGGAAGATTGAATTGATGGGTTAGTCAAAAAAGATGATTGGGAGTGAAAAGGGGAGATTGAAGAGTTAACTGAATTAACTGACTAGTTAACTGATTTGATCAATTAGTCATGATTTTCAACATGTGCTGTAGAATTTTGAATTGAAATTCAATTTCATGTTTATTTGGATTTGAATTTTGATTTTTGAATGTTGAAATGCACATGAAATTTATTGAAATGGGGTCAAATTAGAATTTGGGGAATCGGAAGAATGAAATTAATTAATGAAATAATAGATTATTTAATTAAAGAATAAATCATAATTAATTAAATAATTAATATTTAAGATAAGGTTAAAATGATGAATTGATTAAGAAGTGGAAATCCAATAATTAGTATTTGTAGAAGGTGATGATTGAGTTAGTTGAGAAGAAATGTGATTAAATTAATTAAAGAATTAAAGAATTACTTAATTAATTAGATGAATAATTAGTATGTGATTGATGAGATAGTTTTAGGTGTCTACATTTGCCCCTATTTGAGACAATGTTGGAATGACAGAGTTTCAAAGAAAATGAAAAAATTGTGCTCCAGTATGCCCCAACAATGGAAGTAGAATGCCCCCTCAAGAGATTGTTTGTGCATTGAAGGCATGAATGATCTCTCGAAAGGAGAAGAATGTTATATAAGAAATGGAAAAATGGTTAGTTGATGACATGAATGGGTTTGAATGGATAGAAGAAATGGCTAGAGTGATTTGTAGATTGATTAAGTGATTAGATTGATTGGATTCATAACATAAAGATCAAGTCTGGTTTCAGGAAGGACATATGTTGTATAAGACAAAGATTATCAAAAACATCTAATTTCAAGAAGGATACATCTTGTATAAGACAAGATTTGTGAAAGTTGGATGAATGATGAAAAGTGAACTCACAATAATGGTTCCCACTTTTTTGCCAACTTTGACACTGAGATGAACATTTTTAAAATAATCTTCACTTTCCGACACCTATAACTTTTAAACCATTAAGAATTTGAAGATGATATAAATTAGTGATTTGTAGCATCTTGTCTACAGATTCTAAATATATTGTTTTCAAATTTTTTTGAAGAAAATTGTTTTATTTTTCCATCTCCCTTGAAAAGTAGTTTTTTACAACAAACATTTTTTAAGAGTGATGTGCCTCCTGAAACACATCTTTTTTCTATAAATGATAAAAACTCAATTCTTTTGAATTTTGGTTTGTAACATCAATATTCAAGGCATGGAGTTGATTTGATAGTGATATGTTGAATATTTTTCATCTTATTAAGTGTTCAAGTCAGACTAATTATAATTTAGACATAGGTGTACGTTTGAACTCATAACTTGTTTTATATATCAAAATTCATTTTTTTCGCTAAAAAGAAGACATCAATATGTATGGCATAGATATTTTCATAATTTTTTTGAATTAGTTTACTTTTTTTCCCAATGTGTTGAGCAAAGAAGTTCATGTTCACTAAAAAAACAATATTTCGTAAAATTTAAAAAACAAGATCATAATAAACTCACAATGTAATAAAATTATAGTTGTTGGAAAGCTTTCTTCGAGCACTACCATCCTATATTTTTGGGTTGTCAAGATTCTTTCATATGAGCCTTGAACTAGAGGTTTCAAGGCTAGAATTTTGAAGAATTTGGGAGAGAGATGTTTATAAATAGAAATGTTTTATTTCATTTTTTCAAACACAAATTATCAAAGTATTTTGCATTTTTTAATGAAAGAAAACATTTTAAGGTTATTTTAAGGGCAACAATTTGAAGGTCATTTTGTGGGCAACAAATTTAAGCCATTTGAAGATATTTGAAGGTTATTTTAAAGGAATGGGGAACAAGAAGAGAAGGCAAAATAAGACTTCAAGGAAGTATTTATCTGACACGGAACAAAGATATTGAGAACTGAGAATGGAAAGATACTATGGACGTATCTTTACTTAATTTCTAATTAATTTTATATGTATTACATACTGAAAATTGCATTTATTTGATTGGTTAAATATTTTTTATGTAATAATTTTTATGAAAATTATTTTAAATAAATTTAATTAAATTAAATTAATAATTTTTAAAATAATTCTATCTTAATTATTTCTAAATTATGTTATTTTTATTAAACGTTGTTAAGTGTGTTTGTGTTTTTTTAAATTATGGGATATTTTGAATAAATGAATTAAAAATAATCAAATTTGAAATTAGTTTATGATGCCCTACTTAAATCTTTTTATAACTCCTCTCTCTCTCTTTACAACCTCTATTTTTCTAGAAAGACTTTAAATTGGGACATATATATCTAGAGTAACAAGTTCATAAATTGGAAATGGTTGGATTAAAAATAATCTCGTTTTAATTAAAAATAATTTTATTTTAATTTGAAATAATGTGTGTCTTTGCATTTCAAATTTCTAGTCTAATTGGGCTCACACGATTTCATTGATATTTTCTTTGTTTGTTGAAGTTAATTAACTTGCTTGGTGTGTCTAGTGCCTTTGACATGTTGTGTTTAGTTTAGAACCCAAAGTGATAACAAAATTATCCTCTCCCCTCGCCTTCCATTGGATCTTGGGTGTAAGAGAAATTTTTATTATCTTTAGAGGGCCTTCCTCCCATCTTGTGAGAGGGAACGACCCAAGCAGAATTTTGTTTTGGCCCACTATACAAAATATTGTGGTTTTAGATGAAAGTCCCTTATCACCTGGTGCCAATGTGTTATACTGACATAAGTCTCCTCTAGTGCCATTTCATGCAATAAAACTTGTAGAGCGTAAACTCTGCAGACTATGAGGCCTCATTTAACATGAGTGAAATGTTGCATGTATAGCCACTAGATTCCCCAAAACATGACTAGACACCTTTAGATTAGTGGCCCACCCTTTTTATGACTGAACATCACAATAGCTTCAGTGCAAGGGGATAGCTAGTTTCCCCCCCAAGATACTCACCATAAGGCTCACGTGGGATGAGAAAGAAATCCTCGGCTTAGAATAAGCTACTTGTAGCTTTCTGAGGAGAGGGTGATAGGGTTATCCTTCCAGTTCTAGAGGCCCCTAGTTGTCCACTCACAAAAAAGGTAAAATTAGTGAATACACCCCTCAAGGTGTCCCTACACTTCAGCCGACAGAGACTCTAGGTTGTGGGATGAGGTTATTGCCATGAGAACAATGTCCTTAGGCTAAGAAAGTGTCTAATGTTTTTTTGATTGTGCTAGACTTGTGGAAATTTGGGCTAATTCAACCTATAGAACATACACATAACGATCATTTTGAAAAAAACACCTTCAGACATTGTGTTTGCATTGTTTGTTGTGTCTTCTTGCAACAAAAACATTCAAACAAACATTTTCAATATCAACATAAACCATGTCTGTGTTTAGTAAAACCAGCCTTGGTCCCACATAGTCAATCATTTACCTTCATTCACAATCCCTCCTACATAAAAGGTTGATTTGTTGTCCTTTCTTGCAAACACACTAGATTAAGTAATTTATTAGATCTTGTGTGGGTTAGAAACATCAAACTCGCAACAATACTTTTGTAATTTGTCTCATCAAATATTTTAGCACCATTATCTCTACACAACACAAACCCATGAGAACTTGTAGATGATGCTCGTCACAATCAATCATATTGAATTTCTTCAACATACACTTTGCATACTCGTTTGACGAATAAAACTTTCATCCTTACTTTGCTAAACCTATATTCCTAAAAAATATTTTATAATACCTATATATCTTTCATTTCAAATTCATTCACCATAGAAATTTTGAACTCATTCTTCATCTTAGAGGTACTACACATACACAAAAAATCATTAACATACAAACCTTTCATAAGTTAGTACTACGACATATCACTAAGTGGTTCCCTTATCAAATCCATCATCTTAGGCTCCCATTTGGTTTTCTTGTAAACCTCTCTCTCTTATTTCTTTTTAGTACCCCTCTCTCTATCCCCTTAAGTCCATTTCTAGGACCTCTCTTTTTTAGGATCTCTTGAATTAGGACCTCTCTTTTTATGATCTCTTATTAGGACCTCTCTCTAGATTAGAAATTTATATATTTTAATTTTGGTGGATTAAAAATAATAGATAGTTTTAATTTAAATTAGATCTTTAGGTCTCCTCTCTCTCCCCTTAAGTCTTCTTACGACTAGATCTTTTCTCTGTCCTTTTAAAAAGTCTTGAATCTACCTCTCTCTCTCTTTAAATGAGTTTAATCTAGGTCTCTCTCTCTCTCTCTCTAGACCCTTAAGTCTTTTTTGCTCTCTTTTTGTAGGATCTCCTTTTAGGACCTTTATAAGATTACTATATATACATATCATCTTTTATGTGCAGAATAAGCTCAACAAGAAGGAAGTTCTCAAGCGGGAGTTAAGGCAAATGAGGTTTAAGAACACATTATAGTTGAATAACATAGGGAGAGGCCCAAGTTGAATCAATGGAGGTCAAAGGAGAGGGGTCAGGCTCCTTACCTCCTATCGGTATGGATGAGCATATTTTGAGTCTAGCTAAAAAGGTGAAGATAAATATTTCTTATAAAAATTTGGATCATTTACTTGAAATGGATTTGAATGAGTTGAAATGTCTCAGTGAAGAACCTAGACATACTAAAAGGAGGTCGATGAATAAAAGTGTAAAATAAATAATGTCTAATTTCAATAATCTTGATACTACACTAGAGAAAGCTCAATTGTTATCAATTGCACTTACTCGTAATCAGTTAATAGATCCATTAAGATTGTTGGGTATAGATACAACATGTAAAAAGAGGAAAACTTCTTAGCTAAAAAAGGCTATTGTTGAAAATGTTAAGAAAGGTTTGGTGAACATTGGTAAAGAAATCTCAAACAGTATATAAGACCATTTCAAGAAGAGTGATGTTGACATCTTTAGTAAATGAAAGAATGCCTCAAAAAAGACAAATCTCTTCATTGTCATCTGAGTTTGGTTTTAGTAGAAGGACAATATCAAAATATGTAAAATGGAGAAATACTTTTGATGATACTACCTCAGAAGGCAACTGGGCAATTATGTGTAGAGCTCCTCGTTCTAATAGGATTGAAGATGTTGTTAGGAATTTGGTTACAAGTTTTTGGAATGATAATACTCATCCTTCATCAAATAGTATAGATGCTATCAAGCATAGGATTGGCCTTGATCCTTATGATCTCCATGTAAAACATTGGTTAGACACAACATAACACGAATTGTATATGTCGTTTACTAAATCATATAAAGATTGGACAAACAATGTTTGAAAGGTTAAGGCCACAGTAAGTGAAGGTAAGAAAAGTCTTTGAAACTACTTGTTGTCAATATTACATTAAATTTGATCTGTACTATCAGGTGTTTCAAAATGTTAGAGAAGATAGTGATGGCTATGAAAATGCTCCTCCTAAACGAACAAGTCAATTCATAGCATCCATCTTATGTGATAAATTAGATGATATTGTAACCGGTCAAATAGATTGCATAAAAGGAATTTGTGGAGTATGTGGAGAGTTGGCTAAATTGATTTTGAGAGATGAAGATACTGACATGACAAAGATGGTAAATTGAGTTACAAGTACAAAAAGTTTGAAACAAAATTTGGAAAGGAATCTACAAGGTTAGATTATGTAGAAGAGATGCCTATTGGAACATTTATGAAAAAAATTCTTAAGTTGATAAAACCATACATATGCCATGGTTTTTTTGTCAAGTGGCAAGCAGAACAATTTCAAACATTAAGAGACACTTTCCCACTTGGAACTATTCTATTAGTAGTGGACTTCGCAGAAAATTACTCTTGTGCACATCAAAAAGAGATTCAATCAGAGTATTACTTTTCAAAGCAAATCACTATTATGGTGCATGTGTGTTATCGACATGCACAAATGGATTTGGATGTTGTCAACAGTACATTTGAAAATCATGTCATTAAGAAAGAATACCACTTATATATTAGTGATGATAAGGATCATGACACACTTGGTGTACAACATTGCTTCAAGATCTTTTTTGAATATTTGAAAGAGAGACATAACAATAGTTAAACATTTTGTTTGGTCGGATGGATATGCAACACGATTCAAATCTTCAAGGCCATTTTATGCACTATGTAGATATCATCAAAATGATAAAATATCACATGTTTGGAGTTTGTTTAGAGTGGGCGTGGAAAGGGTGAACATGATGGTGCAGGAGCTTGTATCAAACGTGCTCTAAGAAAACATCAAATAAATTATACATAAGATCGTATAGATGATGCGCATGATGTTGTTGAATGGTGTAAGAAACACTTTGTGCAGCCAAATTATCCCGGTTCATCATCAAGAACATATAGGCCCATTCCATATAGAGTGTTTTGGGAGATATCAAATACGTGATCTCTTTTCAAAAATATATAATAAAACAAGAATTGTCTTAGAAGTAAATTAAATTAAATTTAAATGTTTAGTTCATTTTTACAAAGATGTGAGTGTACACGTACATTTTGCAGATGTGGATAGAAGATCAATGCATGGATGCAAGAGCGTGGAGAAAACAAGATCTTTGCATTGTGTCATGAGTACAGATAATTGCCCATGAACATTGTATAGTAGGGATTATTCATGTTTTTGTTCTAATTGCATTTTAGAAAACTATGTTAATTGCAAGAACCGAGAGCTTGGATATGTCAGTGAATGAAATTTGGTGCCACTAGTTGTTACTGACACATACGAGGAAAATGAGGACAAAATCTTTGAAGGAATTCCTTTGTCTTCTACTAATTTTGGCCATATTTTAGGATTAATTAAAAGAGGTATGTATGCATGTACATGTATATAACTTTAAAAATTATATATCTTTTAAAAATATTCCAAGTTTTTATCGATTACATTTTATTTATAAGTTTTAATTTTCCATGTAAATTTGAATTGCAAGAGATATTTTTGCAATCATAGCAGAAGTTGGAAATATAGAATGTGTTAGTTATTATTTATTACATTGCACATAAGAGAGAAAGAAATTAACAAAATCTGAAATGAGCGATGGAATATCCTTTCCCATAGGTTTGAACTGATTCATGTGTTTTTATTTATTTATTTTATGCGGTATGCATTTTTAATTTTAATACACTCACAAATTTTTGAACATAGATAAATTTGTTGTCTCTTATACATGCAAGCTCAATTGTAGTGCAAGGGACATATTTCAAACAAGTTAAAATTGTTCAACATGGGATTCATTTCACTGAATATCAAATTAATAACAAGGTATATTAGTATAGCCACTTGGTCATTGTTGTTAGCTTAGTTCTTCATACAGTTCCACGTCGCAAATGGTCTCAAAAGTGAAGATTGGATAGTGAAGATCATGAGAAAATATTAAATGTTATTGAAAAGTCTGAACCAATTGATGAGGTATGAGCTATTTAGCACACCAAAGTACATGTGTTTGAACCCATGAATTGAATTAATAAGACTTTAGAACTTGTTTTGAAACTTGGATAAACTATTAAATACATTAAAGTGTTTGAATTTAAGACATGTGATATATATATGGCTTGTGCGGACCATATTGTTTAGTTAAATATAAAATTTTCAATTATATTAAATTAGGATGTATGACTAATGTACATGTTAAATAATAGTACACGTGTGTATGTAAAGTAAATTGGGATGTGGATGAGTTGAAAATGTCTTAAGGGGACATGCACAATTAGGATGTATATATCTAATTTTAATGCACATGCATAATTTGTAAGTTAAAATAATTTAGCATGTATGTAAAGTAAATTAGAACATGTATTCATTTAATTAAAAATGCATTTGTTATAAATTTGATATTAAATTAGGACATGTGTGTAAATTTGAATAGGTCTTAAGGGGGTCACATGTTCAATTAGGATGTATATATCTAACTTTAAATGCACATGCATAATTTGTAAGTTATTCAAATAATTTAGTATGTATGTATTTAAATAAATTAGTATGTATTCATTTATTTAATTGCATTTGTATGAAATTTGATATTAAATTAAGACATGTGTAAATTTGAATACATGTCTTAAGGGGACATGTACAACTAAGAAGTATATATCTAATTTGTAATTTATATGCATAATTTATAATTTATTTAAATAATTTATTATGTATGTAAAGTAAATTAGGATACATATAAATGCCAAACATATAAAGTATATCAAATGTATATAAAGGTAAACAAACAACACATGTTTGGGAAAGTCTATATAAAGTATGTCTAAATGTAACAATGTGTCTATGAAAGTCCATGATGTATATAAAAAGATAAACATGTGTACTGCAGCACGACACATGCTAGAAAGTGGCAGATAGGTCTGAATCATGTCGGCCACGAATGGAGCGACCCTCTGAGTGAGAGTACTAGTCTAATGGATATCCAATTGACCCCTGCAAAAGTAGAATATAAATTAAATATCTCTACATGTATAGATATTAAATTATCAAATAGACTATTAAAATATATTGTAATGTACATGTACAAAATCCATAACCAAATTGTCCACTAGTAGGTGTAGCATCGAAATAATCTTGCCTATGCACACGCTTTGAGGTCAAGCTAGGAGTGACATGAGGTAATTGTTACATGCACATTTTAGGATTAGTTTAAAAAATAAATGATACTCTAGTTAAATTATAGAAATTGTATCCATTAAAAATATGCATGCATATATCAACATTTTTTATTTATCAAAAATTACGTGCACATGTACCTGTGTATCAGGAGGTATAGTCTGATCATCTCCTGCGATCATATCAGCCATATCACCTACATCTTCATATCTCTCTCTGGCAGTACAAATGATTGAGGAGTGTAAGGGGCTATGTAGATGATTGGGCATCCATGAAGTGTTTGATGCTAGTAGCATATCCATATAACCAGTCTGGCCCAAATCATGTAGCTACTACTCAAATGAAGCCAAGCCCTCATCTATGATATGGACCTGATCAACCTGTATCTCCACCTCTGCAAAAACAATGTGATATGTAGGTGGATCACCTAGAGCATACGTAGACTGATGAGAATGTTGAGAATGCCCCAGCGTATGAGTCACTCTAAGAGTCTCATCTATAACATTAGCCAATGGTATCTGAAGTCGGGATGAAATGAAATGGTATGCATGTAAGAGGTCCTCAAATAAATACTAAGACAATTGTATATGTCGAGCACCTCCTGATATAGCTGCTACATCATCTAGTGAGGGGATGTTAGCGGTAACATATTGATCTAAATCAGCCACCCCGTGATTGGAAGATGCACTTATGGATGATCTCGAACGTGGTCGAGTCATCATGTATCTACCCAACCTATTTGAAGAAATCATGGTTTTTGCTGATGCAATATCTCAAATGGTATCAATTGCTTCTCTCTAAGAAGCAATCACAGCGTGATCAGTTGTGGGGGTGAGGGTTGGGGCTATTGCCAGAAATCTCTGACCAACAAGTTGCCTCTGTGTGGATGCCTGTCTATCACCCCTATGATATAAATCTCTATCAGCAACTCTACCCCTCCCTTATCCGTAATATCCTAGAAGGTCAAGGTAGTTGGGTTTCATACCCAAATGAACCTTAATGTACACCTACTAAGCAAAGTATAATGGTGTATGGTCGTTATTAGGATAACAATCATAAGTATCTAAGAAACATGGGCATATCTCGCTGCCACTATTGGATCAATGCATTGTGTCACCTAGTATGCTATCACCTTACTCTTCTCCTAATACTGGAGAAAACATCGTTCTTTAATGATTTCCTTGGGGACTCCCTTCTGCACGTCCTTCAAGGAATCATTACCCCTCACATAAACCCTCAACTATCTAAAAATGGAATCAATAACATGTGGGGAATATGATGTGTGGCTCCCCAGTCTATCCCTCAATGTCTACAAACTTCATAAATGGATTCACATATACAATTGTGCATGACATTCGTATGTGGATCGTCTAAAATAGTTCTCAATTTCTACATCTCTTGGTCACTATGGCAAAATATGGTCCCAATATCTAGCACCACTATGCATGAGGAGCCTGGTCTGGCTATACACGCTCTGTATTACAAGTCTGATCCACCATCTATCTAGGTGGACCATAAAGTTAGAATTTATGTAAGTGTACATGAGCGCGCACACACACATGAAGAGCATTCAAATTAAAACATTACAGTAAAATTGTTAAATTTCTATTATTTCTTAATTATGAAATATTCAAGAGAGAGAGAGAGAGAGAGAGAGAACGAAAGAGAGATCATTAAGCATTAAATTAAAACATGAAACTCACATAATTCAAATTAAAATGTTATTAAAGATAGAGAGATCATTATTTATCTATATGTCATGTTAAATTAAAACATTAATGAGAGAGAGAGAGGGAGATCATTAATGACAAAGAGAGAGGGAATCATTAATGACAGAGAGAGAGAGAGATCATTAAAGATCACTAAAGTAAAACATTAAATTAAAACACGTGAAGAGCATTATAATTAAGGGAAGAGAGAGAGAGAGAGAGTAGATCGTATACTAATTCAAACATTATATTTATAGTACAAACATGTATTACGGGGTCATATGGGGTCACACATGGTGTTAGAACACCGTATGACCCCTTAGGACACAATATGAACCATTACGACATCATATGGTCCTAATGGTTCATATAATGTCCTAAAAGGTCATATAGTGTCATTAGGGTTCATATGGGGTCTTAAGGGATCACACATGGTATTAGAACATTGTATGACCCCTTAGGACACCATATGAACCATTACGACATCGCATGGTCCTAATGGTTTATATAGTGTCCAAAGGGGTCATATGGTGTGGTTAGGGGGCATATGGGGTCTTTAAGGGTCACACACGGTGAACTAGAACACCGTATGGCCCCTTAGGACACCATATGAACCATTACGACATCATATGATCCTAATGGTTCATATAGTGTCCTAAGGGGTCATATGGGGTCGTTGGTGGTCATATGGGGTCCTAAGGGGTCACACATGGTGTTAGAACACCGTATGACCCCTTAAGACACCATATGAACCATTACAACATTGTATGGTCCCAATGGTTCATATAGTGTCCTAAGGGGTCCTATGGTGTCGTTAGGGGTCATATGGGGTCTTAAAGGGTCACACATGGTGTTAAAACACAGTATGACCCCTCAGGACAACCCCTCAGGACACCATATGAACCATTATGACATCGTGTGATCCTAATGATTCATATAATGTCCTAAGAGGTCATATGGTGTTGTTAGGGGTCATATGGGGTCTTAAGGGGTCACACATGGTGTTATAACACTGTATGACCCCTCCGGACACTATATGAACCATTATGACATCATATGGGCCTAATGGTTCATATAATGTCCTAAAGGGTCATATAATATCGTTAGGGGTCATATGGGGTCCTTAACTGGGTCACACATGATGTTATAACACCGTATGACCCCTTAAGACACCATATAAACCATTAGGACATCGTATTGTCTTAATGGTTCATATAGTGTCCTAAGCGGTCATATAGAGTCATTAGTGGTCATATGGGGTCCTAAGGGGTCACACATGGTGTTACAACACCATATGATCCCTTAGGACACAATATAAACCATTAGGACATCATATTGTCTTAATGGTTCATATAGTGTCATTAGCGGTCATATAGTGTCATTAGGGGTCATATGGAGTCCTAAGGAGTCACACATGGTGTTAGAACACTATATGACCCCTTAGGACACTATATGAACCATTAGGACCATATGATGTCATAATGGTTCATATGGTGTCCTAAGGGGTCATATGGTGTCCTCAGGGGTCATATGGGGTCCTAAGGGGTCACAGATGGTGTTAGAACATCGTATGACCCCTTGGGATGCCATATGAACACTTACGACATCATATGATCGTAATGGTTCATATAGTGTCCTAAGGGGTCATATGGTGTCATTAGGGGTCATATGGGGTCCCGAGGGATCACAGATGGTGTTAGAATACCATATGACCCCTTAGGACACCATATGAACTCTTACAACATCATATGGTCCTAATGGTTCATATAGTGTCCTAAGAGATCATATGGTGTCGTTAGGGGTCATATGGGGTCTTAAGGGCTCACACATGGTGTTAGAACACCGTACGACCCCTTAGGACATCATATGAACCCTTACGACATCGTATGGTCCTAATGGTTCATATAGTGTCGTAAGGGGTGATATGGTGTCATAAGGGGTCATAAGGGGTCCTAAGGAGTCACACAAGGTGTTAGAACACTGTTTGACCCCTTAAGATACCCTATGAATAGTGTCATAAGGGGTCATATGGTATCATTAGGGGTCATATGGGGTCCTAAGGGGTCACACATGGTGTTAGAACATCGTATGACCCCTTACAACACCATATGAACCATTATGGTATCATATGGTCCTAATGGTTCATATATTGTCCTAAGGGGTCATATAGTGTCGTTAGGGGTCATATGGAGTCTTGAGGGGTCACACATGGTGTTAGAACACCGTACGACCCCTTAGGACACCATATGAACCATTACGACATCGTATGCTCCTAATAGTTCATATAATGTCCTAAGGGGTCATATGGTGTTGTTATGGGTCATATGGGTTCCTTACTTCGGCCACAGATGATGGTAGAACACTGTATGACCCCTTAGGACACGATATGAACCATTAGGACATTGTATGGTCCTAAAGGTTCATATAGTGTGGTGCAGGGAACCCTCTTGGTCTTTGGATTTCATTTGTTGTTTGAGTGTTGGATAGGTGGTCTTAGACCCTAGGATGGTGTGTTGGATCAGTTTGGATACTTTGAATGTAATAAAGAACCCACTTGTAAGGCCAATTGGCTCTAAGGTCATTTATAAACCTAGAGACCAAATTAGGCCATGGTGTTCATGTAGTGTAGGAGGAATGTTGATAGGTTGTCTTGAGTTGTTTTAGGCCTAGGATAGGTCTGCTAGGTCCATTGGGGACTTGTGCACTTCAAAAGTGTCAAAATTGCAAAATTGTCAAAAGCGGCTAAGCAACATTTTCCCACCGATTGGAGAAAAATGTTCCAATGGACATAACCACTTGAAAACAATTGTAGCCATTGGGGGAAGGCCTATTTAGGCTTCTCAGATCATCCATGTTGATGTTGGATGAGGTGTGTAAAGATTTGGTGGTTTGAGTAACAATAAAACTCATATTTTACCCAATTTCTATTGTTTTCCCTACTGTACAATCTGACAGAGGATTTACTTTCATGGAATTTTGAATTAGTTGGATTGTGGCACGAGCGCGGGTTCGAATGCAAGTGGTTTGACTCCAATTGGTAGAGTTTGGAGCGAGTTGTGGGCAGTTTACCAAAAATTGTCGTTCCAAACCCCAGTTAATAGGGTTTCACCAAAGATGTGGCCCTAACTTACAAATTACTTTGTGGAATTCAACGGCCTCTTGGAAAATGCAAGTTAGGGGTGTGTACACTGGGATTTCAAAAGGGTGGAATCTGGGAGTTAGGTTTGGTGTGGTTACCACCAAAACCTAGGCTAAACAAGACAATGCATTTAGTCTAGCCTACAAGAAGGAATATGCAGACAGTCGCCTAGGGAGTGTTTGGTGACTGGTCTAATGGTGGATTTGGTCTATTAGAGTCCAATGGAACATGTCCAAGTGGTGATTTTGGTTCCCCAACCCCATCTTCAAGTAGTTGGTTTGGAAAACAGGCCGAATTAAGCCTATTAGGTATGTAAACTCAGTAGGTTCTTAGGGGTGCTAGAGTAGAGTGAAACCTCAATCTCTTGGGATTGGATGTAAATCTCAAAAGGGTATTCAAATCTATAATTTGTCCTTGGAGTGTTTTGAAAAAACTTTGAATGATTTGGGAAATACCAGTGTGGCAGGGCTATTAGGATTAGGCCTAGATAGGGGTTCCTTGACCCTGGTGCAAAAAGGAGACTTCCAGACTTGGTTGGAAGGCTAGGGTGAGTGATCTTAGTTGTTAAACAATCCAAACCCTCGTTAGAAAGTGCAGTAAGTGACTGGTTGCATGTGTGTGTGTTGAACCCTAGTTGTAGGGTTGTAATAGGCCTTAGACAAGGCATAGAGGGGTGATTTTGGGTCTTCTTACCTTCTAGTTGCCCACTCTGCATTAGGTGGAGAAGACACTAGTGATGGGAGAAGGATGACAAACGTTGGATTGGCCAAGTTGGTAAGGGAGCAGACATCAGCAAAGAAAGAGATGAGAAAATAATTAGATAGGTTGAAGGGTAAGATGGACAAAAAACAAGGAGACTCTGATGAAGAAGAAGACGGAAATGATGATGATGCCCTTTTGCAGGCAAGAGAGAGGATACCTGCAGATCAAAGAAGTTTCCTTGAAGCCCTTGAGAGAGTAGGTAGTTGAGATGACAAAGCAAGCCTACCTATGTTCACTAGGAAGATGAACCCAGAGGAAGTCATGGATTGGTTGGAGGCCTTAGAGAACCACTTTGAGTGTGAAGATGTGCCCAAGAACCAAAAGATGAAGACTCCTAAGTCTAAGATGAAGGGATTCAAGCTTAGTTGGTGGAACTTCTTGCAAAATGAGAGAGTAGAAGAAGGGAAGAACACCATCTCATCATAGAAGAGGATGATTGCAGAGGTGAAAAAGCAATTTGTACCCGAGGATTATGAAGTGACAATGCACAAGAAGTTGCATAGCCTGAGACAAAAGGATTTGGATGCGACTGGATACACAAAGGAGTTTCACGAACTGTCCTTAAGAGAAAAGGTGCCAGAGAATGAGAAGCAAAAGTTGGCAAGATACATGAATGGCCTCAAGTATGCCATTCAAGATGAACTAAGTCTCTTTAATCCTGAGATAATTCATAAATGCTAACAAATGGCAATAAGAATTGAAGAAAAGTTTAGAAGAAAGGGAGATCAGAAAGGTAGAGGAAGAGGAGGAAACTTTAGAAGAAGAGGCAGATTTGGTGGAAGTGGAATATCTCCTAAACCACAAGGAGAGTCAAGTAATCAAGAATCAAAAGAAGAACAAAGTCACACGGGTAGTTTCAGAGGAAGAAGACCAAATGGTCGAGGTAGATTTGGAGGCAGAGGAGCTAATGTGTTCACTGGAAGATGCTTCACATGTAATCAAGTTGGCCACCAATATTTCAGATGTACGGAAAAGCAAGGTTCTAGCAGTCAAGGTGGGGAAATAAGATTTCATTTGGCACAAGAAGAGGACACCCAAATTGTGAATTCACCTTCAAGGCATGCAGATCAAGAGCAAGGGGAGTGTTTGATGTTCCAAAGGACCCTCTTGAAGGTACCAATCATAAAGGAGCCACCACATAGGAAATCATTGTTTAGAACTTCTTGCAAGGTAAGTGGAAACGTATGTAGATTCATTGTGGACTCAGGGTCAACTAATAATCTTTCTTCAATAGAGATGGTTAGCAAACTTGGATTGAAGAAACTTCCTCACTCCTATCACTACAAAGTCTCTTGGTTAAACAAAGAGCAGCAAGCCTTGGTAAGTGAACAAATTTGGGTTGATTTTCAAATAGGTGAATATAGAGACAAGATTTTGTGTGATGTTGTAGATGTGGATGCTTGCCATTTACTCCTTGGGAGACCATGGCAATATGATGCAAACTCAAGGCATAATGGGAAGAAAAATGTCTACAAGTTGACAAAAGATGGTGTGCAATACACTATGACCCCACTACCGGATGATGGTAAGGACAATCATGTTGTGACTATTGTCATGTTAGTAGGTAGGGAGGAGTTTATGCAGACAATCAAAGAGAAGGATTCCCCATGCTTTGCCATAGTGGTGAAGCCAAGAGAAGAAATGAGAAAGAAAGAAGAAGACAAGGTGCAAGAAAGGACTGCAGGTCCTAGAGAAGTGAAAGAGTTGCTGGAAAGATACAAGGGTATAGTTGCAAGAAGCAAACAAGAGACCCTGCCACCTTTTAAAGATTTAAGTCATTGTATTGACCTCATACCAGGCTCTACATTGCCCAACAAAGAAGTATATAAATTGACCACTTATCAGAATGAAGGACTTGCAAGGCAAGTACATGAGTTACTAGACAAAGGATTCATAAGGATGAGTATTAGCCATGAACAAGATCACAATCAGGTATAGGTTCCCTATGCCTCGGACAGAATACTTGATGGACTGTCTAGCAGGAGCCAAGTACTATTCTAAGGTGGGTTTGAAAAGTGGCTACCATCAAATCATGATAAGAGAGGGAGATGAGTGGAAGACTGCCTTCAAAATAAATGAAGGACTTTATGAATGGTTGGTTATGCCATTTGGCCTCTCAAATGCTCCTAGTACATTCATGAGACTCATGAATGAAGTCGTGAAACCTTTTATCAGTCATTTTTTTGTTGTGTACTTAGATGATATCTTGATTTTTAGCAAGAATAGGGATGAGCATCTAATACATTTGGATTTGGTGTTGAAAAGGTTGAATGAAGAGCAGATAAAGATCAATTTAAGAAAATGTGTCTTCTTGCAGGAGAAGTTAGTATTTCTTGGTTTTGTGATCTCCAAGAGCAGCCTCAAGATGGATCCATCCAAGGTGGAAGCAATCCTCAATTGGCCTACACCTAGAATTGTAAGTGAGGTAAAGAGTTTTCATGGTCTTGCAAGATTCTATAGGAAGTTTATTAAGAATTTTAGTGGTGTATGTGCACCTATGATTGACACTATAAAGGGGGGTAGAAAATGTTAGTTTGCATGGACTAGTCAAGCAGATAAGTCCTTTGAGTATTTGAAAAGAAGGGTAGCAGAGCAACCTATATTGGTTCTACCTAATTTCCATAAGGTTTTCACCATAGAAAATGATGCTAGTAACAAGACAGTAGGAGGAGTCTTAAGTCAAGAAGATAGACCACTAGCCTTCTTTAGTGAAAAATTAAATGAAGCCAAACCAAAGTACTCAACCTATGATTTGGAGATGTTTGCAATAGTCCAGTCTCTGAAGAAATGAAGGCATTATTTGTTGCTAAAAGAGTTTGTAGTTTATACTGATAACCATGCTCTGAGTTTCTTGAATAGATAGGACAAGTTGAATCACCAGCATATGAAGTGGATGGAATACCTTCAAGCATTCACTTTCACCATCAAGCACAAGAAAGGAGTAGCAATTAAAGTAGTTGATGCCCTTAGCAGGAGGAACTTGACAGTGAAGGAGATTTAGTTGGAGAGCATGGGCTTCAGTTCCATGAAGGATGTGTACCAAGGAGATGAGGATTTCAAAGAAGCATACCAAGTGTGTAAGGAAATGGGTGACAAGTACCATAAGGAGTTCTCAGATTTCATTTTACAGGAAGGTCTAATTTTCAAGGGAATCCAGCTTTGCATCCCTAAAGGCTCCATGAGAGAAAACATTGTGAAAGAGAATCATTGTGGGGGATTGGCAAGTCATTTCGGGATTGACACGACCCTTGAGTTGGTTAGAAGATTCTACTTCTGGCCAAGGATGCAGACTGAAATCAAAAAGTATGTGGAAGGTTTTATGATTTGTCAAAAGGCCAAGGGTAGCAGTTCAAATGCAGGTTTGTATACTCCTTTGCCCATATCAAATAAGCCATGGGATTTGGTCAGTATGCACTATGTATTAGGACTCCCAAAGACCAAACAGGGTTATGACAACATCTATGTAGTTGTTGATAGGTTTTCAAAAATGGCTCACTTTCTACCTTGTAAAACCACACATGATGCATCTCACATAGCAGGTATTTTCTTCAAGAAGGTTGTAAGGTTGCATGGTTTGCCACTGTCAATCATCTTAGATAGAGATTCTAAGTTTATTGGGCATTTTTCGCGAACACTGTGGAGAAGGTTCAGTACCAATTTGTCATTTGCATCAGCCTATCATCCCCAATCTGATGGACAGACTAAGGTCATCAATAGGTCACTTGGAAAGCTATTAAGGTGTTTAACTAAGGATCAAGGAGCTACATGGGATTCAATACTTTTCCAAGAAGAATTTGCATATAATGACTCAGTGAATTGGAGCACTGGTCACATTCCCTTTGAAATGGTGTATGGGTCACACCATAGAGGTGTATTGGAGTTGAGAGATGTGAAGGAATTGGAAAGAAGAAATGCACAAGCAGAGGACTCTGCAGAAGTGATGAGAGACATACACCACCAAGTAAAGGATAGGTTGGAACAAACCCATATACAAGCATGCAGCAGATAGGAAAAGAAGAGATTTGCAGTGTAAGGTTTGAGATATGGTGATGATATATCTCAAGAAGGAGAGACTCCCTAAGGAGAGATACACCAAGTTGATGATGAAGAAGATAGGTCCTTTCAAAATCATTCAAAAGTGTGGTAGCAATGCCTACAAGATTGATCTTCCTTCGGATATTAGCCTTTCTAACACTTTCAATGTTTCAGATATATATATGCATATAAAGGCCCTGTTACTGATGTGTTTGATGCAGGTCAAGATGATTCCAGCAGGGAAGAGATGTTACAAGACCTACCTAAGCAGCCTAAGCTTGAAGTTGAGCATGTACTTAACAAGAGGGTGAGTAAGAAAACAAGGAGGCATACCTACTCTAAGTACCTAGTCCAATGGAACTACAAACCCTTAGAAGATGCAACCTGGATGACAGAGTAGGCTTTGGAGAAGATTGGATGCAAGGTTTCAGATTTGCCAACTCAAGAGACTTGAGTTTTTTCTAGCCTCGGGAGTATGGTGCAAGAAACACTCTTGGTCTTTGGAATTAATTTGTTGTTTGAGTGTTGGATAGGTGGTGTTAGACCCTAGGATGATGTGTTGGATCAGTTTGGATCCTTTGGATGTAAAAAAGAACCCACTTCTAAGGCCAATTGTCTCTAAGGTCATTTATAAACCTAGAGAACAAATTAGGCTATGGGGTTAATGTAGTGTAGGAGGCATGTTGATAGGTTGTCTTGAGTTTTTTTAGGCCTAGGATAGGTCTCCTAGGTCCATTGGGGACTTGTGCACTTCAAAAGTGTCAAAATTGCAAAATTGTCAAAAGTGGCTAAGCAACTTGTCAAAGTTGCTAAGCAACATTTTCCCATCGATTGGAGAAAAAGGTTCCAACGGCCATAACCACTTGATAACAATTGTAGCCGTTGGGAGAAGGCCTGTTTAGGCTTCTGAGATCATCCATGTTGATTTTGGATGAGGTGTGTAAAGATTTGGTGGTTTGAGTAACAATAAAACTTAGATTTTACCCAATTTTCATTGTTTTCTCTACTGTACGATCTGACAAGGGATTTACTTGCATGGAATTTTGAATTGGTTAGATTGTGGTGTGAGTGCAGGTTCGAATGCAAGTGGTCTGACTCTAATTGGTAGAGTTTGGAACGAGTTGTCCGCAGTTTACCAAAATCTCTCATTCCAAACCCCAGTTCATAGGATTTCACCAAATATGTGGCCCTAACTTGCAAATTCCTTTGTGTAATTCAACGGCCTCTTGTAAAATGCAAGTTAGGGGTGTGTACACTAAGATTTCAAAAGGGTGGAATCTGGGAGTGAGGTTTGGTTTGGTTACCACCAAAACCTAGGCTAAACAAGACAATGAGTTTACTCTAGCCTATAAGAGCCTACAAGAAGGAATATGTAGACAGCAACCAAGGGAGTGTTTGGTGACCAGTATAATGGTGGATTTTGTCTATTAGTGGCCAAGGGAACATGTCCAAGTGGTGATTTTGGTTCCGCAAACCCATCTTCAAGTAGGTGCTTTGGAAAACAGGCCTATTAGGTCTATAAACTCAGTAGGTGCTTAGGGGTGTTGGAGTAGAGTCAAACCTCAATCTCTTGGGATTTGATGTAAAGCCCAAAATGGTATTCAAATCTGTAATTTGTTCCTGGAGTGTTTTGGGATAATTTTGAATGATTTGGGAATACCGATCTGGCAGGGCTACTAGGATTAGGCCTAGATAGGGGTTCCTTGACCTAGGTGCAAAAAGGAGACTTCCAAACTTGGTTGGAAGGCTAGGGTGATTGATCTTAGTTGTTAAACACTCCTGACCCTCTTTAGAAAGTGCATTAGATGACTGGTTGCATTGGTGTGTGTTGAACCCTAGTTGTGGGGTTGTAATAGGCCTTAGACAAGGCATAGAGGGGTGGTTTTGGGTCTTCTTACCTTCTAGTTGCCCACTCTACATCAGGCCTTAGACAAGGCATAGAGGGGTGGTTTTGGGTCTTCTTACCTTCTAGTTTGCAACTAGAAGGTAAGAAGACCCAAAACCACCCCTCTATGCCTTGTTTAAGGCCTATTACAACCCCACAACTAGGGTTCTACACACACTAACGCAACCAGTCACCTACTGCACTTTCTAAGGAGTTTTTGGACTATTTATAAAACTAAGATCACTCACCCTATCCTTCCAACTAAGTTTGGAAGTCTCCTTTTTGCACCCGAGTCAAGGATCCCCTATCTAGGCCTAATCCTAGTAGCCCTGCCAGACCGGTATTTCCCAAATCATTCAAAATTTTCCTAGAACACTTCAGGAACAAATTACAGATTTGAATACCCATTTGGGCTTTACATCCAATCCCAAAAGATTGAGACTCAACTTTGCTCTAGCACCCCTAAGTACCTACTGAGTTTACAGACCTAATAGGCCTAATTAGGCATGTTTTCCAAAGAAACTACTTGAAGATGTGGTTGCGGAACCAAACTCACCACTTGGACATGTTCCCTTGGCCTCTAATAGACCAAATCCACCATTAGACCGGTCACCAAACACTCCCTAGGTGACTGTCTGCATATTCCTTCTTGTAGGCTAGACTAAACACATTGTCTTGTTTAGCCTAGGTTTTGGTGGTAACCACACCAACCCTCACTCCCAGATTCCACACTTTTGAAATCTCAGTGTACACACCCCTAACTTGCATTTTCCAAGAGGACGTTGAAGTCCACCAAGCAATTTGCAAGTTAGGGCCACATCTTTTGTGAAACCCTATGAACCGAGGTTTGGAATGACAATTTTTCGTAAACTCCCCACAACTCGCTCCAAACTCTACCAATTGGAGTCAAACCACTTGCATTCAAACCCATACTCCACAATCCAACCAATTCAAAATTACATGCATGTAAATCCTCTGTCAGACCGTATAGTACGGAAAACAATGGAAATTGGTTAAAATTTGAGTTTTGTTGTTACTCAAACCACCAAATCTTTACACACCTCATCCCACATCAACATGGATGATCTCAGAAGCCTAAATAGGCCTTCCCCAATGACTACAACTTTTTTCAAGTGGTTATGACCGTTGGAACCTTTTTCTCCAATCGGTGGGAAAATGTTGCTTAGCAACTTTTGACAATTTTGCAATGTTGACAGTTTTGAAGTGCACAAGTCCGCAATGGACCTAGTAGACCTATCCTAGGCCTAAAACAACTCAAGATAACCTATCAACATACCGCCTACACTACATGAACCCCATGGCCTAATTTGGTCTCCAGGTTTATAAATGACCTTAAAGCCAATTGGCCTTACAAGTGGGTTCTTTATTACATCCAAAGGATCCAAACTGATCCAAGACATCATCTTAGGGTCTAAGACCACCTATCCAACACTCAAACAACAAATGAAATCCAAAGACCAAGAGGGTTCCTTGCACCATAATTGGTAGAGTTTGGATCGAGTTGTGGGCAGCTTACCAAAAACTGTCATTCCAAACCCCAGTTCATACGGTTTCACACAAGATGTGGCCCTAACTTGCAAATTCCTTTGTGGAATTCAACGGCCTCTTGGTAAATGCAAGTTAGGGGTGTGTACACTAGATTTAAAAAGGGTGGAATCTGGGAGTGAGGGTTGGTGTGGTTACCACCAAAACCTAAGCTAAACAAGACAATGTGTTTAGTCTAGCCTACAAGGAGGAATGAACAAATAGTCACCTAGGGAGTGTTTGGTGACCGGTCTAATGGTGGATTTGGTCTATTAGTGGCCAACGGAACATGTCCAAGTGGTGATTTTGGTTCTGCAACCCCATCTTTAAGTCGTTGCTTTGGAAAACATGCCTAATTAAGCCTATTAGGTCTGTAAACATAGTAGGTGCTTAGAGGTGCTGGAGCAGATTCAAACATCAATCTCTTGGGATTAAATGTAAAGCCCAAAAGGGTATTCAAATCTGTAATTTGTTCCTGGAATGTTTTGGGAGAATTTTTAATTATTTGGGAAATACCAGTCTGGTAGGGCTACTACGATTAGGCCTAGATAGGGGTTCCTTGACCCGAGTCCAAAGAGGAGACTTCCAAACTTGGTTGGAAGGCTAGGGTGAGTGATCTTAGTTGTTAAATAGTCCAAACCCTCCTTAGAAAGTGCAGTAGGTGACTGGTTGCATTGGTGTGTGTTGAACCCTAGTTGTGGAGTTGTCATAGGCCTTAGACAAGGCATAGAGGGGTGATTTTGGGTCTTCTTACCTTCTAGTTGCCCACTCCGCATCAGGTAGTATCAGAGCCATAAAGGTTCTTGAGGGTGGAAGAAGAAGATTGACAAGATATTAGAAGGAGAAGACACTAGTGATGGGAGAAGGATGACCAACGTTGAATTGGCCAAGCTGTTAAGGGAGCAGGCAGCAACAAAAAAAGATGAGAAAAGAATTGGATAGGTTGAAGGGTAAGATGGACAAGCAGCAAGGAGACTCTAATGATGAAGAAGAAGCGAATGATGATGATTCCCTTTTCCAGGAAAGAGAGAGGATACCTACAGATCAAAGAATTTTCCTTGAAGCCCTTGAGAGAGTAGGTAGCCGAGATGACAAAGCAAGCCTACCTATTTTCACTGGGAAGATGAACCCAGGGAAGTCATGGATTGGTTCGAAGCCTTAGAGAACCACTTTGAGTGTGAAGATGTGCCTGAGAACCAAAAGATGAAGACTGCTAAGTCTAAGATGAAGGGATCCACCCTTAGTTGGTGGAACTTTTTGCAAAATGAGAGAGTAGAAGAAGGGAAGAACCCCATCTCATCTTGGAAGAGGATGGTTTCATAGGTGAAAAACCAATTTGTACCTGAGGATTATGAAGTGACAATGCACAAGAAGTTGCATAGCCTGAGACAAAAGGATTTGGATGCGAGTGGATACACAAAGGAGTTTCAAAAATTGTTCTTAAGAGCAAAGGTACCAGAGAATGAGAAGCAAAAGTTGGCAAGATACATGAATAGCCTCAAGTATGCCATTCAAGATGAACTAAGTCTCTTTAATCCTGAGAGAATTCATAAATGCTATCAAATGGCATTAAGAATTGAAGAAAAGTTGAGAAGAAAGGGAGATCAACAAGGTAGAGGAAGAGGAGGAAACTTTAGAAGAAGAGGCAGATTTGGTGGAAGAGGAGTGTCTCCTAAGCCAAAAGGAGAGTCAAGTAATCAGGAATAAGAAGGAGAATGAAATCACAGGGGTAGTTTTAGAGGAAGAAGACCAAATGGTCGAGGTAGATTTGGAGGTAGAGGAACCAATGTTTTCACCAAAAGATGCTCCACATCTAATCAAGTTGGCCACCAATCTTTAAGATGTCCGGAAAAGCAAGGTTCTAATAGTCAAGGTGGAGAAAGAAGAATTCATTTTGCACAAGAGGACACCCAAAGTGTGAACTCACCTTCAAGACATGCACATCCGGAGCAAGGGGAGTGTCTAATTTTCAAAAGGACCCTCTTGAAGGTACTAACCGTCAAGGAGCCACCATAGAGGAAGGCACTGTTAAGAACTACTTGCAAGGTAGGTGGAAAGGTATGTAGAGTCATTGTGGATTCAGGGTCAACTGATAATCTTGCTTCAACAGAGATGGTTAGCAAACTTGGATTGAAGAAAATTCCTCACCCATGCCCGTACAAAGTCTCCTGGTTGAGCAAAGAGCAGCAAGCTTTGGTAAGTGAACAAGTTTGGGTTGACTTTCAAATAGGTGAATATAGAGACAAGATTTTGTGTGATGTTGGAGAGATGGATGTTTGTCATTTACTCCTTGCCAAACAATGGCAATATGATGTAGACTCAAGGCATAATGGGAAGAAAAATGTCTACAAGTTGACCAAAGATGGTGTGCAATACATTATGACCCCACTACCGGATGATGGTAAGGACAACCATGTTGTGACTAGTGTCATGTTAGTAGGTAAGGAGGAGTTTATGCAGGCAATCAAAGAGAAGGATACCCCATGCTTTTCCATAGTGGTGAAGTGAAGAGAATAAGTAAGAAAGAAAGCAGAAGACAAGGTGCAAGAAAGGATTGCAGGTCCTAAAGAGGTGAAAGAGCTATTGGAAAGATACAAGGATATAGTTCCAGGAAAGCAAACCAGAGACGCTGCCACCTTTCAGAGATGTGCATCACTGCATTGACCTCACACCAGGCTCTACATTTCCCAACAAAGAAGCATATAAATTGACCCCTGATCAGAATAAAGAACTTGTAAGGCAAGTACATGAGTTGTTAGAGAAAGGATTCATAAGGAAGAGTATTAGCCCTTGTGTTGTCCCTGCAGTATTGGCCCCAAAGAAGGAAGGTACATGGAGATTATGTACAGATTCAAGAGCCATCAACAAGATCACAATCAGGTATACGTTCCCTATGCCTCTGATAGAAGACTTGATGGACTGTCTAGCAAGAGCCAAGTACTATTCTAAGGTGGATATGAAGAGCCACTACCATCAAATCAGGATAAGAGAGGGAGATGAGTGGAAGACAACCTTCAAAACAAATGAAGGGCTTTATGAATGGTTGGTTATGCCATTTGGCCTCTCAAATGCTCCTAGTACATTCATGAGACTCATTAATGAAGTCTTGAAACCCTTTATCAATCAGTTTGTTGTTGTGTACTTAGATTATATGTTTATTTTTAGCAAGAATAGGGATGAGCATATAATACATTTGGATTTGGTGTTGAAAAGGTTGAATGAAGAGCAGTTGAAGATCAATTTACAAAAATGTGTAATCTTGCAGGAGGAGTTCGTATTTCTTAGTTTTGTGATCTCCAAGAGAAGCCTCAAGATGGATCCATCCAAGGTGGAAGCAATCCTCAATTGGCCTACACCTAAAAATGCAAGTGAGGTAAAGAGTTTTCATGGTCTTGAAAGCTTCTATAGAAAGTTTATTAAGAATTTTAGTGGTGTTTGTGCACCTATGACTGACACTATAAAGAGGGGTAAAATGTTAGTTTGAATGGACTAGTGAAGCAGATAAGTCCTTTGAGTATTTGAAAAGAAGGGTAGCAGAGCAACCTATATTGGTTCTACCTGATTTCCATAAGGTTTTCACCACAGAATGTGATGCTACTAACAAGGTAGTAGGAGGAGTCTTGAGTCAAGAAGGTAGACCAGTAGCCTTCTTTACTGAAAAATTGAATGAAGCCAAACAAAAGTACTCAACCTATGATTTGGAGATGTATGCAATAGTCCAGTCTCTGAGGAAATGGAGGCATTATTTGTTGCCAAAAGCGTTTGTAGTCTATACTGATAACCATGCTCTGAGTTTCTTGAATAGACAGGACAAGTTGAATCACTCGCATATGAAGTGGATGGAATACCTTCAAGCATTCACTTTCACCATCAAGCACAAGAAAGGAGTGGCAAATAAGGTAGTTGATGCCCTTAGCGGGAGGAACTTGACAATGAAGGAGATTTAGTTGGAGAGCATAGGCATGAATTCCATGAAGGATATGTACCAAGGAGATGAGGATTTCAAAGAAGCATACCAAGTATGTAAGGAAATGGGTGACAAGTACCATAAGGAGTTCTGAGACTTCATTTTGCATGAAGGTCTACTTTTCAAAGGAAGTCGGCTTTGCATTCCTAAAGGCTCCATGAGAGAAAACATTGTGAAAGAGAAGCATTGTGGGCGATTGGCAAGTCATTTTAGGATTGACACGATCCTTGAGTTGGTTAGAAGATTCTACTTTTGGCCTAGGATGAAGAATGAGACCAGAAAGTATGTGGAAGGTTGTATGATTTGTCATAAGGCCAAGGGTAGCAGTTCAAATGCAGCTTTGTATACTCCTTTCCCCATACCAAACAAGCCATGGGCTTCGATCAACATGGACTTTGTATTAGGACTCCCAAAGACTTTGCAGAAGTGATGAGAGACATACACCAACAAGTAAAGGGTAGGATGGAACAAACCTCAGACAGATACAAGCATGCAACAGATAGGAAAAGGAGAGATTTGCAGTTTAAGGTTGGAGATATGGTGATGATTCATCTCAAGAAGGAGAGACTCCCTAAGGAGAGATACACCAAGTTGATGATGAAGAAGATAGGTCCTTTCAAAATCATTCAAAAGTGTGGCAGCAATGCCTACAAGATTTAGCTTCCTCCGGATATTGGCCTTTCTAACACTTTCAATGTTTCAAATATATATGCATATAAAGGTCCTATTACTGATGTGTGTGATGTAGGTCAAGATGATTCCAGCAGGGAAGAGATGTTACAAGACCTACCTAAGCAGCCTAAGCTTGAAGTTGAGCATGTACATGACAAGAGGGTGACTAAGAAAACAAGGAGGCATACCTACTATGAGTACCTAGTCCAATGGAAGGACAAACCCTTAGAAGATGCAACCTGGATGATAGAGCAGGCTTTGGAGAAGATTGGATGCAAGGTTCCAGATTTGCCAACTCAAGAGACTAGAGTTTTTTCTAGCCCCGAGAGTATGGTGCAGGGCACCCTCTTGGTCTTTGGATTTCATTTGTTGTTTGAGTATTCGACAGGTAGTCTTAGATCCTAGGATGATGTGTTGGATCAGTTTGGATCCTTTGGATGTAATAAAGAACCCACTTGTAAGACCAATTGGCTCTAAGGTCATTTATAAACCTAGAGACCAAATTAGGCCATGGGGTCCATGTAGTGTAGGAGGCATGTTGATAGGTTGTCTTGATTTGTTTTAGGCCTAGGATAGGTCTACTAGGTCCATTGGGGACTTGTGCACTTCAAAAGTGTCAAAATTGTAAAATTGTCAAAAGTTGCTAAGCAACATTTTCCCACCAATTGGAGAAAAAGGTTCCAACAGCCATAACCACTTGAAAACAGTTGTAGTCATTGGGGGAATGCCTATTTAGGCTTCTAAGATCATCCATGTTGATGTTGGATGAGGTGTGTAAAGATTTGGTCGTTTGAGTTAGAATAAAACTCAGGTTTTACCCAATTTTCATTGCTTTCCATACTGCAAGATTTGATAGAGGATTTCATCGCATGGAATTTTGAATTGGTTGGATTGTGGTGTGAGTTCACATTCAAATGCAAGTGGTGTGACTCCAATTGTTAGAGTTTGGAGCAAGTTGTGGGCGGTTTACCAAAAACTGTCATTCCAAACCCCAGTTCATAGGGTTTCACCAAAGATGTGGCCCTAACTTGCAAATTCATATGTGGAATTCAATGGCCTCTTGGAAAATGCAATTTAGGGGTGTGTACACTGAAATTTCAAAATGGTGGAATATGGGAGTGAGGGTTGGTGTGGTTACCATCAAAACCTAGGCTAAACAAGACAATGTGTATAGTCTAGCCTACAAGGAGGAATGAACAAACAGTCACCTAGGGAGTGTTTGGTGACCGGTCTAATGGTGGATTTAGTCTATAAGTGGCCAAGGGAACATGTCCAAGTGGTGAGTTTGGTTCTCCAACCCCATCTTCAAGTAGTTGTGTTGGAAAACAGGCCTAATTAGGCCTATTAGGTCTGTAAACTCAGTAGGTGCTTAGGGGTGCTGGAGAAGAGTCAATTCTCAATCTCTTGGGATTGGATGTAAAGCCCAGAAGGGTATTCAAATCTGTAATTTGTTCCTAGAGTATTTTGGGAGAATTTTGAATGATTTGAGAAATACCGGTCTGGCACAACTACTAGGATTAGGCCTAGATAGGGGTTTGACCCGAGTGCAATAAGGAGACTTCCAAACTTGGTTGGAAGGCTAGGGTGAGTGATCTTAGTTGTTAAACATTCCAAACCCTCCTTAGAGAGTGCAGCAGGTGGTTGCTTGCATTGGTGTGTGTAGAACCCTAGTTGTGGGGTTGTTATAGGCCTTAGACAAGGCATAGAGGGGTGGTTTTGGGTCTTCTTACCTTCTAGTTGCCCACTCTGCATCAATGAACCATTAGAACATCGTATGGTCCTAATGGTTCATATAGTATCCTAAGGACTCCTATGGTGTCATTGGGGGTCATATTGGGTCCTAAGAAGTCACACATGGTTTAGAACCTCGTATGACCCCTTAGAACACCATATGAACCATCAAGACATCGTATGGCCCTAATGGTTTATATAATGTCCTGAGGGGTCATGTGGTGTCGTTAGGGGTCATATTGGGTCCTAAGGGGTCAGACATGGTGTTAGAACATTATAGGACTGGTTAGGACACCATATGAACCATTACAACATCCAATGGTCCTAATGGTTCATATAGTGTTCTAAGGGGTCATATGGTGTCATTAGGGGTCACATGTGGTGTTAGAACATTGTATGACCCCTTAGGACACCATATGAACCATTACAACATCATATGGTCCTTACGGTTCATATAATGTCCTAAGGGGTCATATGGTGTTGTTAGGGGTCATATGGGGTCCTAAGGGGTCACACATGGTGTTAGAATACTGTATGACCCCTTATGACATCATATTGTCCTAAGGGTTCATATGGTAGCTTCAGGGGTCATGTTGTGTACTAGGATGTTAAAAGGGGTCATAGAAGTTTTAATTTTTCTAATGTTTTAATTTATTATCTAAGTTTTCTAATGTTTTTTAAGTTTTAATTCATTATTTATTTTTTCTAACTATTTAATTTATTATCTAAGTTTTCTAACATTTTTCTAAGTTTTAATTTTGTTAACGTTTTTCTAAGTCTTAATTTAGTACCTAAGTTTTCCAAAAAAATTCTAACGTTTTTTCTGAAATGCTGAGAAAAATAATAAATATACAATTTTTTTATTTTTTTATTTTTTTGATCGGTAATACGTTGAAGCCGCAGTATTTTGAATTATTATTATTATGTTTGATTAGATTGGCCTTAGACCTTCCCCGTTTTTATGGAAGGCCAAGAGTCACAGCTTAGAATTCATTTTAGATGTCCTTATTGGGAATTGAACTTGGGTCTCCACAGTGAGAACCCAATGTTTTAACCAGTTAAGCTAAACCCTTTGGACAATAATAAATATACAATTATTTAATTAAAAAAAACAAATTAACAAACGAAAACTATTTTATTTATTATTTTTTTAAATAAATTTAGTTAAAAAAAATTATATTATTAAACAACAAAAAAGGGTAATTTTGTGCACCAGGAACAACGTAGGTCGAATGACGACTACTGAGGAGCATTGACTGGTGTTGACGGGACTCGTTGACGAAATATCCATGTAGAGTTTGCTCAAACTGCCTCAATGGAGCCCAAATGACAAGTTGAAAATGACAATTCAACTGTCATTTTTTGTTTATATCGATAGTTAAAAAAAATCGGTTGCCAAGGGTTCGCTCGAAGGGGGGTTCGGGCGAACCCTTTTTTGAATTAGGGTTCGCTCGAACTGTACCCCTATCAGTAGGTTTGCTCGAAGCCATAGGGGTAGTTCGAACGAACATAAGTAGTTCGTACGAACCTGTGTAAAAAAAAATTCCCACACCAGCGAATTTCCTTTGCAAGTAAAAATGGGAACCATTAATGTGGTTTCACCCTGAAGATATTAAGAAAGTGAAGAATCTTAGGAAATAGAACTGATTGATTGATTGATTGAATTGTTGATGTGAGGAAATGATGGAATTATAGATGAGATAAAGAGATTGGAAAAGATATAACCATGACTTCTAGTGCCTTTATTTTTAGCGCAACAAAGTTCATCATTGAGCCTTATTATGTATCAATGGAGCTTTGTACACCAAGGTATAAGGAACTAAGGTGTGAATGATAGCCCATTGCAGTAACAAACACATTGCAGACAATGAGTGAACCCCTCCATTTTGAGTGTAGCGCCAAGGGTCGAGGTATGTGCGATAGTCACAAGCATAGCTATCCTTGACTTTATTGTTGCATAGGATACTTGTCGAATGAACATACCAACACAGACACCCACTAGAAGTATTGCCCCAAAACTTCATCGGTTCACACCACAAACAGCAAACAAAGAAAAAATCCATACCCATTACAGCTCCTCTAGTCACTTGTGGACATCCTTGAGTAGCATAGTAACATGATTTGTCACTAAACAATAAAAGATAAAGACTAACTTGGACAAAATTCATTAGCCATACTGAATCGTGCCTTTTTTTGATTGCTTGATGTGATCGCTGATAATCTCTGGTTTCAGAAAGTTTGGACCTCGTTTAAGATTGACATGTCTGGTTTCGAGTGTATTATTTTATGTTTAAGAAAAGATAATGATCACTTGATAAGGATAGTTGATACAATTGATAAGAAATTTTGATCAGTTGATTGCAGATTTTAATAACATACTTTTATACTTTGTGAACTTCGTGCGAAGTGTTTGTTGGATATCTGCTAGGGTGTTTGATTTTTGCGAGACATTTTATTGCAAATTTTGGATTATTTTTCAATATTTTAGTTTGTTTTCGAAAGAGCTTTTTCGATATTTAGGGTTTTTTTTTTTTCAGGATAACTTTTGAATGTTTTTGCTAGATTTTTTAGGATCATTTTTTAATGTTTTTGGTATTTGTTTCTTTAAGACTATTTTCTAATTTTTATGATTTTTCAAGACTTTTTATGCTTTTTAGGATTTTTTTCAAGACTTTTTATGCTTTTTATGAATTTTTTTCAAGTTTTTTCTGCATTTTAGGATTTTTCAGGACTTTTTCTACTTTTTAGGTTTTTTGGGGGACTTATTATGTTTTTTAGGATTTTTTCAAAAAAAATTAATTTTTAGGATTTTTTCAACTATGCCCCCAATATGCAAATCTGTTATGACATGATGATCTAATGTATGTGGAGACAATGAAATTTTGACATGCAATTATTGCTAATGCAAGATGTAAGATGAAGATGCATTTCCTATTTGAACAAAGATAATTGTATGTGTCTTTCATTCTGAAATGCACTATTTGAATTAAAGGTATGAAACGTTTCAGAGATAGGAGTTCAATATGTTCTCAGAACACCTTGGATCACCCAACTTAACACGATAGGTGAGTAAAATTTATAAATGGAGGCATGGAAAACTTCCCCACCGATTCTCGAGACTTTTATCTTCTCTTGCTCATGTGTGTGCAATTGAATTTATGCTGACTCTTATAACCATTACAAACCCTTAGAATGCTATGTGACTAGCTACATGAGTCATTCTGACGTCGAAAGCATCCTGGATAAAGTCTCTCTATCAGTCAGACGTTTAGAGCCTCGACGAGGTTATACAATGGAATTTCTCGAATATTGCTCCATTGCCAATAGGCATCCATAGCCCTGATGGAGTTACTCACATATTCTCATAGTCGAGCTTTTATTGTGCGTGTATGCATGATATTTTAGTTATAATCTTTTCTCTTTTGCCTTGATATTTTGATATGAAATTCTAGCATAGCACTTTTTTTCTTTTATTTTCTTGCCTTGTAAGTAATGAAACCTACTTGGATATGACGATTACAACGGCGTTGAAGTAGAATCTTAGATTTTTCACTAGCCACATGACCAACTGGGTATTTGTAATGACTTAGAGCAAACGATTAATGTGTGAGATATAGCAGTTGGTAGATTTTGGGTAACAAGACTCAACGGTGAAACTTTTACCCAACCATGAATAAAGCTCAATCACACGGTAACATTGAAGATGAATGACCTGAGACCTCCTAGAAACTTCATGTACCAGTATCTAAGAAATGGGACAACCTTCGTTCCTTTCAATGCAGATAGGTAAATGACTCAAACAATCGCCTTGCTTTATTGATGTAACTATATGCGCAAGCAAAGATTATATGCTATAAAGAGTGTGAATGTGATGCAATTAAGAAAGAAACTATATGAGATGCAATGCTTTAAAGAAAATGATATGCAAGTGTAGAAAGAAAAGTCTAAATTAACCCAACCCTTAGATGTAATACCGTTTAAGGTGCATGTTGCTCATAGGATCGAGGAGTGGATCTCCCTCCATTGTAGATAAAAAAGAGGCGTCATGTCCGACGACTCTTGTTATTACAAATGGACTTAGCCAGTTAGGTTAAAGTTTCCCTGGTTTTTCTTGTTCTACTAGGTTCTTTTGATTCTCCTTAAGGACAATATCCCCCACTTCAAAGCAACATGGTCTTACTCTTTTGTTATAGCTTTGTCTCAATCTATTTTGGTAACCTTGTAAATGATTCGGAACGCTTTATCATTTTTCATCCAATAGTTCTAGTTCTTGCAAACGTGCACCTCTATAGTCTTCCTCTGATATGATGTGTTTTAGGGAGACTCTCAACGATGGCAATTCTACCTCAATGGGCAAAATGTCTTTTCAACCATATACCAAAGAGTATGGTGTAGCACCAGAAGTTGTGCATACACCTGTTCGATAAGCCCAAAGTGTTGGATTTAGTTGAAGGTGTTAGTCTCGTCCGACTTTGTTGACAACTTTCTTTAGGATTTTCAATATCGTTTTGTTTGTTGCCTCAGCTTGACCATTGCTTTGGAGATAGTAAGGAGTTACAAAACATTGTTGGATGTGGAAATGGTCGCAAAGTTCACTCACTTCATGGTTCTTGAAAGGTTGCCCATTGTCTGTAATGATGCATGTGGTTACTCGATATCTACAGATGATATAGTTCAAAATGAATTTAGCTATCTATTTGCCTTTGTGTTAGTCATAGGGATTGCCTCAACCCATTTAGTAAAGTATTAAGTAGCTGTGAGTATGAACTTGTGTTCATTGGAGGAGGTAGGGTTTATCTTCCCAACAAAATCCAATTCCCACTATGAGAATGGCCATGGTGATGTAATCAGTTGAAGATCTTGGGCAGGTGCATGGATCAGGTCTCTATGTATCTGATATTGTCTCCATTTTTGGACATACTTGTAAGTGTCTTTCTCCATCGTTGGCCAATAGTATCATGTTCTCAATAGTTTCTTGGCTAATGCAGGACCAGAAGAGTGAGCACCGCAGATCCCATCATGAACTTCCTTTAAAGTTGTTTGTGATTCTTCAGAACTGAGACAGTGAAGCAAAGTGTCATCTAAACCTTTTATGTATAGAGTATCAACAATGATTGTGTGCTTTGATGCCTGACGTATACGAGATTTGCGTTGATTGTGGGAGAGATAAGGAGACATATATTTAGATCATGTAGCATATACGTTTCTATACCAGGGTGATTCAGGTCCTACTATCGTACAGACATATTCAGAAGAGGGAATTTCATAGGTTGGTATCATGATGTAAAGATGTATAACGTTCTAATTTCGATAATAAAATGAAATACTCTTTATTCTTAAATAAACTCATAAATCCTCTAATAAGTCTATTTACTTCAACTATACTATCCTTAGCTCTACATGATCAATGCATTGATATCACAAAAACACAAATTTCTACAAACCGAGATAATGATTCTTTATTCAATAAGGAAATATAAATAGTATTTCTACATATGGTCATTCATAGTATTCCATTCATTCTATGCATCATTCAAATCTACATTCAATACTTAGGTCTTCCAAATACCTTAAGTTCAAATAACAAGTTTAATACAAAGTAAAGGATGAGACGTGTCCATTTATCTTCAATCCAAAGCTATCTTCAATGCAATCTTTTAGAAATGAAGATGACAACAAGATTCAGGTGCTTTTTCCACCCAACCTTGAAGCTTACACTTCCTCAGAATTCTTAATCTATTGAGAATACCCGACCTTGCACGAATTGCTTAGCAAGAGAAATTCGATAGACAAGATGGAATCTGGTGCGTGCCTAGAATGATACATGCATTTTCTATTATTCTATTTAAGAAATAAGCAAGATCATAACAAGGATATGGTAGAAAACATAAATAAATAAATCCATCTTTTTCAATGGTCAAAAAGTTACTCGACCGAGTATAATGCCATGCATAGCAATAAAATATAGTTTGGAAAAGCAAACTATTCTCTCTATAATTGAACATTCGACACCTGTCCCGGAAGGTAATTTTCCCTGAAAACACATGCAAACATATTCTAACTTTTCTAGCTTCCTATCTTTTTCCCTCATGATACCAGAAATATAATAAAAGACAATCTTTTGTTTCACACATAATTTTGAAAATAATTTTTAAACAAAAAGGTATAACAGATGTATGCATATTTAGCATTTAACCGAATATAAATGCAAGGATATAATCTGAGTACACATTCTTTTATTTCTCATAAAATTTCAAATAGAATAATTATCAATAACTAACACTTCGTTTTCTAGGGTTTATGTCATTGATTATCTAGTTTCTATGTTTTCTATAATGAATAATACAATAAAAATTTCATAATGCACCTACATCTATATGACTTTCCAAAATGATATTTGATATAACTAACATTATTTTTATAAACAAAAATCTAATCCATATCTCTAATTCTTCTCTACATTATCGTTCTAAAACAAACTATTCTCAAAATAAATCGAACTCTACTCTTCCAGATGGATCTTAATACATTGCTCGAATAAGAGCCTACCTGTGGATTTCGAAGCAAAATCGAATTTGATATAACTAAGATGATCGATGCTAATTCTCCTTCCAAAATCTACTAGTTGTGTTACTTTCTTTGTGTTCTTTCTAAATTTTCTAATATTCTTTTTTCCTCTATATTTCCAATTATGTTGTTGTGTGTTTCACCAAAACTATAGTCTTATTTACATTGTTTTTCTAGCTACAATTTCTCCTAGTTTCGGGCTCATATTAACCATATTGACTATGTCATGTGCTAAATACTTAGCACATCATAGTTAATTCAGCAAGTGGCAACCAATATTTACCACATATGCATGGCAATTCTAACAACTTTGAACTCTATGAGTTCGGCTAGCAATACTCAATCAATCATAAACATCGACTATAACTTGCAATAAAGCATGCATAGTTACATAGGTTATCGACCCTACCAACATGGTTTACATGCTATGTGGGTAGTCGATGACTCCCACTAATATAAATGCACTTGTTATGTTATAATAACATGCTTATTGATAAGTCTACCACCATTAACATACATACATATACATTATTTCATCCATTCACTCATATCTGCACAAGAAAAACAGATAAATCTACAAACAATAGTCATATTGACTCTAATACTTTAAAAGAACATAATTCTTGTCATATCATTTTGCAAATCAGTCATAAAATTTCTAATTCAATTCAATCATGAGATCTAGTTATGCAACAGATACACATTTATTCTAAAGTGATGTGTGAGATTCCATCTATTCTACCGAGGTCCATGAGCTAAGACAACTCTACCTGAACCAAGTTCTCGCCTTCATCCACGTTCACCTGTCTTGTATTCACTTGCACTCGATTGTTTATTAGCAATGACAATCCAAAATTTCATAATAAAGATAATTTAAATCATTCATTTGCATTTAAATTTCCATCATAATCCATATCAAATCTCAATTTAAATTCCATTTTCATTTCTATTTCATCCATCTATTCATAAAATATAAATCATTTCCATAATTTAATAATTGCAAGTAATTATAGATAAAACGGTTCATGACACATGAGTTGTTCCACTATAAACTCAAACTGAGTTCCATTGTTAGGCATATCCAATAGAGATCCTACCATTGCCATTGCATCAACAACCTTGTTTTGCATTCTTGGGATTTGCTCAAATGTTCCATTGGTGAAATGTTGCTTGTATTCTTCCACCAATTGTTTATAAGGTGTCAGCTTGTCATCCTTTATATTATAATCATCATTCACCTGATTGATGATAAGTTGTTAGTCTCCATAGACTTGTAACTCCATTATCTTTCATTGCACGGCGGTACCAAGTCCTTTTATTAGAGCTTCATATTCAGCTATATTGTTGGTACATGGAAAGCTAATTCTAAATGATTTTGGGATGGAGTCTCATTGAGGAGTAATGAAGAGGATTCCTGCTCTTGCCCCATAATTTGTACATGATCCATCAAAATATAATTTCCAGCTTGTGGATGTCGAGAGTGAAAACACTGATTCATCAAGAAAGTCTACTACCAATGGATGGTTATATTGTATAGGTGGCTCTGCCAATTGGTCTTCTATGATCTAACCTTTGATTGCTTTTCTATCAACATACTCTATGTCGAATTCACTCAAGATCATGACCCACTTTGCCAATCTTCCAATTAATGTTGCTCTGCCCAACAGGTATTTGAGAGGATCAAAATGTACAATGAGTTGGACTTTATGACTCAACATGTAGTGCCTAAGCTTCTGGGATGTGAAGTCCACTGCTAAACATGCTTGTTTTATAGGTGTATAGTTGAGTTCATATCCTATGAGTGTCCCAATGATGTAGTAGATAGCTCTATCTTTACCTTGTTCATAATGTTGTGCTAAGAGGGCACCCAAAGAGGAATTTGTTGCAAATATGTACAATAGCAAAGGTTTACCTCGTGTTGGTGGAACCAAAATTGGTGTTGACAAAAGATATTCTTTTAATTCTTCAAATGTCTCCTAACATTGTTTTGTCTATTTGAAGGTTACACCTTTCTTTAGAAGGTGTTGAAATGGTTGGCACTTGTCTACCAATTGTGCAGTGAAGTGCCTTATGGACTGTAATCTCCCTTGCAAACTTCTCAATTGTTTAAGTGTGGAGGGTGAAGGCATTTCGAGGATAGCCTTCACCTTTTCGGGATCTATTTGAATGCCTCTATTAGATACAATGAATCCCAAGAGTTTACCAAATGTTACGCCGAACACACACTTCTTTGGGTTGAGCCGAACTTTATATTGTTCAAGTCTGTCAAAGAGTTTGGCTAAGACATTCAGATGATCATCTTTGGTTTTTGATTTGGCCAACAGGTTGTCCACATAATCTTCCATGATATCATGTATCATGTCATGAAACAAGGTGGTCATTGCTCTCTGATAAGTGGCGTCGGTGTTCTTGAGACCGAATGACGTCACATTCCAACAGTATGTTCCCCAAGTTTAAGTGAAAGTTGTTTTATGTTGGTCTTCTAGTGCAACCTTGATTTGGTTATAAACAAAAAAATCGTCCATGAGTGATAGCATTTCATGTCCAGCTGTTAGATCTATAATCATATCTATATTAGGAAGTGGAGAATCATCTTTGGGATAAGCTTTGTTTAGATCCCTAAAGTCGGTGCAGATTCTTATGCCTCTAATGGGTTTGGTCACTAGTACTAAGTTTGAAATCCATTCTGGATAGCCTATGGGTCTGATAAAACCCAAATCTAAAAACTTTTGCAGTTCAACTTTGACTAACAAGGCTATTTGAGGATGCATCTTCCTGAGCTTCTACTTGTATGGTTTAACACTTGGTAGCAATGGCAAATGATGTAATAAGGTAATAAGGATAATCACAAAATCCTTAACTAATCAAGATAATCCTAAACCTAAAGCAATGAAATGAATACATAAATGAAGAAATTAAACAATTAAATAATTGAAAAACCTCCCTCAATTGCATTGTAGCTTCCATTGTTCTTCTCAACTTTGTGGTACAATGGCTCTCAGATATCACGCTAGTAACCTACAAATGGCACAAAGATTTTGAAGTTCGTGATTGTTGAGAGAAGAAAAATGATCTTATATTTATAGATTTTTGGAACAGATTGGGTGGGAAATAGAATTGAAGTGTTGATTGATAGTTGAACTGATTTGATTGATCAGAAATTTTGATTGATTTGTTAAGTGGATTGATTGAAGAGTTAACTGAATTGACTGACTAGATGACTCAATTGATTAACCAATTGATTGGATTGATTGATTAGAATATTGAATTGATTGAGGAGAAGACTGAAATGATGGGTTGGTCAGAAAAGTTGATTGGGAGTGAAAAGGGGAGATTGAAGAGTTGATTGAATTAACTGACTATTTAACTGATTTGATGAATTAGTTAACAATTACTTAATTAATTAGACAACTAATTAGTGTGCGATTGATGGGACATTTTTAGGTGTCTACAGTTGGTTTCTAACAGGGTTAGCCTATCATCAAGGTTCTATTTGTGAGGAGTTTCAGAAGCTTAGAGCTAGTTTGCTATTTTTTTAGAAAGAGCTCCTTTTTTAAGGAGGAGATTGACAATTCACCTGTTGACCTGCCTTGCAAAAGGCATTATGATCCTTTAAAAATGATCAGAGACGATTTCCTATTTTTTCTTTTTTTAAGGAGAATCTGTATTATTTAGGGAGGAGACTGGCAGTGGCCTACTTCTTTCAGACATTACCTTAGGACCAGTTGCAACACCAGTTTCCAGTGGCGAGGATGGATGATGGTTTCACAAAACAAAATGGAATATTAAAGTAATAACTTTAATATTTTAATTGAATTAAATAAAGTGCTTATTTAATAATGGTGCTTTATAATATTTTAATGAATTAACATAATAAAGGGGCCACCATGAGGGTACGACACCTAGGGGACATAAAAAGTTGTTTTTAAAAACAACTTAATAAAATAAAGAGGACTTCATGAGGGGGTTTGACCAGCCTGAGGAGAAAGGAGATGGAATAATAAATTAAGAATGTTCCATATAAAGTTTAAGATGCCAACCTAAAAAGTTTGATGAGTGTTTGGAGGAAATAAAGCAACATTGGAGGCTTCATTTTGACATTTTTTTGGCATCATTTTCGTAGGAGGAGACTTGGTTTTCAGAGCTCTGACATCCAGGGCAGAAATTGCAAGTTGTAAGGACAAAAACCCTTACATTTCAGAGGCCTACAGTAGTGAAAGATCTCCCAAGGGTCTGATTTATTATTTCATTCAAGAAATCAGCAGAAGGAACTCACATTCAGGTTGAAGCAGCTGATAGAGCAGGGATTCATTGTTAATTTTCAAATCAAGGAGCAAATCTGAGCTACGAAACCCGGGGACGCGTCCCCTACCTGAAAACCCCCGTCCCAGTCTCGGGGACGTTTCGGGGACTTGGGGACGGCCAGGGGACGTCCCCCCCCGTCCCCAAATTGTCAAAATTTTGAGGGGACGTCCCCGAAACGGGGGGACGGCTTCCCTAGCTGTGGGGGACGTCCGTACGTCCCGGGGACGGCTGGGGACGGATTGGGGACGTCCCAACCGTCCCGGGGACGGCCAGATGTCCCCCACATCTAGGGCTAGGGAAAAATATTAAAATAAAAAAAGTCGTATTTTCAAATTTTTTTTAATGATGTTTTTTGCGTAATTGAGGGAGTGAAATATCTCATGAAGGGTTTTTTGCCAATAGAAAAATAACACCCGATGCCTATATAAAATAATAAAAGTATTTTTGGCCTCGCGGGGCGCTGCCCCTCGACCCCGCCCTGTATCGCGACAGGGAGCGCGCAAGGGGCGCTACCCCTTGACCCCGCAAGGGGCGATGCCCCTTGACCCCAAGTTGGGGGCGCTGCCCCCAAACCCCCGTCAAAAAATATAGGGGGGAACTGCGCTGATGGAAGTAGTGAAAATTTAACCTCTGAGTCTGATTAGGCTCCATTATGTATTTTATTTCTTTAATATCTATTATTATATGCATATTGACAATGTGAATGAATTGAAATTCTGAATTATGAGTGCATATTGAGTATTGAGTCTATTGATAATGTTGTATGTTCGATGTTTGCATTCTAAAATGTTTTTATAGTATCATACACATGCTATATCCATGTTTTCATATGAATATAATGTATAGATGCATGCTTTATCCATGTTTTCATATGAACATTTAGAATTTTCCTATATATTTTAAATTTTCCCTATATTTTATACAGCCGTCCCCTTTGCCGTCCCCCCCCGTCCCCAAATTTGGCAAAAAAATTTGCTGTCCCGGAAACTCGTCCCCCCGTCCCCCCGTCCCGGAAACTTGGGGTAACGTAGGATCTGAGCTATTTGTCTTCATTCATCACCCCTCCTTCACACCTACAGCTAGCCGTACCTGTCCAACTGCTTTATGCAGCCTTTTTTCAGCTGGGACATGAGGTTTCAGGCCTTTCAAGCAGCCGATCAGACTTCGAAATTAATCTGATAATGCAGATCAGACATAGGGGAGTCCACTTTGGAGTAATCAACCTCAATCGTTGCAAATTGGTTGTCCCAGATTGATAATCAGACCTATACTTGATTATTGGAATATGTAACTAGCAAAATTTTCTCAATAAAGTTCATAAATTCCTTCATTAGTTGTATGTACTTGCTGCTCTGTAACTTTCCAGCATTTATTTATTGTTGTATTTACTCCAATTGCAAAACTCAAGCAAAAACTCAAAAAAAAATGAGAAAATTGCAAAACGACAAAAAAATCAGAAAACTCCACAAAACACCAAAAAAACAGAAAATCAGAAAAAACAATGCAAAAATAGTCGCTAAAAAAAATCAGAAACGGGGTGGTTCATTACACAATATAAGGCTCTGCCTTACCATAATATCAAAGCAGGCATATAAAATGAGAGCTGCAGCCCTGGTAGGCAAGTTTTGCTTTAAAAAAAGCAAAATGCCTGCGATATGCTAGGCAATATGCTAAGCTGATCAAAGTTCCAGCTAATTAAAATGAAAGAGGATCAGACTACTTCAAAATTCTACCTGCACGGTAAGGATCTAACTAAGTTACCGAAATTTTATGGTATCTGTGGGAAAAACAAATCAGCATTCAATTGGATAAAATAACAGCCTGGAAGCTATTTTAGATGAGCAGCAACCATTACAATAGAGCAGTCAAATTTCAACAGTGATCAAATGCAAACGTATGATTTTACAACCACAAGTTCAGCCTGAAAAATAAAAATCATTTATACTTCCAAGGGTGTAACTAATTCGTTAGTGTTGGTAAATTCATTTGATAATTCTCAACAAACAACTTATTTTCTGATAATGAAACATCTAATCATGGGGCAATACTTTGTCTACTCAAGGTTCCAAATTCCAGATGGATTCCAAGAAATGCTTGTTCCTCAATCTCACCTTCTCAAAATGCACATCTCTTAAGATTGCAATACAAGAAAATATATGAGAATTATGATGCCTGCTTTTAACAAGAATGCAACTCTTCTAATATTCCTTAGTTGACTTCAATCTGCGCAGTTTCTGGATTATCTTTCATTGAAAGTGTCAACCTACAAATTCCGATTACTTAACTGGTCCATTAAATAATCAGTTGCTGCCATTGCCTCAGATGCTGCACCAATGGAACCTTCGTAACTGCAGGAAAATGCAGACAAAAATGGACCATCAAATAAATTCAATATATAATGAAGATAACAAATATTACGAGCTCTTTAAGAGTAGCCATACATACTTCACAGGATCTTTATTACAAATACACAATCATTTTCAAGCAAGATATCAATTTTTTTTTAAATACAAGGAACCTTTTTCAAAATCCCCAATTTTAGTTACCCATATAGATTATAAAAACAGCAAAACATTCATATCTACTGATGAACACTTCCCAGAAATAAATTGAGTCAAGAACTACAGTTAACTAACTCATTACTGTCATTAAACAGAAGATAAATCTTCAATCAAGCTGCAGTCATACATTGTTACCAAAATGAAAGCTGCAGTCTGCACAATAATTGCACCTTCACCTGCAGGATTTGTTGTATTTATACATCTTGCACAGTACCAGTGATCATGAACCGATGTTACCATATCTGGAAGCCTCACAATGACATAAATATCATCAGGAAAAATTCATATCCATGACTACTCATGACACATAATCAGGTAAAAACACCTACATCTAACATATTGAAACATGCCTTGTGTTTGTTAGCACTTTATCTCCTTCCTTACAGAAATGGTTATGCAATGCATGCTTTACACGGACAAATGAGCCATTCTATACTCTGACTGAGATCTAGGGAACATAACAAAATTCACCTCTTCACAGGAATAAGGAAAATAGTGCATACTCTATCAAGTGTCAATTCCTTGTGACTGAAATATAGAAAATATGACCAAGTTCAGTGAGGTACATAATAACTACCCAAAAATGGGAAATTTGATAGAGAGATACTCACATTTACTTACGCCAATAAAGAAAAAATCAGCTTGCAAGTTGTTCTGCTTAACACTATCAATAAGAGGTCGTACATCTATGGGTGTCAGCTTTATCCCCTTTTGTCGTACTCTGCCAAAAACACACCTTTCTTTTTCAGATGTACAGAATGCACTGAACATGTGTTTGAAATTCTTAGCATTCTATAAATTATCTTGAATAGAGCCTTTAACTTATTTAGATTTCATGTACAAAAATTTATTTAGGATGAATAAAATATTGTTTGTCCATCACATTTTTAGGAATAAAGGAAGCTTCTTTGAAAGTTTACATCCAAGCTTTTTAGCAGAAGATGTTGAAAAACAGCTATATCAAATTCACTGCTCAGGTTGAGATTATTAACCAGCACAGTCCACCACTGATACTGTTGCAAGTGCTAACATAAAACAAAGAAAAGACCATCACAAAACCTTTGCAATGCATTAGAAGTTGTCACTTATTCATCTAACCTTAGTTAAATTAATAACAACAATTGTGGCAAGAAAGGATCCACAACTAGGTTTGAGCAATATCTCAAAAGGAATTACAAAAACAACCTCATCAGAGCTATGGACACTTGACTGGCAACAAGGCAATGTCCAAGTAGTTCATAAGGTCAGACTAATCCACATAGTAAGCCACAAAAAAAGAGCAAGGTGATTGATTCCAATCTGCAAGAGGTAGCTCGAAATATGTTATTTTGTTCAACATTTACTATTTACTAACTTTGGCATCCATTTACTTGAAAATGAATGCAATTTATTATGTGAAAAGGCCCTTCCTAATTTTTTCTTTCCCTACAGCTTCATCGGCCTTGGTTTCAAGAAAATTCCAGAAGAAATTTTACAATGGAAGGCACCTTGCTTAATCCTCAGATAGTCCAGTCAAGCTTTCTTAATTGTGAACACGATCCCACGAACATTACCAGATCCTGTATCAATTGGCCCTCTTAGTGGTGGGCAGTGATAACATTAGTTTTTCTGGCCCAAGCCTTCCTATAAACCTGTGAGAGCACCAGTTTCTAGTCTTAGTCTCTAGCATTGATCTTCTTCAGCTCTTCGTTCCATTCCATTGAAGAGTCCTCTCAAATGACTTAGAGGTACAGGTAAAGGTAAAGGTTATTTTTTTAACCACAGCCACATTAGATACCAATTTGGCATAACTGCTTTAGAATACACGAAATTATATAGTTTGGGATTTAATCACTTTAGCTTTATCTGTAATGTCCCTTTCCTAGCCAACTTCAGATAACAGGGTTAGTCTATCACCGGGTCCTCATAGACTAACAGAATAGACAAGTTGGGTTGATTCTCTCATGGTTCATCTTCAAACAGCTTGCTAGAGTGGATTGGGAATAATATCTCAAGTTGCCAAGTTAAACCAATATATAAACTTAAGAAACACTCCTCCAAAGTGTATTTTATTACTTTATTTAAAATAAGTCTAGAGAGAGAGTGAGTGGGCGCCCTTTAGGAGAGAAAAAAAAGGTTTGTTAGTGAGAGATTAAAAGTGAATAAATTTAATATAATCAAAAGTGCAGACTTGGAAAGAAAAAACCATAATTAGGGCATAGGGATAGGAGGCCATAGAAGGCATCTTGAAGTCATTTTTAAGGTCATGTTGAATATTATCTCTTTTGCCTCCTAAGGAGTTAGCTGAACCTAAAGGTTTAGAGCAGCTTGTGAAGATGAAATCCTTCATAAGGCTTACATCTACAGAAGTGAAAGATCTTCCCAGGGTGTGTGAGGAGATCCTACTTCAAGGGTTTGATTTGAGCATCACAAAATCAGTTTGGAGAAGTTTGCTGGTTATTTTGTGAGTGAGGAACTTGTTTGCCTGGCCACACGCCTTTCTAGCTATTTTGGAGTTGGGAAAAGCCACTCAAATGTTGTTTGGTATTGGGCTACATCAGTCCATTATCAGCGGGTTTGGAGCAGATTTCCAACAGTTTCAGAGGATTAAAGGGTTATTAAAATCAAAAACCAGATTCTAACAAAGACCGTACAGTTCCCTCAAAACGTGGTGATTCTAGGGCAAGTTGCCTAGGTTTTGGTGATCTCTTTTTGTTCTTCTTGAGCGACCAAATCAGACTATTCCATCGAGAGGTATTTTGGGTTGGAGAGGACAGATTTGAAATTGCTGCAATCAGATTTCTGAGTGACCTACGTGGCTGCTAGCTCGGTGTTTCAGACCCATAAGTCTGCTGTTTAGAAGACTGCCTTCATCAAGATTCAGAGTACATCTATTGGGTATGCTTAAATATGATTTGTAAGACCTATTCCTGAACTAGGTCATTCTCTTAGTCTGCAAATTTTGTAATACTGATACCCTAAGTTGCCGGTACGGGTACGGGTACGGGTACGGGTACGTGGGTACGGTACGCTGGTACGGCATTTTTTTTAGGGGGGGCCTGGGTACGTATGGGTACGTCCGTACAAAAAAAAGTAAAAATCATAAATATATACATATATACACTCTAATAAGTAGAAACAAAAATTAAATTTAGAATCCCACATATCATCCATATGCTAAACAAAACTTGGAACTATCATATATGATTCATATTGATATAACTATAAGTCTATAACAAAATTACAAACTTTGAATGTTATGATAGATATCGAATTCATTGTTCACTGGCTCAACCGTTCAACAATAAAATGACACAACTAATAATCAGCAATAGCATCATATGGGTCACTAGGAAGATCAAGATCAACATCATCATTGACATTAGATGATGTAGGTAGACTACTGGAACCACATGCAGCCTCACTGCCACTTGCACTAGCAGCACATTGGCTATCAGACTCCCCAGAAAGTAAAGATTGTGTGGCAGCTGAAAAATCCAAATCAGTTCGCTCTGGATCTACATCCCAAAACTTTGTGCTCCCATCCTTATACTCATTTTGTTTATGAGTAAGAAGGCGCAAGTTTGAATGCACATAAACGAGCTCTTCTGCCTTACTTGCTGCCAGTCGGTTGCGTTTCACTGAGTGGATAAAGGAGTATGTGCTCCAATTTCGCTCAGATGAAGAGGAACTAGCAACCTATTGAATAATTGACACAAAGTGAGAGGGTGACAATTATAAAATAGTAAAAAATCTAAATTTAGAGAGCAATAAAAATTAAGAAACTTACTTGCGATAAAACTTTGATTGCAAGAGTTTGAAGGTTTGGTGATGTATGGCCATTGAGGTACCACCAAGCATGAGAATCCTTTTTATACTTGTCACGGAGAGCGGAAACACTTTGACCATTGGAGGCTACAAAATCAGCAAACTCACTTGTCATTAAATCCTCCATTTCAGAATCTGGGAAGAGTTTAGTAAGTGTTGTCCTACACCCTTCACTGACTTCTGAATCTCTATATGGTGGTACCCTTGATGGCTTAGCAAGCATTTCATCACTATAAAATTTGGGAGTCAATGCAAATGCAAGAAGATGTAGTGGGGTGGTCATTTTGTTCCACCGCTCAACACAAATTGATTGAACCTCTTTGAAGAAAGTTTCTTCGGGATCTTGCTCTTTTGCATTGATGATGGCTTTCATTTTCTCAATCATCGAGTCAATGCCATCATATACCTCTCCCAAACATGGGTGATCCATGTCAGTATAACGGATCATACTCATGATGGGCTCAGTGAAACTCAAAAGATATTCCACTCGATCCCACCAAGTGTCATCTAGGATCATGCGCTTTACATTTGCTGCCCTTTCAGTATTGGATTGCCTCCATAGGGACCAACTTTGACTAATTACCATGCTAGCAAGTGGCTGTCGCACCTTCACAAGTCGCCTCAAGACGATTGTGTTGGATGCAAATCGGGTCTCGGCAACCTATTCAAAAATTAAAAATAAAAATTAGAATACAAAGAAGACATGATAAAAAAAAAAAAATTAAGTAACCATCAAAGTGAAATGTAGATTTTAAAAATTGAAGTGTTTCAATTACCTTTAGCAACTCCAACTGTGAAAATGATCTGAAAATGGCCTGTGACATGTTATGGTTTGTGATGAATATTTGGATCTCTTCAGCCTCAACATAAATTTGTTTGATCCAATCTATTTTCCTGCCTATCTTTTGTAGCATGAGGTTGAGAGAGTGGACAGCACAAGGTGTCCAAAATATGTGTTCAAACCGTGTCTCAATCAACATACCTGCAGCTCTACAATTCTTTGCATTATCCGTTATTACTTGGACAACATTTTGAGGTCCCACATCTTGAATGCATTGTATAAGGATGTTAGCAATAAATTGTGCATCCTTCACCTGTCCTTCACAATCCACAGCTTTCAGAAACATTGCCCCTTTAGGGCACACTGCAATTACATTAATTAATGGCCGATTTTTGGTATCCTTCCATCCATCTGAAATGATGGACACCCCTGTTTGTTTCCATGAATTTCTAATGGGAGCCAATGCATTGTCTATGTTTTTTACCTCCTTTGCTAGTAAGGTGCTACGCACCTTCTCATAACCTGGCCCTATGTACCCTTGTGGAGCCTCATTTACCTTTTTCAACATATCCTGCCAATATGGTGATCGTACCACATTAAATGACAAACCGTTTGCATATAGACATCTTCCAACGGATTGATCTGCAATCTCTCTAGCATCATTCTTAAATGCTCTCTCTAATGGTCCCTTGCTTCTCTTCACAATAACAGGTTCTTCACTAATTGGGTCCAAGAATGGGTGGCTCTCTACCACGATATCAGGAAAATCGCTATAAGATGGAGAAGTAGGGGGCCTCTTTGATTTACTTCCTCTTCTTGTCAACAAAGGATGGTTTGAGGCACGACCAACTCTTGCATCTGCTTCCTCTTGCTCTCTAATATATCCTGCTATTTCTTGAGGTGACATCCCATTTCCATTCTTTCCTAGACATGGTTTGATTCCTTGTTGGGGAATGGCACAAAAATGGGCTTTGACACGACTGTAGGAGCTAGTTTTTTTCGTACTACAGAAGTTGCATATCCATAAAAATGTTCCACCACCTTTTACTTGGTCTATTATTTTGACATATTTCCATAAAGGTGAATTTGGGTCAGTTTTGAAAGTCCGTTGAGGAGTAGAGCTTTGAGGAGTAGAGCTAGTAGTCGTTGCCATTATGATTTCTACAACAAATTAAAAAAAAAATATTAATATTTAATATTAAACAATAGATTATAAATGTTAAATATATAAATAATAAAATTAAATTTAATAATTTATTTAAAATAAAAGTGAAATTATTATAATTATGAAAGTTATTAGGTTTTTAAAAAATATACCTATTATTAAATTATTATTATTTTTAATATTTTAAAAATGAGTAGTTTTTAAAAAAAATTAATTATAAATATTAAAATTTAACAAATTAATAAATTTTAATTATTAAATTAAAATATTTAAAAATATAACAAACTAATATAGTTTTTAAAAAATATACCTATTATTAAATTATTATTATTTTTAATATTTTAAAAATGAGTAGTTTTTAAAAAAAATTATTATAAATATTAAAATTTAACAAACTAATAAATTTTAATTAGCAAACTATTAAAAAAAAAAAAAACTATAATAAATATTAAAATTTAACAAACTAATAAATTTTAATTATTTTTTTAACTATAATAAAATTTAATAAAATATAGCACACTATAATAAAAAAATTAATATCATACCTGATCCCGAAGCCCTCCCGCCGTGGCGCCTCCCGCCGTCGTCGCGCGCCTGCTCTGTGCCTTCGCCCTCCTGCCGTGGCGCCTCCCGCCGTCGTCGCGGGCGTCCTCTGTGTCGTTGCCTCCTGCCGTGGCCCGTGGCGCTTCCTCTGTGTCTGCGTGCCTTCTTTCACCACTGTGCCATCGCGCGTCCTCAAACCCCTGTGCCGTCGCGCGATATGGTTTCAAAATTTCGCGTTTTTTCGGTTTTCACGAGTTTTTATTTTTGCCTTTGCTTTAGGGTTTTAAATGTTAAACGACATATTCGACCCGTGGAAAAACCCCTCGAAATTTGCGAATGATGCGGATTCGTCAAAAAAACCGTATGGAATCGCCACGTCTACACCGGATGCGTCGGGATTCGTGAGTCAAATATCGGATACGTTTCAGGGGGAAAAAATCGGTACCCTGTCCGAATCCACAGGGATTCCGGGGCGAATCCGAATCCGATACGCACCGCATCCGGATTCGTGGGCAAAATGGGAAGTACCGGTAACTTAGCTGATACCATAATGCAATATGGAAATTAAATGCTCTCTAGTTGCATAATACTTGATGTTGTTCAATACTTTTTTATACTTGTGTTTGCTATTGCAAAATATAGTTATTCAATATTATCAACTCAAACATTGCAAAACAAAAACACCAAAACCCCTCCTGCAACTCTTGTCTAGTTCTGAAAGATAAAATCAACCAAACAAAAATAATACAAGGAACAAGCAAGTCTATTTCAGTTCTACAGTTTGTTTAGTGTCCAGACTAGGGTGGAACATTACATTATCCGCTCTAGTCATGTTTTTAAGTATTTAATTGTTTACCAGAACTGTTGTGATTGAACATACATTCTAATAACCATCAACCAACTTTGGTCATTTTGGACATTTATATGATTTCTTTGTTCTCCTAGCTAAATGACACCTTTTATAAGTGAAATGAATCTTCTACAAAGGAGTTGCATGACTCAAATTGCACCTACACTGTAACAATTACAAATGAGACTAGACACCAAGAATCATACTAACATTCAATGCCATATTATACTGATATAAAACACAAAATAATAAGCACATACTCACAATATTGATTTAAATACTCAACTCCTCCCTGCTAACAAGAATATAATAATGTTTTCAATTCCTTCCATAGATATAGAAAGTGTTGGACAGATGTTGATTGGAAGAACCACTTCATTTGCAAAGCCAAGCTACCACCAGAATATCTTACAAAAATACCTAGGAATCACAAGAATAATTTTGCAGTTCTGTATGCAAGAATTGTCTTGCTAAAAGGAATGAAGAAAGTCATCTTCAAAAAATAACACACTGCAATGGAGAAGTGATTGTGTAAGAGTAATGTCCAAGCTCGGTATGAGATCACTCAATGCATTCCCAAGGTCAAGAAGGGACGTGCAAGAAACAGTGCAAACAAAGCTTCCACCAAGAAGGCTTGGATTCAGATTATACTAGAACAGATTAAAACTAAGTTACTGGTACTTCACAGTTTTCCCCCAAATCCGGATATGATACGTATCGGATTCTGATTCGACCCGGAATCCCTGTGTATTCAGACAGGGTACTGTTTTTTTGCACTTGAAACGTATCCTCATTTTTAGACACAAATCCCGACGCATCCGGTGTAGACGTGGCGATTCCGTAGGGTTTCTTTGACAAATCTGCATCGTGCACAAAACTCAAAGGTTTTTTTCACGCGATTTTAAACCCTAAAGTTAAAAAAAAGAAAACATTCCTTTGCAAACTGAAAACGAAGGAGGAGGCGATGGGAGGCACAAAAGCACAGGGACGAAGGCATGAAGGCACGGCGATGGGAGGCGCGATAGGAGGCACGACAGGAGGTACGACGGAAGGCGCGAAGGAGCCACGGCAGAGGAGGCGACGGGAGACACAACGGGAGGCACGGCGGGAGGCACAGAGGTGTCACGCCATCCCCTATTCCTGCCTGCTTCCGCCATTCCCCATTCCTTCGAGGTTGCAGGTAGGAGTCTGTTAAATTTTAAATTTTTATAATAGTTTGTTAAATTTTTAATTTTTATTATAGTTTGTTAAATTTTTTATTTTTATTATAGTTTGAACTTTGTTTATTTTAATTCACTTAATAGTTTGTTAAATTAAAAGTTAAAACAAACAAACTAATAAAAATTAAAAAAATACAATTTTCCATTTTTAATTTTAAATAATAAAAGTTATAAAACTATTTTGCTAGGTTAATAATTTATTAATTATTATTATTTTAAATATGAATATTTTAAACTTATTAATATTAATAAGTGTAAAATATTCATATTTAAAATAATAATAATTAATAAATTATTAACCTAGCAAAATAGTTTTATAACTTTTATTATTTAAAATTAAAAATGGAAAATTGTAATTTAAACTCAACCGGTAAAAGACGTCTTGCAAATGATCAGTTAAAATCCTAAAAAAAGTGCGAAATGAATGTGAAAAGCAGAATCTCTTTTGCAAAACCTCCGAAACATCCCCGCGGGTAGGGGAGGTTTCACAGGAAATGGCGGACTAGTTTTTCTCCTCTGGAGGTCCATAAAAATGCTATAAGCACCGCGAACAGTTTCGATGCCCTAAATTCAAATGCTACAAGGGCAAATGCAACGACCTTAAAGCTTAATGCAATTAGCAAAATGGCTTTGGGGGCTCCGAATGGTCCACTCCTTGACCTAGAACAAACAAATGGTCCCTCCTCTTCTTCGGCAAAGACGGTCTGGAAGCAAACTCTGCGGGTGGCAAGGATTCCCTGTAATATTCAAGCAAATACTTCTTCTCAAAAGAAGGAGGCTTTCCACAATAACTCACGAGTTATATTGAAATATGGGTACCCTAACAAAAGAAGGTCTTCTAGATCTCCTCTCTCCCAGGCAGAGACTTTTTATCGAGACCATGGTGATGTGGCCTCTGGAGCAAATAGAACTACACGAGGGGTAAGAAAACCCTACTCAATTGTTTCAAATTCTTCCACCAGAAGAAGGGAGGGTTTTTCCCCTAGGCAATGTCCTATAAACATCCAAAAGCCGTCATGCTTCAACACAGATAACATTATGATAATAAGTGGCAAATATACTGATGAATTGTGGGAATGTTACAATGCTCGAGGGCTCTTTGGCAAATGGTTTGGTTTTGGAGCTTCTTCCTCTGAGGTCCTACAATGGTTGAAGTCCATCACAGGAAATTAGATAAGTATCACGAGCCTAGATAATGATTTTTTATTTATCAAATGCAATACTGGTGATCTCAAAAACAATTTACTTAAAAACAATCACAAATTCTTTATGGGTTATTGTTTCAAATTTTTTAATTGGAAACCCAATGGTTTGGTTTTGGAGCCTCTTCCTCTGAGGTCCTGCAATGGTTGAAGTCCATCACAAGAAATCAGATAAGTATCACGAGCCTAGATAATGATTTTTTATTTATCAAATGCAATACTGGTGATCTCAAAAACAATTTACTTAAAAACAATCACAGATTCTTTATGGGTTATTGTTTCAAATTTTTTAATTGGAAACCCAATTTCTCCCCCACAAACTTTGAGAAACTTAGGGTTCCAAAGTGGTTTCGATTTCCTCATATGCCGGTAGAATTAATCCATAGCATGTCCTAAAAAATTAGGGGATTTTTTAGGAGGATTTGAGGGTTTGGAGGATAATTATTTGGAATCCTCTGATATTAGAATTCTAGCCAACGTCGAGATAGGAAAATCAACATTTGAACCCATCAAAATTATCACAAACCACTCAAAATATGAAATTAAACCAGAGATCCTCGCGGAAGGCTTCATCCCAGGACTGTAATCCCCCCTTTTCAGAAGACAAAGAAAATATGCCATAAGGCAAAGAGGGATGTGGAGTTAAACATAAAATTCAACCCTATGGGCGGTTTTATGTTTAACAAACAAAATCTCTGGGCTAAGGAATCAAAAAACATTCATAAAAAAGTAGAAGGTGAAAGAGAAAACGTTAACAATGAAATCACACTTAATGAACCAGTAAAGGAACAACGAAGGATAGATATTGTGAATAAACTGAGTGATTTGCAAAATACTACACCATTAGCAGACATGGCATCCACAAAATTAAGCGATGAAGGTATAGTTAATAGCCCCCTAAAATCTGAGACCGATCCTATTAACCAGGAGGCTTTATTAGTTCACAATGAGATTCAGAAGGAGAAGGATGTAGCACTAAGCAACCTTGCATTGAATACGGAAGACAGGGTTAAAGGTCTAAAAGAAAAGAAAAAGAACAAGAACAAAAAAGGCAAAGGAAAAAATAAAAAAAGAAAGAACAAAAAGGAAAAAAATCACAACACAAATAACAGTATTAAGGAAGTGGATGTGGATGCTAGGAGAGAAATAGAAGATAAATGCATACTTGAGTATGTGGGTAACTCAGTCACAAATGACCTCATTGAATTATTTATTGATGAGATAGCTGATGAGGAAGAACTAGCATTACAAAAAACACTGCTAACTAGAGAGTTATGCAAACCTGACATAACCAAGGACTTGGTACATAACCCCTTTGTTGATGTCACATCTGAAAAATTGGAAAGCCTGGGGATTGCTAACACCATGGAGAACTGCTCCCCCCCCGGACTATGCCGCTGACCTAAAAAAGTGGGGGAGGAAATCAATTTCTGAATTACTTACCAGAGTCGGAAGCGCTATGGGTCAGACTAAAATCACAAACCTTTTTGAGGCAGGGAAGGGGAAGAACCTTCCCACAAGATTATGAAACTCCTTACGTGGAATGTTAGGGGCATGAACGCCCCTAACAAGCAATGCATCTTTAAGCGATGCATTGCTAAATACAACCCGGAATTATTCTTAATATAGGAAACCAAACTAAATAATAGCGAACTAACAAACCTAAAGAGAAAATTAGGTATCAGAGAACTTGAGGGTCAAATGCCTATGGAGCATCTGGTGGATTGGCCATCATATGGGACCCTAGGCAAATTTCCTTCAAACTTATAAGTAGAAACCCAAATTGGATGTGTGGCAGGGTTACAAGCATCAAGAGTAACTTAAACTTTATTATAATTAATGTTTATGGCCCTATCCAAACACAAGCAAAAAGACAAGTCTGGGATGAAATTGAGAATTTCCTTCCAAGTGACACTGAACAAACATACTTAATTGGTGGGGATTTCAATGCAATTTTGGATCCCAACGAAAAATGGGGCGGCAATAATAAAATGACTCGATCATGTTTAGATTTCAAGAACTGGACTCATAAATGTAACTTGTTGGAATTAAAAGCCAGAAATGAAGCCTTCACTTGGAATAATAGAAGACAAGGCTTCTGCAACATTGCAGAAAACTTGATAGATTCTTCCTTTGTGGAAATCTGACACAGTCTTTTGAATCCTCTGTCCTCCCGTTCTCAGGATCGGACCATTTCCCGGTCCAATTAATTAGATCAGAAGAACTAAAACCAACAAAAACTCCCTTTCGCTTTGAAAAGATGTGGCTCAAAGATGAAAATTTATTACAACTTATTGAAAAGTGGTGGAATGAAATTAAAGTCATAGGTTCCAAGACTTTCAAAGTAGAAACCAAACTTAAAAAGATTAAGCAGCAATTAACAATTTAGAATAAAGAACACTTTGGCAATATCTTCACACAAAAAACAGAAATTGAGAAAGAGATGGAGATTATTAATGAGGAGGTGATCAAGTATGGGATGAATAACATTCTATATCAAAAGGAAAAAATCAATTTGGCTCGGTATGAAGAAATCTTAGCTCGTGAAGAAATTTATTGGAAACAGAAATCTAGGGATCATTGGCTTGAGGCTGGTGATAGAAACACAAGCTTCTTTCATAATAGCACAAAACATCGCAGAACTATAAATAGAATCAACAAGATTAAATTGGTATCAGGGGACTTCAGTGAAAATCCTGAGTTAATAGCCAAGGCAGCAGTTGAGTATTTTGAGACTATCCTTAACAACAGTGAGGGCTCCAAATGGACTAAGGAGAGTGATTTTTTTAAAAACATCCCGAAATTAATATCTAAAGAACACAACCTAATGCTTAATAAAAAACTAACTTTGGAAGAAGTAGAATTAGCTTTATTCCAAATGGGTCCAGATAAGGCCCCTGGTCCTGACGGGTTCCCAGCACACTTTTTTCAAAAATGTTGGAGCTTCATGGGCAAGGAAATCACTAAGGCCTTAGAAGGGATGAGAAACTCAGGGAAAATTCTCAAAGAACTAAACAATACATTCATAGCTTTAATCCCAAAGAAGGAGATAGTGGATAGTTTTGAGGATTATCGTCCAATAGCCTTATGTAACACCCTTTATAAATTACTCACAAAAACAATGGCAAACAGACTACACGCCCTTCTCCCCATAATAATTAGTGAGGAACAAACAGGTTTTGTGCCTAACAGATCCATTTATGATGGTATAATCATTGCTCAGGAAGCTATCCATTCAATACAAAACAATAAAGCACCAAGTATGTTGATTAAACTGGATATTAAAAAAGCATATGATAAAGTAGATTGGCACTTTCTTTGCAAATGTTTGGAATCTTTCGGGTTTAATAAGCAATGGATTAATCTGGTCTTTGAATGTATTGCTACACCTAGGGTTTCAATCCTAGTCAATGGGGCCTCAGAAGGCTTTTTTGAAATCTCTAGAGGTCTCAGACAAGGAGACCCCCTCTCCCCCTTTCTTTTCATTATAATGGCAGAATCACTGGGAAGAGTGTTTAATTGGGCCAGAGAAACGGAACAGCTAACCGGTATTAAAATTACCTCTAACATGGAACCTATTACCCATCAACAATTTGTTGATGATACCATGTTGTTTGGATCGAGCAATTCTATAGAAGCAAAAATAATTAAAAAAATCCTGAATAGCTACACCAGCATCTCTAGACAAGAAATCAACACTTTGAAGTCTAACATAACCTTTTTTAACACAAATAAAGAACTACAAAAGAAAATTCTTAATATCCTTCAATACAAAGTAGGAGAATTACCGTGCAAATACCTGGGGCTCCCCATAGATAAGGGTATCAGATCTTCCAATCTATGGAATCAGATTGTCTCCAAAATCACAAACAGAATATCTTCATGGAAAGGAAAATGGTTATCCTCTGCTGGTAAGGCCACTATGATCAAGGCGGTTCTCTCAGCTATGCCAATTTACCAACTCTCATGTATGGACCTCCCCGCATCTAAGAGAAAGGAGATTACAAAACACATAAGGACTTTTTTTTGGTAAGGCTCTGAAGACAAATTCAGACTTCCACTGATCACTTGGGATAAGATATGCTTGCCTAAGGAGATGGGAGGCTTGGGCATCAAAGATCTAAAAGTCCAAAGCAAAGCGTTGGGGGCTGAGCTAGTTTGGCGTATGTATACTAACCTCAATGTTAAATGGGCACGCACCCTTTATAATAAATATCTGCATAACCAAGATCCTATAAGTATCTTCAGGATAGACCACCCTCCTAAGGGCTCTAGAATCTGGAACTTTATGCTGGAATGTAGAAGCATCTTAATAGACAAGCTAACATGGAGCATTGGCAATGGGCAGGATGCCCTTTTTTGGAGAGACTCCTGGGGAGCTCATCCTCCCCTCAATACTCTTCATGATTTCAATAAGATCATACCCACCCTTGAAGAACTCTGGGGTGTTCATGTAAAAGATTATGTGGAAGAATTTAGCATTGGGCATCTTAAATCATGGAGATGGAAATCAACGGATCATCTAAACATTCCGGCCCAGGAGAGATCCCTCCTATCTCAGATCCTAGCCTCAAGAAATGTTACCCTAAACTCTGAAGCAGATAAATTGACATGGGTTGGATCCAATAAGGGGAGATATGAAACAAAGGATGGTTATAAACATCTGTTGAATAAAGATCATAATCCACGCTCCAACCTACCCCTAACTCTGTGTTGGGATAAAAGGTGCCTTCCGAAAGCAGGCCTGTTTGCATGGATGGCTATTCAGAACCGAATCCTCACCAATGAAACCTTTAAGAAACTTGGATATGAAGGCCCGAGCAGGTGCCTATTATGTGAAAAGGAAGAAGAAAATTCTAACCATCTCCTGGTAACCTGCGATTATGCTCATAATTGTTGGGGATGGTTAAGAAATCAGCTGATTTGGTATACCCCTATTCCTAATAGTATCTTTGATCTATTCCACGCTTGGCCAATCCGGAACATTGGCTGCATGTTTGAAAATTTATGGATCATTACCCCCTCCATTATGATCTGGGAAATCTGGAAGGAAAGAAATAGGACGATTTTCAAAGATAGTAAAATGCAATGGTATCAATTGACCAATGAAATTGAAGCCACCATAGTTGAAATAATAAATAACCAAACCTCAAATTACCAGAAAGATGTCAATATGTCCTACTGGGATGAAAAAATGAAACTAAGATGGAAAGGTCTAAAGATACCCCCCTTCATTGGTAAAGGCCCCCCATCAAACTGGATGTTACGTAAGGAATGTAAGTGGCTTCCTCCTATTGGCGGATGGTTTAAACTAAACTTTGATGGCACCTCGAGGGGTAACCCGGGGAGAGCGGGTCTTGGATGCAGCCTTCATAATTCAAATGGGGATGAGGTAGCCTATATGGCCCTCCCCTACGGCAAATGTACAAATAATGTAGCAGAAATGCAAGCACTTGTTGTAGGAATAAATCTAGGTATTATACTCAATATTAAAAGGATCGTCATTGAAGGAGACTCGGCCATTATCATCAATGCCCTTAGAAAAGGGGCAATGCTTGATTGGAAGCTAAATGCCTCCTTGGCTAAGATATTGACAAACATTAAAACATTTGATAGGGTCATCTTTAATCACATCTACAAGGAAGGCAACAAAAGAGCTGATTCCCTCGCTAACATGGGAGCTGATGGTAAGACAATAATCCATGTAGCTCCTAACATTAGTCCTTAAAACAATATTTTACAACTAAACACAAAAAATATAAATAGTTTTCATACCACATGACAGCTGTCACATAAGAGGCTCATATACATAAAATCAGCAGGAGCCAAGCCCTACAATGAAAATACCTATCCTCAAAATCCTCTGATTGAAATCATCTAAGGCTCCATAGTAATTAACTAACATACTTGACAATTTTATCAAAACCTTCTCATACACAGAAGACTACAAATATTTATACCATAATCAGATAAATAAACATACACACTTGTATATATATATATATATATATATCAGAGGATGTATATACATATATACTATTCATATATATATAGATATAAATTATATATACACAGAGGATATATATATATATATATATATATTTTATTTATAAGATATATATATATATAGATATATATACACATTTATAAATAGAGATATATATATATACAAATATATATATATATACTTATATATATATACATATATATATATATTTATCTGTGTATATATACACATATATATACAAAGATATAGATATATATAGATATATAAACACATATATTGACTCTCATAGAAATTTATTATATTAATTATCCGAAACTAACAATTATAATATTTATATAACAAACATATCAAAATCAATACATATATATACTTTAGATACATACATATATATATATATATATATATATATATATATATATTAATTCATATTTATAACCCGAAACCAATAATAATAATTAGTAAACATTATCATATTTAAAATTTACACAAACAAAATCAAAACATACCTATAGAACATTTTATCTTAAACTTGAATTAATTAAATATACAAATTCATCAAGATTTAAGGATTAGATATCAATCATAAACACTATGCCCAGAGGCTTATAAGTCTCTCATCTCACGCAACACAGGTCAATTATTAACTTAGTAGGCGGGGGCACTCATATCTAAACATAGCAATTATATAATAATAAACCCCCAGATAGGAGTGCTTGATCATCAAAGCATGTATGATCCCCAAGAAATCCTGACCATTATGATAAGTCAGGGCTACGGTGTGAGGCGTACTCGTTTGATCATCCGCCAAAATTAATCACGGCTCCTCAACACGATTTTCCCACAAACGGCGCATCATTTAAGGATATGCACTATTTCTTAACCAATAAGATTCACCCAAAGTGGGCTACGGCTCGCATGTATTTAGAATGAATGAGTAAACTCAGAACTTTCACATCAATAACCCATTCGGCTATTAAACCAAGCTTCAGGTTAAAATTAAGAAGCTCTGTAATCCAACAAAGACCTAGAATTAAGGAATAACAGGTGATGGATACCCCGATCAAATTATGCAGTTCGAAGAGGCAATGGCTTTTGAAGGGGCTATTACCAGAGACCGTCTCAAGCGCATCATGCGACTTCCCCATACCTTAGTGATTGACGGTTGAGAACATCCTAGGCCCGGACTTTCTCACAAATTCAGACAGAACCAGAGCTAACACGGATGTGGCCGCCATGTTTCTTGCTGTGACGGTTACATCCTCCAAAAATCACGAGGATACAGGTGCTCTGTGTAAAGAGGTCTTCATTGCCTCTATCTTAGGTGATCTGGAGCGGGTTTTAGTCAACATTGACAACGAATGGACTATCCCAAGGCCGCGAGACTATGATATTCTCATTCGAAACAACAGGCCGGTTCCTAGACTCCCTATCATCTCCACGGATGGTGAGTCCTTCACCAGGGAGAGGATTGAGGCAATCAATAGGAATGTCAACTTTTTGCTCTATTTATTTCATGTGCGACACCCTCCAAAATCCACTTGGTTTGAGGACTTCCTCAAGGCTGAGGGCCTGGTTCTGGACGATGAGAATGCTTCTACCACGCCTTCTGGGTCGGAGTGAGTAGGCTCGGCCCTCGGTGAGTGCATGGGACCATTTTTTATAGTAAAACAGAGTTAATTTTGTATGGGATAATATTGTCACTAAATGTTTGGATTATATTGGTGATCCAAGTAGATTACTATTTCTAGAAAAACAGGGTTAATTCTTTAGCTAACAGAGACCGTGGCGAAGATATTAACTAGTATCGAATCTTAAAAACAAACTTAAGCGACCTACAGGACATTAAATTAGTTTGATTTAACTGTTAATTCTAAAAGTTACTAAGACTAAATAGGCATGCTGGAATATTTGTTTATATAGACATACAGAGGGGAAAATATATTAGCATTTTGTTTTGGATACCTAGCAATTTGAATATATACTCTAGATATTTACAAGCATCTGGATGCATGCATTTATTGGTATTTATTCACATTGGTGGAAATCATATCAGGGTGGGTAATATTGGCTTATTTTAAAACATTAAACACTGGCTGTAGTACTCAAGTGCCATTTGCTGCAGAATTCTATATTTTGATGTCCTTCTGTCATATCTTAAGACTATGGCTTATATGTGGCAAACATGCAAAATTCGGGGTCTGGACAAAGGTTATATCCAGCCTTGAATAATCATATACTCCGTCATCCTCCCTGCTATAAATTTACAGGGAAGGGGAGGTAGGAATGACCGAATCTCATTTACCTACTCTTGTTGTTGTAGCCTAGATCTTATCCTTTACTAGGGATAGCATCCAGGAGCAAAAACAAGAGTTGGTAAACTGGAGATACATTGTTTGGATGGGTCAAAGGTCGATCATGATTGGTGCCCTAAGATATATGAAACTGGAAACCCAATTCCGTATAAGATTTTATATCTCTTTATTTATGATCTGTGAGGATAGGTCTCACAGGATATTTTATTGTGGAAATTTTCTAGCTTGACAGATAAAATTTCATTTGAGATAATTGACTGAACGATACTAACAAATCTGCCAAGTGTTTGAGAAACTAACCATGCAGGACAAACAGGTATATCTTTGGGCAATTAAGGGATACTATATACAATCAAAGAACAACTTCAGAGCCAAGCCGCAGGAAGTTGAGGGATAAATGATTACTGAAACTTGTAATTTAGGGCTTGTAAGGGAGGGAAAAATAGAAACACCCTCCCACCTGCTCACCCTGGCCCAGGGTGATGATGTGTTATTAAAATCTGAAACTATTGTATATTAAGATAAAATTAGTTGGACTATGGTCCCGAGCAAGGCCGGAGGTTTTCTCGCCTCCACTCTTTCCTACCGGCGCCCGCATGAGTGGAGTAATGTAAAATTTTGAAATGATTAATAAAATTCTTTGGCCATGGCCTCTTATCGATCAAAAAAAATAACAATGGAAACTTGTATTTTTTAATTTTTATTAGTTTGTTTGTTTTAACTTTTAATTTTAGAAACTATTAAGTGAATTAAAATAAAAGAAGTTCAAACTATAATAATAAAACTATTTTGCTAAATGTTAAATATATAAAATTAAATTTTATAATTTATTTAAAATGAAAGTGAAATTATTATAATTATGAAAGTAATAACAACATTTAAATTTTTACAAACTTCTAAATTACACAATAAGTAATTAAAATATACCTATTTAAAATTTTAAAATAAATTAAATAATAAAACTATTTTGCTAGTTAATAATTTATTAATTATTATTAAATTTATTATTTAATTTATTTTAAAATTTTAAATAGGTATATTTTAATTACTTATTGTGTAATTTAGAAGTTTGTAAAAATTTAAATGTTGTTATTCCTTTCATAATTATAATAATTTCACTTTCATTTTAAATAAATTATTAAATTTAATTTTATATATTTAACATTTATAATCTATTGTTTAATATTAAATGTTAATAATTATTTTTTAATTTGTTGTAGAAATCATAATGGCAACGACTACTAGCTCTACTCCTCAAAGCTCTACTCCTCAACGGACTTTCAAAACTGACCCAAATTCACCTTTATGGAAATATGTCAAAATAATAGACCAAGTAAAAGGTGGTGGAACATTTAATTGGATATGCAACTTTTGTAGTGTGAAAAAAACTAGCTCCTACAATCGTGTCAAAGCCCATTTTTGTGCCATTCCCCAACAAGGAATCAAACCATGTCTAGGAAAGGATGGAAATGGGATGTCACCTCAAGAAATAGCGGGATATATTAGAGAGCAAGAGGAAGCAGATGCAAGAGTTGGTCATGCCTCAAACCATCCTTTGTTGACAGGAAGAGGAAGTAGATCAAAGAGGCCCCCTACTTCTCCATCTTATAGTGATTTTCTTGATATCGTGGTAGAGAGCCACCCATTCTTGGACCCAATTAGTGAAGAACCTGTTATTGTGAAGAGAAGCAGGGGACCATTAGAGAGAGCATTTAAGAATGATGCTAGAGAGATTGCAGATCAATCCATTGGAAGATGTCTATATGCAAACGGTTTGTCATTTAATGTGGTACGATCACCATATTGGCAGGATATGTTGAGAAAGGTAAATGAGGCTCCACAAGGGTACATAGGGCCAGGTTATGAGAAGGTGTGTAGCACCTTACTAGCAAAGGAGGTAAAAAACGTAGACAATGCATTGGCTCCCATTAGAAATTCATGGAAACAAACAGGGGTGTCCATCATTTCAGATGGATGGAAGGATACCAAAAATCGGCCATTAATTAATGTAATTGCAGTGTGACCTAAAGGGGCAATGTTTCTGAAAGCTATGGATTGTGAGGGACAGGTGAAGGATGCACAATTTATTGCTAACATCCTTACACAATGCATTCAGGATGTGGGACCTCAAAATGTTGTCCAAGTAATAACGGACAATGCAAAGAATTGTAGAGCTGCAGGTATGTTGATTGAGACATGGTTTGAACACATATTTTGGACACCTTGTGCTGTCCACTCTCTCAACCTCATGCTACAAAAGATAGGTAGGAAAATACATTGGATCAAACAAATTTATGTTGAGGCTGAAGAGATCCAAATGTTCATCACAAACCATAACATGTCACAAGCCATTTTCAGATCATTTTCACAGTTGGAGTTGCTAAAGGTAATTGAAACACTTCAATTTTTAAAATCTACATTTCACTTTGATGATTACTTAATTTTATTTTTTTATCATGTCTTCTTTGTATTCTAATTTTTATTTTTAATTTTTGAATAGGTTGCAGAGACTCGATTTGCATCCAACACAATCGTCTTGAGGCGACTTGTGAAGGTGCGACAGCCACTTGCTAGCATGGTAATCAGTCAAAGCTGGTCCCTATGGAGGCAATCCAATACTGAAAGGGCAACAAATGTAAAGCACATGATCCTAGATGACACTTGGTGGGATCGAGTGGAATATCTTTTGAGTTTCACTGAGCCCATCATGAGTATGATCCATTATACTGACATGACACCCATGTTTGCGAGAGGTATATGATGGCATTGACTCGATGATTGAGAAAATGAAAGCCATCATCAATGCAAAAGAGCAAGATCCCAAAGAAACTTTCTTCAAAGAGGTTCAATCAATTTTTGTTGAGCGGTGGAACAAAATGACCACCCCACTACATCTTCTTGCATTTGCATTGACTCCCAAATTTTATAGTGATGAAATGCTTGCTAAGGCATCAAGGGTACCACCATATAGAGGTTCAGAAGTCAATGAAGGGTGTAGGACAGCACTTACTAAACTCTTCCCTAATTCTGAAATGGAGGATTTAATGACAAGTGAGTTTGCTGATTTTGTAGCCCCCAATGGTCAAAGTGTTTCCGCTCTCCGTGACAAGTATAAAAAGGATTCTCATGCTTGGTGGTACCTCAATGGCCATACATCACCAAACCTTCAAACTCTTGCAATCAAAGTTTTATCGCAAGTAAGTTTCTTAATTTTTATTGCTCTCTAAATTTAGATTTTTTACTATTTTATAATTGTCACCCTCTCACTTTGTGTCAATTATTCAATAGGTTGCTAGTTCCTCTTCATCTGAGCGAAATTGGAGCACATACTCCTTTATCCACTTAGTGAAACGCAACCGACTGGCAGCAAGTAAGGCGGAAGAGCTCGTTTATGTGCATTCAAACTTGCGCCTTCTTACTCATAAACAAAATGAGTATAAGGATGGGAGCACAAAGTTTTGGGATGTAGATCCAGAGCGAACTGATTTGGATTTTTCAGCTGCCACACAATCTTTACTTTCCGGGGAGTCTGATAGCCAATTTGCTGCTAGTGCAAGTGGCAGTGAGGCTGCATGTGGTTCCAGTAGTCTACCTACATCATCTAATGTCAATGATGATGTTGATCTTGATCTTCCTAGTGACCCATATGATGCTATTGCTGATTATTAGTTGTGTTATTTTATTGTTGAACGGTTGAACCAATGAACAATGAATTCAATATCTATCATAACATTCAAAGTTTGACAAATGGATATTTCATATTAGATTAGACTTATAGTAAATTTGTAATTTTGTTATAGTTATATCAATATGAATCATATATGATAGTTCCAAGTTTTGTTTAGCATATGGATGATATGTGGGATTCTAAATTTAATTTTTGTTTCTACTTAATAGACTGTATATATGTATATATTTATGATTTTTACATTTTTTTGTACGGACGTACCCATACGTACCCAGCCCCCCCCCTAAAAAAATTGTCGTACCAGCGTACCGTACCCACGTACCCGTACCGGCAACTGAGGATTAAACCCTTAATAATTGAATTACCATTGTACTTTTTGGTTCACCGAGGCAACCCCAATCCCAAGTAATGCTACAATGGCTACAGTAGCATAGCATTGTGTAAGATCCCATGCCAGGTATGTACCAAAGATTTTCACTTTCCCCCAAACTCAGTCTTTAGACAGTATGTCAAACAGTTTGTATGCTGGTTATAGATTTCAGATTGCAGATATAATAGTGGATGTTGCTGGTTTGATGTTTACGGGTAATTGTATGCATAGAGATATATCAACATTTAACTAAATATTCATGAGATAGAATTTAAAGAGTATTTTCATTCATTGATACAGCTGAATGTAACAGATTACAAAGCCATACAAAGCAAACTTCTGACCTGCCATTTAATGGCTTTGCAACTCTCCACCTTTGAAGTGAATAAGTCAATGAAAACTGTAGAAATAGTTCCTTGAACTGACAGCAAGAACTGGACAGGGTTGCGTTGACTGTGGGAGCCTCTTATCCTCATGCCATAACCTTTCCTTGGATGCCAATGACCATATACTTGCAGCTATAGCCTTCAAGATTAATCGCTCAGCTGTTCTGGAAGTCTGCACCCAGCAAATGTCCTCACACTTAATTCAGACCTGCCATTACACTTCTTCCCACGTCTTGCTATAGGTGTCTGTAGTGCCCAGCAAAGGCAAAATAGAATGTCAAATCAACCAAGGGTTTGTGTCCTATTTCTATCACATGATTTCCCTTGCAATGGCATCCCAGAATTGTTAAGACTACTTTGGCATTCTGTCATTGATGTCACATTCAAAGACTCATACCTGTACACATCTGTATGTTGGTTCCAGTCACAAATTAAGTCATATGCAAACACAGAAAGATCAGGATTATCAGTTATGTCCTGTCACCCGAAACCTATGAAATGACATGAGTCATTGATATCATGTATGAGACAGACAAAACTAAAATAAGAAGGAAAGAAATAAGATAAGTTTAATCATCACTATGCGTTGATGCTATCACTTTGTATCTCAGAATGAACAGATTGTATTGCTGCAGAACTAATGATCTCTGTGTTTGATCAGGGAAGTATGAAGATCTTGTTTTGATCTGTTTTTGCACATATAGATGCCATGGACTCGCTTTTATTCATTTGTGTAGACTCTTTTATCGATGACAAGTAACTTTCTTATTGTTATAATTGATAAAACTAATATACAGATTTCTTCTTGTTATGAGGTGGTCGGATGGAAGTTTTGAAACTTCCTAACCAAATCTAACTTCCAGGTAAGTTATAGGCTACTTACAGTTGTGGTTGAGAGCTTTGAAACAAGTTATTATCCCGTATTATTGATAGAGAGAGAGGTCTATATATTTGTCTTGTACTAACGCTAAGGTTTTATTTAAGGTGGTGTGTTAGATATCTTGTTTTAGACAAGACCTCAATGTATATATGCTATTGAAAAGAAGTGCAGCAGTGTTATAAATTGTGAAGTAAGAGTTCAATGAAGGACACTTGTAAATGAGAGATGCTGTCATGACAGAGGGTTCTGTAAGTGCCGTAGCTGAGTATACACAGTCAATAATTATCCTTGCAGTGGTGAAAATAAGGTATAACAGATTTGTCATGTCTTTTTGAGTTGTTTTAAAGTTGAATAATAGTTTGCAAATCAGTTCAGTGAGATGTATGGTTCAGATCAGTGAAAGAAGGTGCTGATAAGAATTTGTGTTTCAGGTCATACTTGCAGTATTATATTCACTTTGTTGGCACTTAGTTTGCAGATATAGTTAAGGTAAAGATCAGAGATAAGTTTCAGATCAAATACAACTTTGTCTGCAGTCTAACATATCATTGTTTGACACCATAGTCTTTTAAGACTCATATATATGTTTCTACTTCAACATCATCACAGTTTCCCAATCAGTTTCATATCATTTCAGTTTCACAGGTTGATGTTATTGTGAAGGTTAACAGTGTTCTCGAGAAATTTTGCAGGTCTTTGTGTTTAAGAAGTGCAACATTACACAGTTCATCTGAAGGGTGCAGATAATCAGATTGTAAAAGCCTATTTTATGTAGTGATAACTGAAGTTGAGATCAATAATATTTTGTAATTGTTTTGTTCATAAAGTTGGTACTTTAGGAGGATTGAGTTGGTGCTCTTAGAATAACGGTTTGGTGCCCTTAAACATTGTAATTGAATTATTCGTGAGGCTGAATTAAGACAGTAGATCCTAGCAGCGTTTTTCACCATGTTTTTTCCCATCTTGGCTTCCCACGTAAATCTTTTACATTGTCTTTATTGTGTGGCTGCATCTCTTTTTGGTTTCAGTTTCAATTCCTTTCAGTTTTCAGATTGAAGTTTCATAAAGCTCATTAAAGGTTTAAATTGTTAAGGACCAAAAGTTTATATCTACTACTGATTCACCCCCCCCCACCTCTCAATAGTAGAATCTTGTTCTACAATTGGTATCAAAGCCAGCACTTGAAGAACCTAATCAATCTAAGTGGATCTTGGCTATAGAACACATGGCTAGTTTGGAAGGATCTTCTTCTAATAAGGCACCTTTATTTGATGGTACCAACTATGCTTTTTGGAGTATCAAATTAAAAAAGTTATCTGTCTTCTCTGGGGTTTGATATTTGGATGTCAATAGTAAATGGTTATATTGTTAGTGTTGGAAATAAGCCACACCCGGACCGACGATGGACTGGTCCAAGAGGGGCCAGTAGCTCAGTGGTAGAGCACTCTAGTAACATATGGAAGGTCCTAGGTTCGAGTACTAGCTGGTCCATGTCTCAACATGGTATCAGAGCCAGGTCCAGGCTAGGAGCCCCAAGCACACGAGAGGTGTGACTTAAGGGGGGGTGTTAGTGTTAGAAATAAGCCACACCCAGACCGACGATGGACCAGTCCAAGAGGGGCCAATAGCTCAGTGGTAGAGCACTCCATTAGCATATGGAAGGTCCTAGGTTCGAGTCCTAGCTGGTCTATGTCTCAACATATACTAAGCCTAATACACCTCCAACTGATCCTACTGATAAGAAAGAATATGAAAACAATGCTAAGGCCAAAAATGCTATTCTTTTTGGAATATCTAACACTAAATTCGTTAAAGTGATCCAATGTCAGTCAACTAAGGCTATATGGGACAAGTTGAAGAGCATCTACGAAGGAGATGATAAAGTGAAGCAAGCAAAGTTACATACTTACAAGGCTAAGTTTGAAGGATTGAAGATGAAGGAAGAAGAATAAATTGCAGAACACCATAGAAGAAGCAAGAGACCTCAGCAAGATTACTGTCGATGACTTACATGGCATCCTAACAACATATGAAATGAGGATGGTTGGAGAAGAAGTTACTAAGAGAGAAGTTGTTTTTAAAGCAACAAAGGTAGAAAGTTCAAGGTCGGACAATGATATGGATGAAGATCTTGCAAAACTTGTAAAGAAACTCAAAAAGGGTTTTGGAAAGTACAAAGGGAAGCTACCTGTTGTGACCTTTTTCACACATCGCCCCATTGCAAATGGGGACCCTCTCTTTTCCTGCTTTCTAGGGTTTTTGTTAGTGTCTCGTGGCCTTCCGCTTCAATTTTGCCTAGCCTTGCTCAGTTTTGAATGGTTTGAGTCCTAGAGATTGAAAGTTAGTTTTTGCAAGCCAAGTGATAACAGAGTCCGGATACCGTCAAAGTGCCTAGAGAGGCCAAAGGACGAAGATCGCAATTGATTTGGATGAATTTGAACAACTTTCTATTTTTAGAAAGTTTGCTTTTTTGCTTTTTCCTATTTTTAGGAACTTTCCTTTTTGCCATTTTTTGCCCAATCCCCGGTATGGCTATTTTTAAAAAGTTTTCCCTATTTTTTAGGGATGCCTTCTTTTTGCTTTTTCGGAGTGGGGACCTAGGGTTTGCACTAATACCACTGACCTGCTTCGATCATGATCAAGAATTTCCAAGTTTTGAGCTAAAAAACTAGTTTCCTACATTTTAGGGGTCATGATGCTTCAGATGGTTTGCCGAGTGTGGATTTCAAATTTCAAGTCAATCTGGTTTAAAATTGGTAAAATTGGTAAAATTGTGAAATTTTGAAATTTGAATTTTTCCAAGTCTGGCTAATGAATGATGTTGAGTGTTATGGCAGGTGATGAAAACTCCGCCCAAGGTGCTACTGATGGAGGTGTCTTCAAAAGTCCGCCATGGAGAGATGCTCAAAGTCCAACCATGGTGAAGTGGAGAAAGTCCGCCTTGAAGAGGGTCATCAAACTCCGCCTTGCCTAAAGGTCATCAAAGTCCCCCTTGAGGAGGTAGACTAAAACTCTGCCCTGCCTAGAGCCTCCAAAAGTCCACCCTCCTTGATGTCTTTCCAAAGTCCGCCTTCGTTGAGGTCTCTCCAAACTCCGCCTTGGAGGAGGTAGACTAAAACTCCGCCTTGCTTGAGGTCTCTCCAAAGTCCACCTTGAAGAGGGAGCACAAAACTCCGCCCTCCCTGATGCCTCATGAAAGTCACCCTTGGAGATGTCTATCCAAAGTCCGCCTTGGTAGTCATGCCTCCAAAACTCCGCCCTAAGATGGAGAGGCTCAAAAGTCTGCCTAGCCAAGGTATGATGATGCCATGCTTGAAGAGGGAGCTCAAAAGTCCGCCATGCTTGAAGTGGACAACCTTCCAAAGTCCGCCTTGAAGAGGTGTCTTCAAAGTCCGCCTTGAAGAGGTCATCCAAAACTCCGCCTTGGTAGTCATGCTTCAAAAGTCCACCTCGGTGAGAGCCTAAAGGAAGTAAACATGAGTAAAGTCCGCCTTGGTGAGAGCCTAAAAGAGTGAGCATGAGAAAGTCCGCCATGAAATGGGAAGCCTTCAAAAGTCCGCCCTAGGGATGGAATGGAAGAAGTTTAAGGTGTTAAGATATAGCCCTCATGAATCTAACTAATGGTAAATCGGTTATTATCTGGAGACTGATATATTAACAGAGCATACAGTTTGGAAATTAAACATAAACAAACTAATTGTTATGAACGGTTGCCTCCGTAGGGACATGTCCATACATGGCAACTGCCACGTATGGACATGTCCCTACGTAGGCAACCATTCCTCTTGTATTTAAACCGGATTCAATGATGGAGATGATCAATAATTCACGGCAATCAGTCTTCCAGAATCGCTGTCATTTTTCTTCGATCCATATTTCACAACATGGTATCAGAGCCAGGTTATTAAGAGAATAAATTAGACAGACATATTACTCATAAGCATTTATCGGAAGTAAATAACAAATCAACGCAGAGGATATATCCGACTAAGAAAATATTCAAAATGTCAAGTAATATGAGAGTGGAAGATAGACTCGAAGGAGCCTCCAACTTCGTTTCCTGGAAGATACGAATCATTGTCATTCTTGAAGAACTAGAATTAGAGTCTTACATAGAAGAAAATCTAGACATGCCAAATGATGAACCAGAGAAATCTACCTGGAAAAGGCGTAATGATAAAGCAAAGAAAATAATTATTGACTCAGTCAAAGATCATATTCTTCCTTCTATAGCCAAACTGCCTAAAGCATATGAAGTATTTAAAACCATTAAAAATACATATGAAGTTAACAATGCGAGTAGAATGTTAACCTTGAAACAACTACTTTTAAACATAAAGATGAATAAAGATGATACAATATCTACGTACTTTTCAAGGATATCTGAAGTAAAAGACCAATTACAAACTATTGGAAATGAGGTAGATGATCAGGAAATCTCTCTCATAGCCCTAAGAGGATTACCAATTTCATGGGAATCCTACATTCAATGTATTAGCAGAACACCCCCCTTACCCAAATTTGAACAACTTAAGAATGAGTGCATTCAAGAGGAATCTCGACTAATCTCAAGAGGATTAGGGACAAATAAAGAAGGAGAAATCCAAGCACTTAATACAAATACCTTCAACAAAAAGAAAAAGTTCTCCAAACGGAAGAGAGGAAATAAAAACCATCAGAAAAGAGATATGTCTAAAATTCAATGTTACAAATGCGACAAATATGGGCACACTCACAGGAATTGTCCAGAAAGGAAGAAAACACAAGCTACTCTAGCCGAAGTCAAAGGAAAAAACTCACTTTTCTTCTTAGCCCTATCAAGCGAAATAAATACAAATAAAAACACTTGGATCGTAGACAATGGAGCATCAAGGCATATAACTGGATTCAGAAATCAGTTTGAAACACTTAACAGGCACTCAAGTGAAGAGGTTACTATTGGAGATAACTCCACATATCCTGTGAAAGGAATTGGGACCTGTACTATCAAACTAAGAAATGGAGTATCTCTACAATTAAAGGATGTTCTGTTTGTACCTGGAATAAAAAGAAATCTAGTCTCAATCTCAGGCCTAGCTGATCAAGGATATCGGGTTACCTTCAATGAAGATAAAGTTCTACTCTGGCCTAAAAATACAAATATCAAAAATGCCATAACAGTAGGTTCAAGAGATGGTAGCCTATACAAACTATGCAGTGATCAAAAGGAAGCACTAAATCTTGAAGTTTCAAATAATAATGAATTATGGCACAAAAGATTAGGACACCTAAGATATAGTGCTCTATCCAACATAAAGAAGATTACTTCAGGACTGCCCCAACTAAAATCTGAACACACAGGCATTTGCAAAGGATGTGCCTTGGGAAAGAATGTGAAAGTTTCTTTTCCCTCAAGCAAGCACAAATCAAAAGTTATTTTAGAACTAATTCACTCAGACCTATGTGGTCCCATGTCAACACCATCCCTAACTAGATCCTTATACTACATAATCTTTGTTGACGACTACTCTCGAAAAACATGCATATATTTTCTAAAGTGCAAAGACTCAAATGAAGTACTATCTAAGTTCAAAGAATTCAAGGCACTAGTAGAAAACCAGTCAGGGAAGAAAATTAAGGTGTTAAGATCCGACAATGGGGGAGAATATACATCTGACAACTTCAAAGACTTTTGTAATTCTGTTGGGATTAAGAGGGAGTATACTGTACCATATAATCCACAACAGAATGGAGTAGCAAAAAGAAAGAATAGAACCATAATTGAAGCAGCAAAAGCCATGATGCATGACCAAAACTTACACACTTCATTCTGGGCAGAAGCTTCAAATACAGCAGTCTACATTCAAAACAAGATGTCCGCACTCAGTTCTAGAAAACATAACTCCTGAAGAAGCTTTTACAGGGAACAAACCAGACTTAAGTCATTTAAGGATATTTGGCTGTCCTATATATATACATGTTCCTAAAGAAAAGAGGACAAAACTAGAACCATCCGGAAAAAGAGGTATCTTCATTGGCTATAGTGAAAATACTAAAGGATATCGCATTTACATTCCAGGAAAAAAATCTGTTGAGATAAGTAGAGATGTAAAGTTTGAAGAAAACACTACACTCAAAAAACCTGAGGATGATAACACTACTAAAGAAGAAGAAGATCACATAACTAAGATTGAGAGGGAGAATATCATAGAAAATTCCAAACCTTCAGACACTAAGAGGGAGGATATCATAAGAGCTTTTGAACCTCTTGTTGATGAAAATATTGAAACACTCAATAACAAGAAAAGACCTCTATGGGCAAGGAAAATGATTGAAGAGAATAATGTAGAACCAAATGAAATTTCCAAAGAAAATAAGAGAACAAGAACTCTAAAATGTTATGCTGCACTTCTAATCGAACTCACAAATTCTAAACCAACAAATGTCAAAGAAGCCTTATCAAAACAGGCTTGGAAAGATGCTATGGTTGAAGAATATCAATCTATACTAAAGAATGATGTTTGGGATATAGTGCCTAGACCAAAAGACAAATCAGTTGTCTCATCCAAGTGGTTATTCAAGATCAAACATACATCTGATGGCAGCATTGAAAAACATAAAGCTTGCTTTGTGGCCAGGGGATTCTCTCAGAAAGCAGGAATTGATTATGAAGAGACATTTGCCCCAGTTGCCCGGTATACGTTAGTAAGAACAATCATTGCAATTGTAGCATCCAAAGGATGGAAAATTCACCAAATGGACGTAAAGACTGCCTTCCTAAATGGTTCAATTGAAGAAGAAGTATATATAGAACAACCAGAAGGATTCACCATACATGATAAAAATTGCTATGTTTGTAAACTAAAGAAAGCTCTCTATGGGTTAAAACAAGAACCTAGGGCCTAGTATGCAAGGATAGACAACTATCTCTCCAAACTAGGGTACTCCAAGAACCTAGCAGATCCCAACATCTACTTCAAGGCTTCAAATGGCAATATGATTATATTGGTCCTTTACGTGGATGATCTTTTGATAACAGGAGAGGATAATCTCATTGAGAAATGTAAGCAAGATCTGGCAGCAGAATTTGATATGAAGGATCTAGGGCTTCTACATTATTTTCTGGGATTAGAAGTATGGCAGAAGAAAAACTACATCTTCCTAAATCAAGGAAAGTACACCACAGATATTCTAACTAAATTTGGGATGATGGAGTGTAAGCCATTAGCTACACCAATGGAAACTAATTTGCACAAGCTGAAAATTGAGGTAGAAGATTCAGAGCCTACAGATCCCACACTCTACAGACAAATCGTCGGTTCACTCATATATTTGGTAAATACTCGTCCTGATATCTGCTACGCTACAAATGTATTAAGTCACTTCATGTGTGAACCTAACAAGATACATCTAATTGTAAAGTTATTTCAATTTTAATTAAAGAACAAGTTATGAACTATGAATGCTATATATGGATATGAGGAATTATGTCAATGTCTAATAATTCTGATTTTTATCTGCAGGTCTAAAGGAGAGAGATCATTTAATATTTTCTATGTCTTCTCCAAATGAATTCAATTGGCATATATATCATTTAGGCAACTGGTCAATTGGTGTATTGACCGGTCATGCCTTTTAGGCATGACCGATCAATGCACCCATTGATCGGTGCCTTTACAATTATACCATTAACACAATGCTGATTATCGGTTCAAAAACCCCCGATAGCATATTGTAATATCATAATATAATGACTGATCAACTTAATGAATCGGTTCATATAAACACCGATGATTCAAAGTGCACGATGTATATAATCCAACCGGTGCATTTGTTAACCAATGTTAATGCCAAATGAAGCGGTGTATTCATTAAACCCGATAACAAATATGCCCAATATAATTAAGCCCGATAACAGATGTGAATCGGTGCCAATGTTTATGCACCCGATAGCAAGTATATATCGGCGAATTTAACCCGATAACTTATAGCATTTAATACGCTATCGGGTTAATACCCTGATAGCATATTAATGCCAATTAACAATTGACATTAATATGCTATCGGGTTGTTAGCCCGATAGCATAATGATAAGCAATGTTTGTACAATCCGATAATCATATGCAATATAAATCAGACATGAAGCATGTAGATAAATAACAGAACAAGGAAGGTTAGGAAGATCTTATCTTGCATAAGCTACCATGCATTAACACTCCCTCTTAGCTTTGGAAGATAGATAAGGCAACCTGCATCACATTTCCTTTTCATAACTAAGATAATGTCAGTCAGCAAAAATCATTTATACAAGACATATGATACAAAATAGAAGAACATCACCTGAGCATGTGACATAAAGTATTATTTTAACATGTGATAAAAGTAAGAGAATCATCACCTGATCATGTGAGAAATCACCAAAACATGTGATCTGTAAGATTCATCAAGATATCACCTAACACGTGATATCAGTATTGCCTAACACGCAATACTTAAGGATAAGTCTATGAGAAAGGTTAGTTTCTCATCATATCCAAGTTGTGATAAGTGCAATAACATTTATAAATGTTTATCACAACATAGTCATGGCACATCCATGACTTACCAGAGATCCAACATGATCAATGGTTGAGATATCACCTACACGTGATATCAGTATTGCCTAACACGCAATACAAGGATAACCATATGAGAAGTGCTTAAGTTCTCATCATATCCAGGTTGTGATAATGCAATAACATTTGTACAAATGCTGTATCACAACATAGTTGTGGCACATCCATGACTTACCAGTGATCCAACATGATTACTGGTTTGACTATCATAAGATCGTCACCTTATGATGTCTACATACAAGTGTTCAGTATCTGAGAGATCGTCACCTCTTAGATATGAACACAGGTGGCAAGAAGCCAAGAGATAGTCCAAACATGACAAAGAAGTTTACACCTTAAACATCTTAAATATATGTAAGTATAGATTACAAAGCAGATTACCTTTCTATCATACCTAAACCCTTTCTGAAGTGATCAACCTTCACTCTGGAAAGTGGTTTGGTCAGAATATCTGCAGTCTGATCTCCTGTACACACATATTCTAACTTTATCACATTCCTGTCAACCATATCTCGTACATAGTGATATGGAATCTCAATATGTTTGGACCTGTCATGAAATACTGGATTTACAGAGAGTTTTATACAGCTTTGATTATCACACTGAATGACTGTAGGTTTCATAGGTTCTCCAAATAATCCCACGAGCAATTTCCTTAGCCATACTGCTTCTCGGGCAGCCATTGAAGCTGCAATATATTCAGCCTCTGTGGAACTCTGAGCTACTGAAGATTGTTTTCTGCTGATCTAGGATATCATGGCTAACCCTAAACTGAAGCAGCACCCTGAAGTGCTCTTTCTGTCAGTCACACTGCCAACCCAATCTGAATCTGTAAATCCATGTAGATCTATGTCAACCTTTTCATATTTAAGACCAAGCTTTAGGGTACCTTGTAGATATCTCATTATATGCTTTACTGCAACCAGGTGTATCCCCTTAGGTTCACACATGAACTGACTTAAGGCATTAACAGCATAGCAGATATCTGGCATTGCATTTACTAGATACATCAGGGACCCAATCATCTACCTGTATTGAGTGGGGTCGGTAGGTCTTGATTCTGCTGCTGCTTCTTTAAGTTTATGGAAGTTGGTTTCCATAGGAGAGGTCATGGGTCTGCAGTTTAGCATTCCAAATCTTGTCAATATGTCCAAGGTGTACTTCCCTTGGTTCAGTACAATATTATCAAAATTCTGCCATACTTCCAATCCTAGGAAGTAATGAAGAAGCCCCAAGTCTTTCATATCAAATTCTGTGGATAGATCTTTCTTGCATTGATCTATTAGGTGATCATCTCCTGTGATTAATAAGTCATCAACATATAAAATTAATATTAACATATCACCTTTATTTCATTTGAGGTAGAGATTAGGATCTGCATCATTCTTAGAGAAACCCAGCTTTGAGAGATAGGTGTCAATTCTTTCATACCAGGCTCTGGGAGCCTATTTGAGCCCATAAAGAGCTTTCTTGAGTCTACACACATGAGACTTTGCATCATGAATTTCAAACCCTTCAGGTTGCTCTAAGTAGACTTCTTCCACGATCTCGCCATTTAGGAATGCTGTCTTAACATCCATCTGATGTACCTTCCACCCCTTTGCTGCTGCAATGGCTAGGACAGCTCTTACTGATGTGTACCTGGCAACAGGTGCAAATGTTTCTTCGTAATCTATTCCTTCCTTCTGTGAGAACCCTCTAGCTACAAATCTGGCCTTGTGTTTTTCAATACTGCCATCTGCAGCATGCTTGATTTTAAACAACCATTGAGAAGACAAAACAGACTTCTTGGTTGGCGTAGGAACAATCTCCGGAACGTCATTCTTCATAATGGACTGATATTCTTCAGTCATGGCATCTATCCATACTTGATGTTTGAATGCATCTGAAACATTGTTAGGTTCAGCTTTAGAGAGATCATTCATAAGTGCAACATAGTTGATGAATTTATTAGGCCTCTTGCTTTCCCTGAAGGTTCCTGAAGGAGCAACGAACTTCTGAGCTTCCGCTATAGTTTTGGTGGCCCATAGTGGTCTTTTCTTGCGATTATCTATAGGTGGGTCTTGTGTTTCACTTATAGTTTCCTCAAGATACTCCCTCTGAAGCTCAGGAGTAGGATTATGAATTTCAGGTTCTATTGTATTTTGGGCCCTTTTGAAGGCTAAATCTTCTTCGAAGATTACATCCCTACTGAGTTCAATATTTCTCTGCCCTTGTACATAGATTTTGTAGGCTTTAGAAGTTTCACTGTATCCTACAAGTATTCCCCTTTTTCCAGAGGGTTCTAGTTTTAGTCTTTTCTCTTTAGGTACATGAATATAGACCGGACACCCAAATATCCTAAGATGGCTGATATCTGGTTTTGTCTTGGTAAAGACTTCCTCAGGAGTTTTATCTTCAAGGTGTGAATGAGGACATCTATTTTGTATGTACACAGCAGTGTTAGTTGCTTCTGCCCAAAGGTTCAAGTTTAGATTTTGATCTAGTATCATGGCTTTGGCAGCTTCTACTATGGTCCTATTTTTCTTTTCAGCTACTCCATTTTGTTGTGGATTATAAGGTATTGTCAACTCCCTCTTAATCCCAGAATTTTTACAAAAGTCTTTAAATAGTCCTGATGTGTATTCCCCCCCATTGTCAGTTCTTAAGGTTTTAATTTTGTTTTCAGAGAGATTTTCTGTTAATGTTTTAAACTCTTTAAACCTACTTAGGATCTCTTCTGATTCTTTACATTTCAAAAAGTAGATCCACGTCTTCCTAGAGTAGTCATCAACAAAAATTACATAGTACAAAAATTCCCCTAGCGAGGGTACAAACATAGGTCCACATACATCAGAATGAATTAACTCCAAAACTTTGCTAGTTTTCCTAATACTATTCTGAAATGCATTTTTGGTATTTTTACCTAAGGCACACCCTTTGCATGCCTCTAAATGATATTGCTTCAACTTAGGTAGACCTGTGACAAGGTTTCCCATGGTTGACAAAGCTCTAAAATTCAGATGGCCTAATCTCCTGTGCCATACTTCATTTGCATTAGTTGCTTCATGGATCAATGCTAGATTGGGCTCTATACATAGCTCATACAAATAGCCTTGTCTTTGACCAATGACGGCAGTCCTCTTATATCCCATTCATAGATATTGATTCTAATAAGATTAATACTTAAATTATGTTTCTTCAAATGAATAGATCATATATATATTCTGTCCCATGATCAATTATATGTGATGTTGGAGGAAATAAGCTAGGGAAATGCAGTTTACTGGTTCCCTCAAACTAAGTAGACCACCCCAAGGGATGGAACTTGTCATAGTGGGACATTCCCAGCGCTTGTGGGCCAAGGGGTGAGTTGTCATAGTTGAATGCTACGCGCTCTCGGGCTTAGTTGGGCTGAGTAGTTTATTGGCGCCCTATCGATTTTTCCTACCAAACTAAACTATGATTGGTTATGGGGTAGTAGCTAGTACTGATGTTTATCATTACATATGATGTAATTGTTAACTAACCCGTATATTTGTTCATTGATTCTTACGTTTATTAATGATTAGATGAAGTTACTTTAAATATATTATTGTTAAAAGATAAATTATATTGTTGGAATTGTCAACTTGGGCACAACAGATTAATCTCAATTTGGGGATATTACATTTAATATGGCAAAATACTTTCCCACAGCCACAATCTTGCAGCATGGTGTAACATTGCTTGTCTTCATGATAGAAATAAACACTTGGCCTATTTATTTAATGACATAGTGCAAGAATGCAAATCAAATCCATATTTATTACTTCAAGGTTTGATCTGGCTAAATAATTAAGCCTATGGACATTTATTCCTTGTTCAAGCTATTATTTATATAAATCAATTACTGGAATCAATACCTCATAATTGGACTGATCTGCTCCATACCTGAGTAGCCATACCCAGTTCATACTGAATTCATTTTTGGTACAGATCCACATAGAAAAGACAGATTCAAATTACATCAATTTTAATTGTTCCGAGCCACATTTGTGCCTTGGTAGCGTTACTGGAAAACAACTATGTTACTTCTCAAAAATCTTCATCAACAATCTTGCAGTATGATGTAGCAATGTTCAATTTAAATAGGTGGAATCAATAATTGCCAATTGGCCAATTTAAACATGCCATAATGCTTCTTTTCTACTTCAGGAATGTCTAATGAATATTTCATAACCAGTGCAATTCTAGTCAGTATCATGCGAATGCATCATTTGTCTTGGGCTTCATGAAATATATGTAGGCTATAGATTTATCCATAATCGGCAAATACCTCCTTATCAATTAAAAATTAGTCATAACTAAATTGGTAAGTTAAAATATCAAAATTAAAAAATAATAGGTTCAAGATAGTTTTATGTAATGTCCCCTACTAGATTTAAGCCTGTTTTAACCAGAATCAATCCATCTCAACATGCTTATGACTTAAACTACATTGACTAGGAGACAAAACCATCTTAACTGGAATTCAATCAGTGATAACATAATCTTCTTCCTGATATTGAATTGATAATTCAATCAAATTTATAATCTCACATTTATTTGTTCATTCAAATTATTGTTTCTATATATAAATATATATATTCAAGTTCATATAGTATTACACTCTATGGTTTTACTGTAGAGTAGTTTCTAAAGATACTGTATTAATTATAATTATTTTATTAATATCTATTATTGTATCAATATCCATATTGATAACCCTTCCTTAATTCTTATTCAGATTTGAGTGCATATATAGAGAGAGAGAATTAATTATACCAATAATTTATGTATTTGCTAATTACTTATTCTATAGATTATTAATATTACTACTGCTTTAAAATATTAATTATTAATAATATATATTTAATGGTTGGTAAAGACAGACAGATCTGACATATGTATATAAATTGAAACGTAACTCATACGTATTGCAGTCTATAATAATATTACTATTAAATTCTGCATACAGACATTGTATCAGGTTTCATATATTAGGCATACGTATCAAGCACATCCCCTATGCATACCACCTAGAACCAAGATGTAATTGGCTGGAACTTCATAACAGTTCTGAACTCATCTGATCAGATTAACTACACTAATGCCCAGTCGTCTGTATATCCTGCATATTTGTGCCCCCCCCTTGACGGAGTGGATTGATGGCCTTCTTGTATCTTTCAATTAGAAAGGGGCACACTTCTTCACATGCGATGAGACACCTCTTTTACTAACAACCTTCTTCATAACAGATCATGCCTTTTGGTTTATCGATTTAGTTAGTTGTGCAATCGCTGCCACTTATCATTAATAACTCTTGTTTGATTGTAACCCTTGTGACATTTTGAATTATTGATTTATTTAAATCGATGCCTCAATAATATCAATCCTTTCTTATTGATAATTGAATAATTATTCAACTGCTGCCATCTAATCATAGTCGTTGACTTATATTAGGCTTGATAAATTATTATAGATAACTAATTGTCTTTATGTTGTCAAAGGCATAGAAATTGATAGATGGGGTTGACTAGTCTTCATCGTCTTATTTCCCAAACAATTGCTGATTGTATGTAGTCACAGCTTCCCATACTTTATGAACTGATCGGACTATGTAATGTTTCCCTTGTATGTTGTTTGTCACAGTTTATCAAATTCCTGAATAGAGGTGTGCGTCATTGTTCCTTGCTCTGTTGCACTATGCTTTGGATCATGCCCTATTAATATTTTTCATAACCACTTGAAAGAGTAAAGATCCGTTCCAAGCCTCCTATTGCTTTCTTAGGCTTATTGTTACTTGTTAGCCTTTGTTCTATAATCATCCTTATGCATATCGGGTTAATACCCCGATAGCATATTAATGCCAATTAACAATTGACATTAATATGCTATCGGGTTGTTAGCCCGATAGCATAATGATAAGCAATGTTTGTACAATCCGATAATCATATGCAATATAAATCAGACATGAAGCATGTAGATAAATAACAGAACAAGGAAGGTTAGGAAGATCTTATCTTGCATAAGCTACCATGCATTAACACTCCCTCTTAGCTTTGGAAGATAGATAAGGGAACCTGCATCACATTTCCTTTTCATAACTAAGATAATGTCAGTCAGCAAAAATCATTTATACAAGACATATGATACAAAATAGAAGAACATCACCTGAGCATGTGACATAAAGTATTATTTTAACATGTGATAAAAGTAAGAGAATCATCACCTGATCATGTGAGAAATCACCAAAACATGTGATCTGTAAGATTCATCAAGATATCACCTAACACGTGATATCAGTATTGCCTAACACGCAATACTTAAGGATAAGTCTATGAGAAAGGTTAGTTTCTCATCATATCCAAGTTGTGATAAGTGCAATAACATTTATAAATGTTTATCACAACATAGTCATGGCACATCCATGACTTACCAGAGATCCAACATGATCAATGGTTGAGATATCACCTACACGTGATATCAGTATTGCCTAACACGCAATACAAGGATAACCATATGAGAAGTGCTTAAGTTCTCATCATATCCAAGTTGTGATAATGCAATAACATTTGTACAAATGCTGTATCACAACATAGTCATGGCACATCCATGACTTACCAGTGATCCAACATGATTACTGGTTTGACTATCATAAGATCGTCACCTTATGATGTCTACATACAAGTGTTCAGTATCTGAGAAATCGTCACCTCTTAGATATGAACACAGGTGGCAAGAAGCCAAGAGATAGTCCAAACATGACAAAGAAGATAGATAGTGAAAGATCCCTGATAGATCTTTGCTGTTAACCTGCTGTAATTTTTTTTATTTTTAATTTTGTTTTCCTGTTTATTTAAGTTTTTCTTACAGAACTAGACAGAAGTGCAGAAAGGGTTGTTTGTTTTTGTGTTTTTGATTGTTTAATAGCATAGGAAGGAATAGATAACAGCAAATATGAAGCAATACTGAAATAAATGAGGTATACAGCAAAAGTCAGAATTATTGCAAATCGTACCAGGCAGATTTGTCTGAATTACAAAGCCAAACAATGAATCAAATGTATTTCCCAAGCTCTCATACAAATTCAAAGTCAAACTGGAAGATGAAGAATGTTCTCCAACCCCACATACACTGGAAGTGAATACAAGCAATACCCTATACACCACGTGGTGTATTTGCTGCAAATGGCATTCCTCCAGCTGCAATGAACCACGTCTCCACTGGAAAGATGGTAGGCCACGCTGAAACCCTACTGAGAATTGATGCCTCTGTCCTTAATCACCACACACAATGCCTTATAAGTCCGGTGCCAAAGATTGCTGAGGGCTACGTCCCAGCCAATCCTAATCCTGGGGTTTGCGTCCCAGTCTAGAAATCGCTCTCCAGAGCAAATTCATACAAGTTGTCAAATATGCAAAAGATGATGATAGAATGAAGCTCCTATCCCCTTATAACCCCTCTCAATTGCAAATCGAACCCTAATTGTCTCCAAGTGGCATGGTCTAGTGGAAATGTTATAATTTCTTATTTTAAAGTGGTCATGTTACTAGAAAATGACCTTTTTCCTCATAGACAGAAATCCGCTCACTGAATTGCCCTGAGACCAAAGAGAAAGATTTAAAGAATTTCAAGATCTTTCCAACGAGCTATCACACAATAGGGTGCGCATCCAGATGAGGCCAAAAATCCCCTTATTACTCCAAAATGGCTAACAACTTAGCCTTATTTAATTATTAAACGCTAACTTAGGAAATATTAAAAATATAACCCAAATAGCCATAAAATGCCCAACTGACATTACAAACCCTAAAATCATCCTGTCACCTGTCTGTGACTGAAGTTGGAAATCAAGGATTCACTGGTAGTCTCATCCCTAAAATCTAGGGATGCTCCTAAAATTTAGGAAACAAGCCCAATCTCTCTGAAACTGAACCCAAAGAGGCATCTCATGGAGACCCAACCTTGGGCATGATCAAACCTCCTAAAAAGTAGGAACTGCCTCCTAAAAACAAGGAATGTCTCCCAACTGATCAATAACTGCTAGAATACCAAGTCTCCAACACTGAATAACCATACCGGGTCTCTGTCCAACCCTGTCAGCCTACAAGACCCCATAATGAGCTGACTCACATGTCTCTGCTAGACTGAGCTAGAGTGGGGACATGACAGTCCTCCCCTCTCGGAGATGCTTGCCCACAAGCAACTGTAATGCTGGATGCTGTAAAATGCTCTCACCTTCCCAAGTGGCATCCTCTATGGGAAGATCTCTCCATCGAACCAAATACTCTCGAATCACCCGGCTTCTCAGCCGTCGTTCCCTCACCTCAAGAATCTCATCAGGAACCAAAATCAATTTACCCTCCTCATCCATAGGAGGTAACTCGGGTGAAACTGTAATATGCTGTCCAAGGGCCTTTTTCAGGCAAGATACATGAAATACATTATGAATCCTGCTGCCAGGTGGTAACTCAACCTCATATGCAACCGCTCCCACTCGCCTGAGTACCCTGTATGGACCATAAAAATGTGGTTTGAGCTTCTCAGCTCCCCCCCTTTTTAGGGTGCTCTGCCGATATGGTTGTAAGCGCAGAAAGACCATATCATCCACCTCAAATGCTCTCTCAATCCTGTGCCTGTCTGCGTACATCTTTTGCTGATTTTGGGCCTGCTGTAAATTCTCCTTGAGAGATCTCATGACATCCTGGTTCTCCTGTAACCAACCCTGAGCCAAAGGAACTCTACTATCACTAATTGCCAAATCAGTGAAAGATAATGCCTCATATCCATAGAGAGCTCTGAAAGGCGTCATGCCAATGGACATATGGTGAGTGGTATTATAACAATACTCGCCCAAATACAACCAGCGTACCCATGCTTTTTGTTGCCCTGACACATAGTTACGCAAATATCCCTCAACCCACTTGTTGACTATCTCGGACTGTCCATCAGTTTGAGGGTGGTAACTAGTACTAGGTGTCAACTCAGTGCCTGTAAGCCTGAAAAGTTCCTGCCAAAAGGAACTCATGAACCTACTGTCCCTGTCACTCACAATGGTCTTGGGAAGACCATGGAGTCTAAATACCTCCCTGAAAAATAACTCAGCCACCTGTGATGCTGTGAAATCCAGTGCAATGGGAAAGAAGTGGGCATACTTTGTTAGCCTATCCACAACAACATAAATACAATCTTTCCCCTGAACCCGAGGAAGACCTGTAATGAAATCCATTGAGATCCCTGTCCACTTCTGTTCCGGTATAGGTAAGGGTTGCAACAACCCCGCTGGGTAGGTATGCTCCGACTTGTTCTGCTGACAAGTCATACACTCACGGACATGGCGTAAAACATCATCTTTGAGACCCTTCCAAGAGAATCTCTCACGAACCGCCCTGTAAGTCTTACCATATCCTGGATGTCCTGCTGTAGGAGTATCATGGAGAGCATGCAAAATTTGTTCCTTCAACTGAGAACTCGGAACAAGATAAACCCTACCCTTGTAGTAGATAATATCATCTACCACACTATATCTGTCATCCACTATCAAACCATCCATGATCTCACAAGCATGCTGATCCTTGGAATACTCAACTAAGAGTTGAGCCTTCCAATCTGCTGAAATCTCGCTCAATGAGCAAAGGGCAGCCAATGAAGGTTTCCTAGAGAGTGCATCAGCCACAGTATTATTCTTCCCCTTTATGAATTCGATATCGAAGTCATAAGCCTGAATTTTGCTAATCCATTTTTGTTGTCTATCATTAAGCTCTGTTTGATTTAGGAAGTATTTCAGACTGTTGTGATCAGTTCTTACCACAAATTTGCTGCCAACAAGATACTGTCTGAATTTGGCTAACGCATGCATGATAGCCAACATTTCCTTGTCGTAGGTAGAGTACAACCTCTCATTATTTTGCAACTTTCTGCTCTCATAGGCAATGGGATGTTTGTTCTGCATCAACACGGCTCCTATACCAAATCCTGAGGCATCACACTCTAGAACAAAGGGCTGCGAGAAATCAGGTAGTGCCAAGACAGGACAAGTGCTCATCACCTCCTTGAGTCTATCAAAGACCCCCTGCGCTTGTTCTGTCCATCTAAAGGCCCCCTTTTTTGTAAGATCTGTCAAAGGTGCCGCCAACTGAGAGAACCCCTTCACAAATCTCTTATAATAAGCACACAATCCAAGGAATCCACGTAACTCCGTAATGTTCTGAGGGACGGGCCAATTCTGAATTGCCTGAATCTTCTCCTCATGCACCTTCACTCCATCAGCACTGATCACATGTCCCAAATATAACACCTCCCTCAATCCAAACTCACATTTTGAAAGCTTAGCAAATAGAGACTGATCCTCCATTATGCCAAGTACCTCCTCAAGATGTCTGAGATGATCCTCCCAAGTACAACTGTAAATCAATATATCATCAAAGAACACTAGAACCGACTTCCTCAACTGCTTGTTGAAGATATGGTTCATACAGGACTGGAAAGTAGCTGGTGCATTGGTAAGGCCAAAAGGCATTACCAGGAACTCATAATGCCCATAGTGACAACGGAAAGCAGTCTTGTGTACATCCTCAGCGCGTACACGAATCTGATGGTAGCCTGAACGAAGATCAATCTTAGAGAAATAGACAGCCCCATGTAACTCATCCAACAACTCATCTATGCGCGGAATAGGATATCTGTTTTTTATTGTCTTCTTGTTCAAGGCTCTATAATCAATACACATTCGTAGAGTCCCATCCTTCTTCTTAACCAACACTACGGAAGAAGCAAACGGGCTAGAACTCGGTCGAATGAAACCCATATCTAATAGTTCATGAATTGTCTTCTCAATTTCATCCTTATAAGCTCTAGGATGACGATATGGGGTAGTAATCACTGGCTTTGCTCCCTCCTCCAACTCTATACCATGCTCAAAACCTCTATCTGGTGGCACTCCAGGAGGTATATCACCAAATACTCTACCATGGCGATCCATCACTGACTGAATGTCCACATGAAACACACGGCCATCCTGGGGTGTGGGTGTTTTGGACTTAACCAAACAATGCGTAGCCCAGAGTACATCATTATGCCTGAGGATAGTCTCCATCCTGCGAGAAGTCACTTCCCTAGGTCCACCATCTGAAGCTGCCCTCAAAATCACTTTCTTCCCTCCAGACAGAAACTCCAACTGCATACGTTGGTGATCAATAATGTAACGCCCAATACCCTGTAACCACTGCATGCCCAAAACCACATCATAATCCTCTATAGGAAGCACATAAAAATCATCAGTCAAAGTATAATTCCCCATCTGAATACTAAGCTGTGGAATCCGTTTGGTGCAACCCAAAACTGCACCATCTGCCACCTTCACTCCAAAACCACCAAACTCCTCATACTGCAAGCCACGCCTCTCAACTAATTTCTGATCAATAAAGTTATGCGTAGCACCTGTGTCTACCAAGCTGGTGACCCGCTTACCCTTAAGTGTACCTTTCAACCGGAAGGCATGAAACTTAGGATAACTGGAGAGAGTAGCCATAGCTACTTTGGCTGACGCCAACGGCTCAGGGATGTCTAGCTCCAACTGTGTCTGAACCTGCTCAACATCCTCTGTATCCTCCTCAATATCAGTATCAAGAACCTCCTCATCTCCTAACTCAGAAGTCACCTCAATCAAATGAACCTTTCCTTTACCCATGCAACGGTGTCCTGGTTCCCAAGGTTCCTTGCAGGAAAAACATAACTTTTTCCTCCTCAATTCATTCCTCGTTTCCTGATTCATCCAAGGGGTTTTCGCTGAAGTCCCTTCTTTGTTCTGGGACGTATTGGCCTTCTGTGCAGGCCGTGAATCTCTAAATGGTTTCTTATCTGCCTGATAAGAAGTGGGAACAGTATCTAGTCTCAATGTCACCTCAATAGCCTCCTTAAGAGTTGCTGGTTGGAAAGCACGCACTAGTCCCTTTAGCCTATCCTGCAAGCCCTCAGTGAACAACATCACACTACGTCTCTGGGGCATATCCGGTACCATCACTGCAATACGTTGGAACTCATTAATATAGGCTTCTACATGACCGGTTTGTCTAAGGTGAGCCAACTCCCTGTAATAAAGTTTTGTATCCTTACGGTCAAACCGTGCAATGAGACGCTCAGTGAACTCAGTATAGGAGTGAACTAAGGTGTGATCCTGGGTGACCGATCCATGGTGCCACCAATCATAGGCAATCCCCTCTAAATGCAATACAGCAAACTGAATAGCCTCACGCTCAGGCATGGGCCTCAATGAAAGATATATGTCCAGCTTGTGGACCCACGCTCGTGCGCTAGTGTCTCCTGTGCCATTATATGGGGCCAATGTAATCTTCCCAGTAGCTCTATTCAAATCATAATTCTGCTGCTGCTGGTGTGATCTATTACCACGATCTCCCCTGAACCTAGTTGTATCTCTACGTTGTGCAGAATACTGGGGAAGAGGGAAAACGTCCCTAACCTCAGGGGGTAGAGCTCTCCACTCAGCTGTGGCTGCTAAAACTGACTCCTGGAACCCAACCTCCGGTGGTTCCACTTGTGCTGGTTGTTCACCTGGTATGAACTGAGGAAGCAATGGCCTATTCGTAGTAGGTGTACGATGGCGGTGCCTCCTGCTGGAATGATGGGAACTCCCAACTGAAGATTGGGACTGATGGCTGCGGTGACTACCAGCCATTGAAGGTGACCTACCACGCCTACCTCTGTGTCCATCCATATCCAAACGATCCAAGGTATCTTGTAACCTATCTAATGCCTGGACGATCCTGGGCTGAGTAGTGATAAGAGTCCTCATCATCTCTCTCTCTTCCTCATCCTGATTTCTTCTGTCGCCCACCTGTTCCTCAGCCATGACTGGATTCTGTTCTATGCCAAACTCACGCTCGTACTGAGCTCTTCTGCGTGTGTAATACCTATTTATATCCGTTCTACCCGAATGCATAGAAATAAAGTCTGATTAACCCCACAGGCTGGCAGAATACATGGCTCTGATACCACTGAAAGATCCCTGATAGATCTTTGCTGTTAACCTGCTGTAATTTTTTTTATTTTTAATTTTGTTTTCCTGTTTATTTAAGTTTTTCTTACAGAACTAGACAGAAGTGCAGAAAGGGTTGTTTGTTTTTGTGTTTTTGATTGTTTAATAGCATAGGAAGGAATAGATAACAGCAAATATGAAGCAATACTGAAATAAATGAGGTATACAGCAAAAGTCAGAATTATTGCAAATCGTACCAGGCAGATTTGTCTGAATTACAAAGCCAAACAATGAATCAAATGTATTTCCCAAGCTCTCATACAAATTCAAAGTCAAACTGGAAGATGAAGAATGTTCTCCAACCCCACATACACTGGAAGTGAATACAAGCAATACCCTATACACCACGTGGTGTATTTGCTGCAAATGGCATTCCTCCAGCTGCAATGAACCACGTCTCCACTGGAAAGATGGTAGGCCACGCTGAAACCCTACTGAGAATTGATGCCTCTGTCCTTAATCACCACACACAATGCCTTATAAGTCCGGTGCCAAAGATTGCTGAGGGCTACGTCCCAGCCAATCCTAATCCTGGGGTTTGCGTCCCAGTCTAGAAATCGCTCTCCAGAGCAAATTCATACAAGTTGTCAAATATGCAAAAGATGATGATAGAATGAAGCTCCTATCCCCTTATAACCCCTCTCAATTGCAAATCGAACCCTAATTGTCTCCAAGTGGCATGGTCTAGTGGAAATGTTATAATTTCTTATTTTAAAGTGGTCATGTTACTAGAAAATGACCTTTTTCCTCATAGACAGAAATCCGCTCACTGAATTGCCCTGAGACCAAAGAGAAAGATTTAAAGAATTTCAAGATCTTTCCAACGAGCTATCACACAATAGGGTGCGCATCCAGATGAGGCCAAAAATCCCCTTATTACTCCAAAATGGCTAACAACTTAGCCTTATTTAATTATTAAACGCTAACTTAGGAAATATTAAAAATATAACCCAAATAGCCATAAAATGCCCAACTGACATTACAAACCCTAAAATCATCCTGTCACCTGTCTGTGACTGAAGTCGGAAATCAAGGATTCACTGGTAGTCTCATCCCTAAAATCTAGGGATGCTCCTAAAATTTAGGAAACAAGCCCAATCTCTCTGAAACTGAACCCAAAGAGGCATCTCATGGAGACCCAACCTTGGGCATGATCAAACCTCCTAAAAAGTAGGAACTGCCTCCTAAAAACAAGGAATGTCTCCCAACTGATCAATAACTGCTAGAATACCAAGTCTCCAACACTGAATAACCATACCGGGTCTCTGTCCAACCCTGTCAGCCTACAAGACCCCATAATGAGCTGACTCACATGTCTCTGCTAGACTGAGCTAGAGTGGGGACATGACAGATAGGTGTCAATTCTTTCATACCAGGCATCTTTGATTTAGGAACTTGCACTCAAAGTTCAATCAAAAATTTTATGGAGGCAATTTTGTACTTTTAAACTTTTTATCAAAAATAACCAGTTGCATTTTCTTTCTCATATGTGTTGAGAGTTAACATATTTTCAGAAAGCAGTTGCTTGTGATATTATCTAAAGGAGATAAGGTTATTTGTGTTCTTCCAGTGAAATTTTGTGTTTCATATTGTAGATTTGGATAAAAAAAGATTTACTTGTGAATTGTAATTGTTCCCTGTATTTCTTCCTTGGATGGTCTCTTAAAGTTAGGGTTAAATTCATTCAAGCGGTTTACAATATAGACATTGAAGTAGAGCTCATAAGAAACAGTAACTAACAAACTCGCTGAGAGGGGGTGGGTTTAAAAACTGTCTCATAAGTTTACATAATAAGTCCTGAAGAAATATAAGACTCTATAGCCCAAATAAGAGGAAAGGCACTGATCATTTGTAAACAAACCCTTTAACCATACCAATCACCCTTTACTTTCAAGCATTAGGATTAGTAGAGTAGGTATAGTAGGTAATTTAGCCAAAGTGTAACATATATACTTTTGTAAGATACATAGATCAATACACACATCTGAAATCAACCTGTTTAAGAAACTTATGCCATTATGAGACTAGGAGATATCATATTAAGACACTAAATCTGCTGTAAAAAGCATTAGTTGAAGGAACAACTAGTGAGTAGGTATACCCGCCTAGGTCCTGCAGAGCCTAAAGTGAGAGACTTAGTCACCAAATAGGTTCACTCTATAAGTTGGCCAAGTCAATCGGAGGGTTTGATCATAGGAGTTGGCATTTCCTTAGAACCTATCCAATCTGTTGATTTGAGACCCAACACAACCGAAATAACTCCATCCAGAAGTTACTCAGAAAACAACTATTCCTATCACTTACTATGTTTCGTCGTAGACCATGTAAGCGAAATACCTCACAGATGAACAACTCAGCCACTTGAATTGCTTGGTATCCTCTGGGGATGGGAAAAAAATGGGTATACTTGGTCAAGTTGTCTACTACGACGAAAATGCAATCCTTGGTCAGAATATCTGCAGTCTGATCTCCTGTACACACATATTCTAACTTTATCACATTCCTGTCAACCATATCTCGTACATGGTGATATGGAATCTCAATATGTTTGGACCTGTCATGAAATACTGGATTTACAGAGAATTTTATACAGCTTTGATTATCACACTGAATGACTGTAAGTTTCATAGGTTCTCCAAATAATCCCACGAGCAATTTCCTTAGCCATACTGCTTCTCGGGCAGCCATTGAAGCTGCAATATATTCAACCTCTATGGAACTCTGAGCTACTGAAGATTGTTTTCTGCTGATCCAGGATATCATGGCTGACCCTAAACTGAAGCAGCACCCTGAAGTGCTCTTTCTGTCAGTCACACTGCCAGCCCAATCTGAATCTGTAAATCCATGTATATCTATGTCAACCTTTTCATATTTAAGACCAAGCTTTAGGGTACCTTGTAGATATCTCATTATATGCTTTACTGCAACCAGGTGTATCTCCTTAGGTTCACACATGAACTAACTTAAGGCATTAACAGCATAGCAGATATCTGGCCTTGTATTTACTAGATACATCCAGGACCCAATCATCTGCCTGTATTGAGTGGGGTCAGTAGGTCTTGATTCTGCTGCTGCTTCTTTAAGTTTATGGAAGTTGGTTTCCATAGGAGAGGTCATGGGTCTGCAGTTTAGCATTCCAAATCTTGTCAATATGTCCAAGGTGTACTTCCCTTGGTTCAGTATAATATTATCAGAATTCTGCCATACTTCCAATCCTAGGAAGTAATGAAGAAGCCCCAAGTCTTTCATATCAAATTCTGTGGATAGATCTTTCTTGCATTGATCTATTAGGTGATCATCTCCTGTGATTAATAAGTCATCAACATATAAAATTAATATTAACATATCACCTTTATTTCTTTTGAGGTAGAGATTAGGATCTGCATCATTCTTAGAGAAACCCAGCTTTGAGAGATAGGTGTCAATTCTTTCATACCAGGCTCTGGGAGCCTATTTGAGCCCATAAAGAGCTTTCTTGAGTCTACACACATGAGACTTTGCATCATGAATTTCAAACCCTTCAGGTTGCTCTAAGTAGACTTCTTCCACGATCTCGCCATTTAGGAATGCTGTCTTAACATTAAGTTGTTGTCCCGGACTGTGCCGGATATCTTGATCCTAAAGTATGTGATCATCTCATGATTGACTTGTTAAGTGATTGTCCCAGACTGAGCCAGATATCATGATATTGAGTTTATTGTCGTGACAAGACTATATTAAATGTTGTCCCGAATTGTGTCGGAAGTCATGACAGAATATGCTCCCAAGAAAATTACTTAGATCCACTCCTGCTAAGAGGGAGTGTTAAGATATAGCCCTCATGAATCTAACTAATGGTAAATCGGTTATTATCTGGAGACTGATATATTAACAGAGCATACAGTTTGGAAATTAAACATAAACAAACTAATTGTTATGAACGGTTGCCTCCATAGGGACATGTCCATACGTGGCAACTGCCACATGTGGACATGTCCCTACGTAGGCAACCTTTCCTCTTGTATTTAAACCGGATTCAATGATGGAGATGATCAATAACTCATGGCAATCAGTCTTCCAGAATCGCTGTCATTTTTCTTCGATCCATATTTCACAACATAAGGCAGGCAAAACTCCAACATGATGATAGAGGCACCTCTAAACTCCATCCAACCATAAAGTTGAGGTCTCTCAAAACTCCGCCCTACTCTTGGAAGTCAAACAAAGCCGACAACAAATTCAAAATCAAATTCAAATGCTAGTGATGTCATCAAATCTTCCTAGAATTCGAACTGCTAAATAATTTAGAAAGTTGAAAAAGAGATATTCGAAGATCAATGAGCTGGGAAATCAAAATGGAAACTCGAGTTTGAACTATGAATCAAAATTGGAAAGAGGATATTTGCAGATTGAGGCAATTTTTAGACTGAGTTCCAAATTAGAAACCTTTTGGAAGATGCCAATCTATAGGCCTAGTTCGAATATGAAGTGGCAAAACAATTTAGAAACTTGCACAAGAGTAAGATTTTCGAACTCAAAGAGATGAACACAACTCGAAATTGAATTAGAAACTTTCCCAAGGTTCAAGTTGAATTTAGAAACATGAGTTGGATGGTATTTGTGTGTTTCAAATTGTGAAACCAACTTCATTACAAATACATTCTTCATTTCTTCATTCTCACACCAAGAAGTTTGAACTTTCTGAGCAAGCTAAGGAAAATACTGAGAAGTATTTCGCAGATTGAAGGTCATTTGGAAGAAAATTTTGGTGTTGCAAGGATATCTATTGCAATTTGGGCAAGCTTCTTGAGGAATTCTGATTTATTAGCTTCATTCTTGTCAAGTATTCGCAGATTTTTGGAGTGGAATTAATTGGTAGAAGGCAGATTCGTCAGTTTTCCTGAGTTTTCTTAAGATTTCTTCTATCTCCTAGCCTTATTCTCATTCATTCAAAGGTGAAGTTGGTTTTAAAATGCAGATTTATTGCATTTTCCTGAGTTTTCCAGATTCGTTGGAAGTAATTTTTGTGGACTTGTTCAAATTTGTAGTGAGAAAAATCATTTTGTTGACTAAATGGAAGGAGAATTTTGAAGTTATAGAACTTGGCCTTTTTGGATTACAATCATAAATGTCCTTGGGTTGAAGAGTTTGCATGTGAAAAATCCATTTTTGTGGCTAAGTATGAAAGTGAAGTAAAAAAATCTCCAAGCACTTAACCATTCGTAGCCTCGATTTCCTTTAAACCAAGATCTGATTTCTAACTCAAGCATCATGTTTATTTGCAGATTTTAGGGATGATGAAGTTCCAAGTAGACAAGGATGCTCCTCCTGAGTCGAGAATGACCTCGAAATGGAAGAATGTTAGCGATACTAACCTCCGGCATATCAATCTGAGGGAGTTCAAGAAGCGGATGTTTGGTTTAAATAACCTCGTGCCTACCATGACCGCGCAAAAGATGATGAAAAGTGGCATCGTGCATGCTACCGGTTTTCTCCCTACCATGCAGTGCACTGAGTTGGTAGTTGAGTGCGCTAGGCACTACAACCCTATCAGTAGGGATATTGTCACACAAGATGGGAGAGTGTTGGCAAACATCAACGATGAGGCCATCAGGGAAGCCTTCAGAATTCCAGAATATCATAATGTTGTGTATGTAACCAAGGATGAAGTTGATCGCATGTATCAGGACCATTTGGAGGAGTATGATGCCATCGTCAATCATTCCTGGCTGGACAAGCCAAGGAAAGGTGCCTCCAAACTACAAAGGAAGAGCTTGGTGAGGGCATACTTCAAAGAAGATATTGGAGATATGATTGTCTTGCTGAACAAGATAATGGGGAATCCTCAAGGCGCTCCATTTGAGCCCTGGATGTATTATTTTATAAATGAAATAATGAACGGAGTTAAGATGATAGACTGGGCTCGAATGATAAGTGATAACTTGGACAGCCAACTGAAGAATCTGGAAGCAAATAGGACCTTCTTCATGAGCTCGTACTTGTTCTATTCCCTGGCTAGAACCTACAGATACAAAGGCCTCACCTGTAGAGGGGAAGTGGGAAACAAAGAAAATCAATTTCCCATCTATGACTGTTATCCCCAACTTCACATGGAAGAAAAGTTCGTGAATGACACATTTATCATGCACATCACACGGACGTTGCAAGGTGGACTACATCAGAGATTCTCTCAAGAGTCTATGGACTTGTTGATGTGTTTTTTATGCACATAACAATACAGAATAAATTACCAAGATAATTTACCCTCTCTTGAACAAAATCACCTCAAATGCTAAGAATGAAATCAACTTAAATGATTCCAGGGTTTCTACATGTCAAGTCTTGACGAGTGGGTAAGTTCAGTGGTTGATGTGAATTGTTGTGTTCACTTGGGGACTTACGCAAATGTTTGGATTATCATAAATGATGCGGAATAGGTGTGCTAACAACTTAAGATTTATCAATATGGCTCTGGATTTACTTCTTACTAAAAAAAAGGACAAAAGGAATAGGGTTCAGGAAATCTATTCTAATCCTAGGAATGTAGGAAATGGTGAATGGATTTAGTGGAATCAAACCAGGCAAGGTCTCACAATCAGGTATTGACACAAGCTTAGTGCAATCGTCTAAGGTATACTTAAAGATTTTCAAGCTAGCACCATCAAACGTAGACACCATCCAAGTTGATGCTTGTCAACGGACGCGTAATAGTTGAAGTTATGCTTACCTAAATTCCAGTTGACCACACAAGGCGTACTTACCAGCGGCAAGAGGCTAGTGGTATGGATTAAGGATTCCACACAAACAAATTCAACAAATCTTTCACTCAATCTAACATACATAAAAATAAATTCTAATCTAAATTCTAATCTAACTTGGAGGAATTGAGAACCATAAATGCAAATACAACACTTGAAGAGCAAAATCACCAACAATTGAACAATGATTAGGATTCAAATAGCTGCAGCATATACCAACAATTCTACAATAAACTCTCTCTTACAAATGAGAGACAAGGAGGCATATATAGAGTCTCTTACAAAATCGATGGCCCAAATTGATCTAAGATCAACGGCTGAGATCATGCCAACAAAACCCTAGAATTGCCCTAATTAGGGTTACATCAAGAATGGTGCCACCAACATATGGCCCAATGAAAAGATACCTAGTCATCTAATAGGGAATCTTCTAGAAGATTCCTCCCTGCATCTCTCTCTCTCCTAGCATACTCCAAGAATCTAGCCAATACTGAATCTAATTCCTCCATGGAAATGCTAGGCAAGGTATCCTGTTGTAAATCAATCACGTCCAGTGAATCCAAGCAAGCATTCAAAGTGTTCTCCCATTCTGACATGAGCTTCTGCGAATTATGAACATGAATCAACAAAGAGACCAAGTCATCTATCTGACTATTCTTCAAAGAGTCCAACTAGCAAAAATACATAAATTTCATCTTGTCTCTTAATTCGGCTAAGTGTAAACCACTAGCATCACTAACATCAACACCCAATAATTCCTCAATCGAGGCAAGGATCTTCATCTAAATGTCCTGAATTAATCCTTCCATCTCCATACAACTCGATTGGGCGTTCTCATAAGTTGATTTCTTCACGGCTAATGCACAATACCAACCGTGGAAATCATATCTATCTCCACTGTGCACAATGTTCTCGCTGACCAAGGTGGAATTAGGAACCTTCTTCAATGCCTGGAGGCATGGAATAGTCTTGTCTTGAATAGGCCGGAATTCTTCCCAAACTCCCTCCAAATACTGGATTTTGAATACGAGCTTTGTTGTCCTATCATATGCATGGACAAACTGAGTAAGGAAATCATCTGCCTGCTTTCTTGTGCTCTCAATCCACTTTTCCACCTTCGAGTGTGTACCTCTCGCCACCTCGCAGTGTGAATGTATTCCATGGTCAACTGCAATAGGAGAAATAAGGGTGGGATCTCCACGCCTTGTTCCTGCAATATACTCTCTAAGTCTAATATTTTCTTCTCTATACCTTTCTTTCTCCGCAACTTCTCTGTCTAACCTTGCATCAATTGCCTGGAGGTTTTCACCAATCTCATGAAATTCCTGTTTTTTGGATGTACGACCAAGGGCAACTGAAGTGATCTGGAAATCCATAGGAGTAGCAATGTCCACTGTCACGCCTGCTTTAGGAACAACAATCTGCGCAATCCGCATTCCTGTCTCATCTCTAGTTATGTGCAATAAAATGTCCACTCTCTTAGGCTCCTCCTTAGCACTCCTAGCTAGGTAGTCATCAATATCATCAATAGGCTGTACCTCTATCATTTGTTTACTTTTCTCCATACTTCTCATCAACCATTCAGGAATAGCGGCCATCTCCATACCATCATCGAGACATATTTCTCGATCAAGTCCTTTCAATGCTGAGATAACATTATCATTATCATCAGGATTATTCCTGGTCCAAACATATACCTCATTTCCCAAACTAACTTCCAAAAGGGCAGTAGGGGATCCCGGCTGGTCATCATTCTCATCGGGAGGTGCAGATGTCGTTGTGGCATGAAATTCCTGAGTATTCTCTGGTAGTATCACTGTGTTCAAACACTGCTGAGTCTCCTTGTTCTGTTCTATTACTTCAATAACTTCGATTGATGAGACATTGGGAGGGGGTGAAGGAGTGATAAGTGGAGGAATGATAGTCTTTTGTTTCTTCTTCACCTCCTCAATCTTCTTCCCTCTAGCCTTGACTTCTCTTGGCGTGTTCTTCCTTCTCTTGGGAGCTTGACTCTCTTCGTCTGCATGAATCCTGACATCACTGATAGTCCTCTAATCATCCTCGAAAGTAGACTCTTCCGGTTTCATCCTTTCATAAGTGAAGGGAACGCCCATGTCAACTAATTTGTTCATCTGTATATCCACCCATGCACGAGAGAAATTCAAGACCTCTCTCATCAATATATTCAGGTCAGTCTCTTCTGGCTCTAACCAATTTGGCAATAGGATTGCCTTCTTCATTTCATTCTCATAATGCGGGTGTGTATGATCTCTATTATCTAATACCTGATCAGGAATGAGGAAAAGTCCACACTTCCTCATGAAATCCACTGACATCCTGGACCACATTCTTCTCTTCACTACTTGCTCGTCCATCAGGTTAGCCCAATAATCCTCTATGTCAATCTTATGAGTGAACTTCTCTCCCCTGATCCTTCCGACCTTCTTGTCTAGATCAAATCTTTCTCTTTTCTTATATGTAGCAAATCGGTAGAATGCAAGCTCCTCACTCGCAGTGCTGGCGGCTATGGCAGACTGGCAAACCTCTGATGTCTTCCCAACTGAAATAGGGAATGTCATGCCTGTCTTGTGCTTCTCTCTCTAGATAACATCGAATTCTAGAAGCTATCTCACCTCTTCCAACAATATCATTCTGTCAGTCGGATACCTAGGAATTCTGTAGGGTTCACATTGAAACACATGAATCCTAAGGTATGTGAAAGTGGGAAACTGTATATACCACAATCCATATTTTTCTATTAACTATGTTGCCTCCTTGGACAATCTTTTGTGGATTCCGCCTTGCAGCATCCGTGTGATGTACATAGTGAATGCATCATTCACTCTCTTATAGTCTTCAATTCTATACATGCTCAGCTGGGGGTAGCATTCATGACTTTTGAACTGTCCTTGCCCATTTCCGACTTCACCTTTGCATATTAATCCTCTGTATGAAACAAACCGTGCAAGTAGGTATACCAAGTAAGAAGTCATGGCGAATGACTTGGACCACTCCACATTCCTCAGCTGAAAATCCAAGTTATCACTTATAATCTTTGACCAATTCACTAGTGTTCCTCTCAGACAATCCTGGATGAAGTAGAACATCCATCTATCAAATATTGCTCCCTGCGGCATCCCCATCACTCTGTTGAGTAGGAATATCAAATCACTATATTCCTCCTTAAAATCTATGCACATGAGTGTCTTGGGTGCCTTGGAATGATGAGACCTAGGCTCAATCATCCACTCTTTGTTAATTAAATTCTTGCATACACCCATCTTCTTTGTGTACCTTTCTGCATAATCCTCCTTGGTCACATCCTTCATGTCTGTTCCACGCGGAATTCCGAACACCTCTGCAATAGCTTGCTCAGCAAGGTAGGCGATAACAACACCCTTAAGACTCTTGATCATTCTTGTGAGCGGATAGTAACATCGTGCACACTCCAGGATCAACTCACTGCACTGTATGGACTGTGGAAATCCAACGGCATGGAAGATGCCACTCTTCATAATATTTGCATATGCTGGGGAAGGAACTTGATCTCCAACTCCGAACATCCGATGTTGCATCTAGTCGAAGTCTAGGAAATGCATCTTTGTATCTGTGATCTCCTTCCATCTGGATGAAATCTTAAGTTCTGGATAAAATCCAGTCTCCAGTGTCTTCAATAGTTCTTTCCTTTCCTTGTATCCAAACTTTGGCATCGTACCTGTACGAAGCTCGAAGTTAGACCTAGGAAAATAAATAATACTCGTAATAAAATTCCTGACTTTCTAAATATTTATCTAGTTAGAACATGGAGTCAGGAAAATAATCCATACACTTGGTAAATTTTAGCAATTAAGTTCACAGTGTGACAACACTAAGGCATGGAAACCTTTCATAAATTTCATTTATACCTCCTTATGCTTAGAAAATATGCAAGCTAAAATTCAAAGGAGTATACCAAATTGATGATGACTAAGGAAAGGCGTGAAAGGTTGTGTTTTCAAACAATGAATGTCTAAAGACACCTTCCACAGTCAACAATGGAGGTCAACAATTCTGAAGACAACCTAAAAATCAGACTTGTAAAACATGTTGTAATCTTCAAAAATGTGCATAAAACTCGATAAAATCAGTTTTAATGATGAAAACAATCATTTTCAGGAATGTAAGTGTGGCTGGTAAAAATTTAATTTCTGAAGACAAGTCTGAAAATTGGATACTTCAGAGTTACCAGCACCTTGCAAAGTAGTTAAAAATCCCTAAAAATGATGAAAAATGGCAAAGGAAACAGCTCCAAGCAAAATCGCCAAAAATGTTTAGGTGGTTGGAAATGAAAATTTCTGAGGACAACTGCCTAACAATGGAGTTTCAGACCTGCAACAGCGATAAAATGGTCTAAAAAATGCACAGAAAACTCCATAAAACTCCTCTAAATGCAAAATGTCTAAGTTAGAATTGGCTGGACAATAAAAACTTGTCTGAAAATTAATGGCAGCCATTAATGGAGGTCAAAAGCTGAAGCAAACCTCAGATCTGAAGCGAATCAGCAAGCTGGAAATGATGGCAGCCACCAAGTAGCGCTAAACTGAAAATCTGAAAATGTTGTCAATGGCAGCCTTGATCTGCAGTAATGAAGGTCTGGACAGCAAGCAAATGATGGAGGAAAAAATCGCCTAAGCCTCCAAACATGAAATTGCCAACTTTCACCAAAAAATGCCAAATTTGGAAAAATCGTCAAACTTAGAAAAACTCGAAATTTTGAAACTGGTCTTTAATGGCAGCCAAGGGGAATAGATCAGCAAGCTGGAAAAAATGGAGGAAAATAAATCCTCAATCCCACACTTCACAAAAAACACCTTGCTAAAACTTCACCCAACTTGGAGAAAAAATCGCTTTCATGGAGACACCTGGCAGAAATAATAATAAAATAATGCTAAGGCTCCTCTCTAATACTTGCTTTCACCTCTCACTTTCACCACACAAGCAATGTGGGATAAAACACTTGCTTAAATACTTGTCTGGTGAAAACCTAACTTGCTTCTAGAAGGTTCAAACATTAAATGATTATTGCAAGTTATTTAATTTTGCTTTTAAATTTTGAATAATCATTAATAATTATTTAAAAGCAATTAAAATGGGGCTTATTTATTAAAATATTGCAATTTAAATCCAAAATTAAGCCTCCAGGGGAAAATAGATTTGGGTTGGGATTGAAAAATCCCTTTAAAAATCATTAAAATCGTCAAAAATTCCCCATAAGGGAAAATCGATACATGCTTGGACAAAAATCCATGCATAACTTCATCAAAATGCACACAAAAAACCTCCCAAGGGAAAATCGATATGAGCTTGGACAAAAATCCACTCTACTTGCAAAAAATCACCCCCAGGGGAAATTTGATATTAGTCTGGACAAAAATCCACACTCAAAACTCACTTGACTTGGAAAAAATACTCCCTAGTGGAAAATCGACCTCAGTCTGTATGAAAATCCAAACTCAAAACTCTTCAAAATATTCCCAGTGGAAAATCGATCTCTATCTGGATGAAAATCCAAACAAAAATCCTTACAAAATGTTCTCAGGGGAAAATGAAAATCCAGACAAAAATCCGCACTTAGTTGTCACAAAATCCTAGTGGAAAATCGACCCAAGCATGGAATTATCCTTAACGTTGTCCTCACTTCAGTTCGCACTCCTGGTGGAAAATCGATGGCAATCTGGATAAACAGTGGGGGAAAATAGTAGTGTGGATTTTGAGTGGGGGAATGGGTTGGGTAGTCTTGAATGTGAGGGGGAAAATGCCTCTAGCAAGGAATTTGACCCTTTAACCCTTGGAATAAGGATTTCCCTTAGGATTTTATCATTTTAACCACTCAAAATCACTTAGAAACATTAAATTTAGACTGGACTTAGGCTAATTTTCCAAAAATATGAGCAAAATGCTAGGAAAATATTGGAATAAAGTGTGAAACCAACTTAAATAATACCTTAGGAGCGAGAAAACAACTCCAAAAGGTCTGTGAATACCTTGGCACTTTAAAATCACTGATGCGCGTGTTTAAAAACACGTTAACGCTCAAAAGGGTTAACACTTATGCAAAACTTAGGATCATTAAAATATCAACTTTTGCGACTTGATCCTAACACTTCAAAAAACCGTACACGGCACTAGGCATGATCAAAACTCTCGAGCACGGGAAACACAAAATTGCCCACTAAGCAGCCAAAACCCTAACCTAACAACGCAGGAAGCTGGAAAAGAGGGGGTCCACGTTAGCAATGGGGCGATGTGTGAAAAGGTCACAACAGGACTTCATAAGTAGATTCGGATATTGGTATATTCAATACCCGAAGTTCACTTACATCAGAATTCAAGGGTTTTCCGGATCTCCCTATAAGCTCCCAGCTTACCCTACCAACTGGGTCGTGCTATTAGAGGTTGTGAGGCAATTGGAGGGATATGTGACAGTTCAAAGAGATAAGCAAAAGAAGGCAGGAACCTCCTCTCTCACGATTGAAAATGGACTAGAGACGAGCCCGTCATCACAAGCCGTTGCCATTGCTGAGAAAGAACTGGCTTGGTACCCTTTTTACCAGTACAAAGCAAGAAAGAATTTTGATCCGTTCCATAGGATGAAAAGGGTCGAAGGGATGGCATTTGAGCACAGAGCTGATTTGGAAGATTATTGGGCTGACGTAGCTGATAGTTTCGAAATCAAGAGGAGATTTTGGTCAAGGATTCACTTTAGCATGGTAAGAGCAACGGAAGTCTTTAGAGTTGCTGATCAAGTAGAAGACGGCCTTGAGCTTCAGCAACCAGGCTTTGAAAAGATGAGGAATGAGCCACTAGCCTTGATCGATTGGTCAGAGGGAGAGAAATCAGATCTGGCAGACCTCATGAGGTCGATGGTCGAATACTCTAAGTGATGGACATCTGAGAGGACGAAACAATTGAAGTCTAAAGGTGTGGCCGTGACCTATGATTTAATGGGAGAAGATGACTCTCTATCCTCCAACCCTTGTATCTCTGCAGGCAATGCTCGGAATCCAGAGAGTTTTGGGTCCCGGAAAAGGAAGGAATTAGTTGGAAGCTCTAGAAAGGCCAGGGGAAAGAAGATTGTAGGGGAGAGATGGGAGTCCAACGAAGGTCATTCCATCCTGAGTGTCGCGTCTGTTGTGCCTGAAATGTAGTTGAAGAGCAAGAGATGGACACGTATATGGTAAATAATGAAGTGAGAGTGCCTTCTCCTTCAATTGAGGAAATAATGAAAGAAGTTGTCCAAAGTCCAGACAGGGAACAAGTTTCAAATGCAGCCACAAAAGTTGAAGAGCCTGAGCCCCCGGTAGTTTTCCTTGATCGCATAGCTACTGGACCAGGAAGGACAGATGATGGGTTTGATCAAAATACTGCGGAGCAGTCAACTATTCCTGATTGGCCGAGGGAAAGGATAAAGGCTAAGGTCCCTAAGGAAACCCATTCTGAAGAGAACACAGCAGCATTTCGAGAAAAGGTGAACGAACTAGTCATAGTCAAGCCACCTAAGCCAGCCAGAAAATTCTTTTTAATTCACAGGGATAGTACAGGGTTTTGGACAGTTCAGATAGCTGTGCCAAAGGAAGGAAAAACTCAGGACAATATTGCCCCGGAGGATTATAAGATTACCACTATAGAGTTGGGTAAGCCTACTCAAGACCAACAAGTCCAATACTTTGACGACTCTTGCAATGCCCTCAAGGCGAGTCTAGCCCAAGAGAAGGACAAAAGGAAGAAGGTAGAGGAAGAGAACCAGCAGTGGAGGAAATATGTTCTCCATCTCACCAGGTCACTCAACCATGAGATACCGGTCACTCCTCCGCAGCCTCTTCAGCAAGAGTCAATGAAGGATTACGAGGACATGAAGGGAACATTCACACAGACCAAGGAATGGATTTTAGATGCTTCAGCACGTGCTGACATACTTGTAGAAAATTTAGTATCAGTACATGAGTCGGCCTCTTTATTAGTCAGCCGAATTCAGGACCTAGTTGCAAATTGGGAAGATGTTGAAGAAATTCAAGATGAAATACTTCCGCAATTGAAGGTTATCCGAGGTCTGTCAAAACGAAGTTTGGTGGATGCAGGTGTCATACAGGCTGGGGATAGATATGATTTTAACACTTGGTATTATGCTTTGGTCACCAGGATTGAAGTACTAAAGAAATCCGAGACTAAGTGCTTTGAGACAGAGGAAAGTGTCAAGGAAATTTTGAGTAAGGTGTTTCGTGTAGCATCAAAGATCTGGAAGAAAGTGAGTATATGAGAAAAACACTTGCAGGCAGAGAACCTGAGAGCCAGAATTCAGTCGATCTTTTTCAAAGACTCGGAGATGATTGATAAGGGCGATCTTTCAAGGATTGCAAGTTTTCTCTTCATTGACGAGAACTTTCTTGCCCGAGCAGTTGAGTGGGACGACATCCTCGCCACATGTACTGATGATGTGGACATCATCGACTTCTAGATTAGCAACTTGCCAAGTGTCACTATGGAGGAGGTCAAGCTCATCGTGTCCAGATACATTGAATCTGCAAAATGGGAAACTGGACACTCACCTCAGTGACAATAGCAGTTGTGTCACATGCCACTTTCTCATTCTTTCAAACTAATAGAGTTTTGGGAAACCCTAATTAGGCTTTGTAGCTTTCAATCTAGGCCCTTGATCACTGTTTGATCTCGGTCGTTCATTTATTTTTGAAAAACTATATAAGGCTACCTCCTCTCATTTAGAGAGTGAGGTTTTTGACATATTGTTGCATGAAGGCCATTTTCGAATAATATATTGCATGTGCGCTTTCTCTTAAGGCTTTGTAATCTCTATTGTTTGAATGATTAGCATTGTTTCAATTTCCTCAACACTTTAGTTAAAGTTAATTTAGATTTGCTTTCATGTTATTAGAATTGAATGAAGGATTTGATAAGTGTTAATTGACGATGTATCTCTGCTCATACTTTTGGTGAATGGATGATTTTCATTTCATTGTGCAAAGTTAGTCTGAGCCTATCACATTTCAATCATAAGCACAACCCGTTGAAGATTGCACCCACTTTGTGTAGTTGTCCTCAGTGTGGCGAAGCAAAGTGTAGTTTCCCGAGAGCACCCGGTTCATACCGTCTCCGGAGTTTGTAGGATTAGATTAGCTTTCTCAAACCCTATCCCTTTTTCCCTTTTTGAAAGTCTAAATCCCCAAAAATCCAAAAAAAAAAGAGCCTAAAATTGCTAAATCCATCTAAGTCCAGCAGCTTCAAAGACAATTGTTAACATAAGTCCCCCTTGAGATTTTCAACAAACACTACCTAATTAGCTATCTGTTGTGACCATTTCACACATCGCCCCATTAGAATAGGGACCCCCTCTTTTTGCTTTAGGTTTTGCTTTCCTTTTGCTTGTTTTTCTCTCTGCTTTCTAGGTTTTTTGAGTGAGTGAGTGATTTGCCTGGACTGGCTAGATTAGGGCTAATCCTTGGAAGCTCATTTTAGGGTTTCTTTCAAGCTAAGTCTAGTCTTGTTTTGGGAGGTTGTTAGTCCTCTGCCTGGAACCTCAAGTTTACCAGAATGAAGCATGCCTTTTCAGGAGAGTCAAGTTGGTTAGATCAGGGGACAGGGTGAATAGGTCTCATGTCAGGTTAGGTCTAGTTTGAAGGTTTTCTTGTCGGAGTCATGTTTGTTTCCCGGTCTGAGTCAGTTAAGCAGAGTCAGTAATCAAAGGAAGGTCGAAATGGTGAATGATAAACGAATGCATCTGATGATGACTGGAGGCGTTTTAGAAGGGTATGACCAAAATTGTTGACTTTTGAGACATGATGGAGAAAGTTGTCATCTTTTGCATTAAATGAGAGTTTTTAGCTTTGATGTGATGAAAGCCAATCAAGGACAAGATTTTCGCTCCCGACCCTTCCAAAGGGTCCAGAGCGAAATCTCTCCTTCTTGCCTTCTCTTGGCCCTGAAAACCTAGTAAAACCCTGCCTGGACCCAGTTGAGTGATAGATTTGTCCTGATTGTGAAGCAAGGGAGTTAGTTTGATCAAGTTTGATGAAAATGAGGTGAACCAAGGTAAGATCTAGCCTCAGATGTCAATTTCACTCCTGACCCGTCCAAAGGGTCTAGAGCGAAATTTTGAAAAACTCTCATTTTTGCCTAGTGAAAAGCAGGATTTTGATGGGAATGCGTGAAGGAAGGTCTTTGTTTACCTCTCAAGGAGATTTGGAGTTCAAAATGTCCAGAATCAAGCCTAAAATAGGATTTTCGCTCCTGACCCTTCCAAAGGGTCAAGAGCGAATTTCATCCTAAACCCTATTTCTTGTCTTGGATAGACTTGCAACCTTGTTCATAGCTTGGAAAATGATCTAACTTTGCCTGGTGAGATGGTTTGAAACTTGAAAACTGAGCAATTTGGCCTGGAATGGAGATTTCGCTCCTGACCCTTCTAGAGGGTCCAAAGCGAAAATCTTATTAGAGCTTATTTCTTTCTAACTTTGGCCAACTTTTGATGTGCAGGGTCTCTTGGAATGAAGATTGGACATTATTTGATACCTTTGAAGATTTGGAAGCATGTAAAAACGAAGAACTTTGGACAAAATAGTGAATTTCGCTCCTGACCCTTCCAAAGGGTCCAAAGCGAAATTCCCAAAAGCTCTTATTGTGCAGTGAAGAAGGTCAAGTTTTTGGCATGAATGAAACAAGAACAACTTGTTTTTGCCTCTTGAAGATGTTTTAACTTGGAAAAATGAAGGATTTTGCCCAAAAGGAGAATTTCGCTCCTGACCCTTCCAGAGGGTCCATGGCGAAAATTCCTCAATCACCTATTTTTCTTGCAAAATCAAGTCAAGTTTTGGTTTTTATGGCTTGGATGAGAGAGGAGTAGTGTTTTATCCCTTTGAGAGGTGAATTCAACTTGAAATGATGATGGAATAGGCCTAAAATGAGAAATTCGCTCCTGACCCTTCCAAAGGGTCCAGAGCGAAAATTTCTATAGGAGGCATTTCTTGTCTTGTTTGGTCAAATTGAGGTGTCAAAGGCATGATGAAAGGAAGAATGAGCATGTTGAAACCCTTAGGCATGTTTAGAAGTCATGAAAATGAAGGATTCTGGCCAGGAAAGGCAATTTCGCTCCTGACCCTTCCAAAGGGTCCAGAGCGAAATTCGTTATTAACCTATTTTTTTAGCCTTGCTTGGACAGGAAATCCTATTCCTAGCACAATGAGACATAAAATCCCACCTTGCAGAGAAGTTTCAAGTTTAAAAAGTGAGGATTTTGGTCAAGATTGAGAAATTCGCCCCTGACCCTTCCAAAGGGTCCAGAGCGAAAATCCTAAAACCAACATGTTCCTTTCAAGTTTGTGCTAAGACAAGACTAGACCAAGGTAGAAATTGCCCTTGAGACCACCTTTGAGTGGGTGTTTGTTTCAAAAAATGATGATTCTAGGTCAGAGAAGGATTTTCGCTCCCGACCCTTCCAAAGGGTCCAGGGCGAAAATTCCTAAATACCCCATTTTGCCTTGCAAAAACAAACCAAGCTTGGGTGGAGTGAATGAAGAAGACCATTGCCTAGCCTTGAGGGATGGATTGAAGTCAGAATGATGGAGGAGTAAGCCTAAGCAAGGAAAATCGCTCCTGACCCTTCCAAAGGGTCCAAGGCGAAAAACATCAAAGACACCTTTTCCTCCAAAATTCAAGTGAAACTAGGCCTGGACTGCAGTAAAAGATGCCATTTGGAATGCCTTGAAGAAATTTAGACCTTCAAAAAATGAGAATTTTGCTCCTGACCCTTCCAAAGGGTCCAGAACGAAATTCCCAAAAGTACAATATTTCCTTCAAAAAAATGATAAGCCAACCCAGTGATTGAGATGAATAGACCCTGGAGATTGCCTTGAAGGAGGTTAATGATCAAACTAAGGTGAGTTTTGACCTAAAAGGTAAAAATCGCTCCTGACCCTTCCAAAGGGTCCAGGGCGAAAATCACATTATCACCTAATTTGCTCATGTGAAAGGTTAAAATTTGAAATGCAAGACTTTAATTAGGTCAAAACAAACATGAGCTCGCCTTCCGGAAGATTTTGGAGTCAAGAAATAAGATATTCAAGTCCTAATTTGAAAAATCGCTCCTGACCCTTCCAAAGGGTCCAAGGCAAAATCATCAAAAGGCCTATCATTCAGCCTTGTTTGATTAAGTCAAGGGCAAATTGCAAGATTGTGAAGACAAGGACATTAAATTTGCGAATATTGATTGTGAAAATTTCAATTCATGAAGTGAACAAGCCTAGATGTAAAGTTCAAACAAGCCTTGAAGTGGTTTAGACCCTCATCATCTTGGATATTTCAATGCCTAAGGAGGAAAGAAGCTTCATTAACCCTCAATCAAACCTCAATATTCCTCAATTTTCACTAAATTTGCCAAAATTAAGACATTTGGGGAAGCTAGCTCAAATTCGCACGGATTAAGGCATTTGTAATTGAATCAATTAATTTTAAGCCTTAAAACAACTGAAAAAGAACACCTTTCAAGTCTTAAAATTAATTTAAAAATTTTAAAAATAAAGGTGAGCGCTCAAATACATTTATTTGCTTTTACAAGCAAGTCGGTCCCCTTTTAAAAGGGATTTTATCTTGTTTTATTACTAATTTGTTAGGTCGGCCTCATGGTTAATTAGGGTGAGCGCCCTATATAGAGAGGAGTGTTGTAGCATTTTCAAATCATTCATTCATTATTCTTCTCATGCGAATTTCAAGAGCAGATTGGAGGAGCGAATTATACCAGATTGGAGGCGAATTTCTTGCTAAATTGGAGGTTAATTTCCAGAATTTGCTAAGTGGTTGGAGGCTAGTGGAAGGCGAAGTTCTTTTGAAGGTTAATTGAGGCATAATTCATCCAAAGGGAGACCAAAATTCAATCCTTATCCAGCAAAATCTGATCTCCTTTCTTCCATTTTCCAAGTTTCGTAGTTAAGCTTTCAAAGGAGGAGGTATGAAGAATCGAATTTTTGAAGTTTCTATTCAAGACTTATTTTGATTTCATAGCAATCTTTTAAAAATCTAAGTCTTGTAAAATCTGATTTCCATTTGTAATTAATTTGAAAATTTATAATTCTTGGATTTATCATGTCATTTTCAAATTAATATCTTAAATCATTCCCTTGAAAGGTCTTAAATTCTATGCTTTAAGATATTATGCTCAAGGACTAATTTTAAGTTTTTGTGTAGGCATCAAATGACGACCCCCAAAGCCGGAGGATCAACTACTTGGCAGAGTCTCATCAAAGAAGATCAAGCCAGGATAAGGACGATCTCCTCCAGTCCAACACCATTAAGGACGACCTCCTCCAATCCAGTTTCATTAAAGACGACCTTCTCCATTTATCTTCCAGTCCAGCATTTGAAGGAAGGCATCACCAAATTGAGCATCAACCAAGTGTTAGACAAGGTGGCATCCCAGTCATCACTCCTCCAGTCGGGTTGGTCCACCTCAACATGTTCAGATTCAATGTACCTGGCTCATTAAATATGGCACGAACTTCGATGTACCTACCCCGGCTATCCATTAGTCGAATATTCCAGAGAAGACATGTGTCCAAATAATGCAATTATTTCATTGGTCAGAATTAAGTTTGTTGTAACAAACCCTAATTAGGGTTTCATTGTAAAATCTTGGCCATTGATCTCGAATTGATCCAAGCCATTCATTGTATTTGAGGATGCTATATATGCCCTCACTCATTTCATTTTGAGGGAGTTAGAAAAGAGAGAGAGCTTAGAGTAAAAAAGTTAGAAAGTTGGAGAGAAATTAGTCATTGTTTGTAGCAAGATTGAGTAGTGAAGAAAGAATTTTGAACAATTGTTGTCCATTTGGCTATGAGATCAATAAAATATTGAAGTTATGGTGTTTTATTGCAATACTTGTGGCTACCTTCATGATTGTTTATCTTCTTGAATCACTCTCAGTTGAAATAGAATTTAAATTTTAAGTTTGAAGGACGAAGTGTTGTGCTTGATCTTTGATAAGATTCACATTCCAAACCACTAGCTTCTTACTGATTGTGAGGACGCCTTGTGTGGTCAACTGGAAACATTAAGATTGATTAAGAATTCAATCATTATTGGAAGTATTGATATGTATCTCTATGATAGTATCTATATCCTTGATGATTTGAAAGCTATTGAATCCCCTTAGAAGATCGCATCAATTCCAGTAGAGTTGTAATTTCTTGGCGATACTGAAATTGGTAGAATCTTATCAAGTCTAGCCTTCATTAAGTCATTCTTAGGATCAGTTTAAATCTCTATTCCCCGAAACCCTTATCTTTTGACATTTTTTTGAAAATCTGTTAGTATTAGGAAAATCCTGTTCCTTCATTTGGAAAGAGAGTAACACGGACAAGCTTTCTCTGAAAGTGTGTAAGGCCCCTTGAAGAAACAGCATACACAACGACCACTGGTGCTTATCCACATGTAGAGATCCTACAAAAAAGAACCTTGAAGTCATCCCGATTGATCCTTTTCGCGACATCTTCAGCATTCGGAGACTTTAATCAAGAGAGGATAAGATACCTCTGGGTATTTTATTCTGTGTTTGGTCGTGTACAAAATACACATCAACACTATCCCACTAAAGTCGCTTGTTCGCACATATAGACCTTGGAATCAGTAGTGATTATTCAGGAGAGGATAGAATACCTTCGGGTATCTTATTCTAACGTTTGGTAGATGATAAAACAAACACCAACACTACCCTTCAAACGATTCAATTGCAGGAAGATTGGCAACTTGCTGCTAAGTATCCCTATGCCAAAGATGATCAATACAATGATGAAGGCTTCAAGAAGAAGAATAAAGGACAATCTTCCTACAAACAGCGAAATTTCTCAAAGAAGAAAAGATTGTATATCAAAGAAGAAAGTACAAATTCAGAGGACAATGATGAATCTGATGGTAAGATATTGTTCATGGAAATTGGTTCACCAAATCAAAGTGATGAAGATGATGTCGAAGAAGGTGAAATAAATCTTGAAGGAGAACTACTTTGTTGGAATAATTGTCATCAATGTCATTGATGTCAAAGGCTTGTTGGTTTTTCCAAGATGCTGATTATGAATTTTGGTCGAGCTGTCTACTTGTATGCTTGGTTGAGCAGCTTGAGTTGCTTGGGTGCTTGGTTGAGTTGTCTAGTTGTGTTCTTCAGTTGTCTACTTGCTTGTTTAAGCTACTTGGTTTCCTACCTGCTTGAGGTGCTTGGTTACCTACTGGTTTGAGTTGTGTGCCTGCTTGTCTCTTGTCAGCGGCCAAATCAAATGTTATGCCATGTCATGAATATTCTTTATTGCACATCATTTTGCCTTGTGGGACCCAATTCTTCTCGAGTCAATATTGTTTTCAGAAAATGAAATTAGAAGACTTCAAATAATTTACGGTAGCTCATATATATTTTCGATGAAGCCTTCAAACTTATTGTTGGGCGTTGTTTTTCTTTAAAAAAAGGAGGTTGTGCATTTTTTTTAATGGTTGACTATTCCTTTATGGTCTGGGCACTTTTAGAAGACGTTTTAATTGATAATGACTCATTTTTGAGTCGTCGTTTCAAGACTAGTCCAATCGTGTGGGTAATCAATGTGAGCAAACGTTTGTTTTTAAGTGGTGGAAGTGGTAGATAAACATTGAAGCTTATTTTCTTAAAATATAGTATTAAATATATTGTATTGTGGCTGCTAAAAGGGAGATTTTCTCTGAAATATAAGTGTTGGAGTTGTTTTGATCTATGTTACCCCGAGTTTCCGAGATGTAGGGATGGGGAAACAGGTTTCCGAGACTTTTTTTTTCCCGCAGCAGGGGACGGCTATATATATAAAGGGAAATTTGAAGTTTATATAACATTGAACATAGTAAACATTCATCATAGCAACATAATAACATTTATAAATCAGAATCTAGATTCTAAATCTAAAATCATTGAATCAATGATCATTCATCGAACCCTTGCTATTGCCTGTTAAATTTTCTTCTTTTCTTCAAACTCTAGGTGATAAACTTCACACACCATACTCTTGAGTCTATGCCTGAGCAATAAAATTCGCACTTCACAATCTTCTTTTCCCTTGCTTGGACAGAAAAACCTATTCACACTTCACAGTCTTCTCTTCCCTTGCTCAAACAAAAAACCATTTCTGCAGCACTGCTGTGAAAGTTCATTCAATAATTTTTTATTATTGCAAGCTTCCTTTTTTCTTTTAAAACTTGGCTTCAATATCATATGAAATATGATATCAATATTATATTGATATCAATTCATAAGATATCGATATTAAAAAAATAAAAAAATGAATAGCTTTCCTTAATTTTAAAAAATATCGCAGCGATACTTCATATTTCTTTATTGCAGCGATATTCATTCTATCACTTTCATTAAAATAAAATTTAATAATAAATATCGCTGCAATTAAAAATAATTTCCATATATACATATGGAAATTATTTTAGGTATTAGTTAGATCTTTTTATTTTATTTGTGTAAGAACCCTACAAGTTCTAACTTTCCCGAAATGCTATTCTTCATTTGTTTTTGTGTTTTCAAAGGTTTTGGATAATTTTCAAATAAAAATAACAATTTTGCTAGGCAAGAATTGCACATAAAACTGAATAGATGGGAAATTGAGAGCAACTGTAACTATTATGAATCAAGAAACTGCTTGAAATAAATCTAATGCTAATTGCATACCCGTAGGTCCTCAGCTTATTTTAAATAAAGAATTCTGGAGTTTGCCAGCCAAGACTAGGAAATTGACCAAAATAGGCGTACAAGTCTCGAATACAATTTCTCCAGGCCAAAAATGAGATGAAACCACCTGAATATGTTGGGCGTTGGGAATGGTGGAAACAGATTGCAAAATAGGAAGGCGTTTCAGCCTCCCAGACAAAATGTCCTTTTTTTGGACCCCACATGCCAAGAAAGAATTGTACGGCCAGCAACAGGAACTTGTACGATTGCTTATTGAAATGAAAGATGCTACTAATTGGGGCAACTAAACCTAAATGCCATTTCCTTATTGAAAAATCTGCAAATAATTGAAGAAAATAACTGTTGATGAAGCACAGTAAGACTCCTAAATGAAGCCCTCTCAGTTGAAATAATTTCGTTGATCTTTCAAAGACTCAAAATCACAAATCCATGAAGAATTATCATTCTTCAATAGCAAACCTACTGAAACCCTTGTCTTAGAAAATCCATAGAGCAAAACCAAGCAATTTCAAATAATCAATAATGAATTGAGGTTGAATTGCTCTTTTCCCTTATAACCCCAAATGGCACAAATTTCAAGAAAGTACGCCCAATTGCCTTTTAAAATTTAATGTATTTTAATTACTTTACATAGTTATAAAATGAATTTGGGAAAACTTTTTCATTTAAATGATTTTTAAAGTCACTTTATAATATTTAAGTGGCTTTTTAATTTATATAAAATCACTTTATGACTTTATAATATCCATATAAGTTAATTAAATAACTTAACCACTAAAATATTAATATCTCCCTCAATATTCAGTTTTTGACAAGCCATCTGAAGTCGGGGCCAACACTGTATAACCCCCATGTGTCCAGGTGCCCTGACTAAAAATAGCACTACTGCAAGATTGACTTACTACAAATAGTAAGTCCCTCTCCTAAGCCCATACAGTGACTGCAAAGGCCTGGAACTAAAACCAAGACTAAACTGAAGAAGTAGAACTGCCCCTGAGACTCTCTATCCAAACATGTTAGCCTACAAGAGTCCAAATAATAGGCTAACCCATCAGCAACTGATGCTAACTAGAGTGAGGAGATTACAATTTGTCTCCTTTTCTTTTCTTTCATTGTTTATTTGTTTGTCTTTTCTTTTTGTCATGTATTTTTATTTTTTCCATTTCTTTTCTCTAATTTATCTTATTTCATTCATTTGCCTTCCTTATCTTGAGTTGACACTTGTCCTAATCCAGTACCTTCTCTCTCCTTCCACCTTTCTCTCTCTCTTTTTAGTTTGTCTTGGTCTGCAGTCATACCCATTTTCTCCTTATGCTCTCTATCATCCTGATGATGGATCACAGAGTGTGATCCGAAACGTTGATGCAAAAATTCTTACACAATCGAATCCAGAAGCATACACTATCAATCGAATGGATTATGGAAATTTACTAATGTTGATTAAAAATAATTTTCATAAAAAAATGGTTTTTAAATGCCTTTGCTGCAGGAAACGGTCATTCGTCCCTAGGACGGCTGGGGGATGGCTTGGGCATCCCCAACCGTCCCAGGGATTGTCAATGGTCTCCAACGTAAAAATTGACCATTTCCGAGTTTCCGGGATGGTTTCCGAAAATTTTACTAGATAGGGGATGGCTTGGAAATGTTTCCGGCTCTCCCCTTGTCCCCAAAACCCTTTCCGTTTCCAAAACGCATGCCTTTAGGGTGCAAACGCGTTTCTGGGTAACACTGGTTTGATTTTAAAAAATCAAGTTTCATTATTTTTTTTTAAAGTATTGTTGGGTGTGTGGTGTGCATTATTTTCAAATAGCTACTGTTATTAAACATTTTTGGACCTGCTTTGTTTTGAAAGGATGCGATTTTATGGCATACGATGTTTTTGAAGAAATCGAGTTAATTATTCTTGTAACGGCTTCTATAGAGTGGGTAATAAAAGTTTCTTTGTTTTGGTACAACTTTGTGGACAAAATTAAGTGATTACATTTTTGTTGAAGGAGAAAAGAAGAAACACATTTTTAATTTTTGGTGAAAAAAGGAGGATTATTATAGTCTAGAAACAAGAAGGGAGAAAAAAATTAAATGGAGCCGTATTTTTAAAAAGAAAGACTATCTTTATTGTTCGTAGCGACTGAATATATCGGGTGGTGCCTTCATAGTGAAAGAAGTGGAAGTGCTTTTTTTGTTTGTGGAACAACATGATATTGGATTGAGAGATATTTTAGGGACTATTCTAAAGATTTTGGAGATATGTTGATTTTGTGTTGTGATCTAAGTGGAAACAATGAATATCGTAAAAAGCTTCAAAAAAATGATTTACGAAGGGAAAAGATCTCTCTGATTTTGAAGTGCAACATGTTCTTACTTTGAATAAATGATATTCATCTCTTTGAAGGTTCACGGGGTGTTGTTTATCTTTACTAAGTGTGGTGTGTAATCTGAAAAGTATAATGAACTCTTAGTGTCTGTGAGTTGGACCTCTTTTTAGATTTTTGTGTCTTTCAATTTTGAGTTGGTGCTCATACAGAGGTTGGCGCCTCTAATATGCAAAGTCAGTGTTGTTCAAATATCTAGCTAGTATCGGATTCTACTATGCTCAATTTTAATGTTGCCTTTGGCAATTAAAATCTAACTAATATGTGAGCGATTAGCTATTGTAATTTTAAATTGGGCCCTAAGTCAATGATATATAAAGTGTGGCCCCAATTGTACCTTATTTGTAAATTAAAAGGTGGTGCCAAAAGAAAGGAAATAAAATAAAAGATAATATTTATAAGTCGGCCTTATAGGCCCAGCCATCTCATGAAAGAGAGATTGAGTCTTGTATATAACAAGACTCAATCTACACATTCAGATATACATTCATTCCATTGTTATGCAAAATTATCAAATAATCACATCAGCAAATTATCCATTTATCATCAGCGAAATACTTATGCATATTGATCAGCGATCTACTCCAGATATTCAAGTCTTGAGGTCAGCAATTTCACTTGGATAATTCTCCAAGGTCAACGAACTCCTGTTTAGGATTGGCGGACATCATAAAAGATTGGCGAACCTTGTTTAGTGCTGGAAAACTTGTCTATTGTGACAGAGAATTCACCTAGGGCTCTTCAAGGTCAGCGAATTCATCTACAGCTGGTGAATTCACTTACCAAGACAGCAAGCAAACTCAGTCTCAAGGGCAGCGAACCAGTAGATCACCTTCAGATCTTGCATATAGTCTACAGTATACTCTTCAAATAAGTCTGTTGTAAGTTCGGTTCAGTTTGCTGCTTCATGTGTGAAGTTAATTGTAAATCTAATACTGATTTCTGAGTGAATACAATTAAGGATTTGTTGCTGGGTTTTTCACCTCCAAGAGGGAGGTTTTCCCAGGGTACTGTTGTGTAATGTGTGTTTCATTTATTGTTTTTTTGGTTACTGTATCAGTGTGATCATAAAATCAACATGGTATCAGAGCTTGGTTCGTAAATAGTTGTGATCAGATTTATCAATTTTTTAGTCTAACCTATTGCTCAAAGTTCAGTTTTCATGGCTTCCTATCTTAGGACTAAAGATAGGTTGGAAGGTTCTGTCAACTACACTTCTTGGAAGGTCGGAATAATGATGGCCTTGAATGACCTTGTTGAATATGTCAGTAAGGATGCTGCTGAACCTAGTGGCCAAGAAGAAAAGGAAGCTTAAAAGAAGAACTACCAAACACGAAGGATAATAATAGACTCCATCAAAGATCATATTGTGACAAGCATCTCCAAAATGAAGACTGCAAAAGAAATGTTTAGCACTTTGGAAAAGATGTATGAGATCAACAACACCAGTCATATACTATCATTAAGGCAGCAGCTTAATCACATCAAATTAGAGAAAGAACCTGTAGCTACTTACTTCATGAGGACCTCTGAGCTAAAGGATCAGCTCTCTATTGTTGGGAAGACTATTGAAGATAGTGACCTAACTATGATGGCTCTAAATGGTCTTCCTCCATCATGGAAACCTTTTGTTCAAGGAATCAGTGCAAGAGCTGAACTTCCTCAATTTGATCGATTGAGGGGAGATTGCATTCAAGAAGAATCACGCTTGGCTGCTAAAGGAAAAATCGGAAGCCCTCATGACAATGGTCATCATGTCCTCACAACTAAGGAGGAAGGTGGCCATTGGAAGAAGAATAACTTCAAGAGAAACAGAGATTTCAGACCCTCTGCTCCTGATTCAAGGAAGAAGCCAAGGGACTTGTCTCACATCCGATGTTTCTGATGTAACAAGTTTTGCAAAGGACTGTCAATCTCAGCTCGAGCAAGGAGAAGCAAACCTAAATGAAGTCTCAGAACAACAGAATAATGAAGATTTCCTCTTTGTCTCAGCCTTGTCAAGCAACGTTCAGTCAGATAGTAACACGTGGCTGATTGACAGTGGTGCATCTAGACACATCACAGGCTATCGGGAACATCTCTTAGATTTGGTGAAGGAGTCCAACCTTCATGTGACTATTGGTGACAATGCTCGTTATGCAGTAAAAGGTTTTGGCTCTACTTCGTTAAAATTAGATTTAGGTATTCCCCTTCATCTCAGTAATGTTTTGTTTGTACCTGGAATAAAAAGGAATCTAATCTCTATATCTGCTCTAGAAGATAAAGGTTATCAGGTTGTATTTTCTGAAGGAAGAGTTCTTGCATGGCCTAAGGAGTCCAACCTCAAATCAACTCGTGCCATCGAGATTAGATATGAAAGCCTATACAAGCTTTCAACTCTCACCTTCAATTAAGGATATAGTTGATAGATTTTTTATTTTTTTTAAACTATGCTATGGGTCCATTTTGTAAGTAAGAGTAAGTCAACAAGTTTTTTGTGAATTTATCACTTAGATAGGGATTAAGAGGGAGTTACATATTCCCCATAATCCTTAGTGAATGCATTATATTTAGTAAAGCTTAAACATATTGTTGTTTTCTAACCATTGATGTTGAAATCTGATTTATATCTCTAGTGTTGGATTTGAGAGAGTATGGCTAAACATTTGAATTCAAATCAGTTCTAAATTACAAGGATGTTGTTGATCATGATTCTATGTTTTATGATAGAACTAACATGTGTTCCTTGTTTCTTTGGAATATACTTTGGCTAAGAGGGAGTTTTTCAACTCCTATGATACATTGTGTGTATCTTCCACCCTCTGTGGAGTGCAAGGTGGGACCACCCTTTGTGGAGTACAAGGTGGTAGTTTCTTTGAGGTATAATATCTCTCCCACCCTCTGCGGAGTGCAAGGTGGATCCATTCTCTGCGGGTGTGCATGATGGATATCATGGAAGGAATCCATGACCATATTCTTTGAATCCATCCTCTGCGGATGTGTACGATGGATATCTATGGTTGTATCTCAGATCCATCCTCTGCGGATGTGCATGATGGATATCATGAAAAGAAGTTCATGATGTATATTTATATATATATTTGTGTATTCATTTCTTCCAGGTGTGCATAATGAAAGTTTTTGGATCCATCCTCTGTAGAAGTGCATGATGGAGCATGGTCATGATGTGACTCAATTATTCATAGAATCCTCTCTAGCTAAGAGGGAGTGTTGAAATATCTAGCTAGTATCAGATTCTACTATGCTAAATTTTAATGTTGCCTTTGGCAATTAAAATTTAACTAATATGTGAGCGATTAGCTATTGTAATTTTAAATTGGGCCCTAAGTCAACGATATATAAAGTGTGGCCCCAATTGTACCTTATTTCTAAATTAAAAGGTGGTGCAAAAAGCAAGGAAACAAAATAAAAGATAATATTTATAAGTCAGCCTTATAGGCCCAGCCATCTCATGAAAGAGAGATTGAGTCTTGTATATAACAAGACTCAATCTACACATTCAGATATACATTCATTCCATTGTTATGCGAAAATATCAAATAATCACATCAACGAATTATCCATTCATCATCAGCGAAATACTTCTGCATATTGATCTGCAATCTACTCCAGATATTCAAGTCTTGAGGTCAGCAATTTCACTTGGATAATCCTCCAAGGTCAGCGAACTCCAGTTTAGGATTGGCAGAAATCATACAAGGTTGGCGAACCTTGTTTACTGCTGGAAAACTTGTTTACTGTGACAGAGAATTCACCTAGGGATCTTCAAGGTCAGCGAATTCATCTACAGCTGGTGAATTCACTTACCAAGACAACAAGCAAACTCAGTCTCAAGGGCAGCGAACCAGTAGATCACCTTCAGATCTTGCATATAGTCTACAGTATACTCTTCAGATAAGTCTATTGTAAGTTCGGTTCAGTTTGCTCCTTCATGTGTGAAGTTAATTGTAAATCTAATACTGATTTCTGAGTGAATACAATTAAGGATTTGTTGATGGGTTTTTCACCTCCAAGAGAGAGGTTTTCCCGGGGTATTGTTGTGTAATGTGTGTTTTGTTTTTTTGCTTACTGTATCATTCTGATCATAAAATCAACAGGTGCTCTTGGAAGCTGCTTGCTTTGCTTCCACCACCATTGGTGCTGGTTCAAGGTCATCAGATGAATCAATTGCTTCACTGATGGGTCTGGATCACCGATTGCTTCATAGACTGGACCAACAGAATCGACTAAAGCATCTATTTACGACAACTTCATCGACAGAATCAACTGGATCAACAGCGTGCAAAAACAATGTGGCTTTAGGTACCTACGCCTACGTCTTTGTATCTGCCTGTAATGTCCCTCACCAATTCTGATATCAATTTTCAGTCTTTGGCCCTTAGGGGAATTTCGTCAAACACTTGACATAAGACTGCTCCAAGCTACTTCAGATATGTCTTGTCATTATAAACTCTTGTTCAAACAATTTGGTGACTTGTTAAACATGATATTACAATCTAGAATGAAAGTGCAACCGTAATTACTAAAGTTTGGACTCACTGACATAAAATGGTATGCAGAAATAAAAAGGTAGAGCAGTCTGTCCTTAAGTCAAACAATTGGCAAGCACCAAATAACAATGTTAAAATAAGGGACAGCCTTATAACTCCTTCATTAATGAATCAAAATAGGCTCTTTACATCAAATATGTTGACCAACAAACATGGACACTTTCAGATTGTCTGAGGACATATGACAGTCATTGATTCATACATTCAAACTGAAATGCAATGAAGATATATTAACTTAGAACCTGGTATAACTGTGATGAAGAAGCCAGCTATATCAACTGACAAGGACCCTCCAAGTGCAAGATCGAACCCTGCCAAAGCCTTCCTTACTGCTGCAAGTGAAAAAGTCTGAGATACCAAGGCGGACTGCAAACGAGTGCTCCAATTCTCCTCCTAAACTGATCGGTCTGATTCCTAGAGGGAGGCGCTTCACCAAACGGAGTGTTTCAAGGTCAAACCATGAAGTAATAACCCAAATCGAAGGTTCCAAGTGACATGGGTCTGCTCTGATCAGATTCTCATATATAGCCAAATCTATCACCAAAACTCATTCAAGATATCACAAAAAGATCGCCTGGCCCTTCTATTGAGATCGCTGTCCTCCAATATTAAAATCGATGCATAAGGGATGGTGAATGGACAAAATCGTGGGAGGTATAGTCTGCTGCAGTCTGACCACCAGCATGCAACTTGGTTCGATTTGCCTTTAAAATACAACAAACAATATCGCTCTCTTCCCTAGGAGAGATTGCTGTTTTCAAATCTCAAAGAGGATGCATCCACCATCATTAATGGGCAAATCGTAGAAGTCTAAAGGTCTGAAGCAACCACCACCAAAATCTGATATGAAACCTTGATAAGCTCAATGTGAAGAACTGAGTGTTCCTCACTCTCAATGCAACCCTTCAGAGGATTTTTCACCTCCTCTGTTATGCGGATCTAAGGGAGGTATCGTTCCCTAAGACCAAATCTGCGGACAACCCCCTGGGATCCACAACTCAACACAAGAGGAAATATCAAACAACTCATGCCTGATTATGAATCACCCTCTTCTATTTATCCTTTTCATAACCTATCATAAGATTCCTTCTAGAAGAGGGTAGGTACACTTTATTATTTATTAAATGACTTTTAATTATTTTCATTTTATACTTTAGTCACTTTATTAATTTAATAAAATATAAAGTCATCTCACGTGTGATTTAAAATAAATATAATGAGATAACTTTATAATATTTATATTAAATAATTTCCTCCTTATTTCTCCTCAAACAATTTCAGGCTAAAATTGGGGACATTACACTGCCCCAACCTATGCCTTTGTAGCTGGTTCTGACGTTCTAGAGCCGGATCTACTGATACTTCATCAACTTCATAATCTACTGATGCACTTGCAGCCCATTATGTAATTTGAGTTGCAGCCCATTATTTTTTAAGAGAATAGAATTCATTGGTGTTGTGGTTTTTTACACAAAAGGGTTTTCCACAAGAAAATCTGTGTGTTCATGTTTGTTGGTTGTTTCTTTTATTTTTCAATTGGTTAATTTCAAGAAATTGTTTTTAAAAGTTTCAAATATTGATGCATCCACCCCCTCCCCTCTCACTATTTGTTGTGTGCTTCTTATATTGTGCCCTTGAAGAAATCAAGAGATTGAAGGAGGAGAACTCTCAACATAAGATTTCTGAATTGAAAGAAAATGAAGCCCTAACAAAAGAACTTGAAGAACTTGAAGAGGCCCCAATCCTTAGCAATATCAGTATCGGGACAACAGAGGCAATGCATAGAGACAGCTCTCTCTATATCCAGTGAAGCCCTATTCTCGTGAAAAGCACAAAGGAATCGTGGAATAAGATAATAACCATAGGATCATCCAGGGCAGTGTTTGGCGGGATCTCAATGAACGATACAGTTTGAGCGAAATAATCATGGGTCCAAGGTCCACGCACGGCATGGCAACCAAAGGCAGAAAGAGCTTCAAGCGAGAACATTACCAACTTTGTGGGCCCTGCACTTCTTCCGGCAGGAAACAGGAATATGCAATGATAGGCAAACAGGTGTTTATCTATCTTCAAATATTATTGTGGGCTCCAGTGCCTACAATTTTCAGAATATTAGTATTATTTTTGGCTGTCTTCAATAGTCAGACAGTTATTTCCCCTTGGTCTATATCTTGTCTCTTTACTCTTTCTTCGTGGCAATGGAAGCACATTCACCTTCACACATCTTAAACAGTCAAGATCTTTCCAGCTGTATTGAAACAAACCTTTTAGGTCGTGAAAATTGCTTCTTCCGTCAAGGCTAGGAAGTGGGTTTGGGTTAATGCCAAACAGTTTTGGGGTATTTTAAAACGTAGATGTGCACGTTTGAAATGGGAGTGGTCAAAGAAAAAACAATGTCATAGACAAACATTTTGGCTCTATGTAATAACCAATATTCAATTCAATCTCCTAAACAAAGAGGTCATATTAGCAGGTCCAAAGGCAGTAAGGACATTGATGACTCTACCTTATACAGCCCCTCCTCCACACCTCTCACTTGGTCATCTGATCTGTATGTGCAAGAATTATTAAGGACCAAGAGGAGGTTGGAGGTTTTGGAATGCAAAGGGCAAGAAAGGGGTCACAAAATTCATGCGTTAACTGTGGCAAATCAAACTTTGACAAAAAGTAACTAGTTTTTAAAAGAGCAATTAGCACTGTTGCAAGAGGCTCTTTTGGTTGGGAAGAGTGAATGGCGAGGCATGAAGGCTGCCTGGCAAGCCATGAAAAAATCTGCAGTGGAAAGTAAAGATGTGTTGAATTGTGAATCACCTCGGGATGTGGGAAAAGTAGTTGACCAAACAAACACACATGGAGTGGAAGAAAGAGAAGGTAAAGCAGAAAGAGATGATAAGGAAGGAGGTTCTTCTAAAATCCCCAAGTCTTGGACACAAGTTATTAGCAGTAGAAGAAGCAAACACTTGGGTTGACAGTATGCAAGACAAAGAAACCAAAGAAAGGCAAGTTAGAGCAGCAAACATAATCATTAAAGGTGTGAAGGATTATGGGAGAAATGAATGTACTCTTGATCTGGTTAGTGTTGAGACATGGACCAGCTAAGACTTGAACCTAGGACCTTCCATACGCTACTGGAGTGCTCTACCACTGAGCTACTGGCCCTTCTTGGACCAGTCCATCGTTGGTCCGGGTGTGGCTTATTTCCAACACCAACACCCCCCCTTAAGCCACACCTCTCGTGTGCTTGGGGCTCCTAGCTTGAACCCGGCTCTGATACAATGTTGAGACATGGACCAGCTAAGACTCGAACCTAGGACCTTCCATACGCTGCTGGAGTGCTCTACCACTGAGATACTGGCCCTTCTTGGACCAGTCCATCGTTGGTCCGGGTGTGGCTTATTTCCAACACCAACAGTTAGCAACTTCTTAAATGATGAGTTCAGTTGGCAAGGGCGAATCTGCCAAGCATGGAGGGTGGGTAAGCTTAGTGACGAAAGAACAAGACCCATTAGAATAATCATATCAAACATACGGGACAAGCAAGTCCTTCTAGGTAAGAAACAACTCCTAAGAGGCTCTCGCTTTTCTCTAGATGAAGATTTAACTATCAAGCAACAAGAGGAAAGGAGGGAGGAATTGTCTATAGTTAGAGCAGCTAGCGATGAGGGAAAAAGAGCATGGTTGTACAAAGGCAAAGCAGTTATTGCCTCTTTTGGGCCTCATTTGAAAACAGAACAGCAAGCTTGTAGCAAAGAAGTAACAGCAAATTCTTTTGTAGAAAACTTGCGAGCAAAGTCAATATGGGCTAACGGGGAGGTAGACTCAACTTTGAGTCTTTCATGCCAACACAAATAGCAATCAAAACCTACCCAGGTCTCTCAAAGTCTAGTTTGTTGGAATTGTAGAGGTTATCCTTGGAGACGTGGACCTGGGTTAGGGCCTATTGTGGAGGATAGAGACATCATTTGTCTCAGAGAAACTCATGAGCATGAAGGGTGCAAGACACCTTTGTTTGAAGGGTATCTGAAGATGGCAGAGTGGAACAAGGCAGCAGGGAATGGCAAAAGTCACAGGGGTATTATGATCTTAGTGAGGGAAAAAGAAGGTTGTTTGATTCAACTAGAAAGAGAAGACTCAATTAAATAATTCATTTGGTTTAAAATCGCGAAAAATGGTAATCTCATTTGAATCGCAGCATGTGAATTTTCTCCACAAGTTTCAAAAACTTACAAAAACAGGGACCTTGACCACAAAGATGCTTTTGCAACTTTAAAAAAGGATATTGCAATGTATTCACAGCTTGGTGAAGTACTTTTGGTGGGCGATTTTAATGCTAGGACTGCAAGTGAACAAGCCAGCATTATGTGTTATAAGGAAGATTGCAATCCCATTTGGCTTATAGAAGTGTTAATGATAATATAGCTATGGTCGGATTCCTTCAGACCGACATAGACTACATAAATGTCTAATTGGCCTATCAGCCTTAGATATTTATAAATACCAATTTATTAAATATAAAAGATACAATTAAAATGCAGACTAAGCAAATTCGATTTGCTTATGTTAATAATCATTTAGTTATTGGGGCCGACTTGGAAGTCCACCACCCCTTGGTTTAGATGGCATTGTTTTGGGAGTGTGTCATCCCTTGGTGAAGGGGCACCTCCGATAGATATAAAGGAAGAACAAAGCTTCCTCTCTTGGCATTGAACCAATATACATATAGCAGATCGACATCCTTCAGCAGTCGGACATCCTTCAACAGACCAATTCATTCCTTCAGCAGATAATATTCCTCCTTCAATAGATTGTATTCACATATCAGCAGATCAAACATATATATAAGTCAGACTGGAGATTATATACAATACTTTGGTAGTTCAGATAACCTACAGCAGTTCGGACTGCATACACTGCAATCTAGGGTGAATCAATTTAATCATATAGCTTCAAAGCGTGAAGCGATTTTGTAAAGACGTCTAGCTATCTTGTCTAATATAATAAAAGACATTTGTCGTTGGGTTTTTCACCTTCAAGTTGGAAAGTTTTCCTAGGGTATATGCTGAGCAATTGTGTTTGAATTATATTACATCTAAATTTTATAATCTGATCATTAAATTTAACATGGTATCAGAGCGGGTTTGAGAGGATCGTGATCAGATTTCCTTATAACAACAAAGTTCTCTTTCATCTTTCACCTTCAAGAAGCAATATCCAAGCCTCGAAAATGGTGTATGGTCTTAAGGTTGAAGATAGACTTAAAGGTGCTTCAAACTTCACTTCGTGGAAGTTTAGAATTCCTGTTGCACTTGAAGAAAATGATTTTCTTCAGTTTGTGGAAGGAAAAGACTTACCTAAGCCAGAAGATCAAGAGGAGAAACTTCAATTCAAGAAGAATGTCGTCAAAGCGAAAAAGATCTTGATTGACTCCATGAAGGATCACTTAGTGCCTCTCATTTCCAAAATGACATGCAAGAGACATGTTCAAAACCTTGGAAGGTCTATATGAGATCAATAACACAAGTAGGGCTCTTGCATTGAGGCAACAACTTCATCAAGTCAAGATGGCAAAAGGAGAAGCAGTCATATCATTTTTCATGAAGATCTCAGAGCTGAGGGATCAACTAAGCGCCATTGGAGATGAAGTTGTGGATAAAGATCTTGTCATATTGGCATTGAATGGCCTTCCTCATTCTTGAGAGTCATTTATTCAAAGTATAAGTGGGAGATCCAAATTTCCTAAGTTTGATCGTCTTCGTGCTGAGTGCATCCAAGAAGAATCTAGGTTGGCTGCTAGGGAAATTGTCAAAAGTTCTAAAAATGAAAACACTCGTGTCCTTGCCACCCAATCTACTAAGAAGAAAGGAAGAAATTGGAAGAAAGGCAACTTCAAGAGAAATAGAGATCAAAGGTCAGACTTTGCACCTGATTCAAAGAAGAAGAAGAAAGATCTCTCCCACATTCAGCGCTTTAGATGTGACAAGTTTGGCCACTATGCAAGAGATTGTTTGACAAGGCCTAAGCAACAAGTGGCGAACATTAATGAAGTCTCAACTCAAAAGGAAGCAGAAGACAACTCTAATGGATTCCTCTTCATATCTGCCTTATCAAGTAATGTTCCCATGGATAGTGACACCTAGCTAATTGATAGTGGACCTTCTCGACACATCACTGGCTATCGAGAACATCTTTCGAATTTGGTGGAAAGGGAATCTAATCTTCAAGTGATCATTGGAGATGATGCGTGCTACTCAGCGAAAGGATTTGATGCTACACCACTCAACCTAGAATCTGGAATTTCTCTTCATCTAAGTGATGTTTTATTTGTACCAGGAATCAAGAGGAATCTTATATCTATTTCAGCCTTAGAGGACAAAGGATATCAAGTAGCATTTTCAAAAGGGAGAGTTCTTGCATGGCCAAAGAACTCCAGCATCAAGACTGCTCGTGTGATCAGGAATCGACCTGAGAATTTGTACAAGCTTTCCACTCGTCCAATTCAAGCTCTTCTACAAGACTCTTCAAATTATAGCAACTATGGCATAGAAGACTTGGGCATCCACATTTCAGGGCTCTTCCATCATTGGAGAAGATGGTTAAAGGTATTCCTAAACTTAGTCATATACATGATGGTACTTGTAAAGGTTGTGCTATGGGTAAAAACACTAAGAGTCCATTTCATAACAGTGAAAGTAGGTCAAAAGAAATTTTCCATCTTGTACATTCTGATTTATGTGGTCCAATGTCAATGGCATCCCTAAGTGGATTTTTGTATTCTGATGAAGTCCTAGGTAGATTTAAAGAGTTTAAGACTCAAGTAGAAAACTTATCTGGAAAGAGAATTAAAGTTTTAGTCTGATAATGGAGGTGAATACACCTCTGGTAGCTTTTGTGATTTCTGTATTGAGGCAAGGATCAAGAGGGAGTTTTGTGTCCCTTACAACCCACAGCAAAATAAAGTTGGAAGAAGAAAGAACAGATCCATTGTTGAAGCTGCACAAGCCATGATCCATGATCAAGACCTTCAAACTTTCTTTGGTCAGAAGCTTCTAGAACAGCAGTGTGTGTTCAGAATAGATGTTCTCATCGGATATTGCAAAATATGACTCCAAAAGAAGCCTTTTCAAGGATTAAGCCTGATGTCAGTCACTTGAGGATCTTTGATTGTCCAGTGTATGTTCATGTACCCAAAGACAAAAGAACCAAGTCGGAACCTTCTAGCAAGCAAGGAATATTTGTGGGCTACAGAGAAATCTCTAAAGCCTACCAAATTTACATTCCCGGTCCAAAGCAAATAGAAGTGAGCAGAGATGTAAGATTTGAGGAAGATGTTGCATTCAGAAAATCTAAAGGTTCATGCACGAAGATAGATGATGAAGATCAAGAGACTCCTCAAGACATGGACGTTGATCATACTCCCGAGATTCAGAGGGAGTCTTTAGAACCTGAAATGAATGATGATCCAATTGAGCCTTTGGATCCTACTGATGGGCCTAGAGATATTATTGTGAATCGAAAGAGACCTCTTTGGGCAAGGAACACTATGCAAGAGGTAGAAAAATTTGCAGCTCCTAGAGGCACATTCAGAGAAAGTAAAAGACCACAGAAATTCTCTAGCTATGTTGCATTGACATGTAATATTATTGAGACTGAACCTTCCAATGTTGAGAAAGCCTTGAATCAGCAAGTATGGAAAGATGCTATGGATGAAGAATATCAATCAATTCTTAAGAATGATGTTTGGGATATTGTACCTAGACCTAAAGGAAAGTCAGTTGTATCTTCCAAGTGGCTATTCAAGATTAAGCATGCAGCTGATGGAAGCATTGAGAAGTACAAGGCTAGATTTATGGCACGTGGTTTCTCTCAAAAAGAAGGAACAGACTATGAAGAAACATTTGCTCTAGTTGCTCGGTATACTTCCATCAAGACCATCATTGCTATTGCAGCAACTAAGGGATGGAAGCTACATCAGATGGATGTGAAGACAGCTTTTCTCAATGGTGTAATTGAAGAAGAGGTCTACATTGAGCAACCTAAAGGCTTCCTGATTCATGGGAAAGAGTCTCATGTATGCAAATTGAAGAAAGCATTATATGGTCTTAAGCAAGCTCCTCATGCATAGTATGAAAGAATTGACAGATACTTGGTGAGTTTGGGATTCTACAAGAATGATGCTGATTCAAATCTTTACTTCAAGATATTCAATGGTGAAGTTTTAATCTTGGTCCTATATGTTGATGGCTTATTTCTTACCGGGGAAGAACATCTCATCTTTAGATGGAAGGAGTTAACTTCAAAATTTGAGATGAAGGACCTAGGACTTGTGACGTTTTCAGACATCGCCCCATTGCAAATGGAGACCCCTTACTTTTTAGACCCTTCCGGTCGTTTCGCTTTGTTTTTTGAATCTTTTTCGCAGCAGTCTCGTCAGTTTCTCTACTTTGTAAGTGTTTGGGGGTGATATTGATTAAATCTGCTTTTCGTTTGAGCAAGTTTGGTGAAGTCTAGGGCTTGTTTTGTCTTTTTTTAGGGTTCATGCCTTTTGTCCTAGATTTTAGGGGTTTATGTTAGGGTTTAGAAAATACTAAACATACGACGGGAATTAGGACCCTTCAAGGAACCTCCCAGTAAAATTTGAGCCAAAATGGAGCAACTTTCTATTTTTAGAAAGTTCCTATTTTTTAGGGATTTTACTGAGTCCCAGAATGTCATCATGTTGCCAAAAATCAAACTTACAATTTTTAGTAATTTCTATTTTTAGTAAGTCATTCATATGTCCTGTCTAGGGGTCTATCGCTGACACTTTGAAGGTTTCTATTTTTAGAAAGTTTGTTCTAATAGGACCATTCGGACAAGGTGACAAAGATCAAACATATGCAACTATTTCTAATTCCGGAAAGTCAGAAAGCAGACAAAGAAAGCCAAAAGATGGTTGAGTGCTAGAAGCCCACTCCTGAAATGGAAAGCTCGGGAAAATTCTCTAAATCTAGAAAAATCATCCCAAATTCTTACATAGCGCCAAAATGAAGGAGGCATGGAGGATTCACAAATTTCATTGAATCCTCCACCAAGTCAAAATTCCGCCCAAGATGAAGGACGGACGCCAAAATGAAGGAGGCAGGAGGATTCACAAATTTCATTGAATCCTCCACCAAGTCAAAATTCCGTCCAAGATGAAGGACAGGCGCCAAAATCAAGGAGGCATGGAGGATTCACAAATTTCATTGAATCCTCCACCAAGTCAAAATTCCGCCCTACTCTCGAGTTGGGTGCCAAAATGAAGGAGGAATGGAGGATTCACAAATTTCATTGAATCCTCCACCAAGTCAAAATTCCGCCCAAGATGAAGTACAGGTGCCAAAATGAAGGAGGCATGAAGGATTCACAAATTTCACTGAATCCTCCACCAAGTCAAAATTCTGCCCTACTCCCCAGCTGGCGCCAAAATCAAGAAGTCATGGAGAATTCACAAAATTGATAAAATTCCCTCTCTAGTGAAAAATCCACACCTAGGATTGAAAATTCAGAAAATCGTCTAAGGTATGGAAAGTTCAAGGTTCAGGAAGGAAACGTCAAGAATTCAAAAAATTCCTTCCTCGGGGAGGAAATTTGTCCAAGGTGGAGAATGCCAGAAAGTGAAAAATTTTCCCCTGTGTCGGAAATTCCTTCCTTCAGGATAGAATTCCAAGAAAGGTGAAAAATTGACTAAATGTTTGAAATTTCTTACTTCAGGACATAGTTCTTGGAAATCATGAAAATTGGCTAAGGCATGAAAAATTTCCTTCCTCAGGGGTAAAGAACAAATTTCTTTTCAAAGGAGAATTCCTTCACAACATGAACTCCACGTCAAGATGAATTGAAGGTGGAAAAACAATTTCTTGGCAAGGAAGGAATAAGGGATGAACTAAACAAGAAATTCCCCCTCTAGAAATTTTTTGAAAAATTCATTCTCGGGCATCAAATCACATCCAAATTTCAAAATTTTCATAGATTTGGATTCGTAGAAGAATTCTCTCCCTCCTGGACTTGAAACCCTAATTTGTGGAAAATTCCTAAAAAAATGGAGATGGTGGAAAATCATTAAAAATCTCCTCCAAAGCAAGGAAAGTCCGAGAAACTTCAAGAAAATTCTTCATGGATCAAATTCTTCTCTCCTGAAGTTTTCTCTCTCCAAGGTTTTCTCGCAAAGTGGCAGTCGAGTCAACGCACGTTGAATTAATGAAGCATCTCTTTGCATGCAGTCGTCACGTTCAGGAGATGATTGTGCATTTATGGCATCATGGGCGATTTTTTGCATGAGGGTACATTCATTGCATAGTGGGCACTTTTTTAATGTAATGGTTTATTAATGCTTATGGGCACTATTTTAGGCTCATGGAATGATTGTATATGGACTTTATGGGGTATTTATTGTCGATTCCCACCTTGTTGCATCTTGAGTGGAGAATCTTTTGGGGTGAAACCCTAATGAGGGTTTTGTATGTAGCCAGAGCTTGAAGGCTATATAAAGGGGTGACCCCCCTCATTTGTAACAGGGGGGAGATTTGTAAGAAATTGTTGCAATAAGTTTTGAGATAATAACAGTGAAACATTGTTCTCTGATGGTGTCCACTTAAGTTATTTTTTCAAAGCTTGCATGGTTTCACCTTCCTCACTTAGATTAGAAATAGTAAAGTGCTTTGATTTCAATGGAGAATGTAATGGTGTCTGATGAATTTCCATGGTTCATACTTTTTGCATCTTGCTGATTGTAAGTTGCAGTGTAAAGTTAGCCTGAGCCACTAAACTTGTGCTAAGTTCGGTTCTAGACAGTCGTTTGGATTGCGTTGTGTTGGGTATTCAAATGAACTTTCTCAATATGAAAATCCTTCATCATCCTCAGAAGATTGCACCGATTCTTGCGGAGTTGTAGTTAAACTTGGCAAAGCAGAGCTTGGTTTATTTGGAATTTGTCCACCGGAGCACTATTCATTGTTATCACTGCCCTAAGGAGTAGATTTAGATCCTTCTAAACCCTTTCCCTTTTACTTTCAGTTCATTTTAGTTTGTTCAAAGTAGAAGCATCACAGATTCGCTATATCCAATGATGGAGTTCTAGCCACAACAAAGAAGTGAAAGAACGATGCAAACGTAAGGCCCCTTGGATTACCAACAATCGCATCAGCCAACTGAGTCACGTCCGTAGCATAAAGGAACCTTGGAGTCGATTGTTTGAACTTCTTGCAATCTTAGCATGCAATCGCACTTTGATCAAGAGAGAGTGAAGTGACCGTTAGGCAACTTTATTCTGTGTTCAACATTAGTCATAAAAAACACGTCAACAGAATTGGCGCTAGATGAAGGGCTGAATACGCGAACTTCAGATTCTATCATTTCAAATTTGCGGAGGTTATCTCAAGCCATTTTTTTACCCTCCTCCGCAGCCAACAGAATTGGCGCTAGGAGGGTTTCATCATGAAATTCAATTTGGTTGGAACTAGCATGAGCTTTCAAGTGCAAAATCAAAGATATATTAGATCTCTTATATGTCTAAAAAATCCAAAAAAATCAAAAAATTGAAAATTAAAAATTTCTCAATGAAGCAAGAAGTTGCCATTCTTCAACTATGGTGGAGACTGAATGCACAGTTACATCCACAAAGTTTGTCTAAATTCGCATCAAGGAATAGTTGTAGATTTCATAACACTGACGAATACAATGAGATGCATTTTTTAACATTTCTGTCAAGGATGGAATTAGCCTTGCAAGGGAAAGTTTCCGTTTCAGAAGTACATGAGCCCCTTGTACCGGTGAAAGTGGAACCCGAAGCTTCAACTGCTGAAAATGAATTTTTCATGAGGTTCAAGGAGATGGTTAAGAAAGGATTAAGTATTGAGAAAGACTTGTGCATAGAAGGCATCTTGCTCCCGTGTTGGTTGTTAGGGGTAAATAACGTATGTTAGCAAGAATAATATTTATAAGTGTGTTTATGTTGTGTTTATGGTTATGGTTGTCGCCGAGAGGTTCCCGTTGAGGAGTTGGGAGTTGGTGACGGTTGGCCAACCGTCGGGTCTATATATTGTCTAGATGGAACCTCGGCAGGGGGGATCATGTATGGACATTCTGGACACTTGAATAAAGATATATAACTCTTCTGGTCTAACTGGTATCATTATTATTTATGCTGTGATGTATGACTGTTTTGTTACATGAGTATTTGGTACATGTGGAAAACATTGTGTTATCTGTTCATTCACCAACCTTACATTAAGGACTAAACATTTTGGCGTCGTTGCCTAAACGAACCTGGAGATAACTATGGCGACAGGCGGAAGGAATTAATGGGTCGGCCATTTAACTAGCAGTTAATTGTCATGGACAGCGACACGCACGAAGAAAGTATCGCGGAAGAGGCACAAGAGGATCAGTTGACGACAGACTTGGTAGAGTTGTGCGACGTGTCGGTCACGCAGTACGTGCAGAGAGAGGCTCGGGAGAGAGCCATCTCGAAAGGCACGATACGTGAAAAACTCACCGTCAGCACTCCCGTCTTTGACCTGCTCGAAAGTATTCCAAGGTTACTCACCAGAAATCTAATTACACTTCAAGACCGAAGGGAGGAAACTGCATGAGAACTCTGTCGGCAACAAGTACTCCACAGATACGAGGAGCGGAGTCGTAGGGAGGAAGAGGAGAGGGAGGCTAGTCGACGCCGTACCTCTGGCACTTGATGCCCCTACGGCCAAACAAAGACAAACGTACCACTGCCACCAAAGGAGTAGATGAGGGAACTGTACGAAGATCTCTCCGCATAAAAGAACAGACCGAAAGGAGACGGCGGCTAAGGGAGGTTCTTGACTCGAAGAGTCCGGAGAAACACAGTAGAAGTCGAAGTGTGAGTCGGAGCCGTAGTCGGGAGAGGCAAAGGCCATGTAGGTGGAAGAAGTTGGCCGAGGTCGCCAAGAACCTGCCACTTCCAGACGTAGAGGAGGAAGATCTCGCCGACCAGGCCCCACACTCGACATCAAGTGAAGAGGACTCCGGAGCCGAGTCGCAGAGCAACCCGTCGAAATATTCTGAACAAGGAGACGAGGCGGTACGAGACCTGCACGAAGAGATCGCCACTATTTTTGAAGCAACATTAGCTAGCATTAAGAATTTGTCCTTGTCAGAGGGTATCAAAATAGGAGGGTCAGATCCAGAAACGCTGGGAAGGAGGGACTATAGGAGCGAGGGTGACCAAAGCCCTGCGGACAGAGGCCCAACCAGACCAAGAGCATACGGTACCACTCGGACACATAATACCTTCCTGGCATATAGCCATCCAAGCGCTACATAAAACCATCCAAGCAAGATCAATGGCACACACCCCGGAGAAGCAAAAGATTCCAAAATTCATGGGCGACGGGTCAAAGGACCTCGTACAGCATTGTAAGACATGCGTGACCATTTGGGAGGCAAATGACCAGGACGACCGAGATTACTGGTTGAAGGCATTCCCAGCCACTCTGCGAGGAATAGCCATTGACTAGTATACGGACCTCGATGCCCAATATAAAACGTCCTGGAACAATCTAAAGAAGGCTTTCAAAGAGGAGTTCAAACTCCTATGGGACGACAACGAAATTGTGGTGGAGATTTACAACACCAAACAAGGAAAAAATGAAAGCGTGCGCGCATATAACAGAAGGCTAAGAGAACTACTTAACAAAATGGAGAACCAGTCGGCGGATGGCCTCAAGAAGCGATGGTTTGTGGAAGGATTGGTACCGTCCCTAAGACAGACGATGAAAGTGGTCACTCCACCATCGTATGATGAAGCATACAACCGCGCGATGGATATTGAAAGTGAAAACAAGACATCCCGGGGGAAGCGACGGGTGAGTGACGGTGACAGTACGGATGAAGACAGCGATGGGGGGTCCAAAACCGTGCAAGCACTCTGGAAGGATATGATGAGGATGATGAAGGAATTAAAGGGTGACAAGGAAAGTGGCAGGGAAGGAAAAGAACTATGGTGCACCGACTGCAAGACTGAAGGACACTCAAGGAAGTTGTCCCCGCAAAGTTTTATGCGACATCTGCCAAGTAATGGGACATTCCACTAAGGAATGCCCGTACAACTTGAAAGCACAGAGCACACAAGTGCTCTACGCCAAACCCGACCAAGCCACACCGTCGACGACACCTTCGAAGCCAACAGCAAACTCTGACGCCTCCCCTGGAGGGTACAGAAACAATCGGCGGGGTAACAATGGATCCAATAATAACACACCAAGGAGTAGAATTCAATACGATGCAAAGGGGCAACCCATGATTCAATGCAGGAAGTGCAACGAATGGGGTCACTTTGCTCGGGAATGCCAAAACGGGGGTGACGCAAGAAGTTTGTTGTGCAGATGGTGCGGCTTAGAAAATCACGAGGACATAGATTGTCCAAAGCAAAAAGGGGTGAATATGCTGGACGTGGAAGGATCGGGAGAAGGCGTTTTGGCAATCCCAAGATTGCAAAACAAGAAAGCCATCTATCCTGACCCCCGCACGGAAAAGGATAGGCTTCAGGAAGCGAGGGCGGATATTGAGCAGGCGATGGCAAAAGAGCGGAGGACCTCGCACCTGGCTGCCAGTACACCACTCCGGTCAGGACCGGAGAAAACATTCATTAAGCAGATGTTACAGACCACAATACCTGTACGGGTATCCGACCTTCTGCAAACCATGCCACAATTGAGGATGGCCCTGACAAATGCAACAGGGGACACCACCCTCGGCCAGGAACACCAAACGGTAACGGAAACATGTAGTACGGACCTAGTGAAGGGACTTGGTACGGACGCCATGAACCCTATGCTACTCATGGTAAGCACTGGACGGAAACCATCAGTAGTAGAGATGGATATAATGGGACAAAAGCTCACAAACACCATTGTGGATGGCGGGTCCAGAGTCAACGTACTACCGGAGGAAACTTGGAGAAGCCTCGGCAAGCCTACACTCTGGCCACCAACATTCCACTTGGTCGGGGCAGACCAACACGGTATCAAACCCCTCGGTACCCTCATGGCACAAAAGGTGGTAATCGGGACACAACAATTCCTTCTGGATTTCGTAGTCATTCCACTGGAAAGAAAAGCGTACGACACCCTCCTAGGAAGAGGATGGTTGATCCTGGCCAGAGCCAATCATAACTGGAAGAAGAATATGCTCTCAATCGAGAGTGATGGTCATAAGTATGTAATTGATCTAAGGAACCAGGTCGTCAATGAAGAGCTTGTGTCATCCGACTCCGACTCAGAAGATTCAAATATATGGGAGTGGGGTTCTGAAGGTGACAGAGGAGGGAAAGAGCCCAACGAGGAAGGAGTGTTAGAACTGGACAGATGTTCCAAAGATGGAACTAGTTCATTGGTCGGACTCTTTCATTGGCAAATGGAGGATTATGAGGTCTTCCACCCGGAATGCCACATGCCGCAAATATGTGAAATAGGGGAATCAAGTGGCGGTATGGAAGAGCAGTCATTCCCCCCGGAGTATGGTAGGTACTAGGAGGGAATGGCGCGGATGGACGACACGCCAGCCCACCAGTTTGAACGAGATAAACCCATCAAGTACGAGGAAAGAGATGTGAAGAAGGTTAATCTCGGCAATGAGGAAGAACCACAGATGACTGGAACCCCGTGTTGAAGGCAACACCCTTCAAGATATTCTTGGAATATAAGGACGTCTCTGCCTGGACTTACAAGGACTTAAAGGGGGTACTGCCAGAGCTATGCGTACATCGTATAACCCTCGTACCAGGAGCCCAACTGGTACGAAGCAGGTCATACAGGATGAATAAAAACTACGCAGCCAAAGTAAATGAGGAGATCAATAAAATGCTAGAAGCAGGGATCATATTCAAAGTGGAAACTAGTGACTGGGTTTCCCCAATAGTCATCTCTCTTAAGAAGGAAGCTAATCAGATAAGGATATGTGTGGACTTCAGGTACCTGAATGCAGTAACCATCAAGGATCCATTTTCGATCCCATTCTGACAGCATCCTGGAAGAAGTCGTCCGGAATGAGATATACACATTCCTGGATGGATTCTCCGAGTACAACCCAATAAGTATTGCGGAAGAAGACAAGTTGATGACCACATTCGTGGTGGAGGAAGGGGTGTACGCCTATAATCGCATGCCCTTTGGACTATGCAATGCACCTGCAACCTTTCAGAGAATAATTTTGCACATTTTTGACAAGATGTCTGTAGGAAACTTCAAGGCATTCCTGGATGACTGGTCGATTTTTAGCGATCAGGACACCCATTTGAAGGCTCTAGGGGAGTGCATGGAAAGGTGTCGGAAGGCTAGGCTAGCCCTAAACCCAAGGAAATGCAGGTTTATGGTACCACAAGGGAAGCTTATGGGCCACATCGTTTGTAAGGAAGGTCTGAAGACAAACCTGGACAAGATAGGAGAGATTGTCAACATGGAGAGCCCAACAAATGTGATAGGAGTGAAATCATTCCTGGGCCATGTCGGCTACTACTGGAGATTTATCAAAGGCTTTGCGCAAGTTTCCTGGCCCTTAGATAAGCTGACAAGGAAGGGAGAGCCGTTTGTGTGGGGTACGGAGCAGGAAGAAGCCTTCAAAGAATTGAAAGATCGGCTGGTGAGTGCATCGATATTGGTATACCCGGACTAGAACAAAGAGTTTCACGTACACGTCGATGCCTCCAACTTTGCAATTGGTGCTATCCTCGCGCAGGTAGGGGCACAAGGACTGGACCATTTCGTCTTTTTCGCAAGCCAACTCCTGTCAAGGGCTGAACGGAACTATAGCACAACAGAGCGAGAGGCACTAGGGATGATGTATGCAGTACAGAAGTTTCGGCACTACCTATTGGCTACACTGCTCACATTTTATGTGGACCATCAGGCACTAATGTACATGGTCAATAAACCAATCATCCAAGGTAGGGTAAGTCGATGGCTACTACTCCTGCAGGAATTCACCTTCACCATTATCGTACAGCCATGAAAGTCCCATGTAATAGTCGATCAACTATCAAGGATCAAATCAGGGGAACCAGCCGAAGGAGTGAATGAAGACTTTCTAGATGCACACTTGTTTCAAATTGCACTACTACCAGCCTGGTATGAAAAGATAGGCCAGTACCTATCTACCTCCACATTTCCGAGAGAGATGCCTTCAGGGGAACGGAGGAAGTTGGCGCTGAAGAGAAAGACCTTCCAACTAATTAATGGGCTTCTATATAAAATGGGTCCCGACCAAATCTTGAGGAGGTGTGTCATGGAGGAGGAAATTCGCGGCGTGTTGAAGGAGGCACACGACGGGTTAGCAGGCAGACATATGGGACCAGATGCTACTGCCAGGAAAGTGCTTTTGGCCGATCTATGGTGGCCAACTCTACACACCAACGCTCGAGAGTGGGTGATTGGGTGTGACACTTGCCAACGGGTGGGAAAACCACTCAAGAGGGACTTCATGCCTCTCTTTCCTTCGCAGCCGCAGGAGTTATTCAAATGGTGGGGTTTGGACTTTGTGGGACCTTTGAAGCCAAGTAACATGCACAGGTGTAAATATATAGTAGTAGCCACGGAATACCTCACCAAGTGGGGAGAAGCTAGGGCCTTGCCGAACAAGACAGCTCTGAGTACGGCACGGTTCTTGTACGAACAGATTGTCACAAAGTACGGGATACCCCTTCAAATCACTAGTGACAAGAGAGTGCACTTTGTCAATCAAGTAATTCGTACCTTGACCGTAGAATTTAAAATATTCCATAACCTATCTAGTCCGTACTATCCTCGAGCTAATAGACAGGCAGAAGCAACCAACAAGGTGTTGGTATCAATAATCTACAAATCATGTGGGGTGGAACAGGAAGACTGGGAGGAAAGACTACCAGTCGTGCTATGGGCGTACCGTACAACATACAAAGTCACTACCGGGCATACCCTATTCCAGCTCATGTACGGGCAGGAGGCAGTAGTACCAGCTGAGTACACTGTACCGAGCCTTCGGTTGGCGGTGTATAACAGACTCGAGGATGAAGAGAGCTTCAATGCAAGGCTTGGCAGCCTCATAAAACTGGATGAACAAAGACTGATGGCACAATGGGCGACGGAGGTGGCACAACGCCGACGGAAGCATTGGCATGACCAGCATCTACAGCGGGCCAACTTCCGGCCGAGGCAGTTAGTTTTGAAGTATAACGGCCAGAACGAACTTCGACCAGGGAATTTCCAACACAACCAAATTTTCATCTTTCTTGGAATTCGTCTTCTTGGGCACAATTCTTCCCTGAGGAAGGAATTTTCTGAATTTTGCACTTTTCTTCCTGAACCTTGGTTTATTTACGTCTTGCTTCCAACCTTAGGCACATTTTGGAACAGGAGAAGAAATTTTGGAAATTTGTTCCTTGAGGAAGGAATTTTTTGTGCTCTTTGAATTCATCATGTCCACATGGAGCTTTTGACCAATTTTTTCACACCTATTTTTTAGGGATTTCCCTAAAATTTAGGAGTCGGGTCCAGTAGAGATTCGAAATCTCTCATGATACGAAATCTGCAAAAAAATTTGAATTCTAATAAGATTTGGTGTGTAAAAATAGTCATTCCTCCTTGACCCTTAGATTTTCATGCCATAGACAAATTCTTTTTATTTTCCAGCTTAGGCGTGGAATTCGCTTTGTGAAGGAATTCATCATTTCATCCTTGGCCATTTGATTCTCGGAATCCTACTTCTAGCATGGATGGAATTTTGACTCAGAGGAGGAATTCATCAAATTTCTTCACCTTCCCTGACTCCTATTTGGCACCCTCCATTACTCATAGGCACAATTCTTCATTGAAGGAGGAATTTTGAACCTTTTCAATTCTTCCCTGGCTCCCTCTATTTGGCGCCCTCTTGAGAAGTAAGGCAGAATTTTGTGCTTGCCAAGGATTCAATGCATTTCAATGAATTCCAAGGTCACCTCATTCTGGCGCCCTATGACCTTCTTGGGCGGATTTTTGCTAGGAGGAAGGAATTTTGACCATGGAGGAATCTTCCTTCATCAAAATATATATATTAAATATAACATTTAGGTATAAGTTTCCTTTCTTATACTTTAAGTTATATTTCATATATATTGGCAAGGTCTCACAAACAAGTATTGACACAAGCTTAGTGCAATCATCTAAGGTATACTAATGGATTTTCAGACTATTACCACCAAACATTGACATCATCCAAGTTGACGCTTGTCAAGGGATGCATAATAATTGAAGTTAAGCTTACTCAAATTTCTAGTTGACCACACACAGCGCACTTACCAACGGCAAGAGGCTAGTGGTATGGATTAAGGATTCCACACAAATATATTCAACAAATCTTCCACTCAATCTAATAAACATGAAAACAAATTCTAATCTAACTTGGAGGAATTGAGAACCATGAATGCAAAGACAACATTTGAAGAGCAAAATCACAAACAATTGAACAATGATTTAGATTCAAATAGCTGCAACATATACCAACAATTCTACAAAAACTCTCTTACAAATGAGAGACAATGAGGTATATATAGTCTCATACAAAATGGATGGCCAAGATTAAAACTAAATCAAGGGTCAAGATCATGCCAACAAAACCCTAGAATTGCCCTAATTAGGGTGTACATCAAAAACAGTGCCACCAACATATGGCCCAATAGAAAGATACATAGTCATCAAATAGGAAATCTTCTAGAAGATTCCTCCCTGCATCTCTCTCTCCTAGCATACTCCAAGAATCTAGCCAATACAAAATCTAACTCCTCCATGGAAATGTTAGATAAAGTATCTTGTTGTAAATCAATCACGTCCAATGTATCCGAGCAAGCATCCAAAGTGTTCTCCCAATCTGGCATGAGCTTCTGCAAACTACGAACATGAATCAACAAAGAGACCAAATCATCCATCTGACTCTTCTTCAAAGAGTCCAACTAACAAAAATGCATAAGTTTCATCTTGTCTTTTAATTCGGCTAAGTGTAAACCACTAGCATCACTAACATCAACACCCAATAACTCCTCAATTGAGGCAAGGATCTTCAACTGAATATCCTGAATCGATCCTTCCATCTCTCTTCAACTCCACTGGTCGTTCTCATAAGTCGATTTCTTCATGGCCAACGAACAATACCAACCATGGAAATCGTATTTGTCTCCACTGTGCACAATATTCTCCCTGATCAATGTGGACTTGGGAATCTTCAAAGCGCTGAGGCATGGAATAGTCCTCTCTTGGATAGGTCGGAATTCTTCCCAAAATCCCTCCAAATACTGGATTCTAAACATGAGCCCTGTTGTCCTATCATATGCCTAGACAAACTAAGTAAGGAAATCATCCGCCTGTTTTCTTGCACTTTCAATCCATTTCTCCACCTCCGAGAGTGTATCTCTCGTTGCCTCATAGTGTGAATGTAGTCTGTGATCAACTGCAATAGGGGAAATAAGGGTGGGATTCTCACGCCTTATTGCTGCAATGTACTCTCTAAGTCTGATATTCTCTTCTCTGTACTTATCATTCTCTTCAATCTTTCTATCCAACCTTGCACTGTTCACCCTAAGGTTATCACCAACCTCCTAAAATTCTTGCTCTCTTGTAGTACGGCCAAGGGCAACTGAAGTAATCTGGAAATCCATAGGAGTAGCAATGTCCGCCGTCACACCTCCAATAGGAACAGCCACCTGCGCAATCTGCATTCCTGTCTCATCTCTAGCTATGTGTGACAAAATCTCATCTCTTTTGGGTTCTTCCTTCTTATTGCTCCTAGCTAAGTAGTCATCAATGTTAGCAACAGGTTGTACCTCTATCATCTTCTTACTCTTTTCCATACTCTTCATCAGCCAATCAAGAATAGCGGCCATCTCCATACCATCATCGAGACACATCTCTCGATAAAGCCCTCTCAATGCTGAGATAACATCATCATCATCATCATCATCATCCGGATTGCTCCTGGTCAAATCATATACCTCATTTTCCAAACTAACATCCAAAAGGACAATAGGGGATCCCGGTTGATCATCATTCTCATTCGGTGGAGCAGATGTCGTTGTGGCATGTAAATCCTGAATACTCTCTAGTAGTATCACTGTGTTGGAACATCGCTAGGTCTCCTTGTTTTGTTCTGTCATTTCAACTGCCTTGATTGATGAGACACTGAGAGGGGGTGAAGGAATGATAGTGTTTGGTTTCTTCTTCTTGACCTCCTCAATCTTCTTCCCTCTGGCCTTGACTCCTCATGGTGTGTTTTCTCTTCTCTTGTCAGCTTGACTCTCTTCATCCGCATGGATCTTGACATCATTGATAGTCCTTTGATCATCCTCGGAAGTAGATTCTTTCGGCTTCATCTTTTCATAAGTGAAGGAAACACCCACATCAACTAACTTATTCATCTGAATACCTACCCATGCACGAGAGAAACTCAAGACCTCTCTCATCAATATCTTCGAATCTATCTCTTCTGATTCTGACCAATTAGGCAATAAGACCACCTTCTTCATTTCATTTTCATACTGTGGATGTGTATGATCTTTGAAACCTAACACTTGATCAGGAATGAAGAAAAGTCCACACTTCCTCATGAAATCCACTGACATTCTGGACCACATTCGTCTCTTCACTGCCTACTCGTCCATCAGGTTGGCCCAATAATCCTCTATGTCTTCTTTGTGGATGAACTTCTCTCCCCTGATCATTCCAACTTTCTTATCTGGATCAAATCTTTCTCTTTTCTTGAAGGTTGCAAATCGATAGAATGCAAGCTCCTCACTCGCAGTGCTGACAACTAAGGCAAACTGGCAAACCTCCAACGTCTTCCCAACTGAAATAGGGAATGTCATGCATGTCCTATGCTTCTCTTTCTGAATGGAATCAAACTCTAGAAGTTGTCTCACCACTTCCAACAAGATCATTTTGTCGAAAGGATAACTAGGAAGCTTGTAGGGTTCGGATTGAAACCCATGAATCCTAAGGTACGTGAAAGTGGGAAACTGTATATACCACGATCCATATTTCTCTATCAGCTTTGTTGCCTCCTTGGACAACCTCCTGTGGATTCCGCCTTGCAGCATCCGCGTGATGTACATCGTGAATACATCATTCACTCTCTTATAATCTTCAATTCTATACATGTTCAACTAGGGATAGCACTCGTAACTCCTGAATTGTCCTTGTCCATTCCCGACTTCACCTCTGCATATCAAACCTTTGTATGTAACAAACCGTGCAAGCAGGTATACCAAGTAGGAAGTCATGGCGAATGACTTGGACCACTCTACATATCTCAGCTGAAAGTCCAAATTGTGACTTATGATTCTAAACCAATTTATCAACGTTCCTCTTAGACAATCTTGGATGAAATAGAACATCCATCCATCGTATATTGCACCCTACGGCATCCCCATCACTAGATTAAGCAAGAATACTAAATCTTGGAATGATGAGGTCTAGGCTCGATTATCCACTCCTTATTCACCATGGTCTTACACGCATCCATCTTCTTTGTATATCGATCTTCATATTCATCTTTAGTTACTTCCTTCATGTCTGCTCCACATGGAATTCCAAACACTTCAGCAATCGCATCCCCAGCAAGGTAGGCAATAACGACACCCTTAGGAGTCTTGATCATTAGGGAGCGAGGATCATAACATCGTGCACACTCCAGGATAAGCTCACTGCACTGTATGGACTGTGGAAAACCAATGGCTTGAAAAATACCACTCTTCATAACGTTCACATACGCTGGGGAAGGAATTTGGCTTCCAACTCCGAACATCCGCTGTTGTATCAGGTTCAAGTTCAGGAAATGCATGCTCGTATCCGTTATCTCCTTCCATCTGGATAGAATCTAGTTTCCAGTATCTTATGTTATTCTCTCCTTTCCTTAAGTCCGGACTTCGACATTGCACCTGTACTAAGCTTGAAGTTATAACTTAGGAAAATAAAAATATTCTTAAAAAAGTTCCTAACTTCTTAATGATTTAGACTAATTAGGGTATGGAAATCAAGAAAATAATACACACTCTAGGTAGATTTCAACAATTTAAATACAAAATGTGACAAGGTTAGGGTATGAAAACCCTAATGAAATCAACACCTCCTTATACTTTGAAATTTTGTGCAAATTAAAGCGCAAAGGAGTATACCGGATCAAGAGTGACTAAGGAAAGATGTGAAAGGATGTGTTTTCACACAAAAATTATGTCTGAGGACACCTTCCGCAATCAACAATGGCTGCCAACAAATCTGAAGACAGCCTGCAACTAATAAATCAACCTCTCAAAACAAGTTGCAATCATTCAAAATATGCACAAATTTGATGAAAATCAAACATGATGACGAAAACAATCAAACCAAGGAACATAGGTATGGCTGGTAAAAGTTAAATTTCTGAGGACACGCATCCAATAACAAAGTTGCAGACCTGTGACAGCCCTCCAATGGTCTGAAAATGATCTCAAAATGCCCCCAAAATGTCTCCAAATGTAAATCGTTGTAGTTGTAGTTGATTGGGCAATAAAAGTTACGTCTGAAGATTGATGATCAACCAACAATGGAGGTCACACCAGCTGAAGCAATGGCATCAAAATTCAGATCTAAAGTAATTACAGCAGGTAGGGAACAATGGCAGCCACCAAGAGTGCAGGGATCCACCAAAATATGGCACCAAACCAAAATCAAAATTTTCCAGCTATGGCGTCACCTCACACAAGTCTGAAAAATCTCATCAAAGGCATCCCAATCTGCCAACCTAGGTCTGAGAACAGCAACCAAGGATGGCGGCAAGAATGAGAATCGTCCAAGTTGGAGAAAGAAACTCCAAACACAAAAAATCGCCCCTTTCTACAAAATCGCTACCTCACCAAAAATGGCGAACTTCACCAAAAAATTGTGGCCTTCAATCAATAATGGCAGCCACCAAACATGACGCCCAGCTGGAAAATGGAATGGCAATGGGGAAAATGGCAGCAAGAAGAGTCCTCAATCAATCACTTTACTTGAACACTTTTTCCCAAAATCGTCAACTATGGAGAAAATCACCCTTGCATAGACACACTTGGCAAACTCAATAATAAAATAATGCTGGCTCACTCCCTATTTGAACTCACTTTCATCATCAAATCTCACCACACAAGCAATGTGGGATAAAATACTTGTTCTTATACTTGCTTGGTGAAACCGATTTGCTTCTAGAAGGTTGAAAACATTAAATGCTCATCGCAAATCATTAATTGTTTTTTTTTAATTTTAAATAATCATTGTCTTTCATTAAAAAACAATTAAATGGGGCTCACTTTATTAAAATATTTCAATTTAAATCAAAATGGGCCAATTGGGGAAAATCGATCCCAGCAAGGATTAAAAAATCCTCACAAAAATCACTTCATATTATCAAAATATCCCCTTAGGGGAAAATCGATCCCAATAGGGATAGAAAAATCCCATTGAAAATCATCAAATGTGCATAAAATGAGGTCTAGGGGAAAATCGATCTAAGTGTGGAATCAAAATTCCACTTAAAATTAAGTCATCACACAAAAAAACCCCTCTGGTGGAAAAACGACCCTAGTCTGGATGAAGATCCGGACTCAAAACATTGAAAATCTCTCTTGGTGGAAAATCGACTTGGTGAATAATTTTTTAATATTCCCTCAATATTCCCAAAAAACTTTCCATTTTGGATTTATTTTGAGGATTTTTTTTTGTTTTTTTAACTTAGATATTTCTTCATTTTGGATTTAATTTTGAAATTTATGTGACATCATGTTGACTTTGTTTGGCCTTCCATGTGTAGGTTGATTTTTCGAATTTAATCTCCATCTTTTTCAAATTTTGGCGAACTTTGCCAACCTCTCCAAGGTATGGCGGACTTTGGCTAGAACTCCTTCGTGGCCTCTATTAACGTGAAAAATTGACTAAGGCATTGGGGCAGACTTTGATGTTGACTCCTCCATGGCCTCCTTTACCTTGGCGGACTTTGGTGTTGACTCCATCATGTCCTCTCTAGGTGGGGCGGACTTTGGAGTAGGCACCCTCAAGGTCTCCATCACCCTAGCGGACTTTGGCTATGACACCCATGGACCCTCCTAGCCTATGGCGGACTTTGGAGGTTGCTCCCAGCACTTGGCAAGCTTGGGCGGACTTTGTTGTTAGCTCCTTCCTTGAGCAGACTTTGGAGACACCTCCTAGGGCGGGCTTTAGGCATCCCTCCTCTTGGGCGGACTTCAACCTTAGCCCCTTCCTGGCTTCTCAAGCTTTGGCGGACTTTGGCTTGGCCTCCTTCATGTCCCCTTCAACCCATGGCGGACTTTGGCTTGGCCTCCTTCATGGCCCCTTCAACCCATGGCGGACTTTGACCTTAGCACCCATGTGACCTCTATAGACTTGGGCGGACTTCAACCCTTGCTCCTCCATGGTCTCCATCAAGGTGGGGCGGACTTTGATCTTAGCGCCTTCATGGTCTCCTTCCTCCTTGGGCGGACTTTGGCCTTAGCGCCTTCATGGTCTCCTTCCTCCTTGGGCGGACTTCAACCCTTGCTCCTCCATGGTCTCCTAAGGCATGGCAGACTTTGACCTTTGCTCCTCCATGGTCTCCTTAGGTGGGGCGGACTTTGGAGTGCGCACCCATGTGACCTCCAAGCTCATGGCGGACTTTAGGCAAGGCGCCCACATGGCCTCCTTGAAGTATGGCGGACTTTGATGAGAGCACCCACACAGATCCCTAAGGCATGGCGGACTTCATGCATGGCTCCTTCATGGCCTCTTCAACCTTCGTGATGGGGTTTGAACTTGCAGAAACACTTCAAAACCCTTGTTAGCCAGACTTAGAAGAATTTTCAAAGAAATTTCAAAATTTCACAGTTTAATCTAATTTAACCAGATTAACTTGAAATTTGAAATCCGTGCTTAGGTGGATCATCTGAAAAAGCAAAAAGCCTAAAATCTAGGGATTCAGCTTTTTAGGTCAAAACTTGGAATTTTCGAGTTCCAGTCGAGGCTGGTCAGTAGTACAAGTGTAAACCCTAGGTTTGCATCCCGGAAAAAGCAAAAAACCTAAAATCTAGGGATTTAGCTTTTTTAGATCAAAACTTGGAATTTTCGAAATCTGGTCGAAGCTGGTCGATGGTGCAAGTGTAAACCCTAGGTTTGCATCCCGAAAAAGCAAAAAGCCTAAAATCTAGGGATTTAGCTTTTTAGGTCAAAACTTGGAATTTTCGAGTTCCGGTCGAAGCAGGTTAGTGGCACAAGTGTAAACCCTAGGTTCCCTGGTGCAGGGGCACAAGACTAAAATTAATCATTTCTTCTTCAATGAATTTCATGTTTTGTTTCAAGGTGTTGTAAGGGACCTTAGAATCCCATTTTCATGTTTATTTTGGATAATAAAGTCCTCATAGTCCATTTTTGTAAGGCCTAGTGGCCTAGGGTGCTTTATAAACTCTATGGTCAACTATGGTCAAAAGGACTTAGGATGTGTGGATTTAGTGATTCAAGTGTATTTTGGTCTAATTAGGTCCAAAATAATATGTTTAGGCTCCTAGGTCTATGTTTGAAGATAGTTTGTTGGTAAAATACAAAATTGTCAAAAAATTGACAAATGTTGTCAATATTGGTGAACAACTTTTTGAAAAGTTGTTAAAATCAATTCCTAACATTCACAACCACCTGATTTCGGTTGGAACATGTTGGGATGGCTATATTATGCCTCAACAAACCAATTTGGAGGTTGGTTGAAGAATAATGTGAAAGTTGATAATTTGAAGCAATAAAAATTCTGTATTTTCCTGCAAATTTGCTGCTATTTTGGTTGGTACGGGCTTGTACGATCTGAAAAATGAAAAATTCTTCCATGATGAGTTAGAGGGGTGAAATACCTTTCATTTGAGTCCAACTAGAGCATTTGAAGTGGAGAAATAAGCGAGATATCGAAGTTTTAGTGAAGACAGCCCGTGAAAGGGCATAAACCTAGGGTTTCACATTTCTTTTCCCTTTTCTTCCATTTTAACCATGAAAAAAATCTAAAACTCGGTTGGATGGAAGATTTGGGACTGTATTTTAAGATTTTCTTTGTTTCAAACCTGGAGGAAGTGTTTGGAAAGAGCAGAAATTAAAAGAAGCCAGACATCTCTATGTGGCTGGCAATGCAAAAGTAGTAAAAAGACACAAAAAAACCCCATAACTATTGGTGAATTGTAAACCAGTGTATAAAACCTTGGAATTGGCATTATTTTGGATTCCCATAAATTCTCAAAGTCATACTTTTCTGATATGATGTGTAAAAATGGTACTTCCTTCATTAAGTGCTTGAATTAGTCCTTGTTGTCATCATTGAGGGTTTGGTAGAAATGTGGTTTGTTGAAGCCTTCAAGCCCTTTCCTTTTGGAAAAAGTGCTGCCCAGGGGAGTGTATTTGATGTGTGCAATAAAATCTAGGTGTCCTTTGGAGATTTTGTGTTGTAAGCCAAAAAGTTGTTTTTGGAGACTAGTGGGCCTAGAGAGCCAAATTGGGCTTGGATACCTTGGGGACTTGGAGGAGAAAACCAGAGGGTGGATTTGGATATTTTATGATCCATTAGACCTATCAAACCTGTACAAGGCTTTGGGAAACATATAAACCTTACTTGGAGGGGAGTGAGCCATTTGAGCACTTTTGAGCATTTTGCCTGTGGGGTTGTTAATCCATTAATGGTGACTTTTGTGAAATGTCTCAATGGGGGGTTATGGGGAAGGAAAAATATGTGTTTGAGATGTTATATTTGTTCTTGTAAGGTGTGAGGTCTGGTTGGGAGAACCTCTTTTCCCAAAGGGGTAGTGTTGCCTATTGAGCAAGTGAGCAATTTGGGTTTTTCCAAGTTGTGTAGACCATACCTCTACATCATTCCCCTTCCGAAAAAGCAAAAAGCAGACATCCCTAAAAAATAGGGAAAACTTTCTAAAAATAGCCATACCGGGGATCGGGCTAAAAAGGTCAAAAACGAAACTTCCTAAAAATAGGAAAAAGCAAAAAAGCAAACTTTATAAAAATAGAAAGTTGTCCAAATTCATCCAAATCAATCGCGATCTTCATCCTTTGGCCTCTCTAAGCACTCTGGTGGTGTTCACACTTCGGAATCATATAACTTGCAAAAACTAACTTTCAATCGTCAAGGCCTGAAATGCTCTGAGTTGGACAAGGCTTGGTGAAACTGCAGCAAAAGGTCACAGGATACTAACAAAATCCTAGAAAGCAGGAAAAGAGAGGGTCCCCATTTGCAATGGGGCGATGTGTGAAAAAAAGTCACAACAGTAGTGTATGCTGAAAATCTCAAGGGGGACTTACATTTACAAATGTCTTTCAAGCTTCTGGACTTAGTCAATTTCAGGCTCTCTCTTTTTGGGGATTTTCCGGGATTTAAACTTTCAAAAGGAAAAAAGGGGATAGGGTTTAAGAAAGTTGATCTAAACCTACGAATTTTGGAGACGGTATTAACTGGGTGTTCTCGGGAAACCACACTTTGCTTCGCCACACTGAGGACAACTACACAAAGCGGGTACAATCTTCAACGGGTTGTGCTCATGATTGATATTTTGGCATACACAGGAGATAGGCTCAGACTAACTTTGCACAGTGAAATGGAAATCATCCATTCACCAAAAGTAAGAGCAGAGATACACCGTTAATTAATACTTATCAAATCCTTCATTCAATTCTAACAACTTTGAAAGCAAATCTAAATTAACTTCTAATTAATGTGTTGAGGAAATTGAAACCATGCTAACAAAGATTACAAAGCCTTAACAGAAAGCGCACATGCAATGTATTGTTTGAAAAATGACCTTCACGCAACAATATATCGAAAGCCTCACACTCTCCAAATGAGAGGAGGTAGGCTTATATAGTTTTTCAAAAAATAATAACGTCCGAGATCAAACAGTGATCAAGGGCCCAGATTGAAAGTTATAAACCCTAATTAGGGTTTCTCAAAACTCTATCAGTTCAGACAAACAAAAGAGTGACATGTGGCCCAGCTACTATTGTTACTGAGGTGAGTGTCCAATTTCCCTTTTCGTAGATTCAATGTATCTGGACACAATGAGTCGAACCTCTTCTATAGTGACACTTGGTAAGTTACTAATCTGGAAGTCGACGACATCCACCTCATCAGTGCACGTGGCGAGGATGCACTCCCACTCTACTGCCTGGGCAAGAAAGTTGTCGTCAAAGAGGAGAAATATTGCAATTCTTGAGAGATCCCCTTTATCAATCATCCTCGAGACTTTGAAAAAGCTTGATTGAATTTTGGCTCTCAGGTTTTTTGCCTACAGGTGTTTTTCTCGCATGCCCACCCTCTGCCAAATTTTTGAAGCCACATGAAACACTTTACTTAAAATTTCTCTGACATTCTTCTCAATCTCAAAACACTTAATCTCAGATTTCTTCAAGAACTCAATCCTAGTGACCAAAGCACAAGACCAAGTGTTAAAATCATACTTGTCCCAAGCCTGGATGACACCTGCATCTATCAAGTCTTGCTTTGATAGACCTCGGATAATCCTCAATTGTGGAAGTATTTCACCTTGGATTTCTTCCATATCCTCCCAATTTGCAGCCAAGTCCTGAATTCTGCTGACTAATGAAGACGTCGACTCATGTGCTGATACCAAATTCTCCACAAGTATGTCAGCGTGCTGAAGCATCTAAGGTCCATTCCTTAACTTGCCCGAATGTGCCCTTCATGTCCTTGTAATCTTTCATCAACTCCTGTGGAAGAGGCTGCGGAGGGGTAACTGGTATCTCATGATCAAGTGGCTTAGTTAGATAAAGAACATATTTTCTCCATTGCTGATTCTCCTCCTCAACCTTAATTCTTTTCTCCTTTTCCTTTGCTAGTCTTGCCTTGAGCGCGTTGCAAGAATCATCAAAATATTGGATCTCTTGAGCCAGAGTAGGCTTACCCAACTCTACTGTAGTGTTCTTATAATCTTCTGGAGCAACATCACTCTGGGTCTTTCCTTCCTTTGGTACAGCTATCTAAACCATTATGAACCCCGCACTATACCTTTGAATCAAAGAGAATTTTTTAGCTGGCTTGGGTGATTTAATCACAACTGGTTCTTTCACCTTCGCCAAAAATGTTGCAGTATTCTCTTCTAAGTGGGTCTTATTAGGAACCTTAGCCCTTATCCTCTCTCTCAACCAATCAAGAATGGTCGATTGCTCCTCAATATTTTTATCAAATTCACCATTTATTTACCCAGGGCCAGTAACTATACCATCAAGAAAAACTACTGGAGGCTCAGCTTGTTCCTTGGTTGGATTTTGGACGGCTTCTCTCATTATCTCTTCAACCGAAGGAGAAGGCACTCTTGCTTCATTATCCTCCATATCTGTGTCCATCTCATGTTCCTCAATTGTATTCTGGTCAGGCACAGCAGATGCGGCACTCAAAGTCGAATGACCTTCATTTGATTCACATCTTTCCCCAATGATTTTCTTTCCCTTGGCCTTTCCAGAATTTCCAGCAGGTTCCTTTCTCTTCCGGGACCCAACACTTGCTGGATTCTAAGCATTGCCTGAAGGGAGACCATGGTTGGAAGACATTGAGTCATCCATTCCCATCAAATCATAAGTCAAGGCAACACCTTTGGACTTTAGCTGATTTGTCTTCTGGGATGTCCACTACTTAGAGTCAACCATTGTCTTCATAAGGTCTGCCAAATCTGATTTCTCCCCGTCTGCCCAATCAATCAAGGCAAGTGGCTCATTTCTTACTTTCTCGAAACTCGGCTGTTCAAGTTCAGGACTGTCTTCCACTTGATTAGCGACCCTGAATCCTTATGTTGCTCTTACCATACCTAGGGGAATTCTTGACCAAAATCTTCTTCTGATTTTGAAACTAGCGGTTGCATTAGCCCAATAATCCTCTAAATCAGTTCCGTGTTCAAACACAATTCCTTCTACCCTTTTCATCTTACAGAACAGATCAAAGTTCCTTCTTGCCTTGTATAAGTAAAAGGGATACCATGCTAGCTCCTTTTCAGCAGTGGCAGCAGCTTGTGCTGATGGACACGTTTCCAATCCATTTCCAATAGTGAAAGAAGATGTTCCTGCCATCTTCTGCTTCTCTCTCTGAACCGTCATGAAGCTCTCCAGCTGCCTCACAACTTCTAGCAACACAACTCGGTTGGTGGGATAAATTGGGAGCTTGCAGGGAGATCCAGAGAATCCCTGAATTCTGATATAGGTGAATTTTGGGTATTGGATATAACAATACCCGAATCTTCTTATGAGGTCTTTTGACTCTTGAAAGAGTCTCTGATGTAGTCCACCTTGCAGTGTTCGTGTGATCTGCATCAGAAATGCATCATTCACCTTCTTGAAATGTAATTTCTCTTCCATGTGCAGCTGGGGGTAACAATCGTAAACAGGAAACTAATTTTCCTTGTTTCCCACCTCTCCTCTACAGGTAAGGCCTTTGTATCTATAAGTTCTAGCTAGGGAATAGAACAAATACGAGCTCATATAGAAGATTTGATCTCCCTTAAATTTTTCAGTTGGCTGTCTAAGTTGTTGCTTATTATCAGAGCCCAGTCAATCATCTTGACTCCATTCATTATCTCATTAATGAAGTAATACATCCAAGGTTCAAATGGAGCACGTTGGGGATTACCCATTATTCGGTTCAAAAGGACAATCATGTCTCCGGTGTCTTCTTTGAAATATGCCCTCACCAAGTTTTTCTTTGATAGCTTCGAGGCCCCCTTTCTTGGTTTATCCAGCCATGAATGATTGATGGTAGCCTCGTACTCCTCCATGTAGTCTTGGTACATTTGATTAGCCTCATCCTTGGTCACATATACAACATTATGATATTCTAGGATTCTAAATGCCTCCCTTATGGCTTCATCACTGATATTAGCCAACACTCTTCCATCTGGTGCTACAACATCTTTGTTGTCAGGGTTATAGCATCTAGCACACTCAACTACCAACTTTGTGCACTGCATAGTAGGGAGAAGCCAGCAACGTGTACGATGCCACTTTTCATCATCTTACACGCGGGCATAGTAGGCACAAGGTTGTCCAAGCCGAACATCCTTTTCTTAAACTCCCTCGGATTGATATGTCTGAGGTTTGTATCACTGACATTCTTCCATTTTGAGTTCATCCTTGATTCAGGAGGAGCATCCTTGTCTACTTGAAACTTCATCGCGACTGAAATCTTGAGGTGGACTTTGGAGTTCACAACATCTTGCATATGGCAAATGACAAAGCGGACTTTCTTGGGCTCCTTCTACATAGGGTGGAGTTTGTAGAGTTCATGACTTATCGCCTTGGGCGGACTTTGAATGACTTATTCTCAAGTGGGAGGGCGGACTTTTTGTGACCAGTTACCATTCACCATCTCCTTGGGCAAACTTTTTGGAGTTCATAACACTTGCTTGGGCGGACTTTGAGTCTTAGGAATCACTTACATCTCTCCTTGGGTGGACTTTCTCATCATTGTGCACCTCAAAAACTTCTTCATACGGCGACCTTCATGCACTCAACTTCAAGGCGGACTTTGGAGTTGGCTATGATCTTAGGAGGGCGGACTTTCTCATACATGACCATTGCCTTTGTACCTTGGGCGGACTTTTTGAGTTCACCTTGGGCGGACTTTGGAGGAACCGTGGGCTTTGGAAGACATCATAGGGCGGACTTTCTCTCCTCCACGCCACTTTGCAATCAAAAGTAGGGCGGACTTTATGAAGAACATGACCTTCTCCATCATCCATAGGGCGGAGTTTGAAGAGCTCTTGACATACATTCACCATCAAACATTGATTAGCTAGACTTGAGAAATACTTGAAAAAAACTTCAAAATTTGATAACTTCATCAATTTTCACCAGATTAGAATGATATTTGAAATCCATACTCAGGTAACCCATTTGACGTGTCATGACCCCTAAAATGTAGAACTTAGCTTTTTGGGTCAAAACTTGAAAATCTTTGATCACGATCGATGCAGGTCTATGGTACCAGTGTAAACCCTAGGACCCACTCCGAAAAAGCTAAAAGAAGACATCCCTAAAAAATAGGGAAAACTTTCTAAAAATAGCCATACCGAGGATCGAGCTAAAAATGCCAAAAACAAAACTTCCTAAAAAATAGGAAAAAGCAAAAAAGAAAACTTTTCGTTCAAATCAATTGCGTTCTTCGTCCTTTGGCCTTTCTAGGCACTTTGATGGTGTCTAGACTCTGTTATCACTTGGCTTGCACAAACTGACTTTCAATCCTTAAGACTCAAACAGTTCAAAACTTGACAGAACCAAGCAATACTGAAGCGGAAGGCCACGGGGTGCTAACAAAAACCCTAGAAAGCAGGAACGGAGAGGGTCCCCATTCTCAATGGGGTGATGTGTGAAAAAAAAGGTCACAACAAGTAGTTATTTCTTTCTGCAATTTGGCTTCTTCAACTTGAGATTTAATAGTCTCCAGGGCCAATTGTTGGGCATTTTTGGCAAAGGGCTTATTCTTTCCCAAGAAGGAGCCATTACCTTCAATATTTATATTTTTCACAACAAAGGAACACCCAAATTGGGGTCGACGTTTTCCATAGCTCTAACCACCTCAATCTCTCTTTCAAACAAGGGGTTTGAAAGGGAAAACCTTAGGGATATCTTCCTCACAAGGCCTTGAGTTTGAAGGGGAGAATACCCAGAATGTCTACCATATTAGTAATGACCATACTTGTGTCAATATTTTTGTTCTAATCTACAGAGTCAGTCAGACCATCTTGAGATTTTGGTTTATCAGCCACATTGGGAAAACATTCCTTAGCCATTTGCTCAAAAAAATATTTATCATTACCTGAAGAGTTTTTCATATCCTTATGGTGCAGGAGCACCAAAGACAGTTTTTGATGTTTTTGTATATATTTTGGCTTGATATGTTAGTATCATGTTGTGGATATTTTAATAAGGCCTTGGAGCCATTTTGATGTGCTCAAATGATGTAAGGCCCTGTTGTGACGTTTTCACACATCGCCCCATTGCAAATGGGGACCCTTGCTTTTTTTTTTTTTTTAGGGTTTGTTTTTTGGTCTTTTAGGGTTTTGTTAGTTAGCCTTTGCATTTTGAGTGCTGTCGGGGAGATCAATAGGATAGCAGGTCCTGAAAATTTGGCTAAGTCTGAAAGTCCTGATCCTGAAATTTGGCTAAGTCTGGAATGTCCTAAAAATTTGGCTAAGTCTGAAAGTCCTGATCCTGAAATTTGGCTAAGTCTGGAATGTCCTGAAAATTTGGCTAAGTCTGAAAGTCCTGATCCTGAAATTTGGCTAAGTCTGGAATGTCCTGATCCTGAAATTTGACTAAGTCTGGAAACTGAAAAACCTCAAAAAACTAGATTTTGCTATATAACTCCTGGAGGTCTGAAACCACTCTCAAACATCCTGAAAGTATATATGGAATATTAAGGACGATGAAATGGAGTATTTGTCTAGAAAGGTAAATTCGCTCCTGTCCCTCACCAAGGGACCAGAGCGATTTTATTCATATACACATTTTTAGACCTTGTTTGGACTCGAACTTTTATTCATGGCGTGTAAAAAGATGATATTTTCCTCAGCGAAGGAAATTTGAAGTGAAAAGTAAAAAGATTTGGCCCTGAGAGCAAAAATCGCTCCTGTCCCTCACTGAAGGACCGGAGCTTGAATTCCAATTTCGCATTATCCTTGCAAGATTTAAGTGGTTTCGCGATTTGAGGAGGTCAAGGGAAGTATGTTTTGCCCGTTGAATATAACTTAAGTACGCCACAATGAAGAAAATCGGCCTAAGTAACAAGTTCGCCCCTGTCCCTCACCAAGGGACCAGGGCTATTTTCAAAGGGCGCTCCTGTCCCTCTCCAAGGGACCAGAGCAATTTTCCCTCAAGGCAAGTTTTTGGCAAAAGGAAAGCAAGTTTCGCGTTTGAGGTGGGTGGAGGAAGACACAATCGATCCGTTGAAGATAATTTTCGAAGCTAGCAAAGGACGAATTGGCTTGTAATTGCAAAAGTGCTCCCGTCCCTCACTGAAGGACCGGAGCTTGAATTTCAAATTTGCACTGTTCTTGCAGGATCAAGGCAATTTTATGATTTGAAGAAACCAAGGAAAACATGATTTATCCATTGAATATAATTTGGAAGGCTAACAAAGGACGGATAAGCTTGGATTTGCAAAATAGCTCCTGTCCCTCTCCAAGGGACCAGGGCGAAAAAACTTAATATCCAGTCCTTCTCGCCAAGTTTGGACAAATCTAAGCCAAGGCGCGAATTTGAAATGATGTTTAAAGGGTTTCATGGAGGAATGAAGTAACAAAGACCACCAAGTTGATAAAAAAGGGTGAAATCGCTCCTGTCCCTCACCAAGGGACCAGGGCGAAAATGGTTCTAAGGGGCATTCATTCCAAAAATTGAATAAATCAAACTCTAAATTCCCAATGAAAATGCCATCTTGAACGTAAAGGAAGAGATTTTGGACGTGAAAAACAAGGAAGTGTGAGGTCTAGAATGAGATCGCTCCTGTCCCTCACCAAGGGACCAGAGCGATCTTGTTAATAGCCATTATTTTTCATGATTGGGTGCCAAATATCCTTCGAATTACATTAAATGCCAGATTCGATAAAACCTTGAAATATTTTTGGCATTTAATAAAAGCGCATGGTATTTAATAATTAATTTTGAGCCTAAAAAAATCGAATTTTTTAATTATAAAGGCATTTAAAATTAATTATTATTATTTTAAAAAAATAAAATAAAATTGGAGCAATTTGAGGAGCGAATTTCTACCAGGAGTGGGGACTAAGAAGGGCGAAATTCATCTTGAAGGCTATTGGAGAGGCGTATTTCTTGCTAGATTGGAGGATAAATTCCAGATGTTTTGAAGGTATTTGAAGGCGAATTTCCAGATCTTGAAGAAGCTAGTGGAAGATGGAGTTCTTTTCCAAGCTAAAGGGGGCGCATTTTGCTAAAGGGAGTCTTGATCTACATTTTGCCTAGCGAATTCTCCTATTTTTGCATCATTTTTTAGAATTAATTCCCAAGTGGAGGTATGGCGTAATCACCTTGGCACCATTTTTGAAGATTTAAATTTTGCTTTGAAAATCCTAAATTAGGAAATGATAACTCAAGATTTATCATGAGGTTTCCTAAATTAAAATCTTGAATCTTCCTTTTAAAGTTTAATTTTTAGATTTCAAGATATATTACTAATTTTGAAATGTTGTGTAGGTATCAAGATGGCGACTCCAAGCTCGAAAGATCTACAAGTCGGAAGACTCTCCTCAAGGACGATCAAGCAAGGACAAGGACGATCAAGCGAGGACAAGGACGACCTTCTTCGATCCAGCCTAGCATCAACAAGGACGGCCTTCTTTGGACTAACGTCATCAAGGGCGACTTCTCCAATCCAGTATTCCAAGGCAAGGTACATCAATCGTCCTACACATCAAGGACACAAGAAGTCAGAACAAAGGGTTCGTTGAAGAAGCAGATAATTTCGGAAGAGTTAATTAAAGATAGCTTCTCAACAACATCAAATTGAATATCTACCAAGCTACAAGTGTCAGACGAGGTGGCATCCCAGTCATCGCTCATCCAGTCAGTGTGGTCCACCTCAGCATTTCCAGATTCAATGTACTTAACTCATGGAAGGTGGCACAAACTTCTATGTACCTACCCCGACTATTCATTGGTCGAATTTTCTAGAGAGGACATGTGTCCAAGCAATACAATTTTATCATTGGTCAAGCATTAAATGTTATGTAATGGTTGTAACAAACCCTAATTAGGGTTTTCATTGTAAAATCTTGGCCATTGATCTCGAATTGATCTAAGCCATCGAATTGTATTGAGGGCACTATATAAGCCCTGGCATTTCATTTTGTAAAGGTAATTAGCAATAGTTAGGAGATAGTTAGAGAGTTGGAAATAGTTGGAAGCAATTAGAGTAGAGTAGAGAGAGAAGGCAAAGATTGTTGCCAAGATGTTGTTGTAAAAGACTTGTAACGTCATTGAAGAAATGGTGAAATTTATGGGTCGATTCGACAATTTGCATGGTCTTTATACTTCTCATATTTGATTTCAGGTTATTAGATGAGTGGAAGAAATGTGCTTGATTGATGATAAAATTCGTATATCCATACTACTAGCAGTTTGTTGATTGCAGACTTGCCTTGTGTAGTCAACTGGAATCATTCAGCTTAAGCTTAACTTCAATTGTCGCTTCTTCATTGATATGCATCAACCTGATGGTGTCTATGCCTGCAGTGATGATTTGAACATCATAAAGCTTTCCTTCGAAGATCGCACTAGCCTTGTGGAGATGGTCCTGCGATGTCAAAACAAGACCTAGTTAGAATTTCATCAAAGATCAATCATTGCTCCTACATTCCTTAGTATTAGGATTAGATTCTCACCCTCCTCTTTTTTCCTTTTTTCAAATCTAAGCTAGTGAAAATCCTATGTTCCAGCAATATTCAAAGCAAATTAGAAGTTCAGGCATCAAATGTAAGTTCCCTTGTGATTCCAGCAAATCACATCATACCACAAAGAGCTTATCCACACGTAGAGACCCTACATACAAGAACCTTGAAGTCATCCTGATTGATCCTTTTTCGCGATATCTTCAGCAATCAAAGGCTTTATTCAAGAGAGGATAAGGTACCTTTAGGTATTTTATTCTATGTTTGATTGTGTTGAAAATACACGTCAACAGGCCCCTAAGAGTCTCAGTTTGTCCATTGTTGGCAAATGAGCTCATCAAGGTGTCAGGTGGAGCACTTTCCAAGCAAGTTGATTTTTGCTTAGGAAATGGTTGTTTGGGGTTGGTTAAATGTTTTTAAGGTTGTTTGAGTCACTTTGGAGTGGCCAAAGTTGGGTTGGAGCCAAGTTGCTCACCCAAACCAAAAGCCAAAAATTGTCAAAAATGCAAAAGTTGCTATGAGCAATTTTGCAAGTTTTCAAATGTTGAAGCAAACCAACGTACCAAGGTTGGTTAGAGACTTGTAACCACTCCCAAAGCCAGTATAAGGCTTGGGAAGACCGATTTTGATCGGTTGCTTTTCATTTTTGGCAAGAAGAAGATTTTGGTTTCCTCATTTTTTTTCCCTTTGTTTTTCAACGCATTTTGCTGCTCTAACTTACTTGTACGGCCTGTACGGATTGGAAGACTCAATCCAATGGCATGGAAAGTTAGATAATTGTTTTATCTTTCATTTGCTTCAAGTCTGAGGTTTTTAAGTTGTATGGTTTGAAATTTATTGCATTTTTAGTGCAAGTGGCTTGTAAATCTCTATAAACTAGGGTTTTGTACAAAAATGGCATTCTCCCTAACATTCCACAATTGAAAGTTGTTGAGACTTGTTGGAATGTTAGGAGGGCTTGTAGATATGGTTTTTGTTTTTGTTTTGCAGCAGGGGAAGCCATGTTGTGGATTTGCCACCATGCCCTAGCTTAACTTGTGTGTTTGGCAAGCATAGGGAAAGAGTGAAAATGAGCCCTAGATGAGATTGGGCATTGCACAGAAGTGGAGAAGGGTGGAGTAGGTGTATACAGACCCTAAACAACCAAAACATTCCATGTTTGATCAGATTAAAGAGGTTTAAAACTGCTGCTCCAAGTTTGTGGTGTAGAAGGGCAATTAGGCCTCTTTAGCCCTATAAGGGTTAGATACCTTAGATGCAATTTCTTGATATTGTGTGTAATCTCCAAAAGGATATCTGAACAGCCAATTAAGTCCCAGGGTTGTTGGGAAGAATTTTGAATTGTTTTTGTTTTACCGGTTCAGAAGGACTACAAGGAATAAGCCTCAAATAGGCCTAATGAACCAAACCACTGTCAACCTTGAAATCGGTAAAGGGCAGATGTCTTGGAGAGTATGCAAGGGTGGATTTAGGGTCTGAGACAACCATCTGAATGTCAGGTTGTGAAAGTGAAGAAAAGATCCTAGGTGGAGGGCTTGTACCCATGGTGTGAATGAGTAGGTTGAATTTACTCAAGGTGAGTCCAAGAGAGTTTGGAACTCTCATCAAGAATTAGAACTTGTCATAGTCCAAGGATCTAAGGAGAAAGTCAGGGAGGAGTTCTAGCAGACCCTAGGAGGGCAAGCTAGTGTTGAGCCATTGGTTGGTTCAAGAGAAGCCTTGAGAAGAAGCCAGTTGGCACCGGTTGGAGGAGTGAGTACATAACCTCTACATCACCTTATCACCATTGTTCTCGTTCTTATTCATATTATTGAAAAAACCAGCATTATTCACAGCAATTTTCAGACAGTCTTTTTTTAAATGCCCATTCTTTTACATAAAAAACAAGCATTTAAAGTACCCAACAATTCTATTTCACAGTTAATCACTTCAGAATTAAACTGAACAAGAATTACATCCAGAATATCAATAGATGGCAACAAGGAAATTAAGACTCTTGCATGCAAATGAGGCAGAGTGACCCTAGAGTCTTCCACTTGAAGCACATTATCAATTGGTTTAAGCAAATTAGGGACGAATCTCCACAATTGTGGAGGAAAATTTTTAATTTCCATCCATCTGGGGGTGCATTTAGCCACAATCTCTTCGCCCTTTCTTCTGGTGAACAAGGAATGGCCCTAAATAGTGACTGCCCCAGGTTCCAGAATTCTTTTTCAGCACTCTATCTTGCATAGAGCGGCTGTTACAAAAACATCAAACAAACCTTTTTGCAGCATTCTACAAAAGGAAAGGTAGATACCCAATTTCTTGCCCCAAACATTTAAAATCCAAGCATCAAAGAACTTATGAGAAGATAAGTAATTAGAATCTAGGCACACAAAAATTATTGCAACATTCTTAAGACGGTTCTCTTCACTTCTAACAGCATGCCACATATCAAGATTCAAAGAGATGGAAAGTGTAAAGTCCCCTACTAAGATTAGGCCTGTTTTAACCATAATTAATCTATCCCAATACACTTAAGACTTAACTAGATTGTTTAGGAGACAGTTCTATCTTAACAAATCAGTGATATTCCATAATTCAATAAATTAACTTGTTAATAAGTAAATTGTTTATCTATTATGTATTCATAATTCTTAATGCAAGTGTCAACCTTTGTTACTATTTGAGTTTAAGGAAGAAGAGGATGGGAATGTTACCAAAGCGCCTAGAGACCAAACACAATAGGTTCCCTCAAAGTTTACAGATCCAAGCCCTTACCTATCTTGGGTCTATACCCTCAAGGTTTATGGGTCGTTGATCCCTACCTTGTCTTGGGAATCATCCTATTGATTGGATTTAGACTGACCCTCTTTGGAAACATCTCAATTCCCAAATTCTTAAATACTAACAGTAGTAACAAGAATTGTATAAAACATTATGAGCTCTTTCTGATTTACAACTAATATTGTTATTAATCTGATATTAACTTAACAATTCTTCTGAGCTATATTCTAATATATATTTGTTTGATCAAAATATATATATAGACTTTTATTTATTTTCAGTTATTACTATATATTACTGCAGAGCAGATAATATATATTACTGCATAACAATTCTCAGAAACACTAGCTTTCCCCTTATTTTTAGGGGTGGCCATAGAGGGGGAGAAATCTTCATCATCAGTCTCGGTATGGTGCCTCCAAGGACTGAGAATCCTCCTCCGAGTCAGAATTAACCTCACAGAGAGAGGATCTCACAGGCGACAAAGATTTGGCATGATCAAAGATAAGGAGTCCTTCATGCAAAACAGGGTTTTTGACAAGGTCCTTCTTGTGATCAGCAATGCTAGCATTTAAAGAGCTCGCAAGAAAGAAGGGAAAGGAAATTCTCACCTTATGCCGGAAATGGTTTAGGAGTGCAAAATGGTAGACGAAAGCTTTGGTATACCGCCCATCAAGAGTGACAAACTCCATAATCACCTTCAGGACATCACCCCAAATGGACTTAATCTTCGCAGTATTGTAGCTAGTAGTCCCATCTCTCACCAAATCTCTCTTCTCCTTCTCCTGTTTAGGGAAGAGTTTCACCGCCTTCTCGAAGAATTTTCTGTCTTTGTAGAACTTAGCTCCTTCAATAGAGAGGCTAGTGATCTCTACAATGAGGTCCTCATTGATGGCAATATCTCTTACAAAAAGGTTTACAGAGCCCTTATTATAATTTCTAACAAAACCTTTCGTAACCTTAGCTTTAACCCCATGCAATTTCTCAATATAGGTGGTGAAACCACCTTTCTCCAAAATTCTCCAAATTGTTTTATTGTTTTTCAGCACTGTGCAATCCATGGGCTCCACACGCTTCAAATCTCCCCCCATATTATCACAACCATTGTGCCTGAAAACTAGTCTGTAAATAACCAAAACACTGCACTTCTTCAAACAGGAAATGGCGCCAAACTGTGTGTGAATGCAATTAGATCCCAAACACACCCATAAAACGTGCGGGAAGAAGGCTCTAGAAAAGCAAATAATTCTAGCCGCCCAAGAAGTGTCCTTCAACCGCCACGCACAACTCATACTAATTACAATAAATCTCCAGGCCAATCTAGAAATTATCATTATAATCATTGCAAATTAGCTTCTCGCCTGGCGAGGTTATCCAGCCTAATTAACCCCTTCACTTCATCATTCAATTTGTCCCCTCTTCACCAAATTATTTTTTCATGGACTTTAAATCCTAGGTTGGCAAAGTGGTCCGCCACCTTATTATTTTCCCTATAAGTGTGGGAAATTTTATATTCTTCAAAAGAGTTAATAATTGAATGATAAAAGTTTATCCAATTAGCTATATTCCAAGATGGATTGACTTCTTGTTTGAGACATTGGATAATATTTTTAGAGTCCCCTTCAATCCATACCTTTGTACAGTTTATCTGTTTGGCAATCAGAAAAGCCTAATAGGCTCCTATGGCTTCGGCAATGCCCACGAACAAGGTTGTTACTCCCTGTAATATTCCCCTTAATTTTTATTTTATTTTTTCAATGAGATTTACAGAGCAAACACAATAACCCGTTAAAGTTAGAGAAATAATCCAAAGCAATTGAAGGGAACCCTTCCACTTTTTGTTCGACAAGAGCCCAATCTGGGAGGGTGAGAGCATACGGTGTTCCGGGGATCGTTAGCACCAAAAACCAAACTAAAATTACAATGCATGGGCGGCAAGCCAGCCCCTTCTGCTTATCCAGCAGTGTAGAAACTAAACTTCTTGGCAGTAAACCAGCCAAGGAAAACAACAAAAAACTTAACCCAATCACTCTACCACGTATTTCAGCGGGAGGACATTACATTAAACTTATCACCCTACCGCATATTTCAGTGGGAGGACAATATCGCTCAACCACTTATTCAATGGGAGGACAAAGGATACAAATATCGAATATAGGCAGCAAGCCAGCCTCTTCCACTTGTTCAATGGGTATGAATACAATCCAGAAGTGGTTGATAGTACTACTATTCAACCTTACAAAATATAGGAAAGATAGAATAGGAGAATAATGTTGATCACAAAAGATAACTATCACCAAACCAATTCAAACACCAACTTCCTAAAATCTGATATAAATGACAAGCAGCCGGAAATGCATAACCAGCAACACAAAAACACACTAAAATGCTTCCAACTCTCATCAAACTCACTCAACACTCCCCACAACACACTCAAACTGACACTAGGAATGAAACAACCAAGAACCAACTAGAAATGAGCTTCAAAACAACCCGAAACGCCTAACACAAATCCCAATGCACTCCCAAAACCCGCACCTAAGCTGGAAAAGTACGATTTGCATTATAAAATCAAAGACTCAGAATTAGGGGCTGCAAACTTACAAAGCATATCGACTAGTGCATAGATATAGTTCAAGCCACTACCCAGAATGATAAGTCGCACAGGTAGAGAGGTAGGATTGAATCTTTGCTTCAGCCACACTAGAACCAACAACACTGAAAATTACAGCAGCAACCAACTCCTCAAATCCACACCAAACGCAATCCACAGGAACACCGAACAGTCCACAAAATCGAACCACAGCTAGGAGTGATGTCTCACACTCGAAACTGCAAAGGAAAATCTAGGAGGTTTTCACCCTCGAAGAAGTCTGGAGTCAGTCCGACAACATAACATTATAATTTCTCTGGATGATCAAATGAGGAGCCAAGCACCTATATATATAGATTTCTAAGTCTGAAATTCAAATTCAACTCCCTCCAAATTCACCTCTCCGATTTGCATTTCATTTCTCCCATGGTGGACCCAAGATGGCATCTCCCCTTAAGTCAAAATCACGCCTAGCAAAGGGGACCACAATTTTTGGCATAGAATATACTTTGTCAAATAAAATAGTCTCCTTATTCATTTTGGCGTCCTCCTTCATGGCACCAATAATTCGCCTATCAAACTTGGGATAAATCATAATATGTACAATTCCCAATATCATTAATCAGTAATAAAATAATTAAATATAAAGAAATATATAAATAAAATATATTGTGGCACAGCCACCTTTTTTCAAAAATAAAAAAAAAATTAAATATTAAACCTTAGGAAAAGGAAATAATATTTAATTGAATAACTTATAACTCCAATACTGATTATCAACAAAATCCAGAATGAAGCTGAGCAATTAAGACCATTGAACTGCGTTGGATCAGGACCCTGCCCAAGATTGCTAAAAATAGAGCTGCCACTTACTAAAAATAGTAAGTCATGAAATACTGCTCCGAAAAGCATGATCTTCGCACCCAGAGAGAGAGCTTGGAAAGCCCAGTAAAACTGCATCAACCAAACAGCCAAACCCTAACTTACTAAAAACAGTAAGTTCACACTTCATCACAGAAACAATTGCATGTTATGCCACCCTGGATTTCATGGAAAACCCAGAAGGAAACCCAAAGCAGAACAGAAGAATTCCATCCTTACAACCCTAAAAAGCTCGTGCAGAACTCCACAAAAGTTGGAAACCCTAATTCTCCTTTCCAAATAGCCTACGGGTCTCCGGAATAGGCCAATGGACCATTGAATGCATCATCACTGAGAAGGGGACATTACAGTCTACCCTTGCCAAAATTGCTTGTCCTCAAGCAATCGCAAACCAGGATGTTGTAAAATCTCCTCATTCTCCCATGTAGCATCCGCCACCGGTAAGCCTTTCCACTTAACCAAATACTCTTTGATGGTCCTCCTCCTCAACAATCGTTCTTTGACATCAAGGATGGCCTCAGGAACTAGCACCAATTCTCCCTCTCCATCCAAAGGAGGCAAATCAAAAGAGACTATCACATTGTGCCCAAGCGCCTTTTTGAGGCATGACACGTGGAAGACATTATGTACTCGGCTACTCGCTGGTAGCTCTAACTCATAAGCCACAGCTCCCACTCTCTTGATGACCCTGAATGGTCCATAGAAACGTGGCTTAAGCTTTTTCGCTCCACTCTTCTTAAGAGTAGACTGTCTGAAGGGCTGGAGTCTCAAGTAAACCATATCACCAACCTCAAATGAATGCTCAATACACTGTTGATCAGCGTACTTCTGTTGATTTTGTACAACCTGGAGGTTGTCCTTCAATGCCTTCAGAATATCCTGACACTGTTGAACCATATCCCTAGCTTGAGGTGCTCTGCTATCTGCAAACAACAAGTCAGCGAAACTAGGGGCCTCGTATCCGTAGATTGCCATGAAAGGAGACATCCGGATGGACATGTGATAAGTGGAATTATAGCAATATTCACCAAGGTGTAGCCATCTTACCCACGCCTTCTATTGTTCTGAAACATAGTTTCTCAAGTAACCTTCTAACCACTTATTTACTATCTCTTCTTGTCCATCTATCTAAGGATGGTAACTCGTGCTTGGTGTGAGCACAATACCACACAATCTGAAAATCTCCTGCCAGAAAGAGCTTAGGAACTTGTTGTCCCTATCACTCACAATGTTTTTAGGCAGCCCATGTAGCCTAAACACCTCACGAAAGAACAAATCAGCAACCTGAGATGTTGCAAATGAGATGGTGATAGCGAAAAAATGAGCAAATTTTGTTAATCTATCTACCACCACATACATACAATCCTTCCCACTAGCTTTCGGCAACCCAGTGATGAAATCCATAGAGATGCTTTCCCATTTTTGACTGGGAATCGGCAATGGTTGCAATAAACCGGCGAGTGCAGTGTGCTCGTCCTTGTTCTTCTGACAAGTATGGCATTCTCTGATGTACTTCAAGACATCTTTCTTCAACCCTTTCCAAAAGAATCTCTCTCGGATCTGCTTGTAAGTCTTGAAAAACCCTTGGTGACCAGCAAGAGGAATGTCATGAAAAGTCTGTAATACCTTCTCCTTCAACTTTAGATTCCGGTAGAAGAAGGATCCTCCCCTTGTACAAGATCAACCCATTGACCAGACTAGACTTTTCATCATGAAAAGTACCTTCAACAATGCTGGTTGCAAACTGATTTTTGGCATAATCAACAAGCAACAAGTCTCTCCAATCAGCAGTGAGCTCACATATAGAGCTTAAATGGGGTCTCCATGAAAGTGCATTTGCCACTATGTTGTTCTTTCCTTTGACATACTCAATGTCAAAGTTGTAAGTCTGAAGCTTACTAACCTACTTTTGTTGCCTTTCATTCAAGTCTTTCTGGTACAAAGTGCTTAAGACTGTTATGATCAGTCTTAACAATGAACTTGCTCCCCACAAGATACTGCCTGAACTTCGCAAGAGCATGCATTATGGCAAGCATCTCCTTGTCATATATTGAATATAGCCTTTCAGGTCCTCTCAACTTCCTACTTTCAAAGATGCTTGTCTTGCATAAGAACTACACCAACGCCTTCTCCCGATGCATCACACTGCAATTCAAAAGACTTGGTGAAATCTGGTAAGGCCAAAACTAGGCATGAGCTCATGATCTCCTTGAACTGATCAAACAATGTTTGTGCCTTTTCTGACCACTCAAAGGCTCCTTTCTTAGTGAGATCTGTGAGGGGGGCAGCCAACTGAGAATATCCCTTCACAAACCTCCCGTAAAAACCACATAGGCCCAAGAATCCCTTCAAGTGAGTTATGTTCTCAGGTGGCGGCCAATCAAGGATGGCTCTAATCTTTTCAGGATCCACTTTCACACCTTTTGCACTGATGATGTGCCCCAAGTAGAGAAACTCCTTCATTCCAAACTCACACTTAGATTCTTTGGCAAACAATGATTCAGACTCCAGAATACTAAGAATTTCATCTAAGTGTTGCAAGTGCTCCTTCCAAGACTTGTTGAAGATAAAGATGTCATCAAAAGAATATGAGCACAAACTTCCTCAACTGTTTTTGAAAGATCGTGTTCATACAAGACTGAAATGTGGCAGGAGCATTTGTCAAGCCAAAAGGCATGACTTGAAATTCGAAATGCCCAAAGTGGCATCTGAAAGCAGTCTTCTCAATATCAGATGCCCTCATTCTGATTTGATGGTAGCCCGATCTGAGATCTATCTTGGAGAAGTACATGGCACCATGTAGCTCATCAATCCTCGGAATGGGGTTCCAATTCTTGATGGTTTTCTGATTTAGGGCTCGGTAATCCATGCACATACGCATGGTCCCATCCTTCTTTTTCACCAATACAACAGCGGAAGCAAAAGGGCTCTTGCTTGGCCTAATGTAACCCATGTCTAGTAGCTCCTTAATGGCTTTCTCAATCTCGTCCTTCTGCTTCTTTGGGTAACGGTAAGGAGTAGTCATGATAGGCTTAGTGCCTTCTTCCAACTCAATGATGTGCTTAGTACCACGCTCAAGCGGCCTACTAGGGGGTGGATTCTCAAACACATTACTCCTCTTTGAAATCAAAGCTTGAATGTCATCAAGGTAGCTTCTCTTCTCTTCAAGTGAGTTAGATGGCATGACCATACACTCAGGAGATCTTCTAAGAGGTGGATTTTCAAGGACCTTGCTCTTGTTTGTGATTAGAGCTTGAATATCAGTAGAGTAGCTACCCTTGTCTTCTAGTGGATTTGATGGCATTATCACACACTCTGCTGCCCACTCCACTTGGTTATGACGGATCAGCCTCTCCATCCTCTTCAGGGATACAATCTGTGGGCCTCCATTAGACATCCCTCTCAAAACCACCTTCTTTCCTTCAGACATGAACTTTAACTCCATGGTTTGCAAGTTAAGAGTGATCTCACCAAGAGATCACAGCCACTGAATGCCAAGGACCACATCATCAGTCCCTCCAATATTGACAACATAGAAGTCATCCTTGATCTCATAGTTACCAAGCTTCATTGACACGTTTGACACCATCCGTTTGCAACAAATGGTTGATCCATCAACCACCATGACTTTGAAGTCTTCAACATCATCAGTGATAAGGCCTCTCTTGGCAACAATTCTAGCATCGATGAAGTTGTGAGTTGCTCCGGTATCAATTAGAGCAACAAGTCGATGCTCCTCGAACTCTGAATGATTCATTCTTGTGGAAGGTAGAGAGTCGGGCAACTATACCCCTATCTTCATGATCACTTCCAGGCCCTTCTGGAGCCTCCTCATACTCACTTCCCTCCGAACCAACAAGTTGTTCTAAATTTTCAGAATCTGATCCATCAGCTGAATATGCTTCCATTTGATGAGCATTACCCTTCCCATGGCATCTATGACCCGGAACCCAAAGTTCTTTGCAAGAATAACACAGGTTCTTTCTCTGAAGCTCTTGACGAAGCTCATCATCCATCCAAGAGGGAAACTTCTTAGGCTGATTAGAAAATTTCTTCTTGTCTTTACGAAATGAGAAAGGCTTTGACTACAATTTGGACTTAGGGGCAGCCAACTCCATGCTCCTAGCCTTCTTGATTGCATCAGCAAAAGTGGGCGGGTCAAAGGCTTTCACCCAACCTTTCAATGGTTCTTCAAGTCCCTCAGTAAATAGGACCACTAACCTCTTCTCAGAGATACTACTAATCATTACTGAAAGACTTTGAAACTCAATTATGAAAGTATCCAAAGAGCCCTGCTGTTTGAGTTGTGCAAGCTCTCTAAACTTCACCTCTGGATCCTTGGTATCAAACCTTTCAATCAATTTGTTGGTGAATTCAGCATAGGTATTGATCAAGTTATGGCCAAGAGTGACCAACCCATGGTACCACCATTCATGAGCAGCTCCATCTAAGTGCAAGGTGGCGAACTTGATGGCCTCTTCTTCAGGCATAGGCCTCAAGGACAAGTAATTGTCCAATTTCTGCACCCACGCTCTAGTTGTCCTCTTACTACTTCCATCAAAGTGTGCTAGAGTAACCTTCCCAAGAGCTTGATGATAGTCTCTTGGAGTGGAGTATCGACTGTCATACCTCCCTTCCCTCCTCTTCTTCTGATTTATGTATTGGTCAAGAGACAATACATTTCGAATCTCTTGGGGAAAAGTTGCATACTCCACGAAACTAGCCCGCATCTCCTCAGCTACAGGGGCTTCAGCTTCAGGAGGTGGCGTTTCCCTTGGAAGGAAAACGGGTTGCAATGGCCTTGTCACCGATCCAACAGGCATTCCACTGCTATGGCTGCCATTGTTGCTGCCATTTCCATTACCACCAGAATTGTTGGAAGTGTTGGCATTATTACCACTCATGTTATGATTTTGATCTTGGGTTTGCCCTCCTTTGGCACTCTATCTAAAGGTGGCTATCATCTGGGACATCATGTCCATCATAGTGTCAAACTTCTTTTCGATTTTCTCCACAGCCACTGCTACCTCATTCTGACCAAACAACCTTTCTCCCATTGAATCTGCTAAATCAATCTCTTTCTCTCTGTTTCTGAAGACCTCTATAAAGGTCTCTTCTTCTGACACTGACGGTATCTGATACTACATTCTTTGTTCCCGGTTGTAATATCTGACGTCTCTGTCACACAGGCTAGTAGGAAAACCAACTCTGATACCATTGTAATATTCCCCTTAATTTTTATTTTATTTTTTCAATGAGATTTACAGAGCAAACACAATAACCCGTTAAAGTTAGAGAAATAATCCAAAGCAACTAAAAGGAACCCTTCCACCTTTTGAACACCGAGAGCCCAATCTGGAAGGGTGAGAGCATACGGTGTTTTGGGGATCATTAGCACCAAAAACCAAACTAAAATCACAATGCACGGGCGGCAAGCCAGCCCCTTCTGCTTATCCAACAAGGTAGAAACTAAACTTATTGCCGGTAAACCAGCCAAGGAAAACAACAAGAAACTTAACCCAATCACTCTACCGCATATTTCAACGGGAGGACATTACATAAAACTTATCACTCTACCGCATATTTCAGCGGGAAGACAATATCACTCAACCACTTATTCAATGGGAGGATAAAGGTTACAAATATCGAATATAGGCGGCAAGCCAGCCTCTTCCACTTGTTCAACGGGTATGAATACAATCCAGAAGTGGTTGATAGTACTACTATTCAGCCTTACAAAATATAGGAAAGATAGAATAGGAGAATAATGCTGATCACAAAAGATAACTATCACCAAACCAATTCAAACACCAACTTCCTAAAATCTTTGGTGCCAAAGGTTGGATATAAAACCAACAGCAAATGAAGTCATTATAGATCATCATCTTATGCGAATGTTATCTGCTCTCCAAACAGCGATCTCTCCTTCACTTATGCGAACTTGTCCAAGTCTATTGTGCGAATTCATTAAGGCTGATTGTGTGGCGAAGTTGTCAAGATCATCATGCGAGTTTGATGAAGACTCTTCTTGTGCGACTTACCTCTGCACATCAGCCTACAAGTCATCTAAGTACTCTGCGAACTCCTTCAGCAGAGCATCAGCAAATTACATTCCTTCAGCAGGGCAGCAAACTATTCCCAAAGGACAGCGAATACACTTCAAGATCAGCGAATGGTCATCAAACTGTCTTCCTTGATTAGCATTCAAGTATACTGTAGATAAGTTCATTATTCTGCTATGTGTGCCCTAGTTTGGTTTCATTATACTATTGTGCATATACTGCTGTTCTAAATGCTTCAAATGTTGAAGCCGAATTGTAAAAATACTGACTAACTATTGCATAATAAGATCTGAAATTTATAGCTGGGTTTTTCACCTCCAAGAGGGAGGTTTTCCCAGGGTATGTCGGTGTTCCTAGTGTTCATTTTGGTTTTATGTCACTGCTATCATCTGTGTGATTCTAATTTATCAGTCTGATCTTAAAACTAACAAATAAGATGTCACTTCAGGATGTCAAATGGGATAAGCTCAAGTGGTAAAAGCAAATGGACTTTCAAAGCAGTGTCCCAAATGTAAAACTTAGAAAACTCAATAAAGAATTTAAATTGAATAACATAACAACAACACTCACTGACTTTGACAGAAGAGATATCCCTCAATCTTGACATCTAAGATGAAGGTTGCCCCAAAATAATGATTTAACAAAATCCTTCCATATGTTTGCTATTATACAAAATAATATCACACGATCTAACAATGATAGAAAGAATGAAGAATGAAAACCATGTATCACACATAGGCTTTTTATGTAGCTGAGGAAAGTTGAAGATCGGAAGCGTTCATGCTTTATTGTCCAGATATTCAAGTTATTTTGTTGTTGTATAGTAGGTTTCCCTTGGACTCATTGGCTTTCTATGTAGCTGGGGAAAGTTGAAGATTGGGAGCATTCATGCTTTATTGTCCAGATATTCAAGTTATTTTGTTGGTGTTGTATAGCAGGTTTCCCTTTTGACTCATAGGCTTTCTATGTAGCTGGGCAAAGTTGAAGATCGAAAGCATTCATGCTTTATTGTCCAGATATTCAAGTTATTTTGTTGTTGTTGTATAGTAGGTTTCCCTTTGACTCTACTGATTAAAAGAAGTAACTTTTTAAGCTAGATTGTTTTGTTTGATGTTGGATACTAGGTGGTCCTTTCACACTAGTGATTAGAAGAAGACACTTTTTAAGCCAGTCCAAAGTCAAACTAGAAATGCTCATAGCCATGTCCTCCGTTGGTTTCTCAATATTTTTTAGGAGGGTCCTATTTAAAAGCACGCTGATGGCAGGGTGTTATTTTTTCCAATAATATTTGCTCCAACAGCATCACACATTTGAGGAATAATGGGAGAGAAAATGTAACTGGAAATTAGGACATCATCTGAGATTATTGACTCAGCGATATTTCAATAGAAACTTTATTTTTGGCTGCTAAAATAGTGGATAGGCTGAACTTCCTCTACCACAAAGATTTGGCATACATTTACCAGATATAGTTTGTAAAAGCAGCTAAGAGAAAAAAGACCAAACAATAAGGTAAATGATCTTTTTAGGATAGAGCTAGTGACTACATGAGCATTGTGTACAAAATCTCCTGGACACTGACAAAGGAATTTTTTTAATTTAATGTTTGTTTCAACTTGTTAATTTTTAAAATCTCTTCGAAGATCCAATGGGATGTGGTGTAACGGTAATGGCGAACAGACATTTAAAATTTATCTAGCAGCAATAAGCAATCAAGCAAAATCACCTGAATCGAAAATAAATTTGACAAAAAAGCGATAAATGAATAAGACACCTACAGTAGCATGGCATTAGTGGTTACAGAATCATTCTATAACTACTAACACGTCAATCCCTAAATCTATTTTTTGGCCCTGCATAACATACAGGTTTGAGAAGCTTACATGTGAGGAAGTTGCCGTGAAGGAGGGCCCAGGTTAGAGCTAAGTAGAAGAGCAGCCTTGAGCGGTTCTCCCGCATCTGCACATTTACATTGAAAATTGCAATTCAAATGAAAAGAATGCTACAGAATAAAAACGAGGACGAGGATTAGACAATACCAGAGTAACCAACACAAGCAGCTGCCCATTTCTCCCACAGCCCATGCAACGCCGCCCACTCCACCATCTTATTGCCTTTCACCCGTTTATTGCAAAAATGGGATTTTGTAATCTCTCAGGGGCAGCCGCTTTCGGCTCAATTTCCTAGTGTGCAGGTGATCGTATGTAAGTTTTTGATACAAATATAACTTTTTTTTCAGTTAGGACTAATGATTCGAATACGCAAGACAATTTTATGAGCAGAATTCCTTTTCTTCATCAACGTTTGAGAATTTTTAACATCATTAGTAGGGGTTCTCTAAGAGTTTGGACTACTAGTGTAATGATAAAAAAATTTAAAAGTGGTGATGTTAATAATCTTTTTAATTATAGGATTATTATGATCAAATTTTTTTTAAAAATTATTTAATATTATGGTCAAAAATAAAATTAGTAAGTGGATGAGAGATTAAAAAATGAACAAAAGGATAAGCTCAAATTTCAAATCTAAGTATTTTATGATTGATCATGAAATTACTTTGAGGCACATCATTAGAAAAGTTAGTTTAGAGGAAAAAGGTGTAAACTTCCAACAAATCTTTTACAAAATTTTCACTTTCATTTTCTAACAAAACATTTTCAATTTTACCAACAACAAATGTTGCTCAAAATACAAGTGGTATTAACAACATAAACATATATAAAAGTGATTTGATTTCTAGATACCAATACTTAGAAAATTATATATTTCAATCTAAAATAGAGATTGTTGCAATCAAAAATAAACATTGTGCTCATATTCTCAAAAACTTTCAATATTTGGAAACCTTATGCAAACCTCAATGAATGAAGAATGTATGTTAATTATCATCTTCAAATGCACAACCACCTTATTATTTTAGAAATTTGTATGTGTAAAAGAACTCAACAAATTTCCAAAACTTTTTATATTGAATCTAGTTGTGAAATCTAATTGACTCCACTAACACCGAGTAGGGAGGAATTTGTCACCCTCAAAATTGATCTTCCCAAGAGGGTTTTTGTCCTCAAGGGACTGAAATGGCACAAGTTCCATACTCCAAAACCACAAGGGTTTCAATCAAGAAGAAGAGTAAACTCAAAATACCTAAATGAGTCTTTGCATGCTCTTTTATAACCTTTTGAGAAAATTTTTGGATCCACCATTTTAGCTTCCCTCTCTCTTCATATTTCCCTTTCTTTTTAATTCCTCACTAAAGCTTGGGAAATAATAAAGTGGCCTACTTATAATTTCTCATTGACATAAAGTAGTCACTTAACTTAGGAATTAATGACCTTATTAAATAATTAAAACTTAATTTTAATTATTTAAATATATTTCTTGGCTAGATGAAAAAAATGGTTGGGGAAGGGGGGGCAGGGGATGGACATTACAGTCCTCCCTTCTTAGAGATTGCTTGCCTTCAAGCAATCCTAAACTTGCATACCAATACCAAGGTTCCAAATAAACCTACAAAATGCTTCAACAAATTTCTACTATATTAACTTTATGCAATTGATTCCAAACACTCTGTTAACCCATGCAACATTGTGAAGCAATCCACTATAATGCAATCTCATCATCATAAAAAATTTCTTGGGTCCCAAATAAACCTATGAGATCTATAATGCCAACTGCTCAAAACGTTTTCATGTTGAACACTAGTAAAAGTGGTCTCCTGGATACCTCTTATAGGAAGAGCAATCCAATACTGCACAACTCTATCAACTACTCATAAAATTGCCCTTCGAAGAACTCAAACAATATAGGAGTAAGCTCATGATAGTCATGTTGTGATGTAATCACACATCGCCCCATTGCAAATGGGGACCCCCTCATTTTTTCTTTTTAGGTTAGGTTTTTTGGTGTCTTAGCATTTTGATCTCCAGTCTCTAAGCCTTTGAAGTGATTCAAATTTTGTGAAATTTGGAGGACTCACCGGAGTCAGAAAGTGAAGGAATAGTTAGAAGAATGTTTTGATGCTATGGATGGGTTCAGATAGGTCGAAGGAGTAGAATCACAATTTCTTAGGGTCAATTCTGACAACTTGCTTTTTTAGCCAATTTTTTTATAAAAATAGAAAGTTGCTTTATTCTAAAATTCATTTTTGCTTTTTTGGGGACCATGGATGGTTTTAGGGTCAAGAGAAGTGTCTAATCCAAAGGATAATTTCCAAAAAGCTAAGTTGAAGATCATAAGGAGATGGCTAAGTCGGGAGTCAAAATTAAGAGAGTTCATTATTCAAATCATGAAGAATGCTCGTCCATGAAATAAATTTCTTAACCAAGGCCAAGCTTTCTCTTCTCCAAGCAAAGTTCCCTAGCTAGACACCAAGTCCACCCAAGGCATGAAGAAAGTTCCTCATCTACACATGAAGTCTTGTTGACAGGTGTTTTGACACACTCACCAACAATTAGGTAGTTTATGTGAACACTCGCCACCTCTCCTGAAAAGTAGTAAGTTTTGGGAAACTAACTACTCCAAGATCTCTATAGTCGAGTCTCGATGGTGATGGGCAGCTCAGTGGCTGATGCGATTGTACTTGTCAAGGGGCCTGCTGGTTGAAACAACTTTGAATTACCTACTTTTTGGTATTTTCTGATTTAGATTCTCTCAAAATAAATAGCAAAAGATAGATTTGTTAGGCCCAATATGGAAAGCTAATGTACTGAGAGGGGAGGGGTGAATCGATACTCCAAAACCTTTCTTTAATAATAACCTTACTGTTATGCATAAACAGAATAGTGCAGTAACATAAAATAAAGTTAAAACAAACAGATAACAATCATACATGATTCACTCCATAACACATATATTTTGGTTACGCAGAAACTCTTGGTTAGAGAGAAAAACTGCGGTGGGGATGGCACCCACAACTTCACTACTGCAATAATAAAGAATGCTCGGTTAGAGCTACATTTAGCTATTTTTGATAGCTTACCCTGTTAGGAGTAACAAGATCTGTTAGATCTACCTTGCTAAAGGATTTTACAACATTTATTCTGAATGTTGCACCTGGTTAGAGGCTTTACAATTTATAGACTTGGTTAGAGTCTTTTACCCTATTAAAGGTTTCTCTTTCAACTTCACAATATTATAATAAAATCATTACAAACATCTGCAACTTTACATCTGAAATGTTATAGCAGATTCTATGTGCTCAGGATAAGATTACCTTGCTTATAGCATACCTCGATAACTCATATAGTAACTCGGTAAACCCTTCTGTTTACTCTGTTCTTCGACTGTTCTCTGAAAATCTTCTTGGTGACCTCTGTGTCTCTGTAACAGTCTTTCTTCATACATATATGCACTTCAATAATGTTGTATATATAGATCTCTTAAAATGGTGATCTAATTCATTGCTTCGATCTTACAAACAAGATTCCTCGAATGAATAACTAAACAAAATACTTCATTGGTTAGATTGACCTCGCAATCATACACAATCTTCTAGTACAATTTCCAATGTAATAACGGTTAGATGTGCCTCGATCTTGTAACATGTTTTCATATGCATGTCCGGGTTCAATGTATCTGGTAACACGTTTCACTCGGTGAATATCAACTCGGTGTGTTAACTTTACTGCTCGGTAGCCATAAAAAGATATTCGGTAGACAGCTCGGTGTATACTACGTTCTGTGACTGCTTTCTTCTGTAACCAACTAGACCATGCATACCGACTTCTCTGTTTATACCGACTTCTTGATTCGATAGTGCTAACCGACTAGAATATATAGTATGACTTTGAATATAAAAACTAATGGCAACTTGATAAGTAGTAACAAGATTAGGGGAACAAGGAGATAACAATGAAATTGATACAATAACAATTGAATGATTCACACAATTAAAATTTTGTAATCCAAATATTATCAATATCACTAAATCAACATTCAAATAATGAGCTCCAGAAAGTACATAAAGTCAGACAACTTCACACACAAACGGAAATAAATATCACCCTATCAATTTAATCATCATATACCATTTACATGCTCAATATGATTCATAAAATAATAAAGCATCCAAAAGAACTAGTTGTTGATTCAAATGATAGAAGTTACCAGATCACGAAGAACACAACCATATAGAACACACAAGTAGATCAGGCAATCCACAAGCTTGTTTTTATATTAAACTTCAAAGAGTATCACAAAATCTTTTAAACTTATGAAAAACTGCATAAAACCTCTAATAGAATGTCTAAAATGGACCTAAAATCATCAATTTGCAGACCCTCTAAATGGCCCAAATTTTACTATTTATAGAATTTTTCCCTACACCTTAAGAAGGCATCATGCCTAAATTAAGGATTACAACAAGCAAGGAGTCGCAGTTGACATGCAAGTCTCTGCCTTTGAACTCCAGTTAAGTACTACTAATACTCAAGATTCACTTCCAAAATGGTGCTCTGAAAATAGGTGTTTCGTAACATGCATAAATCTCACCCAAAAAGGAAGTGTGAGTTACAGCGTCAGTTGAAGGCCTAGTTGTAATGGTGGTGATGGTAATCCAGCATGCAAAACTAGCATTACAAAATGATGGGAGCTACAATCGACATGCAAGTCGTTGCCTGTGAACTCCACTTAACTGTTATGAAACTAGCGCTCATTGTTCACTTTTCATAACGGTGCTCCAGAGGTAGGTATTTTGTAACATGCAAAAATAATGCCCAAAAAGTAAGTGTGACATCCAGTATCAATTGAAGCTATAGTGGTTGTGGTGGTGGCATTGCTTCAACATGCATTTTTTTTTCTAACTGCATGTTTGTCATTTATTCCTCTTGTAGTTCTAGTAGTTGTTGATGAAACATTCTATGGAAGTGGTTGTTGGGTTAGCAATATACTCCATTCAGAATTTAAAAACTTTGAGCACCTCCTATGTACTCTTTAGTCTTCTTTCGGGATGAGGTGGAAGGTTCCATAAGTCTAATTCAACTGTTACGAAACTAGCGCTCACTGTTCACTTCCATAACGGTGCTCCAGAGACAGGTATTTTGTAGCATGCAAAACAAGATACATAATCAGCTTCATCATATTAGCAAAATCATAAGGGACTCTAAAATTTTGAGATTCTGAGGTTCTGAGGTCTATTTATTGATGATTTTGGGGTTCTGAGGTTTCGGAGTTCTACTTAATTGTTACAAAACCAGCGCTCACTATTCACTTCTGTAACGGTGCTCCAGAGGCAAGTATTTCATAACTTCAGGATTTCAGGGTTTCAGGGTTCATTATTGAGGATTTTAGGATTTCGGGGTTCATTATTGATGATTTCGAGATTTTGGGGTTCTGGGGTTTCAGGGTTCATTACTGAGGATTTTGGGATTCTAAGATTTTAGGGTCCATTATTAAGGATTTCGGGTTTTTAGGGTTCATTATTGAGGATTTTGGAGTTCATTATTGAGGATTTAGGAGTTCTAGGGTTCATTATTGATGATTTCAGGATTCTGGGGTTCTAGGGTTCATTATTGATGATTTCGGGATTTCGAGGTTCTGGGGTCCATTATTGAGGATTTCAGGATTTCGAGGTTCCGGAGTTCTACTTAACTATTATGAAACTAGCACTCACCACTCACTTCCATGACAGTGCCCCAGAGGCAGGGCTTTCATAATTTCAAGATTATGGGGTTCCGAGGTCCATTATTGCGGATTTTGAGGATTTCGGGAACCCGAGAAACAAGGCCAACAACATACGGATCGATAGAAGTTGATTTTATTGAAAGCATGAAATCTAACTCTAAACCCTAAACTACGAAAATAGGAAACATAAAAAATGAGAAAACAAGGACAATGATATGAAATACCAACCTGGAAGAGGACGGATGACAAAAACACGAACAAGCAATGACAAGACGACAACAACGACCAAGGAGAAGACACACAATAAAGACTTCGAGGTTCTGGGGTTTCACTTAACTGTTAGGAAACTAGCACTCACCACTCACTTCTGTGACAGTGCCCCAGAGGCAGGTATTTCGTAACATGCAAAAATGATACAAGATAGAAGCAAAACCTGAGGTTCTGAAGTGCAAACGAAAAGGAGACGGGAAGAATATAGAGCGAAACAAAAAGGGGGCCCCCAACTTGAGAAGCGAAAAGTTGGGGTGTGTTATGCAGGTCATAACAAGTCTAACTTAGGAAGCATCAAAGTTTCTAATGACACCTTGAAGTTTGCCCAAGCAAGTTAGAAAACTTCCTTGGCCTTGTGTGAATTCTGCCCCAGGAATGGGTCAAGAAAAATGTTTAAGTGTTATCTCTTTGAAAGGAAAAGGTCAGAAATTTTGGCAACATTCCCAAACTATCATGGAGTCTGCCCTCTCCATGGGGAATTTTCCTTCTCAACACATCAAGTTTGCCTTTGGTAAGTAAATAATTCCTAAGTCTAGGAAGAATCCACCCATGGCATGATATAATTTCTCAATCTAAATGTGAAGTTTGCCTAGGAAGGTTGAGAAATTTCTTTGGACACACCCCAAGTCTGCCTAGGCATCATGAAAAGTTCCTTATGAAACCATAAATTTCTCCCTACCTCATTGGAAATTATCCTTGCCCCATGCTCAAGTTTGCCCTACCATGTGGAATCAACTCCATATCAAGTGTCAAATCTAGTTAAGGGCAAGTACTTTGAGAAGGAAAAATAAATAAATAAATGGTTAAGTATTGGCCCTTAGAAGGGAAAGGGTCAAAAAATTTGGTGAAGGTTTCCTATCAAGAAGTGAATTTTTCCTAGCAACGTGACAATGTTCTTTAACAATGTACAATTTTTTCCCTACCTCGTGACAAAAGTTCCTAGACCACACATGAAGTCCACCCTACCATGTGTGGAATTAATTCCAAATCATGTGCAAAGTTTACCCAAGTTGAAGAGAAAGAAAGTATTGGTGGTGGGGTGGATTAAGATGAATTAAAGCAACAAAGATAAATCAACAAGGAAAGAGAAAATGGCCTAAGTGTTGGATCAAGGCGAAAAGAGATAAAACACAAAAAAAGAATTAGCCCAACATGAAGAGAAATTTTAGAAAAAAGAGTGAAATTTTGGATTAAAAAACAAAAGCTAGGCACGTGAAAAGAGTTCACCTAACTCATGGAAGAAAAGTTTGAACTTGGAAAAGTCAAAATAAATAAAAAAGGATTAAAACGAGAAAATAATTTGCCTAAGTGAAGAGAGGAAAGAAAAAGGAATTAAAGTAAGATTTTGCCTAGGTTTTGGAAATAAAACAATCAAAGCAAAGTTCGCTCATTGCCATTGAGCTTTAAAACATAAAAACAAAGACAAAAGAGAGAAAGTTCAACTTGGAGAGAAAAACATGACCACATTCATTCCCATTAAAACTCATTACAACACAAAAATAACGAGGCAAGAAGAATTTGAATTCCATATAAACATACACTTTGGCAATTCATTGTTCACAACTTGCTTCTCATGCTTAGGAGTTCGAACTCCTCCAAGCATATTTTCCAAAGTTTCTAGGTGAATTTGAGGTGTAACTGTAGGTTCCAATCAATTCTTAAGGAGTGATTCAAACATTTGAAGATAAATCAAAAGTAATTCTTTGAGGAATTTCTTTAATTCTTTCAGATAGTAGATGTCAACACAAGGAGTTCCTCAGAAAGTGCAGATGAAGTTCAACAACAAAGGCCCAAAGCTCGAATCCAAGATTCGAACAAAGTAGAAGAAAGTTAGTGACACTGACCTTAGCCATGTTGACAATGAAGATTTCAAGAAGGGGATTTATGAGTCAAATTATTGGCTACCATCACCACTTGTATTCAAAATGATTTGAAACAGGTTTGTCCAAGTCGTTGGATTTCCTCCAGCAATGCAATGTTATGAGTTGATGGTGGAGTGTGCAAAACATTACAACACTCAAGAAAGACAAATTATAGCACCTGGTGGTAGAGTGTTGGCCTACCTTGGAGAGGATGCAATAAAATAAGCACTTGACATTCCCAACTACCACTCTACCATGTACAAGACCAAGGAGTAAGCCTTGGTCGTCATTGAAGCTGATCCTATTACCTGCACTGAGAAACTTAATAAGCAATGACTGATTAAACCAAGACCTCACTATACCAAAATTCCTAAAAGGCCTTTCCAAATTGATTTTATTAAAGAATATGGAGACCTCTTTCTTGTGCTCAATAGGGTCATGGGAAGTCCTCAAGTTGCTTCATACGAGCTCTAGATGTATCACTTCATCAATGAAATCACTTCTAGTGTCAAAATGATAAACTAGGCAAGAATAAACAATAACAACCTTGATGACTGAAAAACTTGGAACAAACATAGTCTTTTTACATGAGTGTAGCATTATCTCATATGTCATTTATGTACTTGCATGGTGCTATAGATACAAAGGATTTATTTGCAAGGCACTATAGGAAATAAAGACGGTCAATTCAAGGCATATGATTGCTATCTGCAATTACATATGCAAGATAAATCCCACTTCGAAAGAGTTAACAATGTACTCCTTATGTACAATCACCAGGACACTTCAAGGAGGCACCCATTAGAGATTGGCAGAAGAAGAAAAGGATTTGATAAGTAGTTTCGGGTCTTGGTATATTTAATTCCCTAGATTCACATACCTGAGAGTCCAAGGATTCAAAGGATGCCCATATAAACTTCCAAATTTTCCAACAAAAAGAATGGTCCTATTTGAAGTCATTAGGCAACTAGATACATTTGGGAAAATCCAAAGAGCCAAATAGAAAGCAAGAGTTTCCTTTCCCCTCTTCATTGGTAGGATGTTGGAGACATGTCCATCAGCCCAAGTAGCAGAAAGTGTAGATGTTGAGATGCAATTGTATCCATTCTCCTCCTACCGGTTAAGGTCTAACTTTGATCCCCATTGTCATATTAAGAAAGTGAATGAAAGGAAGTACAAGCACAAGGTGGATCTTGAAGATTGCTAGGCTAATGTTGATGATGAATACAAAGTAAGGAAGTGAATGTTGTCCAGGCTATGAGTCAATATGATTACAACACTTGAATTGTTCTCCGTACTAGATCAGTTAGAAGATGATGGAATTTTCACCCAGCCACACTATGAGGAAGAGAAAGAAAAACCTCTTCTTGTAATAGATTGGTCTGAACTTGAGCTTTCAAATTTGGATACATTAATGAGACGAATCATGAAATTCACAAGGTGGTGGTAGATTAGCAAGTTCACAAGATAAAGGAAAATAATATCCTCTTCACCTATGATTTGATGAAGAACTTGGATTCTAGTTCCTCAGATGACGATGAATTAACACGTGACATGGGGAGGCCAAGAAGTGGAAATTCCAAGATGAAGAAGTACACAACAGAGGGTTCAAAAAGAAAGAAGCAAAAAACAAATAAGACAACTTCCTCTACCAACACTTATTTGGTTGAAGAAGTTGGTTCATCCACAAGCAAGGGTAAAGCTCTAGTTGAAGATAATCAACAAGTTGATATGGAAATGCATCATCCAGTCCATGAGGAACCAAATGTAGAGCTTGTTCAACTACAAACTATTCTTGATGATCAAGTAACAATAATGGATGTAGACTTGGAAAATATTGAAGTTGACATTTTGGAAGAAGGTTTTCAGGAAGGAATGATTTTTGCACTCGGGGGAATTGGGCAGAGTGAAGGGAATGATGAAAATAAAGAAGAAGACAATGGAATTGAACAAACAATGGTGCCAAGTTGGTTGTAACAAAGAATGAAAAATAAAATAATTGTGAAAGTCCAACCAATGGACGATTCAATAGAGTTCCTAGCCAAACTGAACTAGCTTATGGAGGATAAGAAAGCAAAGACATATTCCTTAATAATAGGTATGGTATAGGAGCTCGTTAGGTGTAGGTGGTTGTTCCAAAAATTGACAAATCCAAAGAAGATATTTCTCTTGAGGAAAATGAATTAATGATTGTAGATGTAGGTCCTACTACAAAGTAACAATAAGTTTAGGAGTTTTATGATTCAATCGATACCATCAAAGAAAGGATAAGGAAAGAAGTGGAAAATAAAAACAATCTTAAGAAAGAAAATGAACAATTGAAAGGTTATATTCAACACTTGATAAATCCCATAATCAACGAGGAGGCAATAGTCGCTCCAACTTTAATTCTTCCATAGGAGTCAATTAAAAGTTTTGAAGGAATGAAGATGGCAACCCAGGAGGCTAAGGAATGGATTGATAAAGTTGCAAATAAGTCCATCAAGTCCATGGAAGAATTTTCATAGGTCTACGATTAGGTCTCTTCCTTTATATACAAAATATAATGCATATATAAGTTTTGGGAGGATTTTGAAACTGTTCAAGAGAAAATAATCCCATGTCTAAAGGTACTAAAAGGAATCCCTAGGCAAGACTTGGTCAATGGAAAGGTGATTGATATTGGGGCATCATATGACTTCAATAAATGGTATCATCCCTTGGTGGCTAAAGGAGAAGTCTTGGAAAGAATGAAGAATGATGGAGCCCAAATTGAAGAAATAATCAAGGCCATCCAAGACAAGGATGCATCAGAGTTGTCTATGTGTTCGAATAGGAAATAGACCGAGATAGGGAATTGGACGTGGAAAACTTGAAGAAAAAAGTTCAAAACAACTTTTTCAATGTTGCAAACTCAATCCAAGGACAAAATTTCAATAAGGTATCTTCTTTCATGTCCATTGAAGGTGGTTTCTGGAAGCTTAAAATTGATTGGATAGCCACCTTTGCCACATTTTAAGATGAGATGAACTTGATGGAGTACAAAATTGATATATTGCCAAGTGTCCCAATGGAAGAGTTGGGTCCCATAGTGACCAGGTTCATCGAATTTGCTGCTAAGGAAAAAGATAAGGGAAACCCGCTTCTAGCAAAAATATGGATTAATTAATTGTTTATTTCTCATTGGTCCATATTGTATAATTATTCTAGTTTTCCCTAATTATGTTTTTTGTTTAATCTTGGTCGTTAATCTTAAATCAATCTGGGCCATTGCTTTGTAATAAGGATGCCTATATAAACCCTCCTTATTTCATTTATTTTTATATGAGAGACTTCAGAGAAATTATTGATACTTCATAAGTGCTAAGACACAATTCATTGTTCAATTGTTGGTGAATTTTGTCAACTTTTACAAGTTGTCATGGTTTCTTTGGTCTCATTAGAGTAGGATTTATTTTCAATTTGTTAGATTGAATGAAGGATTTGATGGTATTGCTCAATGTGGAATGATGTCCTCATACTTTTGATAATTGGATGACTTTCAGTTATTATGCAAAGTTAGCCTAAACCAGTAAAGAAAACTTAACTTCTATTGCTTTATGTAAGGAAGTAAAGTAGCGGAAACAACTTCCTACACTAACCTTGAGAGGAGGGTAATGCAAAACTTTTTCAGATTGTTACAACAGTTACAGAAAATAGAAATAGATATAATAGCATTCATACCACAACACAATGATTTATGTGGGGAAAACCCTTTCGGGAGAAAAACCCCACCCTCCAAAAGCAGCTCAATATTTTATTCAGCAATCAAAAACAGATTACAACATACTTGCAGAGCAAGCTCTTCGCAGGAGTAGCACTAATCAGAGATTCAGAGGCAACTCAATAGCCATGAGACTCTTACACACAACCTCTATCTCACACACCTCATAAATAGGAGATACAATACAAGAAACTGTCAAACGGTATTACAAAACCATGGGCTAAAACCACCCAATAAGGTGTAGCCGACCTTATCTCCCTTCTATGACATGTTAAAGCACACATCAACATGTGTCGCTCCCTTTTACAGCTCATTTATGTATCCGATACAAATTATTTTTCCTATTTCAGGAGTACAAACTTCCGGAGGCCATAACTTGAGAACCGGGTGTCCGATTGACGAACCTTTTGAAGCGCCGGAAAGCTCGCGAAGTGCTCTATCACCTCGTAACCCGCTTCACCGGTTACGGCCACTTTTCAGGGCATTTCGGAGCCGCTAAAGTCCCCAAATTTAAGTTTAAACATTTTATTGCACCCCTCCAAGACGAAAACTTTAATATCTTCAAAACTAGCTGTGACCTTGCGACGCAACTTTACCGGAATGCTTATCTAGCCAACCAGAAGCTTCAGGGAGAGTTTCGCACCATTTCGTGCTCAAATGAAAACTTACTATAAATAGTAACCTCGCATAAATGCAAGGTTGAGACACCATTTTTCCCAACAAATCTCCCACTTGTCGAACACCTTGCATGAGCGGAAGGGAATGTCAACACAATGAATCAATTGCTAGGGGCCATAAGGCCCATAGACTCTGAACACCATCTGAACTTCTCTGTGCTCACAACCTTAGTTAAAGCATCTGCAACATTCATCAAAGTTTCCACCTTAACCAGCTTCACCCTACCATCTTCGACCGTATCTCTAACAAAATGATACTGAACATCAATATGTTTGGTCCGGGCATGAAATGTCGGGTTCTTAGCTAGGCTAATTGCACTCTGACTGTCACAGTAAACTGTCACTGTACCTTGTTTTATTCCAATATCCAAACACAGTCTCTTAAGCCAAATGGCCTCTTTACAAGCATGAGTAGCTGCCATATACTCTGCTTCAGTAGTGGATAAAGCAACCACAGCCTGTCGCTTACTCATCCAACTAATTGCACCACCAAACAAAGTAAACACATAAGCATTGGTGGATCTTCTGCTATCAATATCACCTACCCAATCTGAATCCACATAACCATGGATATCAAGGGAAGTCATGTCTCCAACTGAATTACCATGATAACACAAAGAATACTCTGAAGTACCCTTCAAATATCTAAAGACTCTTTTGACTGCATCCCAATGAACTCTACCAGGATTAGACATATATCTAGAAAGTACTCCCACTGCTTGGGCAATATCTGGTCTAGTACAGACCATAGCATACATCAAGCTTCCAACCGCACTCTGGTAAGGCACTCTGCTCATGTCTTCCATCTCCAATGGGGATGTAGGACAATCTGAAACAGATAGTTTCATTCCAACTGTAAAAGGAACACTCAATGGTCTACAATTCTGCATGTTGAACCTCTATAACACTGAATTCACATACTTACTCTGGCCTAGCCATAGCTTTCTGTTCACCCTATCTCTTCTAATTTCCATCCCAAGAATGTGCTTTGCTGCACCAAGATCTTTCATTTCAAATTTAGCAGCGAGCTGAGACTTCAGTTCTGAAATCATACCTTTCCCTTTACCAATGAATAACATATCATCAACATACAATGCAATGAATAAGAAATGATCACCATCAGATTTATAATAAACACAGTGATCTGATTTAGAACGTTCAAATCCCAAACTCAACACATATGTATCAAATTTTTGGTACCACATCCTACGACTTTGTTTGAGGCCATACAAAGATTTCTTCAATTTACAGACCAAATTACTTTTGCCTTTCACCACATAGTGCTCCGGCTGTGTCATATAAATATCTTCCTCCAAATCACCATGAAGGAAAACAGTTTTCACATCCATTTGCTCAACCTCTAAATCATAAGCAGTAGCAATAGAAAGCAAAAATCTAATAGACGTCATTTTTGCAACAGGAGAAAATATCTCACCGTAATCAACACCCTCAACCTGAGAGTAGCCTTTTGCAACCAACCTTGCTTTATACTTCTCAATGCTTCCATCTGAACCAATCTTTTTCTTGAACACCCATTTACAACCAACAGGTTTTCGTCCTTCAAGCAATGGTACAAGATCCCATGTATCATTCTTTTTCAAAGCTGCCATTTCTTCCTCCATAGCAATCTTCCAGGATTCTGCATCATTCATACCTAATGCCTCTTCTACAGATTTCGGTTCATCCACACTAGTATTCAGAGCAAAAATACATCTCCAATCATCAGGTGAATACCTTTCAGGTGGTTGTCTATGTCTTGTAGACCTTCGAACAAGCTGAGTTGGAGGTTCTTCCTCCTCTTCTGAAGATTCAGAGCTAGACGAGCTCTCCTCAAATTCTTGCCTATCTAGGGGTCTCGATTCAACTCTTTCAGGTGTAGAAGGAAGTTGAATCACATCTTCTTTTTTAGTCTGTTCTGGCTACAATGCAACAGAAGGAGACTTAATTTCTCTAAAAATAACACTTCTACTATGAATTACCTTTTGTGCAACAGGGTCCCAAAGCTTGTATCCTTTCACACCATAACTATACCCGATGAAGATACATTTCGCAGCCTTGTTCTCCAACTTTGTTCGCTTCTCCTTTGGCACATGTGCATATGCCTCACAACCAAAAACTCTAAGATGTCTCAATGAAGGCTTGTGACCTGACCATGCTTCCATAGGCGTTTTATCAACAAGAGCTGATGTAGGAGACCTGTTAATCAGGTAGCAAGCAGTGGCAACAGCTTCAGCCCAAAACTTTTGTTCGAGACCAGCACCACTCAACATACTCCTAGCCTTCTCCATCAATGTCCTGTTCATTCTTTTTGCAACTCCATTCTGCTGTGGAGAATACGGAGTTGTCTTCTGCCTGTTAATTCCACAGTCTTTACAGAATCTATCAAAATCATTAGAGCAAAACTCACCGCCATTATCAGTTCTCAAACATTTTATTTTCTTTCCAGTCTACAACTCAACCATTGCTTTAAATTCTTTAAAACGACTAAAAACTTCAGATTTACTCTTTAGAAAATAAACCCATGTCCTTCTACTAAAATCATCAATAAATGAAACATAATATGTGGATTTTCCAATTGAAGAGACATCTACTGGACCAAACACATCAGAATGGGTAAGATCCAAAACACCACAAGTTTTATGAGAACTCGAGTAAAACTGAACGCGGTTTTGTTTTCCATAAATGCAATGCTCACAGAAATCAAAGTCAAGATTACAGTCATTCAAACCTTCAACAAGGTTTTTATTTTTCAAGGTCCTTAGACCCTTTTCTCCAATGTGGCCAAGTCTCTGGTGCCATAACATAGTCTTCTCTGCAGGTAACTTTGCTTCAGACGAAAGAGCACCCTTAGGTACCCAAAAACCATTTCCATCTACTGAAGGTGAAACCTTCAAATCTTCCAGTGAGGTATCCACAGATTTACTTTTTATAGAAGTGCTATTACACTCAACAATGTATGCTTCAAGCTTATACAAAGTGCCAAACCTGACACCTCTAGCAACTACCATAGCACCCTTAATCATCTTACATCCTGTTTCAGAAAAGACTACCTGCACACCTGCATCTATTAGTTTGCTCACAGATAACAGGTTTCGTTTTAATCCAGGGATATGCAGCACACCATTAATCCTTTTTATTCTACCATCAGAAAACCTGATTCTAACTTTACCTCGACCAACAATGTCTAGATGTGAATCATCACCCAAGTACACCTTACCTCCATTAAATCCTTCATATTTAGAAAACCAATCTCTATTGGAAGTCATATGAAAAGATGCACCTGAGTCAATTAGCCAGGCATCATTACCTGCATGAGTCGCCAAAGCCACAATAAAGGCATCGCCATCTTCCTTGTCGGACTCAGAATCAGAATCGAACTTTTTCTTTTTCTTCTTCTTTTCTTCTTTGCAGTCCTTACGGATGTGACCCGGTTTACCGCAATTCCAGCAAATGACTTTGGACTTTCCAGGAGATTTCGATCTCCCTTTGGATTTGGACTTGCCACGCTTCTCATTCTTCTTGCCTTTCTCCTTAGGTCTTCCACGAACAGTTAGGGCTTCCTTTGAACTGATGGATACCTTCCTTCGCATCTCTTCACCGAGTAGGGCACCCACCACGTCTTCAGATTTCAAAACAACAGAAGTACTACCGATAGCCATAACAAGAGAATCCCATGAATCAGGCAAAGAGCAAAGCAAGATCTGACATTTTTCCTCCTCGTCCATCTTAACACCGACGGATACTAATTGAGCCACCAACATATTGAATGCTTCCAAGTGGTCCGCAATTCGTCCACCCTCTTCCATCTTCAAGGAATACAATTTCTTTCTTAAGAAAATTTGATTTAATAAAGATTTCACTTGATACATCTCACCAAGCTTAGTCCATAGCTTCTTTGCAGAGTTCTCTTCATGGACATTGATTAGAACAGAGTCTGCCAGGCACAGTCTGATTAGACCCTTGGCTTTTCGGTCCATAACATCATACCGAGCTGCCGCAGTAGGATCTGAGGGCCTTTGGACATTCGCATCAACAGCATCCCAAAGATCTCGATCTATTAGCAGATCTTCCATCTTCAGCTTCCACATCTCAAAATTACTTCCATTAAATTTCTCCACCTCTATTCTCCCTGACGAACTCGCCATCTGAATATTCCTGCAACAAGATCAAAAAGTGTCTTCTGCACAAGCTCCCACTCAAATCTGGATTAGTTCAAAAAACCCAACTGCCCACAATTGAAACCAAAGGTGATCAGGCTCTGATACCACTTGTAAGGAAGTAAAGTAGCGGAAACAACTTCCTACACTAACCTTGAGAGGAGGGTAATGCAAAACTTTTTCAGATTGTTACAACAGTTACAGAAAATAGAAATAGATATAATAGCATTCATACCACAACACAATGATTTACGTGGGGAAAACCCTTTCGGGAGAAAAACCCCACCCTCCAAAAGCAGCTCAATATTTTATTCAGCAATCAAAACATATTACAACATACTTGCAGAGAAAGCTCTTCGCAGGAGTAGCACTAATCAAAGATTCAGAGGCAACTCAATAGCCATGAGACTCTTACACACAACCTCTATCTCACACACCTCATAAATAGGAGATACAATACAAGAAACCATCAAACGGTATTACAAAACCATGGGCTAAAACCACCCAATAAGGTGTAGCCGACCTTATCTCCCTTCTATGACATGTTAAAGCACACATCAACACGTGTCGCTCCCTTTTACAGCTCATTTATGTATCCGATACAAATTATTTTTCCTATTTCAGGAGTACAAACTTTCGGAGGCCATAACTTGAGAACCGGGTGTCCGATTGACGAACCGTTTGAAGCGCCGGAGAGCTCGCAAAGTGCTCTATCACCTCGTAACTTTTTAGGGCGTTTCGGAGCCTCTAAAGTCCCCAAATTTAAGTTTAAACATTTTATTGCACCCCTCCAAGACGAAAACTTTAATATCTTCAAAACTAGCTGTGACCTTGCGATGCAACTTTACCGGAATGCTTATCTAGCCAACCAGAAGCTTCAGGGAGAGTTTCGCACCATTTCGTGCTCAAATGAAAACTTACTATAAATAGTAACCTCGCATAAATGCAAGGTTGAGACACCATTTTTCCCAACACTTTAATCATGGTTCAAAATATTGGTGAATCTAAGTAATATGAAAATATTTTTGAATTCCATAGAAGATTGCACCGTTCATGTGTAGTTGTTGAATTTGGTGAAGCAAGGATTGGTTTTGGTTCCGCATTTGCAATTTTTATTTCCCAAGTTCATAGGATTAACTTAGGATTAGAATAATATTCCTCAACCCTCATCTTTTGCCTTTTTTTTTTCAAATCTATGTAGAAGCGAGATTGAACTAGAACTTATTGAAAATTGTTCCAAAAAAAAGGTAAGTCAGGAATTTAGAAAAGAAAATCTTTAGATCGATTAACTCCTAGGACAATTGTGTAAGTCCCCCTTGAGATTACAACATTTCACAATGAACCAACTGAGACTATCCGCATGAATCTGGAATCTTGGAGTCGTCTTTGAGATCACATAGTCCATCTATTTAGTACGTAGAAGATTCTGATTAAGATAGAATAGGATATCTCTAGGTATTTTATTCTAAGTTATGTGTGCATAAAAAACACACCAACAAATCATCATAAGACAACTCATCCCTAAAAGTTGATAAACTGCAATCCCATGTGATCCCAAGATTCTAGGTTAGTCTCAAAAAATAGCTACCATGTTGATGCTAGGTCATTCAGATCATTACAGTCAATGAAAAATAATCATGTTTAACCATAGAACATTAATCTCAGCACATCCCCTTAGGGTCTCCTCTAAGTGAAATTAATCAAACACTATAAAGGGACTAGCATAGAAGGTGTCAACACAACCCAACAATGAAGTAAGTTGACCAGAGAATGCGTTTGCAGTCAAAAACTGGTATAACAACATTAACACTTAATCTCCAATTGCCAAAGGAGTGATTCTAAACACACCAAAATATCTACTCCACTCTAATCCTCGAAGCATCATCCAAAGATATGGAAGCCATCTCCAAGAAGTAATTGCAGTATGTGTCACTCACTAGGGTGGAAGTAATCAATGAATATGTGATGTCCCTTTTCTTTTAGTGATCATCTAGAGGAGATTATTAACCTATTTTTATTCTCGTAGGCTAATTGGATTTAAGGGAATAAAGTAATTAATTAAATGTTAAATATTCCTAAGTCCTATGAGATTTTTAAATTTAATTAATTGGCAATTGGACATACTTTATTTTATAAAATGACTTTATAATAATGTCAATGACAAATTATAAAGTCGCTTTTGAGGGGAAAAGTAAATTAAAAGAGAAATAAACTAAAGTATTACTTTTGAAAAGGAAAAGCATTATAAAACAAAGAAAAAATGAAATGAGAATACATTATCTGCTTGTTATTTTGAAAGAAACTTTTCCTTGAGAGCTTGAGATCTTTAGCTTATAGGTTCAATAAACCCTAGGACAAAAACCCAGATCAACTCCCTTGGTAAATTCATCTCAAGATTCACGGTTGCACATCATTAATTAGTTTTCTAGAGATTCGATGATCCATCTTGTAGATCTTCAAAGGTTTTGATATCTCTTGTATGGAGGCATTTTAGGTATGTGTTACATGATGGCCTTATGCATTTTTTGATTTGTAATGATGACATATGTTTGTAAACAACAATACATTTTTATATAAAAAGAATGGCCATTGGTTTTTAGATTCTCTATATTTCATTGATTCATTTTCTTAGAAATATACATTGTTCATCTTGCATGCTCAATCTGCATGTTTGCATGTTGTAATATTGCATTATGATGAAACAAAACATGAGAAAAAAACAAAACCTAAATCAGATTTGAAGCATTATTTGACTTTGGGATATTACAGTCATATTAGAGCACATATTCCTATCAGCCTATTGAGTTTATCAATGCATGTTAGAGATTCCAACTGCATGTGAGCTAGTGGCACTTTCATATCAGTTTAGAGGTAACCCAAGATCTTGCATGTTGTTTCATATCAGTGCATATATTCTATTCAAACACCCAGATAGTTGCATGATAGTTTAGATCAGTTTTATGAAGTGAGTTTCTTTTGCATGTCATTACTGGGTAGTATAGATTTGTGGGTTTGACTGGATGGTAGTTTTGATCAATTTTAGAAGGTGGGTTTACTTTGCATGTTAGATTTGAAACTAACCAAATGTTTGCATGTCATTTTGGAGCCTTGTATTTTAGTGGGTTGGAGTTGCATGTACACATTCATAGGAAAAGTATATTGTTAGGGAACAAAGGAAATAGATTTGGTGGACTAACCCTTATCCAGAGAAAAGTACACATTCACAAGCAATTATTGCTAGACAATACACTATAGGCATGGGTGATAGGAATGATGGTAGTCATAGTCCATGATAGGATGAGTTGGATGGTTATAAGGTTTTGAGGACTTTATCTACTATTCAATGAAGGATTATTTTTTCTTTTTATTGTTTAGGTGATTCTCTCGATAGGTTGGCATTAGATAAACCAAGGAACAAGCATGATAGACATGATAAGCCTGATGGACGAGATAGGTCTCTTACAGTTCCAAGGAGCCATAGCAGGCAAGCTAGATCACCTTTAGTTGCAAGTAGTGAGGTTGGTTTTGTTCATGCAAAGAGGACACATACACACATCATGGATAGATTAATGATGCCTACATTCTTACCTAGAGATGATCTGTCAATAGTTAAAGATCCACTTAATGGTGTGGAATTTCAAGATAATATTATGGTGGCTAGTGATGGGCAGAGGACACTACCAAAGCATGTGAGGGAGGTATTTTTCCTTCCATGGTATTATGCACAACATAAAAAAGAGATAAAAATCAAGAGATATCAAAGGAAACATTGGAAAATAAGAAGAGCTAAAGGTGCAAGAACAAGGAAAGAAAGAAGAACCACTTGTTTTTTATTTGTTGCCTATAAGTGATCATATGAGAGGCAAATATCAGTCATCATGTGGGATTCTTAAAGAAGTAGTGACCTTGTTCACAAGCTCACTTCCACCATATGAGAGTTTGGGTAAAGAGGAGGTACCTAAAGAGGATGACAAATTGTACAAGAAAACGATGATCTTCAATGGAGAAGAATCATGTGGTTTATCCATAAGTAAGGTTTATAAAAATTTAATGAGGAATTTAATAAGCGTTTTATGAGAGATGAAGAGGTGCAAAACATGACACAAAGGTATGACATCAATTTTTATTTTTGCAACAGTAGTTCTAAATCCTTGCTTCATTATGAGGTAGCATCCATTTTACATGAAGATGATGGTATTTGTAACATCGTAAATTGTATCTCATGCAATTCTGCATTATATAAGCATAATCAGTATGAGCCGATTGGGAACACATAGTGCTTGTTTGTCCACATGGTTCACCCTGTCAACTTAGAACTTGTCTTTGATTGAGTACATTAATTAGTTCACTTATAGACTCTAGTGTGCCACAGATACATCTACATGTCGTGCTAGCACCCCGTGAATCTGCCAGTCTCCAGGTGGTCATTTGAGCATTACACCTATGACCAAAAGAGTTTTTAATGCCTCTGTTTGCGGACACCAATGTCGGGATTCACTTTGGAGGCTATATCTCATACATTTTTGTAATTGGAGAGGAGATTTGGGCATCCATTATCCTTATCATACATAGATTTTCCAGCATTTGAAGACCACCAATGTTGCAGCCTCTTGAAGAACCTATGGTGCCTTCTTCACAAGTGTTGGAGGGGAGTTCATTATCTTTCTTAGTTCATTTGCATATCTATAATCTCTTATTTTCAACTTATCTATTGTCTTAATTCCCCATTTATTATCTTTATCATTTTATTTCTTATCATTGCTACTATCTCGGTTGTTAGTGGAAGTGGAAACACAAAAATAAGGGTCTGACTAAGGTAGGCCTCTAAACACAACCTCCAACATTTTATCTCTTTGTTTGTGTGCAGGTTTGTGATCGAAGGAAAAAAATCATCTTGCTGGAGGCTTCAATCATGGACCAGTTGTAAGCTTTCCCTATCCTTCTCTCACTTTAGCTTAGTTCATCATTTACATAGTTTTTTTAGTAGTATAGTTATATTCATTGTTCAGGTATGATCGCTGTGTTGGCCATATGATGTAATAGATTATATGTTGCACTAATGTTTTATCATTAATGCCAACACTTCTTGTTATGGTTGTTTACCGACTTCTAGTAGAAGGATTAGATTGGGAAGTTAATCAGTTGATTGTCACCAGTATGATCTGGATGATGGAATAAGTTTGTATGGATGGTTCATATACTTCTGAAGTATGTTTCATTCAATTGGTATTGACTTGATGATCGGATGTTGTCTTATGTTCTAGTAAGCTTGCTTTATTGCTCCAGTAAGGGTTTCACCGACAAAGATTTAATGAAGATCTTTGATGTAATGCATAAGTGGTGTTGGTGCAACTTCTAGAAGGGATTCAGGATGTTGATGGTGATTGTGTTCATACCTCATCTGATTGGTGTCATTGCTTTGGCGTGCATGGATCTAATTTAGGTTCGATGCTATCTAGGTCATGGATCAATTTCATGAAACATGTTGGTGGATCCTCAGATGCGCTTCCAAGATGTTTTAATGATTGGATGATATTTGTTTGGCCTTAGGCTGGCATGTGTTATGATTTTATTTTAGGATTATGTAATGGATCTATTGTATTATCATTTGTGTGGCCGACCTAATTGGTTAGGTCCCAGGTTGGTATAAATATATGTAAGATCTCATTGTAGAACATATGAGTAAGGAGCAAATAATGTAATAATCATTTGTGCAGAGAATTTGGTCGATCATAGCTGATTGAGTTGGTTTTATGTAAGAGGTTTTAGACCTCCGATATTGAGCTTAACCGGAACTGTAATCTAGCATGTTTGATGCTATCACCGACAGTTCTTCTCTTTGGATTGTAGTCCAAATATCTTGAGGTGGTTGACATCTTTGTAGTCAATGAGACTCCATTGTGATGAGTAGTGCCCTCTAGGTAGTGTGTCTTCTTACATGTGCATGCCCCTATTGTAATCATATACTTGTTGTAGAAGTATCATCTGACTGTAGGTAGGGTTTCCCACCATGGTTTTTCCTCATTGAGGTTTTCTATGTACAATTCATGGTGTTATGTGTTATTGTTGTACGATATTAGTTCTCTGGTTTTCATTTATGTTTTAATGCTTAATCAGTTATACCAGTATAAGGTTTTAAGTGTTTTAATTCACATAATCTATTAACAAGTGATTCACCCTCCCACCCTCTCAGTTGTTCATCGATTATCCCAACAATTGGTATCAGAGCCTGGTCCTCTTTTTGCAGAAGCTTAACCACTTGAGGAAGATCCTATGGAAAGTAATAGTTCAACTCATGTTTTATGGAAGGACAACCCTAGGCTTGATGGAACAAACTATGGAGTATGGAAGATTAACATGGAGACTCATTTAAGATGCATTGGAAAGGAAGTTTGGGAAATAACTCAGAATGTTTACACTCCTCATAATCCGACATCTGGAATTCCTGCACCAGAAGACTTGGATAAGAACATTGAGAATGATTACAGAACTAGAGATGCCCTCTTAAGTGCCTTATCAGATCAGTAAATCATGGGACTATCAGACAAATCATCGACACAAGCTATATGGGACAAGTTGGAGACTCTGAATGAAGGTAATCCTATTGTTAAAATTGCAAAACTTGAATGTTATCAGGTAAGATATGAAAGCTTGAAGATGGAGGAAGATGAAATAATTTATGCATTCATGGAAAGGGTTAATGAAATTGTATTGGGAATTTAGTGATGTGGTGGATCTCTGAGCTAGGAAGAGATTGTTTCAAAAGTGTTAAGGGTTTTGTCATTGGCATATAAGATGAAGGTAAGTACAATTAATGAGATAAGAATCATACCTAATTCTTCTGTTAATAGAGATACTCTTGTTGGGAAGATATCTGCTTTTAAGCTTGAGGAATTTGGCCCTCCTGGAGCTACAAAGATTAATACTGCATTTAAGGCATCTACATCATCAACCAACAAGTAAGATTGGAAAGTTTTGTATGCAAAGGAATTGGAAGAGATTAGGAAAGAGGATGAAGAGCTTGAGCAAATTCAAGCCCTATTTGCTAGAAGGATACCTAGAGGTCCATCAGGAAGTAAGTATGAAGGAAAATCTCCTTTAAAATGTTTTGCATGCAATAAGATAGGTCATTTTGCATCTAGATGTCCTGAAAGGAATTCAAAATTGGAAGAAAGAGCAATAAAATCTTTTAAGCCTAACCCTAAATATCAGATCAAGCATACGTACAAGAAATACAAAAACAAATCATGCTACCATGCTGATGAGGAAGGAGTAATTGATGACTCAAAAGAAGAACCGACAAGAGATTCGGCTAGTGGATCCGATAATGGAAAAGACCGAGTATTTTATGCTATGAAGGAAGATGATCTGGTACCAATTATCAAAAATGAGGAAAAGGCAGTTGTAGCAAAAGTTGAAGACACAAAAGAATGTGTAATAGATAGTGGATGTTCTCATCATATGACATGAGACAAAGGGAAGTTTCTAACCCTGCAAGCATTTTATGGTGGTCAAGTCAAATTTGGTAATAACAAGGCATGCATGATCAAAGGAAGATGAACCATTTCATTGGATGGTAAGCATAACACTGATAATATCTATTATGTTGAAGGTTTGAAGCATAATGTTTTGAGTGTAGGACAGTTGGTAGACAGATGATTTCAATTACAATTCAAGGATGGAAAGTGCAAAACCATTAGCAAATCAGGATTGGAGATTGCAACCGGTACACAGACAAAAGATAACATATTTCATTTGAACTCCGGCGAAAAGACATGTTTGATTGCACATATTAATGAAAGTTGGCTATGGCATAAGAGGTTGTGTCATGTAAATTTTGATTGCATTGCAAATATCAATTCAACTAAGGTAGTTAGACATTTACCTAAGATTGTGAAGCCTCATAATCCGGTATGTAAAGAATGTCAAATGGGTAAGCAAATCAAAACTTCTTTTAAGAGCATACTTGATAAATCTAATGATGTTCTTGACTTGATTCATACTGACCTATGTGGTCCTGCTAATACAAGAAGCTTTCAAGGAGATAGATATTTCATGTTAATCATTGATGAATATTCTAGAGTGACGTGGGTTACTTTTCTAAGGGAGAAATTTGAAGCCTTTGAGATATTCAAGATCTTTAAAGCTATGGTTGAGACATAGATAGGAATGAAAATCAAGTGTCTAAGATCAGATCAAGGTGGTGAATTCACATCCAGTGAGTTCGACAACTATTGTGAGAAAAAATGGCATTAAGAGACAGTTATCTGCACCCCGGACACCTCAGCAGAATGACATTATTGAAAGAAAGAACATAACCATTTTGGATGCAGCCAAAAGCATGATGATGGAAGCTAATTTGCCTCATATCTACTAGAGAGAAGTAGTAAGTACAATGGTTTATAAATTCAATAGAGTTTATATCAAGGGAGATACCGATAAGACACCTTATGAATTATGGTTTGGTCATTCTCCTACTCTTAAATATTTCAGAATCTTTGGAAGTAAATGTTATATCAAAAGAGATGATTTCATTGAAAATTTTGATCCTAGATGTGATGAAGGAATATTTCTTGGTTATCCAACTAAAAGCAAAGCATATAGATGTTACAACAAAAGATTACAAAGAATTGTGGAGAGTTCTAATGTGAAAGTGGATGACCAACACAAAGACCAAGCTAAATCTTATGATAGTGAACCGACAGTGGAAATGATCATAACTGAATCGGTAGTGCCTGTACCAGAACAAAATACTGAACCAGTTACCTCGACATCATTAGAAAAATCAATAGTAACTGAAGAGCAGCACAAAGAACCTAGAAATCAGAAAACACAAAGGTATGTAAGGCTAAATCATTCTGAAAATCAGATCATTGGAGACAAAAAACATGAGAGTTATGACAAGGAGAAGATTGAAAAATCAAGAGGTATGTTTCATTTCTCAAATTGAACCGACATGAGTAATTAAAGCTTGCAAAGATGAATGTTGGATGAAAGCTATGGAAGATGAATTAGATCAGATAGAAAAGAATAATACTTGGACTTTAGTTCCTCGGCCTAAAAATAAGAATGTTATTGGAACTAAATGGGTTTTTAGAAATAAACTAAATGAGGATGGACAAGTTGTAAGAAACAAGGCTAGATTGGTATGCAAAGGATATTCTCAAAAGGAAGGAATTGATTACGGTGAAACTTTTGCATCGATAGCTAGAATCGAAGTTGTTAGACTATTTCTTGCTTATGCAACCTATAAGAACTACAAGGTCTATCATATGGATGTTAAGTGTGCATTTCTGAATGGAGAACTTGAAGAGGAAGTCTTTATTGAGAAACTAGATATATTTTTACGGACAAATGACCAAAATATGGTTTGCAGATTAAGGAAAGCCCTATATGGATTAAAACAGGCACATAGAGCTTAGTATGCAAGGTTGGATAATTATCTTTTGAAGCCTGATTTTATAAAAGGTAATGCTGACAATAACCTATATTATAAGATCACTAATGATGATATTCTGATTATTGAAGTATTTGTTGATGATATCATTTTTGGAGGTGAATAAAAATTGTGCATGGAATTTTCTGATAATATGCAGAGTGAATTTGAAATGTCTATGACTGGAGAAACAAGATTTTTTTTAGGTTTGCAGATTACTCAGACTGACAAAGGCATCTTTATCTGTCAAACTAAGTATCTAAGGGAATTGTTGAAGAAATTTGGTATGGAAAATTTTAAACTGGCTAGTACTCCTATGGTTACAAGTGAAAAATTATCAATTAAGGATGTATCCCCTTTAGTAAATTCTACAAGATATAAATCCATGATTGGTGGTTTGCTATATTTAACTCATACTAGACCGGATATAATGAATGCAGTTAGTATTGTATCAAGATTTCAAAGTAATCCAAGAGAAAATCATGAAAGTGTAATTAAAAGGATATTCTAGTATTTGCAAGGTACAACTGAATATGGTTTATGGTACCCTAAAGATGATGACTTTACTTTATGTGCATATACAGATGCAGATTAGGCAGGTGATGTTGATGACCAGAAGAGTACATCTGGTGGAGCATTCTTCCTTGAGAAGAAGTTGGTTTCATGGATCAACAAGAAGCAGTCATGCATTTCTTTATCTACTACTGAAGCTGAATATGTTGCAGCTGCAACCAATTGTATTCAAGTTCTATGGATGAAGCAGATGTTGAAGGATATACAAGTGAGTTGTAATGATATGGTCATTATCCATTGTGATAACTCTGCAACTATTGACATATCAAAGATTTTGGTATTTCACTCCAAGACTAAGTACATATCAATCAAGTATAACTTTTTGAAGGAAAAAGGTGGAAGCAAAAGAAGTCAGATTGGTTTATGTGAACACAAAAGAACATATAGCAGACATCTTCACTAAACCTTTGTCTCGAGAATAATTTGAGTATTTGAGAGATAGATTGGGGGCTTCTACCCCTCCCATAGAGACTTAATTAATGCAGATATGCATAAGTCTGATATGCATTATCAAAGCTATCTTTTACTCTGAATTGATGAAATAATGATACTACTTAGGGGGGTAGCCAGCCTTGAGATTTAGGGTTTTTGATTCTTTGACATTTTTGTCAAAGGGGGAGGAATATATGTGAAAAACCATTGCTATTTATTTTTTAGACTCATTGCACTCCTTAGGGGGAGTTTGGCGGTATTTGTTCTTTTTTATTCAGATTTGGTTCAGAGCTTCATTGCTATATCATTCTATGGGAGATTGTTGGTAGTCTTCCATTGGGGGAGACTTGTTTGGCATTTTCTTGGCACTTGGATGTTTTTCACATCTAGTGTTGCCATCAATGCCAAAGGGGGAGATTGCTGGCCATATGATGGAATTGATTATGTGTTGCACTGATGTTTTTTCATTGATGCCAACACTTGCTGTTATGGTTGTTTACCGGCTTCTGGTAGAAGGATTGGATTGGGAAGTTAATCAACTGATTGTCACTAGTATGATCTGGATGATGGAATAAGTTTGTATGGATGGTGCATATGCTACTGAAGTATGTTGCAGTCAGTTGGTATTGACTTGATGATCTGATGTTGTCTTATGTTCTAGTAAGCTTGCTTTATTGGTCCGGTAAGGGTTTCACCGACAAAGCTTTATTGAAGATCTTTGATGTAATGCATAAGCGGTGTTGTTGCAGCTTCTAGAAGGGATTCAGGATGCTGATGGTGATTGTGTTCATACCTCGTCTGATTGGTGTCATTTCTTTGGCATGTATGGATCTATTTAGGTCTGATGCTATCTAGGTTATGGACTGAATTGCATGAAACGTGTTGGTGGATCCTCAGATGCGCTTCTGGGACATTTTATTGATTGGATGATATTGCTTTGGCCTTAGGCTGACATGTGCTATGATTTTATTTTAGGATTATGTAATGGATCTATTGTATTATTATTTTTGTGGCCGACCAAATTGGTTAGGTCTCGGGTTGGTATAAATATATGTAAGATCTCATTGTAGATCATATGAGTAAGGATAAAATAATGTAATAATCATTTGTATAGAGGATTTGGTTGATCATAGGTGATTGAGTTGGGTTTATGTAAGAGGTTTTAGACCTCCGGTATTGAGCTTAACCGGAATTGTAAGCTGGCATGTTTGATGCTATCATCGATAGTTCTTCTCTCTAGATTGTAGTCCAAATATCTTGAGGTGGTTGACATCTCTATAGTTAGTGAGACTCCATTGTGATGAACAGTGTGCTCTAGGCAGTGTGCCTTCCTGCATGTGTAGACCCCTATTGTAATCATATACTTGATGCAAAAGTATCATCTGACTATGGGTAGGGTTTCCCACCATGGTTTTTACTCATTGAGGTTTTCCACATACAAATCATGGTGTTATGTGTTATTATTACATGGTATTTATTATCTGGTTTTCATTTATGATTTAATGCTTAATCAGTTATATCGGTATAAGGTTTTAAGTTATTTAATTCACATAATTTGTTAACAATTGATTCGCCCCCCTCTCAATTGTTCACCGGTCATCCTAACACTCTGTACTTTGTTCATGCACGATGACAACACGTCGCGGTTGTGTCCTAGTTTCGTGTGCTCATCCTCAAGATAGAGACTTAGGAGGGTCATCTGGGAACTTTGTTTGTTGGTCATTTATCTTATTTTGTACTTAGCATCCCCTAGCTCACCTTTAGCGCCAGTTTAAGTGAGATAGAGCGAAGGTAGGTTTGTCCCTTGAGGTTCATCACCTTTAGGGTGACAAATTTTGTCCTCTACATTTTGGTGAACCTAACTTGAAACAATTGCATTGTCATTTCTATAGTTTTTGTTACATAATTCAATTTAAAATTCAAATCAAAGTAAAAAAAAAACACACATACGTCTTACCTTTAAACATAATTTGATTCAACCTTCTTCTCCTTTGAGCATTAGGGACTTGTGACACCCTGTTGGCAATATTACAAGGATATTGAGAAGGTTGTTGATGATTATGGACATAACTGATTAAAGATGTTTTACTATCTTGATATTATTATTTTGTCATTGATGTCAAGAAATTGATTTTCTAATTCAATATGATGTTGCCATATCTTAAGAAATATGATATGAAGATTATAAAGAAGTCGGTAAAGACACAGGAAAGAATATGATGAATAAGGGGATAAGTTATTCAATGGGCAACTCTATCGAGTCAGACAATGATGAGATCTTGATGTTTTAGATTGTTTTAACATCATACATATGTTGTAAAATGTAAAGGTTAATACTATACTATGTTATCAAGTAAAGAACCTAGTCGGTAAACCCTAAGGAACCTAGTCAGTAAACCCTAAGGTTATCGCAGTCGGTTAATGAAGACAGAATGTCTACCGAGTGAAGTTTAGTATTCACCGAGTTGTAACTGAGCTATAACAGAATGCATTAAATGTTTACATGTGATATTTAATGAAAGATGCTGATGAGCTGGAGCGGATCAATGATTGGCAAGCCGTAAAAGAAGTTTGTTAAACGAATCTAAGGCAATGGAAAGTCGGCAAAAATATCTACAGTTTAGATTGAACCACATTACCCTAACACAAGTTCCAAGGTGATTATGGAAGTTCCAAGGCGGGGTAAAACATTTTCAGATCGAAAGATACAATGAACCTGGACAAAGATTGAAGATCTGATGGCTATGATTGATCATGGGAAATGTGATCAAGGAGATTAAGCGGTTAGAAGATTGTTTATAAATAAGGAACTGTTGATAAACAATGTATGTGGGCAAGTGTATGCACAGGGATGCTACATAGTGATTACCGAGCACAGAAGCTTGAAGACCTGTTAGAATAACAGAGTATTGATGCCCAGCAGATAGACAAGATTAGTTTTGTGTCTAGATTGTATTGAACAAATAGGAATCTGCTTTAGCATTTCAGATGTGAAGTTGCAGATAGATTGTATTACTATTATTTTGTGAAAGTGACAGGAAATCTCTTAACCGAGTGGACTTAACAGTCTTATATGTAAATCCTCTAACAAGGTGACATTCTGATTGAGTGTTTGAAATCTTTTGACAAGGTCACTTCTAACAAAGTGAAGATCCTCACAGATCTGAGGGAAATCCCTTAACCGAGTCACATCTAACAATGTGTTTTTTAATCTTTAACAGGATTTGCTTTTAACCAAGCATACTCTAGAAGAGTATATTTCTTAGTGGGTCCGAAATCCCATAGTGGTTTTTCCCTATTTGGGTTTCCACGTTAAATCTGGTGTTATGAGGTTTATATTGTTCATATGCTTTTGAGTTTGCATGTTTGACAGTTTTTGATTATATGACTGATATATGTTACCGAGGTTGAATTTGATGTTTTTATGGATGATTAAGTTTGTATGATTCACCACCCCCCCTCTCATCTTGTTGGCTATTGGATCTGTACTTATATTAAGTATCAGAACTATCAATTGGTATCAGAGATTTGGACTCCAAAAGGAAAGTTTAAAGGCACTTGAGTTAAAGATCCAAAGATGTATAAGAGGGATGCACCTAAGCTGAATAAGTCAAGTTTCTCTACATGGCAGAAAAGGATGAAGCTACATCTATCAGGAGTTGGAGAATATGCTATATACTATCTGGAGAATGATTTTGTTGCACTGAGCACCTATCCATTGACTATGGAAGAGATAAAGGCGAAGCAAGAACATATTCAAGTAATGATTGAAATAACATCTGCATTGACCGATTCTGAGTTTAATGATCTAGAAGGTTGCAATGATACAAAGGCAATGTGGACTAAGCTCATATCTGTATATGGAGGAGATGAACATGTTCAAAGAGCAAAAGTTGATAGTCTAAGAGGACAACTTGAATCTATGAGGATGAATGAAGGTGAGAACATAATCCAGCACAGTACAAGACTAAAGGAGATTGTAAATCAAATCAAAGGAGTAGGAGGAACTATTGAAGAAAAGGATGTGACAAGTAAGTTGTTAAGAACCCTTTTACCTGCCTATGCAATCTGAGTCTCTGCAATCAATGAATTGAGGTCTGTACCTAATATGCCAGTTTCCTTGGATGCTACTATTGGTAAGCTACATGCATTTGAGTTAAGTAATTTTGATAACAGTGGGTCATCGGTAAATAAAGTTGAATATGCATTTAGTTCTTTTCATCTGAATGAATCTAATGATTATAATGAAAGAAAGTATAAGTACTCTGAAGGAGATCACAGTGGAGCAAGTGAAAGATTTTGGAAGAACATGGAGGAGGTACACAAACTGTATGAAGAAATCAGAAAGCAAGAAGAGTTTGAAGCACTATTGGCCAAAAGGTTACCGAGAGGCAAAGGTAAGTATAAAGGAAAATTACCTTTGAAATGTTTCAATTGTGATAAGATTGGACATATGGCTTCTAACTGTCCTGACAAAGATTTCACTGAAAAGAGAGATTACCGAGATGACAGATAGAAAGATAATCATTACAGAGGACACCGAGACTTCAGAAGAAGAAAGACATGCTTAATTGTTGATGAGGAATTTGAAGATGATAAATCAGATGAGACTGATACAGAGGAAGTTGTTTATGTTGCTATCAAGGATGGATCAGATGAAGAAAGGTATGAAGAAAAAGCCCTAATATCTCACATAAACACTAATGATTCTTGGATTATAGATAGTGGATGTTCACATCATATGACAGGAGATAAAAACAAATTTGTTATGTTAGAAGATTATGATGGAGGCTATGTTAGATTTGATAATGATGCACCATGTCCGGTAAGAGGTAAAGGATCCATAACACTTCTTGATAAAGCAAGATGCAATGATGTTGATTGGGTTGAAGGTTTGAAATACAATTTATTGAGTGTAGCACAGCTAAACAACATAGGTTACCGAATAGAATTTTAGAAAGGAATTGTCAAAGTTCATGACAAGAATGGAAAGTTAGCTGCTACCAGGACACAAACAAAAGGTAATACATTTCACCTTGACTCAACTCACAATAAGTGTTTGCATGCAAAGATTGATAATACCTGGTTATGGCATAAAAGGTTTTGTCATGTTAATTTTGATAATCTGATCCAAATAAGCAAGAAGCATAGAGTAAGAGGTCTACCGAGTCTTGAAAAACCTGAGAATGCTATGTGTTGAGGATGCCAGATGGGTAAGATGACAAGATCCAGCTTTACAAGTAAGTCCTACACTTCTAAGGGAATTTTAGATCTTGTGCACACTGATCTTTGTGGTCCTATGAAAGTTCAAAGTTATTATGGTGATAAGTATTTCATATTATTTGTGGATGACTATTCAAGGATGATGTCAGTAATGTTTTTAAAAGAAAAATCAGAAGCTTTTCAAATGTTTAAGTGGTACAAGGCTAGAGTTGAAAGTGAAACAGGAAGACAACTGAAATGTCTTAGATCAGATAGAGGAGGAGAGTTCACATCTGATGAGTTCAACCTATTTTGCAATGATCATGGTATTAAAAGACAAGTCTCTGCACCGAGAACTCCACAGCATAATGGAATAGCTGAAAGAAGAAATAGATCTATTATGGATTGTGCTAGAACACTGATGATTGAGAAGAAGGTTCCACAAATATTTTGGAGAGAAGCAATAAGCACAACTGTTTACACCTTGAACCGAGTTCAATTGAAGAAAGGTACTTTGAAGACACCTTATGAAATCTGGTATGGCAAGAAACCTAATGTACGTTATTTTAAGATCTTTGGAAGTAAATGCTATGTTCATAAAGATGATAGAAATGGCAAGTTTGATCAAAAAAGTGAAGAAGGAACATTTCTAGGATATTCTTCTAGAAGCAAAGCATTTAAATGTCTGATCAAATCATCTAACAAAATAGTAGAAAGTGCAAATGTGAAAATTGATGAATTTGCAGAAAGAACTGATGAAAGGAATTCCAAAGAACCGGAAGACTATGATGAATTTGTCTATGTGCAACCGAGAAGTCCTACCGAGATAACTATTGAAGAAAATGAAGAAAATATCCAGTTACCGAGTGATGAAGAAGATCATACAGAGCCTACCGAGCATGTATTAGCCAAGTATGTCAGAAGACACCATGCACCAAGTCAGATTATAGGAGATAAGGATGATCCAGTGATGACAAGGAACAAACTGAGACAGAACACATGTTTGATATCTGAATTTGAACCAAGAATAGTGAAAGAGGCACTTAATAGTGAAGATTGGATAAATGCTATGATTGAAGAGATTGATCAAATCAAGAAGAATGACACATGGACACTGGTCCCAAGACCAAAGGACAAAAATGTAATCGGTACAAAGTGGATCTTCAGAAACAAGCTAAATGAGAAAGGTGAGGTCATTCGGAACAAAGCAAGATTGGTTTGCAAAGGTTATGCCCAAGAAGAAGGAATTGTTTATGGTGAGACTTTTGCACCTGTTGCTAGACTTGAAGGAGTTAGAACATTGTTGGCATATGCTGCTTTCAAGAACTTCAAGGTATATCAAATGGATGTCAAATCTGCATTTCTGAATGGAATATTAGAAGAAGAAGTTTTCATTGAACAACCTGAAGGATTTGTTGATGACAACAATAAAGATTAGGTATGTAAATTGAACAAAGCTTTATATGGTCTGAAACAAGCACCTAGAGCATGGTATGAAAGACTGCACTCTTATTTGATTGGTTTTATAAGGACAAGTGAGAACAACAACATGTATATGAAAAATGATGAAAATGGAATACTAATCTCAGCCATATTTGTTGATGATATTAAATTTTGTGGAAATGAGTCTTTATGCAAGAACTTTGGAAATGAAATGAGCAAACAATTTGAGATGTCATTAATCAGTGAGATAAAGTATTTTATAGGCTTACAGATACTACAAATGAAAAATGAGATTTTCATTACTCAATCCAAATACATAAAGGAAATCTTGAAGAAATTTGGAATGGAGGATTCAAAGCCAGTAAGTACTCCTATGACTACCAACTGCAAACTATCAAAGAATGATGAATCTGCATCTGTTGATGAGACACTCTACCGATCCATGATTGGAAAACTACAATATGTTGTTCACAACAAGCCATATATAGCACATGCAGTAGGTATTGTTGCAAGATTCTCTGCAGATCCTAAGGAAATACACATGACAACAATCAAAAGAATTTTCAGATACTTGAAAGGCACTGAAGATTATGGCTTAGTATATCAGAAAGGAAATGATTTTGATCTAAAAGTTTATATTGATGCTGATTGGGTAGGCAACATTGATGACAGAAAAAGCACAAGTGGAGGAGCTTTCTTCTTAGGAGAAAGACTAGTGAGTTGGCTTAGCAAGAAACAAGGATGTGTTTCTCAGTCAACAACCGAAGCTGAATATGTAGCAGCAACACTGAATTGTACCAACATTGCATGGATCAAACAACTGTTGGAAGGTATAAATGAGAAAGTTACCGAGCTAGTAACTATATTCTGTGACAATACTAGTGCCATTAATATTTCAAAGAACCTTGTTATGCACTCTAAGACAAAGCACATCTCTATCAAATATCATTATCTTAGAGAAGAAGCTCAAGAGAAGAAAGTGGTGTTGGAATATGTCAACACAAAGGATCAAATAGCTGATATCTTCACCAAGCCACTACCAAAGGACACTTTTGAATATCTCAAAAGTAAGTTAGGGGTCCTACCCCTATCTTTTACTCATTAACCGAGTTTGGTGAAAGCATCACTTCGATGACTCTATTGAATATCTTTTGGGGAGCTGATGCTAGAGTGATACACTTTAGAATGTTTTTCTGAAAGTGTACTAGAAATAATACTGGGATAATACAAAAAATGATACAGGGAATAGGAATTGTAAACAAATGCTCTGACCGAGACTCAATTGATACACAACAGTAGGAAATAACTTCTTACAGAAAGAAATTATGTTTTAGTTCTATTCTTTTTGGCATTGTTGTCAAAGGGGGAGAAGACCAAGAAGGAGAAGACCTACCCAGGGGGAGAAGACCAAGAAGGAGAAGATCTACCAAAAGGGGAGAAGACCTAAGAAGACTGAGAGAAGACTACAGATTGAAATAAAGACTGAAAATAGAAGAGAAGTCTGATGCATGGGGGAGAGCATTTCAGCATTTCAGAATCACAGCAATCCGATTTTTTTAAAAAAGGTCAAATCAATTGGTTTTGCCATCAATGCCAAAGGGGGAGATTGTTGGCAATATTACAAGGATATTGAGAAGGTTGTTGATGATTATGGACATAACTGATTAAAGATGTTTTACTATCTTGATATTATTATTTTATCATTGATGTCAAGAAGTTGATTTTCTAATTCAGTATGATGTTGCCATATCTTAAGAAATATGATATGAAGATTATAAAGAAGTCGGTAAAGACACAGGAAAGAATATGATGAATAAGGGGATAAGTTATTCAATGGGCAACTCTACCGAGTCAGACAATGATGAGATCTTGATGTTTTAGATTGTTTTAACATTATACATATGTTGTAAAATGTAAAGGTTAATACTATACTATGTTATCAAGCAAAGAACCTAGTCGGTAAACCCTAAGGTTATCGCAGTCGGTTAATGAAGACAGAATGTCTACCGAGTGAAGTTTAGTATTCGCCGAGTTGTAACTGAGCTATAACAGAATGCATTAAATGTTTACATGTGATATTTAATGAAAGATGCTGATGAGCTGGAGCGGATCAATGATTGGCAAGCCGTAAAAGAAGTTTGTTAAATGAATCTAAGGCAATGGAAAGTCGACAAGAAGATCTACAACTTAGATTGAACTGCATTACCCTAACACAAGTTCCAAGGTGATTATGCAAGTTCCAAGGTGGGGTAAAATGTTTTCAGATCGAAAGATACAATGAACCTGGACAAAGATTGAAGATCTGATGGCTATGATTGATCATGGGAAATGTGATCAAGGAGATTAAGCGGTTAGAAGATTGTTTATAAATAAGGAATTGTTGATAAACAATGTATGCGGGCAAGTGTATGCACAGGGATGCTACATAGTGATTATCAAGCACAGAAGCTTGAAGACCTGTTAGAATAACAGATTATTGATGCCCATCAGATAGACAAGTAGTTTTGTGTCTAGATTGTATTGAACAAATAGGAATCTGCTTTAGCATTTCAGATGTGAAGTTGCAAATAGATTGTATTACTGTTATTTTGTGAAAGTGACAGGAAATCTCTTAACCGAGTGGACTTAACAGTCTTATATGTAAATCCTCTAACAAGGTGACATTCTGATTAAGTGTTTGAAATCCTTTGACAAGGTCACTTCTAACAGAGTGAAGATCCTAACAGATCTGAGGGAAATCCCTTAATTGGGTCACATCTAGCAATGTGTTTGTAATCTTTAACAGGATTTGCTTTTAACTGAGCATACTCTAGAAGAGTATATTTCTTAGTGGGTTTGAAATCCCATAGTGGTTTTTCCCTATTTGGGTTTCCACGTTAAATCTGGTGTTATGAGGTTTATATTGTTCATATGCTTTTGAGTTTGCATGTTTGACAATTTTTGATTATATGACTGATATATGTTACCGAGGTTGAATCTGATGTTTTTATGGATGATTAAGTTTGTATGATTCACCCCCCCCTCTCATCTTGTTGGCTATTGGATCTATACTTACATTAAGTATCAGAACTATCACACCCTTGTAGTGTGGTTGAAGTGTTGTGGAGCTTCTCTATGAGCTTTACAACCCAGACTGCAACATGAGTCATTGTAAGAAGGACTGTTAGGAAGAGTCTTCCTACAAATCGATACAATCCTCCTAGGTCGGGTCTGTTGTTTAATGATCTTCTTCTTGAGCCTAATGACTTATGGCCTCTCACCCTATTAGAACCATTTTGACAGGGGGACCTTCTCCACCTGATTCACAATCCAATTCTCAGAATAATACTCTGAGAAATTCTCCTCCATCTTCCGCTCTTGTTGTTGATCATGATTTTGTTGTCACCATTGGTTTTGAACAAATTAACATGTTACAACCAAATCTAAGAGACTTTGAGGGTTTCCTAAACTGAGAGAATGTCTTCCCCTGGGATGAAAATTTTGTAAACACTCTAAGAGACATGTTGATCTCAGATAGAAGAGGCCTGAAGATTTTGAGGGATTTATCAACGATTATCAAGAGTCATGTGCCTTTGGATGGTACCTCTCCCTTGGATAGCCAGTCCAACACCTATGGTTCACAACTTGGTGTTGACATACTTGGGTTGATAGTGCATATGGTTGATTTCACCATCCCTAGTATCAATGATTATGTTGTTCCTTTAGGTTATACTAGTATGGCTAGTAGTTCCACTCTTACTTTGGCTGCAGGACACACTACTCCTGTCAATGCTAGTCCAGGTGTTGGTGCTATCCCATGAGGGCCTCACTTAGTAATCATAGGTTATAGCACGTGCATTCATGGAATACTAAATAATCCCCCTATTTTCAAAAAATATTGCCCTAAACTCATTTTTTTCACCCTCTCCCAATACACAAGCTACATTAAAAGCCCCCCATTTTCACCGAATATTGCTTTTTTTCATAGCCCAAATTAAAAAACCCCCTATTTTCATTGATAGGCAATATATTGTACCCTCTTTTTGGGGATATTAAAACCCCCAGTATGAATGCACATGATATAATATTGCCTATCCAGTGAAGCCCTTGTGTGCTATCCCTAGTGGTAGTAGAAATCCTCAAGTGAGTGATGGTAGAGGTGGTGCATGCATGGTGCTCCTCCTCCTTCCTTTCCTGCTAATCCTATCCTAAATAGCATATTGCAAAACATGGGACAGTTACAATTGCAGGTCACGAACCTTGCATGTGCCTCTGGCTGGTCTTCAGTGCTTGCCTATTATTGTAAGAGCCCACTTGACATAACCATCCTTAATACCATCCTTCCCCAAGGAGTTGAGTCACTGAAGTTTGATCAAATTAATGGTATGATGAAGATCCCCATGTGCACATTGATTCATTCATGACCATGTGTAGTGACTACCAGAGTCTAGATTTTGTCTTGCTTAAACTGTTCTCGCACTTTCTTAAAGGGGACCACATTGGAATGGTATAGTTTGTTACTTGATCACTCTATCCAAATGTTTGATAAACTTATGGATCTCTTCCTCAAATGGTTGCAAGCTAAATATTGGGAGCAGGATCACCATTGCTGACCTTATTCATTGCAAGCAAAAGTTGAATGAGAGGGTTACAAACTATCTCACAATACCAATCTATCTCTACCATGATCTCTTTTTCCCTGCCATACAGTGATTTGCAAAGGATGTTCATTGGAAATCTATAGTTGACATTAAGGGAGAAATTATCCCTTAATCTCTATCAAAATTTTTTCCAATCTATGTTTTGCGCTCACTGACTAGTACTTTCACAGGCATGTCCATGGAAAGGTCCCAAAAGAACAAAGTTGTGACTAATGTCATAGCTACTCCTCTAATAGTTTTTGCACAAGATCCACAATGTAATAAGGTCTTGACCCAATTGAATGAATCCTATTTGAGCATAATTCAAAGGTCATTGAAAGACAATCTCAACCCTTCTAAAGATTAGACCTCTACCTGATAACAGACCATACCCTCGTTGGTATGACGATTCAAAATTTCTTCAGTATCACCATGTGCCTCATCATGACACTAAGAGATGCTATCGATAGTGGAGCTATAAAGGTCAGTGATAAAAGGCATAAATTTAACAAGTTTTTTGATAAAACAAATAGTGAGTTGTAGGTATACACAAATTTGTTCCCACATAGTCCAAGACCACATTGATAGTGGAGCTATAAAGGTCAATGATAAAAGGCATAAATTTAACAAGTTTGTTGATAAAACAAATAGTGAGTTGTAGGTATACACAAATTTGTTCCCTCCACATTTGTTTAACTTCAACTCTACATCAAATTTAAAGATATACATAGATTTTCCAACATTTGAAGACCACCATTGTTGCAGCCTCTTGAAGAACTTGAGGTGTCGTCTTCATAAGTGTTGGAGGGGAGTTCACTATCTTTCTTAATTCATTTGCATATCTATAATCTCTTATTTTCAACTTATCTATTGTCTTAATTGTCAATTTCTTATCTTTATCATTTTATTTATTATCATTGCTGCTATTTGGATTGTCCATGGAGGTGGAAACATAGAAATGAGGGTTTGACTAAGGTAGACCTCTAAACACAACCCCCAACATTTTATCTCTTTGTTTGCGTGCAAGTTTGTGATTGAAGGGAAAAAATCATATTACTAGAGGCTTCAATCGTGGACTAGTTGTAAGCATTCCCTATCCTTCTCTCACTTTGTTTCAATGTCACACATTTCTTATTACTTAGATTACTTCATCATTTATATCATTTTATTAGTTATATAGTTGTATATATTGTTTCTGTATGGTCTTTGTACTTTGTCTGCGTAGGACGATAGCACATCACGTTGGTGTCCCCATTCTGCGTGCTCATCCTTAAGACAAAGACTTAGCAGGGTTGTCCAAGAATTTTTTTTCTTATTTTGTACTTAGCATCCCTTATCTCACCTTTAGCACCAGTTTAAGTGAGGTACATAGAAGGTAGGTTTATCCCTTGAGGCTCATCACCTTGAGGGTGACAAATGTTATCCTTTATAGTATTGTTGAGTCTTCCAATTTAGGCACTCAAGTTGAACGTGTCTAACATGAAGTATATTTTATGGATTCAAGACACAAAGGTTATAATTTTGTACATCATACCATGGAAGATGTTAAAAGATGCAACATATGTGTGATGGGTGGTTACAAAGAGCTAAGAGGAAAAATATGCGTGTTGCCCAAGCAAGACAACATCTACAAAAGGTCAAGGAATGATGTAACGAGCTAGATAATGAAAAGAAACAAATAGAATCATGCATTAGATCATTATTTGGTCCTTTAAAAATTCAGTTTGGGCATATAGTTTGCATCACGAGGTTCATGAGTTTTCTCTTTTAGAGAGTTATTTTAAGGTTCAAAACTATGATGATAATGGACACACGCTTGATGGACCAACCACTAGAATTATACATATTTATATTTAAGGAAACAATATTGATTTCATTTTTGTTAAACATGCATCATCCATAATGGAAGAACATTTGCTAAGATCATATGAGGAATTTTGTCTTAGAGAGATGATTATAAAGACTAAGAGATTTACTAATAGGAAGATCTTACAATTCGATAACGTTTGGTTTGGTTTGCATACTACACCATGAATTTGGTCAGTAATGAAAAATAAATTAGTTTTACAAGCTAGGAAGTTATGCTACTTGCAACAAGACACACCTCATAGGCTAACACTCATGGATGAACAATCTTCCCTTAAAAAAGATATAGGAAAGAGCAATGAAGACACCTTGGAAAGGTATGAGCATAATTTCAGTTTCTTGAGTTTGGGACAACAATCTTGTTACTTCACATGGGCACAAATCCAAGAAAGATAGCAGTGGCAAGAAGTGTAGCATGGTAGGTGAATATATAAGTATGAGGTTGTAGTGTCATTAAATTGCAATCCTAGCAATTTTAACCACATTTGAGGCCCTCACCTTGGCGATGACATCTCTTTCCTTGACCAAGACCTCTTCCTGCACTTTCATCCCATGAACCTTTCCTGTTTGAGCCCTGAGGTAGTCTCAGGACCCTGTTCGAGCCCCAAGATAGGGCAGGATAGGGGCATGGTGCCCCTGTCCGCACCTCTTAGGGTGGCCCTAAGATAGGTCTGCCTAACCCCTTTTTGCACAATTTGTTCTTCGAGGATTGCACTCCTCTTTGTCGGCCTTCGGTGGATGAAAATTAATCCTGTATGCACGTATAAAAGGAGATTCAATTTCCTCATTTGATATATGTGATACATGAGCAAGATAAGGATAATAAGTGAAATTCAAGCAAAAGGTCTTTATCAAGCATTCAAGCCTTCACACATCCATCGAGTTCCCTTCTTCATTCATCCATTGGAGAAACATTACAACATTCATTTGCAAGCATGTGTGTGTGTTAGGGTTTTGTCATGTTACATGCAATTTCATGCAACACTTGTGATTCTATTCAAGAAGAAAAGCGATCATCATCAACAAATTACAGATCTACAAGGTATACATTTCCATTATTTACATTCAAGCATTTGCAATTACTTTCTTTCAAGGTTGATTCCACAACTAGGGTTTGACTGAGGCAAACCCCTATCCATAACCCTTCTTCCCTTCTTTTATGTGTGTAGGTTGCAGGTGCACAGCTGTATTTTTAGATCTGGACTCCATTTATAGAGGCGAAAAAACCCTTTTCATTTCGTAGATTTTTTGGAGGACTGTGTGCACTTTCAACATGATCATGATGAATTTTCTCAAATTTGCAGGGAAGATCCATATCAGTCTAAATATCTCAGATCTGAAGTTACAGTGTGATCCCAAACCAGTAGCTCCTCATTTCACCCATTTTATCTCTCTTTCCTGCATAGTCAACAAGTTAACTTTCCTATTTGCAAAAGAGGGCAAATTACACTTCAACTCTTGCAATCCACTTGGAATTCACATCTTTGGATTTGGATCTAGTGGATTCAAGTGACTCTTTTGAATGTAAAGTTCCTCCACGACGTCTTACACATTAATTCTGATTTCTCATCATTAGATCTGATTAATTAAAATTTTTATTTCAAATTTTTATTTCCAAGCTTGATCTTTTACAAATTTTAGAGGTTCTCTGCATAAAAACCCTAATTTTTCATTTTGAGGAAATTAAGCTTGTGAAGTGCAAAATTTTAAGTGTTTGTTCCAGATCTGGTTTTTATTTCAAAATTGCAATTCAAATCTGTCTTTTTTTTCTAAAAATTCAGTGGTTAAAAAGGAAAACCCTAATTTTTAAGATCCTTCTATTTTTGACCTTTGACTGCTCATTTGACCAATCTAGACATCTCCAAATCGGTTGTTTTTTTGGATTCTGCATTAAAATTATTATATCTATCATTCCTAAAAAATTTGAAAAAAGTTGGTCGGACCTTGTGCACTTTCAACACTGTCCCTAGCTTTTTTTTCTCAAAATTTCGGGACACAGAATTGACTGTGTTTTTCTGTTTAAATCCAAGAAATTGGCATACTTTATCAATTCTCCCACTTCCTAAGGTCGACGAAAAATCCAAATTTTACTACTTTCATCTTTTAAATTAATTTTCATAAAAAGATCATAATTTTAGATCTTCTTTTCCATAAAATTAAGATTTTAATTAAGAGACTTTCAATGATGATTAATAAATTGGATTTACTTGCTCTTTCGCATATGATTACAATGTTTTTCGCATATATTTACTATAATCATGTGTTGGATAAGGGTTTCTTTCATTTCATGTTACTTCTCTTCATTCATAGCACCTTGTCATATTGTGTTGTTAGGATTTCCAAATTATTCTCTTTTCAAATAGATCTCAAAGCTTTCATGTATCATTTATGTTGCATTTGTTAGTATTATGAATATGTTGCATTGGTTTTGTCATTGATGTCAACACATATCAACACTTATCCTTCTGGAGATCTTTGGTTATGTTCACCGGCAAGTTCAGTGACTTATGTACAGTCATCGGTATTTGGTTCACTGGCAGGTTATATTGTTCATCGACACTGAGGATGACTTGGTACCATCTAGAGATCACTTGGTTATGTCGAAGACATGGTTTGGACACTTAGTTTTGGTGATTTGGTTATTGGTATAATCGGTTTGACATATTTGTTATTACTAGCAAATTGGTCTAGGTTATGGACTGACATGTGTTATCTATTCTAGATCAGGATGACACGTTATAAAGATGATTTAATCAATTGGTATTGTTGTAATTATTGTTGAGCCGACATGATGCATCACATCTTGACTTACTTGTTGTAATTGATTTATTGTAATATTCTTAGTGAGCCGACCTACACATTTGGTCTTAGGTTTTGGTATATATGTAAGATCCCAATTGTGAGATGTAAAATATATGTAAGGTTATGGTATTGTAACATGGTATGTGCGAATATTGAAGATCATATGAGAAGATCATAGAGAAGGTTCAAGGAAGGTTTGAAGGAGATAATCAGAGCTTAACCGGTACTGAATCCAACATTGGAGATTCTACTTTGAGCAATACATTATCATTGGATTTAATCATCCAATTGTAGTCAATGTGACTCCCATTTTGTGATTGAGCAGTGAGCTCTAGGCGGTTGGCCTTTCTGCATGTGCAGACCCCATTTGTATACACATACTATCTACAGTAGTATCATCTGATTGTGGGTAAGGTTTCCCACTGTGGTTTTTCCCCTTACAGGGTTTCCATGTACAAATCCTTGTGTTATGTGTTGTGGATGTTGTTTCTATTTCTATTTCATGCATTAAGTTTCACTGGTATTGATATTAACTGTTAATTTGTTAACCAACATTAAGTTTGGTTTACTAGTATTAAGTATCAAGTTTGGTTAGGTTATATTTGATTTGAAATTATTAGACAACTGATTCACCCCCCCCCCCCCCCACCCCTCTTAGTTGCCTAACAATTGGTATCAGAGCTAAGTCCTCTTTTTGTAAAAGTTTAACAACTTGAGGAGATTCTATTGCAACTAACTATTTCAGGAAGGACAGTATGAAACTTGATGGAACTAACTATGGTATATGGAAGATCAAAATGGAGACACATCTGAATTGCATTGGAAAAGACATATGGGATGTTACACAAAATGGCTATGTTGGTCCTACACCGAATCAATCTAATCCACCTACATTGGGTAATGATCAAGAGAATGATTGCAAAGCAAGAGAAACACTTTTGAGCACCTTATCAAGATCAACAAATCATGGGATTATCAGACCGATCTACTGCTAAAGCTATTTGGGATAAATTAGAGACATTAAATGAAGGAGATACCACTATCAAAATTGCAAAACTGGAATACTTCCGGGTCAGGTATGAAAATCTAAAAATGGAAGAAGATGAAATAATTTTTGCTTTTATGGAAAGGGTTAATGAAATTGTTTAAGGAATACAATGTTGTGGAGGTTCCTTAAATGAAGGTGAAATTGTTTCTAAAGTTTTAAGAGCATTGCCACCGACATACAAAATGAAAGTAATTGCTATTAATGAGTTAAGAACTATGCCTAATACATTAGTATCTAGAGATACCTTGGTTGGAAAATTTTCAGCATTTGAGCTTGAGGAATTTGGTCCTATTGCTACAATTAAGACAAATTTAGCCTTCAAAGCATCATCATCTGCAACATCTTCATCATCAGTTGATAAATTTGATTGGAAAGCACTTTATGCAAGAGAGCTTGAAGACATCAAGAGGGAAAATGAATAACTAGAAGAACTTGAAGCACTATTTGCAAGAAAAATGCCTAAAGGTCCTATTGGAAGTAAGTATGAAGGTAAAACACCCTTTAAATGTTTTAACTGCAATAAAGTTGGTCATATGGCATCTAGATGTCTTGATAGAAATGCAAGATTGAGAGAAGAAGCTAAAAGAACATATAAGCCTAACCCTGAATATCAGAGATACAGATTTAAGAAGAATAGAGACAAATCATGTTACGATGTTGATGAAAGAGTTACTGATGGTTTTGATGAAGAACCGATAGACAATGGATGGGATTTTGTTGCAATAACAGAAGATCAATTGACACCTACTGATCCACCGGTAGAGCAGGCCCTGGCAGCTAAAATTGAAGAAAAGGATGAATGGATTATAGATTCCAGATGTTCATATCATATGACTGGTGATAAAAGTAAATTCTTATCTTTTCAGGAATACAATGGAGGTCTAGTAAGATTTGGAGATGAGAAATCTTGTTTGATCAGAGGAAAAGGCACTATATCTTTTGATGGTAAGCACGATACTAACAATGTTTATTATGTTGAAGGCTTGAAGAATAATCTTTTGAGTGTTGGTCAATTAGTTGAAAAAGGATTTCAGCTACAATTCAAGAATGGTAAATGCAAAATCATGAATAGATCTGGTTTGGAGATTGCAACCGGTAATCAGACTAGAGGTAATATATTTCATTTGAATAACAATGAAAATACATGCTTGATTGCACATATTGATGAAAGTTGGTTATGGCATAAAAGACTTTGTCATGTGAATTTTGATTTCATTGTAAATATTAGTTCATCTAAGGCAGTAAGGGATTTACCTGAGATTGTAAAACCTCATAATCTGATATGTAAGAAATGTCAAATGGGAAAGCAAGTTAGAACAACTTTCAAGAGTATTTATGAGAAAACCAATGATGTTCTTGATTTAATTCATACTGACTTATGTGGTTCGGCAAGAACAAGAAGTCTACAAGGAGATAGATACTTTATGCTAATCATTGATGATTATTCTAGAACGTGTTGGGTTACTTTTCTTAGGGAGAAATCAGAAGCTTTTGGGAAATTCAAATTATTCAAGGCACTTGTAGAGAATGAAACTGGTAAGAAAATCAACTATTTAAGATTAGATCAAGGAGGTGAATTTACATCTAGGGTGTTCAATACATTTTGTGAAGTGAATGGAATTAGAAGACAACTATCAACACCCCAGACACCTCAACAAAATGGAGTTGTGGAAAGGAAGAACAAAATTATTCTGGATGCAACTAGAAGCATGATAACAGAAGCAAACCTACCTCATGTGTATTGGAGAGAAGTAGTGAATACAATGGTTTACACTTTCAACAACGTTCACATCAAAGGTGAAACCAGTAAGACACCCTATGAATTATGGTTTGGTAATATTCCTACTCTTAAGTACTTCAAAATATTTGGAGGCAAATGTTCCATTAGGAGAGATGAGTATATTGGTAAATTCGATCCTAGAAGTGATGAAGGAATATTTTTTGGTTATTCATCTAAGAGAAAAGCATATAGATGTTTTAATAAAAGATTGCAGAAAATCATTGAGAGTGCAAATGTGAAGATAGATGAACACTTTAGAAGAAATTCAAGGTCTATGGATTCTGAACTAGAAATTGAGATAATTACAAATGAACCTATACAGAGTGCACTAGTACAAAATGTTGATCCAGTCACACCGGCATCATCAGAGAATTCCATAGTGACTGATGAACAACAACAAGTGAACACACCCAGGTATGTAAGACTGAATCACTCTAAAAGTCAGATAATTGGGAATAAGTATAAAGGAGTTATGACAAGAGGAAGACTGAAAAATGAAGAGGTATGTTTAATTTCTCAAATTGAACCAGCATCTATTATTGAGGCATGTGAAGATAATCATTGGATTAAAGCTATGGAAGATGAATTGGAACAAATTGAAAAGAACAATACATGGACATTAGTTACTCGGCCTAAAAATAAAAATGTAATTGGAACTAAATGGGTATTCAAAAATAAACTTAATGAAGATGGTAAGGTAATAAGAAACAAAGTAAGATTAGTGTGTAAAGGCTATTCACATAAAGAGGGAATTGATTACAATGAAACCTTTGCACCGGTAGCTAGAATTGAGGCAGTCGGATTATTTCTTGCATTTGCAGCACACAAGAACTTTTAAGTATATCAAATGGATGTTAAATGTGCATTTTTGAATGATGATCTTGAAGAAGAAGTTTACATTGAACAACCTGACAGATTTTCATTGACAAATGATAAAGATATGGTTTGCAGATGAAGAAAAGCTTTATATGGATTGAATGAAGCTCCTAGAGTTTGGTATGCTAGATTGGACAAATATCTTTTGAATCTTGGTTACACTAAAGGTAATGCTGACAACAACTTATATTTCAAAGTGACCAATGAAGACATTTTGGTTATTGAAGTTTTTGTCGATGACATCATTTTTGGAGAAGATGGTTTGTGTAAAGACTTTTCTAATAAGATGTAGGAAGAATTTGAAATGTCTATGATTGGGGAGATAAAATTCTTTTTAGGATTGCAGATTTCACAGATTGATAAAGGTATATTCTTATGTCAATCAAAGTACTTGGAGGAATTACTGAAGAAATTTGGTATGAAAAACTCTAAATCGGTAAGTACTCATATGACTACAATTGATAAACTATCATTGAAGGATGATTCAGCTCCTATTAATTCGACAAGATACAAATCTATGATTGGAGGTTTACTATTTTTGACACAAACAAGACCTGATATAATGAATACAGTGTATATTGTTTCATTCAGAGTAATCCTAGAGAAAATCATGAATCAACAGTGAAAAGTATTTTCTGGTATTTACAAGGCACAACAAATCTTGGTTTATGGTATCCTAAAGATGACAGAAAGAGCACCACCGGTGGGGCATTCTTTCTTGGTAGTAGATTGATTTCATGGTTGAGCAAGAAATAGAATTGTACATCATTATCAATAGCATAATCAGAATATGTTGCAGCAATAATTAATTGTACTCGGGTATTATAGATTAAGCAAATGTTGAAGGACATAAAGGTAAAATGCAAAGAACCTATAATCATCTGTTGTGATAATTCAACATCAATTAATATATCTAAGAATTTGGTATTTCACTCTAAAACTAAACATGTTTCTATCAAATACAATTTTCTAAAAGAGAATGTTGAAGCAAAAGAAGTGAGATTGGTTTATGTGAATATTAAAGAGTAGATTGCAGATATCTTTACTAAGCCTTTGCCTAAGGAAATTTTTGAATATCTCAGAGAGTAGCTTGGGGTTATACCCTCACCAGTAGAGACTTAGACAGTTGATGCTTGGCATCAAACTGATAGAATCTACAAAGAAACCTTTTTCCGGCTTTGATGGAAGAGAGCTACTTCTCAGGGGGAGTAGTTGGTATTTAAATGGTTCTATGAATTGGTTGTATCTGGTATTTGTATTGCTTTGGCATTTGATGTCAAAGGGGGAGAGATATCTATGAAAAAACAAACATTATCTTTTGGAGAGAGATTATTCTTTGTTTTACTCTTTGCATTTGTATTTTGATTTCTGGTATTGATCTATTCTGGAGATTGTTGGTTTTTGGTTTTTGGCATTTCTGCTTTGGCACTTAGATGGTTTTTCCATCTTGTGTTGCCATCAATGCCAAAGGGGTAGATTGTTGGTATTATGAATGTTGCATTGGTTTTGTCATTGATGTCAACACTTATCAACACTTATCCTTCTGGAGATCTTTGGTTATGTTCACCGGCAAGTTCAGTGACTTACGTACAATCACCGGTATTTGGTTCATCGATAGGTTATATTATTCACCGACACTGAGGATGACTTGTTATCATCTAGAGATCACTTGGTTATGTCGAAGACATGGTTTGGACACTTAGTTTTGGTGATTTGGTTATTGGTCTAATCGGGTTGACATATTTGTTGTTACCGACAAATTGGTCTAGGTTATGGACTGACATGCGTTATCTATTCCAGATCAGCACGACACATTATGGAGATGATTTAATCAGTTGGTATTGTTGTAATTATTGTTGAGCCAACATGATGCATAGCATCTTGACTTACTTGTTGTAATTGATTTTATTGTAATATTCTTAGTGAGTCGACCTACACATTTGGTCTTAGGTTTTGGTATATATGTAAGATCCCAATTGTGAGATGTAAAATATATATGTAAGGTTATGGTATTGTAACATGGTATGTGGGAATATTGAAGATCATATGAGAAGACTATAGAAAAGGTTCAAGGAAGGTTTGAAGGAGATAATCAAAGCTTAACTGGTACTGAATCCAACATTGGAGATGCTACTTTGAGTAGTACATTATCATTGGATTTAATCATCCAATTGTAGTCAGTGTGACTCCCATCTTGTGATTGAGCAGTGAGCTCTAGGCGGTTGGCCTTTCTGCATGTGTAGACCCCATTTGTATACACATACTATCTGTAGTAGTATCATCGGATTGTGGGTAAGGTTTCCCACCGTGGTTTTTCCCCTTACAGGGTTTCCACGTACAAATCCCTGTGTTATGTGTTGTGGATATTATTTCTATTTCTGTTTCATGCATTAAGTTTCACTGGTATTGATATTAACTGTTAATCTGTTAACCAACATTAAGTTTGGTCTACTGTTATTAAGTATCAAGTTTGATTAAGTTATATTTGGGTTGAAATTATTAGATAACTGATTCACCCCCCTCCCCTCTCAGTTGCCTCCAGGTCCTAACAACATTATGGTGATGTTAACAAAATGCATTTCCTATGTTAATCACCTCAAAGCTTTTGTAGACCCTAAAACTAGGGATCCTAACCATTGTACCCCTCCTAGGGTACCTTCTGTGGATGAGATGAGACCTGATGCTTTGACCAATGATCTTTCTTAAAGAGAGAAAACATTGGAAAGTAAAATGGACCCATCTTCTTCTTCTACACATACCCTTGAGCAAGGGGGGCAAAATCAAAACATTACCATTCTTACATCTTTAGATCCTCCTTATTCTCCTAAGACTTGTCTCCAACATCAAAGTATATGTAGGGAGGATGATGTCATGCATTTTATTCATGACCTTTCCCCCCACATGGAAATAACTAAAAATGAGCTTTTAGATGATGAAGATGTTCATCCCAAATCTTCCAAAAAGGATAAGTTTGATAAAGGAAAAGAGATTGTAATTTCACATGATACTCCTCCTTCATCTTCAAATCCTTTTCTTCCCCTTTACACATTATATTTCAAAGAAATTCATGATCTTATTCCTCCATCTAGTCAATTGCAACATTCTTATAGTCGTGACTTTTATATACTAACAAAACAAGGTTTTAGAGGACAAGGAATTGGGAAATTTGAACAAGGAATTCATGTCCCTATAAACCCTCCTACACAAACTACTACAAAAGGCCTAGGAAATGATACTCCTCTTTCTATGAATGAATTCCTCAGGCTCCAAAACTTTATAAACTATCTTCAAAAACAACAAATCAAAAGAGCCTACAAGAATGCTTCTTCTTCAAAACATCCTTTTTGTTCATTTCATCAAACCTATGACCATAATGCTGATGATTTCCCTGATTTTCAAAAATCTATTCAAGATGGCATAGACAGTGGCAAAATTAGAGTTCTGGATAATAAATCTTCCTCTTCTAACAAACCTTCTCTATGTCAAGACCATATTTATCTCCCTAAAAGATTGTCTGCAAGAATCTATTGGAGATTGAAGTATGATAAGAACATTTCCTTCCCTCCTCAAAATAAAAACAAAAATCTTAAGCGAATTTATCTCATGATATATCTAGCTGTCTTTCTTGACATAAAAATAGTGCCTTAGCACTTTCTTTCTCTTCATGTTGCTCCTCACCCTATTACATAAATAGTCAAATTAATTGGGGGCTTTTCATCATTTGTGGTGGTGTTGTTTCAATTTTAAATACTTTGGGGTAGCAACATGAAGTCTACTTCTCCTCCTTCTTTCTATGTTTTTGATTAAGTAAAAGTAGGTTTTAAGGGACTCGAAACCCACTTACATATCAAAAAGAAAAGCATTAGAGAAACAAGAGAGGATAGAACAAAGAGAGAAAGGCTACAAAAGAACAACACAAAAGACAACAGCCAGAGAAAAGAACAAGAAAAGACCAGGGAGAAACTAGCACACCTATAACATAACTAGAGCATTTAGGTGAAAATATTTATGGTCTCCTTAGCATCCTTGACAAGCATCATCATCGCATTTGTCACCTCTTTAAGGTCTTTACTTTACTGCACCTGTTGATTACCTTTGGTCTTCAACTCCTGCTCTTTAGCATTTTGCCTAGTTCTTCATCTGGAAGAATGTTGGACAGAGCTAGAACCCGACTCATCATTAACAATCACAATGTCTTTATTCTGCTTATCCTTCTACAGGAAAGCAACCAACACATTCATATTTTGGGAAGACACCTTCAACACAACCAAGCTATGCTCCATGAATTTCCTCAAAGCACTCTTGGTTTTTTGAATCCTATTGTTTATCAGTTCATTATCAGACTCACCCTTATCTTTGAGAGTCCTCACCACATCCTCCAGGTGTTTCAAATCTCCCTTTATGATCTTACCTTCCAACTAGTCCAAAATTTATTTTTCATCCTCTGCTTCACTATTATCCTTGGAATTTTCCTCTTTTCCTTAACCACATTATCAATTTTGAGCTCCGACTCTCTCTATTTTTCCTGAATGTTGGTAATATTATCAACCACGCACTTCTGGAAATTAAACATTTCCAGAGAGTTGTTTCTAGTAGCATTCAGAATAGTATCCACATCCTCCATGTCCTGGGTAGAATCCTCAGACCTCGAGTTTCCCTCCTCCATATTATTCTAAACCTCCTCCTTGTTGTCCATATCATAGGGACTCTCCTTCTCCTCTGACTCATCAAAATCCTCTTTAACCTACTCATTATCCTTGTCTCTTTCCTCACCCTCCACCTCCTTCTCCTACTCATTCGTCGCCACTTTTTCCACCTCCTTCTCTTGCTCCTGCTTGGAATCAACCATCTCTTCAGTGTCTTCTTCATCTGTCTTACTAACCCTCAATTTCTTTTTAGGGGGAGTATTGGTAGAATCTTCATCAGACTCAAAGTTGTCATAATCCTTAGAGATATGGGCATTCTCCATAAAGGGATTATCCTTATTAGCCTTAACTTTATAAGATACTCATAAATTAACAGAATAAGACCTTGGTGGGCAATGGGGTAGGAATTGGGTTTCTTAGCATGGTCAGTCAGAATATCATTAAGGGAGGAGGCCAGATAGAAGGGCAAAGATATCTTAGAGCCATGGCAAAAGTGATTAAGGATAACAAAGTGATAATTATAGACTTTCAAAAACCTACCATCAACAGTAAGATAATCCATTAACACTTTCAATATTTTTTGCCAAAAGGATTTTACCTGGTTAGGGAGATAATAGGATATATTATCCTTTTTGGCAAGGCGAGCCCTTTCTTCTTCATTCTTGGGGAATTTTTTTATGGCTTCCATCGAGAACTTACGATCTCTATAAAACTTGATGCCATCCTTCTGCAAACCAGTCACCTCAACCACCAAATCTTCATCCACTCTCAGGTCTGACCAAACAAAGTAACTCTGTTATTTTTCCGACCCTTGGCAAAACCATGGGATACAAACTTCTTGCTTCCATGCAATTTCTCCATATAATCAGTGAAGCCATTTTTATGCAGCCTTCTCCAAATTTTCCTTTCACCCTTCCAACTTTCACAACTAGTGGGCTCATTACGGTTGAGATTTCCTCCCATAATGTAGTAGTTGTTCAAATCAAAACCCTCAGGGGAGCACAAACTGACCAGATGCTGAAGAACAGAGAAGCTGGAGTCAAAAACCAAGGTAAATTTCTCGTTATATAAGTAGCCCTTTAAAACATGCAAATTAACCCAGTACTTAATATGATAAGGCCCTTCACACCTATACTTATTAGCGCAACGCCTAAGATAGGTCATCATCTGACAATCCGCCTCACTCCAAACTCTATCATTGAAGTCCGAACCAAAAAGGGTAATAATGAGATTAATATGTACCATTGATTCTGTCGTAAAATAATTTCTCTCGGACTTTGTTCTTACATGATGACTCTCTGATATAATTAGCATCTTCTGCTAAAATGACCCCCTCATTGACTAACAAATTGGCTACCCTATTACCTTCCCTAAAGGTATGGGTAATAACCACACTATCACAAGCATCTAACATTTTTTTTGCCTTATCAATGATATTTTGGATATTCCAAGAAGGGGAACTAATACCTTTAATAGCCTGAATTATATTAAGGGAATCCCCCTCCAGCCAAATTCTTTTAAAATTGAAGCCCTGAGCAAGCTGAAGACATTTTAACATTGCTAGAGCTTCTTCAACATGGTTGTTTTGAATTCCAAAGGGAGAAGTAATCGCATCAACACAAAAGCCATGAGAGTTTCTGATAACACCTCCCCCTCCAGCATTACCTAGATTTCCTTTAGCTGCACCATCAAAGTTCACCTTCTTCCAATCATGAGGAGGGAACCTCCAAACCACATTATCTCTTCTACTCTTTAGATCAGACTTCCAAACCTTATTCATTAATTTCCATTCTGTTAGAATCCTTTTCTCATTATCATTCATATCAATATAACTACACTGCTTGTTTCTATTATGGATGGTGTTGATGTTTTCTTTAATAGCCCTACAAATCTTTTCATATACCACCTGAGAAGAACACTTAGTCTCCCTAAAAATTCTATTATTTCTCTCCTTCCAAATATTCCAACAGGTCATAGGAAGAAAAAGGACCAAAGGGTCTTAATGATGGGAAGCTTGGTAGGGAAAATCCAATGCCAAAGGACTTCCTTAAAACTATTCTGCATAACCCAATCAACTTTCCATTGCGTCCACACTTTACCCCAGATTTCCCAGGTAAAAGAATAGTGAATGAACAAATGATCCATAGACTCAGGCTCTTTCTAACATAACTCACACTCCTTCTTTCTATGTTTCTCTCTATCTTTGTGCATTATTCATTATATAATATCCTTTCTTGCGTAGAGTTATTCTTATGTGAGAATATAAGCGTTCTTTAGTTTTCCTCTTTGCTTGGAGAGGGGCATCTTTAATGAATAATGCACTTCTTATCTTTTCTTCACTCTCTTGAAAGACTTACCTCTTTTATGGTTTCGATTATTCACAAGTATGATATGACCCTTAGCTTAGAATGACCTCTTGAGAAGTATGTATCCCTTCCTTGAGAGGATTTGTTCCATTAGGAAGGTATATCACTTGGAAATAATCACCATCAAAATATGTGTAATGTTTCTCCTCATTTGGGGGCAAGGATTTTTTCTCCTTTCTCTTTCTTTTTATCTCATGTATCACTATTTCCTTTAGGGGCTGCATTTTTCATATGTATGCTCTTATGATTAATCCCCCTTAGGTAATATGTGATACTCTTTGTCTCTTCTCTTAGAAGATTACCACTTCTTGAGACATGTATTTTACATATATGAATATATTTTCTTGCATGCAAGTACATTATGTATTTAATTATGTTTAATCTATCTCTGGAAGATTGTGTAAGTTATTCTCATTGTCCCTACACTTGGGTCAATGATCCCTCTCTCTCTCTTTCTCTATGTATCCAGTTTGCCCTATCATGTGGGTGGTGTGAGTTTTATTACTTGATGTCATTCCTTGTGCGCAGTTGTTGGTTGTTGGCTTAAGGATTCTCTCTTATACAAGAAGTATAAGTCCTTGACTATAACCTCTTTTACACTTGGTAATGAACATATATAATAAGATCACCCATCCCTCTTGGGAGCTACAAGTGCATCATCCTTCATAAAGAATCCATTTCACTTAGCAGTAGGAGGAAGGATTGAATTCTTTCTCTCTTCTTTGCTTTATTGTAGAAGATGTTATGTTTGTCTAAGACAACTCCTCTTGGGGAGTAGATGTCTTTTGAACAAAGATCTCTTCTCCTCCAAGGATCTCCTTTACACTTACAACAAGATATCTCTTTTCAACTATCTTATCTTGGCTTGAAGAGTATTCCCTCTCTTGCTTGGATTTATGATGTTGTTACATAGTGGATATCTTCTTTGTGATGATTGTAGGTATCCTTGTTCTACTTTCCTTAAGATATCAACATCAACCTATTTTGATATCTGAAGAGGGGGGGCACCCACACTACTCCTTTGTACTATATTTCTCTCGTGCATTGTATAGTGGGACATTCTTGGAACTAGAGGGTAGCCTCTTAGAGTAAGATTTCATTACTTTTCTTTTGTACAGTGGGAAATTCTTGGAACTAGAGGGCAACCTCTTAGAGCAAGATGTCATCACTTTTCTCTTATACAGTGGGTCATTCTCAGAACCAGAGCACAAACTCTTAGAGAGAGATGACGCTTCTTTTTCTTGGTATAATGGGTCATTCTCAGAACCAGAGCATAGACTCTTAGAGCGAGATTTCTTCACTTCTTCTTTTCTTGTACAATGTGTTATTCTTGGAACCAGAGCATTGACTCTTAGAGCTAGACGATGTCACTTTTCTCTTATGCAAGGTGATTATTCTCAGAACCAGAGCACAAAATCTTAGAGTGAGATGTCACTCCTTTCTTGACACTTGTAACATACATTCTATATATGTTGTAGCATACCCAGGCATAGACTCCTATGAGGCACTTTGAACCTCACTTGCACACATGCGCTTGAGGTTAGGTGGAACTAATGGTGTTCTCACTCTCCTCCCTTACATGGATCACCCAGACAGACTCTGGGGGCTAGATTTCCATGTCCCTCTTTCCATGGATCACCTAGTTGTAGGGGTGAGATGTCCATGGTCTCTTTCTTGTTCACTTTTCTTCTCATGGATCACCAAAGTGTGTATTCATGTTCTCTCTCTTCTTCCTCTCATCAACCCATAGTTTTACTATTGATGGTTCATGGATGATGCCAACTTTTCTCTTTTATATGACCACTTGTGTTTATATAGTGGCATTGGTCTTTTTGTTTCAATCAGTTGTTGATATATTTGAGTGTCAAGGTCTCTTTGGCTAGTTGGTTTGTCATCTTGTATCTTGTTTTTGTCTTATGTCTTTTGTGCTTTGTTTATGTGCCTTTCTCTTTTTTGTTTTGTGTGCTGTTGCATATGTTTGAGCAAGTTAAGATCCTAAGATTGGGGGCTTTTGTTCCTCAAAATTAGTGACTTCTTATACTCCTTGTGGTGTTTCTCTGTGTCCCTCATATTCATCTCTCTCCTTCTTCTACTTTACCGATAGTATTGGCATAAACCATACTCCCACTAAAGTGGGGGCTAAATGTAGTGTCATAAAATTACAACCCTATTAATTTTAACCACATTTGAGGCCCTCACCTTGGCGACAAAATATCTTTCCTTGACCAAGACCTCTTCCTACACTTTCACCCCATGAACCTTTCCTATTTGAGCCCTAAGGTAGTCTCAGGACCCTATTCGTGCCCCAAGATAGGCCAGAATAGGGGCGTGGCACCTCTATTCCCCCTAGGTCAAGGGTGTGGTGCCCCTGTCCCCACCTCTTAGGGTGGCCCTAAGATAGGTCTTCCCAACCCCTTTTTGTGCAATTTGTTCTTCGGGGATTGCACTCCTCTTTGTCGGCCTTCGGTGGATGAAAATTAATCCTCTAGGCATGTATAGAAGGAGATTCAATTCCCTCATTTGATATACGTGATACATGAGAAAGATAAGGATAAGAAAAATTCAAGCAAAAGGTCTTCATCAAGCATTCAAGCCTTCAAGCATCCATCAAGTTCCCTTCTTCATTCATCCATTGGAGAAACATTACAACATTCATTTGCAAGCATGTGTGTATTTTAGGGTTTTGTCATGTTACATGCCATTTCATGCAACACATGTGATTCCATTCAAGAAGCAAAGCGATCATCATGGACAAATTGAAGATCTACAAGGTATACATTTCCATTGTTTACATTCAAGCATTTGCAATTACTTTCTTTCAAGGTTGATTCCTCAACCAGGGTTTGACTAAGGCAAACCCCTATCCACAACCTTTCTTCCCATCTTTTCTATGTGTAGGTTGCAGGTGCGTAGCTTTATTTTCAAATCTGGACTCTATTTACAGAGGTGGAAAAACCCTTTTCATTTCGCGGATTTTTCGGAGGACTATGTGCACTTTCAACACGGTCATGATGAATTTTCTCCAAATTTGCAGGGCAGATTCGTATCAGTCTAAATATCTCATATCAGATGTTACAATGTGATCCCGAATTGGTATCTCCTCATTTCACCCATTTTATCTATCTTTTTTGCATAGTCAACAAGTTAAGTTTCCCATTTGCAAAAGAGGGCAAATTACACTTCAACTCTTGCAATCCACTTGGAATTCACATCTTTGGATTTGGATCTAGTGGATTCAAGCCCCTCTTTTGAATGTAAAGTTCCTCCAAGTAAAAATCATTCTAGTGACTTCCATTCTCTCTCCTAGATGGGGAGTCACTAGGGTTCAATTTTCCACTTTACAAAGATAAAGGTTGAAACCTCAATATACCAACAATCTAATTTTATATCAATGATTGAAGAATGGCATGATTCAATTTGTGATGTTTTTACCTTGATGGAGTATGATGATGACATAGATTCAAGACATTAAATGCTACAATATAGGGTTGGCAAGTGTATTCAAGTGTACTCTAGTACTGAAGACTTCAAATATACTAAAAGAAAAGGTACAACCAGTCCCAAAAATCTTTAATTAAGGACAAAACTATATATATTTCTACTCATAAGTTAGCTACCTATAATCATGAAAAAGTAGCTGAAATCTACTCTCTAATTAATGGTTTATAAGATGCAAAAGTTAGACATATTATTTCTGATAATGCATCCTATGAGAGGATTGAATTTGCAAAATTTGGGAGAGTGACATTAAATCACTCCCAAAGAATGAAAGAGAGTTAGTTGGTGAAGGCAAGGGCTTCATCTTCAACATGATTGTGATTCACACTACTTCATAGATGATGAGAAGAATGAGCTCTTTATAATGTGTGAAAAATTAAGGTTTTACCCTTACGTGTAGTAAAACCATTATTTTTTGCTTAGAGACCATTACATTATGGAAAGATGGAATCTGATAGATCTAAACCTAAAGGACAAAGATTCTGATTAGATTCCAAGGGTTTTAGGTTTCCCTCTTCTTTCCCTTTAAATTGAATTGATTTTATTAATAACATTTGAAATTAGGGTAAATGTGTGTAAATTGATGCAATTGTGCATAAATAGTGAGCTATAGTCATTGAATAGAGCCACAAACCTAGATCTGAGTAGTAAGTTAGTGTTTTGATATGTTCCTAGTGTAATGGTGAAAAATTAGGGTTTCCACCATAAGATATATGAAAATCACTAATTTTTCTTGGGATGACCATTAAATTTAAAAGAGGGGTGAAACCCAATAGATTCAGTCACAAACCAAAAATATAAGCATTGAATGTGGATTGGATTTCAAGGGAGTTGATTTGTTTTCCGTCTTTTGTGAGTTGAATTTCTGAAATTAGGGTAAAGTGTTGAAAATGAATGTAAAAATGCAGAAACAGTGAGCTACAGTCTTCAAATTGAGGCACACACCTGGATTTGAGTAGTATCAAAGATTCAGATCTGATCCCTAAAAAGCTCCAAAAATGTCGAGACCAGAATGCCCGCTGCTCTGGTCCTTCGAACTTTTCCCACACCAAAGGGGGATTGATTCATCATTGCCAATAATGCCTATTCTAAAGATCTCAACTTCGTACTTGTTTCCTTATACACACAAAAAGAAAGGGAAATAGGTTGGGGATAGGGTCTTGCCTAAGTCAAATCCTGGTTAAGGAATTATCCTTGATTGAAATATTACAAATACTATAACAAATAATGTAAAGATATACCTCTGATCTGTAATGAATAATAATGATGATTTGCTTCTTGAATGTAATCACATACATTGTATGAAATGAAATGAACATGATAAAACCCTAATCACACACACATGCTTGCATATGAATGGTGTAATGTTGCTCTACAATTGATGAATGAAGAATGCAACCTTGAAGACCTCTATAAATTCTTGATGATGAATACGTCGATGCTTGAATGCTTGATAATTATAATTTTGCCCCTATATCATGATCTCCTTACTGTTGTATATCAAAATGAGAGGGAAAAAACTCCTTATATACTTTCCTGTCAAAAAATGCGTTAATTTTTCAACCTAGACTGACATGGGGAGGGGTTTCCAACCTAAATTTGAGAATGCAAGAGGGAGTTAAAGAGCTGCCCAATTAAGGAAGACTAAAGTGTGGTGTTTTGATCCCAGTGAGGACAAAGGCATCACGCTATGGTGCTATCCTATTTTGGGGGTGAGACAAGGAGTTATGTAGTGAATGAAGTGAAGACAAGGCTAAATTTTCATGGTATAAGCATAATTGATCCTTAATTGAGCATTGGGGGACACACACTAAGGCGAGGGACCAAAATGTGGACTAAATTATAAGGGAGTACAATTTAGGATGCTACATTTAGCCCCCACTTTAGAGTGATATGAGCTTGCACAAATACTCATGGTAAAGTAGATAGAAAAGGGATGAAGAAGAGGAGAAATGAGGAGAAAAATCTTAAGGAGTATAAGAAATCACTAATTTTGAGGAACTTAGCTCCAAATCTTAGGATCTTAACTCACTCAAACATAGGCAAGGGCACACAAAAAAGAAAAAAAGAAAAAGTCAAAAAAAGACAAGAAGGCACACAAAGGCAAAAAACACAAAAAGACAAACATAAAAGCTAAAGATCAAAACAAAACCTCAAGTCAACTAGCCAAAGAGACCTCGATATCAAAATATCTCAACAATTAATATTATTCTTGAAAAATGCCATCTCACAAACATAAGTGATCACATAAAAGAGAAAAGCCAACATCATCCATGAACTATCAATAATAAAGCTATGAGTTCATGAGAAGAAGAAGAGAGAAAATGAATACACAATAGATGTATTTTCCAAGTGATCTATGAGAAGAATGATGAGAAAGGACATAGATACCTTGCTCATAGATTTTTTTTTTTTTTTTCTATCTAGGTGATCCATGTTGGGGAGGAGAATAGGAACATTCTAGCCTTGTTCTGCTAGTTCCACTTATCCTTGTGCGTGAGTGCAAGTGATGTCTAGTTTCAAGTATATAGCACCCCATTTTTTAGTGTGCATCAACTTGTTTAAGACATGTAATGTAAATTTAAATGCCAAGAGGTAAATATCTAGCTTTGGGAACATCTCCCTCTAAGAGTTTCCTCTGGTTCCGAGAATTTGTAACCCCGATTGAAATAGATACATGCCTGGTTTTGAGGACATCCTATGTAAGAGTTTCTTTTCTCTGGTTTTGGTGATGTGTAACCTCTCTTAATACGTATATCAATGTTTCTTCTGGCTTTAGGTGTGAAGCATCTCTCTCTAAGAGTTTGTTTACTTTGGTTTTGAGAATGAACACCCCGTTTAAGACATGCAAAAATATAGTACAATATGGTACAAAGGGAGCGATGTGGGTGCTCCCCCTTAATATGTCAACATAGCCCTATGTTGATGTCCTAAGGAAGATAGAAACAAGGATACCTAACCTTCAACACCAAGGAGATATCCTTTAGGCAACAATATCATAAATCCAAGCTAAAGAAGGAATACTCTTATAAGCAAGGATAAGATAGTTGAAAAGAGATCTCTAACAACAAGTGTAAAGTAGATCCTTGGAGGATAAGAGATATTTTCTCAAAACACATCTACCTCCAAGATGAGTTTCTTGAACAAACATAACATCTACCAAAATAAATGAAGGGGAGCATGAATTTGTACCTTCCTCCCATTACTAGGTGAAAGAGATTCTTGATGAAGGATGATACACTTTTGGCCCAATGAGAGGGGTAAGTTTATAATAGATGTACATTGACAATTGAAGAAGAGGTTGTAGCCAAGGACTTACACCTCTTGCGTAAGAGAGAATCCTTGAGCAACAACAACTTCACAGAAGGAATGGCATCAAATTGGAAGCAAACACCACTCAACAAAGGAAAAGTAGATCCTTAGAGAGGAGAGAAAGAGAAAGAAGTCATTACCCCCCAAGTGTAAGGTCAATGAGAATAATTACACAACTTCTAAGGAGATATTAAACATAAGAAAATTCACAATGTACTCACATGAATTAATATTAAATGCAAGAGAAGACATTAATATATGTAAAATGCAGCTCTAAGAAGAGGTAATCTTCCAAGAGAGAGAGAGAGAGAGAGAGAGAGAGAAAGAAATATCACAGATTCCCCCTAAGGAGGGATTAGTCATAAGAGACATATCATTATATACAAGGAAGGATATCAACATATGAAAAATTCAACCCCTAAAGGGAATAGTGATACATTTGATATAAAGGGAGAAAGGGAAAATTGTCATCCTTGCTCCCCAAGCAAGAAGACAATGATAGATTAGGGGGAAGCATCACACATTTCCTTAGGAGATATTATCATAAGAGACATTCTATTTAAAACAAATAATAAGTCCCATTTAAGGAACACATATGCATTCACATGAAAATAAACTCCATGCAAGAAAGCACATAAAGTTATGAAGAATTAAATCCATAAAGGAAATGGTAAAACTTTAAATATAAAGGATATGATAGAGGTAAAAGAGAATCATGTTGCTACCCCAAGATATTTGAAATTGAAAAATCACCACCTCTAATGAAAAATAGCCCCCAATTGAGTTAACTATTTGTGTCATAGGCTAAGGAGTAACATGAGGATGAAAGGAGTGCTAAGGAACTACCTTTTCACCAAGAAAGAGAGCAATATCTGTTGAAAGATATATACAAGCAAGATCGTATTATTCTTGAACAAATTCCTTAAATGCTTTAGACTTTTGAAGAGAATGAGAACCACCATGATGAAAAAGACAATATACACTACCTTCTTAATGCTTAGTGCCAAACTTCACAAAAGGAAGAACAACATTCTTGTCATACTTCAATTTCCAAAAGATTCTAGTTACTAATTATTATTGATCATCAATAGGTGTAGAATTATTCTTTTGTGATGTATGATTATAATTGTTAGAAGAAGAAGGTTTGTCATCCATGATTTTAACTTTACCATGATCAATAAGTCCTTTCATTGCATTTTAAAAATCAGAACAATCATTAGCATGATGATCATGAGTTTGATGAAATGTACAAAAAGGAGTTTTTAAAGAAGAAGCACTTTTAGCTACATGGATGTCTTTTTGTCTTGCAAGATGGTATTTGAAATTTTGAATCATAAGGAGGTCATTCATAGGATATTTATTGTCATTTCCTAGGGCTTCTATGGTAATTTGTGTAGGAGGGTTTATAGGAACTTTAATTCCTTATTCAAATTTTCCAAGTCCTTGTCCTCTATAACCTTGGTTTGATATTATGTTAAAGCCTCCCCTATATGAATCTTTTAATTGATAAGGTCAACGAACATTATAATAAATTTATTTGAAATTTGTAGTGTAAGGATGTTTAGAAGGAATGAAAGGAATAGTAGATGAAGACGAAATATCTTGTGGAGGAGTATTTTCCTTTCTTTCATCATGCATATACTCTTTGGTAGATTGGGAAGGAATATCCTTATCATCTAAGGCCTCATATTTACTTAATGTTATGTGGGGAGAGTGATCATGAATGAAATGCATGACATCATATTCTCTACAAATGTTTTGATGATTAAGATAGGCTCTAGGAGAATAAGGAGGATCTAGAGAGATGGAAACACCAATATTTTGATCTTGCCCCCCTTGCGCTAGGATGTGTATGAGAAGAATATGAGGCCATGTTTCTCTTCAATGTTTTCTCTCCATTAGAGAGATCATTGATATGAGTATTAGCTCTGTCTTCATTCACATTAGATACCCTAGGGGAGGTACAAGTATTAGGTTTTCCATTAGCATCTCTAGAATTGGGATCTACAAAAGCTTTGAGACGATTTATATATGAAATGCACTTTCCTAAAAACATCACCCTAGAACAACATGCACTATAAATGAAAGCTTTGAGATCAAATTTATTGGAAGGAAAGAATTTCGAAAGTCTAAAAGCATAATATGCCAAAGTGATATGAATGAAAAGAAGCATTGTGAAATGAAATAAGCCATCATCCAGCACATGATTTTGGTGAATATAATTGATAAGAAAAGTAATCATATGTGAAATTGCAAATAAATCAGATCTATTAAGTTCCATAATGAATGTTGAAAATTAATGTGAAAAGTGAAGCAATCAACAAATCAAATTAACCAAAATAAATTAGGGTTTTTATAATTTAAACCTCTAAATTTATATAATTTGATTAAAATGGGATCTATAAATTTGAGTTTAAATGTTGAAATTTGAAAATTAAACAATGCCATTTTTTTTTAATATGATTGTTCAATTGATTAAGAAAATAGAGATAAATGCAATCCACTAATGAATTTAAATTTAAAAATTAGGGTTTTGTGAAAATAACCTCTTAATTTTTAAAATTAATTTGAAATTGGATCTAAGATTACAATTTTTAATTTGAATTATATATGAAATAATTCATTCAAAAATTAGACAACCCACAAGTTCAATTTTAAATTTAAAAATTAGGGTTTTTGAAATTAACTTCTAAGTTTTTTTATTTAATTTGAAATTAAACTTGTAAGTGAAAGTTTGAATGTTGAAATTAGAAAACACTCATATATGAGAACATAAATTAGAGTTAGATTTGTAAGACGTCAAGTTCACCAAAATGTAATGGTGAAAAATTGGGGTTTCCACCATAAGATGTATGAAAACCACTAATTTTTGCTTGGGATGACCATTACATTCAAAAGAGGGGTGAAACCCAATAGATTCAATCACAAACCAAAAAGATAAGGACTGAATGCTGATTATATTTTAAGGGCGTTGATTTGTTTGTCCTCTTTTGTGAGTTGAACTATTGAAATTAGGGTAAAGTGCTGAAAATAAAGGTAAAAATGTAGAAACAGTGAGCTACAATCATCGGATTCAGGCATGCACTTGGATCTGAGCAGTATAAGCAGATTCAAATCTGATCCCTGAAAAATCTATAATATGTCAAGATCAGAATGCTCATCGCTTTGGTCCTCCAAAATTTTTGCACACCATAAGGGGATTGATTCATCATTGTAAATAATGCCTAGTTTGAAGATCGCAACTTCGTACCTGTTTCCTACACAAAAAAAAAAGGGAAATAGGTTGGTAATAGGGGCTTGCCTAAGTCAAACCCCGATTAAGGAATTGACCTTGATTGAAATATTGTAAATATTGAAATAAATAATGGAAAGATATACCTCAGATCTGCAATGGCTAATAAGGATGCTTTGCTTCTTGAATGTAATGACATATGTTGTATGAAATGGCATGAATATGAAAAAACCCTAATCACACTTTTTCTTGCATATGAATGGTGTAATGTTTCTCCACAATTGATGAATGAAGAATACAACCTTGAAGACCTCTAGAAATGCTTGATGATGAATACTTCAATTCTTGAATGCTTGATGATTATAATTTCACCCTTGTATCATGATCTCCTTATTGTTGTATATCAAAATGAGAGGGGAAAACCTCCTTATATACTTTCATGTCAAAAAAAGTTTTAATATTCCTACCTAGGCTGACACAGGGAGGGGTTTCTCGCTCAAATTTGAGAATGCAAGAGGGGGCCAATTAAGGGGGACCAAAGCGTGGCACTCTAGTCCCAATGAGAACCAAAGCACCATGCTCTAGTCCTACCCTATTTTGGGACTGAGACAAGGGATTATGAAATGAATGAAGTGAAGACAAGGCCAAATTTGCATGGTATAAGCATAATTAAGCCTTAATTAAGAATTGGGGGATGCACACTAAGGTGAGGGCCCAAAATGTGGACTAAATTGTAAGGGAGTATAATTTAGGATGCTACTCCCAGAAGGTCAACCTAAATTATCAGGACCGGAATGCTCGTTGCTCTGGTCCTCTGAACTTTTCATCATCCAAAAGGGAATTTGTTTGTCTCTGCAAATAATGTTGATCCTAAAAGTTGCGTCTTTGTACAGTTTTTGCACAAGGTAGAGAAGGCAAAATGGTTGGGAATAGGGGCTTGCCTTAGGTCAAACCCTAATTTTGGAATTAACCATGAAATAGAATTGAAATGTAAATGAAGTGTTGGAATGGAAATGATTTCCTTTCAAGGAAAATTCTAAAAAAATGTTTAAAACACAAATGATATACCTCCTTATGAATTTTTGTTTGTCTACATGAGGAATTAGGGTTTCATGTAGATAGTCTTCATAAAACATAGAACATGAATTTCATCTTCAATGCTTATATCTTCACTTTACTTCTCCTCCAATTCTTGAAAGAAGACTGATTGCTTTCTCACTTGAATTTATTGGATCTCAAGAGTGGATTATGAATTTTAATTGATTGTGTGTGATTTCAAAATGAGAGGGGTAGACCTCCTTTTATACTTTCTAGTTTAAAACAAATTAATATTTTGACCCGAGACGACACGGTATCTAGGTTCCCACTCAAATTATGTTACCATTTAGAGGCCCCAAAATAAGCCCTTTTTAAGAGGACCAGGGCGCTAGCACCCTGGTCTTGGACATGAAAGGCCCATGATCTTGGGGATAAAAGTGCAAAACGTGAAAACTTGAGTGAAAATGCATAGTGTGAGTAGAATCAAGGCTTCAATCAGACTTTAGAGGGTGAACACCAAGTTGAGGGCCCAAGTGAGGATAAAATTGCAAGGGAGTACAATTTAGTACACTACACTCTCTAACATACAAAATTTTGAATTTTTAGTTGATTTTAACAATTTCATTAAGGTGTATCATGATTTTATGGGTGATACGTTTAGTGGATCAACCACTCATGGTTTGAATTTGGGAATTAATGGAGACAACTACAATGCAACTATGGATTTGTCACCTATTTCATATGCTTATGCAATTGTTTATTGGTTGGTTTGTGACATAATTTTTATGGATTCATGGTTGACACATGGCTGTCCTACAAGGTTTTATATTGCATTTTTCAGATTTATCTAGGTCTACATTAGTTTTTTAGGTTATATTAGAGTGTGTGGAGATATTTTCACTTGATAGGTAAGGCGTATGAGATAGGTTTATTTTTTATGCGTGGGTATGCAAAGATCATTGACTTCATTTTCTTGTTGTTATTCTAATTTATAATTATAATGGGGTGAAATTAGGGTTTCCACCATAGAAGGAAGAACCTGCTAATTTATGAATTAGGGACCATTACATTAGGAAAGATAGGAATTAGATAAATCTAGACCTAAGAGGTCTAAATTCTGATCTAATACTAGGGTTTTTTTGGATGATTCTCTTATTTTTCCTTAAGTTGAATTGAATTGTTGAATTTGCTAAAATTAAGATAAATATACTGGAATTTATGTAAAAAATGCATGAATAGTAAGCTACTTGGGTCTAAGGATTGTAAGAGGATTCAGATCTGTTCCCAAAAGGAGTTCCTGATTTGTCGAGACCAATGTGATGGTCGCTTTGGTCCTCTAAAATTTTCACACTGTAATGGGGGATCGATTCATCTTTGTAGATAAAGCTTATCCCAAAGATCATAGCTCTATACATGTTCCTACGCATGCTAGAGAAGGTAAATAGATTGGGAATAGGGGTTTGCCTTAGGTCAAACACTGATTTTGGAATTAACCATGAAATATAAATAAAACATGATTGAATTGCAGTAAAGGAAATATTCTCCTTTTGAGGGAGATGTTGAATAATGTCTGAAACACATATAATAGAGCTCCTTGTGAAGTTTTGTTTGTCTCCATGTAGAATTAGGGTTTCATGAAGTGTTCAATACCATAGAACATGAATGTCAACTCCAATTCCGAATCTTGACCTTATCTCTACTCTGATGCTTGAATGAAGACTAATTTCTTTCTTTCTTGAACTTGACTGCTTGATTGCTTGATTTTAGATTGAATTTCATGTGTGTGGATGATCAAATGAGAGGCATAGACCTCCTTTTATGTCAAAAAATTAAAAACAATTTAATTTTTTGACATGAGCTAACACAAAGTTGGAATTCTTGCTCACATTTAATGACCATTAAGGGGCCAAAATTTGGGTCCTATTTAGGAGGATCACGGTGCAACACCTTGAACCTGCCCAATCAAAGCCCAAATTTGAGGGGTATGATGATATGTGTATTAAAAATGGTGACAAATTTGCATAGCATGAGAAAAATTAGGTCCCATTCAAGCCTCAGAGCATGAACGCCAAGGTGAGGGCTCAAATGAAAACAAAATTGTAAGTGAGTAAAATTTAGGATGGTACATTTAGCCCCCACTTTAGCGGGAGTATGAGACTTAGCATACTCTTGGTAAAGTACAAAGGTTTACATTGAAAGGCTCCTATCAATATGCTAAGGAGGCAAGACACACTAAGCCCCCAGTGGACTTTAGGTATCTTACTGCTTCAAGATCAAGATAAAAGGAACATCATAAGAAAGAGAGAAAAGAGAGCCATGACTAATAGTATAGTAAGGTTCACTTACTATGAGTCATGGAAAGAAAAAATACCAAAATCACAAAGCAAAAGACTAGGTTCACTAAGTAACTTGAGTATTGAGATATGCAAAGAGAGAAACATTGAATGAAGTGTATTCCCTCACATTAAAGTGAATGCATATTCCACAACAAGAGAAATTGCTTTAAGGTAGTATACATTCATGCAAAAAGACAAGCACCTTATCACAATGGTATGCCCCCAAGAAGGATACATCAAAGGATAATAATGACAAAACACAAACACATAAGGGTTCTACTTAACTTTGGGGTTTTCATTTAATTCTCTTAACCCCCCAAAGTAAGTAGAACCACTATGGAAGAAGGGCACATGTGTCTTTTGAGTCAACATGGGAGAGACCAAAAGAGATCTCAATTCTTTGCATCGTCCTCAAGTAGACAAGACTAGTGACAACAAATAGAATAATTGAGAAAAAATTAGAGGAAGGTTACAAATGTGTGTGTGTGTGTGTGTGTGTGTGTGTGAGAGAGAGAGAGAGAGAGAGAGAGAGAGAGAGAGAGAGAGAGAGAGAGAGAGAGTACTACACAAATGAAGCTAATCAAGTAAGTCATCTACCCACCATATTGCTCAACATTGTTTTGGGAAGGTGAATAATATGCAAGAGCTGCAACTTTGAGCATAATAGATGGAGCTACCACAAGTTCCAAACAAGGACCATGCTCTAAAGATGGATCACTTTGTCTGTTACTAGGAGCTACAATTAATGCTTGTAAAAATTGTTTAGATAAATCATTATCAACATCAACATATTCATCACTTGAATCAACATTGTTAGCATGAACATCATTTTCATCCATCTCTTCATCAAGATTAATAAAAATAGGATCTTTAATTGGAATAGAACATGAACCATCATTTTTCTTAAGCATTTTACGTCTTGGAGATTTAGGTTGAACTTCCTCCCTAGAGTTAGGTGAAGTCTGGACAAGTAGGATCATGTCAATGTTTGGAGTCTTCGGGGAGGAAATGGGTTGAGAAGCAAGTTCATGAGCCTTAGCACAATGTCTCTGTCGACATTCTCTCGCACAACTCTTCCTTTTAGTTTTATCCAAAGGTTGTGAAGGTTTAGGATCAATAGGAATAGGATTATTTTGTTCTTATAAAGAAGGATGCATAGGAGAGGGTTTTTTAGGTTGAAAGATAGGATATATTAAGTGCTTTCCTTTATAAGACATAGGAGGCAGAACCACAACATATAAAGGAGTAGATGGTGTATGAAGAAGACTAGGTCCATCATGAGGAGGAGGAATGCGTCTATCATGAGGAAGAGGAATGGGATTGGGATCTCTAGGCTTACTTAAGGATAAGATCATCTCATTCTTCCATCTTTGATAAGATTGAATAAGAGAATCACTTTTTGGGTTAAGAGGTTCAAATTGTTTAGACAAAAATTAATCAAGATTAACATCTCCATTCCTCACCATGGGTTGGTACATGCTATGATTAATTTTTATGATCTTATCATTAAGAGGTAGTTTCAAACACTTATGAATAGTAAAAGGAATTGATTTCATGGAAGAGATCCAAGAATGTCCCAACTTCACACAAAATTGATCTAATGTAGGAATGATAGCAAAATTGACATCTAACCACTTAGTACCAACCTCAATGGTAAGACTAATAGATACAATGGATGGACAAGAGAAACCATCAAATATTTTAATTACCACATTAGATTTATCATATGTCACTTGATGCAATTGTAAGGTATAAAGATATTCTTTAGTTATCACATTTACCATACATGTGGGATCAATGAGCACATCTTGTGAGAGCATGTCTTTGATTCTCGTAATGATATACAGTGGCCCATCAGGTGCTTCAATGGTCTCTCTAGGATAAAAGGTAATGCATAGGTCCTTAGGAGGTGTAGGTTTGTCAATAAGATTCACCACATTATTAGACTCAAGGCCAAGATCATTAGGAGAAAAGGCAAGATGTTCAAACTCAATCATATTAGTAGAATGAGAAGGAAAAGGATTGGTAAAGATTTGGAGGAGCTATGGATTTATTTCCTTTGTCATTCGCACCAGCTACAAATATGGTATTGTTATCAATAAGGTCTTGAATCCTACTGCTTAGGGAATAACATTTTTAGTGTCATGACCAGGTTGACGATGATTCTGGAAAAAATATTTGGAATCATGATGAGTTGGAAAAGGTTTTGTTGTGTCAATTGGTTTGATGAGAGGAATTTAAACACATTCTTGTTCAACAATTGTGTCATAATGTTATGCAAAGATTTAGAAAGAGGAGAAAATATTTTCTAAAATACTTGGATAAAGGAGGAACACCTATTGTCACAATTGTTACCTGGGTATTGTTGTTGTCATTGAACTTGATGAATCATTTGTTTTCTTTAAACTTTTTAAAAGGTGGTTGAGAAATTTCATCTTATCAACTAGATCCATTGAAGGAGATTATTCAAACTAAGTCACTTGAAGCTGATAGTTATGAAGTACTTTGTACAATTGTGTAAAGGAAGTAAACTCATAAAAGAGAAGTTTATCTCTAATGTCTTTTTGAAAATTAAAAAATTCTTTGAATCTCTTTATCAGGCATAGGATAAGAAATTTGAGAATACAAATGCTTATTTCTACCAATAAAATCAGTCACTTTTTCCTTAACACCTTGTTACAATGCATCAAATCAGTCAAAGTAATCTTAGGACCAATATTATTGTGAAATTTTTCAATGAAAGCACTACCCAATTGTTGAAATGATGTAATAGAATAAGGAGGTAAATAAAAATACCATTGCAAATCTTTATCCCTAAATTTTATAGTAAACAATTTAGCCAAGAGTCTTTGATCTTGTTGTCCAATGTTTTATGTAGTCAGTGAGACTCCTTTTGTGATGAGCAGTGTGCTCTAGGCTATTGGCCTTCTGCACGTGCAGGCCCCTTTATTGTAATATTTATTCATCTGATCAGTGGATAGATATTGTGGGTCTCCAATCCCACCATGGTTTTTCCTCTTTGAGGTTTTCCATGTATAAATATATGGTGTTATGGTGTTCATCTTTGTGATTACATTGTTGCTTATTGTTATATGCTTTTATGTTTACTGGTTGCTGAGTTGTTTTATTAATAAGGTTAAATTTCTCCATTCTAGTAGAACACTAAATCACCCCCCTTGCAATGTTCTTGAATCCCAACAATTGGTATCAAAGCCTGGTGCCTCAAAGGAAGTCTAACAGCTTGAGGAATATCCTATTTCCGGAATCTATGGAGATATGTTTAAGGAAGGAACTTCAAGTATATCTTGAAGACTATGATTCTGAAAGATTGAGGAACATGAAGATGCAAGATGAGTTGAGATTTACAGAGGAATTCATTTTTACCTTGCAGGAGAGGTTGTCATCTACCCAAGCTAAAAGGAAGGAACTTTTACAAAATCAAGATGATAAAGAGAAGGATTCCCTTAAGGAACAATGTTAGAAGCCGAGTCAGGAGAATATGGTCATGAAGAATGAAATGCAAGCCCTAACTATGAGGATGTCCAAGGAGATTGAAGACCAGAAGAAGAATGAAGAAAATCTTGCTATATCTCTGAAAGACAAATCTAAGGAATACATTAGGTTGGTTCATGAGAATGATGTGCTGAGAACTGAATTGGTGCAATCACAAAACAATGAGCAAGAATTGGAAAGAATGGTAACAATCCTAAGAGATGATCTGACTATTGCAAATGAATACAAAGATAAGTTCAAGGTTAGTTCTGCTAAGCTTGATAAATTATTGAAGGATCGAAGGGACATTGGAGACATTAGAGGTCTTGGATTTGAGCATGGAGAAAGATCCAGTATTGCAAATGAAGATCAAAGGTTACTGGTAAGGAAACCCAATGCATATAAATTTAATGGTAGATGCTTTGCTTGCAATAAATTTGGTCATATGGCTAGGCATTGTAGAAATAGAGCAAATCAGAATAATAATGCAGTTCTCGGTCAGTGTTCAAATTTAAAGAAGTATGGTCATAGGATAAAACATTGTAGAATTAATGTGAAATGTCATGCATGTGGAAAGTTTGGACATATGGCTAATCAATGCAGGTCAAGGAATGGTCAAAGTTACAATAAAGAAATTCAGAAGAATAATGTCACTTTTTATGCATGCAACAAAGTGGGACATATTGCTAAATTTTGTAGAAGCAAGAACCTATCGACAGGAAGTGATAAATCTAATGAGAAGGGAAAGCATAAGGTTGATGACACTCGAAAGGAGCATGAGAAGAAGTGGGTTATGAAGTCTGAGGCTCAAATGATAGAATCAATTTCCCTAGATGTTTATTTGACTGAAGGAAATGACCTAGTTACTCAACCGACATAGCAAAATGTTCCTGTACCGGTAGGAAACTCATTCGGTAACTAAGACATTCGCCTTAGGGGGAGACAAATTGATGACAGATCTTGCATTTCTCCTAGTAGTGGTTTGAAAGCCTATTTCAGATCTTTGGGAGTGAGTTTGGAGGTTAATCGACAAAGATTTGTTGGATCTTGGATCTAGTTTGGTTTACTGGTAAGTCACTTTAGGAGTTATGGTTTGGTCATACATCTATAGTTAAGTATTTCAGAGAGATGATTTCATTGGCAAGTTTAATCTTATATGTGATGAAGGAATATTTATTGGTTATTCTAATTAAAGTAGAGCATATAGATGTTATATCAAAAGATTGCAGAGAATTGTGGAGAGCAAGGTGGGTGAGCATAATAGAAGTCAAATCAGAATTTATGAGCAAGAACCGCCATTAATTATTGAAGCATGTAAAGATGAATGTTGGATGAAAGCTATGGAAGAGGAATTGGACCAATTAGAAAAGTACAACACATGGTCTTAGATGTTATTGGAGCTCAGCTTGATTGGTTTGCGATGGATTTCTTAGAAGGAAGGAATTGATTATGTTGAATCCTTGCTCCGATAGCTAGGATTTTTAGATATTTTCAATGATTTTTGGTATGGTTTTTTTTTTATGATGACTTTACACCTTGAGCATGTTTAGATGCAGATTGGGTTAGAGATATAGTTAATCGGATAGGCTCATCTAGTGAAGCTTTCTTTCTTTGAAAGAAACTTGTTTCATGGATCAGAAGAAGCAGACATGTACTTCTTTATCTACTATTGAAGCTGAGTATGTTGTTGCTGCTACTAACTGTACACAGGTTCTATGGATGAAGCATATGTTGGAGGATATAAAGCTAGATTATATTGTACCAATAGTTATTCATTGTAATAACTTTGCTGCTATTGACATATCAAAGAATTTGGTATTTCTATCTAGTATAACTTTATGAAGGAGTAGGTGGAAGCAAATGAAACCAGATTGATTTGAGGAATCATTTGAGCATTTGAGAGACATTTTGAGGTTTTCTGCCCCTCTGGTAGAGACCTGAGTGATGCTGATTGGTATCAGTCTAGTATGCATTATCAGAGATATTATTCATTATGGATTGATGTGGTGATGCTACTCCTCAGGGGGAGTAGTTAGTCTTGTGATTCAGTGGTTTATGATTTTTCTTTGATATTTATGTCAGATTTCTGACTTTGATGTCAAAGGGGGAGAGATATTCATGTGAAAAACAAACATAAGGAGTTATATACATTAGGGGGAGAGATAATTATGTGTAAGACATAGCTTAACAAGATATCAATCTAAGGGGGAGATTATTAGAACAAGGAGAAGGAACATATTTTCAGATTGGTTGTATCCCATTGGGGGAGTTTGGTAAAGGTCTATGGATGGTTAATTGGTACAGAGACATCTTTTTCAGAATCTCATTGTCATATCATGTTGTGGGAGATTGTTGGATGTCTTACATTGGGGGAGACTTGTTTGGAATCTCTTGGCACTTGGATGTTTTTCACATCTAGTGTTGCCATCAATGTCAAAGGGGGAGATTGTTGGAAATTTGGAGGAATTGATTATGTGTTGCATTGATGTTTTTCATTGATGTCAACACTAGTTGCTTTGGCTATTTACCGGTATTTGGTTGGTTCCGGTAGGATGATTGGTTTCTTGTTGGTAGGATCATATTGATCCAGTATGCTCTGGTATGCTTTGGTATGTGGAATTGGTTTGGATTGGTTGTTCATGTGTTCCTGATGTGTATCACATTCAGTTGGTTCAGGATTTGATGATCCAAAAGCTATCTCTTCTTCTAGTAAGCCTTTTGGTTATCGGTGAGGGTTTCACTGGCAAAGATTTGTTGAAGATCTTTTGATATTATCCATAAGTGGTGTTGGTGCAGCTTATAGTAAGGATTTAGGATGCTGATGGTTATCACGTTCATGTTCCAGTTGTTCATGGTGTTTCATTTGGCTTATGGTGACCTATTTTGGGTCCGGTACTATCTAGGTTATGGACTGGTTTCTGTAACATGTTGGAGGATGTTCTTGATGCGTTACTGGCAAGATTTAAGGATTGTTTTACATTATTTTCAACCTAAGATGACTTGTTTGATCTTTAGATTATGGGTTTAAGTTATGAATTTATTGTATTATCTTTTAGGTGGTCGACCTAATTGTTTAGGTCTTGGGTTGGTATAAATATGATGTAAGATCTCATTGTAGATCATGCAGTATAGTAGATCATGTATGTTATGGGATTATGTGAATAATGTTGTAATCATTCATGCAGAGGATTTGGTCTATCATAGGTGATCGAGTTGGGATTGTGGAAGAGGTTTTAGGCCTCCGGTATTGAGCTTAATCAGAACTGTACTCAGGCATGGGAGATGATATACTTGTAGTTCAATCTTCATTCTGGATTGTTGTCCAATGTTTTATGTAGTCAGTGAGACTCCTTTTGTTATGAGAAGTGTGCTCTAGGTTGTTGGCCTTCCTGCATGTGCACACCCCTTTATTGTAATATTTATTCATCTGATCAGTGGATAGATATTGTGGGTCTCTAATCCCACTGTGGTTTTTCCTCTTTGAGGTTTTCCATGTATAAATCTATGGTGTTATGGTGTTCATCTTTGTGATTACATTGTTTCTTATTGTTATATTGTTAGGCCTAATATGGAAAGCTAATGTACTGAGAGGGGAGGGGTGAATCAGTACTTCAAATCCTTTCTTCAACAATAACTTTATTGTTATGCATAAACCAAAAACTGTTGTAACATAATATAATGCTAAAACAAATAAATAACAATCATACGTAATTCACTCCATAACACATATATTTTGGTTACACAGAAACTCTTGGTTAGAGAGAAAAAATGCAGTGGGGATGGCACCCACAACTTCACTAGTGCAATAATAAAGGTTGCTCGGTTAGAGCTACATGTTTAGCTATTTCTGATAGCTTACCCTATTAGGAGTATCAAGATCTTTAGATCTACCTTGCTAAAGGATTTTACAACACTTAAACTAAATGCTGCACCTGGTTAAAGGCTTTACAATTTATAGACTTTGTTAGAGTCTTTTACCCTGTTAAAGGTTTCTCTTACAACTCAAATATTACAATAAAATCTTTACAAATATCTGCAACTTCACATCTGAAATATTATAGCAGATTCTATGTGCTCAAAATGAGATTACCTTGCTTATAGCATACCTCGATAATCCATAAAGTAACTTGGTAAACCCTTCTGTTTACTTTGTTCCTTGACTATTCTCTGAAATCCTTCTCGGTGACCTCTGTGTCTCTGACAGTCACAATACTCAGTGCTTCCTTATCTATTACACATGTCTTGCTTCATACACCTCTATATGTTTGATCCTCAATTAATGCTGTATAAATAGATCTCTTATGTCAGTGATCTGTTCATGCTTTGATCTTACAAACACGTTTTATCAAATGAATAACCATACAAAATATTTCATTGGATAGATGACCTCAGAATCATACACAATCTTTAAGTGCAATTTCCAATGTGATAACGGTTCTTTGTTCCTCGATCTTGTAACACGTTTCCACATAAGTGTCCAGGTTCAATGAATCTGGTTACACATTTCACTCGGTGTATGTCAACTCGGTATATCATTTTTGCTGCTCGGTAGACATAGAGTGTTACTCGGTAGACAACTCAGTGTATACTAGGCTCTGTGACTACTTTCTTCTATAACCGACTGCTCTGTGCTTACTGACTGAATATTTCAGTAGTAGTAACTGACTAGAGTATATAGAATGACTTTGAACCTAAAACTAATGGCAACTTAGTAAGTAGTAACAATGATTTTATGTTTACCAGTTTTTGAATTGTTCTATTAATAAGGTTAAATTTCTCCATTCCGGTAGAACACTGACTCACCCCCCTCTCTCAGCGTTCTTGAATCCCAACAAATTAAACCTTGGGAGGCCTTAATTCTAGTACTCCTTCTCATGAGAAAATTATAGGTTGGACTAATAGTAGTAAAACTCATGCATAAAGGTGAGAAATTTGATTCTTAATTTGAAAGTTATGATTAAGAAAATCAAAATTTTGTAAAAATGATTGATTAACCAATTAATTAAGAAATTTGATTTGTGAATTTGAAAGAGAAATGCTTCTAGATCATAGTATAACATTCATAAAAATCAAATTTGAAAATTAATTTAAAAAATTATACAACCCACATGGTAAATTTTAGAATTATAAATTAGGGTTTTTGTAAATTCAACCACTAAATTTATGTAATTCAATTTGAAAATGAGAGCTATGAGGGAAAATTTGAATTTGAAATTAAATGGACTATCAGATCTAAAATGATAAACCCAATTTAGACAACCCACAAGCTCAAATTTAGAAAAAAAAATTAGTGTTTTTGTGAATTTAACCTCTAAATTTTTAAAATTCAATGAAATTAAACTTGCAAATGTAACTTTGAATTTAAAATGCATATATACTTATATTTGAGAACATAAATCAAAATTGCAGGTGTAAGGAGTTGGGTTCACCAAAATGTAATGAGGTGAAATTAGGGTTTCCACCATAGAAGGAAGAAACCGCTAATTTATGACTTAGGGACCATTGCATTAGGGAAATATAGGAATTAGATAAATCTAAACATAAGAGGTTTAAATGTTGATCTAATTCCAGGGGTTTTTTGGATGATCCTCTTCTTTCCCTTAAGTTGAATTGAATTATTGAATTTTCCTAAAATTAAGGTAAATATACTGGAATTGATGTAAAAATGCATGAATAGTAAGCTATAGTCATCGGACTGAGTCAGGAACCTCGATCAGAGGATTGTAAGAGGATTTAGATTTGTTCCCAAAAGGAGCTCTTGATTTGTCAGGACTGGTGTGACGGTTTCTCTGGTCCTCCAAACTTTTCATACTTTTATGGGGGATTAATTTGTCTCTGTAAATAAAGCTTATCTGGAAGATCATAACTCCGAACCCATTATTGCACATGCTAGAGAAGGGAAATAGGTTGGGAATAGGGGTTTCCCTTAGGTCAAGCCCTAGTTTTGAAATTAACCATGAAATAGAAATAAAATTTGATTGAATTGCAGTAAACGAAATGTTCTCCTTTCAAGGGAGATGCTAAATAATGACTGAAACATAAATAATATACCTCCTCGTGAAGTTTTGTTTGTCTCCACATGAAATTAGGGTTTCATTAAATCTTCAATAATATAGAATATTAATGTCAACTCCAATGCTTGAATCTTGACATTATCTTTGCTCCAATGATTGAATCAAGACTGATTGCTTCTTTCTTGAACTTGAATTCTTGATTTCTTAATGATTGTTAAGGGGTCCAAATTTGGGTCCTAATTGGGAGGACTAGGGCACTAGGTGCTTTGGTCTTGAGGGGACCAGGGTGTCATGCCCTGGTCCTGCCCAATCAGAGACTAAATTTGAGGGGCAGGATGACATGTGTATTGAAAATGATGACAAATTTGCATAACATGAGCAAAATTAGGTCCTATTCAGGCCTTAGAGCATGAATGCCAAGGTGAGGGCTCAAATGCTGAGAAAATTGTAAGGGATTACAATTTAGGATGCTACAATAACAACAACCTTGAGGTAGGAAGTCTAACTGATCATAAGAGGAGTTTTATGTATGTCACACACCTTTGGACAACAACCTATGATAGCATCTATGAAGGAAAAATTAGAAGGTACAAAGTTAAGGTGGACCTCATATTGATGATCATCCATCTCCCATATTTACATGGTTTCATTCATCTTGTTGCTATGCAAGAACATGTGACAAGGATTGAAGAACCACATTGCATGAAAGGTTTGACATTATGCCTTTGTTTCATAACAATATCATTCCTTGATCACACTTTAATCACAAGGATAGATGGTTGTTCTAAATTTTTTAGCATGGAATTTTCAACTCGTTCATTAGCTTACAATTCTCAAAATGGTGATAGATAGTTGTTTTACACTATTGATCACAAAGACTTCAGTTTGTTCCTTTGGGAAAATAGTTGGTTGGAGGATTTGGAAATATTGGAATGATTTTTTATTTGTTGAAAGTTGGTATAGTGATGAGATTCCATCACCCTTTGTCATTAGAGGTACTTGTTGCATTGTTTTGAGTGGGATTTCCAACAACATATAGTGAATTGACATGATTGATCATTTTTCACATCCATGGGAGATCATTCAAATTTAGATGGACATTTGGTGTTGGAATGATAAGATACATCTATTCCTCCACTTTTTGTTGGTGTCAGAGTGTGATGATTTGGAATCCTAGCATTGGCATGTTTGGTGCACTACTTCATTGGAATCATGATGAGTTACTTCACAACTTTGGGCATAATGATGTTTATATCAAAGTGGAGAAATGGGTGCTTGAAGGAGATACACATGGCCTAGAATAATTTGGGATACAGGTGTTGGTCGGAACATTTGAGCTTAATGCAAATTTGATACATGTGATTGCTTAAGGACAAGCAATTTTGGGGTGGGAGGACTGTAATGTCCCCTTTTCTCTGAGTGATCACTTAAAAGAGATTATTAGCCTATTTTATTCCCATATGCTAATTGGATTTATTTAAAAGAATACATAAATTAATTAAATATTAAATAGTCCTAAGTCCTATGAGATTATTTAAATTTAATTAATTAGTAGGTGGACATACTTTATTTTATAAAGTGACTTTATAATAATATCAATGACAAATTGTAAAGTAAAGTCACTTTTGAGGGGAAAAGTTAAACGAGAAATAAAATAAAGTATTACTTTCAAAAAGGAAAAGCATTATAAAAGGAGGAAAAAGTGAAAAGAGAATTCATTCTTGACTTGTTATTTTGAAATAAATTTTTCCTCGAGAGCTTTAGTTTGTAGGTTCAAAAAATACTAGGATGAAAACCCTAAAGGTTTTGGCTATTTGGACAAAAAACCCTGATCAACTCTCTTGGTGAATTCATCTACAGATTTATAGTTGTGCATCACTGATTAATTTTCATGGAGATTCGATGATCCATTTTGTAGATCATCAAAGGGTTCAATATCTTTTGTATGGAGACATTCCAGGTATGTGTTACATGATAGTAGTTTGTATCTTCTGATTTGTACCAGTAGTATGTTTTTGTAAATAATAATACATTTTTATATAGAAAGAATATCCATTGACTTATTTAGCTTCTTTTTATTCTATTGATTCATTTCCCTATAAATCCATATTGTTCATCTTGCATGCTCAATTTGTATATTTGCATATTGCAACATAACATTGTGATAAACCAAAAGATGAGAAAAAATCAAAACCCAAATAAAATTTGAAGCATTATCAAAGTTTGTTATATTATAGAATAAATTGTGTCTAACAAAAATCTCACAACTAGTTGCATTAAAACCTATAAGAGCTCACAATCACTCTACACACAAACTCTACCAACCAAATTCAACTATACAATACTCAACTGCTAGTTTGGGAATCCCACTCATCTGCATGACATAAATTGTAGTCCTATGAAAATTGATTGAAGAGTGAAGAACAATAGCATTACTAAAATATGGTCCACAACTCCAATCATGTCTCAACACCATATTTCTAGACTCTGCACCTGGGTTCCAAATCTTATGCTCGACTCCAATTTTATCACTAGAATCAAAAGGAATTCCATCATCCAATTGAAAGAGTGAATTGTAATAATTCATATTATCTATTGGACATTTGGTGGAATTGATTATGTATTGCATTTATGTTTTGTCATTGATGCCGACACTAGTTGTTTGGATGCTTTACCGACACCCTTCTAGTCCTAGTAGGTTGAGTGGTTTCTGGTTAATTTGGATCCAACATGATCCGGTAGGCTTCAGTATGATTTGGTGATAAAATTGGCTTGTTCATGATACTCATGCTCATATTTAGTCAGTTGGTTTTGGTTTGGTTATCAGATGCTATCCTGTTTGCTTAGAAGCTTGGTTTTTGGTTCCGACGAGGGTTTCACCGACAGAGATTTTGATGAAGATCTTTGATGAATTGTATAAGCGGTGTTGGTGCAACTTTTGGTGGAGTTTTAGGATGCTAATGGTGATCATGTTCAAGACTTGGCAGATGGAGATCATTGTTGTAGCGTGTGGACCTATACTGGGTCCCGGTTGATCTAGGTTATGGACCGACTTTAATGTAACGTGTGGATTGGACATCTTGATTTGTCTTTGGGATGTATTATGTGTTAGATATTATTTGTTTGGTCTAAGGCTGACATGGTTTGTAATTATGTAATTGGTTTATTATCTGGTGGCCGACCTAATTGTTTATGGTCGAGGGTTTGTATATATAGATGTAATATCTCATTATAGATCATATGGTAGAGATATATGGTTATGGAAAGGGAATGTAAATGTACGAATAATGTAATATCATTCAGGCAGAGGATTTGGTCAACCATTGGAGATCTAATTGGGTTTATGTAAGAGGATTTAGTCCTTTGGTATTGAGCTTAACCGAAACTGTACTCAGGCATAGGAGATGCTATCTTTTGTAGTTCAACACTTCTCCAGAATGTAGTCTGGATTTCTATATAGTTAGTGAGGCTCCTTTAGTGATGAGCAATATGCTCTAGGCTGTTGGCCTTCCTGCAAGTGCAAGCCCATTAATTCTAATTCACATACTTACTGCAGAATTATTATTTGATTGTGGGTAGGCTTCCCACCATGGGTTTTCCCTTTATCGAGTTTTCCACGTATAAATCTTGGTGTCATGTGGATGGTATTTATTCTGTGATTATTGTTTATGCTTAATTGGTTTAACTGCTATTCTGGTATTAATGTTTTGGGTTCCGGTATTAAAGTTTTAATTGCCAATAGTTTTGGTAATTTGTGACAACTGATTCACCCCCCCTCTCAGTTGTCTTCCAGTTATTTGAACTGTCTAACAATTGGTATCAGAGCTTTGGTCCTCTCTGCATAAATATTAACCACTTGAGGAAGATCCTATGGTGACTGATAGTTCAAGTTCATCCAGTTCTTCTGGAGCCATATTTCAGAGAGATATTCCTAGGCTTGATGAAACAAATTACACAATATGGAAGATTCAGATGGTGACTCATCTGAGATGTCTTGGCAAGGAGATTTGGGAGATCACACAAAATGGTGTCACACCTTATAATTTGGGATCTAGCAATCCTCCTCCAGCAAACCTGGATAAGGAGCTTGAGAATTATTGTAGAGCAAGAGAAGCCCTCTTGTGTGCACTTTCTAATCAACAAATAATGGGATTAACTGACAAATCATCTGGAAAGGCTATATGGAATAAGTTGGAGACTCTTAATAAATGTGACCCTATAGTAAAGATTGCTAAACTTGATGGTTACCAGGTGAGATATGAAAACCTGAAGATGGAAGAAGATGAAAGGATTACTGCATTTCTGGAAAGGGTAAATGAGATTGTTATGGGAATTTAATGTTGTGGTGGAACTCTGAGCGAAGATGAAATTGTTTCTAAAGTTATGAGAGCCCTACCACTGACTTAAAAAATTAAGGCTACTGCTATTAATGAATTAAGAATAATGGCTAATACATCTGTCAACATAGACAACTTGGTTCGGAAACTATCTTCTTTTGAGCTTGAAAAATTTGGACCTTTTGAAGCTGTGAAGACCGAATCTTCTTTTCATGTATCTACATCTGCAACCGATAAGAAATATTGGAAAGCTTTATATACAAAGGAATTAGAATATATGAAGAGAGAAGATGATGAGTTTGAGCAACTTGAAGCACTATTTTCTAGAAGCTTGATTATTGTGACCGAATGGTGAATGTTATAGGAGTATTGTTGTAAAAACAATTCAACTAGTTCTTCAAAAGATTTAATTCCTATAGATAAGCTTAAAAACCATTCCATAGATTGTCCTCCTAAACTTCTTGGAAAGAGGCGCATGAAATAAGTCTGTTCATGCATGAACTCCATACATAGGGCACAAAATTCTCGGACATGGTCTTGGGGATCTGAGTTGCCATCATAATTATCAAACTTAGGAATTTCCGTTCTAGAAGGAAACAAAGGTATGTAAAGACTCTCATCAAATGGAAAAGAACAAATCGTATCCAAGGAATATTTCATAAGAGATTTGTCTTTGTCTTTCATTTCCTTAATCTCAGTTTTTAGTTCTTGTAGTTGTTTTGTGACCAATGCTAGTGGAGTATCATCTTCTTTAGTGATAAGAATTTCAACATTGTAATCAGGGGGGAGTTTAGCTCCTTGTTTGGCCAATTCTAGAAAGTGCTCTTCTTTTTCTTGGGCAATGATAATCTTCATAATTTTTATGAAGTTTTTGTCTTTTTGACATTTTGCTACTATTTCTTCTCTGGGTTTGAAAACTTTAGAATCGCTAGAAGAGGAATCACTATCATTAGCTTGGACACTAAGGTGATCATGAGATTTATGTTTATTAGTCTCTTTTTCTTGTCTTCCTTCAGACATATTGGAAGATAAGGATTGATCTAAAAATGGTTTGTTTGAAGATGAAGGTTTGTTGGAGTTTTGTTGCTCAAAAGATTCGTCAAAAATTGGTAGGTCTTGGTAAAAAGGATTTGTTTGCAATGTTACTATCTCTTCATTTTTCTTGCTCTTGTTTTTAGAAGAGCTCTTGGTTTGAACAAGAATTTACAACTGACGTGACCGAGAGTTAGATGTGATGCAGATGTCAAGATTAAATCAAAGTTAGTTACACATTTTAACGTACTGATTAAGAAAGGTGACTAAGACTCAGTCTAGCAGGAACAATCTATCTTATGTAAGACGTGATCTAAGCAACCTAGGTTAATTAAGTTTGATAAGTGATTGATAAGTGATTGATATGTTTGATAATCAATTGATTTGAACTATCTTGGGAGATAATCGACAAAGTCGTGCAACACAATGGCAGAGGTACACTATCAAGGTTGTTTATGCTCAAGATTATGATGACCAAATTTATGCTCAATACAGACTGATTAGGAAAGTATGACAGTTCTGGAAAAGTATGCCAATAGACAAGTTCTAGACTAACAAAATCAAAGATTCGTACGATAGAGGATACTGACTTAGACAACAATTTGATAGGCTCCAAATGACACAAACAGTTTATCGTACGAGTTGCTGCCTATACTTGAATGATAGTTTTAACTAGACAACAACTTGTCACAGACCAGAATGACTCATATGACAGAGTTTATAAGCTCAGACGACAATCTTAATAGACCAGAATGACAGTTTAAATAAGCTAGAACGCCAAACTAGAAGACTCCGAGGATAATGTAGTCAACTCGTATGATGAATTAGGAAGCTCATATGACAATTATGCTTAGAGACAAATTTTTGACAAGGAGACTGATTTTTTCGACCACTAAATTTTAATTTTTTTTTTTGGTGTTTTTGAGTTTTTCTAGTTTTTTAGATTTTCAATTTTAGCTTCAAATAAAAAACATAGCAAACATGTGAGATCCAAAGTGACATCAAACACAACACGCTAATCCTAAGGAAATTGGCTGAGAGAGAAAACCTTTGCTTGCAGACTCAGGTACACACCCAATAGCTAATCAGAATACGGCCACTGAGTCTCATGCAACAGATTCTTAATGTTGTATTAGCTGACTCCAAACGCCAATGGGGGCACGAAATGGAAAGTATCTTGGGAGAGTTACTATCTCTCTCACACAAAGATTATCCTCCTTTTAGAGGTGAATCAAGTAGCTACTATTTTAAAGTTCATTGTAAGGATTTTTGTTTGAAATTACCCCTTGAAGTCGTGCAAGCACGATTGAGGCCTATAGCTCGGCAAGGTACCGAAACAAGCTGTAGTCATGCAAGTGTGATTGAAACCATAAGGCCCTATAAAATGCCTGATATGAGAGATCTCAAAAGAGAAAACTCAAATAATCCGTTCCCCCAAGACTTTAATCCTGAAAGGCCTATTTATTATAGTGAGTTGGAATGCTTGGGTTTAGTTGTACTCACTTGGGGTGTTCTCACAGGGTGATTACTTTTTCCCACGGTGAGAAGCCCACTAGAAGGTACACAAATCTCAAACTTAGAAAAAGCTTTGAGGGCCTGGATTTCTGATTTTATGTGCAGACAAGAGCATACTTTCCTACCTCTTAGATTTTTCTTTAAACACAAAAGACAGATTTGTTCATTAACCAAATAGCAATTTAAGTGCCTAAAAAAATGAATTAAAGACTACACAATATTTGGTTGATTCTCTTTAGGCAACCTGCAAAACCAACACATTAGTAGTCATGTTCTTTTTATTCTTTGACATGTGTGAGTTTGATTTGATAAATTCTTCGACAGGCATTCTGGAGAAAATGAGTTAGGCTGTGAAAATCTCAGGCAGACAGAAGACAATTCAGGGTTAGCGTCAGTGAAATTCAAAGCCAAGTCAATAAACCCCTTAAAATATACTATTTATAGAATGAGAAACTCAGAAATTTGTACGACAATTCTCATAGGGCAGAACGAGTATTCTCACTAGACCAAATGAGTAAACCCCAATAGAAGATGACAAAGCAGAAACTCGTACGATGATTCCCACAAGCTGAACGAGTATTCCCAGAACTCATCTTGTAATGCACAAAAACTCATACGACCTTTTGCAAAGGCTGTACGGACGAAAACTTGAAAAATGAAATAAGGATTTTGCAAGGCTGAAATTTGAATTCTCGTGCCCCATAGTGGGTGCCAAAAATGTGTGTGTGAAAAGTGAATTGTATATGAATACACAACACTTCAATTAAGTCATTAGATGCATGATTAGTAGATCAATAATCAACAATCAACAATAAACCATTACAAAGTGACCTATTACCTTCTAGTAGATGTGAGTTTAGTTTTGCTCTCAGATTTCCATATGCAACACCAGTGACTAGACGACACCTAAACGAAGGATTAATCTATATGAGTATAAAATTGAACTAAATAGATGCAAGATTAAGCTAGATATACATGATTAATCTAACATGATTTTAAGAAATATGAATGAACATTAAGCTAGATGATTTAGCAAATATGCAATAACTAATATGTAATATCTTAATGCACAAATCTCAATAAGCCTAGAGCAAAAACAACATAATAACAATAATCTCTAGGTTCTTTTTTTATGAGAGACGAGGGCTTGAATTTATAGAAATCTAGAGAGAGACCAACGGTCAAGATCGATGAACGATGAGCGACATATATTCTCCAAGAGGAAGCACAATCCAGGTGAATTGATGTGATTGGATGCTTTTATCAGCTTTAAAGGAAATTGAACTAATTTTAAGATAAAATTAAAAAAAACTGATTTATTTCATATTTTATATTCTGATATTCAATTGATTTAATTGTTTTTTTGAGATTTTTCAAGTTATTCCATTTTGATTTCTTTTCTCAATTTTAATTCTTTTTCCAAATTAATTCCCCTTTTAATGATTTAATGACAAAATGATTTATTAATTAAATATGATAGGATGTTTAAAATGATTTACTTGGAATAATTAATTAATTAAATGATTATTTAATTAATATAAAATGATTTATTCTCCATGTGACATCGATTACTAAGAGTTAATTAATTAGGCGCTCTTGATTGATTTAATTTGCCTTTGGTTAGGACCTTGGTGATGTAGTCGAGATTAGGGGCCTATGGTTTAGATGACCATTTTTAGGGTATTACAGTTACAAAACCATAAGACTTACATCATAGATCATCACAAATCTTTACAACTCATTACAGATCATCATATGGATCATTACAACCAATTACAAATCAATATCAACCATTGAGTGATCGTAACTCATCACAACAACTTAATTTGATACAAAGTCAAACCCTTAGCTCATTCCGCTAAGAAATTTTCACAATCCCAAGAAATTCCATCTTGATCGCGCCAAAACATAATTCAAACACTTCACGCGAGTTGTTCCACGTCACCACCAACATATGAACTTTATGTAGATCACTGCCAAACCAAAAATCATTACCGGTTAAGAGAATTATTTACCGGTTCTTAAACCCTAGCAAAAATATAACAAAAATCATAAACATGACTTCCAGTAACCAAAACATGATGCGGTTCCCTTCAGATACATATTATAGTGATAAAAAATCATACTCTAAACCGCAACACTTCAATCATCACCAATCGCTAGAATCAATAAAAACATCTCCTTTTTTGCCAGTTAAGGTCCTCATTCTCAGTTCACTATCCTCAATACTGGTAAGGCATTTTTAGTAGACCAAAAAGACTAAGATGACAAAATACAACATGGTAGACATTAGTTGCCATCAATGACAACATATAAATAACTGATCAAAGTCTTCCAATCATGCAATCTCAATCTCTTCATCACAAAGTCATCACAAACAATCTTTTACCGGTTCAGTCATCATTCTCCATTTGCATTGGTTATGCCAAACATGCCAACGAAATCATCATCCTTTGGATACCATAACACCATAATCTGTTGTTCCTACCAAATATCTAAATATTCTTTTAACAACAATATCATGAGTTTCTCTAGGATCTGACTAAAATCTAGAAGCAATACAAATAACATTCATTATATCAGGTCTAGTGTGAGTTAAGTACAACAATCTACTAATCATTGATTTGTATCTACTTGGATTAATTCTAATATTTTCATCATTCTTTGACAATTTGCAACCAGTTATCATAGGAGTACCGACAGGTTTAGTCATCATTCTCCATTTGCATTGGTTATGCCAAACATGCCAACAAAATCATCATCCTTTGGATACCATAACACCATAATATGTTGCTCCTACCAAATATCTAAATATTCTTTTAACAACAATATCATGAGTTTCTCTAGGATTTGACTGAAATCTAGAAGCAATACAAATAACATTCATTATATCAGGTCTAGTGTGAGTTAAGTACAACAATCTACCAATCATTGATTTGTATCTACTTGGATTAATTCTAATATTTTCATCATTCTTTGACAATTTGCAACCAGTTATCATAGGAGTACCGATAGGTTTAGGATTCTCAAGTCCAAACTTCTTAAGAAATTCCCTCACATACTTAGTTTGACAAATGAAAATACCTTTTATCAAAATAAGTAATTTGCAAACCTAAGAAAAATTCATCTCACCAATCATACACGTTTCAAATTCATTCTTCATATCATCAACAAATTTCATGCACAAACTTTCTTCTCCACCAAAAATGATATCATCCACAAAGAATTCAATGATCAGTATGTCATCATTCTCAATCTTATAATATAAGTTACTATCAGCATTGCCTTTGCTAAAACCAATTTTAGAAAGATATTTATCTAATCTAGCATGCCATGCTCTAGGGGCTTGTTTCAATCCATATAAAGCTTTCTTCAATCTGCAAACCATGTCCTTGTCCTCTGATAAAGAAAATCTAGCTCAATGTAGACTTCCTCTTCAAGATCTCCATTCAGAAATGCACATTAGACATCCATGTGATATAATTTTTAGTTCTTGTGTGCAACATAAGAAAGAAATAGTCTTACCACTTCAATTCTTACAACCAGAGCATAAGTTTCATCATAATCAACTCCTTCTTCCTATGAGTAACCTTTGCAAACTAGTCGAGCTTTATGTCTCACAACTTGACCTTCCTAATTTAATTTATTCCAAAAAACCCATTTAGTTCCAATAATATTGTTATCTTTAGGTCTAGGAACCAATTCCCAAGTCTTATTCTTTCCTATCTGATCTAGTTCCTCTTCCATTTCTTTCATCCAATTCTCATCTTTACTTGCTTCAATAAAAGATTTTGGTTCAATTTGAGAAATTAAACATAACTCTTTAGTAGCTAACCTTCTTCTAGTCATCACACCTTTCCTTTTATCTCCAATGATATGATCTTTAGAATGATTCAGCTTCACATACCTGGGTGTTTTCGGATTGTCTTGATTTTAGATTCTTTCTACCCTTAATCAGTCACTGTGGAATTTTTAGACATTACCGGAGCAACTGGATCTATGCTCTAAATAGATTCTTGCACTACCAATTCTGATCTGACAAATTCATCTTCCGATCCATAATCATATGATATGATCTGATTTTTATCTTGCTCATCCACCTTGACATTTAAGCTTTCCATTATCCTATTCAATTTTTTGTTATAACATCTATATGCTTTTCTCTTAGTGGAATATTCCAAAAATATACCTTCATCACTTCTAGGATCAAATTTTCCGAATGCATCATCTCTTCTTATATAGTATTTACTTCCAAAAATTCTGAAATATCTTACAGTAGGAGTATGACCAAACCATAATTCATAAGGAGTCTTACCAGTATCACCTTTTATGTGTACTCTATTGAAAGTGTATACTACGGTATTGACAACTTCTCTCCAATAGATATTAGGAAATTTGGCTTCCATCATCATTGTTATTGCAACATCTAAGATAGTTTTGTTCTTCCTTTCCACTATTCCATTTTGATGTGGGGTTCTAGGTGCAGAAAATTGTCTTTTGATTCCATACTTCTCACAAAAAAAATTGAACTCACCGGATGTAAACTCACCGCCTTGATATGATCTTAAGTATCTTATCTTCAATCATGTTTCCGTCTCAACCATAGGTTTGAAAATTTTGAATTTCTCAAGAGCTTCAGATTTTTCTTTCAAAAATGCAACCCACATCATTCTAGAATAGTCATCAATAAGAAACATAAAATATCTCACCTTGAAAACTTTTAGTCCTTTCTAGTCCATATAGATCAGTATGAATAAGATCAAGAATTTCATTAGATCTATCATGTATGCTTCTGAAAGAAGTTCTAACTTGCTTACCTATTTGACATTCTCTACATACCAGATTATGAGGTTTAACAATCTTGGGCAAATATTTGACAACTTGTGTTGAACTGATCTTGACTATGAAATCCAAGTTTACATGACACATCCTCTTATGCTATAGCCAACATTCATCAATATGAGCAATCAAGCAAGCCTTCTCCCCAGAGTTCTTATGAAATATGTTTCCTTTGGTCTGAGTTCCAGATGTAATCTCCAATCGAGATCTATTGATAATCTTGCATTTTCTACCTTTAAATTGGAAATAAAATCCTCTATCCACCATCTGACCTGCACTCAAAAGATTATGCTTCAAACCTTCAACATAATAAACATTGTCAGCATTAGTCTTCCCATCCAAGGATATTGTTCCTTTGCCTTTGATCCTGCATGCTTTGTTGTCTCCAAAACTGACTAGTCCGCCATCAAATTCTTGCAGAGTTAGGAATTTCCTCTTGTCACCGGTCATGTGATGTGAGCAACCACTATCTATAACCCATTCATCCTTTTCTTCAATTTTACCAGCTTCAATGACAGGTTCAGGAGAATCATCTTTAATAGCAATATATACCCAATCTTTACTAGAGCTTCCATTACCGGATCTGCTTACAGGTTCAACATCATCATCATCATCATCATCATCATCAGTAATACCAAAACCATCATCATGAGCATAATAACATGATTTATCCTTATTCCTAGTGACATTTTCCAAAGTTCATTAATTGCAATAGCCTTCATCTTGTAAGACAAAGGTAGAACTCTTAGAATCTTTGACACAATCTCATCCGCACTAACTGATCCACCACAACATTTGATTCCCATGACAATGTCATTTACTCTATCCATGAAAGAACTTATCTTCTCATCTTCTTCCATCTTCAAAGTTTCATATCTCACTCAGAAACCTTCTAGTTTTGCAATCTTTACTGCTTGGTTGCCTTCATAAATAGTTTTAAGCTTTAGCTATATTTTCTTTGCATTCTCCAGCTATATGACATTCAATAAATTTTTATCAGATAGGGTACTTAGCAATGCTTCTTATGCTCGGACATCATTTTCAGCTCTCTTTTGTTCATTAGTCGGTGTCGGTGTTCTACAATTAGGATCACGAGTTATATACCTTTTCTCCACTATCTCCCAAACTTTAGCTCCAAGACATATCAGATGAATCTTCATTCACTCCTTCCATATTTTTTAATTTGTGCCATCAAATCTAGGACTCTCCTTCTGATAGGGGTTGAATGTAGAACTTGATGCTGATGCCATCAGATCTCGTCAAGTGGTTAAGCTTCTGAAGAGAGGACTAGGCTCTGATACCAATTATTAGACATATCTGATACCGAGAGAAAACTAAGAGTGAGGTTGAATAATTTTTCTACCAATATTCACAGTTAATGCAGATTATAACCTTTATACTAGAGCACAAAGAAACGAACACAATGAAAGATAAAGCATGAAAGAACAATACACACAACATCAATATTTTGATGTGGAAAACTCGATAAAGGGAAAAACCATGATGGGAAACCCTACCCACAATTAGATAATACTTCTGCAGCAGTATGTGAAATTACAATGGGGATTGCACTTGCAATCAGGCCAACCACCTAGAGCTTACTGCTCATCACAAAAGAGAAATCTCACTAACTTACAAAAGTATCGGACTATAATTTGAAGAAAATAAACTGTGAAAGTAGAATCTCCTAATGCTTGATATAGTTCAAGTTAAGAACAATGTCTACCTTGCAACACCAAAAACCTGTTGGCAATTGACACTCATTCGGTAAGAGCTAATGGCATTTTGGGTTGTCATTGATGGCAACTCATGGGAACTCACCTTCAGGTGTATATATTCTCTATTTGGATTCATTGTTTTATCACTTTGCTTTGTTTTGGTTAACCAACATTCATTACACTCAACCAACATTCACTTTGCTTCACAACCGGCTAAGTCCTAATCCCGGTAATGTGTATTTGGAACCTGATAATGGATAGGACCCGACTAGGAGATCTTATGGCCCTAATTATTTCTTTCATGGAATTTATGGTAATGTGTGAAGGTTGACATGATCATTGGGATTATGTTTGAAATTCATTATGATCTGCCAGTCGACAGGTTTATACTTTTCATTGAAGCTGACATGGTGGAAGATAGGAGGATATTTAAGGAGATCCTTTCAGCGATGGATCAAGAGATGTAAGAGGATGTGAATTTTCGTTGCAAATTATTCAAAGATTATCGATATGAATTTTGGTCAGTGAATGGAAGCTTTTGTGTGCAGTTTCACGTGCACAGCCTGACCGGTAGTAGAACAGGGAAGAATAGAGCATCAACAAACTGGTACACAGTGAAGGTTATCAGAGCATGAACTAGAACTTATCCGGCATGGTTAGATGCATCTGATAAGTTCATTCTTCTTGTAATCACTTTGTAATGCTTTGTAAGTCAGTGAGACTTCTCCTTTTGTGTTGAGCAGTGAGCTCTAGGCAGTTGGTCTGATTGCATGTGCAATCCCCTTCATGTAATATTTGTATACCTTGATCAACTATATAGATATTGTGGGTATCAGCCCCACCATGGTTTTTCCCTTTATAGTGTTTTCCATGTATAAATATTGGTGTTATGGTGTTGCCTCTTTATGTGTTATTTGGTGTATGCACTTTAATTTTATTTATTGTTAACCGGTTAATAAGAAATAAGTTCAAAACTAACATTATTGGTAGAACATCGATTCACCCCCCCTCTCAATGTTCTTGGATTCCAACAATTGGTATCAGAGTGTCATGTCCCCTAATAAGTGATTATGAATGTATATAATATTAATTATCTTATATAAAGTTCCCATTCACTTATATAAATAATTAATATTTATAAGACATATGTTGTTATGTATTTTTGGTTTAGCCGTAATTAGTCTTAACTATTACGAGAATTCAACCAACTCTTGTCAATAAAGGATGGGCTCATGTTAGGAAAAGCATGGGATTATAAAACAAAGCAATGATTGAAGAAAAGGTTGATAATCTGTAAGATATCAAGCCAATGATTGTTTCCTTTCACCAGCCAACTGGCCTATTGGAACCGAGAAATAAGACAAAGTCTTCAACGTGAAGAAATCAAGAAGCAAGAAGAAGTCTCCTGCGTGAAGTATCTTGCAGAGGCGTTCAGACATATACACTGAAGAAAGACTTTTAGGGTTGTAGGAAGTGCTATCCTCATATTCTCACGAAGACCCAGGTGAATATCCGAGGAACACAAATGAAGGAATTTTCACAAGAGTATCACAACCAAAGTATAGCAGAGTGGGGCTAGTTGAAGGTTTAACAACCATTAGACCCAATATCGGGTTAAACTTCACTAATTACCATAACCACTAAGATCGCAGTTGCAGAATATACCGTGAAGAAATATATTCTCGGGTTACACTCGCTCATTCCAGTAACCACTAAGAACGCAGTTGCTAAATATACTATGAAGAAATATATTCCTGACAAGTGGCATGAGGCATAATGTGTAGAGGAGTGCTTCAGGATCATCACATAAGTGCAGAATACTGTTAGGGATCCCATATATACTGAGAGGGGGGGGGGGGTGAATCAGTATCTGACCGATAATTAGAATTTCTTAACTTAAAACATGTAGAGCATAATATAACAGTGTACCGGTATGCAAGAAATAATGCAATAAATAGAATCAAGAACATCCACATGAAAAGTACACCATAACACAAGATTTTAACGAGGAAACCCAGTGTGGGAAAAACCTCGGTGGGATTTGTGACCCACAATATTCATTCAATGGCCAATAAGAGAATATTACTTATAATAGGGGCCTGCACATGCAGGAAGGCCAACTGCCTAGAGCTCACTGCTCAATGGGAAGTCTCACTGACTTACAATAAGGATTATACAAATCTAATATCTTGTACTGCTTTACAATAGCATCTTCAATGCCTGATTCAGTACTGGTTCCTGCTCTGTTCTTTACATATAACCCTTGACCTATATTTCGCACATTAGGTCTGCCTAATATTTTCCTTAATGCTTCTACATCACTTCTCAAATGTCTACAATGATCTCTTTTATATATAAGAGTCATTTTACAATTTGCCAAGTCGACTTACACACTTTTACAATAATAAACAAAATATAATATAACAAAATCTTGTCGGCCTCTGTGCTGGTATACTTCCTTTCTTCTGTGCCGGTGCTGGTGTTCTGAGTGCCGGTGTAGAGTGTGATCTGCTGATGCCGGTATAATGCCTTTGCCGGTGTCATAAGATTGCAAGGTTTCCATCAATGACAAAACCTTCTATCACATACAATGTCTCATTGGAGTGTGCATATGCCAACAATCTCCCCCTTTGGCATTGATAGCAACACTCATGAGAAATTTCAAAAAGTATCCAAAAATGTGTGTGCTCCCCCTGAGCATATGATTCCTGTCTGTGATTTGAATTTTCTCATCCCACTACTCCCCCTTTGGCATCAATGACAAAGGTTGTCAAGATGTCAGTAGAGTTTGTGGTTTCAACCTTGTAGCTGGGTAGTTATAATTTGAAAAAGATCTCCCAAAATCAAGTTTATACTTTCCATAAACTTCTTGCTATTCTTTATTGTTGTTTCTATTCTCTTCACTGTACCGGTGAGATGCTGCAAATGTTCTACCGGTGTTTTGCTTCCCTGTATTAGTGCCTTAGAAATTTCCTTCCGCAGAGATGATAGATAGTCCAATCTTGGACTTAGTTTAGATCTCAAATGTTTTGCCTTACATATTATTCTTTCTTTCTCTCTTTCCAATTTGAATAGTTCTTCCTCAAAATTTGTTATCTTTTCCTCAAAAACTGATAGTGTATCAGGTGAGTTGACAAAATTATCTACAAGTTTATTGATCTCATCCTGTACCTTGCTCATTTTCTTGTCAATATCTATAGTCAAAAAGTTTGTTTTACAGGTATCTTTGTACAAATTTTTGTACTCTTTCAACAAATTACATAATTCCGGTAAAAGTGTGTCAAAATCTCTATTACACTTCTTTATTTGCTCATCAAAGAATTTCTGTTTTTCAACTTCTACTTTATCCTTCACTGACTCTTCTTTTATTTTCTCAATGTTTTCTGAGATATATTTGCATAGTGTATCCAATTGTCCTAAAGAATCTTTGTTATCTATATTGCAGTTAGGAGCAATTACCTTCAAAATTGGTATGGTATCATCAATTGCTTTGTAAGCCTGTGAGCTGCAGTTGGTTATTTTCTTGATAGAATCAAGTAGTACCTCAGTCACATTGGTTGATTTGAAGCTTGATGATGAGTCAACAATCTGAGTGCCGGTGGAATTAACCAAGCTTGTATTGACCTCTGGTAGGTCAGTTTGTGTCTAAATTTCTTTAAGCAATGGTTTTCCTACTTCACTAGTTGCCAGTGGCACTGTTTCCTTATGTACCCATTCTGGTTGTTGTTGTTCTAGAGCCTTTAGCTCTATTTGTTTCTCTGTATGTTTCATTGCCTCAGTCTGTGTCTCACTCTCTACCTTTTTCTCTTTATCTTCTGCCGGTTTATCAGTTTCCCCTGCTACCGGAGGCTCACTAGCCATATCTGACTTATCAGTTGTATCTTTGTCTACTACTATGTTGATCTTCTGAGTATCAATATTCATAGCATATAGGACTTTAGGATTAGGATTATTATCCTCTACATCCATACTCTCGGCTGCCGGTTGATCTTCAGTAGTTGTTGATTTTACCAGTGGAGTAATCAAAGGAGGTGGGGGTAAGTTGTCTCTAACCTTGATACTTGGTGGTCCACCAACTTTTCCTTTGCCCTTGTCTCTATCTTTCTGATATACCTTTATAGGTTTGGCATCCCTGTACTCTTCTTGTTTTTCTTTCTCAACCAGGAATATATCCCATCCATTTTCTGTTTGCTCTGTCACCTCATTAACTCTTCCTACCATTAAAGCAATGTGCTGGTGTGCAGTAGAAAATACTGTCCGGTTTTCTTGAGCAATTAGGTCATCAATTTCTTGTGGAGAGTTTACCAGATATACAACAAGTAATTTTTCAATTTTTATTTTCTTATCCAATTCTATCACTGCTTGTCTTCTTGCCTCTAGTCTTTTGAATAATTCATCTGGTATTTCATTGACTACTTCCATAAAAAAATTCTTGTACATATCCATGTGCAATATAACACTATTTTCAACTTGTTCTTTTTCATCAGCTGTTAGAGTGTCATATATTTTCTCTATGTTCTTCAGTTTACCTTCCTCTGTGATTTCATTCAGCAGTATATTAAGAGGGGCCAAGTCTTTGTTTGTCCTTTTCTTCTTCTTGGGTGTCAGTTTCTTCTTTGGTGTGGCCTTTCTAATTGGAGATCTCACTGCTTGTTGCTTTTGCCTTGTCCTCCTAGGTGAGGGTGTGGCTGCCGGTGAGGGATCTCTTTTTCTTACAACTCTTTTGAAAGTTGTAGGCATGTCACTTCCTGAAGAAGTACCTGCCGGTGATAGGTGAGTTTCAGGTTGTGGAGCTGCTAACTCATCCTCTGTTATGCCGGTTTTCTTCAATACATCTTCTTTGATGACTTTTGCTTGTCTAGACCCTTTCCTTACAACTACCTCAACCTTTTTCACCCTTTTCTTTGATTGAATTTGTCTTTCAATATTTTCTGCACTGCCAAATACTTCTTCCTTAGGTTCTCTGGGGGCTTCTAGAAGTGCTTTAGCATATGTTTCAACTATGTGATCATCTGTTTCATATCCCATCTCGGTTACCCAAACTGTCCTTGGGATGACCGCTTCCATCCAGATTTCATCTTTCTTGATGAAAAAGCATATATCATCTTTGTATTTGTCTACAATCTTCTGTGATAACCTTACTCTTTTCTTCATTTTGGTCTTTAATGCTTGGAAAAAGTCATGAATATTGTTTTCCTTGTTCTCACCCATGTTATTGAATAGTTCAGTCAATTATTTTCCTACCGGTATGTTATATCCAAGTTCTTTGTAACCTATACCGGGAATCTGTTTTGTTATGTGTAGCATTAGACATACTAACAGATTTCCAAATCTGAAAATTCCTTTCTTGTCCTTCTTGATCTTTCCAAGATTGTCAATTAATTCATCCTTTAACCACTCACATATGTCATTTTTTGCATTGTCTGTGACCATATCATAAGCACTCTTAATGCATAAACTTGAAACTGAATTGAGTCTATTAGCATGAGTAGCTTTATACCCTAATATCATACTGATGAATCTCACATTGATATCTTTTACATAATTGATTCTTAGAGACCTTTTATCGAATGTTGCACCAATTAGGTTTATAACTAGGTCATTGGAAACCTTCTTGGTTTTATCTAGTCTCTTACTGGTGGTCGGTAACCCTGTGACAACTTTTATAGCTTCCTTGGTGATCTTATGGATTGCATCTAACCAGAAAAATTCTCCATTTACCCTGCTTAAGACTATCCTAATCACATCCTTTGGAAATTCAGGAATGCTAAGGATCTCTGTAAATCCTAGGGTCTCAATGATCTTGTGTTCATCTTTTACATTGCTGGTATTATCACATATCATGGTTTTATACATGGTTTTAATTTCCTCATCTCCTAATTCCTCAATGTTGCAGTGAATGTACATTCTGGGGTCTTCAGCATAAACAACTCCTTTAGGAATTTGAGAAAAAGCACCTAAGGTATCATCCTTCTTTGCTATCTCGGGAACTAACTGAAATACGGGCCTAGGTCTTTTTATTACCTCAACAATAGTAGGGTTTGCTATATATTCAATTGCAGAGGTGGATGCCATGATTAAATACCTTTTATTGCCTTGAATGGATGATTGCTTGGAGTGTTCTTGCTTCTTTCTCGAAATGCCTTGGCTCGGAGTCTTCGTGCTCTTTGAAAATTTGAAATCTTGGTGAAATGAAATGGAGACAAAACCTTAATTTTATAGTGTCTTTTCGTCATCTACCACATTAATTGAATGCCGGTTAGGTATTCTCTTAACTTTGTTTGTCGGTAATAAGTAATTTCCAACTTCTTATCTCTAACCGAGGGAATAATAGCACATGTATCAATAGATTGCCAAACCCTCAAGGAAATTTTCTTCAATTAGATGAAGAACTTCCTGCTGGTGGAGCATTGCTCTGTCCTTTCGGTGAAGCATCACTCTGTTCTGCCGGTGAAGTATTGGTTTGTTCTACCGATGGAGTATTCCCAATATTTAGATCAACTTTTCTAATCTATTGTTTTGAGAATTCTTGCTTAACCTCTTCAACTTTTTCTTTACCTTTCAAGCTAGAAATTTTGTTTTCTACTGGTGTTCCTTAACTTCTATAGAATTTAGCAATATGCCCAATCTTGTTACATGCATAACAAGTTACATTATTCTTCTGAATAGCTTTCCCATAACCTATGCCGGTTTGTGTCCTACATTGATTAGATAAATGTACAAATCTTCCACAAACATAACATCTCACATTCATTCTACAGTTTTCAAAGTTGTGGCCTACTTTGTTGCATTTAGAACATTGACCGATGAGTGTGTTGATATTCTGATAATTTCTAGATCTACATTCATTTTCTCTATGACCATACTTATTACAGTTAAAGCATTTTCCATTGAATTTATAAGCATTAGGTTGTCTTACCAGTTTGCTGTGATCCTAAGTATTTGCAGTACCGGAGCTTTCACCAACTTCAAAGCCAATTCCAGAAGTGTCACCTTTAGGTTTTTGATTATTCAGCAAGGTGCCAAGTTCCTCTGAGCTTTTCTTGAATTTTTCTTTGTGTTGATTTGCAGTTTCTAGTTCTCTTTCCAAGACTTCTTTTTGTCTCATCAGTTCATTTGAGTCATTCTGAGTATTCATCAGATCTGTCTTCAACATGTCATTTTCATAGCTAAGTCTTGTGTTCTCATTTTCTGCATCACTTAGTCTTGTGGTCAATTCTTCTTCATTCTTCTTCCTATCCTCAATCTCTTTGCAAAATCTCATAGTCATATCCTACATCTCATTTTTTGTTGTCATGATCTCTTGTTTCAACTTGCTTATCATATCATTAAGTGATTCCTTTTCATCATTCTCATTTTGCAATTTTTCACAAAATTCTCTTCTCTTATTTCTTGCAACAGTAAAATTTTCTTGAAGTGCCTGAATGATATCCTGAGCTGCCCTTAAATCATCTTCTAGTTTGATATTTTTCAACTTTTCTGCATCATAGTCTGTAAGAGCTCCTTCCAGTTGCTTCATCGGATTTTCCATCTTTACCGGTGTCAAGATCTTCCTCAAGCTGTTAGGCTTTTGAAAATAGAGGACCAAGCTCTGATATCAACTGTTAGGGATCCCACAGATACTGAGAGGGGGGGTGAATCCGTATTTGACCGGTAATTAGAAATTCTTAACTTAAAACATGTAGAACATAATATAACAGTGTACCGGTATGCAAGAAATAATGCAATAAACAAAATCAAGAACATCCACATGAAAAGTACACCATAACACAAGATTTTAATGAGGAAACTGGGTGTGGGAAAAACCTTGGTGGGATTTGTGACCCAGAATATTCATTCACTGGCCAATAAGAGAATATTACTTACAATAGGGGCTTGCACATGCAGGAAGGCCAACTGCCTAGAGCTCACTGCTCAATGGGTAGTCTCACTAACTTACAATAAGGATTATACAAATCCAATATCTTGTACTGCTTTACAATATCATCTTCAATGCCCGATTCAGTACCGGCTCCTGCTCTGTTCTTTACATATACCCCTTGACCTATATTTCGCACATTAGGTCTGCCTAATATTTTCCTTAATGCTTCTACATCACTTCTCAAATGTCTACAGTGATCTCTTTTATATATAAGAGTCATTTTACAATTTGCCAAGTTGGCTTACACACTTTTACAATAATAAACAAAATATAATATAACAAAATCCTGTCTGCCTCTGTGTTGGTATACTTCCTTTCTTCTGTGCCGGTGTAGAGTGTGATTTGCTGATGCCGGTATAATGCCTTTGCTAGTGTCATAAGATTGCAAGGTTGCCATCAATGACAAAACCTTCAATCACATACAATTTCTCATTGGAGTGTGCATATGCCAACAAATACACCCCAATTTTCCACATGGGTTGCATAGTCAACAACGAAATCTCACAGGTGCATTATGATTTCTTTTGAATGCTATTTAGAAATTGTCTTGATTCTTACAACATGGAATACTGCCCAGAAATCGATTATATTCACAAACATGAAATATAATTAGAGATTGCACAAACTCATTCACAGACCTTCAATGATTAGATGGTTAATTAAAATATTATACAAACTGGAGATAAATAATTATTTGCAGTCACACTTAGTCAGGTATTTTACAGAATAGTTAATTGCAGACAAACTTAGACAGGGATTTTACAGAATATAATCATTTGCAGTCATACTTAGTTAGGTATTTTACAGTCATATCAGAGATTTTATATCTTGCCAGCCTGTAGGGTATTGAGACTTCATGAAACTTTAATGCACAATTGAGTATGCACCTGAGAAATTATAATTTCCAAAGTACTAGGGCCCATCAAAACAGATTTCCAAACTCTCCTTTAGCGCAAAGTAGTTCATCTATTCAATTTGAAATTGAGGATAGCCACATAGAAACAAATGAGGAATTTATTTTTGAAACCAACATGGGAGACCCAGATAACAATAGGGATCTATTGGCTGCATTGATTAGAAGTCAACAAGATATGCAGGATAATGTTAACATAATGACCAACTTGATGACCCAATTTATGGCTAATAATATTAATCAGCACCAAAATAATGGAAGACAGGATAATCAACATCAAAATAATGGGGGAAACAATGGGGGTAGAGATGAACAGTCAGTTAATAATCAGCCAGAAAACAACAAGACCATTTATGCCTACATTTACTGCTAGAAACCAGCCACCTAAAAATGAACCTACAATCAGAGAAATTCAGGAAGAAATACATCAAGACTGGTTAGGTTCCGGTGAAGAATTCAGATCATCAATGACATTTAGAGAATATTTAGATGTCAGAATGAAACATAGGCCAAAAGGACAATGAGGAAATAACAGTGAATTACAAAGAAAAATTGGAAAGATGTCCATTCCTTATTTTGATGGTTCAGGTAAGACAACTGCTCGGGCTTGGGTGCAAAAATTAGATACATACTTGCAATTAAACCCTATGATGGAAGAAGAAGCAATTAAATATGCTGCATTACATCTTGACGGTGTAGCACTTGAATGGTGGCATCATGGACAAATAACCTTGGGTCATAATTTGATAGGTACTTATGTTGAGTTCACTGAGAAACTTATTGACAGGTTTGATTCTAAGGATCCTGAATTACATGTTAAAGAATTGACTCAGCTTAAGCAAACTAGAACTGTTGAGTAGTATATTTCTGAATTTAAAAAATTGGCAGTCTTAGTTACTAAAATTTTAGAAAGACATAAGATTGTAATATTTATAGATGGTTTGTCTAATTCCCTTAAAGGTTGGGTTAAGTCCTTAAATCCCCTTACTTTACAAACAACTATCAAAAGAGCAAGAGAATTAGAACCATCTTCAAAAGGAATTTTTTTAAACAAAGGACCACCTCCTAAACTGGAAAAAGACAAACAACCTTTCAACCAAGATACTTTCCCTAAAAATAGGCTAGATAAAGAGGAAAGAGAAGAGCTCAGAAGGAAAATACTATGTTTCAATTGTAGGGAATCATGGCAGGCTAGACATAGATGTTTAGGGAAGGGGAAAATTCATTATATTGAGGTTATGTCCGACAGTGAGGATGAAGAGAATGTTGATCCTAACATAGAACGAACACCTCAGAACATTGAGTCAGAAACATGCACCAAACAAGGAGAAGGAGTAATAGCATCCATGATAGGAACCCCACATTATAATATTTTCTGAGTTAGAGGAGTTTTGAATGGACAACATGTAATTGTTATGCTTGATAGTGGTTCTACACATAATTTTATAGATGCAACACTTATGGAAAGGCATGGCTTGCAGACTGAAAAACACAAGCGATTTGATGTTAGAGTAGCAGGAGGAACTAATTTATCTAGTACTCATAAAGTTCCTAAATTGAATATTACTCTTGGTAATTACACTATTACTGATGATTTTTATGTGATTGATTTGGCTGACACTAATGTTGTCTTGGGCATATAGTGGATGGAAACATTAGATGAATATACACAGAGTTTTAAAAGAATGGAATTATCTTTTAAAATTGATGATAAGAAGATATTCCTTCGTGGTATGTCCAACAGTGGCCCCAGGATCGTCAGTGCTAAGAGAATGGAGGCTAGTTTTAGACATGGAGATGTGACATGGGCAGCACAATGTTTAATCTCCAACAAGGTATCAGGCTTTGAATCTAAATCTTATCAAGATGATTTATTAACAACATTTGATTCACATCATTTGGTTTTTAGTGATATTCTTCCAGGAGTCCCACCTGATAGAGGTTTTGAACATACTATTGAATTAGAAGAAGGTGCTAAACCAGTGATTACTACTCCTTATAGACACCCTAAAACATTCAAGGATGAAATAGAAAAAGCAATTAAGGAATTATTGGATATGGGGCACATTAGACCTAGTTCTAGTCCTTTTGCATCCTCTTGTAGTGTTGGTAAAAAAGAAGGATGGAACTCTTCGAATGTGTATTGATTACAGAGCCCTTAACAAGAAAACAATCAAAAGCAGGTATCCAATTCCTCGAATTGATGAATTGTTAGATGAATTGCATGGTGCTATCTATTTTTCTAATATTGATTTGAGATCAGGGTATCATCAGATTAAGTTAAGAGAACAAGACATTCATAAAACTGCTTTCTGTTGTCATTATGGTCATTATGAATTCTTGGTTATGCCATTTGGTCTAACAAATGCTCTGGCAACATTTTAGTCCTATATGAATCATATTTTTAACAAACAGTTAAGGAAATTTTTTCTAGTATTCTTTGATGATATATTGATTTATAGCAAAACTTGGGAAGAGCATTTGAAACACATTGACACAATTCTTGGTATTATGGAATCACAATCATTGTATGCAAAGACGTCTAAATGTGAATTTGGAATGATTGAAATTTTGTATTTAGGGCATATGATCAGTGCAACAGGGGTACACATTCACCAAAAGAAGATAAGAGCCATTTTGGATTGGCCACCACCATGGAATCTTCTAGAGTTAAGGGGATTCTTTAGTTTATGTAGTTATTACAGGAGGTTTGTCAAAGGTTTTTCACAGCTTGGGGCACCCTTGACAGATCTTACCAAAAAGGGGGAATTCAGATGGACTGAGGAAGCTCAATAGGTATTTGAGAAACTTAAAGAGGTAATGAGTTCTTGTCCAGTACTTGCTCTTCTAGATTTTAATCAGCCTTTTGTGTTGGAATGTGATGCTTCTGGTGATGGAATAGGGGCATTTTTAATGCAAAATAGACATCCTATAGTTTATGAAAGCAGGAAACTTAATAAACTTTAGAAATTATATTCTATTTATGATAAAGAAATGTTGGCGATCATACATGCATTGACAAAATTTAGACAATATTTGGTTGGTAGCAGATTTGTGGTGAAAACTGACCATAACAGTCTGAGATATTTCTTGGGATAAAAAGATTTAAATGACAGGAAACAAAAGTGGATCAGTAAAATTCAAGCTTATGACTTTGAGATTGAATATGTAAAAGATAAAAATAATGTTGTTGCTGATGCTTTATCTAGAAGGCCTGAAATCAATGCATTATCTGTCGTAACAGCTGATTGGAAATCTTTATTACTGGTTGAGTATTCAAAGGATTCTTTTGCATGTGTTTTGTTAGATGGTAATATACAGGGTGATAAATATAAAATTGTTAATGATGTTATCTATTATAAGGACAAGATTTATTTAACTCCAGAATCGAAGTTAAAAGAAAAAATTCTCCAATCTATGCATGATATTCCTCTAGCAAGGCATCCTAGATACTTTAAAATGTATCATCAGGTAAGAGAAAGGTTCACTTGGAAAGGCCTAAAAAAATGATGTCCTATGCTATGTCAAGGAATGCACCACCTTCCAGCAAAATAAAGCAGAACAAACGTATCCTGTCGTCTTACTAAAACCACTACCTACACCAGATCAGAAATGGGAAAGTATATTCATGGATTTCATCACAGGTTTACCGAAATCCCAAGGTAAAGATTGTATATTTGTTGTGGTTGATAGATTAATTAAATTTGCACACTTCTTTTCTATCACTACAGAATTTACAACAATTCAGATTGTAGAGTTATTCTTCAGAGAGGTTTTCCGATTACATGGTTTACCAAAGACTATAATTAGTGATAGAGATAGCAGATTTTTGAGCATATTTTGGGGGGAGCTTTTCAGATTGACAGGTACAAAATTGAATCATAGCACCAGTTATCATCCGCAAACCAATGGGTAGACGAAAATAGTGAACAAGTGGATTGAAGGGTATCTTCGTAACTATGTGGCCGGTCATTAGAAGACTTGGGTTTGTTGGTTATATTTGGGGGAATATTGTTATAATACTACCTTTCATATGTCAATTGGTATGTCTCCTTTTAAAGCATTATATGGCTATGATGTCCTTTCTTTTCTTGACTTTGCTTTTGAACAAAGCAATGTACCTAGAACCCGTGATTGGCTTCAAGAAAGTCAAGGCATTTTGTTAGCTCTCAAGGAGAATTTGCAATGTACTCAGAATCAACAAAAACTCTATGCAGATAAAAAGCGAGTTGAACACCATTTCGAAGTGGGAGATTTGGTGTTTCTCAGGCTGCAACCTTATCGACAATATTCTCTCAAACATAGTGGATTCGAAAAACTAAAGCCTCAGTTTTATGGTCCCTATCAGGTAGTATAGAAAGTTGGTACAATGGCGTATGAACTTGATTTACCGGTAGATAGTAAAATACATAATGTATTTCATGTATCTTGTCTCAAGAAAGCTCTAGGCCAGCAGGTGTTAGTATCCAAAGACTTACCTCCTTTGACTGATAAAGGGAAACTTGAAATGATACCAGAAGTGATTTTGGAAACACGAGACAGGAAACTGCGAAATAGGACTATCAGGGAATATCTCATCAAATGGAAAAATCTACCTCAGGATGATGCCACTTGGGAAAATGAATGAGTTTTGGAGTTGCTTGAGGGCAAGAAACACGAGGCAGGGGAGACTATAATGTCCCCTAATAAGTGATTATGAATGTATAGAATATTAATTATCTTATATAAAGTTCCCATTCACTTATATAAATAATTAATATTTATAAGACATATGTTGTTATGTATTTTTGGTTTAGCTATAATCAACCAACTCTTGTCAATAAAGGATGGGCTCACGATAGGAAAAGCATGGGATTATAAAACAAAGCAAGGATTGAAGAAAAGGTTGATAATCTGTAAGATATCAAGCGAACGATTGTTTCCTTTCACCAGCCAACTGGCCTATTGGAACCGAGAAACAAGAAGAAATCTCTAGCGTGAAGAAATCAAGAAGCAAGAAGAAGTTTCCTGCGTGAAGTATCGTGCAGAGGAGTTTGGACGTATAGACTGAAGAAAGACTTTCGGGTTTGTAGGAAGTGCTATCCTCATATTATCACGAAGACCCAGGAGAATATCCGAGGAACACAAATGAAGGAATTTCCGCAGGTGTATCACAACCAAAGTATAGCATAGTGGGGCTATTTGAAGGTTTATTAACCATTAGAACAGATATCGGGTTACACTTTCCTCATTCATGTAACCACTAAGATCACAGTTGCTGAATATACCGTGAAGAAATATATTCTCGGGTTACACTCGCTCATTCCCGTAACCACTAAGATCGTAGTTGCTGAATATACTGTGAAGAAATATATTCTCGACAAGTGGCGCGAGGCATAACGTGCAGAGGAGCACTTCAGGATCATCTCATAAGTGCTGAATACACCCCGATTTTCCACATGGGTTGCACAGTCAGCAACAAAATCTCATAGGTGCATTATGATTTCTTTTGAATTCTATTTAGAAATTGTCATGATTCTTACGACATGGAATACTGCCTAGAAATCGATTATATTCACAAACATGAAATATAATTAGAGACTGCACAGAGTCATTCACAGACCTTCAATGATTAGATGGTTAATTAAAATATTATACAAACTGGAGATGAATAATTATTTGCAATCATACTTAGTCAGGTATTTTACAGAATAGTTAATTGTAGACAGACTTAGACAGGGATTTTATAGAATATAATCATTTGTAGTCATACTTAGTCAGGTATTTTACACAGAGCTTGGTTCCTCTAAAGAATTTTAACCACTTGAGGAAGATCTGAAATTTGGAATCAATGGAAACTAGTCTGCAACAACAACTTCAACTTTCTCTTGAGGATCTTGATAATGAGAAGATGGAGAATAATAAATTGAAGAATGGACTGAAGCAATCCAGAGAACACATCATTTCATTGCAAGGAAAGCTTTTAGTTGTTCAAGCTAAGAGGAAGGAACTTTGTGATCAATTGCAAAATTAGAACAATGATGAGGAAGATGCTATGAAGGATCAATATCACAAACTCACTCGGGAGAACACTATCTTCAAGAATGAGATGAAAACCTTAACCATGAGAATGTGCAAGGAGATTGAAGATAGAAAGAAAAATGAAGAAAACCTAGCTCAAGCTTTGAAGGATAGATTTGATGAATGCAACAGACTGACACATGAGAATGATTTGCTGAAACTTGAATTGGTCTAGTCTCGGAACAATGAACAAGAACTTGAGACATATTATAATCATGAGAGATGACTTGGTCACCTCGAATGAGTACAAGGACAAATTTCAAGCTAGCTCTACTAAATGTGAATAACCATTGAAGAGTTAGAGGAATGTTAATGATAAGAGAGGTCTTGGTTATGAAAAAGGAGAAATCTCTAGTACTACACAACAAGATCATTCATTCAGACATAAGCATAATCATGACAACAACCAGAACTGGAAATCAATGGTAAGACAACATAATGCTCAAAAATTCAATGGTACATGCTTTGTTTCCAATAAATATGGTCATATGGCTAGTCAGTGTAGAAATAGGAATAATCAGAACAATGCATCATTCACTGGTCTTGGAAATGTAAGATGTCATGCATGTAGTATATTTTGACACATGACTAACCAATGCAAATCAAAAGGAAATAAAGGAAGTCAAGGGTTTAATAAAGTGATTCAGAAGAACAATATTGTCTGTTATGCATATAACAAGATTGGACATATTTCTAAATATTGCAGAAGTAAGAGCCCACCAGTAACTAGTGGAAATATAGATGAGAAGGGAAAGGAAAAAGTGGAAGACAACAGAAAACAACATGAGAAAAGATTGGTAAGGATATCAAATACACCACAGGCAGAACACCCGATAGAGTCATCAGGTTCTGCATTGGTAGAAGACACAACTGGTAACTAAGGAACTTTGCCTTAGGGGTAGGCATATCATTGAAGTGTTGGAATGATCTGATACCAGGAGTAAACTGAGAGGGGGGTGAATTAGTTTACTCACAAGTACAACAATTAATTTAGTTATAAATCTTATACCAGAGAAAAACACAATGAATAATATAACATGAAAGCACAACACACATAACATCAAAATTTTGACATGGAAAACCCAGAAAGGGAAAAACCAAGTTGGGAAACCCTACCCACAATCAGATGAATAATCTATAGTAGTATTATGAATAATTACAATGGGGTTTGCACTTGCAGAAAGGCCAATAACCTAGAGCGCATTGCTCATCACAAAGGGAAGTCTCACTAACCTACATAAATATCACTACAATCCAGAAATAATTGAACTATGAAAGTAGCCTCTACTAATGCTTGATAAATTTTTGGTTAAGCACTGATGTCTGCTCTGGTATACAAAACATTTCTAACCTTCACTGGAATGATATAACTCTGTGTGCACATAAACCTTTCACTGATAATCAGACATAACCACTGATAACCATCCCACTTACAATCACATGAATAAGTCACCTATAAATACATTTTATCAACCTTATTGATAAGGTCGACTAAACCATAAACCCATAAACCCATAATTACAAAAAATACACCACACAATACCATCAGACCAATATTAAGATTTGCATTACATAACGTGAACCTAAATCAAGTAACCAAATAATTATATCTGCCGAAAATTCCGCTAAGACCAAAATGCAACACACTTCACCAACCGATAGAAACCCTCAATGAAATGACAAAAAGTTTAACTGGATCCAAATAGGACCATCACAACAACATTCCATCCAATGCAAAGTCACCAAATACTCAGGATACAATCAGGAAACACCTTCAACATGATAGAAACCGATTCCATAAGCCGGACCCAAAATCCACTGATCAAGTCATCAAGTATTGCATACCTGTAAAGCTAACTAAGATAGCCAAAAGCAAGATGGTTTTGGTAAATACCAAAAGTGATAACAACCAAAACACCAAATCATGAATCAACAAAATATAGAAAGCATGTAACCATCCATAATAAGCATCCAAAAGGAATTCCAAATATTTGATCATACTGGATCAGAATCACAGCTGAAACCAAGAAGATCACCAAGACTAACCAGGATAGATCCAACCAGGATACAATATTGACATCAATGAAAACACTTAACAAAATCCAACATATAAACAAAAATATCTCCCTTTGGAATTAATGGCAACACTGAATGTGAAAAATATCCAAGTGCCAAGGAATGCCAATAATCTCCCAAAAGAGAAAAGACTGGTATGAAATAAACACCATCTCCCAAAAGATCTGACTATTTTTCACATGAATACCTTCTCCCACTTTGACATCAATGACAAAGGATGGATACTAAACCAATAATACTGAACCAAACAACTAACTACTCCCCCTGAGTAGTAGCACCATCTTCATCAACCCAGATCAAAAAATGCATCTCTGATAAGCTCACCGGATTGATACATCCCTGCATCTCTAATTTTCTTCAGGAGGGTTGGTAACCCCCTGACTGATCTCTGAGATATTTAAAAGTATCTTTAGGAAATAGATTTGTTAGAATATCTATAATCTGTTCCTTAGTAGGCACATAAACTAATCTGACTTCCTTTGCTTTGACCTTTTCCTTCAAGAAATTATACCTTATAGAAATGTGTTTTGATTTGGAATGAAATACCAGATTCTTTGACATATCAATAGAAACAATTTTATCATAGTGAATAACAATAGGTTCATCATAACTTACTCTTATATTCTTTAACATTTTTTTCATCCATAAAATTTGAGTATAGTTGGTAGCAGTTGCAACATATTCTGCTTCAGCAGTAGACAATGAAGTGCATGATTGTTTCTTACTAAGCCATGAAATCAACTTCTTCCCAAGAAAGAATGCACCACCAATAGTTCTCTTCCAATCATCCACATCTCCTGCACAATCAGAATCTGTATATGCATATAATGTGAAGTCATCATTCTTTGGATACCATAACCCAAAGTCCGTTGTACCTACCAAATATCTGCATATCCTCTTGACAACAATATCATGAGTTTCTCTAGGATCTACCTGAAATCTAGAAGCAATACAAACAACATTCATTATATCAGGTCTAGTCTAAGTTAGGTACAACAAACCACCAATCATTGATTTGTATCTACTCAGATTCACTTTAGGGGATTCATCATCCTTTGACAATTTGCAACCAATTATCATAGGAGTACCAATAGGTTTGGAATTCTCAAATCCAAATTTCTTAAGTAAATCCTTCACATACTTAGTTTTAGAAATGAAAATACCTTTATCAATCTGATTAATCTGCAAACCTAAGAAAAATTTCATCTCACCAATCATAGACATTTCAAATTCATTCTTCATATCATTAGAAAATTTCATGCATAGACCTTCTTCTTCTCCAAAAATGATATCATCCACAAAGACTTCAATAATCAATATGTCATCATGTTCAATTTTATAATATGTTACTATCAATATTACCTTTACTGAAACCAAGCTTTAAAAAATACTTATCCAATCTAGTGTACCATGCTCTAGGGGCTTGTTTTAGTGCATATAAAGCTTTCTTCAATTTGCAAACCATGTCCTTGTCTTCTGATAATTAAAATTCACCAGGTTGCTCAATGTAAACTTCTTCAAGATCTTCATTCAGAAATGCACATTTAACATCCATCTGATATACTTTGTAGTTCTTGTGTGCAACATAAGCAAGAAAAAGTCTTACCACTTCAATTATAGTAACCAGGGCATAAGTCTCTCCATATTCAATTCCTTCTTCCTGTGAATAACCTTTGCAAACCAATCTAGCTTTGTTCCTTACAGTTTGACCTTCCTCATCCAATTTATTCCTGAAAAACCCATTTAGTTCCAATAACGTTCTTTTCTTTAGGTCTAGGTACTAGTTCCCATGTCTTATTCTTTTTAATCTAATCTAATTCCTCTTCCATTTCTTTTGTCCAATTTTCATGCTTACTTTCTTCAATAAATGATTCTGGTTCAATTTGAGAAATTAAACGTGCCTCTTCAACAACTAATCTTCTCCTAGGCATCACACCTTTTCTTTTATCTCCAATAATTTGATCTTCAAAATGATTTAGTTTTACATACTTGGGAGGGAGTCTTTGAATTTTCTTGATTTGCTGACTCATTCGGCTGTTCATCTGTCACTGTTGAATTTTCTAATGCTACCGGTGTCACTAGTTCACTATTCTAAACTGATTCTTGCATTATCGGTTCTAGTCTGATAAATTCATCTTCTGGTCCCTAATCATATGATTTGATCTGATTACTTCCATGCTCATCCACCTTGACATTTATGCTTTTGATTATCCTATTTAATCTTTTGTTATAACATCTATATGCTTTGCTCTTAGTAGACTAACCCAAAAATATTCCTTCATCACTTATAGGATCAAAGTTTCCTAATGCATCATCTCTTCTAATATAACATTTGCTTCCAAAAATTCTGAAATATCTGACAGTAAGAGTATGACCAAACCACAATTCATAAGGAGTCTTATCGGTATCACCTTTGATATGTACTCTATTGAAAGTGTATACCGTTGTATTGACATCTTCTCTCCAATAGATATTAGGTAATCTAGCTTTTGTCATCATTGTCCTTGCTGCATCCAAAAATGTTATGTTCTTCCTTTCCACTAATTTTTTCTGGTGTGGAGTCCCAGGTGCAGAAATTTGCCTCCTAATACCATTCCTTTCACAAAAGTTGTTGAACTCGTCGGATGTAAACTCACCACCATGATATGATCTTAAGCATTTTATCTCCAGTCTTGTCTTAGTCTCAACCATAGCTTTAAAGATTTTGAATTTCTCAAGAGTTTCATATTTTTCCTTCAGAAATGCTACCCACATCATTCTAGAATAGTCATCAATAAGTAACTTAAAATATCTATCACCTTGAAATCTTTTATTCCTTGTCAGTCCACACAAATCAGTATGAATAAGATCAAGCATTTCATTATATTTATCATGTATACTTCTGAAAGAAGTTCTAACTTGCTTACCCATTTGACATTCTCTACATACTGGATTATGAGGTTTAACAATATTGGGCAAATCTCTGACAACCGGCATTGAACTGATCTTCACTATGCAATCAAAATTTACATGACACATTCTCTTATGCCATAACCAAATTTCATCAATCTGAGCAATCAAGCAAGCCTTCTCACCGGAGTTCAAATGAAAGATATACCTTTGGTCTGAGTTCCGAAAGCAATCTTCAATCTATATCTATTGATGATCTCATTTATTCCATCCTTGAATTGTAAATGAAATCTTCTATCCACCATCTAACCTACACTTAAAATATTATTCTTTAAGCCTTCAACATAATACACATTATCACTATTAGTCTTACCATCCAATGATATTATTCCTTTACCTTTGATCCTACATGCCTTGTCTCCAAATCTAAGCAATCCACCATCAAATTCTTGCAATGTTTAAAACTTTCTCTCGTCACCAGTCATGTGATGCAAGCATCCATTTTTTATGAGCCATTCATCCTTCTCTTCAATTTTTGCAGCTAAAGCTTTTTCTTTAGTATGAGTTGTTTCAATGACAGATTTTGGAGAATCATCCTTAATAGCAATAAAGACCCAATCTTTGCAGGATGAATCTCCATTACTAGATCCACTTGCAGGTTCATCGTCATCGTCATCATCATCGTCATCGTCATCGTCATCATCATCGTCATCGTCATCGTCATCATCATCGTCATCATCATCGTCATCATCATCATCATCATCATTGTCATCGTCATCATCATCGTCATTGTCATCATCATCGTCATCGTCATCATCATCATCATCGTCATTGTCATCGTCATCGTCATCGTCATCATCATCGTCATCGTCATCAGCATCGTCATCGTCATCATCATCATCATCGTCATCGTCATCATCATCGTCATCGTCATCGTCATCGTCATCGTCATCGTCATCGTCATCATCATCATCATCGTCATCGTCATCGTCATCGTCAGTAATACCAGGATCATCATCACCAACATAATAACATGTTTTGTCCTTATTCCTTTTGAATCTAGGTCTGCTTTGATATTCAGGATCAGGCTTATAATTTCTCACAAATCTTTCATGATTCCTAGCAGCTCTTTCAGGGCATCTAGAAGAAAAATGACCAATCTTATTGCATGAAAAATATTTAAAAGGGACTTTTCCTTCATACTTACTTTCAGCTGGTCCTTTAGGAATACTTCTAGCAATCAGGGCATCTAGCTCTTCAAGTTCTCTTTCTTCTCTCTCAATTTCCTCCATATCTTTAGCATACATCTCTTTCCAATCTATCTTTTTCTTACCAAAGGCAGATGCTTGAAATGTAGTCTTAGTTTTAGTAGCACTCTGATCTCCAAGTTATTCAAGTTGAAAAGCAATAAATTTCCCAAGTAATGTATCTTTGGTCATAGGGGTACTTGACATTGTCCGAAGTTTATTGATAGCAGTAGCCTTCATCTTATAAGCTGAAGGTAGAACTCTCAGAAGTTTTGACACTATCTCATCCTCACTGACTGATCCACCATAACATTTGATACCCATGACAATCTCATTGACTCTATCCATGAAATAACTTATCTTCTCATCTTCTTCCATCTTCAAAGTTACACACGTTACCCGGAAACCTTCAAGTTTAGCAATCTTTACTACTTGGTCACTTTCATAAAGAGTTTCAATATTCAATCAGATCTGCTTAGCATTCTCCAATTTTATGACATTCAACAACTTTTCATTAGATAGGACGGTCAACAATGCTTCTTTTTCTCTCACATCATTTTCAGCTCTCTTCTATTCATCAACAGGTGTCAGTGTTCCAAAATTAGGATCATGAGGTATATACCCTTTCTCCACTATCTCCCAAACTTCAACTCCAAGACATCTAAGATGAGTCTTCATTTTCTCCTTTCATATTTTGTAATTTCTACCATCAAATCTTGGACTCTCCTTTCGGTAGGTATTGAATGTAGAACTTGATACTAATGCCATTAGATCTCCTCTAGTGGTTAATCTTCTATAGAGAGGACCTCGCTCTGATATGAATTGTTAGAATGATCTCATACCGAGAGTAAATAGAGAGGGGGGAGTGAATAATTTTACTCACAAGTACAACAATTAATTCAATTATAGACCTTATATTGGAGCACAACACAATGAAGAATATAAAATGAAAGTGCAAAACACATAACATCAATATTTTGATGTGGAAAACCCGGAAAGGGAAAAACCACAGCGGGAAACCCTACCCACAATCAGACGAATACTCTGTAGTAGTATTATGAATATTCAATGGGGTCTGCACTTTTAGAAAGGCCAACATCCTAGAGTGCACTTCTCATCACAAAGGGAAGTCTCACTAACTTACATAAAGATCAGACTACAATTTGGAAAGAAATGAATTGTGAAAGTAGCATCTACTAATGCTTGATATAGTTCCAGTTAAGCACTGATGTTTGCTCTGGTACACAAAACCTTTCCAACCTTCATTGAAATGATATAACTCTGTTCACACACAAACCTTTCACTTGTAATGCAGACATAACCACCGATAACCATCCCACTTACAATCACATGAATAAGTCACCTATAAATACATATCATCAACCTTATTGACAAGGTCGGCTAAACCCTAAAGCCATAAATCCATAATTACAAAAATAATAGCACACGATACCACTAGACCAATATTATGATTTACATTACATAGCATGGACCTAAATCAAGTAACCTAACAATTATATCCCCTGGAAATTCCGCTAAGGCCAAAATCCAACACTCTTCACCAACCGGTAGAAACCTTCAGTGAAATAACAAAAAGTTTAACCGGATCCAAATATGACCATCATAATAACACACACTCCAATGCAAAGTTACCAAATACTCAAGATACAACTAGGAAACACCTTCAATGTGATAGAAACCGATTTCATAAGCCGGACCCAAAATTCACTGATCAAGTCACCAAGTACTGCATACCGGTAAAGCTAACCGGGATAGCCAGAAGCAAGCCGGTTCTAGTAAATACCAAAAGAGATAATAGGAAAAGAACCAAATCATGAACCAAGAGAATATAGCAAGCATGTAACCATCCAAAACCGATTCTAGAGATCTAATCATACTGTATCAGAATTGATGAACCTAAATAGTGGCTCTATTTTAATAGATTTTTGATATGATACTCCTGTCTAGGTCTTATGATTAGATGGCATTCAGATTATAATACTCTCCTAAGTTGATACCTTTTAAATGTTTTTGAAACTGGTTTAACATATACCTAAGGATGTCATATAAGGGTTTTAAATGATCTATCTATGCAAATATCTAAAATCTATTATAAATATGGTTTACATTATATCATGTTAGCATTAGTACATACATATGTTTGTTGTGCACATTAATATCATGATGCAGGGTCAACAAAGAAGAAGTAAAGACTAAATGGTAGTTTAAAGGAGCATCAAGTATATAACCTCAATGCAGACCTAGTCAGAGAAATGTAGTAATGATCGAAACCACTTGACTAGTTCTTCAACAGACTGATTTATGAAAATATTTATAACTATTCTTAGGGGATCTTAGATCTAGGAAGCGAGTCATTGTATATTTTCTCAGCCACAGGACAAATGTTGTTCTGTTTTCCTGCACTGACTTCTTCTTCTCTTGTTAATAAATCCTGTTCACCTATTTCATAGGAATGCAATCGATCAGTTCGAAGTTTGTTATAAGATTTCCTATAAAAAAGGGATCTCACTCCTCTTGGGGATAGTAGAGAACACCCATAATATTAAATAATACACAGTCTTCTGGTATTTTATGTATTTTTCACAGTCAAGAAGAAATAAATAGATCGATATAATTTTGAATGCTTAAGCAATTGTAATTTGAAGTTCTGGAGATACTCACTCAAGGGGTCCCACTTGGTGAGTAATCCTTTGTATGTTCCAGTTAGTTTTCATACTTCTGTAGTAGTTATTTCTGCAATTGTCTGTTCCTGTAGCCATTGGAAATAGTTGCTGTGTCTATTCTTGCAGCCACAAGAGTAGAGTAGTTCCTGCTGCTCACTAGAACTTTATCATTTAATAGTAGTTGTTTAAAGTAATTTCCACTTGTAAGATTAAGTATTAGTTCATTAAGATTCTGTGTGTTTACTTTAGAAGAATTTCCTTTCCTGCAGTAATAGAGAATGGTTTTAATATAAACTTGGTGCACATACAGTGCTAGCCCATTTCAAGTTTACGTCCCTGGTTGATAAATAAATGAGCCTTGTCATAAGAAAGTTAGCTATTCAAGGATATTCAATCTCTGAATTGTGTTTTATTACCTAGTTGCCATTCCAGTTGTGAGGACCAACAAGAATCACAGTTGAAACCATGAAGATCACCAAGACTAACTGAGATAGATCCAACTAGGATAGTCTCCAATCGGGATACAATGTTGACATCAATGACAACACTTAACCAAATCCAACATATTGCCAACATGAAGATCATGCAAATACCCCTAAGTAGATTTGTAGTTAGTGAATTCTAATTGTGGATGGGTACTTAGGAAATTTTAGATGTTTACCAGAACCTACTCACAGAGTATGTGAACCGATCAACCCAACTGAAAAAAATTTATGACAATAATTTTTTTCTAGGGTTAATGATGATAAAAGGGAAAAGTAAAGTTATTTTCTTCACACAATGATCAAGCATTCAGACGAGTGATTTCCAGAACATGTCAGAGCCCAAGGCGATTTGTGCAAGAACTTTCTTTCAAAAGTGATCTCATCTCCCGATAGTATCTTAAGGTATTTTTTCATTTGCAGAAACCCTAGTTTCAGTATTCAATTATCATGGCTTCATAATCCAACATCGATACTCCTTTGGTGGTAGAAATCAAGAACTGTCCCCATCCTATTTTCAAGAAGCATCCCTTCAAATCCCTTCTAGGTGAACCATTGGGAGCATTCTTGAGTGTTTTCCATGCAGTTCTTCACACAGAAGATATTAGGGCATACATCCATTGCAATATCAAGGAGATCGAAGGATATGAGTTGTTGTGCATCTTTACTAAGAACCTGATCATCGACAACCAGCTGAAACCAGAATTTGCCCACTTGCAGAGGAAGGGTTTTACTCAATTCATGGTTTTTCCCAATTTTGATGAGGCAGAATAGGTCTGTTACATTTTGAGATGCATTCATGGAGAATTTAATTGGTTGGACCAGCCATATAAAATCACCGAGGAAGTGATCAAGAACATCACTTGTCTACACAAAATTGGAGGTGTCCCTGGCCCTAGGTGCAAGTTCTCTAACACAAAACTCTAGAAACTTACCGACACTACTTTTGATGGAAATTCAATGAGGGTTGATGATGTAAGATAAATTGATGTTAAGTTTGCCACGATAATAATTGATTATAAGGTATATCAATATAACTGGCTAAACTCTGTCTCCGCCAAACAATATTTTGATTGCTCATCAAATGGTAAAGGAGGATGCACACTACAATCTCTGTAGTGTGATGCTGAAAGAGCTTATGAAAAACCTCTAGAAATACAAGCAAGATAAGAAAAATACTTTTTGGTATGACTCTTTTTTTATCCGTCTAGCTTTTTACTTTTTGGGCACCATTCCCGGTTATGGGAAGATTCAATAGGATTTTGACCGTCTGGTAGCTACACAAATAGCTCAAATTTTGGATAGGCAAGGAGATAAGTAGTAAGGCTAATTTATGGGCATTTTTCAAAACCTTTCAAGAAGAAATGAAGAACAAATCTAGAATTCTAAACTCTATAGTAGAAAAATATAAGGATACAATATGTTTTATGGTTAATAAGGGTGAATGCATGATGGAAGCTGTACAACCCAGAATTATATGGATCATGCCTATGGGTTATGAGATGGACAAGGCCACACTGGATGCCTATGCACAAAACTTAATGCAAGCACCAGTAGCTGAAAAAGAGGATAAATTTAGCACAACCCAAGAAAAAGGGCTAAAGGTTCACCAAGAACACGTTGCACTGACTATTAGGAAAAAGATGACTAATATCTTTTGATCTCAACCAGGCACTAGAAATCTCTGAATGATCACCTCAAGCATGATTATCACAACTCAAACTCATTCACCTTGCTCTTCTTCTCTTACTGTTCATTTGCAGTGTGAAGAATGAATTATTGAAATGCCCCTTTTAACCTAATTTTGAGTTGTAATAAATTCTCAACCTTAAGGTCTTCCGGTTACACTATTTTTCATCATTTGTTTCACTGGATTATTAGACTACCATAAATATTTTAGTTAAAAATTGCATAATTGATCTCCATCATCTGCAACCATCCTTGATCGATTATAGATCTCTACAAGGGGGTTCCAAAGATCTATTTGATAATATCCCCCTAAGGAAAAGATGCCCTACTTAATAGATGAGGTTCCATAACTGGATTTAGGTGTGGAGTCATTTTGCACATTTGAATATTCCTTTTCCACCCAAATCTTTTTATGTTGATCTTTGATCTCTTCCACCTTAGCTTTTCCTTTTTCATCTGATTTATTGTTGTTCACCGGTGTACTCTTGCTTCCACATTATTTTGCAATATAACCTACTTTGTTACATGCATGGAAAACAATATTCCTTTGCATAGGTTTGAAGTTAATCTAATTTGGTCTCATCCTGCATTGGTTAGATATATGTCCAAACATTCCACAAGCATAACTTATCTTGTTCTGTAAGTTATTTATCACTTTTCTTCACATGTTTGAATTATGACCAAAGTTGTTGCATATGAAACATTAACTGGTAAAGGTAGGACCATTGTTCATCACTTTATTCATCATTCCATTATTCATCCTACTTATACATTGACTTCCCATATGACCGAGTTTACCACAAATAAAAAATTTACCATTGAATTTGTAGGCATTAGGCTGTCTTACCAGAGGTTTCTTGTTCTTACGTTGATGATTGCTTTGACAAAAATCGGAGGATTCTCCTTTCTCAAATCCGAGTCCTCGCATGTCTTTTCCATGTCTCTGAATTTCCAACATCTCATCTAACTGGGCTAAACTTTCTTTGAACTTTTCTTTGTACTCATTAGAAGTAGTCGACTCATCTCTCATAATTATGATCTACCTTTCAAGTTCCCTTCCATCATTCTTTATTTTCACCAATTCAAGCTTCAACTGACCATTCTCATATGTCAATCTACAAATATTCATTAGATATGTCCTTCAAAGATTGAGTCAAGCTTTCTTCATTCTTCTTCTGGTCTTCAATCTCATTAGTCAGCTTCATGATAATAGATTGCATCTTATTCTTCAAAACTACATTATCCCTACCATCTTCTCACATTCATCTATTTTATCTTGTAAGGTTTGATTGACAACACTTTGTTCTTGTTTCTCTTCCAACTTATCCATAAGCTCCTTTATCTTTTCTCTAGAAGTGTTCAATTGATATTTTAATGTCTTGATGAAGTCTTCAAATTCATTCAGATTTCTTTTTAGGCTACTCTTTTCCTTCATCGTTGCATCAAGATCTTCATGTGCCACACTAAGCTATCTTTGCAAACTGGAGTCCATTGATTCAATCTTCTAGATCTTCCTCAAGCTTTTACGATTCTTCCAAGGCACAAGGCTTTGCTACCAATTGTTGGAATCAATGAACATTGAGAGGGAGGGGTTTGAATCAGTGTTCTAGAATTTATAGATTTATTAAAGTAATTTTTTAACCACTGAATGCAAAGAACAAAAACTATAATGTAGAAACACAAAGAAAATAACCACACAACCATAACACCAAATTTTTTACATGGAAACCCAGAAAGGGAAAACCACAGTGGGATTTGAGCTCACAATATTATTATTCTATGACTAGTAGTAAAACAATATATTGGAGTTGAGGAAAAATCAACTCTACAGCTCCCAAAGATCACCTGCATGCAAAAATGTCACAAAAAGAGAGAAGCAAAAAAGCTATGGAGACAACAATTCAAAGATCCAGGAAAGAGGAGTCATATTGATTGTGCAAGAAAAATGCAATTCAATAAGTACAATTGTTATAAAAAATACAAAGAGAGAATCCTTATAAGAGGATAATCGAAACCCTAAAGGTGAAAACCGTAAAGAATTATAAGATTCCTAAGTTTAGCTTAAGCATAGAGTATAATAGACTAATAATTAAATAAATAATTATTAGCTAATAAAAGATAACTCTAACACCCCCCTTAAGATAAACTTAGGAAGTACCTAAAAAACAACTAAGGACTAAAAAAACATGTAAAAAATGCAAGAAAGCAACAATGGGTCTGACAACTAAGCCTGATGAGGTACCAAAGTACAATAAAATCTCTGTAAAGTGGAGAAAAAAGAGAAAACCCTATGGGAATAAAACTCCCCTCCAAGAAGAGATGAAAGCTCAAATAAAGGACTAAGAAGCCCCCAAACAAGAGTGTTCCAGAAGATAGGAGCAAAAAGAAGAGAATGAAGAACACCACTTAAGCATGAAAAAAAAACTATGGAGGCTAGAATTCAAAGATCTAGAAAAGAGGAGTCATGTTGATTGTGCAAGAAGAATGCAATTCAATAATTACAGTTGTTATAAAAAATACAAAGAGAGAATCCTTATAAGAGGATACTCGAAACCCTAAAGAATTATAAGATTCCTAAGTTTAGCTTAAGCATAGAGTATAATAGACTAATAATTAAATAAATAATTATTAGCTAATAAAAGATAACTCTAACACCCCCCCTTAAGATGAACTTAGGGAGTAGCTAAAAAACAACTAAGGACTAAAAAAGCATGTAAAAAATGCAGGAAAGCAACAATGGGTCCCGACAACTAAGCTTGATGAGGTACCCAAGTACAATAAAATCTCTGTAAAGTGGAGAAAAAAGAGAAAACCCCGTGGGAACAAAACTCCTCTCCAAGAAGAGATGGAAACTCAAATGAAGGACTAAGAAGCCTCCAAACAAGAGTATTCCTGAAGATAGGAACAAAAAGAAGAGAATGAAGAACACCACTGAAGCATTAAATAGCCGCAAACACTATCTATGAGTAAGTGCTGATACAAAGAACCTCCATTGAAATAGAACATGACCAGGTAGAGAAGACTGCAATATGCATGAGTGCCCTCAAGTGACACTACTCAAATCAGATGGTAAACAAAGGCAAACAATTGAACTCAAAGATACAGATGGCATGAAACACCAAAGCCTGAAGAGCTGATCAATTAAACCAAGGAAGCATTAGAAAAAACAAGACAAACCTCCCCATAATGCTGAAAAGGGAGAGGGATATGTACACTAAAAAGACTGGCCAACAAGAGCTGCATGATGAAGAACCAGGAACATCAAAGGTGCAGAGAAAGTACATAGTGTCATGGAAGGAACACTCACTTGACACACATTGTGAGGCTAATGTCATGGAAGGAACACTCATGTGACAAAGGTAGATGGAAAACAAAGATAAACATCAACCCCCCCCATGACACTTTATAAGTAGTGCATGTACAATAAGGCACAAGATGTGCAAGATCCCAAGTATATAATGCATGATGAGACTTTATTTCAGTGCGTTTTCATAAATAAAATGCTACAATGATAAGAAGAGATAGAAGACTTGAAACAAAAAGAATAGCCAAAGTCGAGACATCCTACTCAAAGAAAGAGATCCCAGGACCTGAAACATCCAAGATATTCACCACAGTGCTGGAAAGCAAAAAATTGAATAAAATATACCTGGAGCAGAATCTGGAAAGAAAACTCATATGAATGGAAAGAACACAGAATAATATTTCCAACGATATAAAGTTTTCAAAAAACGGAGGTCGGATGCTCAAGTTATGTCTCCCAGATTGCAAAAAGAACCTCTAACTTTCACAACAAAAAAATGCCATAAAAAAACAAAATAAAAAGTTCAAACCTCTAGATCTGGATAGAGCTCAAAAAGATCTTTCTGACGATATAAGGTTTTTGAAAAAGTGCCTATATATATATATATATATATTTTTTTTTGACGAATTTTTTTTTTACGCATTCGTAGGTACAACCATACAGATTTTTCGTGCCTCAAAAAATGTGCCAATAAAAAATCATGCCCCAGATGCCCTTGTCATCGAAATAGGTCAAATTATATATCAAAATTCATGGAAACAACCTCCTAAATCCAATTGTGAGGTCCTTTTAGCACCAAAATGTACCAAAAAATCAGCTATCCCCAGAAATGGAAAAAAGCAACTGCACAAACCCCCGAATACATAGATCTGAAGAACAAGGTCCAAAATCTCTCATGAAGAGAACATGGGCATGTAGATCTAGAGATTTGATACCATATTGGAGTTGAGGAAAAATCAACTCTACAACTCCCAAAGATCACCTGCATGCAAACCTATCACAGAAAGAGAGAAGCAAAAAAGATATGGAGGCCATAATTCAGAGATTTAGAAAAGAGGAGTCATATTGATTGTGCAAGAAGAATGCAATTCAATAATTACAGTTGTTGTAAAAAATACAAAGATAGAATCCTTATAAGAAGATACTCAAAACCCTAAAGGTGAAAACCCTAAAGAATTATAAGATTCCTAAGTTTAGCTTAAGCATAGAGTATAATAGACTAATAATTAAATAAATAATTGTTAGCTAATAAAAGATAATTCTAGCACAATATTACAAAAGTGGAATACACTTGCATTCAAGCACACTGCCTAAAGCTCACTGCTCAATTACAAAATAGGGCTGCAACCTCTGAGGACTCATTGTCCTACAAATCAGATATATAGGCAAATACAATGTCTGAACTAGAGTATTGAATCTACAAATGCCAGGAATTAGTTTCGGTTAGGCTCAAGAATGATCTGATGTCACTATTCTAAATAACTGCTATGTTATACCTTGCTACTATGTACTGGATCATTTAAACTTAAGATGCGCATGAGAAACTACACTCAATCACTTCCAACACAATCTCACATACATACCCTCTATAAAAATGATCATCCGAGTTATTCTTATATATCTGCACCACCAAAAAAGATCTCCAACTAGTCAGCTTCCCAAAACAACAAAATGTGAAACGTGTAGGCTCATGTTGGCTTAATCTCTCTACAAATACTTATTGTGGACCTAAAACATATGATCACAAGCTTCTAATAAGTCAGCCCAATCATCTCAAACTCATAAATATCCACCAAAATCAACTCAAGGAATCCGGACCATATGCTACACCATCAAACATGAGGATAACCCTGTTCTGCCTTCAATATTGGATACCAGACCAAGAAACTTTCACTAGAACCAACACCGGAGGCTAGAATTGCATGATAAACTACCTCATACATCTAATCGACTATTTAAATCACCGCAACCAAAATTGCATCACTGAAAATGAATAATTCTTATCAGATTTATATATCTTGTTCCACCAACCAGACTTATGCTCATGAATAACTAAACTTACTCAGGACTTCGAGTAATCCCAATCTCCATATACCGAATGAAATTTCTAGGCTGAGTTGCCATCAATGACAACCCCTAAGTAATATCTATGCATCTAACATCATCAATCTTCATCGGAATAGTTTCTCTTTCCAACAAATCATGTATGCTCAGGCTATTATACTTCCAATTACACTAGATCACATACCTTGGTGCATAGACACTCAGTTGCATAGTGAAATTACTCTAGGTATGGGATTTGAGAATATTTTAGTGTTTAGATTAATTCCAAATAAAGAGGTCATCCTAGATAGGCCATATGTGTATTGTGTTGGCAATAGTGACTATGTGTTGTCATTGATGTCAACATTATATCCTGGTTGGATATGGTTCTTTCACGGTTGGTTGTTGCTATCCTAATTGGTTCCTGGTCCCGGTTGCACTTGGTTTTGGCTAATTTTGATCTGGTATGATCAAATCCTTGGATTTGGTTTTGGATGATTATTCAGGATGGTTACATGCTTGTCATATTCAGTTACTTCATGATTTGGTGCTCTAGAAGTTATTGTTTATGTTCCCGGTTGATATTATTGGTATCGATTAGCTTTACCAGTTGGCAATATTTGATGATTTGGTTAAGTGATTTTGGTTTGGCTTATGAAAATAATTTCTAACATGTTGAAGGTGCTTCTTAATCGTGTCCTAATTGTTTGGTGGATTTGCATTGGCTGGCATGCTGATTTGGGGGTTCTATTTGGATCCAGTTGATTATTCTATTATTTCACTAAGGGTTCTACTGGTTGGTGAAACGTGTTGGAGATTGGTCTTAGCCTGATTTATTTTAATAATTGTTTGGGAATTTGAATTAGGTCCATGCTATGTAATGTAAATCATAATATTGGTTTGATGGTATCACGAGATTTAATTTTTATAATTATAGGTTTATGGGTTTAGGGTTTAGCCGACCTTGTTATCAAGGTTGATGATATGTATTTATAGGTAACTTATTCATGTAATTTCGATATTGATGGTTATGTCTACATTATCAGAGAAAGGGTTATGTGCAAACAAGGTTAGATCATTCAGTGAAGGTTGTGAAGGATTTGGTGTTGTAGGGCAGACACCTGAGCTTATCCGGAACTGTATCCTTGACCTGTATATGCCCATGATATACAAAGAGATCTTACATCATATTTATGCCAACTCGGGACCTAAACAATTAGGTTGGCCACCTAAAAAATAATACAATAAATTCATAACATAAACCCATAATCCAATGATCAACCAAGTCATCTTACGCTGAGAACAATGTAAACCAATCATTAAATCCCGTCGGTAACGCATCAGGAACATCCTCCAACATGTTACAGAAACCGGTCCATAACCTAGATAATACTAGACCCAAAATAGGCCTCCATAAACCAAATCCAACACCACAGATGAACTAGAACATGAACAAGATAACAAACAACATCTTGAAATCCATCTAGAATCTGCACTTATCACGTGCATCAAAAGATCTTCAACAAGCTTTGCCGGTAAAACCCTTACTGGTGACCAAACGGCTTACTAGAACAAATGATAGCTCCTGAGTCATCAAATCTCGAACCAATTGATCATGATATATATCTGAAAAGGATAAATGATAGATCCAAAATAATTACACAAACCAAAGCATACCGGATCCTACCAGATCAATATCATAATCAACCACTCTACCGAAACCAATTAAAAATTGATAAACAACCAAAATAACCGATGTTGCCATCAATGAGAAAACATCAATGTATCACATAATCAATTCTAAATTTCCAACAATATCCCCCTTTGGCATTGATGACAACACTAGATGTGAAAAATGATAGACTTATAAAGCATTGAGAGGGGGGGGGAGGGTGAATCGGTGACACCAAAAATAATACTACTTTAAACACTAGCCGGTAGATATGCTTAAGAAGTTTACTAAACACTATGCATGCAATCCAAAATGATATTAAAGCACCCACAATCAGTAAAACATCCACCATAACACAAGTGTTTATATGTGGAAAAACCAAATGGGAAAAACCACGGTGAGATGGGACTCACAAGTTAACTATATGCAGTAATAGGTAACTAACTGATTAAGGTCTACAAACGTGCTCTACTAGGAGCAAATCTTGTTAAAGATCCCAAAGCTCTGTTAGGAGCTATACCCTGTTAAAGGCAGTACCCTGTTAGGAGTACCCTCGATAGAGGATTTTTGAATCCAAACTAATGAATTACCTTTTTAAAGGATTTGTACAATGAAGCTTGTTAGAGCTTACCCAATTAGGGGATTTGACTGTTGTAGTGATTAGAAAACAACAGTTGGTATGATCTAGAAGTAGCACAACTTGCTTGAATAGATCCTCTTCTACGCACTCAAAACTGTATAACCAACATATTCTGCAATGCCTTCAACAACTTAATACTTCTATCTTTGCATCAAATCATCTCATATCATATCTATCAAATAGTTCATCATAATGTCATTATATAGACATTTAGATTTCATGTCGGCTTTAGAAATTATATAACAATTTTCTAGGTGTAGTGTATCTGGATAATCAAACATAACTCGTCACAAATTACTACAAAAATTTGTCCGTTAGGATAACTCATAACGACCGGTGATAACTCATCACACAATCAATGAATACCGGTTGGAACATCGATACCAGTTGGAGTTAACCATTTCAACATGTAAACTTATTGTCCTCCATTGCTTCTTTGATGATCTTCGTTGAATCTTCAGGTTGATGTCAAATTATTTCCTGCATATACCGGTTGTATACATGTACCAGTTGACACTCTCTAAGCCATCATAAACTAAACTTCCAATACCGGTTGCAATACAAGTAACTATAGAAGTAATACTGGTAGACAATGTGAACATATGTGTGTGTACATGTTCCATCAATGACAACATATGAAGTCATTCATTACAATCATCATCAAGCCAACAATCTCCCCCTTTGGCATTGATTGCAACACTTAGAAAATTTTACAACTTTACAACTAAGTGTGCTTACAAAAATTGTACACATACTCCCCCTTAAGAATATATACAAAATTTTCACAACACATATATATTTCTACTCATCTTTGGAGTCACCAAAACCGCTTCTACATCCTTGTAAACTCGTTGTAAGATGTCCACTTTAGGTCTCAACTAGTTCTTTACCTCCTTCAATGATCAAAGTATCTTTGCCTGTTCAAAATCATAGACATCTAACCAGTTTTGCAAATCATCCATAGATTTGCCAAAAGCTAAGACTGGGTCCTGTAAAGGTATGTAGGCATTACATATCTTTGCCAGTTCCAATTTTGTCTCTGTTCTCTTATTAACTATATCAACATAGAAAAATGAAACATTAGATGTGTAGGTTAGAATTCTGCCTCCTGACTCAATAGCTTTTCTCAAAAGATCTTTATTCAGGGATAAAGCAATCTTCCCTGTATCAATATCTTTCATTATTTGTTCTCCTCTTTTCTTCCTGTAGTTTTTCTTAGCTATAGTCTGAGCTGCTTCCTCCAGGCACTTGAGTTGGTTAGAAGAATGAACAACCAACTATCCAAGCTTGTCAATAGGAGTTGACAAATTCCCTATAACAGTCTCCGGTAGAAGACTTGACAAGATCTCCACAACAATTTGGATGGTTTTTGCTTCCTTCCTTTGTTCCTTAAGCCTCTTCTTCTATGCTCTGGATTGCATCATAGGTGCAAACTCCAATAATTCTGATGCACTCATGTTGTGAACATCTATAGGCCCTTTGATGCCAAATGAGTCATCATCATCATCATTCTACTGTTTGACTAATGCCTTTTCTGGTTCAACAAATTTTTCTTTCTCATTCTTCTCTTCCTCTTGTTCTTTCTCCTGTTACTATTCTGAGGACTTCTTTGAAATTATTTCTACAGGTTTCTCTTGGGTAGCTTGTGAAACCGGTGGGAGTTGAGTTTTCACTGGTTGATCTTTTACCGGTGGGGGTGGAATATTCACACTTGGTTGAGTTGCCGGTATATCCATTGCATTAACCTATGAATTAGTAATTACAGGTGGCTGCTTATCAAGTTCAATGATATTCCCAGATAGATCAATTTTATCTTGTATGTCATCAACAAAGATAACCAGTTGGCAAGTAGTGTCATCCTTCTTATCAATCTCCGGTGAAACAATTTCTTCTTCAACTGACTTCAGTTTTCCTCCAGTCTTTGTTTGATCATCATAATGAGTCTTTGAATGCTCATGCATCCGTTGAACATTGCTGGCTATCTGATGAGTTTCTACCTCAATAGATTGCACCTTTTCTTTCATTAACATCATTTTTCTTGTCTTAAAATGAAATTGTCCTTTATAATTATCAAGCAATGCTGCTAATTCATCTTTAGACAAGTCAGGAAAATAATGAATAAACACTATCAATAATTTCTTTATCTTTCTTTACAACTTCTTCCCATTTCTTCAAAAGAATAGAATATAAAGAATCAGAAATATCCTTCTTAAGATCCTTAGGTAGTCGATTGTATTGACATAAGTAGCTGATTACCTGTTGAACAATTTGTTCCTTCTAATCTTCATCAAATGAATCAAAACATTCTTTAACATTTTCAAATCTATTCCTTCCCAATGTCTTTTCCATTCTCTCAAAATAAGTCATAGGCTTGTAAGACAAATATTTAATGGGAATAGTCTGCTGAGAGGTGGCTTCAACTAGTTTGGACTTCTTGCCAGTTGCCTTTACCTTCTTTGGTTCTTCCTCAGTGTCAGTATCATCAGATTTTGCTTGTAGAATCAGTTGCCAACCTCTCTTCTTTGTTGCAGTCTACTTCTTTATGTATACCTTAGGTGCTGGTTCCTTTTTAACTTGGACACTTCTTGTCACTCTAGTACTTGTTGACACCAAAGGCGCTTGCTCAGTCTTTGTCTCCTTTCCTTTACCACTACTGGTTGGAGCACTACTGGTTTCAGCTTTTGCGATTTGGTCTTCAACAGTATCTAGTATTTTCTTCTTCTTGTCCACTAGAGATGCCAATAGGTTATTGACACAACTAATCAATAATTCACAATTGACTTCATAGCTCATGTCTTCCATTTCATCTTCTCTTGGTTCAATAGCTTCCATTAGACAAAAATTAGTGGCGACTGTGAAAATGATGTTCTTAGCAAAGTTTTTCACCACATCCTCAGGTAGTTGTACCCTCATACTTATTTTCTTCTAAAATTCATTGAAATACTTGTTCATTACAGCAGAGAAAATTTTCTTAATAGCCTTGTTTCTATTCTTGATCTGAGTAGTTATCGATAGGTCTTTAGACCATTCAATATCATCGATTCTCGGTAGGAAATTCTGAAAGTAAAAGAATAAACCAATCAATAACTGACCAAATTTGAACTTTTGATTGCTGTCCTTCTTGATTGTCTGTAGATTAAACATCAGTTGAATCCTTATGGCCTCACATAGGTCATAATCTGCATTCTCAGCAATCATCTTATATGCTGTATGCACTGCTATAGATGGCACACTGTTCATTCGACTGGAATAGAATATCTTATAGTCTCTAACCATAGCAGTCAGTTTAACCACTAGATCATTAATGTTATTAATAGAAAATGTATGCCCATTAGAGGTAGACGAGGTTAAAGTGGTTACAGTTTCTTTAGAAATTCGCCTTAGCTTGGGAACTTCATTGGTTGACCAAAAACCAGTCACATCTTGGATAGCTTCCTTGGTTATAGTGTGTGTCCTTTCCAGATACATGTTTTCACCATGAACATGACTTAGAATGATTTGGATGTGTTCCTCTTCAAAATCCTCAAGAAAATAAGCCGCATTATGAAAACCCTTCTCATAAACCCTAATATACTCGGGTTGAATCTTTCTGCTCTTATCGTAAAGGGATTTCAACTGAGAATAAATTGACAATGATCCTAAATCTTCAATTTTACAATCAATATAGCTAGAAAAATCACCTTTTACAATGACACCATAGGAACTTGAGATAAAGCATTGTAAGACACTATTAGTTTCAATTCCACAACCTCCATAGGTTCTGATGTGATCATTAGTCTCTTTACTTGCCTAGATGACGAAGCCATTCATATAAACTAGATTCGAAAAAGGATTTACAAAGAAATACCTTAATTCTCACACGCTGCCTCGGTTACCGGTTGCTTACTCAAATGCACACCAGGTCAACCTTCACTAATCTTCGAATCATCTTCAATCATGCAAATCATGAAACAAATTTGACTAAGACCAGCTAACAATTCTCTCTTTTCTCTGCAAGTGCTCAAGAATTATCTTTTGAATGCATTTAGGGTAAAAATAACGTAGTAAAACTTGCTTTTATCCTTTTTACCTACTGCATTAAATGCTTGACTGCTAGGGTTACAAACCCTAATACACCACTTAATGATGCATACAATATTAATAGGTGTAAAATCGGTTGATAAAATTCTGAAAAACCTATTGACAAAAGATATCAAGATTTCACACATAAAAACTCAAAATTCAAACTCTCTTACCACTCATGTTTCAAGGGGTCCGGAAGTAGATTTACTGCTATGCTCCCCTTAGCCCTATTAAAACGGCTCAATTCACCGGTGCAAGATTCTCCACATTGGGTGAAGGATTAGGTACTTCTGTAGGTATATTATCATTCTTCTTTTTCCATATTTGGTTCATCTCTTCTCTGGTTTCCTCAACATTTACCTTCTGCTTACCTTTTTGATCTTTAGATTGATTAACCGGTTTGTTCTTTCTGGTTCTACAGAACTTCATCATGTGTCCCAATTTATGACAATGATAACAGGCCATTCTAGATGATCTCCAAGGTCCTGCATTACCTCTTCCAGTTCTCCTTCTACAATTCATAGCCACATGACCATAATTGTTACAGATGGTGCAAATGACATTAGCTACCCTTTCCATCTCAAATGGACTAAACCAGTTGACATAGTGTCTCTGCTAGTTCATGTTACCCCAGTTGTCATAGGTTCTCATCTAGTTACCATTCATGTGAGGTACTGGGTTATTTGCTCCATATCTGCATTCATCTGATCTATGTCCATACATTTTGCATGCGAAACAATGACCTTCAAATCTCTTAGATACATACCTAGTATTTGCATTGTAGCCTGTATTCCCATTGGGTTTGTTTCTACACACATTTTCAGTATGTCCAAGTTTATGACAGACAAAGAAAATAGGTTTAAAAAATTTCTTACCGGTAGGCTTGTTAGCCTTAGGAGCAGTTTTGACCTTGTGAATGTTGCTCTTTGTTCTAGAAGACTCTTCTTTCTCAGATGTGTTAAAGCCTAGTCCAGATGTATCACCTTTCTTCCTTTGTGATTGGATCTTCTCATCCAACATGGTAGAACTTTTATTGATTTTTTCCAGCTTTCCATTAGTCTCAGTGAGCTCTCTGGTAAGATCCTCATTATGTTTTGTAAGAGTCTCTCTTAGCGATGATTCCATTATAAGATCTAGCTGTAAAGCCTCTTTTTCTTCTTTTTCAGCATGCCAATGCTCATGAAAGGTTGCATTCTCTCATTTGATCTTAGCAATCTCATGATCTCTCTCTTTGACAATGTCTTCAGCTGCCCTCCTAGCTTCCAGTTCTTGACTCATGTAGATAGTTAGGGATTCTAACTCTCTTCTCAGATTTAGCTTTTCACCGTTCAATTTTTCAACTTCTTCAGCCAATGCATCAATTTTAGCTTCATCTGAAGAACAATTATTAGATATTTCCAATAGTTGTTTTGTCAGCTCTCTCCTTTTGACTTGTGAAGCTTTAAATATGACCCTTAGGGTTTCAAGCTCATCCTTGGTAGCTTCAAGCACTATATCCATCTCAAAGTAGCTCATATCCCCCATGGTGGCTTTATGGTTTCCTTCCAAGCGATTAAGTCTTAAAGAATTTAGGCTCTGATACCAATTGATAGACTTATAAGCACTAAGAGGGGGGTGTGAATTAGTGACACCAAAAACAATACTACTTTAAACATTGACCGGTAGATATACTTAACAAGTTTACTAAACACTATGCATGCAATCCAAAATGATATTAAAGCATCCACAATCAACAAAACATCCACCATAACACATGTTTATACTGTTAGGGGTCCCACAGATACTGAGAGGGGGGGGGGGGGGGTGAATCGGTATCTAACCGGTAATAAGAATTTCTTAAGTTAAAACATGCAGAACATAATATAATAGTGTACCGGTATGCAAGAAATAATGCAATAAATAGAATCAAGAACATCCACATGAAAAGTACACCATAACACAAGATGTTTAACGAGGAAACCCGGTGTGGGAAAAACCTCGATGGGATTTGTGACCCACAATATTCACTCACTGGCCAATAAGAGAATATTACTTACAATAGGGGCCTGCACATGCAGGAAGGCCAACTGCCTAGAGCTCACTGCTCAACGGGAAGTCACACTGACTTAAGATAAGGGTTATACTAATCCAATGACTTGTACTGCTTTACAATAGCATCTCCAATGCCAGATTTAGAACCGGTTCTTGCTCTATTCTTTACATATACCCTTGACCTATAATTCACACATTAGGTCTACCTAATAATTTTCTCTATGCCCTTACATCACTTTTTTTTAAATGACTACAATGATCTCCTTTATATACAAGAGTCATTTTACAATTTGCCAAGTCGGCTTACAATAATAAACAAAATATTACATAACAAAAATCCCATCGGCCTCTGTGCCGGTATACATATTTTCTTCTGTGCCGGTGCTGGTGTAGAGTGATCTATTGATGTCGGTGCACTGTCTTGCCTGTGTAATGCTTTGCTGGTATAATGTCTTGCCGGTGCCATAGGATTGCAAGGTTGCCATCAATGACAAAACCTTCAATCACATACAATGTCTCATTGGAGTGTCCATATGCCAACAATCTCCCCCTTTGGCATTGATGGCAATACTCATGAGAAATTTCAAAAAGTATCCAAAATGTGTAGTCCAAAAAAGTTACCAAAAATGTTTACCAAAAATATGAGAGCTCCCCCTGCGCATATGATTCCTGTGTTTTGAACTTTCTCATCCCACTACTCCCCCTTTGGCATCAATGACAAAGGTTGTCAAGATGGTAGTAGAGTTTGTAGGTTCATCTATCCATATCCTCAACCTTGTAGCTAGGTAGTTATTATCTGAAAAAGATCTCCTAATATTAAGTTTATACTATCCATAAACTTCTTACTATCTTTTATTGCTGTTTTAGTCCTCTTTACTGTACCGGTGAGATGCTGCAAATGCTCTGCCGGTGTTTTGCTTCCCTGTATTAGTGCCTCTGAAATTTCCTTCCGCAAAGATGCTAAATAGTCCAATCTTGGACTTAGTTTAGATCTCAAATGCTTTGCCTCGTTTATTATTCTCTCTTTTTCTCTTTCCAGTTTAAGCAATTCTTCCTCAAAATTTGCTATCTTCTCTTCAAAAACTGATAATGAATCCGGTGAGTTTACAAAATTGTCTGCAAGCTTATTTATCTCATCCCATGTCTTGCTTATTTTCTTGTCAATATCTACAGTCAAAAAGTTTGTTTTACATGTATCTTTATACAAATTTTTGTATTCTTTCAACAAACTACATAGTTTCGGTAGAAGTGTGTCAAAATTTCTGTTACACTTCTTTATTTCCTCATCAAAGAATTTCTGTTTCTCTTTTTCTACCTTGTCCTTTACTGATTCTTCCTTAATTTTCTCAATGTTTTCAGAAATATATTTACACAATGTGTACAATTGTCCTAAAGAATCTTTATTATCTATATTACTGTTTGGAGCTATTGCCTTCAAAATTGGTATTGAATCATCTATTGCTTTATAAGCCTGTGAACTGCAGTTAGTTATTTTCTTAATGGAGTCTAATAATACCTCAGTCACATTTGTTGACTTGAATGTTGATGATGACCCAACAATCTGAGTATTGGTGGAAGTAACCATGCTTGTATTGACCTCTGGTAGGTCAGTTTGTGTCTGCATTTCTTTTAGCACTGGTTTTCCTACTTCACTACTTACCAGTGGCACTGTTTCCTTATGAATATGTTCTGGAGCCTTTAGCTCTGTTGGTTTCTCTATATGTTGTGTTGTCTCTGTCTGTGCCTTAGATTCTACCTTTTTCTCTGTATCTTGTGCCGGTTTCTCTGTTTCCCCTGCTACCGGAGGCTCATTAGCCATATCTAACTTGTCAGTTGTATCTTTATCAACTATTATGTTGATCTTTTGGGTATCAACATTTACAGTATACACAACTTTAGTATTAGGATTGCTATCCTCTGCATCCATACTTTCTGCTGCCGGTTGATTTTCAGTAGTTGTGATTTTCACCGGTGGGGGTAGGTTGTCTTTAACTTTTATGCTTGGTGGTGCACCAATTTTACCTTTCCCCTTGTCTCTGTCCTTCTGATATACCTTTATAGGCTTAGGGTTCCTGTACTCTTCTTGTTTTTCCTTGTCAACCAGGAATATGTCCCAACCATCTTCTGTTTCCTCTATTACTTCAGTAACTCTTCCTGCCATCAATGAAATGTGCCGGTGTGCAGTAGAGAATATTGACTGGTTCGCTTGAGCAATCTAATCATGAATTTCCTTGGGAGAGTTTACTGGATATACAACAAGTAGTTTCTCTATTTTTATTTTCTTATCTAATTCAATCACTGCTTGCCTTCTAGCTTCTAACCTTTTAAACAAATCATCAGGAATTTCATTTGCTACTTCCATCAAAAATTTCTTATACATGTCCATATGCAGTATAGCACTGTTCTCAACTTGTTCTTTCTCATCAACAGATAGAGTGTCATAAATTTTCTCTATGTTTTTCAGTTTTCCTTCCTCTGTGATTTCATTTAACAATATATCAAGAGGTGTCAAGTCACTGTTTATCCTTTTCTTTTTCTTTGGTGTCAACTTTTACTTGGGTGTGGCCTTTCTAACTGGAGATCTCACTGCTTGTTGCTTTTGCCTTGTCCTTCTAGGTGAAGGAGTGGTTGCCGGTGAGGGATCTCTTTTTCTCACAACTCTTTTAAAAGTTGCTTGCATGTCACCTTCCGAAGAAGTACCTACCAGTGATAGGTGAGTTTCAGGTTGTGGGGCTGCCAACTCATCCTCTGTTATGCCGGTTTTCTTTAGTACATCTTCCTTAATGGCCTTTGCTTTCCTGGATCCTTTCCTCACAAATGCCTCAACCTTCTTTACTCTTTTCTTTGACTGTATTTGGCTTTCTATGGTCTCAGCACTACCAAATACTTCTTCCTTAGGTTCATTTGGGGCTTCCAGAAGTGCTTTAGCATAAGTTTCAACTATGTGATCATCTGTCTCATAGCCCATTTCAGTTACCCAAATTGTCCTTGGGATGACCGCTTCCATCCAGATTTCATCTTTCTTAATAATAAAGCATATATCATCTACTATTTTCTAGGATAACCTTATTATTTGCTTCATTTTGGTCTTCAATGCTTGGAAAAAGTCATTAATATTGTTATCCTTGTTTTCACCCATGGTATTGAACAGTTCTATCAATTGCTTTCCTACCGGTATTTCATATCCAAGTTCTTTATAACCTATACTGGGAACCTATTTTGTTATGTGTAGCATTAGACATACTAACATATTTCCAAATCTGAAAGTTCCTTTATTGTCCTTCTTTATCTTTGCAAGGTTGTCTATTAGTTCATCTTTTAACCATTCACAGATGTCAATTTTTGCATTGTCTGTTACCATATCATAAGCACTCTTAATGCATAAACTTGAAACTGAGTTAAGTCTGTTAGCATGAGTGGCTTTGTAACCTAATATCATACTTATGAATCTCACATTGATATCTTTTACATCATTAACCCTTAGAGATCTCTTATCAAATGTTGCACCTGTTAGTTTTGTAACTAGGTCATTTGGAATCTTCTTGGTTTTTTCTGGTATCTTACCGGTGTTTGGTAACCCTGTGATAGCTTTCACATCTTCCTTGGTGATCTTATGGATTGCATCTAGCCAGAAAAATTCTCCATGAACTCTGCTTAACACTATCCTAATCACATCCTTTGGAAATTCAGGAATGCTAAGGATTTCTGTGAATCCTAGGGTTTCAATAACCTTGTGTTCAGCTTTAACATTGCCGATATCATCACATATTACGGTTTTATACATGGTTTTGATTTCCTCATCTCCCAACTCTTCAATGTTGCAGTGGATGTACATTCTAGGGTCTTCAACATATACAACACCTTTAGGGATTTGAGAAAAAGCACCTAAGGTATCATCCTTTGCTATCTCGGGGACTAACTGAAATATGGACCTAGGTCTTTTAATTACTTCCACAACAGTAGGGTTTTCTATGTATTCAATTTCAGAGGTGGATGCCATGATTAAATACCTTTTTCTACCTTGGGTGGATGATTGCTTGGAGTGTGCTTGCTTCTTGCTCGAAATGCCTTAGCTCAGAATCTTTGCACTCTCTGAAAATTTGAAATCACGATGAAATGAAATGGAGCCAAAACCTTATTTTTATAATGTCTTTTCACCATCTACCACATTAATTGCATGCCGGTTAAGTATTCACTTAAGTAATTTTCAACTTCTTATCTCTAACTGAGGGAATGATTAACACTTGTGTCATTTGATTGCCAAACCCTCAAGGAAATTTTCTTCAATTAGATGAAGAACTTCCTGCCGGTGGAGCACTGCTCTGTCCTGCCGGTGAAGCATCACTTTGTCCTACCAGTGGAGCATTGATTGGTTCTACTGGTGGAGAAGTATTCCCAATATTTAGATCTGCTTTTCTAATCCATTGCTTTGGGAATTCTTGCTTAACCTCTTCAACTTTTTCCTTACCTTTCAAGCTAGCACTTTTGTTGTCTATCAGTGTACCTTTATTTCTACAAAATTTAGCAATATGCCTAATCTTGTTACATGCATAACAAGTTACATTATTCTTTTGAATAGCTTTCCCATAACCTATGCCAGTTTGTGTTCTACATTGATTTGATAAATGTCCAAATCTTCCACAAACATAACATCTCACATTCATTATGTAGTTTTCAGAGTTATGACCAACTTTGTTGCATTTTGAACTTTGATCGATGGGTGTATTGATATTCTGATAATTCCTAGATCTACATTCATTTGCTCTATGACCATACTTATTACAGTTAAAGCATTTTCCATTGACTTTATAAGCATTAGGTTGTCTTACCGGTTTGCTGTGATCCTGAGTATTTGCAGTACCGGAGCTTTCACCAACTTCAAAGCCAATTCCAGAAGTGTCACCTTTAGGTTTTTTGATTCTTCAGTAAGGTACCAAGTTCCTCTGAGCTTTTCTTGAATTTTTCTTTGTGTTGATTTGCAGTTTCCAGTTCCCTTTCCAAGATTTCTTTTTGTCTCATCAGTTCATTTGAGTCATTCTGAGTATGCATCAGATCTATCTTCAACATGTCATTTTCATAGCTAAGTCTTGTGTTCTCATTTGTTGCATCACTTAGTCTTCTGGTCAATTCTTCTTCATTCTTCTTTCTATCCTCAATCTCTTTGCAAAATCTCATAGTCATTTCTTGCATTTCATTTTTTGTTGTCACAATTTCTTGTTTCAACTTGCTTATCATATCATTAAGTGATTCCTTTTCATCATTCTCATTTTGCAGTTTTTCACAGAGTTCTCTTCTCTTATTTCTTACAACAGTAAAAATTTCTTGAAGTGCCTGAATGATGTCTTGAGCTGCTCTAAAATCATCTTCTAATTTGATATTTTTCAATTTCTCCACATCATAGTCTGTAAGAGCTCCTTCAAGTTGCTTCATCAGATTTTCCATCTTTACCGGTGTCAAGATCTTCCTCAAGCTGTTAGGCTTCTGAAAATAGAGGACCAGGCTCTGATACCAATTGTTAGGGGTCCCATAGATACTAAGAGGGGGGGGTGAATCAGTATCTAACCGGTAATAAGAATTTTTTAAGTTAAAACATGCATAACATAATATAATAGTGTACCGGTGTGCAAGAAATAATGCAATAAATAGAATCAAGAACATCCACATGAAATGTACACCATAACACAAGATGTTTAACGAGGAAACCCAGTGTGGGAAAAACCTCAGTGGGATTTGTGACCCACAATATTCACTCACTGGCTAATAAGAGAATATTACTTACAATAGGGGCCTGCACATGCAGGAAGGCCAACTACCTAGAGCTCACTGCTCAATGGGAAGTCACACTGACTTACAATAAGGATTATACTAATCCAATGACTTGTACTGCTTTACAATAGCATCTCCAATGCTAGATTCAATACCGATTCTTGCTCTGTTCTTTACATATACCCTTGACCTATAATTCGCACATTAGGTCTACCTAATAATTTTCTTTATGCCCTTACATCACTTTTTTTTAAATGACTACAATGATCTCCTTTATATACAAGAGTCATTTTACAATTTGCCAAGTCGGCTTACAATAGTAAACAAAATATTACATAACAAAAATCCTGTCGACCTCTATGCTAGTATACATATTTTCTTTTGTGCCGGTGCCGGTGTAGAGTGATCTATTGATGTCGGTGCACTATCTTGCCTGTGTAATGCTCTACCAGTATAATGTCTTGCCGATGCCATAGGATTGCAAGGTTGCCATCAATGACAAAACCTTCAATCACATACAATGTCTCATTGGAGTGTCCATATGCCAACATATACGTGGAAAAACCAAATGGTAAAAACCATGGTGAGATGGGACTCACAAGTTAACTATCTGTAGTAATAGGTAACTAACCGGTTAAGGTCTACAAAAGTGCTCTGCTAGGAGAAAATCCTATTAAATATCCCAAAGCTCTATTAGGAGCTATACCCTATTAAAGGTAGTACCCTGTTAGGAGTAACCTCGATAGAAGATTTCTGAATCCAAACTAATGGATTACCTTGTTAAAGGATTTGTGCAATGAATCTTGTTAGAGCTTATCCGGTTAGTCGATTTGACTGTTGTAGTGATTAGAAAATAACAGGTGGTGTGATCTAGAAGTAGCACAACTTGCTTGAATAGATCCTCTTCTATGCACTTAAAACTACATAACCAACATATTCTGCAATGCCTTCAACAACTTAACACTTCTATCTTCACATCAAATCATTTCATATCATGTCTATCAAATAGATCATCATAATGTCATTATATAGACATTTAGATTTCATGTTGGCTTTGGAAATTATATCACAATTTCCTAGGTGTAGTGTATCTAGACAATCAAACATAACTCATCACAAATTACCACCAAAATTTGTCGATTAGGGTAACTCATCACGACCGGTGATAACTCATCACACAATCAATGAATACCAGTTGGAGTTAACCATTTTAACATGTAAATTGATTGTCCTCCATTGCTTCTTTGATGATCTCCATTGAATCTTTAGGTTGATGTCAAGTTATTTCCTGCATATACCAGCTATCTCCATGTAGCAGTTGACACTCTCTAAACCATCATAAACTAAACTTTCAATACCGGTTGCAATACAAGTAACTATAGAAGTAATACTGGTAGACAATGTGAGCATATGTGTGTGTGTACATGTTCCATAAATGACAACATATGAATTCATTCATTACAATCATCATCAAGCCAACTAAAAACATCCAAGTGCCAAAAATATGCGAAATAGGTCTCCCCCAATGGAAGACAACCAACAATCTCCCACAAAATGATATAGCAATGAAGTTCTAAACCAAACTCACTTTTGACTGATATTCTTACTAAGCTCTATTTTTCACATATATCTCTCCCCCTTTGACATCAATGCCAAAGATTTGGCATAACACATCAAAGAAAAGTCATAAATCCTTTGAATCATACAACTGACTACCCCCCCCGAGTAGTAGCACCACCACATCAATCCAGAATGAGTAATAACTCTGATAATGCATACCAGATATGCCTATCAGAATCACTCAGGTCTCTACTGGAGGGGTAGAAACCCCCAATCCATCTCTGAAGTACTCAAATGATTCTTTAGGCAAAGGTTTAGTGAAAATGTTTGCAATCTTCTCTTCAGTGTTCACATAAACTAGTCTGACTTCATTGGCTTCCACCTTCTCGTTCAAAAAGTTATACTTGATAGATGTGTTCTTCATCTTAGAATGAAATACCAGATTCTTTGATATATCAATAGAAGCAGAGTTATCACAGTGAATAACTACCAGTTCATTACAATCCACTTTTATGTCCTTCAACATTTGCTTCATCCATAGAACTTGTGTACAGTTAGTAGCAACAACAACGTACTCAGCTTCAACAATAGATATAGAAGTGCATGACTGCTTCTTGTTGATCCATGAAACAAGTTTCTTTCCAAGAAAGAAAGCTCCACCAGATGTGCTCTTCTGGTCATCAATATCTCCAGACCAATGTGCATCTATATATGCACATAATATAAAGTCATAATTTTTAGGATACCACAAACCATATTCAATTGTTCCCTGCAAATAGCTGAAAATCCTTTTCACTGCACTCTCATGATTTTCTCTAGGATCACCCTGATATCTTGATACAATACAAACTGCTTTGATTATATCCGATCTAGTCTGAGCCAGATATAACAAACCACCAATCATATATTTCGACCTAGTAGGATTTACCGATGTAGATGCATCTTTCTTTATCAATTTCTCACTTGTAACCATAAGAGTATAACCGGTTTACAATTTTCCATACCAAATTTCTTCAACAACTCTCTAGCATACTTAGTTTGATATATGAAAATACCTTTATCAGTTTGAGTAATCTGCAAACCTAAGAAAAATCTCATCTCCCCAATCATAGACATCTCAAATTCATTCTTCATATTGTTAGAGAATTCCATACACAACTTATCTTCACCTCCAAAAATGATATCATCAACAAAGACCTCAATAATCAATATGTCATCATCAATGATCTTACAATATAAATTAATGTCAACATTACCTTAATTGAAATCAAGCTTCAAAAGATATTTATCTAGTCTTGCATACCAAACTCTAGGAGCTTGTTTCAATCCATATAAATATTTCCTTAACTTGCAAACCATGTTTTTGTCATTTGAAAGTGAAAATCCATCGGGTTGCAAAATATAAACTTCCTCTTCAAGATCTCCATTCAGAAATGCACACTTAACATCCATTTGGTAGACCTTGTAATTCTTATGAGCAACATAAGCAAGAAATAATCTCACAGCTTCAATCCTAGCTACTGGTGCAAAGGTTTCACCATAATCAATTCCTTCCTTCTCAGAATATCCTTTACAAACCAATCTAGCTTTATTCATCACAACTTGTCCATCCTCATTCAATTTATTCCTAAAAACCCATTTAGTTCCAATAACATTCTTATTTATAGGCTAGGGAACTAAAGTCCATGTGTTATTCTTTTTTATCTGATATAATTCTTCTTCCATAGCTTTCATCTAATATTCACCTTTACAAGCTTCAATTAATGATCCCAATTCAACTTGAGAAATAAAACATACCTCATCAGCTGCCAACCTTCTTCTTGTCATCACTCCTTTGCTTTTGTCTCCAATGATTTGATCTTTAGAATGATTCAACCTTACACACCTAGGACTCTTCTGATTTTCTGTTCCTCCGTTCTGATCTTCAGTTACTATTGAACTTTTTGATATTGCCAGAGTAACTGGTTCAATATTATGTTCTAGTATAGGTGCTACTGGTTCAGTTATGATAATTTCCACTGCCGGTTCTCTCTCATAAGTTCTAATTTGACTTATGCTCTACTCATCCACTTTTACATTTGTGCTCTCCATAATTCTTTGCAATCTTTTGTTATAACATCTATATGCTTTTCTTTCATTAGAATAACCAAGAAGAAATATTCCTTCATCACATCTAGGATCAAACTTTCTAATAGAATTATCTCTTTTGATATAGCATTTACTACCAAAGATTATGAAATACTTAACTATTTGTGCATGACCAAACCATAAATCATAAGGTGTCTTATTGATATCTCCTTTGATATGAACTCTATTGAATGTGTATAGTGCCATAATTACAACTTCTCTCCAGTAGATATGAGGCAGATTAGCTTCCATCATCATGGTTCTAGCTGCATCCAAGATAGTTATGTTCTTTTTTTCTACAATTCCATTCTGCTAAGGTGTCTGAGGTACATACAACTATCTCCTTATCCCATTCTTCTCACAGTAGTTGTTAAATTCACTAGATGTGAATTCTCCACCCTAATCTAACCTTAAACATTTAATATTCAAACATATCTATGTCTCAACTTTATCTTTAAATATTTTAAACTTTGCAAATGCTTTAGACTTCTCCCTTAGAAAAGTAACCCACATCATTCTAGAATAATCATCAATGATTAGCATGAAATATCTATCACCCTGAAAACTTTTGATTCTAGTAGGACCACATAAATTAGTATGAATAAGATCAAGAACATCATTAGATTTGTCTTGTATACTCTTAAAAGAAATCTTGACTTGCTTTCCCATTTGACATTCCTTACATACCGGATTATAGGGCTTTAAAATCTTAGGTATAACTCTAACCGCCTTAGTAGAACTGATCTTCACAATGAAATCAAAATTCACATGACACAACCTCTTGTATCATATCCAACTCTCATCAATTTGTGCAATCAAACATGTCTTCTCATTGGAGTTAAAATCAAAGATATTACCTTTAGTCTGTGTACTAGTTGCAATTTCCAAACTAGATCTGTTGATAATATTGCATTTTCCATCCTTGAAGTGTAACTGAAATGCCTTATCCACTAATTGTCCTACACTCAAAATATTATGCCTTAAACCTTCAACATAATCAAAATTATTAGTGTTATGCTTACCATCCAATGATATTGTTCCTTTTCCCTTGATCATACATGCTTTGTCATCTCCAAATCTAACTAGACTGCCATCAAATTCTTGCATAGATATGAACTTCCTTTTATCTGCAGTCATATGATGTGAACATCCACTATCAATTACCCATTCATCCTTGTCTTGAATTTTAGCAGCAAGGGCCTTCTCTTCGGGTACCAGATCATCTTCCTTGATAGCCAAAAATACCCATTCCTTTCCACTTCTGGATCCACTAGCTGAATATTATGCTGGTTCATCATCAGAATCAGTCACACCTTCCTCATCTGCATAGTAACATGACTTGTCTTTGTTTTTCCTATACTTATACTTGTTTTGATAATCATGATTAGGCCTAAAAGATCTTCTATCTCTTTCTTCAAATCTTTAATTCCTTTGAAGACATCTAGATGCAAAATGACCTATCTTATTACATGCAAAGCATTTAAAAGGTGATTTTCCTTCATACGTACTTCCTATCGGTCCTTTAGGTACTCTTCTAGCTAATAAGGCTTCAATTTTCTCAAACTCTTCATCTTCTTTCTTCATATACTCTAGTTCCTTTGCATATAAATCTTTCCAATCACTCTTGCCAGTAGATTATGTAGATGCATGAAAACAAGGTTAAGATTTAACAGCTCTAGAAGGTCCAAATTCCTCAAGCTCAAAAGTAGATAATTTCCTGACCAAGCTATCCCTATTAACAAAGGTGTTTTCCATAGTTCTAAGCTCATTAATTGTAGTAGCCTTCATAATATAAGCCAGTGCAAAGATCTCAATACTTTAGAAACTATTTCATCTTTTCTCAGAGATCCACCACAACATTGAATTCCCAAAACAATCTCATTAACTCTTTCCATAAAAGTAGTAATCCTTTCATCTTCTTCTATCTTCATATTGTCATACCTTACCAGATAACCATCAAGTTTAGGAATTTTAACAGTAGGGTCACCTTCTTTCAAAGTCTCCATTTTGTCCCATATAGTGTTTGCAATTGATTTGTCAATTAGTCCCATAATTTGTTGATCAGAAAGTGCACACAAAAGGGCTTCTCTAGCTCTACAATCATTCCCAAGCTCTTTATCCAGACCAGCAGGAGGAGGATTTCTAGATACCGGATTAAATGATGTAACACTATTCTCAGTGATCTCCCAAATATCCTTTCCAAGACATCTCAGATGAGTCTTTATCCGAATCTTCCATACCCTGTAATTTGTTCCATCAAGCCTAGGAATTTCTCTTCGAAAAACAACAAATGAACTAGATGAACTTGAATTGCTAGATGCCATAGGATCTTCCTCAAGTGGTTAAGCTTCTACAGAGAGGACCAAGCTTTGATACCAATTGTTAAACATTTCAGCTAACCAGAGGATAACTGAGGGGGGGGGTGAATCAGTTGTCACCAGATTAAAGAACTTTAAGCATTTAAATCCTTATTACTAGAACACATAAACTTAATACTAGAATGCATAAACCAAATACCAAAATAATTGATAAAGCATTTAAATATAAACATAAATCATAGAATAATTACCATCCATCCATAACACGACACCAAGATTCATACGTGGAAAACTCGGTAAAGGGAAAAACCACAGTGGGAAGCCTACCTACAATCAGATAATACTTCTGCAGCAAGTATGTGATTACAATATGAGGGGCCTACAAATGCAGGAAGGCCAATATCCTAGAGTGCACTTCTCATCACAAAAAGGAACCTCACTGACTACATAAATATCAGATTACAATATGGAAAGAAGAGTGAACTGCAAGTATAACATCTCCTATGCCTAAGTATAGTTCTAGTTAAGCTCAATATGAAGGCCTTAAACCTCTCTTACAAACCTAATTCAATCACCTATGATCTAACAAACCTTCTGCATATGATTAAAAATTATTTGCACATAGATAAACCTATATCCTTGACCTGTATATGCCCATGATCTACAAAGAGATCTTACATCATATTTATACCAACCCAGGACCTAAACAATTAGGTCAGCCACCTAAAAGATAATACAATAAATTCATAACATCAACCCATAATCCAATGATCAACCAAGTTAGCTTAGGCCGAAAACAATGTAAACCAATCATTAAATCCCATTGGTAATGCATCAGGAACATCCTCCAACACGTTACATAAATTGATCCATAACCTAGATAACACCAGACCCAAAATAGGTCACCATAAACCAAATACAACACCAAAGATGAACTGGAACACAAACAAGATAACTAATAACATTCTGAAAGCCATCTAGAAGCCACACCAACACCACTTATTACGTGCATCAAAAGATCTTCAACAAAGCTCTGTCGGTAAAACCCTTATCGATGACCAAAAGGCTTGCTAGAACAAATGATAGCTCATGAGTTATCAAATCCTGAACCAACTGATCATGAGACACATCTAAAAAACATAAATGATAGATCCAAACCAATTCCACAAACCAAAGAATATTGGATCCTACCGGATCAATATCATAATCAACCACTGTACCGAAACCAATCAGAAACTGATATACAACAAACACAACTGGTGTTACCATTAATGAAAAAACATCAATGCAACACAATCAATTCCAAATTGCCAATAGTGTGTACTTTGATTTCATGTTATATATTTCATTGTGTTGTTCTTATCTTGCTCTAGTAAAAGGTTTATAATTTGCTTCAACTCTTAAACTTGTGGAAAATTGATTCACCCCCCTCTCAATTTTCCTTTAGTATCAGAAGATTCTAACAATTGGTATTAGAGTGAGGTCCTCTCTGTAGAAGCTTAACCGCTTGAGGAGATCTGATGACATCAGCTTATACATTTAATCCCTATTAGAAAGAGAGTCCCAAATTTAAAGATACAAATTACAAATTATGGAAGGAACAAATGAAGATTCATCTAAGATGTCTTGGAGCTGAAGTTTGGGAGATAATGGAAAAAGGGTATACACCTCATGATCCTAATTCTAGAACATCGACACCTCCTGATGAGAAAAAAAGAGCTGATAATGATGTTAGATTGAAAGAAGCATTGTTAAGTGCCCTATCTGATGAGAAGCTATTGAATGTCATAGAATTGGAAAATTCTAAGCAGATCTGGTTGAAGCTTGAAACTCTTTATGAGCATGACCAAGCAGTTAAGATTGCAAAACTTGAAGGTTTCCAGGTGAGATATGAAACTTTGAAGATGGAAGAAGATGAGATAAGTTCTTTCATGGATAGAGTGAATTATATTGTCATGGGAATCAAATGTTGCGGTGGAAATTTCACTGAGGATGAGATTTTGTCAAAGATTTTGAGAGTTCTACCTTCGGCTTACAAAATGAAGGATACTACAATTAATCAACTTCAGACAATGTCAAGTACCCCTATTACCAGAGATAAATTACTTGGGAAGTTGATTTCTTTTGAACTTGAGGAACTTGGAGATCAGAGTGCTACTAAAATTGAAACTGCATTAAAAGCATCTACCTCTGGTAAGCAAAAGATAGTTTGGAAGGAGTTATATGCTAAAGATTTGGAAGACATTGAAAGAGAAGACAAAGAACTTGAAGGGTTGGAAGTCCTAATCACGAGAAGAATCCCTAAAGGACCGATTGGAAGTAAGTATGAAGGAAAAGTTCATTTTAAATATTTTTCATGCAATAAGATTGGTCATTTTGCTTCTAGATGTCTTGAAAGAGCTACTAGGAATAAAGAAAGATTTATGAGGAGTTATAAGCCTAATCAAGAACATCAAAGTAAACCTAGATTTAGAAGGAATAAAGATAAATCATGTTACTATATTGATGATAATGATTTTGGTATTACTGATGATTATGATGAACTTCTAAGTGGATCCGATAATGGAAACTTCAGTAAAGATTAGGTCTTTATTGCTATTAAGGATGATCCTTCAGAACCTGTCATTGATACAATTCATACTGAGGAGAAGGATCTAGCTACTAAAATTGAAGAGAAAGATGAATGGGTTATAGACAATGGTTTCTCACATCACAAGATTGGTGACAAGAGGAAATTCTTTCCTCTGCAAGAATTTGATGGTGGACTAGTCAGATTTGGAGACAACAAGGCATTTAGGATCAAAGGCAAATGAACTATATCCTTGGATGGTAAGACTAATACTGATAATGTTTATTATGTTAAAGGATTTAAGAATAATCTTTTGAGTGTAGGTTAGATGGTGGATAGAAGATTTAATTTATAATTCAAAGATGGAAAGTGCAAGACAATCAATAGATCTAGATTGGAAATTGCCTCCGGAACTCAGATCAAAGGAAATATCTTTCATTTGAAATTCGATGAGAAGGATTGCTTGATTGCTTAGATTGATTAAAGATAGTTATGACATAAGAGGATGTGTCACGTGAAGTTTGATTGCATAGTGAAGATCAGTTCAACATAGGCTGTCAGAGATTTGCCCAAGATTATTAAGCCTCATAATCCGGTATGTAGAGAATTTTAAATGGGTAAGTAAGTTAGAAATTCTTTCAGAAGCATACATGATAGATCTAACAAAATTCTTGATCTTATTCATACTTATCTATGTGGATCGACAAAGACTAAAAGTTTTCAAGGTGATAGATACTTTATGTTGCTTATTGATGATTATTCTAGAATGACGTGGGTTGCATTTTTGATAGAAAAATCAGAAGCTCTTGAGAAATTAAAAATTTTCAAAGATGTGGTTGAGACAGAAACATGATTGAAGATAAAATGTTTAAGGTCAGATCAAGGTGGATGAGAAATGTGACAATTAGATTAGATCATATGATTATGGACTAGAAGATGAATTTGTTAGATCAGCACCGACAGTGCAAGAATCAATTTAGAGCATTGATCTAGTTGCTCTGGTAACATTAGAAAATTCCACAGTGACTGTTGATGAACAAAAAGAGTCAAAAAGTCAAGATAATCCAAAGCCTCCCAGGTATGTGAATCTGAATCATTTTGAAGATTAGATCATTGGAGATAAGAAGAAATGCGTGATGACAAGAAGAAGGTTAGTTGCTAAAGAGGTATGTTTAATTTCTCAAATTGAACTAGAATATTTTATTGAAGCAAGTAAAGATGAGAATTGGATGAAAGCTATGGAAGAGGAATTGAATCAGATAGAAAAGAATAAAACATGGGAATTGGTTCCTAGGCCTAAAGATAAATATGTTATTGGAACTAAATTGGTTTTCAAGAATAAATTGAATGAGGAAGGTTAGGTTGTAATAAACAAGGCTAGATTGGTTTGCAAAGGATATTCACAGGAAGGAGTTAATTATTGTGTCGACTTGAATTTAATCATCATAATACTACCTGCAACATGTTAGTTTCACAAAACACAAAGGAAATGCTACATGAAATCCAAACTCAACCAATGAAACTACATGAAATTGATATTAAAATAAAAATACTATTTTTACCTTCATAGTTTAAGTCTCATTGTGTCCTAACTCCACTGTTCTTGGTTGTAGATGATGTGCTCTTATACAAGCATTGATAGCTTCCAAGATGGCATATGAAGAATGGACTGATAACTGATAGTTAACTGATACTATGATATGCAATGCTAAATGATTATGCTAAATTGCTTACGCTAAATGATTATGCTAAATTGCTTATGCTAAATGATTATGCTAAATTGCTTCAAGATTAAAACTCATGGATGCATAAGTTTTCCCAAATGTCCAAGTTGAAAACTCACTTGAAGACTAACTCTTTCTCAACTCAAACTCCCACATTTATAGAATTTGAGAGGATAAGATGATGTGGCCTGGATCAATAGTCATGATCAGATCTACAAATTTGGATGGTTGTGAACAAAGGTGAAGGTTGAGAGAAAGGAGGAAGGAGAAGACAAGTGTCACTTATCTCACCTTGACTGGGTTTCCGACTAAGGGAATCTAGGGATGGTTGGAGAAGATTTAGGCATGAGAGGACAAGTGGACTCAAGTCCTTCCTAAGATGTAGGGATGCTAGAGAGAATATAGAAGAAGGTTAAGAAATATGTGTACGTACACAATATTTCATTAAATTTAGAAGTTGAAGATAAATGATGAATTAATATTTAATAAATATTAATATCTTTAGCCACATGATTGATGACTTGGCAAAGGAAAGATGAAGTGGAGATGGAAGGATGAGTTGGAAAAGGGATTAAATAATTTAGCAATTATTTAATATTTGAGACGATAGGATAGAAGAATAATCATTAAATATTAGATATTTAATTGATTGAGGGAATAATTTAATATTACATATTTAATTAATTGAATGAATAATTAAATATTAGATATTTAATTAATTGATTAGAAGAAAAAGATAAATAAATTAATTAATAAAATATTTCAATTAAATTAATTAATAGAAAGATATGAAATGATTTAAATAAATTAATCTTTTCAAATTAACTATTTAATAGAAGAATAATTATTAAATAAATATTAAATATTTATTTAATCGCTCATAGCCATTTTTATGTGTATACATTTTACCCCTTTTTGAAATGATGTTGAGACAACATTGTTTGAAAGATTAAATCAAGTCTCAATAATGCACCTGATGGAGATAAAAATTACGATTGTGTGCCCCCTTGGGAGATTGATCATGAAATTGTTGGAAAATTTGGATAAGCAATTGATCTCCCGATAATTGAAAAGGTCCGTCAATTAAATTCATTTATGAAAAATAAATAAAATTACCCCATTCAAAAGCATTAATTACCCTTCCAAATGGTAAATATAAAATTAACCAAAGGTAATTTTAATTTCATTTGCATCCTTGTCAGCTTGTGAAGAAAATTGTCTTTGGTGAGGTGGCGAAATGGTGATCCCATTTGAGAACCATCATTTTGAGTGTGTTCGACAATATCAATGACCTCCTGACTATGGTATCCAGTCTGTACCTTATCCCAAGCTGTTTTGCAACTTGTTTTACGATTTTCCATGTTTTTCGGCGCTTGAGGTTATTTTTAATTTTCTGATTTTCGACTTTATGTTTTAACGCTTTTGTTTCGCATGTTAGAGATTTTGCATTGGATGTTAACACTTTTGATTGTTTTAGCGCATTCTTTTGTTTTGCTAGCGTCTTTATGATGTATGTGAGTGCATCTGTTGTGTCAACGCTTTTGCTTTGAGTGTTTGCTCATATGATTAATAGGGTAGCGCTTATGATTGTTTCATGCTTTTGTTCCAAGGTTGAGTGCTTGTGTGAAAAAGGTTCACGCATATGTTTGATTTAGCGGTTGTGTTCAATAAAATAGTGCTTTTGTTAAAAATATTAGAGCTTATGTTTTAGATGAATTTGTTTGATGTTGTTCATGTTAAAATTCACTTTGATGATTAAATTTAGGCATTTTGATGTGCAATTGTGATTGATAGGTATTCGATTGATGTCATGAGTGATAGAAATTTGATAATGTTGATTGATAGGATAAACAATTGATTGATTTGATTTGATTGGATAGATTAATAGATTAGCTCTAAGAAATCGATTCAGTTTCTGATGAAGAGCATAACAGAGTTTTATTGAACTCATTTATTAATAGTAAACCATGATTGATCAGTTTAGATTGATTTGATAGCCTGATTTGCTTCATTTTGAAAAGATGTACCATTTTTTGATGTGATAGATTAGTGATCTCTTTGATAGATAGATAGATGATTGATGATTGATAGAGATCAAATTCTCTTGTTAAACAAGAGAAACTCGATGTTCTCTAGTGTTGGGATAAATTCTCGGCTATGCGCCACTTAAGCCAGATCTTACAAGACTGAGATTAGACACATAGATGCCTGTAGATTACGCCATTTGTTATATATGCTTGATATTACCCATAATATGGGATTGTTGATTGCTTTAGCAGAGAGATGGAATAGCGAGCATAACACTTTTCACCTACCCACTGGTGAGATTAGTGTGACACTTGAGGTTGTCTACAGGATTCTCCACATCCCTATGACCGGTGAGTTAGTCCAGTACGATTTTCAAGATCATGGAGGGATATAGGCTTGTAGAGCCGTATTCGGTGATGAGAGCATTTCCAGAGGAGAGATCTGATGGGAGGATATGATCATGTATTACGACTCTCCCCGTGATTCTTGCAGGTTTGATTGGGGGATTCATCTTTCCAGACAAGAGATCTCAAGGTTTTGGTGTTGGTTGGGGTGAGATTCTTCAAAGAATGATGCAACATCAGAGTCGATATGCTTGGGGTGTTTGCATGATTTCTCATTTGTATCATGATCTTCATCAGGTTGTTTTCGATGAGAGTGCTAGTCTATCGACATGATGCACACTTTTACAGATATGGTGTTGGGAGCACATTGCTATTACGTGGCCTATTCATCATAGAGTTCGTGGTGAGAGGCAGCCATATGTCTATTTGTATGCAGGTATCCTTACTCAACATAAGTTGGGCAAGATGGAGTATTGGCATTGGATTCTTGATTCACTGGATAGTGTTATTTGGAGACCGTATATCGATTGTGAGCCATGGATGGATGATGCACATACATTGCCATTTATTATGCAGAGTAGATATCTCATTGGTCGGATGCCATACATTGTTGAGCGGCATTTGATTAGTCGCATTTTGAGATAGTTTGGTATCATTCAACACATGCCTACTGATGTCACGATATATGGATAGGCGAGATTGGGGACCGTCTTTGTCTTTTGAGATAGCATGTGCAGAGTTTCTTGCTACTCCTAGGGTGACTTATAATTTGAGATCAAACATTCTAGATCCCAAGGTTACTGCAGATTATGTTTAGTACATGCTTGCACACCTGTTTCCTCGTATTACCAATCCAACAAATCCTCCTCCCAGCTCAGGAGATGAGTGTTGGCATTTTTGATGATTGATGTTGTGATTGTCATTGATGGACACACACTTGATTTTAGATCACTCTTTGTATGTATGAGTTAAAGCTCAATCGGTATTTGTTCCAATCGGTATGATGTATTATAGTCTTTAGACTATCGATGTTTTGCAGAAAGTGTTTACCGATCTAAAGTGGTATGAAGACCCCAAGCGGTTTGAGGATCTCAAGTGGTATGAAGGAATGAAGTGGCACAACTCATATTTCCTAGTCTTCATTTTGTCAAACCGACAACCGGTATTTTCCTTAAACTGGTATTTTGTATGAACTGGTGATACTCTGTGATGAGTTACCAACTGGCATTTTGTGATGAGTTACCATCCACCGATTGTTTAGCGGTGCCGACACTTTGGCGGTGATTTTTGTGTCGTGTTACCAAATATGTCTAGATGCATTGAACCTAGGAAATTGTATTGTAATCCTATTGGACTGACATGAAATTAGATTCCTTGATAAGTACATCATGTCTAGGGTTTTAGGTTGCTGCTAGGGTTTAAGGTGGTTGATGAGTTTTTGTGAGTATGAATATAGAAGAGAAGTTCAGGTCTACATGAACAGGGAGAGTGTGAATGTGTTGAAGACTGAAATAATGCTGGAATGCATTAGGAACGAGCTATCAAGGATCTAACCAAGCAATCTGTGCTATTTGCTAGATCACAGACTTGTTGATTACTCACATCTTCGACAAGTTTGAAGCCCTTAACCGGGTAGGCCCAAAAAGCCTTTTGTAAATCCTCTAACAAGGTGGTTCACATCTGTGGATCTAAAATCCTCTAGCAAGGTAGTCTTTAACCGAACTTATCTCCTAACAGAGAATGAGATTCCTAACAGGATCTGTTCTGGTAAAGAACATTGTATGACCTTAACCGGTCTGACCTTAACCGGTTTGGTTCCTATTCCATAGATAGTTACTTGTGAGTTTCATCTCACCGTGCTTTTTCCCATTTGGGTTTCCACATCAAAATCTCTTGTGTTATGGTGTTTGTGCTTCTGTGGGTGAATGTATTATTTTCTATTTGGTTTGCATGTGTGCTAACCAGTTTGTTTGCTAAACTGTTTTACCGGTTTACTGGTAGTCTAGTAAAGTGTTTAAGTACAATGATTTTTGGCATACTAATTCACCCCCCCCTCTTAGTATTCATCAAAGAGGAGGATGATTCAGATGATCCCATCATTAAGAGATGGATATGAGAGATTAGAGTTGCGCAGTAGGCCGGAGGTGATGGAGATGAGGGAGGAGATGGAGGCAGAGGTGGTAGGAGACCCTGACGAAGAGGAGGTCAATTGAGAGTCCATGGAGGACCTTTTGGATAGGTTGGAAGGATTGGAAGATCACTTCCTATGGGTGGGAGAGAGGTAGGATGGATTGGGAGAGATACTGGTAGGGCAGGGATGAGATCAGTGAGAGGGTTACCCTCTATAGGAGGAGGTAGGATTACTGGACTGGATGGGGGTTGCAGGAGAGGCATTGATTTTGGTCAAATTTAGCTAGACCCTAGGGTTATTGCAGCTCATGGTGGAGAGGATGAGGATCCAGAGGATCATGTTCCACTTATTAGATGACACATTTTGAGAGCTACTCAAGATAAGATTCTAGTAGGTGGATAAGGAGGTGGAGATGAGGGGATTGAGGGTCATGTTCCTCAACAGGATGTGCCAGAGTAGGAGACCTTGGATAGCCTCAGAGCACATATAGATCGACTTAGAGCACAGATACAGACACTCATGAAAGAGAGAGACAGGGCTGTTAGGAGACAACTGGGTACTCAGGGTCTCATTAATCATATTCAATAGGTTGGATCAGACACTCTCTCAGCTGATACCGTTAGAGCACTATTTTGGGCCGAGAAGGAGACATCACACTGGAGATGATTATATGAGGATTTAGTCGCAAAGAGCTAGAGGGTAGGTAGCTATCATACCACTATGAGAATGGATACTAGCAATGGTGGAGTTATGGGTCCTCCTCAAAGGAGTGGTGATCATGTGAGACAAACATTTAGAGGATCTTATCGCCCACAACCATATAGACGGACAAAGTTAGGTAGTAGTGGTACAGGACAACCTTGACTTGATTTATATTGATGTATTTTTGATTCGATATCATTGTATACTTGGACTTTTTATTGTTTTATGATGATATATATGCAGACATGGACTCTATATGATGAGCTATTATTATGCATGTTACTCTATATGATAATGATCTATATGCATTGATTACATGGATGATGATCTTTTCTTTTTCATGATGATGATACTCTATATGATGCAATGATGAATGCTTTTGATTTTTGATTTTGATGATCATGGATGCAAAATGAAAATAATTATTAACTTAAATGATGTGAATGAAATGATCTATATGGGAATGTAAATGAATGATTTTATTTCATTTTTAATGCGTAGGATGATGTAAATGCAAATGATCTACATGATTTTTTTTTGATTTTTTATATGTAATGCTTATAATGATTACGAATCTAATTGCAAAAATACAACTAAATGATCGTAATGAACTTCAATGATAATGCAAATAATGATGATGATACACTACATGATTTAATGAAATGCACTTAATGGAAGGCAAACTATTGCAATGATTGAATGCAACTAAATGAAATGAATGATAATTATTTAAATGATTCTAAAAAATATTAATGCACCTACAATGATCAAATGCAAATTGTTTTTGTTTGTCCAAGTATACTTAATCTTTATTTATGACCGTTGATCTCTGAATGAAATGAAATGCTTATAATACAACTGACAATGAATTCTTACAATGGAGATGAATAATGAGCTAATATAAAATGATCTAACTAAAAATGATACTGCCATTCTTCATATGCTTGTCTTGTAACAATGCTTGATTTCATCATTGATCTTTAAAATGTTGTAAGAAAATACAAGCAACTTGACATAAAGAATCAAGTTGACTTGAGTATTTCTTACATGGATTTGATATAGCAAGTTTATACAAGCAACTTGATATAAGGAACCAAGCTGACCTGAGTATTTCTTGTAGAACAGACAAGGATTATCCCCTTTCATGCATGACTCAGAACATCCTCCTTGATCTTTTTCCGATCACATCCTTAGGCAAGTAAATACCTTAGCAAGAGATAAACCATAGACAACAATCAAAGAAAATAATCATGTCCCATCATAGCTTCTCTAGTCATGGACATCCTTGAGTCGCATAGAGTACATGATTAGCAATAAAATCAAGATATAAACACTGAATCTTGTATGTCATTCACATGTTCTGATTGCCATTAAATGATATAATCATCATGATGAATGATCATTGATAATATTTTGTTAATTGCTGGTTGATTCTTTGTTTTTTGAGTTTCACGATTCAGTTGTTAAAAAAGCCTTGATCTTCGTTGCTTTGTTACTCGTTATCTGTTTCAAAATCCTGGATGTTTTTGGTTTTTCTAAATTTTTTGAATGTTTTGGATTTTCAAAGATTCAAAAGATCACCTTATCAAAAAAGAAATTAGGATTTTGCCCCCAGCTGAAACAAAAGTTTATTATAGATGTGCAAATTGATCAAGATCCAAACCATGATGGGATACAAATGTAGATTGATTGATTCTGATAAAATCTAAGACAATGACTACGATAAGTATGTCAAAGATTGATAATTGTTGGTAAGCTGCATATTTTCTGCTAAATGGTTCAGAGCAATAGATGTGAAAGATGAAATGGATGAGATAGGATAGATGGAAGCGATAGATGCGATAGGATGGAGTGGATAGGTGCACAAAGCAATCTCATAGATGGAAGTGTTATCACTATTTTTGATAATGTTGAAAATATTGCCTTTCAGCTATTGGAGTCTGTCAAAATTCAGAAATTTGACCTTTGTTTGTGAGTTTATGGTTCTAAGGGTTTAGGGTTTTATTTTACATTTCAAAACCATTTGAAAACATAAACCTTTATGTTGATTTTTCTCCAAATCTTTTATTTGCCCATTACCTTTTTCCACTTAAGTGGAAGGGTCACCGCATCGTTGAAAAGGGGGCCACTTTAAGATCTAGGCTTAGGCAGGTTCTTATAATTTTGAAATATTTTGCAATATTTTCCTAAAGTCCTATGTCTTTTCCTATGTATGTGTTAGGTCCTTAAAAATCAGGCAAGTTCCTCTTAGATCAATGGTTGTCGCGAGATCGCAACATAAAGTTGCGCGATGGAATATTTGTCGCAACCCAGTGACCAAGTGGTGGGGCTCGTGAGAAGAGAACCACTTAGGCAAGGTAAAAGTTGAGCAAGTCCAAGGAAAATTGGATGGTCAGGAGGAAGATCTGATGGTTTTTGCTGTACCACGACATAAAGGTGCATGATAGTTATTTCTTGCAACCTAGTGACAAACCACTAGCGGTGGGTCGAGACAAAAAGTTAATGCAAGAAATTAAGGCAGACGGTTAAGCGGTGGCGGCTAAGTTCTAAAAGAAATTTAAAGATCGAACGACCAGTTCAAAATGATCGACAATTGTCGCAAGATTGTGACATAAAGCTGCATGTTAGAATATCCATCATGAACCAGCGGCAAAGAAGAGATTCATTCTGTCAGTTAGTGCAGCCGTGCTAAGGTGTCAAGGCAGGGAATCCAGAGCCAATTAGGGGGTGCCATGTGGCGACATGCGGCAAGAGAGCAGCTCAGGAAAATCATGTTAAAGATCAAGTAGGTTCTTATTGATCTGGCGGTTGTTGCTAATCTGCCATGTAAAGTTTCCTGAATGTTACTCTTCGCGGATTAGCGACCAAGTAGTGGGGCCCGTGAGAAAGGCGGGTCTGATGGTGCATACATGGTGGGTGAGTTGACGAATAGGTGAATCTGCTAGCCCAAGCCTAAAGTGACACATGGTGGAGTAGAGGGTATAAAATCAAGGCGAGGTGGCAGACAAGTGGCGCCCAAGTATTAATTCCAGGACTATCAACGGTTGTCACTGTATCGCGGTTGTGAAGTGCCCAAAATGTTATTCCTTGCGACTTAGCGATAGACCACCAATAGTCCCGACGGTTAATTTTAATCTGTCATGTGTTGGTGGTTAAAGTAGGCGGTTAAGTTGTGACTGTTCTTTAGAGCCCGAGTAATAATGAGGTGATCCAACGGATGTCATGATACCGCAATGGGAAAGTGCTTGTTTTGTAACCTTTGCGGATCAATGAATAAAGAAAATTACTCAGAAGAAAGCCTTTCTGGTCCATTGGCGCCAAAATTTAAATTTTCAAAAGGATTATGGCAGAAGTATGCGGTTTCCATCCGACATTGTTTTGAATTTAATTTTTTTAGAGAGGTATTCAAGGGGATTTGCAGAGAAAGTAGGTGTGGTTTTGTGATTTTCTCAGGCAACAAGAATTGGAAGTTAAATATGTGATGAAAGGGATAGGGTGAAGGAAGAATCAACTGACACTGCAATATGCAATAACCCAAGGGCAACCAGAAGTGGTTCGTTCTTGCAACGGTTTTTTGGAAATCTAAATTCTGAAGAATCAAATACACCTGCGTCTTGAAGCTGTCGGTTGCGTAACAGATTTTGGGTAATAGGAACTTGCCCTTTTGGCCATTTTCCAACTAAATGACCAGTCAATTATAGAAGCATGTGTTCTAGAAAGAAAGTTATGCTTCTCCCTCAACTTAAATGATGTAACTTTTGAGAAAATGATAGTTAGGATTTAGAATATTTGTTTTCTAGGGAAGTCTGAAGCTTGTTGCATCCATATCTCTATAAATGGATACCAGGACTACATAGAAAAGCGACGCAAATTTTGTAGCTAAACTCTGGCAAAATTAATACATGCCATTTTCTTAGCAATTTCGGAGTCAGATAGGATGTACTTGTAATATTTTGATAGAGAAATAAAATATACAGTCCAAAGAATTTTAAACTCAAACTTGTATTGTCTCTATGTCATTGTACTAGTGTTCATTTCATTTAAGTAATCAAGGATTGTTTATCTGAATGACTTGTTAGGCATTTAATGAAATTGTTTTAAGTCTTTTCTCAAGGAGGAAATATAAATGTACTTTGAACAAAGTCATTGATATCAGTATTTTAGTGTGGATCTGATGATGAAGACTGGTGCAGATTAGGACTCTGCATATGTCAGGCATGTTATCACTGTTTAAAAAATGGGTTTTCCTTTCCCATAATGGCTAGGTTTTTTTTGAAATTTTGAATTAGACACACTATCAATTGCTTCAGCTCTGTGTTAGGTCCTAGGGGTTTAGGGTTCTAATTTTAAATCATTAAATGTTTTATCAAAAAACCCTCTGGTTTCTATTCCTTCGTTACTTTATCCACTTAAGTAATGGGTCTTGGGGTCGTAGCAAGTGCCCCCCTTGTCATTTGCCTAGGCGGTTATTTGAATAAATCGTAAAATTTTACGTCTTATGTATTTTCTTCCTAATGTTGTTGGGCCCAGTAAGTTGTGCGCAGCTCTCAGGTGGATCTATGGTTTTTGCTATTTCGATAGGTGAAGTTGCACGTGGTTTAAGACTCATGAAATGGTGAAAGGGAGAAGCGTTCTAAATGGCGCATTTGGTCCAGTTTAAAGAGGCGTCATCTCGTTTATGATCCAACGGCTGGCCTTATTTCACAGCCTAAACTTGCAAGTGAAATACCTTTCGCGAAATGGCGAAAGCATCTGGTGGGACCCTGCAACGAAGACTTTCTAAATGACTAAAGGGTGATCAAGTCCAATCTGATTCGACGGTTCGCGCTATTTCACAAGATGAAAATGCTCGACAATTAGCTTTCGCGAAGTAGCGAAATGACATGGCACTCCAAGCAGACGGTCCAGTTGTTCTAGAGGGCGAGTAAAATGATGGCACGTGGTAGAGGCCACAATCATCAACAAGGTGGGTCTAAGGGTTAAAAGGTGGGTCCCAGAGGTGAGTCATGCCGTGGGATAAGAAATGACCTGGCAGATACAGGTGGCAAGGATGAGGTGGAACCCAGTGTTTTCTCCCAGCAAGTGAAAGACTGACATGTCAGTTTGAAAGTGACTAGATGCCAGGTGGATGGAGTTCAGTCAGAGGGCCCACGTCTGCCGGATTCAGTTAAGATTGTTAAGCATCCAGCAAGTCAAAAATAATCCAACGACCCTCGTGAATTTGCAAAGGTAAAATGCTCATGTTTTATGCCCTGTGAAATGGTGAAAAGGTTTTTCGACCCCAAAGACAGATAAAGCATGAGGTTAAAAGGGGATCAACTCCATTTTGATCCAAGGGCTCGCATTGTTTCGTGGTTGCAAAGCGACCAAAAGATACGCTTCATGAAATAACGAAAAGAAGAGAAGGTATCCAGGTGTCATGCTAAATGGTGACGTGCTCGTGGACACATGGTTTCAGAAGAAGTTGAGGGCCCGCCAAGGTGTAACTGGCGGTTATAAGGGAAGGACACATGGCTGACGTTGAACTAAATGCAAAGAGTTTTCTAAGACTAATGGTTGATTGCCACGTGGTAGCTAGTAACCAATGAAAAGGCGGCGTAAGTAAAGCAAGCATAAAGGTCTCCCTTAAAGGATGGTCATCTCTGATCTGATCCAATGCTTCGCGTTGTTTCGTGGCCCGAAGTTGAAAGTTGTTTAAGCTTTGCGAAATAGCAAAAGACCGCTAGCAGTCAAGGTAAAGGCGTGGTTAATGAAGGAGTCGACGGTTTCGGTAAGAGTTAAATGCCAAGTAGTTAGAGTTCCATCTAACGTCTAGCGCGGCTTCACGAAGGAGAAGTGCTCGAAGGATAAAGCCTGTGAAATGGCGAAAAGGAGGTGGGGCCCAGCGCGAAGGTAAGGTTGTTAAGTCAATGTAAAGTCCGATCAAGTTTCTTTTGATCAGACGATTGGCGTGATTTCGTTTAACAAAATTGCCCGAAGGTTATGCTTGACGAAACAATGAAAGAGCAAAAGGAAAGAATGTGTAGGAATGTTGTGACCCGTTGGAGCGAAAAATTCAAATTCTCTCAGGAATTCAATTCTGAAGGGACGACCGAAGCATGCGGTATCAATGTCGCAATTAAGACCCTGGGCACCATATATGATCTTCTATCAACCAGATGAAGGTATCATTCTAAAAGAATTGTTGCAGAGGAGCAGATACATAACTATTTTCTTCAAATATAGAGCAAGTCAATTCAGTTGTAGAGTGGATTCCTTCGAGCTAAAAATAGGTTTTCTTGTACTCTTGTGTGGCAATTTCTTTGTGGTGTTTTAATTAAGGTCTTGATTTGTCACAGAACCAATTGGGGGTAGTATTTTAATTGCTTGCATATTGAAAAATGGCACCTAAGAGAGAATTTTCCAGGAAAGTTAATTATCAAGAGAGGGCCATTTGTGATGATTTTCTTTAGCAGTTGACATTGTCAACCAATCAAGCATCAAAAGTAAAAGAAGTGGTGCCAAGAGCTCCTCGTTTGAAGATAGGAGAAGGGCTATATGATAAGGGCAACTGGTTGAGAGACCCATAGGTTGGGTTGTCTGGGTTGGGGTTATTCAAAGTTGGATTCGGAATGAGAAACTCCCCAGCCCCGCAGAATAGCATCTGGGAGTTAGATGTAGGGAAATTGGTAGTTCCAGGAGTATTCATGGATATGGATCTATTAACTCAAGTTGCACATAATTATGATCCAGTCACAAGGAGCATTAGGGATATAAATGGGAAATCCCTTATTGAAATCAATAATGAGGAATTCAGAAGTGCTTTTGGGCTCAATGAGTTTACTAATTTTCTGGAACCCATTAACTTCAAATCATTAGCTCAAGTGTATAGTGCACAAAGGAACCACCTTAGAAATGGGCCTCTTAAGGAATTTTTTGTGAAGATAGGTGGGTTAAAAGTTGTAGGACCCAACACTAAAGAGCCCTTCTCATTGAATCTGTTCACCCTTAGGGCTAAGGGAATGTATTGGTCACATTGCTAGATTTTGGGAGAGGATGCTGAGGCAAATATGCCCAATCACTACTTGCTAATGATTGCTCAGATTTTGAATCCTTCTCTTGTAGTAACATTTGATTATGCTTCTTTCATTACTGATGCTATCCATGGAGGGTTGATAGGAATAAAAAATGGGAAGGTGGATAGACCTTTCAGATGGTATTCATTCCTCATGCATCTATTTTTGTTCAAAGGTGGTTATTACTTTGCAAGTGGACTGGACCTCATAAAAGAGAAAGAGGGAGAAAAGATGCCAGTACAACTATGGAGCACTGTGCTGTCATGGGACAAAGATGATGCTAGTTTCTTAAAATTTGATAAATATTTTGCATCAAAGATTAGGACTCTCCTCTGCTAAAAAAACTCAAGAATCCCCAAGGTTCTTTTGGAATTTATTAGACCAAAAGAATTTGCAGAAAGTATAAAGATTGTTCATAATTGGGGTGATATTTACTTATACCCTATATCCACAGTATTCAAAGTTTTTGGTTTTAGAGGCACTCCATCCTTATTTCCCTATCAAGTCCCTCTCAAAGTAGGAATTGGAGAAGTCCTCAGACAGATTGGCAGTGTACAAGAGGCAGAGTTGACATGCAGGGATAAAGGGACTATTTTCCCTACGGTTACTATAGCCCATCAATTTATAATAAAAAAGGGAGGTTGGAATTGTTTTGAAGATTTCCTCAAACCTTATCATTTGTCAACTGCAATATCCAGGTGTGTCGATCCAAAAGACTTCTTCAATGGCATGTTTAGAAAGAGAGCAGTGTACAGAGGTAGACCCCATCAATTTTAGTTTCTTGAAGACCTCATTAGAAATGAGTTTGATCTAGATGAGCAAGAGCTGAGGAAGTAAAAATGGGTGGCTTATAAGAAAGCCTTAGATTTTGTACATCAATTTGATGCTAGCTATGACCCATTGTCTAGCTTTTTCCCTTTTGAGGAGAAAATAAAGTTCCTAATTGTTTGCTTTGGGGATGTAATGCAGACTCTGAAAGAAAAGAGGGAGGCTGTGATTAAAAGCAACCCTGAAAAGGAAAGAATGATTCTAAGTAGGTCTGCATCCACTAGAGCAATCCCTCCTGGTGACTATACATTGCACAAGAAATCTAATTATAGTGTGCTGATGCCTACCACAGGGGAGCCCTCTACCTCCAAAGGAAAGAGGAAGATATAAGATGTCATTGAAATCCAAGAGAGCCCAAAGAAGCAGAGAGTAGGAAAAGAAGTAAAATCTGATATACCCTTGTACTCTCAATCCCAATCCCCTATTCACATAGGAGATGAAAAGGCAGCAGCTGAACAACTGATATAGTTAGGCAGTCTAGGAGAAATAGCCTACACTTATGATGAAGTAGAAGAGGGAATGCTAGAAGAGCCCCTTGCTACTTAAATGAACATCACTACGATTGAATTTAAGGGCCAGGAGTGGGATCCTAAGATCAAGCAAGCCCGTGATGACTTCTTGGCTGACAACAATTTTTTTACATCAAGAGCATTTATGCAGTTTGTATGGAAGCAGAATATAGACAAATACAATGCAAGATGTGAGAAGAGAAAAGGTGAGCAACCTTACAAAGATCCAGCTCTGGTGGAGGAGGAAATAAAGCAAGAAATGATGTATGAGTTTATGACGATCACTCCTAAGCAAGGAAGAGATATGGTGGCACAAACTAGAGCGCTCATTCTCCCTGAGTGGGACATAGCAGATGCCCTGGTACTGGAGGCAGTGAGAAAAGAAACCAAGCCCATGGAGGGAATCACTTTCAGTAAAGATAATGTTGCACTCATCATGTGTTCTCTCAAGAGAGATGAGAATAAGAGGAGTAAAGATACCCCAGGGTCAAGCTACCTTGGTGGAATGAAAGTGAAGAGAGTGCTGAACACAGGGGTGGTAGAAGCTGCTAGCACTGTGTTAGAAACTGCAAAATTTAGTGTTGCAGTAGCAGAAAGGGAGGCTAAGGAAAAAGAAGACCTCCAAGTCAAGTTGGAGACAATTTTGAAGGCTTATAACAGTGCTAAGGAAGAGGTAAGAGGTAAAGATAGCATCATTGCTAAGCTGCAAAGCCAGTTGACAGGACAGTACCATCAAGGTGAGTCTTCAACACTGATGATCTCCTCTTCTCCTGCAAGACCTCCACCTAGTAGCCCCATCATTGAGTTCCCACTATCTCCAGCACCTTGTAGCTCCCAAATGATTGAGATCACTCCTCAAGAGTGAGAGAATTTAAAACAGGCTCAGGCCTTGTATACAAAGAAGTATGAGGAAAGAGTAAGGGCTACCATTTCAAGTTTTGCAGATACAATGAGTGCCTCACTGTTATATGATAACATAAGCAATATTTTGGATATGTGGAATGAGCTAAATGGAGATAAGGTCATTTTGACACCTATTTTTGAAAAGTAGAAGCCTAGAGAGCAGGACTTAGAGCTTATTTGTGTATCTTATGATGAAGTAGGGGCCAATCCTATCATCAAATCCACTTGTGACACCACCAAGGACTTAGTAAAATTGGCAGAAGGGGTGGATAATGCTGAGAGGAAAATCAACTTGTACAAAAAGGAGTATGCTGATCAGGTTTTTGAATTGCTCCCAGGAGTTTTTGTTAGCCTAGATCAACTGAAGGACAAACAAGTGTGGCGTAAGGAATTAGAGGCCAAACTGTCAGCCGGAATAAAAGGAATTGTTGATTTAGATGATGCTTCCTTTTTTGTTGTAACAATTCAGGAGATAGAGAAAATCAAATCTCAGTATGGTTTTCTCAATTGAGAAGTCAACAAGATGAGAAATTCCTGGAAAAGGTTGACCAAAGCTAATGCAAAAGTGATTAATTTCGCGTGGCCAACTAATGATGTGTACAATGAATGGACAAGAAAATATGCCATCCAGGATGTAGAGCAGTTAGAGGGCACTCCTGAATAGTTAGAAGAGGTTGCAACTAGACAACAAGTAGAAGAAGCTGCAAAGGTCGAAAAGGACTTGTAATTGTTTTTTGTAAAAGGCTTTGTAACTTCTTCTAGAAAAGAAATGATTGTAACAAATTCTCCTAGGAAAGTCTGAAGCTATGTGCATCCATATTGTTATAAATGGATACCAGGACTAATAGAAAAAGTATAGCAAAGAATTATAAGAAAACACTGCAAAAATTTATCTGAGCTTTTCTAAGTTTAATGAAGAATATTCAAAAGTTTTTGTAATACTTTCTTGAAGATAATATCAATATATAGACCATCGGTTTTGAGTGAAAACTTTGTGTCGTCTTCAAATTTGTTTGCAATTATTTACTGTTTCATTCTGCATAATCTAGGGTTATTTTGTTTGAATGGAGTTGTAAGGCAACTTTCAGTAGATATTTTTCTTAGCTTTTGTCTTTAGGAGGGGAATTAAATATGGAAGAATTATTTCTACCAGTAAATTCTCTGTAGGATTCTTTGAATCTTGATGAGCATAGTTTAATTTGGTATGCATAAATTCTTATGTGTGTCAGGCATATATAGAGATCAACAGAAGCCGAGCCAATGAGATGTGTAAAGATATTTTGTTTGGAGGGTATTGTTTGAATTTAGATGACTCTGTGACCTTGGATAAGGCACTGGTATTGATCGAGGTTGTCTATTACATGTTTTGTAGGTCAAAATATTGAATATGAGTATAATTTTCATTCCTTTGTTTTAGTTAGTGTCAAGGTGATTAGATCCACTAGTTTTCTGGACTGGTTTGCTGTGGATTTATCTTTTGAAAGTGTGAATTTAGTTCACAAAGGTATACCCGCCTAGACTCTGAGTAGGTCCAAAGTGTAGAAGGTTAAATCAAACCTTGTCATATGTTGTCGTAAGAGTTTCCTTCCCTTTAATATCTCTCCTGCACAAAGTTTAATCATTTTATTATAAGTATGTTGAAGTGAATCAGATTTTGAAGACAACAAAAGTGGCGACTCTGCTGGGGAGAGTCACATTAAGGATCCAGACGCAGATTTATGCTTAAGTTGTAAAGAAAATCACTGTGTTTGTGGAATTCTTGTGTATTATTGTAAAGCTTGTTTTCATAATTCCCATGTTCTTGTGGGTGGCGACTCTGTTATCTTGGAACTAGTCCTTGTGAATTATAAATCATTCTAAAAGGAAAACAAGCGTAATGCAAGGAGGAAAAAACACCAGATCATTCATGAAGAAGCATCCTCGTGAAACTTTGCAAGAGGGTTTTCCCGAGCAGTCACAAAGAGGCCAGAAGAGATCAGTGTTACATGAGCCATCAAATGCTACTTGGGTACAAAAGAATAATAATACTGGTAAGATGCCTGATCGACCTATTTATGCAAAATCTAATTCTTCTTCTAGAGATTTTGAACAAGATATATTAGGTTTCCATTCTGGATTGTTTGGAAATATTGATAATGCACATGTTTTAAATCAAGATTTATCCCATGTTAGTGTCTCTGCAATAGATAGGACCAGTTGAAATGCAATTAGACACTTTGTGCCTAGAAAATTTGATGGAAACATTAGTTTGATTGACATAGATCAAGTCAATATATCAGATTCAGAGGAAAATTTCCCTGATGAAGATAAAGTATCCCAAGAAATTGAAGATCTGAATAAAAGAGTTCACCATCTAATCTCCCTAAGAGCCCAAAAGGAAGAAAATAAGGAGAAGGAAGTCAAAGCTAAATTAATGGAGAGAGATAGGCTTCTTAGACAAATAGCTGATCTTGAAGTGCTAGCTAAGGAAAAAGAAAAGAGTGATGAGGAAGGCCCTAAGATCAGAGAAATTCTGATCCCCAAATCCAAGCAAGCATATAGGTCAGTAGTCCAACCAAACAGGGAAGTATTTAGTGATTCTCAACTTCCTAGGACTAATGTGGATAAAGGAAAACAAAAATGGGTGGATGATGGAATTGAATCTAAAACTGCAAAGGAGATTTCTCATAGGTTGTCAGCACATGAGAGAGAAATGGAAAGAATGAGGAAAGAAAAAGAGGATCTCCAAATGGAACTAGAGAAAGCTGAATTGGAAGCAGCAAATCAGGAAGTAAAAAGAAAAATCAGTTACTTAAAGGCTCCCCCTATCACGTTTCCATTAGAAGACCTTAATAAGCTTGATCCTCAACAAATTTGCCTTCCCCCAGTTAAGATTCAACCTACAGTGCCTGCTAATATAGCCTCAATGAGTCAAATCCCCATGAATAGTCAGTACACCCAAGTATCTTAGTCTCCAATTCCAAAAGTTAAAATGACCATGGGAAACAATAATGCTATTACCCCTTTTCAAAGGAGACCAATCAATTTAGAACAATATAGACAATTGTTCTTTGATGGGATCCCAGGATATCCCAATCATGTTCCTACTGAGTTAAGAGACAGGCTCCATAAATTTGCTGGGAACAATGCAATTAGTGCTGAAGAAAATCTAAAATCTTTTGGGGACCTAATAAACGATTATGAGATAGTGGATGAAGATGTTATCATGAAATTGTTTGTCCAATCCCTGGTTGATGATGCAAGAGATTGGTACAGAGGTCTTCCAGTTAATAGCATAGGGTCATGGGAGGATTTTAATAATTGTTTTCAAGAGCAGTATGGTGATAAGACTAATGTGAGCTTCATGCTCAATGAGTTCAATAACATCAAAAAGTTTGATAATGAAATGGTCACTGACTTCAATGCCAGATTCCAAAAGGCCATGCATAGATTGTATTAGGTGATGAGATTAGATGATAACATGTGTTTAAATACCTACTACAATGCATTTGATTCTAAGATGGCCTATATCTTGAGAGATAAAAATCCACATAACTTGAGAGATGCTTTTAGAATTTCCATTAATGTAGAAAGTAATAGAAAAACATCTGAGAAGTTAGGAGGAAGAACAGATGATAGATTATGGCAAGAAACAAAACAACAACCTAATAAAGTTGCTAAGGAGGAAGATAAGATAGAGAAGTTGGTTATTGCAATGAAAGATCTGACTGCCAAGGTAAACAAAAATGACAAAACTCATTATAACTAGCAAGATAGACCCCCTAAATTGCATGACATGCCATATAATACCAATTGGAAAGATGGCAAACCCCAGAATGAGAAGCCCGAAATTGCTCAGAATCAGGACACTCCAGATCCCTTGAAAGGGAAAACTGTCCATAATATAGAAAATACTCCTTGGTGTATTGTTTGTGATGGACCACATTCTCCTCATCAGTGTGCAGTGGCTCAGGCTCTTGAAGAATCTATGAGACAAGAAGCTAAGCGTGACATCAATATGTTTGAAACCATCATAGAAAGTGATGAGGAGTCTGTACAAAGTGATTACAGTGATGTGCTAGACAATGAAAGGTTTGTTCAAGGACAACTAACCTTAGATTGGCATCCTACATTGAATGTGGTAACAATTGAGGATGAAGAAGTTCATCTTAGAAGGCCTAGTGAGGGAGAAGTTAAAAATCTCACTAAAGCTGCCATTGCCAAAGCAAAACACAACTATAACTTGAGGAGCACTAAGAAGGACACTGATCAGGGTGAACCTGGTTCCATGTTCATAAAAGAGGTCACTCAAAAGGGGGCAGCAAGTAGTGCTACTACTGTTCCTAAGATTGGTCAAGAAAAAAGGGAACAAGTTAAAGATGTACCCAAGAGTACAAATGATAAAAACACTGGTGATATACAAGGAGCTGCCACAGTGAAAAAGGCAAGTTAGCTCAAGACAGAAAGAGTTAGAGCTAGTACTGAAATAAGCAATAGTTCTACATTTGACATGGCTCAAGCTCTTACTTAGATGAAGGTCACTATCCCATTAGTAGAGTTACTGAAGATTAAAGAACAAAGGGATGCAACTTTGTCTTTATTTTCTAGTATATCTGATAGTGACATAGTCTTACCCACCGGTTCAGCTAGAATTGGAAAAGATCAAGAGTTCCAAACCCCAGAGGTTTATGTTGGAACCACTATCACTCAAGAGACTTCACAGGTAGATCCTTTCTATGTTACTTTGTTAGTAAACAACCGGTTGATAAAAAATTGCATGATAGATTTAGGAGCTGCTGCTAATGTAATGCCCTATGGTGTTTATGAAAGAATTGGGACTGTCAGTGACCACTGTATATGGAAAATGCTATGCTATGGATAATAGGGAAGTACCTGTGATAGGTACAATGAAAGATGTTGAGGTAAAAATAGTAGCATTCCCTGAGGCAACTTATAAAATGGATGTTATTGTTACTAATACCAAGCCCCATTATGGTATGTTATTGTCCAGGCAATGGGCAACAACAGTAGGAGGAAATGTTCAACTGGACTTATCTTATGCCACCATTCCAATCAATGGAAATCAGGTCAAATTGTATAGAGAGCCACGTGCTACTAGGGTAATTGAAAATGTAGACCCTAATATGCTCAATTGTATGATTGATGTAGATCTTGATAACTTTAGACTTCAACCAATTTTACCCCAATTGAAGAATACTGACCCCATTGTGGTCGAATTAGAAGCACAACAGTATGGATTATGGCAGATGTATTTTGATGGAGCTTGCTCCAAAGAAGGATATGGAGTAGGGGTTCTTTTTGTATCCCCATCAGGTATAACTTTTAAGTATTCATTCTTATTGGCCTTCCAGTGCACAAATAATACTGTAGAGTATGAAGCTCTATTGTTGGGGCTTGAGGTTGCAAAGAAGCATGGAATTCAACTATTGACAATGTTAGGGGATTCAAAATTGGTTGTATCTCAGGTAAGATCTAAATATGCATCCAAGAACGATAGATTAAAGAGATATAAACATGTAGTTTGGGATGTTATTGAGCATTTTAGTGCATTTTCTATTAATTGGATAGAGCGATCAAAGAATATTATGGAAAATTTCCTAGCTAATGTTGCCTTGAAAAATGATGATGCAACACTAACCAGTATTTCCACTATGGAAATAAAATCTAGGCCTACTATTCTTGATAATGTGTACAATTGGCAAGTTTTTGCTGATGATGAAGACATTCTTAGGTTCATCCAATGTGTTGATGATTATGATGGACAGAAGATTGATTGCAATGCACTGGTGGAGGTGGTTGATAATAGGGAAACAATGTTTGGGAATGATTTGGTCCAGTTGGAAACCAATGAAATACCTAAAGGGCTGGTAGAGCTGGAAAGCATGTTCAGTTACAATGACAGTCACTTACATCAGCAGTCTACCACCAAGTTGGAAGAATTAGAGGAGGTAAACCTGGGGACTGAATCATCCCCTAAGTTAGTATACATTGGGAAGAAATTACCCCCTCATGTCAGGACTAACCTTATTAATTTATTGAGGAAATATAAACATGTTTTTGCTTGGTCTTATGAAGACCTAAAGGCGTATAGACAAGATCTTTTTTAGCATGAAGTTCCTTTACTTCCAGATGCTAAGCCTTTTAGATAGAAACAGAGACCTATCAACCCCCTATTAGAAACTAAGATGTAGCAGGAGTTGACTAAATTAAGAGAAGGGGGGATTATTAAACCTATAAGACATTCTTCATGGGTCTCCAATCTGGTCCCAGTAAGAAAGAAAAATGGGGACATTAGATTGTGCGTAGATTTTAGAAATTTGAATGTGGCTTCTTTGAAAGATAACTACTCTTCCCCAAATATGGAAGCCATGTTGCAGAGAGTGATAGGTTGTGACCTTTTATCCATGATGGATGGTTTTTTAGGATATACTCAAGTGTTAGTGAAGGAATCTGAACAGTTTAAAACTACCTTCACTACTCCATGGGGAACATATGTCTATGTGAGAATGCCATTCAGATTGAAAAATGCTGGAGCTACATTTTAGAGAGCTATGGATGTAGCCTTCAAAGAATTCATTAATATCATCATGGTGGTTTATCAAGATGATCTAACCTATTTCTCTAAGAGGGTTGATGATCATTGTGGACATTTGGAAAAGGTGTTCAATAAAGCCTTGGAATTTGGTGTGTCACTAAATCCCAAGAAATGTCATTTTGGAGTCACTGAGGGAAAACTATTGGGACACATTGTTTCCAAGGAAGGGGTAAGGATAGACCCTGAAAGAATTGAAGCAATAAACAAGGTGTCTGAACCAAATAATGTAAAAGGTTTTCAATCCTTTCTAGGCAAAGTAAATTTTGTTAGGAGATTCATTGCAAACTTTGCAGAAATAGTAAAGCCCATTGTCAAGTTGCTCAAGAAAGATACCAAATTTTGTTGGGATCAAGAAGCCTTAGAGGCTTTTGCTGAAATTAAAAGGGCCATTTAGGAAGCACCAGTGTTAAAATCTCCTGATTAAAGTAAGCCCTTTTCTTTGTTTTCTTTTGCTTCATATCATAAAGTAGCTGCAGTATTGTTACAAAAGGACAATGAGGGATATGAACATCCCATAGCTTTCTACAACAAGTCTTTGCAAGCAGCAGAATTAAAATATGAAACCATGGAAAAACAAGCTTATGCTTTAGTTAAATCTGTTAAGGCTTTTAGGCCATATCTAGTAAATGCAAATATCATTGCATATGTCCCACATGCTGCAGTTAAGGATATTTTGTCTCAGTTTGAGGTTACAGGGAAAAAATGCAGATGGATTAATAGAATTCAAGAATTTGACTTGGAGATAAAGATCACCAAATTGGTGAGAGGTTTAGGTTTGGCTAAGCTCATGACTGAGTCTAATCTTATGAATGTTGAAATACATAATGTTGAAGTCAGAGATACTTCAGTCACTAGCATTGAAAGGAAACCTTGGTTCTCAGAGATAGTCCAATTCCTAAGAGATGTTGCATTCTCAGAAGGAATGACACATAATCAGAAAAGAACTCTGAAACTCAAGTCCCAAAAATATGTGCTCATTCAAGGTGATCTGTTCTGGAGAAAAAGAGATGGAGAATTGCTAATGTGTTTGGATGAATTCCAGGCTAAATGAGTATTGACTGAAATGCATGATGGAGTATGTGGGGGTCATTACTCTGCTAAGACAACTGCCAGTAAGATAATCCAGGCTGGATAATTTTGGCCTACCTTATTCAAAGATGCTCATGCATATGTCTAGAAATGTGACCCATGTCAGAAGTTTTCATCCAAGCTAAAGTATGAAGGAGCCTTACCCTTAAATCCAGTCACAGTGGAAGCCCCTTTTGTTCAGTGGGGCATTGATTTTATTGGAGAGATTGTTGAGAGGTCAGGAAGAGGTCACAGATGGATCATAGTAGCCACTGACTATTTCACCAAATGGATAGAAGCTATTCCTACAAGAAGAGCTACAAGTAAGGTTGTCATTGATTTCTTTATGGATAATGTAATAACTAGGTTTGGAATACCTGCTAAATTGGTAATGGACAATGCCATGAGTTTCAGGTCGGAAGAGTTCGTAGGATTTTGTACCAGTCATGGAATACTCATGTCTTACTCTTCACCTTATCACCCTCAGGGGAATGGACAAGCAGAATCCAGCAATAAAAGCCTTTTGAATATCATCAAGAAAATCCTGGAAGGAAATAAGAGATCTTGGGATCAAAAATTGAAATTATCCTTGTGGGTAGATATAATAATAGTCAAGAAGGCCATTGGAATGTCACCTTTTGAACTGGTTTATGGTACTCAAGTCAGATTGCCGGTGAATAATCTTCTTCCAGTTTACAAATTCTTGCAAGATGAGGACATGGAGCTATCTGAACCTATGGAAAACAGAATGATCCAAATTGTGGAGGTGGAAGAGCTCAGAGCTCTAGCTCATAAAAGAAATTAGAAGATCCAACTGCAGTCCAAATACCTTTTTGATAAAAGGATATCATTAAGGAAGTTTCAAATTGATGACATTGTTCTTCAGTGGAATGCAAAAGGACAGGACAAGGGAAAGCATAGAAAATTTGAATCATTATGGATTGGCCCTCTTGTGGTCTGTGACTTAAATGGTGAGGATTCATATTTTGTGAAGAATATGAATGATGAAATACAGGAATTTCCAGTGCATGGACAATTCCTGAAACATTATTTCTCTTGATGTCCATGCATAGTAGGTCCTTTGTTTGTATTTATTTTGTTTCTTTCCTGTTGTTTTGTTTGGGTTTGTGTTTTGGTTTGTTTCCCTAGAGTTTCTGAGTTCTCTTGTGTTGACCTTGCGATCAACCATCCCTAGTCAAAGCCGCTATTATCACTGTTTAAAAAATGGGTTTTCCTTTCCCATAATGGCTAGGTTTTTTTTTGAAATTTTGAATTAGACAAACTATCAATTGCTTCAGCTTTGTGTTAGGTCCTAGGGGTTTAGGGTTTTAATTTTAAATCGTTCAATGTTTTATCAAAAAAACCTCTGGTTTCTATTCCTTCGTTACTTTATCCACTTAAGTAATGGGTCTTGGGGTCGTAGCAAGTGCCCCCCTTGTCATTTGCCTAGGCGGTTATTTGAATTAATCGTAAAATTTTATGCCTTATGTATTTTCTTCCTAATGTTGTCACGCCCAGTAAGTTGTGCGCAACTCTTAGGTGGATCTATGGTTTTTGCTATTTCGTTAGGCGAACTTGCACATGGTTTAAGACTCGCGAAATGGCGAAAGGGAGAAGCGTTCTAAATGGTGCATTTGGTCCGGTTTAAAGAGGTGACATCTCGTCTAAGATCCAACGGCTAGCATTATTTCACAGCCTGAAGTTGCAAGTGAAATACCTTTCACGAAATGGCGAAAGCATCTGGTGGGACCCTACAGCGAAGACTTTCTAAATGACTAAAGGGTGATCAAGTCCAATCTGATCCGACGGTTCATGCTATTTTGTAAAATGAAAATGCTCGATAGTTAGCTTTTGCGAAGTAGCGAAATGACATGGCACTCCAAGCAGACGGTCCAGTTGGTCTAGAGGGTGAGTAAGATGATGGCACGTGGCAGAGGCCACAATAGTCAGCAAGGCGGGTCTAAGGGTTAAAAGGTGGGTCCCAGAGGTGAGTCATGCCGCGGGATAAGAAATGACCTGGCAGATATAGGTGGTAAGGATGAGGTGGAACCTAGTGTTTTCTCCCAGCAAATGAAAGATTGACATGTCAGTTTGAAAGTGACTAGATGCCAGGTGGACGGAGTTCAGTCAGAGCGCCCACATCTGCCGGATTCAGTTAAGATTGTTAAGCATCGAGCAAGTCAAAAATAATCCAACAGCCCGCGTGAATTCACAAAGGTAAAATGCTCATGTTTTATGCCCTGCGAAATGGTGAAAAGGTTTTTCGGCCCCAAAGACAGATAAAGCATGTGGTTGTTTCACAGTTGTGAACCGACCGAAAGATACGCTTCACGAAATAGCGAAAAGAAGAGAAGGTATCCAGGTGTCATGCTAGATGGTGACATGTTCATGGACACGTGGTTTTAGAAGAAGTTGAGGCCCCGCCAAGGTGTAACCGACGGTTATAAGGGAAGGACACGTGGCTGACGTTGAACTAAATGCGAAGAGTTTTCTAAGACTAATGGTTGATTGCCACGTGGTAGCCAGTAACCAATGAAAAGGTGGTGTAAGTAAAGCAAGCATAAAGGTCTCCCTTAAAGGATGGTCATCTTCGATCTGATCCAACGCTTCGCATTGTTTCATGGCTCGAAGTTGAAAGTTGTTTAAGCTTCACGAAATAGCGAAAGACCGCTAGCAGTCAAGGTAAAGGCGCGGTTAATGAAGGAGTCAACGGTTTCGGTAAGAGTTAAATGCCGACCAGTTAGAGTTCCATCTAATGTCTAGCATAGCTTCACAAAGGAGAAGTGCTCGAAGGATAAAGCCTGTGAAATGGTGAAAAGGAGGTGGGGCCCAACGCGAAGGCAAGGCTGTTAAGTCAGTGTAAAGGATCAAGTTTCTTTTGATCGGGCGGTTGGCATGATTTCATTTAATGAAATTGCTCGAAGGTTATGCTTTGCAAAACAACGAAAGAGCGAAAGGAAAGAATGTGTAGGAATGTTGTGACCAATTGGAGTGAAAAATTCAAATTCTCTTAGGAATTCAATTCTGAAGGGACGACCGAAGCATGCGGTATCAATGTTGCAGTTAAGACCCTGGGCACCATATATGATCTCCTATCAGCTGGATGAAGGTATCATTCTAAAAGAATTGTTGCAGAGTAGATACAGAGCTATTTTCTTCAAATATAGAAAAAGTCAATTCAGTTGCAGAGCAGATTCCTTCGAGCTAAAAACAGGTTTTCTTGTACTCTTGTGTGGCAATTTCTTTGTGGTGTTTTAATTAAGGTCTTGATTTGTCACAAAACCAGTTGGGGGTAGTATTTTAATTGCTTGCATATTGAAAAATGGCACCTAAGAGAGAATTTTCCAGGAAAGTTAATTATCAGGAGAGGGCCATTTGTGATGATTTTCTTGAGCAGTTGACGTTGTCAACTAATCAGGCATCAAAAGTAAAAGAATTGGTGCCAAGAGCTCCTCATTTGAAGATAGGAGAAGGCCTATATGATAAGGGCAACTAGTTGAGAGACCCACAGGTCAGGTTGTCTGGGTTGGGGTTATTCAAAGTTGGATTCGGAATGAGAAACTCCCCAGCCCTGCAGAATAGCATATGGGAGTTAGATGTAGGGAAATTGGTAGTTCCAGGAGTATTCATGGATATGGATCTATTGACTCAAGTTGCACATAATTATGATCCAGTCACAAGGAGCATTAGGGATATAAATGGGAAAGCCCTTATTGAAATCAATAATGAGGAATTCAGAAGTGCTTTTGGGCTCAATGAGTTTAATAATTTTCTAGAACGCATTAACTTCAAATCATTAGCTCAAGTATATAGTGCATAGAGGAACCACCTTAGAAATGGGCCTCTTAAGGAATTTTTTGTGAAGATAGGTGGGTTAATAGTTGTAGGACCCAACACTGAAGAGCCCTTCTCATTGAATTTGTTCACCCTTAGGGTTAAGGGAATGTATTGGTCACTTTGCCAGATTTTGGGAGAGGATGCTGAGGCAAATATGCCCAATCACTACTTGCTAATGATTGCTCAGATTTTGAATCCTTCTCTTGCAGTAACATTTGATTATGCTTCTTTCATTACTGATGGTATCCATGGAGGGTTGATAGGAATAAAAAATGGGAAGGTGGATAGGCCTTCTGGATGGTATTCACTCCTCATGCATCTATTTTTGTTCAAAGGTGGTGATTACTTTGCAAGTGGAATGGACCTCATAAAAGAGAAAGAGGTAGAAAAGATGCCAGTGCAACTATGGAGCACTGTGCTGTCATGGGACAAAGATGATGCCAGTTTCTTAAAATTTGATAAATATTTTGCATCAAAGATTAGGACTCTCCTCTGCTCAAAAAACTCAAGAATCCCCAAGGTTCTTTTGGAATTTATTAGACCAAAAGAATTTGCAGAAAGTATAAAGATTGTTCATAATTGGGGTGATATTTACTTATACCCTGTATCCATAGTATTCAGAGTTTTTGGTTTCATAGGAACTCCATTCTTATTGCCCTATCAAGTCCCTCTCAAAGTGGGAATTGCAGAAGTCCTCAGACAGATTGGTAGTGTACAAGAGGCAGAGCTGACAGGCAGGGGCAAAGGGACTATTTTCCCTACGGTTACTATAGCCCTTCAATTTATAATAACCAAGGGAGGTTGGAATTGTTTGGAAGATTTCCTCAAGACTTATCATTTGTCAACTACAATATCCAGGTGTGTCAATCCAGAAGACTTCTTCAATGGCATGTTTAGAAAGAGAGTAGTGTACGGAGGTAGACCCCATCAATTTTAGTTTCCTGAAGACCTCATTAGAAATTAGTTTGATCTAGATGAGCAGGAGCTAAGAAAGGAAAAATGGGTGGCTTATAAGAAAGCCTTAGATTTTGTACATCAGTTTGATGCCAGCTATGACCCATTGTCTAGCTTTTTCCCTTTTGAGGAGAAAATAAAGTTCCTAATTGTTTGCTTTGGGGATGTAATGTAGACTCTGAAAGAAAAGAGGGAGGCTGTGATTAAAAGCAACCCTGAAAAGGAAAGAATGATTCTAAGTAGGTCTGCCTCCACCAGAGAAATCCCTCTTGGTTACTATACATTGCAGAAGAAATCTAATTATAGTGTGCTGATGCCTACCACAGGGGAGCCCTCTACCTGCAAAGGAAAGAGGAAGATACAAGATGTCATTGACATCCAAGAGAGCCCAAAGAAGTAGAGAGTAGGAAAAGAAGTACAATCTGATATACCCTTGTACTCTCCATCCCAATCCCCTATTCACATAGGAGATGAAAAGGCAGTAGCTGAACAACTGATACAGTTAGGCAGTCTAGGAGAAATAGCCTACACTAATGATGAAGTAGAAGAGGGAATGCGAGAAGAGCCCCTTGCTGCTGAAATGAACATCAATACCAATGAATTTAAGGGCCAGGAGTGGGATCCTAAGATTAAGCAGGCCAGTGATGACTTCTTGGCCGACAACAATTTTGTTACATCAGGAGCATTTATGCAATTTGTATGGAAGCAGAATATAGACAAATACAATGCAAGATGTGAGAAGAGAAAAGGTGACCAGCCTCACAAAGAGCCAACTCAAGTGGAGGATGAAATAAAGCAATAAATGATGGATGAGTTTAAGACCATCACTCCTAAGCAAGGAAGAGATATGGTGGCACAAGCTGGAGTGCTCATTCTCCCTAAGTGGGACATAGCAGATGCCCTAGTACTGGAGGCAGTGAGAAAAGAAACCAAGCCCATGGAGGGAATCACTTTCAGTAAAGATAATGCTGCACTCGTCATGTGGTCTCTCAAGAGAGATGAGAATAAGAGAAGTAAAGATACCCCAGTGTGAAGCTACCTTGGTGGAATGATAGTGAAGAGAGTGCAGAAGACAGGGGTGGTAGAAGCTGCTAGCACTGTGTTAGAAACTGCAAAATTTAGTGTTGTAGTAGCAGAAAGGGAGGCTAAGGAGAAAGAAGACCTCCAAGTCAAGTTGGAGACAATTTTGAAGGCTTATAATAGTGCTAAGGAAGAGGTAAGAGGTAAGAGGTAAAGATAGTATCATTGCTAAGCTGCAAAGCGAGTTGACAAGATAGTACCATCAAGGTGAGTCTTCAACACTGATGATCTCCTCTTCTCCTGCAAGACCTCCACCTAGCAGCCCCATCATTGAGTTCCCACTATCTCTAGCACCTTCTAGCTCCAAAATGATTGAGATCACTCCTCAAGAGTTAGAGAATTTAAAACAAGCTTAGGCCTTGTATGCAAAGAAATATGAGGAAAGAGTAAGGGCTACCATTTCAAGTTTTGCAGATACAATGAGTGCCTCACTATTATATGATAACATAAGAAAGATTTTGGATATGTGGAATGAGCTAAATGGAGATAAGGCCATTTTGACACCTATTTTTGACAAGTGGAATCCTAGAGAGGAGGGCTTGGAGCTTATTTGTGTATCTTACAATGAAGCAGGGGCCAATCCTATCATCAAATCCACTTGTGACACCACCAAGGACTTAGTAAAATTGGCAGAAGGGGTGGATAATGCTGAGAGGAAAATCAACTTGTATAAAAAGGAGTATGCTGATCAGGTTTTTGAATTGCTCCCAGAAGGTTTTGTTAGCCCAGATCAACTGAAGGACAAACAAGTGTGGCTTAAGGAATTAGAGGCCAAAATATTAGCCAGAATAAAAGGAATTGTTGATTTAGATGATGCTTCCTTTTTTGTTGTAACAATTCAAGAGATAGAGAAAATCAAATCTAATTATGATTTTTTCAATTCAGAAGTCAACAAGATGAGAAATTCCTGGAAAAGGTTGACCAAGGCTAAGGCAAAAGTGATTAATTGCACGTGGCGAACTGATGATGTGTATAATGAATGGACAAGAAAATATGCCATCTAGGACGTAGAGCAGTTAGAGGGCACTCTTGAACAGTTAGAAGAGGTTGCAACCAAACAACAAGTAGAAGAAGCTGCAGAGGTCGAAAAGGACTTGTAACTGTTTTTTGTAAAAGGCTTTGTAACTTCTTCTAGAAAAGAAATGATTGTAACAAATTCTCCTAGGAATGTCTGAAGCTATGTGCATCTATATTGTTATAAATGGATACCAGGACTAATAGAAAAAGCTTCACAAATAATTGTAAGAAAATGCTGCAAAAATTTATCTGAGCTTTTCTAAATTTAATGGAGAATATTCAAAAGTTTTTGTAATACTTTCTTGAAGATAATATCAATATACAGACCATCAGTTTTGAGTGAAAACTTTGTGTCATCTTCAAATGTGTTTGCAATTATTTACTATTTCATTCTGAATAATCCAGGGTTATTTTGTTTGAATAGAGTTGTAAGGCAACTTTCAGTAGATATTTTTCTTAGCTTTTCTCTTCAGAAGGGGAATTAAATATGCAAGAATTGTTTCTACCATTAAATTCTCTGTAGGATGCTTTGAATCTTGATGAGCATAGTTTAATTTGGTATGCATAAATTCTTATGTGTGTCAGGCATATATAGGGATCAACAGAAGCCGAGCCAATGGGATGTGTAAAGATATTTTGTTTGGAGAGTATTTTTTGAATTTAGATGACTCTGTGACCTTGGATAAGGCACTGGTATTGATCGAGGTTGTCTATTACATGTTTTGTAGGTCAAAATACTGAATATGAGTATAATTTTCATTCCTTTGTTTCAGTTAGTTTCAAGGTGATTAGATCCACTAGTTTTCTAGACTGGTTTGCTGTGGATTTATCTTTTGAAAGTGTGAATTTAGTTCACAAAGGTATACCTGCCTGGACTCTGAGTAGGTCCAAAGTGTAGAAGGTTAAATCAAACCTTGTCATATGTTGTCCTAAGAGTTTCCTTCCCTTTAATATCTCTCCTGCACAGAGTTTCATCATTTTATTATAAGGATGTTAAAGTGAATCAGATTTTGAAGACAACAAGGCATATACAGAGTTGATAGATCACTAACTTGTGACTTGTGTACGAGTTTCTTTTGCCAGGTTGCAGTCTGTTGTAGATGACTCTATTGCCCGAATAAGGCACTGGTTTACCTATTGGTTTTTTGATGTACTTTGTGGTCCTTTTCAAAGAGTCAAATCAACTTTCCATTTTATGTTTAGTTGTACCAGTCAGTAAGGAAAGTTTATAGGAATGTACACTGGTTTTCTATAAACCTTTAGCTATTTTTGTAAGAAAATAGTCATAAAAGGGTTCACCTGCCCGAGCTTTTATAAAGTCCTCTTCCATTGCAGCACAGAGGCAGTAACATTCACTTTTAAAATAGAGAGGGAACAAAGGTTTTCAAAATGGAGAACAACAGGAAGAACTCACTTTTTTAGATAGCGCCTGTTTACCAGGTTTTCACTATCTAAATTTATTGCATTTTTTCATATTTTGATTTTTTTTTCTTTTCTTTTTTTGTTGTTTTATACTTTTTCAGGATTTTTTGCTTTTCTAATTTTTACTTATTTCTTCAGGGCTTTATATGCTTTTTATTGATTTTTTCAGGACTTTATATCCCAAGCATAGAATTTCTTGAGATGGATAGAATTGATAGGTTCATCAAACCAATCACCTTCAAGGGTAGATAACTTGTATGCTCCTGGGCCATATGATACTACTATGACAAAAGGACCTAGCCAATTTGGTTCAAGTTTACCCTTCTTTTCTCGGTCTTGCTAATTTCTCGGATTCTCCCTTAGAACTATATCTCCAATCTGAAAAATGCATGACTTGACTTTGTGATTATAACTTCTTGCCATTCTTTGTTGATATACCTTCAAATGGCCTGTTGCATTTTGGCGATGTTCCTGGATCAGCTCAAGTTCCTGAAGTCTAGAGACTCATTCTTCTTCTTCTGGTATAATACCTTTCAAGGAAACTCATAGAGAAGGTATCTCTACTTCTATTGGTAATATGGTTTTTGATCCATAGACTAAGAAATATGGAGTTGCTCCCATTGGTGTGCAGATGCTGGTTTGTTATACCCAAAAAGCATGATTTAGCTGAATGTGCCAGTCTTTTCCAGCTTCATTGACTGTTTTCTTCAAGATTTTCAAGGTCGTCTTATTTGATGCCTCAGCTTGACCATTTCCTTGTGGATAATATGGAGTAGAAAACCTATATTGGATATGGAATTTCTCACATAATTCTTTCACATATTGATTCTTAAATGGTCATCCATTATCAATAATAATGGTCATAGGAACTCCATAGCAACAAATTATGTAATTCAAGATGAATGATGATATTTTTTTTCCTATCACTTTTGTCAAAGGTACTGCTTCAATCCATTTAGTGAAATATTCAGTAGCAGTCAGAATGAACTTATGTCCATTAGAGGATGAAGGATTTATCTTACCTACCAAATCAAGGCCCCATTGAGAAAATAACCATGATCTTGCCATATGATATAATTGTTGTGCTGGTGCGTGAATGAGATTCCCATGGATCTAGCATTGTTTGCATTTCTTGGCATACGTGAATGAATCTCTATCCATAGTAGGCCAATAGTAACCCATACGAAGTAGTTTCTTAGCCAGTATTAATCCACTTGAGTGTGTGCCACAAATACCTGTGTGAACTTTGTTAAGAACTTTCTCAGATTCTTCTTGTTCGAGACATTTCAATAAAGTGCTATCTAGACCTCGCCTATATAAGGTATCAATAATAATAGTATAGCAGGATGACTAGCAGATAAACTTTCTTCTCTGATTGTGGGATAGATTAGGAGGAAGGATATTCTCTTTTAAGTATTAATAAGTTTGGCTGTATAAGGATTGCCTGGTTCCCGATATATGGAAAATCATGTAGGTATGCTGGGATTGAATGGTAGGGGTTAAGATATCTTCCACCAGGAATTTGTAATTCTGTTGATTCTCCTAATTCTGCAAGAGAGATTCTATTGTAGCCATTGCATCTGCTGCTTTATTCTCATTTCTTGGGATATGAGTGAATGATACTTCCTGAAAGTGTTCTTTAAACTCTTCTACCAACTATTTGTAGGGCATGCGCTTGTCATCCTTAGTTTGATAATTATCATTTATTTGGTTGATGATAAGTTGTGAATCACCAAAGACATGTAATTATTTGATATTCCATTCAATAGCCATTTTGAGCCCAATAGTCAATGCTTAATATTCTGCAGTGTTGTTTGTGCATGGAAACCATAGTCTATATGATTTTAGAATTGTGTGTCCTTGAGGTGTGATGAACAAAATTCCCTCTCTTGATTCATATTGTGTATAAGAACCATCAAAGTATAACTCCCAAAATTTTGTACTAATTGTCAGAATGTCTGCATTAGGAAATTCTATGTGCAATTGTATGTCATCTTGTAAAGGTGCTTCGGCTAATTGATCAACAATGACTTGTCCTTTGATAGATTTTCAATCAAAATACTCTATATCAAAATCACTTAGTACCATAACCCACTTTTCTAGTCTACCTATCAAAGTTGACTTGTTTAGCAAATACTTTAGTGGATCTATCTTTGCTATCAGTTTCACAGAATGAGTCAACATATAATGTCGTAGCTTCTGAGTTGCAAATACAACTGCCAGGCATGTCTTCTCTATTGATGTATAACTCAATTCATAGCCAACAAGTGTTCTACTAATGTAATACACTTCTCTTTCTTTTCCTTCTTCATCATGTTGTGCTAGGAGAGCTCCTAATGATATATTTGTCACTGAGATATAGGGTAACAATGGTTTCCCTTTGATTGGTGATACAAGTACTGGAGGATTCATGAGATATTATTTGATTTGCATAAAAGACTCTTCACACTTTTGATCCCATTTGAATGGAACATTCTTATGTAAAAGATGAGTGAATGGATGACATCTATCTGCCAATTGAGAGACAAGTCTTCTGATTGATTGCAATCTTCCTTGTAAATAACACAATTGACTTATGTTCCTAGGTGACTCCATTTCCATGATAGCTTTGACCTTTTCTGGATCTACTTCAATTCCACGAGCTAATATAATGTACCCAAGAAGTTTTACAGAGGTTACTCCAAATGCACATTTCTTTGGGTTTAATCTAAACTGATATCTTTCAAGCCTATCAAAGATCTTGCCTAAGATGTTCAAATGTTCTTTTCTTGTATGAGATTTTGCAAGTATATCATCTACATAGTCTTCCATAAATGTATACATCATAACATAGAAGATTGTTGTCATAGCTCTTTGATAAGTTGCTCCTGTATTCTTAAGCCCAAATGGCATAATGTTCCAGTAGTAAGTACCCCATGCACAGGTGAATGCTGTCTTTTCTTGATCTTCATGGGCGATTATTATTTTATTGTAGCTTGAGAATCCATCCGTTAATGAAAACATCTCATGTCCTGCTGATAAGTCCACAATTATATCAATGTTGGGTAGTGGAAAATCATCTTTGGGACATTCTTTGTTCAAATCTCTGAAGTCGGTGCAAAATCTTATGCTTTTATCTGGCTTTGACACTGGAACAATGCTTGAAACCCATTCTGGATAGGCAACAAATCTTATGAAACCCACATCTAATAGTTTCTTTAGTGTAGCTTTTACAAGGAGAGCGATGTATGGATGCATCTTCCTTAGTTTTTGTTTAACTAGTTTTTCTTTTAGATACACATTGAGATGATGCATGATAGGATCTGGATTAAGTCATGACATGTCTACATAGGACCAAGAAAAATTTATCTATCTTTGTCTGAAGAATTCTATGTATTCTTTCCTCTCTTTATCTGATAATGATGCAACAGAATGAAGTATCTTGGGGATCCTTTGGTGTGCCAATGTTTATTGCTTCTGTTGGTTCTATTAGAATAGCAGATCTCTCCTGAAAATATGCATGGAGGATGTCAAAATTTCCATCTTCTAGTGTCTCAAAGAGGTTTTCATTGTTAGATACGTCCTTTATTTTTGTTTTCAATTGATCTAGTGTTTCCATGAAATGGTTTTCAGCACTAGGTCTCTTTCCTTGTTTTATTTCAATTTTGCGACTAGAAAGTTTGGCATTCTCCTGACTGCAAGAAATGTTTCTTGATTTCATGATGGAAGATATCTTAGGTTTATGGGTTCAATGACATTAAGATACACAACTAAGTCATGGTCATTGGAAAAGACATCCAATTCAGGGTTTTCTAGGTTATCCCAATCAATTAGTTCTAGGTGAAGGAGGGGTAAGTCATAATCATTGTCATTGTTAGGTTCTTCAAGGTTCATGGAATAATAGTAACAATTTAGCATAGAGTAGGTGATTTCATAGATAGAATGATCTTGAGGATAGTCTCTCCCAAGTGTTCTCCATTCAGTTCTAACAAAATCAATATTAGTATTTTGTAGTTCACACTCAAGTGGCTCTTCATCTGATGTTTGTCCCTTAAACGAATGGACTATATAAACACACACATCTTTAGTACTGCAAGTTCCTTCTTGATTAATTTCAATAGATTCATTTGTATTTTTAAGTTGACATACTTGTGTACATGATATAGAGAATTATTTTGCTAGCTTTTGTCTTCTCTCAAACTCATCTTCTTCTAGACTAATAGTCAATCCTACTTGACTATCTCTTAGTTCTTCTATGGTTCTTCCATACCTTGGTACATCTTGCTCCTCTATTTGTGCTTCTTTTGGCGTTACTTCTTGGCCTTTTTCATTCTCTTTCTTTTGTTGTCTTGTATATGTCTCTTTTCTCTAGATTCTGAGTTCTTCTTGTCTTCTTTCTAACTCTATATTTTGTTTTATAAAAGACAAGTCTTCATTTGTGATAGCTGCTTTCTCTTCATTCTTTTCTTCACTTGAAACACTAGATGATATATCTAGACTCCATTCATATTCATTTGAATCTATCATTGAACCATTGTCTAGGATTACACCACTGTACCATACAGGAATATTGCATGGTGCAAATAGTTCTTTGATTTCTTCCATCTCTGCTTTTACCGCTTCTGGAATATTTTGTTCAGATTTTGCATTGGCTCATATTCCTTGAACTTGGTTACAAGATTCTTCTTCTCTTTTGATTCCAAGCTCTTCTTCTTGTTTGTCATGTTATTCTTATCTTTGCTTATTGGCTATTATTTCTGCTACTTGATGTAGCTTTTCTTGCCATTGTTCTTCTTTAGAGACTGATTTCTTTCTCCACTTCGGTTGTTGATAATTATGGTGCTTTTCATTTGGGTTTGAATATCCAAGTCCTAATTTATCTTATTTAGATTGCGAGTGAGGACAAATAGGTTTTGAAGTGCCTTGATGTCGCTTACCAATTGGTCCTTTCCCTTCATATCCCATTTTTTGCATGATCCTATAACCATTTCCATATTTCTATATGGGAATATTGACTTTTGCAACTATTTCTATAGTTTCATTTTCATCTTTGTACAACCAACCAAGAATTACCATGTCTTCAGTTTCTTTTGCAAGTGTTCCAGCTCTAACAAATGCTCCATTAAACATTTCTTTTGATTTTTCTGAGTTCTATGGTTGGATATTTGTAGGCTTTCCATATGATTTAGGTAAAAGTGAAAATATATGCAAAGAATATTTCCCATTCCTTCGTCATTTAATTTGAGCTTTTTCTCGAAGGTTTCCCATAAATTTTCTTGAATTTATTTGGTAGGATATACTGATTCTCTGTTATGTGAAACTTTTGTATCTTGTGTTGGCTTCAGATTATTGCAATATTCTACAATTATAGTGACCTCTTGTCCCTCATGAGGAAATTTTACACATTGGTGATATGTAGAAGGAATTGCTTGCATCTTGTGAATCCATGGCCGTCCCAGAAGAAAGTTATAAGAGAGATTCAAATCTAAAACCTGACATAATGTATTCCTTTCCATGGGTCCTATTTTGATTGGTAACACCACAGTTCCTTTAGAAGAACACTCCTCTTCATCATAAGCCTTAATGATTATTTTCTTCTTTGGATCTACTGCATTTTTTGAATATCCCAAAGCCTTTATTAAACTTAATACACAAATGTTTAAGCCAGCTACACCATCTATGTGTTAGGCCCAATATGGAAAGCTAATGTACTAAGAGGGGAGGGGTGAATCAGTACTCCAAAACATTTCTTGAATAATAACTTTACTGTTATGCAAAAATAGAATAGTGCAGTAACATAAAATAAGGTTAAAACAAATAGATAACAATCATACATGATTCACTCCATAACACATATATTTTGGTTACGCAGAAACTCTTGGTTAGAGAGAAAAACTGCAGTGGGGATGGCACCCACAACTTCACTACTGCAATAATAAAGAATGCTCGGTTAGAGCTACATTTAGCTATTTCTGATAGCTTACCCTATTAGGAGTAACAAGATCTATTAGATCTACCTTGCTAAAGGATTTTACAATATTTATTCTGAATGCTGCACTTGGTTAGAGGCTTTACAATTTATAGACTTGATTAGAGTCTTTTACCCTGTTAAAGGTTTCTCTTACAATCTTCACAATATTACAATAAAATTATTACAAATATCTGCAACTTTACATCTAAAATGTTATTACAGATTCTATGTGCTCAGAATAGATTACCTTGCTTATAGAATACCTTGGTAACCCATATAGTAACTCGGTAAACCCTTCTGTTTACTTTGTTCTTCAACTGTTCTTTGAAAACCTTCTCGGTGACCTCTATGTCTCTGTAACAGTCTTCTTTCATGCATACATACACTTATCACATGATGTATAAATAGATCTCTTAAAATGGTGATCCAATTCATTGCTTCGATCTTACAAACAAGATTCCTCGAATGAATAACTAAACAAAATGTTTCATTGGTTAGATTGTCCTTGTAATCATACACAATCTTCTGGTGCAATTTCCAATGTAATAACGGTTAGATGTGCCTCGATCTTGTAACACATTTTCATATGCATGTCCAGGTTCAATGTATCTGGTAACACATTTCACTCGGTGAATATCAACTCGGTGTGTCATCTTTACTGCTCGGTAGTCATAAAAAGATACTCGGTAGACAGCTTAGTGTGTACTGTGTTCTGTGACTGATTTCTTCTGTAACCGACTAGACTGTGCATACCGACTTCTCTATGTTTATATACCGACTGCATGATTCGGTAGTGCTAATCGACTAGAATATATAGTATGACTTTGAATACAAAAACTAATGACAATTTGATAAGTAGTAACAATCTCCCCTTTTGACATTAGTTGAGATGTTTGACAAAAATTACTTTCAAAGTCATAACTCAAAAATCTATATACTTTGCAAAATGACTACACTTGACAATATATACAATAGTCAATGAAATAGTATATTCAAATATACTCCCCTTATCATTATATTGTACATAACTCTGATTTTGCATGCTCGGTTCTGTGTTTGTGTGCTTTGCTTACTATGCTTGGTATACTCCCCTGTATACAATACTCAAAACTGTATCACTCCCTAAATATAGTATATTACTCCCCTTATGTAGTATTACTCCCCTTTTTTGACAAACATCAAAAACTTAATTTACATCCGGGGGCGGTAACTGATCAAAATAAGATTTATACTTCTGTTGGGCATCGGTGAGTGCAACTGAGAGTGCATCCTTTACACTTTCCATTAAAGAATTTTGTGCTTGAATATCAGCCAATAGTGATATTAAGCCATCAAGAGTGCTTCCCTCTTGTGTAGTAGATAGGCGTGTAGCTTGGGTAATCTGTTCTTGAACTGATGAGAGATGAGGAAGGAATAATGTTTGGAGGGTCATTATATCCATTTTGATCTTATGCTCTTCATTTCTGAGTTCTAACTGTTGAGCCATGAGCTGTTGAAGCTTGGTATAAAAATTTTGAATTGGATTTGGCTCTGTGGTCAACTTAGTTGAGAGATCGGTGATCTCCTTATCAATTGCATCAATTTTATTCTTGATATCTTTAATGAATAAGGACAATGTACAAAGTTTTTGAAATAAATAAAGAATATGCTTGAGTTGAGGGGACAACTCAGCAATGAATTTGACAAGCTTGACTTTTCCAATAGCTAGAGCTTTTTGTACCTCTTCTATCATTTTTGCAGTAAGCTCTTTTCTTTTAGCTTGCTTAAGTACTCAGATGCATCAAATCTAGATGTTTCTATATATGGTGAAAATGGATAAAACAATACTGATAATATTGAAAGACTAAATGAATTCAACCACAAAACCCTAGCCTAACAACAACAAAGATCCACCATAACATATGAAGATTACCCAAGACAATGCAAATCAAATGAAATCACAAAGATTATACCATCACATGTCCAATAGGGTTTTGAATCTCCATTCTTCCTATCTCCATTGATCTTGCTTGATATATTTGCTCTTAGATTTTATGTGCACAAGAGCTCAACAAAGAATGGAATGTGGTTGCAAGTAGGATCGCCTATGTTCAAAAGTGTAGTGTAGTCAAGTAGTCAACGGGGGGTTTGATAATGAAGGAAGCATCTCCTTATATAGAAGACACTATATGAAATGGAGGGATAAGATTGAGAGGTGTAAAAGGAGGTCGGCTATGATTAGAGGGTAGGTAGAGGAAATAATAAAATAATGAGAGGGTAGGTAGTGTATGAATTAAGAGATGAATGACATGTGTCATAGGTAGAAAAGGTTAATGAATTAATTAAATAAATAAAGATTCATTTAATTAATAGAGGAAGTGGGATCAATTAAATAAATAAGATATTTATTTAATTTAGGAAAAGGATAATTTAAATAAATAAATGTATTTATTTAAATGAGAAATAAGGCTAGAAGAGGATAAATGAATTAAATAAATAAATAAATAAAGATTTATTTAATTAATAGAAGAATTAGGATTAAAATAATTAAATAAATAAAATATTTATTTAATTAGACATGACAATTTTAGGTGTCTACATTTTGCCCCTCTTTGAGACAATGCGGCCTGTCGCGTTGTTTCAAAGAAGATAATATGAACTGATACAAAGTTGCCCCAAGATGGGAATGATATGCCCCCTCGAGAGATTGGATGAAAAAATGTCTGAAAAGATCGCAGACAATCTCTTGATAAGAAAGACGAGATAGAATGGACTGACCGGATAAAGTGACAGAGTCACAGGATAATGAAGACTGACTCAGGAAACGAGGGCTAGGGCAGTCTATAAGATAGACCATGAGGGAAATACATCCTCATTGTCATCTACACCTCCAAGAGATTAGAGTGCAGAGAGAGAAAAGAGCAGCAACAGTCAACAGCGATGGCTTTGGTTCACAAATTCGACCGCGTTCACCGATTCCAGAGGCCAGCAGAGGCAGGAGAGCCAGTAAGTACCACAAAACCTCATTGTACTTTGATGCATTTATTGTTGTCATTAATGCATGCTAGGTAATGTAATAAATGCACTTTTATGTCAGGAAAGCGCGTTTGTGTCCAAAAATATGAATTTGTGTCTTCTAGGTCAAATCGACAGTTCTGTGATGAACATACGCTGTCGATTGGATAAGCTGCTGAGAGGATACACTCAAGCAGGTCCTCTAGGGAAAACTAGGATAGAAAATAGGGCAAAGATTGATAATTCTGTGATAGAACATACGTTTCCAATTAGGAAACTACTTAAGAGGATACACTCAAGCAGAGGCCCTAGGATAAGATAGATCAAGGCACTTTGTGATGAACAATGAGTACCAAGATATAGTACTTTGTGATGAACAGGGAGTACTAAAATATGAGCAGCACTTTGTGATGAACAGTGAGTGCAAATGTGAGCAGCACTTTGTGATGAATAGGGAGTGCCAAACACGTAGTACTTTGTGATGAACAGGGAGTACCACTAGGATAGAAGCAACACTTTGTGATGAACAATGAGTGTCACTAGGACTGAGATGATTGATTTGCTTGACTACAGGAGTACTTGCCTATGCTGGAGTCATGAGAGAGATTCCCGTCGATGCAGAGATTACGACCAGAGCTGACATTCGAGGACCGAGCTGCTATTGAGGTTATGGGTCTGAGATACATTCTATATGTGCCTGAGTTTCGGGCGAACATGGGATTACTGACTACGCTGGCTGAGAGATGGCACTCAGAGACTTGTAGTTTTCATTTGCCAATGGGTGAGATGATAGTCACCTTAGAGGATGTATACAGGATATTGAGGATACCGATCGATGGGGAGTTAGTACCCTACGATCAAGACGGAGAGAGTGATGCATTGAGATGAGTGTTCCAGGATCTGGGATTGGAGATGAGGGCTAGACACGTGGCATGGGACACGATGACATAGACAAGATTAGCACTACTAGCAGTATTGGCAGGAGTGATCAGTAGGTTCCTTTGTATCATTTTTGTACCATTTTGTATGATGATGTAGACACCTTTGGGTGATTGTAGCCATATGTATTTTGACATCATTGTATCATGACACTTATGATTATATATATGAGATGATTCATCTTTGCGGCAACTATATGTGTGTGTACCTATGTGATGAGATGTTTCATGATCTATGTTTCTATGTGATGGTTATGATATGGATGCAAATATGTACATGATGAAATGCAATATTTTTGTTCTTTTATGTTTTTAATATGTTATGCATATGTGAATGTATGCAATGCAGATGAATATGATAATGCAAATTATGAGAATGTAAAATGTGCTAACATGTGTTGTGTGCAGTATGCGATGCAATTGTGATATCTATATGTATGTATGGAATGCTTATATGTGGTAATGCAGGTGAAACTACATGAGATGCAAATGTTTTTGGTGTGTCATTATACTCAGTCATGTGATAGCAGGCTACGCGGACTCGAGAAGGATGATGGAAGTCAATCAAGAAAGGGGGATGAAAGATAGAAGATATGAAAGTGAAAGAGCTTCTTGTGCGTTATCATCATTGAGCTTTATTATGGCAAGTAGGTTATGACAATCAAGGCATATGTTCGACTCAGAAAGTCATTGTACCTGTTTGCATGGAGATAAGACAGTTGCAAACAAGGAATGCCCTAGTTCATACTAGACTTACAGTGTCCTCATATCCTTGGACAAGTCATAGCATTACTAAGCGACAATCCACAGACAGCAAATAAAAATAGGTGACGATACCCCATCATCGCCTTTCTAGTCAAAGACATCTTGGAGATAGAATCTCTAGTCAGAGACATCCTAGAAAAGCTAAAAGACATGTCACCAAAAGATAAAATCAAAAGAAAACCAAGACTCGACACCAACATCCACTGTAGTCCTCAAGTTTAGAGTCTCTTGTCACTTGTATAAGTCTTATTTGATTGTGGTCACAATGTTTACTTTCATAGAAAGGATAGATAGCACTGAACCATATGTTGTCTAAGTCCGTTGAAAGATTTGATCTGTTGAAGCCCATTGTTGCTGCTGTGTCTCATCTGAAACTAACTAAATCCATGAAACTGATACTTTATTGTGGAGAAGATGAAACTTTATTGCGGATCTGTGATGCAAATGTTGCTTTATTGCGGATTGTGCGTGGATAGACTGAAGGAAGCTGGAAGAAACTGTACTCCTCGAAACATGTGATGTTCTCAGTTCCACACCCATCACTAGACGTAGGATTTTCCTTAGCCACAGATAGGATCTGATTTATTATGGATGGAAAGGGAGGTGAAAAGGGAGGTTTATTATGAATCACTAACCAATCTTGGGTAGATCAATAACAAGCCATGATGGGAATGGGTAAGTTTATTATGAACGAATAGGTTGTGAGTGTGTGCAAAGTGAAAGGATGAAAGTGAATCCTGAAGGAGGGAGGAGCAATGTCTCTACGCATGGCACTGGTGACCCAGTTTTCACCATGGTACTTGCCCAGGGCGCCACCGAAGTGGTTTTCACCATTGGATGAAATTATTTCTCTTTACTTTTTTCGATTTTTCAATGTTTTTTTTTTTTTTTTGTGTCACAAGACGCCTGTTTGTCATGTTTTCACCAAGTAACGATTTTTTTGTTTTATAATTTTTTTTTGTATTTTTGAAATTTTTGAATTAGGATACTTTGAAGAGCTATGTGTAAAACTTGCGAAGGTGCATGCTGTTGATAGGATCCTCCAAAGGTTCACCTTCTGTAGTTGAAAGATGATATGCACCAGATCCATAGACTGTTGTAATGATGTAAGGATCAAGCCAGTTTGGTTCGAACTTGCCCTTCTTCTCTCTGTCTTGCTGATTTTTAGGATTTTCTCTGAGAACTAAGTCACCCACCTCAAATGTACGAGGCTTCACTTTATGATTGTAGTTGTATCATTCCTTGACTGAATGATGTGTATCTCGAGTGACTGTCTTCCTTGATGAAGGAACTGTGATAGAATTACTAGTGTGTGGACTACACAGGCCCATATGCATGTCACCTGAAGAAGTTTGGGCATCCTTGATAACAAAGTCCCTCGAGGAAGCTTCATTAAAGGTCCATGATGTATCGCTAGAAGGGAAAGGATGTGAGGAACACGTGGATGAGTGATGAAGGCTTATGATTGTGAAAAGAAGTGAAAGTAGGATAGCATGATGGAGACTTAGGATCAACAAGTATGTTGTTTGACTAAAAATTATAGAACTTTTGCCCCCAGTTATTTTGATATTAGGGGAGATCAACTCTTGCTCTTTTTTCTTCATATGATTTTTATCCTTGACCTTGATTTTTGCAGTGTCCGATAACTTTTGATTTTGATTTGGACTAAAGAACTTTTCTTTATTATTGACTTTTAGATTTTTCTTTTCAAATCTTGATTTTTGATCCCCAATGAGTAAGGGCTTTTGTAATTCTTGTTGATCCAAGTCTGGGAGCGGAGAGGAAATGGAATGAATGGATGATATGGTAAGGCTATGTGAGTTCTCAAGAGGGCTGGCGACATGCTCAATAGATTCTTTGTTGGAACCACTCTTAGGACTATTGATATCAAGAGATGCTTGCACCACTAGAGGAGATTTGCATTCAGATTTAGTAGCCACAACACTAGGTGGTTCACACCCAATTCCTTGGCATTGCAAATTGTTTGTAGATTGTTCCTATCGACTGAATGTCTTAGGAGATAGTGGGAGTTGATCAACATGAAAGATATACTCACCACATCCCATGTCTTTAAACTTGAAATTTTCTTTGTGCTCTTCTTGTTTTGATGTAAAAGCTTTCAAGGATTCTAGATCCACATATGCTGAAGATGGAATAGCCTCTCAATTGACTGGTATTGTTATTTCTGATCTAGGTCATAGATTGTTGCAATATATGAATGGATTTGGATCCGCTTTGATAGTCACTTCAACTCCATTGTGTGGAAACTTGATACATCGATGATATGTAGATGGGACTGCCCTCATTTCATGAATCCAAGGACATCCTAGCAATATGTTGTATATGAGATCAAGATCAAGTACTTGACAAACCACATCCTTTGTAACTGGCCCAACTTTGAGAGGTAAGGTGACTGTGCCTTTGGATGAACGCTCTTCATCATCATATGCTTTGATAGTAATTTTGTTTGTAGAATTCACAGCTTTGTTGGAATATCCCAATTGTTTAATAGTGCTCAATGTACAAATGTTTAGACCTGCTCCTCCATCTATTAGGACTCATTTGATTCGATGTTTGTGTATGAAGGCTTCAATGTGTAATGGTGCATTATGTGACTGACTTACGGAGGCGTCATCGACTTCTGTGAATGTAAGGGAGTGTGGAATGGAAAGGTATCCCACCATGGCTTGAAACTGGTCCACGTTTAGATTAGTAGGAACAACAGTTTCTCTCAAGATTTTGTCAAGAATGGCTTCATGTGCGGGGGATATGCGTAAGAGCTCGCGGGTGTCTTCCCTAACTATTCTACAAGGTCATACTCAGGCTTGGTTGATGAAGAAGTGGTGTTTTTAGCTGGAGCACCTTGCAAAGTGAATTTACCTCGATGAGTTGTGACATTACATTCAGAGGTAGGTTCAGAAGAAGATCCAACGCCTTTTAGGAAGATCTTGGGTCTCTGGGTAGAATTCTCAGGAGTTTTGTCCTTGATGATAATGGTACAGACATAATTGTCCATCGAGATGTGATTGATGGTTGAATCATAGTTATAAGATGCTCTGGTATAGTTGGTTTGATCATTTGTGGCTGCAACTTTTCCCTTGTCATGCTTTGGGAATGGTTCCTTAAACATCTCATGTTCTTGATTGGATTAGTGTCCTTCAATCTGAATGTCACCTCTATCAATGAGATCTTGTATGATGTTCTTCAGTCGGTGACAATTTCCTATCTTATGACCCTTGCTCTTATGAAATTCACAATATTAATCATCATTCCACCAATTTGGTTTAACCTTTGGTTCATATGGAGGAAAATCTGGAATAGTGATTACCTTGTTTGCCACTAGCTTTTTGAAAACTGACTCAAGTGGTTCTCCCAATGGAGTGTACTTCCTTCGTGATTTGGAAGTTGTTTGAGTATTCACTTGATTTGATCCAAAAAAAACAAATTTGGGTCACACTGTATTGGCATCAACAACACCATCATTGACTGTGTTCTTGTTTTTATTCCAAAATCTTGGCTTGTCTTTTCCTTTAAAGTCATCTTTGTTTTCCTTGAATATCTTAATGACTCCTTGTTCAATTAGGACCTTCTATGTTGCTAAGCCTTTTTCAATGACGTCCTTGAAGGTGGACAAACAAGCTTTCCTTAAGTCATAACCAATCTCTTTGTTAACATTTTGGGTGAACATTTTTACCATTTGTTTTTGTGGAATTTCACAAGAGCATCTGCTGGCTAGATTCCTCCATCTTTGTAAAAATGATGCAAAAGACTCTCCCTCTTTTTGCTTGGTGTTGCACAAAGTAGTGACTGATATGTCTGTCTCTATATTGTAGGAGAAATGTTGAATAAATGCCTCTGCTAAGTCACCCCATGACTTAATTCCAGGTGGAAGTTGGGAGAACCATTCCATAGCTTGATCACCTAAGCTTTGTGGGAATAATCTCATCAAATATGTCTCTTCTGCTGCCATCTCAATGCAAGCTGTGAAAAACTGTCTTATGTGTGCCTTAGGATCCCCTTTTCCTCTATACTTATCAAATTTAGGCATCACAAAGTGTGTAGGAAAAGGAGGCATTGGAATGCTCTTGTCAAATAGATAAGGACATATGTCTCTCATTGTGTATGTTGGCTTCGATGTATTTATGTCCTCCATTTTCTTTTGTAAGTCCCTGATTTGTTGTTCCAAATTGCTCTTAGGTGGAGATCGACTTCTTGGACCATACCCCATGCTTGAGGCACCAATTGGAGGAGAAGCATGTTGCATATATGGATGATATTGATCATACACATGTTCATATGGAGGAGGTCTATAGTTATGCTACATATATGGACCACTTGGTATAGATTCATGTTGAGGAACAAAATATCTATTTTGTCCATGTATACCATACTCTACAGGCATGTCATGTTCTAATGTGTTGCCCCCAAATTTGACATGGGGTTTCCTTGTGTCCAAATTTTGAGCATGCCTTTGAATATCCAATTGCTTTGGTGGTTGATCCTTAGCATTGATATGTGATTGAGCATATTTCTCTGCATAAGACTTCCATAATGGTCTGCGAAGGTGAGTATCATATGCTTGACCATGTGTATGTGGGACCTCTGGTTTTTGAAACAAAGATGATGGTGATTCAAGCACAAGATGTGGTCTTCTATTGCCTCCACTATTAGGCCTCCTTTGATCCATGTTGGAGTGAGGTTGTTGCAAAGGTCGATTTTCCATTATTTGAGACATGTCAAAATCATGAGGTATCTTGGCTCCACTTTGTGCCATCATTTGTAAGAAGTATTGTCTATCCCTCCTCATTATTTCCTCAACCAATTGATTGAAACGGGGATCCATAATGGATTCTTCCACATCTACTGAATGTATTGAAAAGTTGTCCATATCATCATTGTGTGTATCATTGTTGTTTGTAGTGTCCATGTTCTCAACATTTGGAATGTTTCTATAGGCATCCATGTCAGGTAATGTAGTATGATCAGAATTGAAAAAGATATCATTGTCATACTCATAAGAACTCATATTTGCGGACTCTTGAGCCTCTTTAGTTTCTCTCCTAGATTTTTGAAGACGGGTTTCAACCATGAACTAGGTATTGACCGAGATGTGTGAGACTAGATGAAAATGGAAAAAGTATGGAAGACCAAGAGTTGGATGGAATGTAAATGAATCTGAGGTGTACTTGCAATGTCCAAAGTGTAAGACCAAGTATGTATGTAGTAGAGTAGGTGTGACTTCCAAAGAGAGGATAGTTTCTCTTGATGAGGTAAGTTAACCTTGACTCTAAGTAAGACCAAATGAGACCCAAAGGTGATAGACCTTGATGAGGGACCACTTAGCAAAATGTTGTTGTATGTAGTGTGTTGACAAAGTATGATGAGGACAAGCAAGTGACCTTTTGACTCAAGTTTAGACAAGTGTAAATTTAATGCAAGATGTAAAGCAATGATGGACTTTGTGAGACCGAAAGACAAGTTGAATGCTAGATGAAAACCTGGAGAAACAACCTAGGAAGCTCAAGAATTCTGAAACTGATTGCTCTTGTTTGCTGGACTGTAAAATTTTTCCAATTTGTGAAGTTGTTGGTTGTGACCAAATCTGAATGTTTGACTGTTTTTCGTGACAAGAGGACACAATGTTGATGAGGACTCAATGTTTGCAAGTGTTTAGACTCAAAATGACTCCAAGAAAAGTGTGTTGTTTGATGTAAAAATGTTTTACATAAACTTGAAGACACAAAAGACACAATGTTTTTCTATTTGGTCTTGAATGTTTTGAATGTTTAAAATAAGTCAAGCACAATTCTTATGGCTGGCCAAGACAATAGTTGTTGATCCCACATGAGGTTTTACCCCCAAGGCTACGCTATTCAGAGCGGATACTTAGATGCTTGACCTAATTGGCTCCACCCTCGACACTCACTTCTCGGGTCAGCCAAGAATCAATCCCCACGAAAACTCCCCATGGCAAACTTTGTATCTCTACTAAGAACCGTATGTGTGTGGGCCGCTACCAGAGGTCCGACCTCCTGCCTCAACAACTAGAAGGATTTTGGCTTCTAAAACAAAAAGGTGCTAGTAAGGACATCCGCTCGTGTGGCCATACATGCGACACTTTTAGCTCTATAAATACAGAAGGCTCCCAACCGGTAGGGGTTACGCCCTACAACTGATCAAATAAATTTGATCAAACGGGTTTATGGGGAGACATAGTGTCGGTATGAACTAATCAGCACATGTTATCCATAGTTTTCACCATGAATACAGTTGTTTATAGTGGTTCAGAAGAGGTGGGTTTTCCTCACTACCACTTGGGTCATTCTCTTCTCACTAGTAGTCCTAATGACCACACGGGAAGACATTCCCTCTAAAGATTAAACAAAAAGAGCCTATTGCTCAAGACACAAAAGACAATGATTCAATTTTAGTGCACCAATTGAAGTGTTTGCTAGTCTATGAAAACAAGGCACAGAATAAAAATCCAAAAACCCTTGCCAAGGACCTGCAACAAAGATTTATTAGTAGTTTGGATTGTTTGAAATAATCACCCCTTCCTGCAAGCACACAAGTTAGGTAAATTTTAGATCCAAAAGACTTTGTGAAATAGGGGCCTTCAACAATGTGTTTTGTTGACCAATTCAAATATCTGATTCATCATAAAAAAATACCACCTGTAAAATTTCAAGAGATTTCCAGAAATGTAAGAAAATCCAAAAAATTTGCTAATTTTCTCCAAAAATTAATTTTTTATGAAAAATCATAAAAAATTCATATAAAATGCAAAATCGATCCAAAAAATCTGGAATTTTTACTGGAAAGTCCTGATGGTCTTCCAAACCTACATAGAAAAATTTCTGCAACAAATCCAAGCAGTTTGTGAGATATGAGTAAAATAATGCAAAACCCTAATTTTCAAAGATCTGATTTTTGAGGAATGATTTTGCATCAAATTTAAAATCACAAAGAATAGATCCTATGTATAATTCTGAGAGATTTCCAAAAATGTAAGAAAATCCAAAAAATTCGCTAATTTGCTCTCAAAATTAATTTTTTATGAAAACTCATAAAAAATTCATATAAATTTGAAAAATTGATCCAAAAAATCTAAATTTTTTATTGAATCCTTCTGATACTTTTCCTAACCTGCACAAAAAATTTGATGCCAAAATTCGAAGCAGTTTGTGAGATCTGATCAAAATAAAGAAAATATTTTGCATCAAAATTAAAATCACAAAGAACAGATTCTGTGTATAATTATGAGAGATTTCCAAAAATATAAGAAAATCCAAAAAATTCTCTCATTTGCTCTCAAAATTAATTTTTTATGAAAAATCATAAAAAATTCATAGAAAATGAAAATGTGCTCCAAAAATTTTGAATTTTGGATTGAGAGCTCCTGATACTTTCTTCAACCTACAAAAACAATTTGGTGCAAAATTTCCAAGCCGTTTGTGAGATATGATCAAATCTCTCCAAGATCTTGATTTTGTGTCCAAAACCCTAGCTGCACAAGATTATTCTCCAAATTGTTTTACAAAACAACAATATAGGGTTAGAAAAATCTGCAAAAAACACAGATCTAACAAAATTACATGTCCCATGGGGCGTGCCAAAATGTATATGGTGAAAATGGATAAAACAATAATGATAATATTGAAAGACTAAATGAATTTAACCATAAAACCCTAGCCTAACAACAACAAGGATTCACCATAACATATGAAGATTACCTAAGACAATGCAAATCAAATGAAATCACAAAGATTATACCATCACATGTCCAATAGGGTTTTGAATCTCCATTCTTCCTATCTCCATTGATCTTGCTTGATATATTTGCTCTCAGATTTTATGTGCACAAGAGCTCAACAAAGAACAGAATGTGGTTGCAAGTAGGATCGCCTATGTTCAAAAGTGTAGTGTAGTCAAGTAGTCAACGGGGGGTTTGATAATGAAGGAAGCATCTCCTTATATAGAAGACACTATATGAAATGGAGGGATAAATTGAGAGGTGTAAAAGGAGGTCGGCTATGATTAGAGGGTAGGTAGAGGAAATAATAAAATAATGAGAGGGTAGGTAGTGTATGAATTAAGAGATGAATGACATGTGTCATAGGTAGAAAAGGTTAATGAATTAATTAATTAAATAAAGATTCATTTAATTAATAGAGGAAGTGGGATCAATTAAATAAATAAGATATTTATTTAATTTAGGAAAAGGATAATTTAAATAAATAAATGTATTTATTTAAATGAGAAATAAGGCTAGAAGAGGATAAATGAATTAAATAAATAAATAAAGATTTATTTAATTAATAGAAGAATTAGGATTAAAATAATTAAATAAATAAAATATTTATTTAATTAGACATGACAATTTTAGGTGTCTATAGTTTCTATTTGATTAAGGAGTTCATCCAGTTGAATGTGGATGGCTGCATCGGTTGACACTGTAGCTGATGCTAGCATTTCTATTAGCAGTGTCTTCACCTTCTGTAGTACTTTATTCTTCTTTTGAATGGCCATCTATTTTTCCTGTTCGGCCTTTGCTTTGCATAGTTCACCGAAATCAATAAGTGCTTGCCCCTTTAATTTTGAGATATCCACATTAGGCAACACTATCGGTTTAGATAAATCAACTTTAAAACTATGCTTTTTCACCTTCTTCTATTTACCTTTGGTCGGTTGTACCAAGACAATAGCTTGTGAGGCTTGCTTACCTTCGGTAGGTTGCTCGGTGGATGCAACACTTTGGTCTGTTCCTGTAGCCATTGTGGTGTCCTTGGGTGTCTCGGTACTGGGTGTCTCAGCTGTAACAGTTTCAGTGCTTGACGGTGCTTGGGAGGTCTTTTCTTGAGTTTTACCTTCTGTTGCTTTAGATTGGTGACCTTCGATGCCTTGTGTTGTATCCTTAGGTGCTTCGGTAGAGATAGGTGGCTTGACTGGCGGATAAGGCTGAACTTGTTCTAAAACAGATTCACTAGATATAAGTTTCGCCTATGTAGTGCCTTCTATCATTTCCTACTCTGGTGCTTCTGCATCCATGACATCTTCATCAATTTGAATAGTGTCAGCCGGGTCTTGCTCGGTAGCGTCAGGACCTTGCTCGGTGACATTAGGATCATGCTCGATAACATCAACAATTTCAATTTTAGATTGTTCACCGGCATTTTTTATTTTGAAGATTTCCTACCACTTTGCTTTTGTCTCATTTTCTACATCAATGTATAGCCCATTCATCAATTTCAAGGCTCTCTGTTTGACAAGAAATTTAGAATTGTAGGTTGTCAGATGCTCCTTAATTTCTACTACAGACATATCAGGAAATAGATGGACTAGACTTCTTTCTCTGATTTGTTTCTCTGAGTCCATTGCATATTTCCACCTATTATCAATATGTAAGTACAATTCACTCAGAAGTGACTTAACTAGTTCTAATGGAGCTAGCTGAAACTTTAGAAGTGTGCAAATAACAACTTCTTCAATTTGTCTCTTCTCATCATTATTCCTAGTCTCATACTTGACATATCTAAATCCTGCAAATCCACCATATTCTTTTAGATTTGCACAGAAATTTTCAACACTATGAATATTTACCTTCTTGCTTTTTACAATCTGGAATTTGTTGCCTTTCTTGTAGCTTTAGGTACTACAATGCTCATTTTTACCTTTTCCTTAACTTCTTCATAAGTTCCATACCTTAGCTCGGTAGCATGCCTTGGTAATGAAAGATAGGCATCAATTTGCTGTTGTGTGATATCATAGTCAATCTCGTAACCCATTGGTGGTAAAGATTGAGTCCTTGGTTCTACAACATTCACATAACAGTAATCAGTGTCTACCTCAAAGCATATATCATCCTTATATTTCTCTACCAGCTGTGGTGGAATCCGGTACTTGTTGTGCATCTTTTCTTGAAATTTGCTGAAGTAGTCATCCATGATATCATTAAAATTATCTCCGAATTTCTTGATAAAATCATTAATTTGATGGGTGATAGGTTGGTGTAGCTCCCAAACTACTTTACTGACTGAGGGAAAGAACTTCTCAAAGTAGAAAAACATGCATACAAGAAGTGAACCAAACTTCAGTGTATTTGCCGAGTTGTTCTTTTTCGGCTTCCTTATTATGTTTATGTTCTCAAACAAGTTCTTCAGTAACACTTCACATAAATCAACTTTCATTCCCTTTTTCACTATTTTATAGGCTAAGTCGACTGCGGCACATGGTACACTGTTTTCCCTTGCAGATTGGAAGAAACAGTAACCAATTACTCTAATTGCAAATTTAAGTTCTGCATCAGTGACACTATTTAGTTTCAGTCCTCTGTAACCAGATTCTACTCTAGTTAAACTGATTAACTCCTTCTGTGATATCATCTTCTGCGCTCATGCATGATCATAAATAGGATAACCGGTGATCACATGAATGATTTCCTTAGTGATTTTGAATGGTTGCTCTTCTAGCCACATAAAATCATCATGAACTCTACTCAGAACAAACTTAACCCACTGGGGTTTGAACACACGGGGATAGGCTAGTGCTTCAGTTAATCCCTTGATTTTGATATGCTCGTACTTGCTATCCATTTTGCCTTCGGTACATAGCTCATCATATGTGTCTTTTACCTCAACATGACCGAGTTCTTCAACACGACATTTGGTGAAGAATCTAACATCTTCGATTAACAAGACTCGATCTGGGATGAGTGAAAAGGCAGTTTTGTCATCCGGTTTAGAGGCGACTTTAGGAGTCATAGTGTATTTCAGTGAGGGCTTCTCCACTTTTTTGACAACTACGAGATCTTAGATCTTGGGCACCATTGTAGATTTCAGGTAAAACTAGCAAACTATCCTTAGGGTTTGATGGTTTACAAACAGCAGACGTTTCACACTCGATAGATAATAGCAATTTGACAAGATCGGTAAACTAGCTTAACAATGATGAGATTTGATGTAAATACCTTGGATTCGCTCTAAATGAGGTTTTGATCACCTTGATTTGCTCTGCTTTGCTCTCTTGAAAACTTGGTGAATGAAAATGACCGCGAAAATACTTTTAAGTACACAAAATACCTCTCCGTGCGGGTTAGGTCAAAACATTAAATGCACTCAGTTTACCTTTAACCGATTTACTCCTTTTTTTTTGTTTTAACCGAGTAACCAAATTTCCTTCATTTACCGACTTGAGAGGCTTCCTGTATACACCGACTTGACAGGTTTCCTATAAAGTACTTTTGATAGAATTCCAAACTTACTAATGCATCTTGACTATGCGGATTTTGAATTTAGTACATAATAGAATATGAACTGTTATGATTTTAACTTTCAGAGAATGCAATCCCTTCATACCTTTTGCTGATTAATTTGGAATAGGTGCACCTAACTCGATAGGTAAGGTGCTTTCTTCATCTGACATGATTTCCTTCTTTTTCCAAATCATCTTGAATTTTTCTTTTATCTCTTCAGTGTCTCTTCTAGGTTGATCTCTGCAATCTCTAGCCAAATGTCCAACTTTGTGACAATGAAAACATGCCATACCAGGATTTCTCCATGATCTTCGGTTGTTCATTCCAAACCTTATAAAACAATTGGCACTTATATGTCCATATCTTCGACAACATTCACACCATATCCTTGTATTGTAATCCCATGTAACTACTGCATATTGTCGGTAAGGATTTGTGTGAGTTCGGTAACCTCTAGTGTTTGCTAGGTGTGCAGACCACATGTAGTTCTTTTGCTTAAGCCAACACTTCTCGGTACTATGTCCATATCTATTGCAGTTTTTACAAAACCCTTTGAATTTTGCCTTCTGATAGTTAACAGACTTTGTCCTACATTGATTAAATGTGTGACCATATTTATTGCAATTGTAATAATAATCATTGGACTTAGTGATATTCGGTTGCTTACCTTTTCTGATTTGGCATATGTTGGCAGTATGACCTTGATTTCCACAGTAGTAGCAAATAGGCTTCTTCCTTTTGATGTTATTCATGTTTCCAGCTTGCTTTGATGATTCTCCTCTCTCGGTAGTATGAATTCCTTTCTCCGTAGAGTCTTTTCCTTTGTAACCGAGTCCTGCATCTTTGTTGGGTCTTCTTGTATTTAGTTGTCATCCAACATCTTTGATGCTTCATAACTTTTCTTCAGTGTTTTTTTGGATTTCTTCTCTATTTCAAGTTCATCAATCAACCTTGATACTTCAAGTTTCAATGCTTGATTTTCATCATTCTTCAGAATTGCTTCATGATGTGCATAACCTAGTTGATCTGTCATATTTTGTTGAATCCCAGTCAACCTTATGATTTCATCATTCTTATCAAATACTAAGACTTCAAGTTGTTGTTTCTCTCTGTAGATCTCTTGCTTTATCCTCAGTTGTTCTTAATGCATCTATATTTTCAGTCATCTGTGTACTGAAATGTTCATGTTCTCTTTTCATTGGTTTTAGTTGATCGGCCAATGCTTTGTTCTTTTCTTTCAACACTCCAATCATTTATTCAGTCTCTTTAGATATACTATTCTCAGATGATGTCTCAATTTGTTCCACTAACTCTTGAGAATCCTGCAAGTCATCAGATAATCTTCTTCTTACTTTCAGAGATTTTTGCATTTGCCTTTGCATGTCTGCAATCACTTGATTAGCATGATCCAGCTCTTCTTGTAGATACAAAATCCTCCGAGATTGTTTATAGCCTTCCATTGATAAGATCTTTCTCTTTAGGTAGTTAAACCCTTTTCCAAGTTTCGAGCTCTGATACCAATTGTTAGGCCCAATATGGAAAGCTAATGTACTGAGAGGGGAGGTGTGAATCAGTACTCCAAAACATTTCTTGAATAATAACTTTACTGTTATGCAAAAACAGAATAGTGCAGTAACATAAAATAAGGTTAAAACAAATAGATAACAATCATACATGATTCACTCCATGACACATATATTTTGGTTACATAGAAACTCTTGGTTAGAGAGAAAAACTGTGGTGGGGATGGCACCCACAACTTCACTACTGCAATAATAAAGAATGCTCGGTTAGAGCTACATTTAGCTATTTTTGATAGCTTACCCTATTAGGAGTAACAAGATCTGTTAGATCTACCTTGCTAAAGGATTTTACAATATTTATTCTGAATGCTGCACCTGGTTAGAGGCTTTACAATTTATAGACTTGATTAGAGTCTTTTACCCTGTTAAAGGTTTCTCTTACAATCTTCACAATATTACAATAAAATTATTACAAATATCTGCAACTTTACATCTGAAATGTTATAGCAGATTCTATGTGCTCAGAATAGATTACCTTGCTTATAGCATACCTCGGTAACCCATATAGTAACTCGGTAAACCCTTCTGTGTACTCTGTTCTTCGATTGTTCTCTGAAAACCTTCTCAGTGACCTCTGCGTCTCTATAAGAGTCTTCTTTCATGCATACATACACTTATCACGTGCTGTATAAATAGATCTCTTAAAACGATGATCCAATTCATTGCTTCGATCTTACAAACAAGATTCCTCGAATGAATAACTAAACAAAATATTTCATTGGTTAGATTGTCCTTGTAATCATACACAATCTTCTGGTGCAATTTCCAATGTAATAACAGTTAGATGTGCCTCAATCTTGTAACACGTTTTCATATGCATGTCCAGGTTCAATGTATCTAGTAACATGTTTCACTCGGTGAATATCAACTCGGTGTGTCATCTTTACTGCTCGGTAGTCATAAAAAGATACTCGGTAGACAACTCAGTGTGTACTACGTTTTGTGACTGCTTTCTTCTGTAACTGACTAGACTATGCATACCGACTGCATGATTCGGTAGTGCTAACCGACTAGAATATATAGTATGACTTTGAATACAAAAACTAATGGCAATTTGATAAGTAGTAACACTATGAGTACGCATTTGACATGAGTATTATTAATGGTGACTTAAACATGTAAGGGAGCATTGTGAGGATGTTGTAAGCATGCATCATCATTTTTCAGAAAATGATAAGCAATGAGGAGGTATAAGGTATCCCACCATGTTTTGGAGCTGATCTACATCCAAGCCTTTTGAAACTGTTGTTTCCATTAGAGCTTTTTCTAAAATTTCTTTATGCATAGGCGAAACTTTAAGAAGTTACAAAAATGATATTTGAGCAAGTATTATTTGCAATTACTCCACTAAATTATATTGTCATGAAGTGGAGGTTGATTCATTTGTTATACCTAGAAATGTGACCTTTGCTTTGCTTCTCGTAATAACGTTGATTGGTTCTGAAGGTGTGTTATCTTTAACAATGATGATATTTACCACATCATCATATTTATAAGTGTAGTTAACTTTGGATTTTCCTTTGTCATCTTTTGATTTAGATTGTTCACCTTTTTCATAGTTTGGAAGTGGAGTTTTAAAGGCTAGGTGTGATTCATTTGTCTTATGACTATCCACTATGATAGTTCCATTATCGATTAAATCTTGGATAACGTGTTTCAATCTCTAACAATCATTAGTTTGGTTTCCTTTATTCCGATGGTAATTATAAAAATGATTGTTGTTCCTCCAATTTGGTTTGACTTGTGGTTCATAACTTCTTACTTCTAGTAAAATAATCAGTTTGTTCACAAGAAAAGTTTTCAAAGTTGATTCCAAGGGTTCTACAATGTTTGTGAATTTCCTATGAGGATTGGAGAAGAAAGATTTGGATTTATTGTTTTCTTGATTGTTGTTGCTTGGGATTTGACTCAATAGATTAAATATTGGTTGTTGTTTCGTAACATTATTGTCATCATTTCCTCCATTGATACATTCCTATTCTCTGACCAGAACTTTGGTTTGTCATTGTTGTTGTTGTTGTGATTGTTGTTGCTGTTGTTGTAAGAATTATTGTAAAGTTTTAGCTCTCCTTTATGTACCATCGCGTCTTCTATTTTCAGACCATTCTCAATCATCTTAGCGAAAGGAGGACATTGTATTTTTAGATGATAACTCATTTCACTGATAAGATTATCAATGAATATGTCCTTTTCTTGATCAGGTACATCTCTTAGATACCTATTAAACATTCATTTCCATCACTACAAGAAGATCATAAAATATTCACCATTCTTTTGTTTAACATTGCACAAAACCAGCATTGTTATCTCATTCCTTACATTGTAGGAGTATTGTGAAATAAACCTATTCACGAGTTCTTCAAAAGATTTGATTCCAGATGGTAATATAGAGAACCATTCCATTTATTATTATTTAAACTCCTAGGGAATAGTTGCATCAGATAAGTTTCGTCATGTGCATATTTCATACTCATAGTACAAAACTGCCTAATGTGATCTTGAGGATCAGATTTTTCATTATATTTTTCATATTTAGGGATCTCACAATGTTGTGGAAATGGTATCATATTCAAACTTTTATCAAAAGGATATGAGAAAATATCTTCCAATGAATACTTCTTGGAGCTCATTCTATTTTGCATATCCTGTATCTGTTGTTGTAGAGTTTGCATTTGCTGAGTGAGATTTAACAATGGATCATCTATCCAGTTTTTCCTTGTATCTACGTAAGTTCTTCTATCACTATGCTCTCTTCTTGTATCATCATATTCTTTTCTCATCTCTTCATGGCTTTCTTTGTTTATATCTTCGTTATTTGGATCATCTGTGTTTTGAGTATTGTTTGTCTCCGCATCTTGTTTCAAGCCTTCTATGTTAAAGTCTTGTAGCAATTTAGCTCTTGATTTTGCCAACAGCAAAAGATATTTTTCTTTTTGCTTTGCTAATAATTTTTCCATTAGTCTATCAAATTTGAAATCTTTCTCAAGGTATCTAATGGTGTTATTGACCGCTTCTTCATCAACAACGGTATACCCAAAAGTGTGGAATGTTGAATTATCTTCTTCTTCCATTTGTTTTTGTTGTTTTCTGAGTTGTTCGTATTGATCTCTAGTCCAAACTGGCATGTGATTGTTTCAAAATTTTTGAAGTTTTCTAAAGACAACTCAATAGGTAATTATTGGTTTAGGAGGGTATGCTTTGTTGATTTTACCACTATTGTTTGTTTGTTTTGATAAAGCACATCCTTGCAAAATTTCTCCATCAAATTCTATTCTGCAGCCACGTAAATAGTGACGAAAACGGTGTAAGAATGTCCTATGATTTAATAAGATCTTGCGATTGATATATAAGAATCTTATTCTTTTTTGAGCAGATTTATAACTAGGTTTTCTTTTCTTAAGGTGATACTTAAAAGTCATATAAGTATATGATAGTTTACAAGTTTGTTTGATTCCAATATGAGTGTAATTTTGATTTTGATATAACCTAGGTTCAAAATAGGAAAGATATATCCAAGATAATGAACACAAGGTGGATTGATCAAGTTTCGTGATAGAGGATTTGATATATCCTGATGAGAAACTGACAATGATGTTGATTTTTGCACTTACGATATTTGAATCAATAGCTTGTTGAATGTTTTATGCTTATGGAAACCTTTTGGAAATAGCCAGTTAGATTGGTGATCCAGTTATCGAACTAGTTTGAAAATGTGTGATAGTTTAAAGACAAATCTACTCAAGAAGTGTTTTTATACTAACTTAGAAATTTTGGTTTGATATGCTTTGTTTCAGATGTGAAAAAGCCTTTGTGCTAACTTTTGTGGTCAAAAGTGTTAACTTATTGGATAAAAGCGCTATTTTGTTAATTGAAAGCGCTATTCTGACTATATTTCAAGGATTTTTCAGCAACTTGTTGGATTTTTGTTCATTTTTAGATGATGACTTTCTTCAATTTTTGACCATTCTAAGCATGTTATAGACATAGAAGATATAATGTTTGAAAAACAAAATGCACAAGCAAGTACAAATCTTATGGCAGGCTGAGACAATAATTGTTGAATCTCACATGGGCTTTCCCCCGAGGCTACGCTATTCAAAATGGATATTTAGATGCTTGACCCCACTGGCTCCACCCTCGACACTCACTTCTTCGGGGCAGCCAAGCACCAGTTTCCATGAAAACTCCCCATGGAATACTTTATATCTCTACTAAGAACCGTATGTGTGTGAGCTACTTCAAAGGTCCGACCTCCTGCACCAACAATTAGAAGGATTTTGGCAACTAGTACAAGTGGTTTTTACTAAAGGCTTCTGGTCATGTGGTCATACATGTGACACTTTCAGCTCTATAAATACAAAAGGTTCCCATCCTATAGAGTTTACACTCCAAAGGGTTTATGGGGAAACATAGTGTCGGTATGAACTTATCAACACATGTTTCTTGTGACTTTTGTTATAAACACGATTTATTTAGAGTGGATAAGAAGGACTCGGTATTATCCCATTTCCACTTTGGGTCATTCCCCTCTCACTGGCCCCCTCAAGGCAGCTCGGGAAGGCAGGCCGTCTAAAGGTTACACATAAAAGAAAGCAGGTTTGGTTTTCTGATCACCGTATGAGGGTGAGAGCATACTTACCTACTACTTCATCAAGCACGAAAAACACAAGTTTGTTTTAGCCTTCTAAAATCTATGTGCAACTACTTTAAAGAAGTCACTCAAAATGCAAGTTGTATGCTGTCAATTTATCCCCTTAGTTAAGCTAAATGAGCAAGATATGATGTGTTACTTTCCAACATAGAACTCTTAATTAACTAGGTAAGGAAATGCATGGAATTTTCTTAAAAACAATCCTGCACATAGACATGTTAGTAGTTTGAAAATTTCAGTTCTTGGACATTCAAACCTACAGAAAATTTTTGTCGGTTGCAAATAAAAGCACTATCCTAACAAATGCGCTGTCTTTCACCTCAAAAGCGCTAACCTAAAGGACAAGTGGACTCAAGTCCTTCCTAAGATGTAGGGATGTTGGAGAGAATATAGAAGAAGGTTAAGAAATATGTGTGCGTACACAATATTTCATTAAATTTGGAAGTTGAAGATAAATGATGAATTAATATTTAAGAAATATTAATATCTTTAGCCACATGATTGATGAGTTGGCAAAGGAAAGATGAACTAGAGATGAAAGGACGAGTTTGGAAAGGGATTAAATAATTTAGTAATTATTTACTATTTGAGACTATAGGATAGAAGAATAATCATTAAATATTAGATATCTAATTGATTGAGGGAATAATTAAATATTAGATATTTAATTAATTGAAGGAATAATTAAATATTAAATATTAAATTAATTGATTAGAAGAAAAGGATAAATGAATTAATTAATAAAATATTTCAATTAAATTAATTAATAGAAAGACATGAAATGAATTAAATAAATTAATCTTTTCAAATTAACTATTTAATAGAAAATAATTATTAAATAAATATTAAATATTTATTTAATCGCTCATAGTCATTTTTATGTGTATACAATTATGATGAGACTTATGCTCCGGTTGTAAGAATTGAAGTGGTAAGACTATTTCTTGGTTCTGGTCCCTACAAGAACTACAAGGTATATCAGATGGAAGTTAAATGTGCATTTCTAAATGGAGATCTTGAGGAGGAAGTCTATATTGAGCAACCTGATGGTTTTTCATTATCAGAGGACATGGTATGCAAATTAAAGAAAGCTTTATATGGACCGAAACAAGCCCCTAGAGCATGGTGTACTAGATTAGATAAATATATTTTAAAGCTCGGTTTTAGCAAAGGTAATGCTGATAATAACTTATATTATAAGATTGAGCATGCTGACATACTAATCATTGAAGTCTTTGTTGATGATATCATTTTTGGAGGAGAAGAAAATTTATGCATGAAATTTGCTAATGATATGAAGAATGAATTTGAAATATCTATGCTTGGAGAGATGAAATTTTTCTTAGGTTTACAAATTACTCAAGCTAATAAAGGTATTTTCATTTGTCAAACTAAGTATGTGAAGGAATTGTTAAAGAAATTTGATCTTGAAAATTCAAAACCTGTTGGTACTCCTATGATAACTGATTGCAAATTGACTAAGGAAGATGAATCCCTTAGAGTAAACCTATCTAGATACAAATCAATGATTGGTGGATTTTTGTACTTAACTTAGACCAGACCAGATATAATGAATGATATCCGCATTGCTTCTAGATTTCAGTCTGATCCAAGAGGAAGACATGATATTGTTGATAAAAGAATATTCATATATTTGGCAGGAACAACAGAATATGGGTTATGTTATCCAAAGGATGATGATTTCAGATTATGTGCCTATACAGACTCTGATTGGGTAGGTGACGTTGATGATAGGAAGAGCACTACAGGTGGTGCATTCTTTCTTGGGAAGAAATTGGTCGCATGGCTTAGTAAGAAACAATCATGCACTTCATTATCTACTACTGAAGCTGAATATGTAGTTGTTGCAACAAATTGTACTTAGATTTTATGGATGAAGCAAATGTTGAAGGATATAAGGGTAAGTTATGATGAGCCTATTGTTATTCACTATGATAATACTATTTCTATTGATATGTCAAAGAATCTGGTATTTCATTCCAAGTCAAAACACATTTCTATAAGGTATAATTTCTTGAAGGAAAAGGTTGAAGCAAAGGAAGTTAGATTGGTTTATGTACCTACTAAGGAACAAATTGTAGATATTATAACAAAACCATTTCCTAAAGATACTTTTGAATATCTCAGAGATCAGTTGGGGGTCACAACCTCTCCGATAGAGACTTAGTGATGCAGGGATGCATCAATATGGTGAGCTTACCAGACATATATTCTAATCTAAGTTGGTGGGATGATGTTGCTTCTCAGGGGTAGTAGTTAGTTGTCTGGTTCAATATTTTGGTTTGGCATCAGCCCTTTCTCATTGATGTCAAAGGGGGAGATAGTATTCATATGCAAAACTGATAATCTTAGGGGGAGAGATATTTTGTTGGTTCTTGATTCTTTGGGGAGATTGTTGGGATTTCTTGGCACTTGGATGTTTTTCACATTCAGTGTTGCCATCAATGCCAAAGTGGGAGATTATTGGCAATAGTGACTATGTGTTGTCATTGATGTCAACATTGTATCTTGGTTGGATATGGTTCTTTCCCAGTTGGTTCCTCATCCTGGTTGGACTTGGTTTTGGCTGATTCTTATCTGGTATGATCAGATCCTTGGATTCAGTTTTGGATGATTATTCAGGTTGGTTGCATTCTTGTCATATTCAATTGGTTCATGATTTGGTGTTCCGGAAGCTATCATTTATATTCCCGATTAATATTCTTGGTACCGGTTAGCTTTACCGGTTGGCGATATTTGATGATTTGGTTAAGTGATTTTGGTCCGGCTTGAGGAAATAATTTCTAATGTGCCAAAGGTGCTTCTTGGTCATGTCCTAATTGTTTGGTGGTCCTTTTTGGATCCGATTGATTATTCTGGGTTATTTCACTGAGGGTTTCTACCAGCTGGTGAAACATATTGGAGATTGGTCTTAGTGTGATTTTTGATGGATATAATTGTTTGGGAATTTGATTTAAGTCCATGATATGTAATGTAAATCATAATGTTGGTCTCATGGTATCGTGTGATGTAATTTTTATAATTATAGGTTTATGGGTTTAGGGTTTAGCTAACCTTGTTATCAAGGTTGACGATCTGTATTTATAAGTAACTTATTCACGTAATTTTAGTATCGATGGTCATGTCTTCATTATTAGAGAAAGGTTTATGTGCAAACAAGTTTAGATCATTCAATGAAGGTTGTGAAGGATTTAGTGTTGCAGGGTAGACATCTAAGCTTAACCGAAACTGTATCAAGCATTAGGAGATGCTACTTTCATAGTTAATTTTCTTTGGATTGTAGTCTGATGTTTATATAAGTCATTGAGACTTCTTTTTGTGATGAACAGTGAGCTCGAGGCGGTTGGTCTGATTGCAAGTGCAATCTACACTATAATTATTTCACATACTAATGTAGAAGTATTATCTGATTGTGGGTAGGGCTTCCCACCATGGTTTTTCCCTTTACCGAGTTTTCCACGTCAAAATATTGGTGTTGTGTGTACTGTACTTTCATGTTATATTTTCATTGTACTATTCTTATCTTGCTCTGGTAAAAGGTTTATAATTTTCTTTAATGGTTAAACTTGTGGAAAATTGATTCACCCCCCCCTCTCAGTTTTCCTCCGGTATCAAACATTCTAACATACTATTACAGAGGGGAACTGACACAGGGTATGTTTGGATACATGTTGTACTAGCATCATGAGTTGGATAGAACTAGAAATTTCATATGGATACCATATAGAAATTTCACCGAATGGATAGAGGATGCAGAGCATCTGCCATACTATTGATAGAAGAGATACTAAATTATGATAGAGCTAAAGCTACTAGAGACAATCGAACAACAATTTCATGCGTAGTAGGATGTGCCCATGAGTACAACATACTTTTCTCTATCATTCAAAGAGGTTAGGTAGTGGCGTAGAGTGATACAACCTCATATAGCTTATGCAAATTTTACACGGTTACAACCCATCAGATGTTAGAGATGTAGGTATAATAGAAGAGTTTGATAGACGGTTTACACAACATCGACAAATACCACTCACAAATATAGATATTCATGTACCAAGGTCAGAAGATGGATTAATGAAGGAGGAGGAGATAGATCAATATGAGGAGGAGGAGGAGGAGGAGGTCAGGAGTCTTGCACCTATGCAGATTGATCATCCCATGGATGAGCCATTATAGGATATACTTTGATGGTATGATGAAATAATAAGTATCAGGTAGAATACTGAGAGGGGGGGGGGTGAATCAGTATACTAAAAAACTAATATAAAGTTCCCAAACTCAAATTCAATCACACAAAGTAAACATATCACAGTCAAGATAAATATTCATAAGAATACTTGACATCAACCAGTTTGACTGTTATGACAACATAACAATAATCAACTTCAATCTTGTAAACATCAACAATACTTAATCATATCTAAACATATTCATCTCTCAATGCTTCTAGTTATCATGCCTTATCAGAAGTTAATCACATCAACAAATAAGATAATAACCACAATAAAATTCATCACTTGACACAAATGTTTATACGTGGAAAACCCAAATAGGTAAAAACCATGATGAGATGAGACTCACAAGGATAGCTATCTGAACTCTTCTGAAGTTCACCCTGTTAGGAGCCAAGCATGTTAAAGCTTTACAATAAGTCATGTTAAGAACTAATTCCGGTTAAGGGATTTACAAATATGCCTTGATGAAAAGCACAATACCCTGTTAGGAGTAACCTCGCTGGAGGATTTAAGAATCCAAGCTAATGGACCACCTTGTTAGAGGATTTAATAAGTAACCAATCTTGTTAGAGCTTACCCAGTTAAGGAATTTTACTTCTGTTGTAATTGTTAGAAAACAAAAGGTTTTCTTGATTTTTCTAAATAACACTACATTTTCTTGATCAGATCCTTTTAAGCTTCAATCTTCCTTTACTCAAAGTGCAGATCCATTCACCGGTTAGGCAACTACACACTCAATGGGTTTCTGCCAATCTTGCCAACAACTTTTACAAACAACTCCATCGACCTTAAATACAAATCAATTAGGTCGTTAACACAACAAAAACCTAATTCTTATCATTGAGATTACAAAGAAGTCAGTACAATCTTTACTATTAGAAATCATAACAATATCTTCACATTCTTCAAGAAAATTCCAACCGCTACAAGATCACCACTTCATCGGACTTGGTAACTCATCACGTGCTATGCATTTAGATGCAACCACTTTGTTCCTTCCCTAGAAAACAAATAAATGTGCCAAAACAATCTGAACTTATCCTCAGACAGTGATCACATGTGTCTCCATCATTATCACTCATCACATAATAAACCAACAAACTTGATCAGTTAGGGTTTAACAACTGATAGGGTTTACCAGTTACATTGCATAGAAATATTTAACCATTTACATCTATTTACCGGTTCAACTCACAAAATTAACATACCGATTTACAACATCTTCCACAAAGATCTTCCTACCGATTACTAGCAAATATCAAAAACAACAATATCAACAATAACATGAATACCATTACCGGTTCAATTGACATCAATGAAAACATATCATTAGTGAAATCTATATGCAAAATGCCAACAAACTAAAAATGCCAACAATTTCCCCCTTTGGCATTGATGGTAATACGAATATCAATGCCTCTGATTGCTGCTGAGATTGGTGAATAGGAATCCTAGTTTAAATTACCAAGTATCTACCTTGCTCTGTCTGTCTTCAGCCTGCCGCTAGTTCACCTAATCAGACAAATAATTCTTCTCCTCAATCACATAATTCTTCCCCCCCTTTGACAGCAACGCCAAAGTGAAAGTAAAAACATGTAAATTTGCTCTCATTGTGCATCAACAACATACTACAACTTGATGCTCCCCCTATGGAATACATCCACTTCTTCATCAATCCATGTTATATTCTACAAGTAATTTTGGGACTAATGCAATCAAAATCATGCTCAACTAACTTCATGAAGAGGGACAACCCCCAATTGACTTCTAAGATACTCAAAAGTGGTCTTAGGAAAAGGTTTGGTAATGATATCTGTAAGCTACTCTTTGGTAGAAACATGCTCCAAGATAAAATCTTTACTTTGAAAATTTTCCCTCAAGAAGTGATACTTCAATTCAATGTGCTTAGTCCTTGCGTGCAAAACGGGATTTTTAGAAATGTTTATTGCACTTGTATTATCGCACAAAATCTTTATTGGTTATGAGATTTTCATCTTAAAACCTTCCAAAATGTGTGTCATCCAAATAGCTTGTGTGCAATTCATATAAGTTGCTACATACTCAGCTTCAATAGTAGATTGTGAAGTACAACTCTACTTTTTACTACTCCATGAAACTAGCCTTCCTCCTAGAAAGAATGATCCACTGGTAGCACTCTTCTGGTCATCAATATTTCCTTCCCAATCAACATCCATGTATGCCTTCAAATCAAAATTTCCATCCTATGGATACCATAACCCATAGTCAACAGTACCTTTTAGATATCCAAAAATTCTCTTGGTTTCCATCAGATGTGCCTCCTTTGGATTCTTTTGAAATCTAGCAACTATACCAACTGCATGGGCAATATCTGGTCGACTGTGACTAACATATTGTAATTTGCCAATCATTGAATTGTATTCCTTTTTATCTATAGACTTAGATGCATCTTCCTTGGACAACTTACAACCTATAACCATTGGGGTTCCAACTGGTTTACAGTCATGCATACCAAAAGTCTTCAAAACCTCTTTCACATACTTAGATTGAGTAATGAAAATACCATTCTTCATTTGTTGTATCTACAAGCCTATGAAATTTTTTATTTCCCCTACTAATGACATCTCAAACTCATTCTTCTTTTCATATACAAACTATTTCTCATGTCATCAACAAGTACTTCACTGACCAATATTTCATCTCCTTCAGACTTGAGATAAATGTTTTTGTCATTACTGGTTCTAGCAAAGCCTATCTTCATTAGATGTGTATGAAGCCATTCATACCTGTCTCTGGGTGCCTTCTTTAATCCATACAAATCTTTATGCAATTTTCATACCATATCTTCCTTATTAGTCAATGCATAACCATCGAGCTGCTCTATATAAACCTCTTCTTCCAATATCCCATTCAAAAATGCAGACTTTACATCTATCTGGTATACCTTGAACTTCTTATGAGATCCAAATGCAAGTAAAGTTCTGACACCTTCCAGTCTTGCTACTGGTGCAAAAGTCTCTCCATATTATTCTCCTTCTTCTTGTGCATAACCCTTGCCGAATAATCTTGCCTTATTGGGAACTACAACACCATCTTCATTTAACTTGTTTCTAAACACCCATTTAGTACCTATAACATTCTTGTTTACCGGCCGGGGTACCAAGGTCCAAGTGTTATTATGAATTTGATCCAATTCCTCCTCCATAGATTCAACCCAATGATCATCACTAAATTCCTCCTTAGCACTTCTAGGTTCAAAGGTGGAGATCATGCAAGAGTTCCCTCTTATTCTCCTTCTAGTTAGTACGCCAACATCCTTATCCCAAATAATCTATTCAGTACTATGATTCAATCTCACATACCTAGGAATAACATGATCATTCTCTTCAAGTTGTGCTTCTTCATTATCATCTTCTTCTGAATTTATTTATTTTGGTTGAACAAGTACATCAGGATTTTCTTTACTGGTTTCTAATTTAACTGTTTTAGGTTCCAAAAGAAAATTGCAAGGATCTTCATTCTTTTTCTCTAAACTAGTTCCTTCTGAAACTTTAGGACATTCATCTACATGAATATTAACACTCTCAACAATTCTCTATGTCCGATTGTTGAAGCATTTATAGGCCTTACTCTTGGTGGAATATCCAATAAATATGCCTTCATCACTCTTAGCTTCAAACTTGCTTATGTAATCACCTCTTTTAATAAAGCATTTGCTTCCAAATATCTTAAAATAGCTAACATTAGGTGATCTCCCATACCAGTATTCATAAGGGGTCTTGTCCTTACCTCTTTTCACCAGAACTCGGTTAATTATGTAGACAACTATACTTACAGCTTCTTTCCAAAATGTTTTCGCTACACCTCCTTGTATCAAAATAGTCCTAGCATCTTCAACCACTAACTGTTTGTTTCTCTATGCCATACCATTCTAATGTAGTGTCCTTGGTGTAGAAAGTTGTTGCTTGATACCATTTTCATCACAGTACTTAGTGAATTCATGAGAAGCAAATTCACTGCCTTGATCTATTCTCAGACATTTTATCTTTTTTCCACTCTCTTTCTCAGCTAAGGCCCTGAATGCCTTGAATTTACCAAAAGCTTCATTCTTATCCTTCAAGAATGTGACCCACATCATCCTTGAATAATCATCAGTGAAGATCATGAAATATCTGTCACCTTGAATGCTTCTTGTTCTTATTGGTCCACATAGATCTGTATGAACCAAATCTAACAAGTGTTCTGCTAAAAAGGACTTGCTCTTGAAAGTTGAAGAAGTCATATTTCCTAACTGACATTCTTTACAAAGAGCATTAACTGATTTGTCTAGCTGAGGCAGACCTATTACTGTCTTAGACTTGCTTACTTTAACAATATTGTCAAAATTTATATGACAAAATCTCCTATGCAAAATCTAGCTATCATCTATTTTTGCAATCAAATAGTTGCTAACTTTGGGATTAAGATGAAATAGATTACCTTTGGTCCATTTCTTGGTTGTAATCAATTCACCTTTGTTGTCAAATATTTTTCACATACCATTTCCAAAATCTAGTGGGTATCCTTTGTCATTAAGTTGTGCCACACTCAAAAGATTTTTCTTTAGGCCTTCAACCCAATAGACATCGTCAGCATTGCTCTTCCCAGTAAGAGAAATATATCCCTTACCTTTAACCATACAATGTGAGCCATTGCCAAATCTGATAACACTGCCATCAAATTCCTTTAGGGAAAGAAATTTTCTTCGATCACCGGTCATATAATGTGAAAAACCACTATCAATGATCCAATCATCAGAGTTATCCATCCTAGATATTAGTGCCTTTTGATATGATATTTCTTCCTTAATAGCTACAAACACAATACCTTCACTAGCATCATCATTAGATTCTTCATCAGTAATACCACTGTCAATAGCTACAAGACAATCTCTCTTGCCTTTACCCTTATACTTCTTAAATTTGTCTCTCTTGTATTCATTTTCACCATTAGGGCAATTAGTTGTTATATGACCAATCTTGTTGAAAGAAAAACATTATAAAAGTAGCTTACCTCTATATTTACCAGTGCCTATAGGCAGTCATTTTGCCAACAATGCTTCAAGTTCCACTAAGTTGTCCTCATCATCAACATCTCTTTTAGAGCTAGATTCATAACTATGGCCGGTATCTCTAATTTTTCTAACAGATGGGTTAGAGGCAAAAGCTCTGAATGTAGATTCTAGTTTTTGTACACTACCATCATAGCTATTTAATTCAAAAGCAATAAGTTTTCCAATAATAGAGTCAAGAGTTACCTTTGTCTTGTCAATGGATTTCAACTCCTGAATAGATGCAACTCAGATAGCATAGACAGGTAGCAGGGTTCTCAGTAACTTACTGATCACTGTGGCATCTTCCACTTTCCCTCTTGCACTCTTTATTTCACCAACTATCTCTTTAATTCTTTCACCATATTGCTCGATATTCTCACCTTCAGACATTCTCATGTCATCAAACTTTCCTCTTAAACTCTCCTCTTTAGCAATTTTAACATGTTCATCATCACTATAAATCTCTTCAAGTTTTTTCCATACTTCATATGTAGCTTCAAGACAATGAACGTCTACATATTTAGCATCAGACATGGAACTGATAATAGCCTCTAATGCTTGGTGTTTTTCTTGTTGTTAATTCTTCTGATCATCAGTTAGGGTTTGAATAGGTGTAATATACTTAGTTTCTCTATGATCCCAATACTGACTACCAAGACTCTTAATGTAAATCTTCATTCTGTCACTCCATATTCTATAGTTATCTTTGTTGAACTTCAAAACTTCTTTCTTCACCATGATCTAAAAGATCTTTTCCTCAAGCTGTTAGGCTTTTAGATTAAAGAGGACCTGAGATGCTCTGATACCAATTGATGGTATGATGAAATAATAAGTATTTGGTAGAATATTGAGAGGGTGGGTGGGGAATCAATATACTAAAAAACTGATACAAAGTTCCCAAACTCAAATTCAATCACACAAAGTAAACATATCACAATCAAGATCAATATTCACAACGATATTTGACATCAACCAGTTTGACTGTTATGACAACTTAATAGTAATCAACTTCAATCTTGTAAATATCAACAATGCTTAATCATATCTCAACATATTCATCTGTCAATGCTTCTCGTTATCATGCCTTATCAAAAGTTAATCAAATAAACAAATAAGATCATAACCACAAATACTTTCACCACTTGACACAAATGTTTAAATGTGGAAAACCCAAATAGGTAAAAACCATGGTGAGATGAGACTCACAAGGATAGCTATTTGAACTCTTTTGAAGTTTGCCCTATTAGGAGCCAAGCCTGTTAAAGCTTTACAATAAGTCCTATTAAGAACTAATTCTGGTTAGGAATCACCCGGTTAAGGGATTTACAAATATGCCTTGATGAAAAGTACAATACCCTGTTAGGAGTAACCTCGCTGGAGGATTTAAGAATCCAAGCTAATGGACCACCTTGTTAGAGGATTTAATAAGTAACCAAGCTTGTTAAAGCTTACCCGGTCAAGTGATTTTACTTCTACTCTAATTGTTAGAAAACAATAGGGTTTCTTGATCTGTCTGAATAGCACTACATTTTCTTGATCAGATCCTTTTAAGCTTCAATCTTCCTTTACTCAAAGTGCAGATCCAGTCACCAGTTAGGCAACTACACACTCAATGGGTTTCTGCCAATCTTGCCAACAACTTTTACAAACAACTCCATCGACCTTAAATACAAATCAATTAGGTCATTAACACAACAAAAACCTAATTCTTATCATTGAGATTACAAAGAAGTCGGTACAATCTTTACTATTAGAAATCATAACAATATCTTCACATTCTTCAAGAAAATTCCAACCGCTCCATGATCACTGCTTCATCGGACTTTGTAACTCATCACGTGCTATGCATTTAGATGCAATCCACTTTGCTCCTTCCCTAGACAACAAACAAACATGCCAAAACAATCTAAACTCATCCTCATACAATGATCACACGTGTTTCCATCATTACCGCTCATCAGATAATAAACCAACAAACTTGATCGGTTAGGGTTTAACAACTGATAGGGTTTACCAGTTATATTGCATAGAAAGGTTTAACCATTTACATCGGTTTACTAGTTCAACTCACAAACTTAACATACCGGTTTATAACATCTTTCACAAATCTCTTCCTACCGGTTACTAGCAAATATCAAAAACAACAATATCAACAATAACATGAATACCATTACCGGTTTAATTGACATCAATGACAAAATATCATTAATGCAATCTATATGCAAAATTCCAACATTCTCTCCTTTTGGCATTGATGGCAATACAAATATCAACACCTATGATTGCTGCTGAGATTGGTGAATAGGAATCCTGGTTTACATTACCAAGTATTCACCTTCCTCTGTCTGTCTTTAGCCTGCCGATGGTTCACCTAATCAGACAAATAATTCTTCTCCCCCTTTGACAACAATGCCAAAGTGAAAGTAAAAACATGTAATATTGCTCTCATTGTGCATCAACAACATACTACAACTTGATGCTCCCCCTATGGAATACATCCACTTCTTCATCAATCCATGTAAGATTCTACAAGTAATTCTAGGACTGATGCAATCAACATCATGCTCAACTAACTTCATGAAGAGGGACAACCCCTAATTGACTTCTAAGATACTCAAAAGTAGTCTTAGGAAGAGGTTTGGTAAAGATATGTACAAGTTTCTCTTTGGTAGAAATATGCTCCAAGATAACATCTTTACTTTGAACTTTTTCCCTTAAGAAGTTATACTTCAATTCAATGTGCTTAGTCCTTACATGTAAAACATGTTTTTTAGAAATGTTTATTGCATTTGTATTATCACACAAAATCTTTATTGGTTCTGAGATCATCTTAAAATCTTCCAAAATGTGTCTCATCCAAATAACATGTGTGCAATTCATATAAGCTACTACATACTCAGCTTCAACTATAGATTGTGAAGTACAACTCTACTTTTTACTACTCCATAAAACTAGCCTTCCTCCTAGAAAGAATGCTCCACTGGTAGCACTCTTCTGGACATCAATGTTTCCTGCCCAATCAACATCCGTGTATGCCTTCAAATCAAAATTTGCACCCTATGGATACCATAACCCATAGTCAACAATACCTTTTAGATATCTAAAAATTCTGTTGGTTTCCATCAGATGTGCCTCCTTTGGATTCTTCTGAAATCTAGCAACTATACCAGCTACATGGGCAATATCTGGTCGACTGTGAACAACATTGTGTAATTTCTCAATCATTGACTTGTATTTCTTTTCATCTACAGACTTAGATGCATCTTCCTTGGACAACTTACAACCTATAACCATTGGGGTTCCAACTGTTTTACAATCATTCATACCAAAAGTCTTCAAAACCTCTTTCACATACTTAGATTGAGTAATGAAAATGCCATTCTTCATTTGTTGTATCTGCAAGCCTATGAAATTTTTTATTTCCCCTACTAATGACATCTAAAACTCATTCTTCATTTCATCTGCAAAACTATTGCTCATGTCATCATTACCTCCAAATATAATGTCATCAATAAATACTTCACTGACCAGCATTTCATCTCCTTCAGACTTGAGATAAATGTTGTTGTCATCACTAGTTCTAGCAAAGCCTATCTTCATTAGATGTGTATGCAGTCATTCATACCATGCTCTGGGTACCTACTTTAATCCATACAAATCTTTATGAAATTTTCATACCATGTCTTCCTTATCTATCAATGAATAACCATCAGGCTGCTCTATATAAACCTCTTCTTCCAATATCCCATTAAAAAATGCAAACTTTACATCCATTTGGTATATCTTGAACTTCTTATGAGCTGCGAATGCAAGTAAAGTTCTAACACCTTCCAGTCTTGCTATTGGTGCAAAAGTTTCTCCATAATCTTCTCCTTCTTCTTGCGCATAACCTTTGTAGACTAATCTTTCCTTGCTGTGAACTACAACACCATCTTCATTTAACTTGTTTATGAACACCCATTTAGTACCTATAACATTCTTGTTTACCGGTCTGGGTACCAGGGTCTAAGTGTTGTTCTTCTCAATTTGATCCAATTCCTCCTCCATAGCTTCAACCCAATGATCATCACCAAATGCCTCCTTAGCACTTCTAGGTTCAAAGGTGGAGATCATGCAAGAGTTCTCTCTTATTCTCCTTCTAGTTAGTACTACAACATACTTATCCCCAATAATTTGTTCAGAACTATGATTCAGTCTCACATACCTAGGAATAACATTATCATTCTCTTCAGGTTGAGCTTCTTCATTATCATCTTCTTCTGAATTTATTTGTTCCGGTTGAACAAGTACATCAAGATTTGCTTTACCGGTTTTTGATTTAACAGTTTCATGGTCCAAAACCAAAATGCAAGGATCTTCATCCTTTTTCTCTGAACTGGTTCCTTCTAAAATTCTAGGACATTCGTCTACACGAACATCAACACTCTCAATAATTCTCTATGTCCAGTTGTTGAAGCATTTATAGACCTTACTCTTGGTTAAATAGCCAAGAAATATGCCTTCATCACTCTTAGCTTCAAACTTGCTTATGTAATCACCTCTTTTAATAAAGCATTTGCTTCCAAATATCTTAAAATAGCTAACATTAGGTGATCTCCCATATCAGTATTCATAAGAGGTCTTGTCCTTACCTCTTTTCACCAGAACTCGCTTCATTGTGTAGACAGCTGTACTTTTAGCTTCTTTCCAAAATTTTTTCACTACACCTCCTTGTATCAACATAGTCCTAGTAGCTTCAACCACTGACCGGTTGTTTCTCTCTGCTATACCATTCTACTGTGGTGTCCTTGGTGCAAAAAGTTGGCACTTGATACCATTCTCACCACAATACTTAGTGAATTCCTGAGAAGTAAGTTCACCACCTTGATTTGTTCTCAGAAATTTTATCTTTTTGCCACTCTCTTTCTCAACTAAGGCCCTGAATGCCTTGAATTTACCAAAAGCTTCATTCATATCCTTCAAGAATGTGACCCACGTCATCCTTGAGCAATCATTAGTTAAGATCATGAAATATCTGTGACCTTGAATGCCTCTTGTTCTTATTGGTCCACATAGATCTGTATGAACCAAATCTAACAAGTGTTCTTCTAAGAAGGACTTGCTCTTGAAAGTTGAAGAAACCATCTTTCCTAACGAACATTCTTAACAAAGAGCATTAACCAGTTTGTCTAGCCGAGGCAGACATCTTGCTGTCTTAGACTTGCTTACTTTAACAATATTGTCAAAATTTATATTACAAAATCTCCTATGCCAAAGCCAACTATCATCTATTTTTCCAATCAAATAGTTGCTAACTTTAGGATTAAGATGAAATAGATTATCTTTGGTCTATTTCCCAGTTGCAATCAATTCACCTTTGTTGTCAAAGATTTTGCACATACCATTTCTAAACTCTAGTGGGTATCCTATGTCATTAAGTTGTGCCACACTCAAAAGATTGTGCTTTAGGCCTTCAACCCAATAGACATTGTCAGCACTACTCTTCCCATTAAGAGAAATAACTCCCTTACCTCTAACCATACATGGTGTGTCATTGCCAAATCTGACAACATTGCCATGAAATTCCTCCAGGGAAATAAATTTGCTCCGATCATCGGTCATGTAATATGGACAACCAATATCAATGATCCAACCATTAGAGTTATCCATCCTAGATTCTAGTGCCTTTTGATATGATATTTCTTCCTTAATAGCTACAAACACAATATCTTCACTAGCATCATCATCAGATTCTTCATCAGTAATACCACTGTCAATAGCTACAAGACAATCTCTCTTGCCTTTACCCTTATACTTCTTAAATTTGTCTCTCTTGTATTCATTTTCACCATTAGGGCAATTGCCTACTATATGACCAATCTTGTTTCATGCAAAACATTTTAAAGGTAGCTTACCTCTATATTTACCAGTGCCTATAGGCAGTCATTTTGCCAATAATGCTTCAAGTTCCACTAAGTTGTCTTCACCATCAACGTCTCTACTAGATCTAGATTCATAGCTATGGCAAATATCTCTACTTTTTCTCACAGATGGGTTAGAGATAGAAGCTCTGAATGCAAATTCTGCTTTTTGTACACTACCATCATAGCCATTTAATTCAAAAGCAGTAAGTTTGCCAATAATAGAGTCAAGAGTTACCTTTGTCTTTTCAATGGATTTGAGCTCCTGAATAGATGCAACTCGGATAGCATAGACCGGTAGCAGGGTTCTCAGTACCTTACTGATCACTGTGAGATCTTCCACTTTCCCTCCTGCACTCTTTATTTCACCAATTATCTCTTTAATCCTTTGACCATACTGCTGGATATTCTCACCTTCAAACATTCTCATGTCATCAAACTTTCCTCTTAAACTCTCCTCTTTAGCAATTTTAACATGTTCATCACTGCTATAAATCTCTTCAAGACTTTCCCATACTTCATATGCAGTTTCAAGACCATGAATGTCTACATATTCAGCATCAGACAGGGAACTGATAATAGTCTCTAATGCTTGGTGATTTTCTTGTTGTTCTTTCTTCTGATCATCAGTCAGTGTTCTAGTAGGTGTAATATACTTAGTTTCTATATGATCCCAATACTGACTACCAAGACTCTTAATGTAAATCTTCATTCTGTCGCTCCATATTTTATAGTTATCTTTGTTGAACTTCAGACCTTCTTTCTTCATCATGATCTACAAGATCTTTTCCTCAAGCTATTAGGATTTTAGATTAAAGACGACCTGAGATGCTCTGAGACCAATTGATGGTATGATGAATGAATAAGTATCTGGTAGAATACTAAGAGGGGGGGGGGGGGGATGAATCAATATACTAAAAAACACATACAAAGTTCCCAAACTCAAATTCAATCACACAAAGTTAACATATCACAGTGAAGATCAATACTTATAAGAATACTTGACATCAACCGGTTTGACTTTTATGACAACTTAATAGTAATCAACTTCAATCTTGTAAACATCAACAATGCTTAATCATATCTCAACATATTCATCTGTCAATGCTTCTAGTTATCATGCCTTATCAAAAGTTAATCAAATCAACAAATAAGATCATAACCATAAAAGAATTCATCACTTGACACAAATGTTTATACGTGGAAAACCCAAATAGGTAAAAACCACAGTGAGATGAGATTCACAAGGATAGTTATCTTAACTCTTCTGAAGTTTGCCCTATTAGGAGCCAAGCCTGTTAAAGCTTTACAATAAGTGCTATTACGAATTAATTCCAGTTAGGAATCAACCGGTTAAGGGATTTATAAATATGCCTCGATGAAAAGAATAATATCCTGTTAGGAGTAACCTCACTGGAGGATTTAAGAATCCAAACTAATGGACCACCTTGTTAGAGGATTTAATAAGCAACCAAGCTTGTTAGAGCTTACCCAGTTAAGGGATTTCACTTCTGCTGTAATTGTTAGAAAACAACAGGTTTTCTTGATCTATCTGAATAGAACTACATTTTCTTGATCAGATCATTTTAAGCTTCAATCTGCCTTTACTTAAAGTGCACATCCATTCACTGGTTAGGAAACTACATACTCAACGAGTTTCTGCCAAGCTTGCCAACAACTTTTACAAACAACTCCATTGACCTTAAATACAAATCAATTAGGTCGGTAACACAACAAAAACCTAATTCTCACCATCAAGATTACAAACAAGTTGGTACAATCTTGACCATTAGAAATCCTAACAATCTCTTCACATTCTTCAAATAAATTCCAACCACTCCATGTGTTGGCAAATGCACACTCCAATGAGACATTGTAGGTGATTGAAGGTTTTGTCATTGATGGCAACCTTACAATCCTATGACACTGGCAAGGCAATCCACCGACACTAGCAAAAATAGATTCTACACCGGCACACAGACCACCGACACCGGCAGTGAAAGGAAGCATACCGGCACAAAAGCTGACAGGAATTTTGTTGTTAATATATTTTGTTTATTATTGAAAAATCATTGTAAGCCGACTTGGCAAGTTGTAAAATGACTCTTATATAAGACAGATCATTGTAGAACAATTATGTAAGCATAGAGGAATGCAATTAGGCGAAATAAGGCAGAACTATTATGCGAATTATAGGTTAAGGGTTTATGTAAGAAGCAGAGCTATAAACCAGTACTGGATCTGGCATAGTAGATGCTATTTTGAAGTAGTACATGACATTGGATTTGTATAATCCATTTTGTAAGTCAGTGAGACTTCCCATTTTGTAATTGAGCAGTGAGCTCTAGGCACTTGACCTTCCTGCATGTGTAGGCCCCTCTTGTAGTAGTAATATTCTCTTATTGGCCAGTAAGTGAATATTGTGGGTCACAAATCCCACTGAGGTTTTTCCCACACCGAGTTTCCTTGTTAAAATATTGTGTTATGGTGTGTTTTTCATGTGGTTGTTTTTATCTCTGTTTATTGCATTACTTTCTATTTACCGGTACACAGTATTAATATGCTCTACATGTTTTAAGTTAAGAAAATCGTATAATTAGTTAGATACTGATTCACCCCCCCCTCTCAGTATCTGTGGGAATCCTAACAATTAGTATCAGAGCTTGGTCCTCTATTTTTAGAAGCCTAACAGCTTGAGGAAGATCTTGACATCGGTAGAGATGGAAAACTTGATGAAGCAACTAGAAGGAGCTCTCTCAGACTATGATGCAGAAAAATTGAAAAATATCAAACTTGAAGATGATCTAAAGGTTGCTCAGGATATTATTCAAGCACTTCAAGAAAATCTTACTATTTCAAGAAACAAGAGAAGAGGACTTTGTGAAAAGATGCAAAATGAGAATGATGAAAAGGAAACTCTTAGTGATCTGATGAATAAGCCGAAACAAGAAAACATGACAACAAAGAATGAGATGCAGGATATGACTATGAGATTTTGTAAAGGAATTGAAGATAGAAAGAAAAATGAAGAAGACTTGACTAGAAGACTGAATGATGCTGCAAATGAAAACACAAGACTTAGTTATGAAAATGATATGTTGAAGACAGATCTAATGCATGCACAAAATGACTCAAATGAACTCATGAGACAAAAAGGTATCTTGGAAGGAGAACTGGCTGCTGCAAATCAACATAAAGAAAAATTCAAGAAAAGCTCAGAAGAACTTGGCGACTGGTTGAAGAATCAGAAACCTAATGGTGACACTAATGGTCTTGGCTTTGAAACTGGTGAAAGCTCTGGTACTACAAACACACAGGATCATGGCAAATCGGTAAGGCAACCTACTGCTTATAAATTTAATGGCAAATGCTTTAACTGTAACAAGTATGGTCATAGAGTAAATCAATGTAGATATACAAATTATCAGAATACCAATACACCCACCGGTCAATGTTCAAAATGCATCAAAGTTGGTCATAATTCTAAAAATTACAGAATGAATGTAGGATGTTATGTTTGTAAAAGATTTGGACACTTATATAATCAATGCAGAACACAAACCAGCATAGGTTATGGAAAGGCTATTAAGAGAAATAATGTGACTTGTTATGCATGTAACAAAATTGGGCATATTGCTAAATTTTGTAGAAGCAAGTCCTCACCGGTAGACAACAAAGGTCCTAGTTTGAAAGGTAAAGAAAAGGTTGAAGAAGTAAAGTAGGAATTCTCTAAACAATGGATAAGGAAATCTGAATTGAATGTTGATAGGAATACTCCTCCACCAGCAGAATAGAGTAACACTCCACCGACAGAAGAAAGTAACACTCCACCGACAGGAGAGTCTTCATCCAACTGAAGAAAATTTCTTTGAGGGTTTGGCAATCAAATGAGAAATATGCTATTATTCCCTTGGTTGATGGTAAGAAGTTGAAATTACTTCTATACCGGCAGATATGTTAAGTGAGTACTTAACTGACAAGCATTAAATGTGGTAGTTGGCAAATTGACATTATAAATTAGTGTTTTCGACTCCATTTTACTTCACCGAGCATTCAAACATTCGAAGAGCATGAAATTTCCAGAGCTAAGGCATTTCGAGCAAAGAAGCAAAGCAATTCAACAATCAATCTTTCCAAAGGCAGAAAAAGGTATTTATAATCATGGCATCCTCTTCTGTACCTGAATTCATAGTAAACCCTACTGTAGTGGAAGTAATCAAGCGCCCTAGGCCCATTTTTTAGTTAGTTCCCGAAATAGCAAAGAAGGATGACAATGTTGGTGCTTTTTCTCAAATCCCCAAAGGAGTAGTTTTTGTAGAAGACCCTAAGATGTATATTCATTGCCATATAGAAGAATTAGGTGATGAAGAAATTAAGAACATGTTCAAGATTATTATTTTTGATGATTCTGGTAATGTGAAACCTGAACACAAAATAATTGAAACCCTAGGATTTAGAGAAATTCTCTGCATTCCGGATTTCCCTAAGGAAGTGATAAGGATAGTATTGAGCAGGGTTCATGGTGAATTTTTCTGGTTGGATTCAATTCACAAAATCACTAAGGAAGCTGTAAAAGCTGTAACAGGTTTACCCTCCACCGGTAACAGACCTGACAAGACAAAGAAGGTCTCAAATGAACTTGTAATGAACCTAACAGGTGCAACATCTGAAAAAAGGTCCTTAAGGGTGAATGATGTAATTGACATAAATGTGAGATTCATTAGCATGATTCTAGGCTACAAAACAACACATGCAAACAGACTAAATTCAGTTTCCAGCTTATGCATAAAGAGTTCTCATGACATGATTAAGGATAATGTGAAAATTGATGTGTGTGAATGGTTAAAGGATGAATTGATTGACAATATGGGAAAGATCAAGAAGGATAAGAAAGGGACATTCAGATTTGGTAACTTACTTGTTTGCTTAATGCTACATATAACCAAACAGGTGCCCGATATAGGTAATAAGAACCTTGGATTTGACATACCGGTAGGCAAACAATTATCTGACTTATTGAGCAACATGGGTGAAAATAGAGAAAAGAATATTAATGAATACTTTCAAGCATTGAAAGCCCGAATGAACACTAGAGTAAGATTATCACAAAAAATTGTAGATAAGTATAAGGATGACATATATTTTGTGATTAAGAAGGATGAAATTTGGATGGAAGCAGTTATCCCAATAACAATTTGGGTTATTGAAATGGGCTATGAGACAGATGATCACATCATTGAAACATATGCTAAAGCCCTTCTGGAAGCACCCAATGAACCTAAGGAAGAGGTATTTGGCAGTGCTAAAACCATTGAAAATCAAATTCAATCCAAGAAGAGAGTGAAGAAAGTAGAAGCAACAGTGAGGAGAGGTTCAAGGTAGGATAAGGCTATCAAAGAAGATGTACTGAAACAAACCGGTATCATTGAAGATGAGTTACAGGCACAACAACCAGAAACTCACCTTTCACTAGTAGCAACTTCTTCAGAGAGTGACATGCCAGCTACATTTAAAAGAGTTGTAAGGAAAAGGGAATCTTCACTGGTATCCACACCTTTGCCTAGAAGAACCAGACAAAAACAACAGGCAGTGAGGCCCCCGGCTAAAAAGATAACTCCAAAGAAGAAAAAGTTAACACCAAAGAAAAGGACTCGACAAAATATTGCTCCGATTGACAAACTGCTAGATGAAATAACAGAGGAAGGACAATTGAAAAACATCAACAAACTATATGACACATTATCAATTGATGACAAGGAGAAAGTTGAAAATAGTGTAATTCCACACTTGGATATCTACAAGAAATTTTTGATGCAAATTGTAGATGACGTACCGGTAGAACTATTTAAGAGACTTGAAGCTAGAAGGCAAGTTGTTATAGAGCTTGACAAGAAAATAAAGATTGAGAAACTACTTGTTGTTTATCCTGTTAACTCACCTAAGGAGATAGATGATATGATCTCAAAGGCTAACCGAATAGTATTCTCAACTGCACACCAACATGTAGAACTTATGGTTGGTAGAGTAAATGAGGTTGCAAAGGAAACTGCTAATGCAGGGGATATATTCCTCTTTGAGAAGGAAAAATAGGAAGAATATAGAAACCCTAAACCAATCAAGGTATATCAGAAAGACAAGGATAAGGGAAAAGGAAAGGTTGGTGGACCTCCAAGCATAAAAATAAAAGATAACTTATCCCCACCACCTCTAAATACTACACCGGTAACAACAACCGAAGATCAATTGGCTGATGAGAGTATGGATATATCATAGGAGGATACAAATCCTAATTCTGGGGTATTATATACAGTAGATGTTGTACTCAGAAGGTCAACATTGTGGTAGATAAGGACACAACTGGTAAGACATATAAGGCTAGTGAGCCACCGATAACTGATAAAATAGATAACACTGAAGGTAAATCGGAAGATGGGAAAACAAAACAACAAGAAGAGCAACATGCTCCAGCACAGGAACAGGTTAATACAGAATCAGTGCCACCGACAACTGCTGAGAAAAACAAACCATTGCTTAAGGAAATGGAAACACAGACTGACCTACCAGAGGTCACCAAAAGCAAGGACATTGCTCCCACCGGCAGAATTCAGAGTGTTGGCTCTTCAACTGCAGGATTCAAGACAACAAATGTAACTAAAGTTCTTTTAGACTCTCTAAAGAAAATAACAAACTGTAGTTCACAGGCATATAAGGCTATAAATGACACAATTCCAATTTTGAAGATGATAGCTCCAAAATGTAATGTAGATAATAAGGATTCTTTGAGTCAACTTGACACTTTGTCTAAGTATATTACTGACAACACAGTGACAGTTTAACAAATAAAGGAGGACACATTCAAAGAGAGGTTAGAAAAGGAAAAACAAAAATTCTTTGAGGAACAAATAAAGAAGTGTACAAGGCAGTTTGACACACTTCTACCAGAATTATGTAGCACATTAAAATAATTCAAAACTTTGTATAGAGATACTTGTAAGACTAACTTTTTGACAGTTGATATAGACAAGAAGATCAACAAGATACAGGAGGAAATAAATCAACTAGCTGACAATTTTATTAATTCATCTAATTCATTATCAGTTTTTGAGCAAAAGATAATAGGTTTTGAGGAAGAATTACTAAAGCTAGAAAGAGAAAAGGAGAGAATAAAAAGTAAAGCTAAGGATTTGAAATTAAGACTAAGCCCACAACTGGACTACCTAGCATCCTTAAGGAAAGAAATATCTGATGCATTGGTACAAGGATAGAAAACACCGACAGAGAAAATGCAACACCTCATCGATACAGTTCAAAGAATAGAGGCAGCAATAAAAGATAGTTAAAAGTTCATTGAGAACTTGAATTTGGTTTTGGCAGAACTTTTTCAGATTGTAACCAAACAAGGTTAAAACAGAAAACTACACTCTATTGACACTTTGACAACCTTTGTCATTGATGCCAAAGGGGGAGTAGTGGTATGAGAAAAATCCAATAACTTAAGGATCATCTGCTCAGGGGGAGCATACATTTTTGGTAACAATTGTTGGACTTCCATTTTTGGATACACTTCTGAATTTTTCTCACGAGTGTTGCCATCAATGCCGAAGGGGGAGATGGTAGTGGTATGAGAAAAATCCAATAACTTAAGGATCATCTGCTCAGGGGGAGCACACATTTTTGGTAACAATTTTTGGACTTCAATTTTTGGATACACTTCTGAATTTTTCTCATGAGTGTTGCCATCAATGCCAAAGGGGGAGATTGTTGGGAAATGCACACTCCAATGAGACATTGTAGGTGATTGAAGTTTTTGTCATTGATGGCAACCTTATAATCCTATGACATCGGCAAGGCAATCCACCGACACCAGCAAAAACAGATTCTACACCAGCACACAGACCACCAACATCGACAGTGAAAGGAAGCATACTGGCACAGAAGCTGACAGGAATTTTGTTGTTAATATATTTTGTTTATTATTGAAAAATCATTGTAAGCCGACTTGGCAAGTTGTAAAATGACTCTTATATAAGACAGATCATTGTCAAACAATTATGTAAGCATAGAGGAATGTAATTAGGCAAAATAAGGCAGACCTATTATGTGAATTATAGGTTAAGGGTTTATGTAAGAAGCAGAGCTATAAACCGGTACTGGATCTGGCATAGTAGATGCTATTTTGAAGCAATACAAGACATTGGATTTATATAATCCATTTTGTAAGTCAGTGAGACTTCCCATTTTGTAATTGAGCAGTGAGCTCTAGGCACTTGACCTTCCTGCATGTGCAGGCCCCTCTTGTAGTAGTAATATTCTCTTATTGGCCAGTAAGTGAATATTGTGGGTCACAAATCCCACTAAGGTTTTTCCCACACCGGGTTTCCTCATTAAAATATTGTGTTATGGTGTGTTTTTCATGTGGCTATTTTTATCTCTGTTTATTGCATTACTTTCTATTTACCAGTACACAGTATTAATATGCTCTACATGTTTTAAGTTAAGAAAATCTTATTACTGGTTAGATACTGATTCACCCTCGCTCTTAGTATCTGTGGGAATCCTAACACCATGATCACCACTTCATCAGACTTTGTAACTCATCATGCACTATGCATTTAGATGAAATACACTTTGCTCCTTCCCTAGACAACAAACAAACATGCCAAAACAATATGAACTTATCCTCATACAATGATCACACGTGTCTCCATCATTACTACTCATCAGATAATAAACCAACAAACTTGATCGGTTAGGGTTTAACAATTGATAGGGTTTACCGGTTACATTGCATAGAAAAGTTTGACCCTTTACATTGGTTTACCAGTTCAACTCACAAACTTAACATACCAGTTTACAACATCTTCCACAAAGCTCTTCCTACTTGTTACTAGCCAATATCAAAAACAACAATATCAACAATAACATGAATACCATTATCGGTTCAATTGACATCAATGACAACATATCATTAATGCAATCTATATGGAAAATGCCAACAAACTAAAAATGCCAACAATACTTATTAGGGATGACATAGATCAAATCGGGGATCTTGGGTCATAATGGACCACTGTGAGTAGTCATTGAGATTTTTTTGCAGAGTTATAGTTATAGATAGATAACCTTTAGCTAGAGAGTGAGTAGTTTAGGACCAAAAGGGATCAATTCAGGACCGAGGGGGATCAGTTGGTAGTAGACAAAGATAGACGTAGTTGAGAGGGATAGATATACAACATAGATTACTATTTTGATAGCTTCTCGAGACAATGATATCCCAAGCTCAGAGATTAGAGGAGACCATGCAAGAGTTTATGAGTTCTATTAGAGACGCTAGTGTATGGGACTTAGCTCACATAATATTTGAGTCCAAAGAATAGGTGTGATACTGGAGGATGTTGTATGAGGGTGTAGTTCTACCAGAACAAAGAGCACCATCTTATTGAGCATGGTCTAGGATAGAGAGGAGATTACACTCTTGGAGGACATAGAGCAATATGGGAGTGATTAGACTAGGGCGACCACCACAGCCAAGACCAAGGACAAGAGGAGCTTCATCCTTGAGATGGGACAAAGACTAGGAGGACAGAGGGAGCATTTAGTGACAAGGACAGACTTACTCATTTTGATGTAGATAGTTTTTGCTTATTATCTACTTATCCTGTGGTCCATACATGACACAGACAATTGGATTTTGTACTCCGATACTTTTGAGATATATATGATATGATATGCACTTTGTTAATGATGTGCATTGTATCTCTTTCCATGGGATGTCATGTATGAATTCTTTATATACACATCATGTGATGCAATGAATGAAATATGTACTTATTTATGTCTTTTCCTCTTTATGCAATACAATGAATGATGATGATATGCAAATATTTTGTATTTGTTTTTGTGTGATGCAATAAATGATTATGATATATAGAAATGTGCTAACCAATGTATGCAGGATGCAATTATTTTTGGTGTACCGGAGTACTAGACCAAATTGACTACATTGACTAATGGAAGAAATGTTAGTAAGAGAAAATTGGATGAAGAAGAGTTAGTGATGAAGAAAAATTGTCTTCACAAGTGCAAAGAAGTAGGTGAGAACCTTTATTTGATATGGAAAACAGAGGCAATGTACCATGGCATTGAAGGCTAGGGCGATACTGCAATCCCTTTGCATAAAATAGACACGTCAAAAACAAGGAATGAGTCAATCATCCTAAGACATGATGTGTGTCAAAGGTCAAGGTATGTGCAACAACCTCAAGGTGGACGTGCCAACACAAACACTGAAGACATACTTTCCCTAGAATTCTATGAAACACTCGACAAACAGAAAACAAAACAAAATTTTTCATGAGTCATCCTGACCACTCTGAATCACTCAGTGACATCATCGAGCAACATAGGAACATGATTGAAGAGAAATCAATGAAAAATAAATCACAAATTCAAACAAGTGAAACAACCATTCTGATCTTCATTGTCAAAGGTGAATGATGTTGTGGTTCGTAGGACAATCATGCTATCTGCTTTCAAGGAATGCAATACCCCATCTAAGACTAGACATAGTCTGGTCTCGAGTATACCACACATTGTCTAAGACTCATGATAGTGTTGATGATAATGGTGACTAATGCGACAATTGGATCAGTTTGAATTCTTGTTTGTATGAATTGTTCATCTGTTAAAGCATGATTTGTTTAAGCATAGTGTTACGATGTTATCTATTTTTTATCCATGTAGATGTCTATTTGTGTACAAAAGGGACAGTTTGTTAGCAAAATGAAATGAAAATAATTGTTTTTGGATTTTGATTTTTTCCAATTTTTAGGGTTTTTGGATATATGTGATTTTTTTCAAGACATTCTATAAATGTTTTTGGGTTTTTTCAAGACATTTTTCGAATTTTTTTTTAGGACTTTATCTACTTTCTAGTGATTTTTTTAGGACTTTATTTGATTTTTAGTGATTTTTTCAAGACTTTATTTGCTTTTTAGGTATTTTTTAGGACTACAAAGCTATGTACATGTCGTGACTTCTAAGCTTTTCATAGTGATAATGTCATCAATTAATCATGACAAGGGATTTGCCCCAAATTAAGATTCAAAAGTATGTACATTGACTAAGACGAACACATATAGAGAGAGATTGGCAACTTTAGAGATAGGACATTCAATGCTGACCAATCAAAAACCTAGAAAAGGACTTAGGGTCGAATCATAGAGGATAGGTGAGGTAAAGCGTTATGTCATACATAGATAGAATGAAGATAGACGACAAAGAAATTTCTTACACGTGGTGTCTATTTGCCAAGTTTTCACCATGGTACTTGCCCAAAGAGTTTGTTTAAAATTTTTTCCATGATACTTTCCCAAAGTGTTGTTTAACTAATTTTCACTAGAGGGTGAATGGTTTTTTTTTACTCTTTTTTTTCATTTTTCACTTTTTTTTGTTGCTTTGTTCATTATTTTTTGGTATTTTTTTCTAGGATCATATTTCAGAACTGTTGAAATCATCATGTGTAGTACTTCCAGACGTAGTGTTGTTAACAGGATCTGAAAAGGGTTCTCGCTCTAGTGTCATAAATTGATAGGTGCCTAAGACATATGTTGCAATGACAATGAAAGGAACCAACCAATTAGGCTTCAATATCCCCTTAATAATCTTGGAAAATTGTAAATATTTGGGGTTTGCCTTTAGGACCAAATCTCCTACTTCAAAATGTCAACCTTTAATCTTCTTTTTGTAGCTACGATGGAGACAATTTTGACAAGCTTGTAAATTGGTCAAGGTTGTTTGACACCTTTCATCTAACATCTTGAGCTAGTGTAATCTGGCCACTTTGTATATTTCATCATCAATTAGGTTCTATAAAGAGACTCCCACTGATGATATCTCCACTTCCAAAGGGAGAAGAGCTTCTGCACCATACACCAAAGAAAAACATGTTGCGCTAGTAGGGGTGCGAATCAAAGTGCGATATTCCCACACTGCAAGATTTAGTTGCACATGCCAATCCTGACCAGCATCATGGAATTTGTTTGTGAGTATCTTGATAATGGTATTATTAGATGCCTTAGCTTGGCCATTACTTTATGGATAATATAGAGTTTAAAATAGTGTTGAATATTAAACTTCTCATAGAGTTCTTTGCTATGTTGATTCTTTAACGAGCATCCATTATCTGTGACTATAGTAAGAGGGAACCCATATCGACATATGATATAGTTCAAGATGAATTTGCAAATCTGTGTGCCATTGATATAGGTCATAGGTATAGCCTCAATCCATTTAGTAAAATATTTTGTGATAGTTATGATGAACTTATGTTTCTTTACTAATGTTGGATAAATCTTGTCGATGAGGTCCAATCCCCATTTAGAAAAGGAAAATGGAGATATCATAGGTTGAAGCTCTTGTGTTGGCACATGAATCAAATCTCCATGCATTTGGCACCTGTAACATTTCTTAGCAAAGTTATGAGCCTCTTGTTCCATTGTCGACCAATAGTATCCAGCACGAACCAATTTTTTAGCTAGACTTAAACCATTGAAATGGATCCCACATATACCATCATGAACTTTGTGTAAAGCCATTTGTGCTTCATCGGAATACAAACACCTGAGGAGGGTTTGGTCAAAAGAATGGTGGTAAGGGGTATCACCAATTATGATGTATTTCGTGGATTATCGGATAAAAGATCGATGTTGGTTGGAGGAAAGGTTTGGGATTTCAAATAGTTATAAATATCCTTATACCACGAGGAATTAGGACCAATGAGTACACACACCAAATCTGGTTGTGATATCTCAGAAGAGGGAACCAATAGTTGCTCAACCATAAATTCACATTTGTCCATGTTTTGTGGCATATCTAGCATAGAAGCAATGGTTGCCATAGCATTTTTTGATTTGTTCTAGAGTCCAAGGACTTGACTAAACTAGATGACAATTAAGTTTATTTTGAAGAACTCCACCAAGTTCTTATAAGGGACAAGTTTCTCATCTTTTTTGTCATAGTTATCATTTACTTGTCGAATGACCAACTAGGAGTCCCCATAAATTTGCAGATGTGTGATATGTCATTGTATTGCTATTCTAAGCCCTATGACTAAAGACTCATACTCTGCAATGTTATTGGTACAATTAAAATTGATCTGATATGACTTTGGGATGGCATAACCTTGAGGGGTCACAAATAATATCCCTGCCCATGAGCCAAAACTTGAATATGATCCATCAAAATATAACTGTCATTCATTAGAGGGTATTTTTTCAAAGATTGACTCATCTAGAAAATTAGTCAGCATTGTGTGATCATCTTGAACAAGTGCATCTGTGAGTTGATCAACTATTACTTGTCCTTTTATTTCCCTCCTATAGTGTACTCTATATCAAACTTGCTCAGGATCATGACCCACTTTTCTAGTCATCCCGTATAAGCTTCTCTATTAAGAAACTACTTTAGTGGACAAATTATGGCTACCAATAGTGTCTTATGATTCAACATATAATGTTAGAGCTTTTGGACCACAAAGACCACTGCTAAGAATGCTTTCTCAATAATAAAATAATTTAATTCATAGTCAACCAATATTTGATTGAAGTAATATATGGCTCTCTCTTTACCTTCTTCATCTTGTTGTGCTAAGAGAACTCCTAGTGTTGTAGCAATTGCAGTGATGTATAAAATGAAAGGTTTCCCTTCTATTGAAGACATCAACACTGGTGGTGACAAGAGATCTTTGAGTTCTTGGAATGCTTGTTGGCACTAATCAGTCCATTTGAAGGCTACCCCTTTGTGAATTAGATGTTGGAAAGGGTGACACTTGTCCACCAATTGATCTATGAATCACCAAATTGATTGCAAATTTTCATGAAGACTTTTTAGTTGATGCAGATTTATAGGTGGAGGCATATCCATAATTGCTTTAACCTTGGCAGGATCTTGTTCAATTCCTCTATGAGAAATTATACACCCTAATAATTTCTTAGTTTTCACCCCAAAGAAACACTTCTTTGGGTTAAGTCTAAGCTTACAACTCTCCATTCTATCAAATATTGGGCCAAAATGCCAAGATGACTATCTCTTGTAACTGATTTACATAAGAGATCATCAACATAATCCTCCATCAATATGTGCCTAAAGTCATACAATATTATTGTCATGGCTCTTTGATATGTTTCTCCTGCATTTTTTAAGCAAAATGGCCTCACATTCCAGTAGTCATAAAATATTTTTGTGATGAGTTATGATTGTTTGACCAGATACACTACACCTATCCATTTGTTATATGATTTCTAGAGGCCGGCATGAAATCTAAATGTCTATATATTGACATTACAATGACTTATTTTGTATGAGCTAAGGAGATATGTTATAAGATGATTTGAGCAAAGGTAGAAGTGTTAAGTTGCAGAGTATGTTGGTAAAGAAGTGTTGAGTGCACAAAAGAGGATCTATACAAGCAAGTTGTGCTACTACTAGATCATACCGCCTGTTGTTTTCTAATCACTGCAATCGTCAAATCCCCTAACTGGGTAAGCTCTAACCAGGTGATCCATTAGTTTGGATTCACAAATCCTCTACCGAGGTTAATCCTAACCGGGTACTACCTTTTACAAGGTATATCTTTTACCTAAGCTTTAGGATCTTTAACAGGATTCACTCCTAGCAGACAAACTCTTTGTAGACCTTAACCGGTCAAGTTATCTATTACCGCAGATAGTTAACTTGTGAGTCTCATCTCATCGTGGTTTTTACCTATTTGGGTTTTCCATGTATAAACACTTGTGTTATGGTGGATGTTTTACTTATTGTGGATGTTGTTATATCATTTTAGTTTGCATGCATATTGTTTAACAAACTTATTAAGTATATCTACCGATCAGTGTTTAAGGTAGTATTGTTTTTGGTGTCACTAATTCACCTCCCCTCTCAGTGCTTTATAAGTCCATAAATTGGTATTAGAGCCTAACTTCTTTAAATCCTAATCGCTTGGAAGGAAACCCTAAAGACACCATGGGGGATATGAGCTACTTTGAGACGGCTAGAGAACTTGAGGCTAGTAGAAATGAGCTTGAAACCCTAAGGGTCAAATTGGAAGCTTCTCAAGTCAAAAGGTAAGAGCTTAGTGAACAAATGTTAGAAATATATGATAATAGTTCTTTAGATGAGGAAAATATTGATTCTTTAGCTAAGGAAGTTGAAAAGCTAAACAATGAAAAGCTAAATTTGAGGAAAGACCTAGAATTCCTTACTATCCGCATGAGTCAGGAACTGGAAGCCAGGAGAATTGCTCAAGATCTCATCAAGGAAAGAGATCATGAGATTGTCAAGATCAAGTGAGAGAATGCTACTTTGCATGAGCATTTGAATGCAGAGAGAGAAGAAAAAGATAACTTACATCTAGATCTTGAATTAGCATCATCTCTGAGAGAGAACCTGTCAAAACATAATGAGCATCTCACCAGATAGCTCACTAAAGAAAATGGGAAAATGGAAAAGTTCAACAAAAGTTTTACCTTGTTAGAAGAGAAAATTCAATCACAAAGGATGAAAGGTGATACCTCCGGACTTGGTTTTCACACATCTGAAAAAAGAGAATCCTTGGGTACCAAGAGCAATGCCCATAAGGACAAAACTGCTCCTAAGGCTAAAAAGCCTACCGATAAGAAGGTTTTTAAACTAGTTTGCTTTGTTTTTGATAAACCTGGTCATATTGTAAATGTTTGTAGAAACATACCTAATGGAAATGCAAGCTACAATACAAATACTAGGTATATGTCCAAGAAATTTCAAGGATATTGCTTCACATGCAAAATGTATGGACATAGAGCAATTGAATGTAGATATGGAGCAAATAATCTAGTACCGCATATGAATCCAAGACCAAATGGCAAATGGATGAGAAATTATGATAAATGGGGTAACATGAACTGGCAAAGACCCTATGTCAACCGGTATAGTCCATTTGAGATGGAAAAGGTACAAATTTCATTTGCACCATCTGTAATAATTTTGGTCGTGTGGCTATGAATTGCAGAAGGAGAACTAGAAGAGGCAATGCAGGACCTTGGAGATCATCTGGAATGGCCTTCTATTATTGTCATAAACCGAGACACATGGAAAAGTTTTGTAGATCAAGAAAGATCAAACCAGTTAGTCCTTCTAAAGATCAGAAAGGCAAGCATAAGGTCAATATTGAAGAAACCAGAGAAGAAATGAATCAAATATGGAAGAAGAAGAGTGATGATTTACCTGGAGAAGAAACTAATCTTTCACCCAGTATAGAGAATCCTGCATCGGTGAATTAAGCCTTTTCAATATGGCTAAGGGGAGCATAGTGGTAAATCTACTTCTGGGCCCCTTGAAAAGAATGATTGGTAAGAGAATTTGAATGCATGAAATTTTGATAACTTTCTATCAATCAGTTATCAACCAGTTCTACATATGTCAATATTGTATGTATCACTAAGCAATGTAATTAGGGTTTGTAACCCTAACGGGAGAGCGTTTAATGCAGTAGGTAAAAAGGATAAAAGCAAGTTTCACTTTGTTATTTTTACCCTAATGCATTTGAGAAAGAATTTTTGAGCACTTGCAGAGTTAAGAAAGGATTGTTAGCTGATTTTAGTCAAAGTTGTATCATGATTTGAGTGATCAAGCTGATTTGAAGGTTAGTGAAGATTGAAATGGTGTGCACTTGAGTATTCAACCAGTAAATAAGGTAGCGTGCGTAAAATAAGGCATTTCTTTGAAAAATCCTGCTTTGAATCTAGTCTATCTGAAATGGCATCATCTTCTAAATGAGTAGAGAAATTGATGATCACATCTAAACCTATGGAAGTTGTAAAGTCGGAACGAATTGTGTCTTATAATTCTTTATCATAAGTTCCTAGTGGTGTCATAGTGAAAGGAGATTTGTATAGCTACATTGATTGCAAAATAGAGGATTTAGGATCATTGTCGATATATTCTCAGTTGAAATCCCTTTGCGATGAAAACAAAAAGATTCAAACTGAGTATATTAGGGTTTATGAGAGGTTTTCATAAGGAAACTTATTTTCTTGAAGATTTTGAAGAGGAACATATCTAAATTATTCTGAGTCATGTTCATGGGGAAAACATGTATTTAGAAAGGACTCATACTATAACTAAGGAGGCTATTCAAGTTGTAACTATTTTCTACTGAACCAGTTAAGTACCTAAGCTGAGGCGAATTTCAAAAGTGACAGTAAACACTTTAACCGGATCAACCTCTGATTGGCGTTCTTTTTATGTCAATAACATCAAGGAACCAACAGTTAAGTTGGCAACTATGGTTATAGGCTACCAGATATTCTATTCTAGCAGAATGAATAGTGTACTATCTACAACAGTGCATACTGCTTATAAAATGATAGCTGAAAATGCTAATTATGACCTATGTGAGGCCATAAGGAGCCAATTAATGTTGAATCTTCAGTCTATCAAGAAGGACAATAGTCAAAAGTTTAAATTTGGACAGTTGTGCATCGATCTATTCTTTTATTTCCAGAATTTCCTATTAGGAATTGGTGATCTTGAATGGTCTAAGGATCTACCAGTAACTGCCTAGATTAAGAACATCATCAAGGTTACGAGGAACACCTTCTCTGCTGCAATGAATACATATTTCAATGAATTTTAGAAGAAAGTGAGTATGAGGGTAAGATTGCCTGAGGATGTGGTGAAACACTTTGCTAAGGACATTATTTTCACAGTTACCACTGATTTCTATCTAATGGAGGCTATTGAGCCTAGAGAAGATGAAATGGAAGACATGAGCTATGAAGTCAATTATGACTTATTGATTGGTTATGCCAATAACCTGTTGGCATCTCCAATGGACAAAAGGAAGATAAAATTGGATACAGCTGAAGTTCAAACTACAAAAGCTGAAACCAATAGTGTTCCAACCATAAGTGGTAAAGGTAAGAGGAAGAAGGCTGAGAAAGCACCTTCAGTGATAAAAAGTACAAGAGTGACATGAAGTGTCCAAACTAAAAAAGAACCAAAACCTAAATTATATGCAAAGAAGGAGACTGCATCAAATAAAAGAGGTCGAAAACTAATTCTCCAAGAAGAATCTAAAAGTACTGCTACTAAGGAGGAACCCAAGAAAGTGAAAGCAACTTGTAAAGCAACCAAATCAGTGAAAGAAGTGCCAAAGGCAACTGTGCCTATTAATGTCTTAACTTTCAAGCCTGAAACTAATTTTGAGAGAACAACAAAGACATTAGGAAGAAACATATTTGATAATGTCAAAGATCATTTTGATTCATCCAATGAAGATGAAAAGGAACAAAATATTCAATAGGTAATCAATTATTTGTGTCATTACAATAGATTACCTCATGATCTTGAAAAGGATATTTCTAATTCCTTATATACTATTTTTTTGAATAAATGGGAGGAAGCAATGAAGAAAGAAAAAGAAATTATAGATGATGTATTTGTGCAATATTTTCTTGATTTATCAAAGGATGAGCTAAATGAATTGCTTGATAAGTACAAAGTCCAATTTTCTTTCAAGATAAGAAGAATGCAACTACTTAGTGGTAAGGTGAAACCTATTGAAACTGAGACTCATCATATTGCTCGTAACATCCAATAGATGCAAGAGCTTGTACATTATTTTGAGGATGAGAAAGATACTGTTGATGTACCTGAAATGGATGAGGAAGAAATTGGGCAATCTGTATATCCTATCAAGAAGAAGGATGACACTATTTCCCAACGAGTCATACTTGTTGATGATATTCAGGATATAATAGATATATTTGGAAACATTACTGCACCAGATATGTAGCCACTGGCAATTTTAGACTCACGGGTTACTTCAGTTGAGATACCGACAACTCAACCAGGAGTGGATATTACACCAGCCAAGGAACAACTAGTCAAACCTCAACTCACATCAGTTTCATAGACAACTCAGAAGGAATGTGAGGAAAAAGTTGATTCACATATTTCTGAAGAGGAACCAGAGAATGAACAAGAGAAAGAGAAGATTATTAAGGTGACATCTCTTGAATCGGTAAAATCATTAGTCATACAACATACTGATGAAGATAATGATGACTCATTAGGCATCTCAGTGCCTATAATTGTTGATAATATAAGTACATCTGAAATGATGAAGATTTCAACTATCATGCAATCTAGGGAACACAAGAAGAGACTTAAAGAACAGTGAATGGAAGCAGAAACCATTCAGAATGTTGTGGATATTCTAACAAGTCTACTACCAAAAACTGCTACAGGGCATTTGACAACTCCTATTTGAAAGCTTGGTCAATTGGTTGCTGATGCATCTGACCAACTTAAATCCCTAGAAGAACAAGCACAAACTTATGCTGAGAAGAGATACAGGAAGAAGCGTGGAGAGCAGCTTATGAAAGAGATTGATATAGGAAAATTTGCTCTATCTCTTAATAAAGATTTATTAAGAAAAGATATTGAAATAGGAGGGAAAATCCTTGCATCTACTTCTAATGTTTCATTCTTTTATTTTGACATCAATAACAAGCAAATTGAAACAAAGCAAGAGCTAGAGAAGATATGCAATGCATATGTACCACTTCAAGATTCTATTTTTGCTTTTGGAAAATCTATGGATTATTTGCAAAACAGGTTAGATACCTAATATTTTGAAAAGGCAAAAAGACTTCGTCCTTGAAGGAATTGAAGAATATACTCAGACCCCAAGTAGACATACTACAAAGAGCCTACAAGAATACATAAGCTATTTTGGCTACTCCAGAAACATGTACACTTGATTCAATGGAAGAGTTCCATACTCAGATTATGACTACAATTGAGATCACTGAGAACTTGCTGGAGACATGGGAACATGCTTTTTCTCAATTTAAGAGAAACTTTAGTGACATTAGTTTGAGGATTGCACTGCATACATCTTGATTCAATTTTTCAAAGTTGTTTGTAAAGCATTTTGATATAAAATTTTCTATATATATGTATTTTTCTTTTCAATTTGGCATTGTTGTCAAAGGGGGAATAGAAATATGTATGCGTGTTATGAAAATTTTGTATGTTGTATGTAGTAAGGGGGAGTATATATATGTGTATAAATTTTTTTTGTAAGCACACTTAGTGGTATTGTTGTAAAAAATTTCTAAGTGTTGTCATCAATGCCAAAGGGGGAGATTGTTGGCTTGATGATAATTTTAATGAATAACTTCATCATATGTTGTCATTGATGAAACACATACACACACATATGTTCATATTGTCTACCGGTGTGACTTCAAAGTTGTTTATACTACAACCGATATACTAGAGGTTTATATCTAACCGGTACATGGTGACAACCGGTATACACATGGAGACAACCAGTGGATATACATAACTCGACATCAACTTGAAGATCCAATGAGGATTACCAAAGGAGAATCAAAGGATAAACGGTTTATATGTTTAACTCCAACCGATATTCATTGATTATGTGATGAGTTATCACTAGTCGTGATGAGTTATCCTCCCGACAATTTTTGGCGATATTTTTGTGATGAGTTATGATTGTTTGACCAGATACACTGCACCTAGCCAATTGTGATATCATTTCTAGAGGCCGACATGAAATCTAAATGTCTATATATTGACATTACAATGAATTATTTTGTATGAGCTAAGGAGATATGTTATGAGATGATTTGAGCAAAGGAAGAAGTGTTAAGTTGCAGAGTATGTTGGTAAAGAAGTGTTGAGTGTGTAGAAGAGGATCTATACAAGCAAGTCGTGCTACTACTAGATCATACCACCTATAGTTTTCTAATCACTGCAACAGTCAAATCCCCTAACCAGGTAAGCTCTAACAAGCTTCATTGTACAAATCCTCTAACCAGGTGATCCATTAGTTTGGATTCAAAAATACTCTACCGAGGTTACTCCTAACCGGTTACTACCTTTTACAGGGTATAACTTTTAACTAAGCTTTGGGATCTTTAATAGGATTCAATCCTAGTAGAGCAACTTTTTGTAGACCTTAACCGGTCAAGTTATCTATTAATGCAGATAGTTAACTTGTGAGTCCCATCTCACCATGGTTTTTACCTATTTGGGTTTTCCATGTATAAACACTTGTGTTATGGTGGATGTTGTTATATCATTTTGGTTTTCATGCATATTGTTTAACAAACTTGTTAAGTATATCTACTGGTCAGTGTTTAAGGTAGTATTATTTTTGGTGTCACTAATTCACCCCCCCTCTCAGTGCTATATAATTCCATCAGAAGTGGCCCTCGCTATCCTACATCATAAAAAGCCAAAGAGAAATTACATTGCAGAGTAATTATAGGTAGAGTACAATGTCACCCACTATCCTGCATCGAGGAAATTGAAGAAAGCAAGATCTTGCGGAGAAACAAAATATGAAGTCAAAAGTATATCCTGCTATCCTGTGCCACTAGATGACTAAGAAAAATAGTCATGCAGGGAAATGAGATGATGAGATGGGTGGAGTCTCTCATCATCCCACAACCTAGTAGATGATCGAAAAATGATCTTGTGAGGCAACATAGAAATAGTGTCCCCGCTATACCACACTGAGAAATATGGGTGCGCTATAGTCTTGCGAGATACCAAGAAGGAAGGTGCATGAGATATCTCACTATCCCGTGGTTGGGAAGCATAGACAAAAAGGAGTCTATGGGGCATTGAGAAGTAGGATGGTTGATACATCCTGTCAGCTTGCATGAGTAAAATGGACTTGAATATGACCTTGTGGGATAACACAAGGTGAAGGAAATACGTCCCCTACTATCCTACAATGCCAATGACCAGAGGATGGAACTCTTGCAAGGCAAGACAAATTGAAAATGGTGCATCCCGCTAGCCCGCATGAGTAAAAGGGGTTTCAGAATGATGATGCAGGCTAATAAAGAGAAAGTAGTGGCTCCTTCCATCCCGTAGACATCTGTGATGCACATAACACAAAAGTTAATCACAATATGGAGTTTGATGGTTCTTTGTAGCCCGATAGTCCACATGGAACGTTGACTGCAGTTGATCGATGCTAACCAAGCAACTTGAATGCCAAATGTGAAGATTGCGATGCACAATTTTCATACCAATAATGTGGCAGGTTGACTATAGTTGACTGAATAATTTGAATGTCATTTTGATGACATGGTGCTCATTGATTTCACAAAGGGGAATGAGAATTTGATTCATTGGTTGCCAGAGTTTGTTGCTAACTATGAACTGAAGATTTCATTAATGAAGGTAGTTGTGATTGAATCAATCAGAATAGGAGGATGGAGAATGCATTAATGGCGACTGCATTGTAGGTTGTTTGTGTGGCTCAAAGAAAAATGCCAAATCTCTTTGGGAAGAAGAAGATTACTAAACCTAGTAATCTAATTATAGAGAATGATTTGAAGATAGAAAAGATGAATTTAATATTGGCAGGCAATCTAAGAACATATTCAAGATAGAGAATAAAATCTTTTATAGTATAAATCTGTAAGACAATAGAACTAAACAAAATGCTAGGTGTAGTTGTCAAGACAAAGATAGAGGTGGAAATAAAATTTTCACCTTGAGTCTACAGTGTAGTTAGTATGTGAAGTAGGGTAAGTTTCTGCTAACAGAAGAAGAAGAAGCTACAAAAGAAAAAAGATAGTGAACAAAGAAGGGAGAATATTGAGCAAGGTGAAGGAGGGATAGAGAGAAGAAGACAATCAGATAGAGGAAGAACATCGACAGGTTGAAAAATCCATTCTCAGGTGAGAGAAATTTGTAAGTGTTACAAAATACATTTGTAACAAGCTTTTATCATTGTATTTCTTAGTGGGTGCTTAGAGTAGGGGTAGGTGCTCTAAATTTAGGGGTTGGTGCTCTTTGAGTTGATGCTCAGAATCATCAGGGGTTGGTACTCCTTGGGTTGGTGCTCTAAAATTTTTTGTAAATAGTGACTTTATTGTGAGGTTGGATTGGAGCAATAGATTCCAGCAGCTATTCTCACCGAGGTTTTTCCCACATTGGGTTTTCCTCATAAATCTGGTGTTGTGGTTTGATTTGTGTGTGTGTGTGTGATCTTAATATATTTTCAACTTTAGTATTTGTACACATAGGTTAAATTTTTTATAATACATTGATTCACCCCCCTCTCAGTGTCCATTTGTGTTCTTCAATTGGTATCAGAGCCCTAGGTTCCCTTACTATAAAGCATCCTCTAGCTTAGGTAGATCCTGTCTTGTGAACATAATGGCCATAAATGAATCCTCTTCTAAAGAACCTATGTTTGATGGCATAAACTATTATTTCTAGAGTAGAAGAATAGAGACATACTTGTCTTCCCTTGGGTTTGATGTTTGGATGTCAGGTATGTTGGAATCCAATAACACTGGGAAGGGGGAGGGTGAATCAGTGTTATAGTAGAAAGATCAATTTTAACCTTATTAAAACATGCATACACCAACCGGTATACCTGTACATACATAATTGAAAGAAGTAAAACAACCAATAAGCCAATCACATAAATGAACACCATAACATAAAAAAATATACATGGAAAACCTCAAAGAGGAAAAACCACAGTGGGATTTGTGACCCACAATATCAATCCACTGGCCATATGAAGAGATATTACAAAATATAGGGGCTTGCACATGTAGGAAGGCTTACAGCCTAGAGCACACAGCTCAATCACAAAAGGAGCCTCACTGACTACATATAAATCCATAATAGAATCCAAAGAAGTGAATGAACTGCTAAGACAACATCTTTTATGCCCGAGTACAATTTTGATTAAGCTCTGTCTGTTTTGGTCTGAAACCCTAAACCCTTTACCAGAATAACCCTTACATAAATATCCTCACATACATGATCTCTCTGATATATTTCACATTATATCACATCCACATCTCCATTACCATTACCATTACAATCTTCTTATCAAAATGATCTAATCCAATTGACCTATATACCCTATACAACTTATCATGCCTTATGTTGGCTTACAAAGATAATTACAATATCAAATTACATATCGGCTAGATAACATAAATACATGAATATAAAAATCAATTGCCCATGCCAGAGCCAAGAGTTGTCAGCCTCCAATATCGATAACCTTATTCTTAATCATGTCAGCCTACATTGTTGGTAACCAAAGAAATCCTTCTATCATGTCGGTGTTGGTGTTGGTGTAGTGTTTGTGAAGTGCGTGTTGGTACACAAATGAACCAAAACATGAAGTTGGCACAAGATACCATGTTGCCATCAATGACAACATAATGAAACCAACCAATTGAGTGTCAATTGCCAACAATATCCCCCTTTGGCATTGATGGCAACACTCATGTATAGTTTTATTATGATCGTTTAGAGAATGACAAACAAAGAGAGGTAGAGGAAGCAGTATTGTTATATTTGGATATTTATAAGAAAGACTTGATAGAAATTGAAGATCAAATACCGACACAATTGTATGATATGTTAGATGCTAGGAGATTGTCAGCAATACAAGAAGACAAACACATAAAAATTCAAGAGCTGTTATCTATTTGTGTTTCTATTACTCTAGAGGAAATGGATAGGACACTTGAGGTGGCAGATAGAAAAGTATTTAACAACAAACATAGAATAACTAGTTTGATGATAGGAAGGGTAAATTAGATAATCAAGGAGACCCACAAGGAATGGGTTAAGTTCTTTGGAGAGAATCGAGGTTTCTTTACTTCACCAAAATAAAAAAATAGACACTACAGACACCCCAGTTGAAGGAAAAGGAAAGGTTATTATGGTTACTTCACCCTAAATTTTGGAAAACATTAAGATAGTGGAAATTAAGCCCCCAGTAGACACAAATGTACAAGCAAATTTTGAGATACCAACAAATACAGAGAGTATAAAGGTTGATATTGTACATGATACTAATGTTGATGACTGATGGTATGATGAAAGAATAAGTATCTGATAGAATACTAAGAGGGGGGGTGAATCAGTATATTAAAAAACTGATACAAAGTTCCCAAACTCAAACTCAGTCAAACAAAGTAAACATATCTTAGTCAAGATCAATATTCATAAGAATGCTTGACATCACCCAGTTTAACTATTATGACAACTTTAACAATAAACAACTTCAATCTTGTAAACATAAACAATGCTTAATCATAACTCAACATATTCATCTCTCAATGCTTCTACATAACATGCCTTATCAAAAATTAACCACATCAACAAATAAGATCACAACCATAAAAGCATTCACCACTTGACACAAATGTTTATACGTGGAAAACCCAAATAGGTAAAAACCATAGTGAGATGAGACTCACAAGGATAGCTATCTAAACTCTTTTGAAGTTCTCCTTGTTAGGAGCCAAGCCTGTTAAAGCTTTATAATAAGTCTTGTTAAGAACTAATTTCGGTTAGGAATCACCCGGTTAAGGGGTTTACAAATATGCCTTGATGAAAATCACAATACCCTGTTAGGAGTAATCTCACTGGAGGATTTAAGATTCCAAGCTAATGAACCACCTTGTTAGAAGATTTAATGAGTAACCAAGCTTGTTAGAGCTTACCCGGTTAAGGGATTTTACTTCTACTGTAATTGTTAGAAAACAACAAGTTTTCTTGATCTGTCTGAGTAGCACTACATTTTCTTGATCAGATCCTTCTATGATTCAATCTGCCTTCACTGAAAGTATAGATCCATTCATCGGTTAGGCAACTACACACTCAACGGGTTTTCTACCAATCTTGCCAACAACCTTTACAACAACTTCATCGACCTTAAATAGAAATCAATTAGGTTGGTAACACAACAAAAACCTAATTCTCATCATCCAGATTACAAACAAGTTGGTACAATCTTGACTGTTAGAAATCATGACACAATCTCTTCACATTCTTCAAGAAAATTCCAACTGCTCCATGATCACCGCTTCATAGGACTTTGTAACTCATCACACGTTGTATATTAGATGCAATCCACTTTTCTCCTTCCCTAGACAAGAACAAAGGTGCCAAAACAATTTGAACATATCCTCATTCAATGATCACACGTGTCTTCATCATTACCGCTCATTAGATAATAAACTATCAAACTTGATTAGTTAGGATTTAACAACTGATAGGGTTTAACGGTCACATTACATAGAAAGGTTTAACTCTTTACACCTTTACACCGGTTCAACTCACAAACTTTACATATAGGTTTACAACATCTTCCACAAAGCTCCTCTTACTAGTTACTAGCCAATATAAAAAACAACAATATCAACATTAACATGAATACCATTACCACTTCAATTGACATCAATGACAACATATTATTAATGTAATCTCTATGAAAAATACCAACAAGGACAATAGTCCTCTAGATACAAATGTACAGGTTGAGGTTACAATTCCTACAAAGGAACCGATAGTTACAGAGACTGCACCAAGTGGCAAAGCCACCAATGTAAGTGAGGAAGCTATAAAGGATAAATCATTAGAGGAGAAGAAAGGGGAATTCAACAAGGAACAGGTAGTAGGTCCATCATTGTTGTCAATTGACACCTCGCAAGTTGTAAGGAAAAACATAATCGAGATGAGTCCTACTGAACTCATGATGATGGCTACACAAAAATTGATGAAAGAGGGATCTATGGATAAAGGGATTATTGATCAGTCTATCATTATTTTACATAGACTAGTCCTAGATTGCAAGATTGATAGAGAAGCGAGCCCATCCGGCAAGCTTAAGATAATTATTGAGCACATTTCAAAGGATTTTCAATCCTTGCAGCAAATTTCAAACCGACAAGTTTTGGAGAGGTTCACACAGGCTAAAAGAGATGCATTTGATCAGGTGATTGAATCTAAGAAGAAGAAGATTGATGAAAAGTTGGAACTGATAGACACTTCTTTAAAGCAGTGTACAAAAATTTACAGGGTATGTTGTAACACAGATGTACTTACAATTAATATGGATAAGAAGAATAAGGAATTTCAGGAGAAAATTGTAGGTATACCTAATTTAGCTCAGGGGGAGCAGGCAGGATGAAACCAACAGATGAAACCTTGACCATTTTCACATGAGTGTTTCCATAAATGCCAAAGGGGGAGATTGTTGGAAATTGACACTCAATTGGTTGGTTTCACTATGTTGTCATTGATGGCAACATGGTATCTTCTTTTAAAAAACCATATCGAGAAATGGAGGGAACAGTGTTTGCAGGGGGAAATTTGAATTTGAGAAATGGAGGGAACAACGATGCTAGTTCCTTTGGGTCTGACTCCACTGCAGCTCGAGGACAAACATCTGATGATGAGGATGGAAGATAGGGTGGGGACCCACAAATACGAGACCCTCCTCCCGATCTCAAAAACTTAATAAATTTGCAAGATTCAAGCCCTGAGGCGGTGTAGATTGACTCAGGAAATACCAAGGAGGGGAGAATACCTAAACCATGGAATAGTCTCTTCGCTAGACAAGCATCTGGTAAACTGACTGGTAAATCATCTTTCCCCTTTGTGAAGGATATATCAGACAATAGAACAGGTAAACTTGCGATTGAGATTCCTGATTTGGTTATTGACCATAGTATCTCTTTAATGACTCTTTCTCTGGTGGGGAAATTTGTTGGACCCCGACCTAATATCGAGGATGTTAGATCCTTTGTTAAGAGAAAATGGAGAATGAAAGGACAAGTTGAAGTCTCTGCCCTACCTCAGGGTTTTTTTGTGTTCTCCTTTTCATGTGGGGAAGATCTTGAAGTGGTTCTAAGTGGTGGCCCCTGGATGTTTGGTAAATCCTCTCTTTTTGTTAGAAAATGGATCCCTAATATGGAACTAAATGACTCCTTTTTTGAATCTGCTCCGGTGTGGGTTAGGTTGCCTGGGCTACCATTGGAATACTAGGTGGAGGATGTTTTCTCAAGAATTGCTAATTCCTTTGGGGAGCTTATTGCGATAGACCCAATGACTGCAGCTCGTAAGAGATTGGTGTATGTGCACATCCACATCAACATATCACAGAATATGGATCTCCCAAGTACTGTTGACATTAACTCCAAACTTGGGTTATGGGAACAAGCAATTGAATTTGAATCTCTCCCTTTTGTGTGTTTTTCTTGCAAAAAAGAAGGTCACTGGGCTAAGGCTTGCCCTAGCAACCCTAAAAGACATATGATTAAAGAAAAAAATATTAACAAACCGGTTTGGAAAGAAAAAAATAACAACAAAGATTGCAACAAGTTAGAAGAAAAAAGTGGAAATCTGGTAAACAAACCAGAACATCAGGAAATTGACTCCACTGACCCTCCTAAAGACCCCCCCTAAAGAGGAACAAGAAGAATGAAACCAAGGAGTTTGAGATCAAAATAGGCAATACCTTTGAAGCCCTTCAGTCATAGGAGAAGGAGAATGAAATCAACACAAAGACACTTGAAGATGGTGAGATTGAGGATATCACTGACTTTCATCATGAGGAGCTACATGAACCCATATCAAAGAAAGAAGAACCCTGTTTAGGGGAAGATTTTCAAGAACAGGAAATAGAAATGGGAAGGAGTAATAAGTTTGGATCACCATAAGCAAACTTAAATGCTTTATTCCAGAACATAGAAATGGATATGACCAATTCATCCCAGAAAAGAGAAGAGCTATGGAGCAACATGCAAGATGAATCTAGGGCAGAACAACAAGAAGAAAACACAACAGGAAATGGAAATAAAATTAAGGCCAAGAAGGCAGGAGGTCCTAATGGAGTAAAAACCAGAACCAGATCTAAGGCCAATTTTGGGGCCTCAAGATCCCCACCGGGACGCAAAACTATGAAATGGCATAGGGACCAAGAGAGTAAGCAAAACATAACTGATGGAAGGCAACGAACTATCAAGGAGTCTTGCCCCCAGGCTTCCAAATGAAAGTAATATCATGGAACATCAGAGGCCTAAATGGTCTCAATAAATAGGATATATTAAGGAACCTTATTCGAGATCAAAATCCGAATATTATCCTGGTTCAGGAAACCAAAATGAGTAAAGAGAAAGTGGAGAAACTAAAGTTTTTTAAAAATGGAGGGGTCTATGGTAGTAGCTCGAATGGAGCCTCCAGAGGGGTTGCAATATTCTGGAATAAAAGCACAACCTCTGGAGATATGATATATGTGGATGGCAATATTTTATCCCTAAAAGCTAGAAGCATCTTTGATGGTAAGGAATTTGTTATCACTAATATCTATGCCCCTAACTTCAAATCTGCTAGAAGTAAATTCTGGAATAAAGTTCAGCATAAAAGGAAAAAATTCTCTATGCATAGCTGGGTTGTGATGGGAGATTTCAATACTCCTCTGCAAGACATAGAAAAATTTGGAGATAGTCAAGCTCAACCAGATAGCAGATTTGACCTGAGGGACTTTATTAATAACAATGCTCTCATTGACTTGGATCTCAAAGGGGCTTCCTACACTTGGTCTAATTGAAAAGATGGTGATGATCTTATCCAGGTAAGACTTGATAGAGCCCTTCTCTCTAATGATTGGATTCTTTCTCATAGTTGTTCCCTTTCTGTTATTAATAGAATTGGGTCAGATCATTATCCCATTTCCTTTGTTGCTGAGAACTCTAAGAATAATCAGAGATTCCCTTTTCGTTTTGAAAAGATGTGGATCTCCCACCCTAATCTTGAAAATTCCATTGTTGAATGGTGGAATCTTGATGTTAATGGAACTGCCATGTATAAAGTTGCCAAAAACCTTAAATATGTCAAAACCAATATTAAGACCTGGAACAAGAAGGTCTTTGGTGATATTTTTGATTCAAAGAAAAAATTAAAGGAGGAACCGGACCAGATACAAAATTCCATCCAGAAAGAAGGATACAAAAAGTATTCCAAAGCCATGGAAGATAAGGTCCTTGGCAACATCCACAACATTATTTCTAGGGAAGAAATATATTGGAGACAGAGATCCAGGGCTATATGGCTAAAGGTAGGGGACAGAAACACTAAATTTTTCCACATGACTTCCCTAAAACATATGGCAACAAATAGAATCACAAGACTAACTGTTGAGAACAACACTCTGCTTAATAAGGATGACATCAAGGATGAAGCTGTTAGATTCTTCAAGCAACTCCTTTCTAGTAACAAGGACCTTGATCAGACCCATCAACTCAATTTGGTTAATAATATTCCTAAGATCATGAACCCTATTTAGAATGAGGCCCTTACTGCCATCCCGTCTACTGAAGAAATCAAAAAAGCTATCTTCTCTTTTCAAGGGGATAAAGCTCCGGGCCCTGATGGCTTCCCTATGTTCTTCTTCCAAGAATTCTAGAATATTATGGGGGAGGGTACGGTTAATGCAGTTAAAGAATTTTTTGGTTCTAGAAGAATCCTTAAGGAATTGAATTCCACTTTTATAGCCTTAATCCCCAAAGTTGCTAGGGTGGATTCTATGGGAAAATTTAGGCCAATTAGCTTATGCAACTCTTTCTAAAAAATTATATCCAAAGTTTTGACTACTAGAATTTTGGCGGTGCTTCCCTTCATCATATTTGAAGAGCAAAAAGGCTTTGTTCCTGGTAGGCAGATTCTAGACTCAATCATTCTTGTTCATGAGAACATTCATTCCCTCAGTGCTGCAAAGAAAGAAGGTTTCTTGATAAAGTTGGATCTGGCAAAGGCTTATGATAGAGTTTAGTGGGATGTTCTATTTAAGATCATGGGGGCTTTTGGTTTTGATGATAAGATTATCAAAATAATCAGAGAACTAATCACTACTCCTATGTTCTCTATTTTGGTTAATGGATCTCCAACAAACTTTTTTAAAACTTCTAGAGGGCTAAGACAAGGAGATCCCATATCTCCTATCCTTTTTACCATTTTGGCTGAAAGTATGAGCAGATTGATTCATAAGTTGAAACAAAGAAAAACTATCAAAGGTCTTCAACCTTCCTCTGCCAATGTTTTTTGCACTCATCAACAATTTGTTGATGACACTATCCTCATGGGATATTCTTCAGTCAAGGAGGCTGATGCCTTCAAAACAACTCTCAACTCCTATGCTTTGGCAACTGGTCAGCAAGTTAATTGGGACAAATCAGCTATGTACTTCCTCAATACTCCAGTCATAAGACAATAGAAAATTGCTAATATTATTGGGTGCAAAGTGGAAATGCTGCCTTCCACCTATCTGGGTCTTCCTTTAGGGCTGGCACCCCCAAATTCCTTCTGGAATATGATCATTGATAAAACTAATAAGAGACTTGCAGGATGGAAAGGCTCAATGTTATCTCAGGCTGGGAAAATGCAGCTCCTCCAAGCTACCCTTCAAAATCTCCCTATTTATGCCCTCAGTCTGTTTGGTATTCCGGCTAAATTTGTTGAAGCTATGGAAAGAATCCAGAAGAGATTCTTATGGTCAGGAGTGGAAGAAAAAAAGAGAATACCTTTGATTGCCTGGGACAAAGTATGTAGACCAAAGAACAAAGGAGGGTTGGGGATTAAAATTATAAAAACTTTTAACAAAGCTCTTCTTGCTAAGCAGTTATGGAGAGCCTATGACACTAAGAAAGACTGGAGCCAAATTTGGTTTGACAAATACATTAAGAATCAGACTATCCAAGGAATCCTCAATTCTGAAGATATCCCGGCTGGATCCTTCATCTGGAATAGTATTACCAAATCCATAAAAGTTGCAAAAGTTGAAGCTGGATGGGTCCTTGGAAAAGGTGACAGAATAAGGTTTTGGGAAGACCCCTGGATGAAGAATGAAGCCCTTTATGATCAAAACAATAGTCAAATTATTGAAGAGTGTAAAAGGAGGTTTGGGCTGATGGTATGTGACTATTAGAAGGAGAATAAGTGGGTTAGACTTGAGGACATCCACTCTGGATTTTCCTCTCTCCAGAAAGAGTTGCTGTCCTTTTCCCCTAATAAAAACCATGATGATGTCTTCCTCTAGAAAAGTGATCCTAAAGGTGAATTCACAGTTGCTTCTGCCTATAAAAACACTTTCTCTCAAACTAGCAATCCCATCTAGAGCAAAGTTTGGAACAACATCCTGATCCCTAAAGTCAACATTTTCTTTTGGCTTGCTTCTCATAATAGCACCCTTACTCTTGATAATTTAATCCGAAGGGGCTTAAAATTCCCTAATAGATGTGAGCTCTGTCAGAAGGAGGGGGAATCAGTTGATCACCTATTTTTTCACTGTTCCTTCACATGGGAAATTTGGTGCAAAATGTGGGAAAAATGGAAAATTAACTGGGTCATGAATAAGAGCATTAAGGATATCATCTGGCAATGGAATTTTCCTACTAAATGTCAAATCATCAAGAACCTGTGGTCTTTGATCCTCCTCATGATATGTTGGGGCATTTGGAAAGAAAGGAATAATAGGATATTTAGGGAAGATAAGTGTAATACTCAGGTAGTCTTTGAAAAAATATGCAGGGCTATAAAGGAGAACATCAACATTCCTCACAAGAATAATCAGCAATGGGCTATTATTGATATGAATGATATGGAAAAAGACATCCTTACTGAATGGAACCTAATTCATAAGGTCTATAGATCGGACAATAAGAAGAAGAGAGATAACATTGTTTGGAGGTTTCCTGATTATGACTGGATAAAGGTTAATTTTGATGGGGCGGCTAAAGGGAACCCTGGAAAGGCTGGTGGAGGAGGAGTTATTAGAAATGCTCAAGGAATTTGCATTGTTTCTTTTGCTTCCTCTTTTGGAACCCAAATTAACCATGTGGTTGAAGCTATGGCCATGCTAAAGAACCTCTAGTTAGCTCAGGAATTCAAATTTAAAAAAATTTGGCTCGAAGGGGACTGTTTAAATATAATACAAGCCCTTAAAGCTATTAGTTCTATTTCCTAGAATATTGCCAATATTATTAAAAATGCTAAAGATATTCTAATTAACTATGTTAGCATTATTATAACCCACACCTTTAGAGAGGGCAATAAGGTAGTGGATATCCTTGCCAATGAAGGGGTCAAATTGGAGAAGGGCATCAAATAAATAGGGGAAAATCACATCAAACGGGAGATTAAGGAACAATTATACTTTGATCGCCTTAATGGATCAAGCTAATATCATGATTGATTTATGGGGAATGAGTACCAATGACAGATTTTGGGGGCCGATGAACTACCAGATGATGGGTGTTTCTCGGCATCATAAGCAAGATCATTTGTGTGTGAAAGGTAATAGTAATAATAAACGGGTTTGTATGAACATGAGTAGCAATCTAAAAAATGTGAAAGAGTCTTTACAAGGGGAAACCAGAAATTCAGAGCTTTACCCGTGGATTAAGATTTGCAGCAGAGCTTTACAAGGGGAAACCAAAAATTCAGAGCTTTACTTGGAAAGCAGAATGGGAGGCAACCTTAACAGGAATGAGCCTTCATGTTGTGAGAACTGGAAGAGCGAAAGAAAGGTGTGGAGAAGGCTCCATAGACACAGTTTCACTGATTATATGGAGAATCTCCATGGTAGTAGAAACTCTGTGTCTCACGGTTTCGCTAAAAGTTGGAGCAATAATAGGGCTACCCTGTTTGGGGAAATTTGGCAAATCGATGAAAATTTGATCTCGGAGGTCACGGGACTCAAGATGGAGGGAACAAAATTCTATAGGGACAGAAAGTATGCCGCTAAGGCCTTCAAAATTTTTCTGAAGATGGAGGATGAGAAGGGTAACTTGGCAAAGAAGGACAACATATCATACTACACCCCCCAACAGGTAAAACCTTTCTGGCAAAAAGTTCTTAGGGCTTTAATGGAATATTTGACTGTGGATGGCAGGTTTACAAAAATTTACAACTATCATTTCGCCATCCTGAACCACTTTCGCCATGGGGCTAAAATATCTTTACCCTTCTATTTAGCCTCCTCTCTAAATGAGAGCCTGGACGACCATGCCAAAAAGCCCATCTCCTATCCTCTAGCGCACTAGGGACTCATTCTGCTGATTTATGAATATATTAAGGATAAGACTAGGGCTACCAAGGATGATCCTTTGATCATCAATGCTCAGATATCTGAGAAATGCATAGACTCTGATTCGATTGGGAAGCCCAGCACCCCTACCGATAAAAAAAGGAATGTTGAAACCAAGAAGGATGAAAAGGATGTGCATTTTGATGAAGAAGAGGGAAAGGATAAGGAAACTTATTCTAAAATGGAGCTTAACAAGGAGGAGAATTATGGGGAAGGAGAGGAAGGGGGAAATTCTAAGAATCGTCACCCCAACCCTAAGGGCTCAGAAAGTGAGAAAGAGGCTCTGAAGCCTAAGGAAGGTGAAAACCCTAATGTGGAGGAGACTGAACAGAGCAAGGACTCTGTGGATACCATTCTGGACACTGCCCGCAATTGCACCCTTGAATTCTTCAATTTTCAGAAGTGGGTGGTTGAAAACATCACCAGCATGCAGGGTAAACAAAGGGAGCTGGAAGTTAAGATCAACAAGCTAATCAAGATGTCTGACTCTGGGAAATAGAACAAGGAGACAGAAAATAGTGAAGCGGAGGAGGAAATGGAAATGGAAGACTGGCTGGAGAAGTATTTGATAAAAGGTGACCTAAAACATTTGGAGGACACCATTAAAATCATGAAGGAATGGGTGGAGGAGTATAAGGACAATGTCAACACCTGGATGGCCTGAAACGAGAAAGCCTTGAAAAGCCTTATGAACCACAGCCTCCAGGTTCTTAAAGTCTCCTCCTAGAATATGAATGCGCTGGTGAATCATCTGGAAAAGAAAAACCAGGAGAAGAACCTGGTAATTATTGAAGATGCTCCTACTTCCAACCTAAGCCACTAGACCCCTAGGCGCAGAATGAGGCAGACTATGGCTAAGAAGGACACGAAAAATGAAAGAGAGTCAGATTGCTCAGGAAAACACCAACTTGAGGGAAGCGGCCAAGGCAATGATGCTCTTGGTGCAGAATGCAGAAGAAACCATGAAGAGTTTTTAAATTTCTTGTTATGCTGGGCTTGGGGTCAATTTCTTGTTGTCCTTTTCTCCGTTGCTGGTTTTTTTGCTGGTCTTTTGCAGCAGTTGTGTTTTGTTTCTTTCCTGAATATCTTTCGTATGTAAATGGGTTTTGGGTCCCTTAAAACCTGTTTTTACTTAATCAAAAACATGGTATCTTATTTTGGCTTCATTTTTTGGTTCAATGGCGTATTACCAGGCACTTCATAGACACTACACTGGCATCGACACCGACATGATAGAAGGATTTCTTTGGTTACTGATAATGCAGGCTGACATGGTTAAGAATAAGGTTATTGGCATTGGAGGCTGACATCTCTTGGATCCAACATCAGAAATTTATTTTGATATTCATGTATTTATGTTATCTAGCCAACATGTAATTTCATATTGTAATTATCTTTCTAGTGTCTATGAAGTGCCTGTCGGTACACAATTGAACCAAAACATGAAGCCGTAACAAGATACCATGTTGCCATCAATGACAACATAGTGAAACCAACCAATTGAGTGTCAATTGCCAACAAGGTAAAGAATGGATATATAGTTCCATCCACTCCTACTAATCCTGATGCTAAACGAGAATATGAGGAAAATACAAAGGCTAATAACTTAATCTTAAGTGGCCTATCTGATATAGAGTTTGTCAAAGTCATGCACTGCACTTCAACAAAAGATACTTGGGACAAGCTACAAAAAATCTATGAAGGTAATATCAAAGTAGAGGCCAAACTGCAAAATCTCAGAGGTCATTTTGAAGGACTAAAAATGAAGGAAGAAAAGAAAATAGTTGAATACATTTAAAGAGTAGATGAAATTGTAAATACTATAAGAGGACTCAAAGAGGAAGTCGAAGATGAATTCAATGTCAAAAAGGTACTCAGATCTCTCAATCCAAAGTATGACACCAAAGTCTCTACCATTGAAGAAGCTAAATATTTGACCACCTTCTCTATGGATGAACTATTTCTCTTTGTTTCAGCCTATGAGATGAGAACAAAAAGTGGAGAACAGTCAAAGAGAGATACAACATTCAACATAACCAAGAAAGGAAAAGGAGAATTTTGTTATGAAGAAGAAGATGACTCTGATGTTGTTGTAGCTAACTTTTTGAGAAAACTCAAAAAGGGATTAGGCAAGTATCCCTTCAAATGCTTCAACTGTGACAAAATAGGACAATTTTCTTCTAAGTACCCCTATGGTAAGAAAGATGGAGATGAGAAGCAAAACAACAAATCCTTTGGCAAGGATAAAATGAAGAAAACCTACAAGCCAAGGAGAATAAGATTTGGGAATAAAAAAGTATCTACACCTTTGAAGATGATGCCACGAATGAAGAGAGTATTTCTGATGATGATTGCAGTGAAGAAGAAAGAGAAGTTAATATTTTATGGCATGAGGAGAATTAGATGATGAATAAGTTGCTAGTGATGAAGAGAAAGGAGATCAAGCCAAAGTAGACCTAGAAGGTAAATTTGTGAGTGCTTTAGAATAACTTAAAAATGTGAGAAAAGAATACAAAAAATATAGGTTTGTTGTTGCTAAAGAACAAGAGTTGCTAAACAAATATCTTGAGGAGTCAAACACAACATTTTTTGACTTGAGAATCTAGTTGGAAGAATAAAAAAGGATGTATGAAGTAAAAAAATCAGATTTAGAGGAGAAGGAAAAGGAGTGTCAAAAGATGGAGGAAGAAATTATAAATCTTAGAAAGGAACTTGAGAAGTGTAAAGATGAACTCAAGATGAGAACAAAGTATGATTGCAGCACTGAGGCATTAGACAAAACCACTGAGAAAGAAGAAGCACACCAAGGACATTAATGGTATTGGATTTGAAGTAGGGTAATATTATAATCATGAAGATTCACTTAGAAAGGAGATACACTTCATTTCCTCAAGTGAAAGTGAAGTCAAATAAGCATTCACAGTTAGCAAGCCCATTGAAAAGAAGACATATGTTGTTGCAACAAAGAATCGGTCAAAGAATCAACATGCTAATCCTAAAAGAAAATCCAAGGTTGATGATGGAGGCTTTACAAAGGTCAAGGATACAAGAAGGAAGAACTCAAGAAGACAAAATTATGTTTCTCCAAGGAGACCAATGAGAAACAACTTCAATAATGATTGATATATACCTCAGTTCCATGGTTACTATTATAAATACAATACTTATGGTCATAGAATTATAGAATGTAGACTTATGTGTAGGTCCCCTCCTAGTTATGAAACTAGAAATCCTTTTGCTTCTCTTAGAGATGTAAATGTCATTTTTTATCATTGTAACAGTGTTGGTCATAGGAGTCATGAATGTAGGAGAAATGTATCTCAGTCCTACAGTAGATTTTCAAATTCATCATTAAATGTGAATGTAAAATATTATCATTGTCAAAAATTTGGACACATTGCAAAACACTATAAGCTTAGGACAACTAAGCAAAAGAAGACAATGCCAACATATGAACCAAATGGGATAACAAAAAAAAAGAAAGAGACCAAACAAGTTTGGGTAGAGAAATATAAAAACAAAAGTGAGTCAACTTTGATTGTACAATTTGCCTTACATGAAGAAAGGAAAAACTTGTGGGTAGTAGACAATAGTTTCCCCAATCACATGACTAGAGACAAGAAGAAATTTATTAAAATTGAAGATTGGAATGGTGGTTCAGTGAGGTTTGGAGACAATGCATCAATCAAAATCAAGGGAAAAGGTACATTGTACATTGATGGCAAATTAAAAGCCCATGTTGTTTATTCTATTCAAGGTCTGAAACATAATCTGCTAAGTGTGAGTCAAATGTGTGACAATAGACACAAATTCACTTTTGACTCCAAAGGATGTGAGATCAGAAAGGAAAGTAATGGACAACTTGTTGTTGAACGCAAAAAGAAAGATGACAATGTATATAACCTTAAGGAATGTTTTGAATCTCAATGCATGATGGGGAAAGTTGGTGAGAGCTAGTTGTTGCATAGGAGACTAGGTCACATAAACTTTGATAAACTTGTTAAGGTAAGTAAGGATATGTTAGGAACATTCCATAGATTATCAAACCTACCAATACCATTTGTGAAGAGTGTCAAAGAGGTAAGAAAAAAAAGGTCAACTTTAAGACAAAAGAGTATTCAACTACAGGGCCTCTTGAGATTATACATACTGATTTATGTGGGTCTACAATGACAAGAGCCCTAAATGGAGAAAAATACTTCATGTTGCTCATAGATGATTTCTTAAGGATGACATGGGTCAGCTTCTTGCAAGACAAGTCACAAGCCTTTGAGAGATTCAAGGTCTTCAAGAAATTGGTTGAGAATCAAAGTGGATACAACCTGAAGTGCTTAAGATCAAACCATGTAGGAGAATTCACATCAAATAAGTTTGAGGATTACTATGAGAGACATGGAATTAGAAGGCAATATTCAACCCCTAGGACACCACAACAAAATGGTGTTGTGGAGGAAGAATAAAACAGTCAAAGAGATGGCAAGAACAATGTTGAATGAAGCCAACCTACTTGATGTTTATTGGAAAGAGACAATCCATACTGTTGTATACATATTAAATAGGGTGCAACTAAGAGTAAATAGCATAATGACACCTTATGAATTATGGTATGATAGGAAACATTCAGTCAAGTACTTCAACGTGTTTGGTAGTAAATGTTTTATTAAAAGAGATGAAGATGGACTTGGAAGCTTTGATTCAAGATGTGATGAAGTTATCTTCTTAGGATACTCTACTGACATCAAGGTCTACAAGTGTTTTAACAGAAGGTTGAATAAAGTGGTTGAAAGTGTACATGTGAGAATTGATGAAGATATACATAAAGGTAAACAAACCACAATAAAAAAAATTGAAGAACCATGTGTTGAAGATGAAGAGAAATCTGAAAGTGAACAAGAAGAGGCTTCTAGAAAAGCTCCAAACAAATATGTGCAAAAGAATTACCATGAGGATCAGATTATAGGGAACAAGAATGATGGCATGCAAACAAGAAGAGAATGAATAATGAGCAAGTAAATTTTTGTCTCAAGACTAAGATCAAACCCAAGACATATGATGAAGCTATCAAGAGTGGAAAGTGGATAAGTACCACGGAAGAAGAGATTCAGTAGATTGAGAAGAACAAAACATGAGAATTAGTTCCTAGACCTGCTGACCAAAATGCCATTGGAACTAAATGGGTTTATAGGAACAAGATGAATAAAAAAGGAAAATTGATAAGGAATAAAGAAAGGCTTGTGTGAAAGGTATATGCTCAATTTGAAGGGATAGACTTTGAGGAGACATTTGCACCAGTTGCAAGACTAAAGAAATTAGAATGTTTTTGGCATTCTCAACCTATAAAGGATACAAAGTATATCAAATGATTATAAAATATGCATTCTTCAATAACAATATTGAAAAAGAGGTCTACATTGAGCAACCCAAAGGTTTCCAGCTTCCTGAGGATGATAAATTTGTATGCAAATTGAAAAAGGCACTATATGGTTTGAAACAGGCACCTAGGGCATGGTATTCTAGATTAGACAAGTACCTGCATCAACAAGGTTTCAGAAAGGGAAATGTTGATAGCAACTTATATATTAAGGTGGATGGTGATCACATGATCATAGTCGCTATATATGTAGGTGACAACATCTTTGGAGGAAATAAATATATCCTATCTAAGAAATTTGTTGATCAAATGCAATTTGAGTTTAAGATGTCCATTCTTAGAGAGTTATCATATTTTCTTGGTGTACAAATATCACATCAGAATAACGACATACTCATTTTCCAAATCAAGTATGCCAAAGACATGTTAAATAAGTTTTAAGTGGAGGACATAAAACTGGTTATTACACCTATGGTGACATGATGCAAGCTAAGTAAAGATGATGAGTCACCTAGTATAGATCAGACTTTGTATAGATCGATGAATGGAAGTTTGTTTTATCTCATACCCTAAAGGCCTAATATAGTTCAAGATATGTGTATGGTGGCAAGATTTCAAGTAGCTCCTAAGGAATCACATGTCAATGTTGTTAGGAGGATATGTTGGCAATTGACACCCATCTGGGTTATAGGTGTTGTCATTGATGGCAACACAATTCATGGTAGATCTAGCAATCATGGTAACTGACATTCAGGGAACCAACAGGCATGTAACCGACAAACTTGGAACTGGTATTCTAAGGTCGACATAGGAGATTGATCCAGAAAATGTGGAAGCGACAATGGTCATATAGTTTTATGTTCATATTTTGTCTGGGCCAACATGTCTCTTATCTTTTGGTATATGATTTTAAGCCGACATAAGGCATTTATGTTTATACATGTAAATGGGTATATAAGTTAGTCTGGTTCGGTCATTTTGGAAATACAAAAATATAGAGATGTGATATATTATGTGTGTTGGCATAATGGATGAATTCATTATGTGTTGCATTGATGTTTTGTCATTGATGTCAACACTAGCTATTATGGTTGGTTACCGGCAGGCAAGTTTTGGTTACCGGTAGAAGATCTAGTGTTACTGGTAGAAGAGACTATCTGTTGGACACTTCTGACATGTTTGGATCAGTGAAGTATATTTGATTTCATGTGTTATATGCTCCATGAGCATGTTTTGGTTAGTTGGTATTGGCTTGGTAATCGAATGCTATCATACACTCTGGTAAACCCTTACCGACACAAGTTTAAGGCTTTACCGGTAGCGCTTTCATTAAGGAATCATGACAGGATGCATACTTGGTGTTGGTACAGCTTCTTCATGGATTTTAGGATGCTGAAGATGTTCTTTGATAGATTATGCACCGATATCATGCTAACGTGTACTCTACACATCATCGAGATGTTTCGAGAGGATTTAGGAATATGTTATTGTTGTTTTGGTCTTAAGTCAACATGGCATATCATTGTAATATGGAATTACGTAATAATATTAATGTAATATCTTTTAATTGGCCGACCTAATCGGTTTAGGCCTTAGGGTTTATTTAAATAAGAGGTAGAAACTCTTTGTAAAGTATCATGGTTATTGGAAAGGTCATGGTTAAGGAATATAATGTGCGAATATTGAAATATCATTCAGGCAGAGGAGTTGATCGATCATTGGTGATCGAATTGGATTTAGAATAGGAGTTTAGTCCTCTGACATTGAGCTTAACCAGGATTGTAATTAGACATGGTAGATGTTATTTATGGTAGTTCACTCTATTGGATTGTTGTCCATTTATCTTGAGATGGTTGTAGCCTCTCTGTAGTCAGTGAAACTCTTTTGTAATGAGCAGTACACTCTAGGTAGTGTGCCTTCTTGCAAGTGTAGGCCCCTCATTGTAACACATACTTTCTGCAGAAGTATCATCTAACTATGGGTAGGCTTCCCATCATGGTTTTTCCCTTTCCAGGTTTTCCATGTACAAATAATGGTGTTATGTGGTATGGCTTGTTAATTGTTAAGTTGTATTGTTTATCGGTATTTGTTCCTATCGGCATTTGTATGTGTTTTACCGATACTTGATTTGTTTAAGGTTGTATTATGGATTAAAAGTTATAATCTATTAACAATTGATTAAACCCCCCCTCCCAGTTGTTCACCGGTTATCCTAACAATGTGATGTTATGCGAGTGAGATCTTGATCGACAGAATGTGAATGTAAACATCTTTAGTCGGTCTTGGGTATTTGTCTAGAGGATTGGAAAGCAATCTAAGTTACTAGTAAGGGAGGTTATAGTATAACTGGTATAGATAGTGCTTTAACTAGAACTCATCCAACATGTCAGATGCACATTCAAAGTTTATATTTTGTTTGTAATTCCATATTTTTTATTTGTAGTCAGTGAGGCTCCTTTGTGATGAGGAGTGTGCTCTAGGAAGTGCGTCTTCTTGCATGTGCATTCCCCTCTTTTAATATTTATTCAATTGGCCAGTGGATAGACATTGTGGGTCACCAATCCCATCGTGGTTTTTCCTCTTTGAGGTTTCCCATGTATAAATCTCAGTGTTATGGTCTTGATTCTTTGAGGTTTTACTATTACTTGATGTTACTTTCTTTTAATCATACCGATTAATAAGTGGATTTGTTAATAAGGTGAAAAATACTCTAACTGGTAGAACACTGATTCACCCCCCCTCTCAGTGTTCTTGGATCCCAACAACTGGTATTAGAGCCTGGTGCCTTGGAATAAGTCTAACAACTTGAGGAAGATCCAGAATCCAAAATCCATAGAGATAAGTATAGAGAAGGAACTTGAAGTTGTACTTGAAGACTATGATGTTGAAAGGTTGAAGAACTTGAAGTTGCAAGATGAGTTGAATTTTGCAAAGGAATTAATCCTTACCCTACAGGAGAGGTTATCATCTGCTCAAGCTAAAAGGAAGGAACTCTTAGAAAATCTGTATGATGAAGAGAAGAATGCCCTTAACAAATTATGTCAGAAGTTAATTCAAGAGAATGGTGTCATGAAGAATGAAATGCAAGCCATGACCATGAGGATGTCCAAGGAGATTGAAGATCGGAAGAAGAATGAAGAAAATATTGCTATATCTTTGAAAGACAGATCTAAGGAATGCATTAGGTTGGCGCATGAGATTAATGTGTTGAGAACTAAATTGGTGCAATCATAGAAAAATGAGAAAGAGTTGGAAACAATGGTGACAGTCCTAAGAAGTGATCTGGATCCTGCAAATGAATACAAAGAAAAGTTTAGGGTTAGTTCAACAAAGCTTGATGAATTAATGAAGGATGAAAAAGACACTAGAGGTCTTGGAATTGAGCATGGAGAAAGCTTTGGTACTATGCATAAGGAGAATCCACCAGACTATCAGAATCAGATATCATCGGTAAGAGAACCCAATGCACATAAATTTAATGGTAGATTCTTTGTTTGTAAAAATTTTAATCATAGAGAAAGTCAATGCAGGAATAGAAAAAATCAGAATAATAATACAGTTCCCGGTCAGTGTTCAAATTGTAAAAAGTATGGTCATAGGACACAATATTGTAGAATGAATATGAGATGTCATGCATGTGGAAATTTTGGACATATGGCTAATCAATGTAGTTCAAAGAATGATCAAGGACTCAACAAGGCAATTCAGAAGAACAATGTTACTTGCTATGTATGCAACAAAATAGGACACATTGCCAAATATTACAGAAGAAAGAATATACCGGAAAGAAATGAGACATCCAATGAGAAGAGAAGCAAACAGTTGATGAAATCCAGCAAGATCATGCTAAACAGTGGGTTAGGAAGTCTGAAGATCAATCGGCATAGGCAAATTCCCTTGTTACTCAACTAATAGAGAAGAATGTTCTTCCACTAGCAGGAAACACATCTAGTAACTAAGGCATTAGCCTTAGGGGGAGGAAAATTAATGACAAATTCTGCATTACCCCCGATAGTGGTCTAAAAGCTTATTTCAGATACTAGAGAAGTTAGTCTCAAGGATAACCGGCACTGAGATAATGGATTTGGAATCCGGTATGATATGCCGACATGCATTAATGTCAATAAGAAATTAGGGTTTTATAGAATAAAAGGGAAAATTTGCTTCATTCTGATCACACAAAACTCAGAGCGAAGTAGAGTGAGTTTAAGGCGATCAAGGTGATTAAGAGAATTTTCAAGAAATTTCTAGTAATTTCAGAGTGGATTTTTAAAGGTTTTCACTGGCATAGGTTGAGAGGTATTTTCTTTGTTTTCAAGCTATTTTTTTGAAGTTGAAATGGCTTATGGATCTTCTCTCACTCTAGAATATGTGGCTACCCCTTTTGTGGTGGACATTAAGGATCATGCACGTCTAGAATTCAAGCAATGCCCATAGATTGCAAAGTTTAATGACTCAATCGACACATTTTCTAGGGTTCCTAATTGAGTTCTCTATGTGGAAGATGTGAGAGCATATATTTACTATACTCTAGAGGATTTGTGATCATCTAAGATTAAGTCAATGTACTTGTCTACTTTGTTGAACAAGGATCGGTTGATCAAACTAGAATTTCAAATACGGAAGGATCAGGGTTTCACCGATATTCTGGAGATGCTTGAGTTAGAGGATGAGATGATTCGGTACGTACTGAGCTGAGTCCATGGTGAGTTCATGTGGCTTGACTGGCCCTACAAAATCACCAAGGAGGTGATTGATGCTATCACCAATTTACCCCAGGTCGGAAAAACATCAGGCAAGAGGAAGATTCCAAACAATGAAGTGAACAAGCTAACTAGTGCCGCCTTTGACAACTAGTCGATGCGGATTAGCTCCATCAGGGATAAAGTTATTCAATTTTCAAGCATGGTAATTGTTGGCAATATTACATTATATGGATATTGAGAAGGTTGTTGATGATTATGGACATAACTGATTAAAGATGTTTTACTATCTTGATATTATTATTTTGTCATTGATGTCAAGAAATTGATTTTCTAATTCAGTATGATGTTGCCATATCTTGAGAAGTATGATATGAAGATTATAAAGAAGTCGATTAAGACACAGGAAAGAATATGATGAATAAGGGGATAAGTTATTCAATGGGAAACTACTACCGAATTAGACAATGATGAGATCTTGATGTTTTAGATTGTTTTAAAATCATACATATGTTGTAAAATGTAAAGGTTAATACTATACTATATTATCAAGCAAAGAACCTAGTCGGTAAACCCTAAGGAACCTAGTCGGTAAACCCTAAGGTTATCGCAGTCGGTTAATGAAGACAGAATGTCTACCGAGTGAAGTTTAGTATTCACCGAGTTGTAACCGAGCTACAACAGAATGCATTAAATGTTTACATATGATATTTCATGAAAGAATTTGATGAGTTGGAGTGGATCAATGATTGGTAAGTCATGGAAGAAGTTTGTTAAACGAATATAAGGCAATGGAAAGTCGATAGGAAGATTTACAGCTCAGATTGAACCGCATTACCCTAACACAAGTTCCAAGGTGAATGTGCAAGTTCCAAGGTGGGGTAAAACATTTTCAGATCGAAAGATACAATGAACCTGGACAAGATTGAAGATCTAATGGCTATGATTGATCATGGGAAATTTGATCAAGGAGATTAAGCGGTTAGAAGATTGTTTATAAATAAGAAATTGTTGATAAACAATGCATGTGAGCAAGTGTATGCACAGGGATGCTACATAGTGATTACCGAGCATAGAAGCTTGAAGACTTGTTAGAATAACAAAGTATTGATGCCTAGCAGATAGACAAGATTAGTTCTATGTCTAGATTGTATTGAACAAATAGGAATCTGCTTTAGCATATTAGATGTGAAGTTGCAGATAGATTTTTATTACTGTTATTTTGTGAAAGTGACAAAAAATCTCTTAACTGAGTGGACTTAATAGTCTTATATGTAAATCCTCTAGCAAGGTGACATTCTGATTGAGTGTTTGAAATCCTTTGACAAGGTCACTTCTAATAAAGTGAAGATCCTAACAGATCTGAGGGAAATCCCTTAACCGGGTCACATCTAGCAATGTGTTTGTAATCTTTAACAGGATTTGCTTTTAACTGAGCATAATCTAGAAGAGTATATTTCTTAGTGGGTCCAAAATCCCACAGTGGTTTTTCCCTATTTGGGTTTCCACGTTAAATCTGGTGTTATGAGGTTTATATTGTTCATATGCTTTTGAGTTTGCATGTTTGACAGTGTTTGGTTATATGACTGATATATGTGTTATCGAGGTTGAATCTGATGTTATTATGGAAGATTAAGTTTGTATGATTCACCCCCCCCCCCCTCATCTTGTTGGCTATTGGATCTGTACTTATATTAAGTATCAGAACTATCAATTGGTATCAGATCTTTGGACTCTGAAAGGAAAGTTTAAAGGCACTTGAGTTAAAGATCCAAAGATGTATAAGAGGGATGCACCTAAGCTGAACAAGTCAAGTTTCTCTACATGGCAGAAAAGGATGAGGCTACATCTATCAAGAATTGGAGAATATGCTATATACTATTTGGAGAATGATTTTGTTGCACCGAGCACCTATCCATTGACTATGGAAGAGATAAAGGTGAAGCAAGAACATATTCAAGCAATGATTGAAATAACATCTGCATTGACCGATTCTGAGTTTAATGATCTAGAGGGCTGCAATGATGCAAAGGCAATGTGGACTAAGCTCATATCTGTATATGGAGGAGATGAACATGTTCAAAGAGCAAAAGTAGACAGTCTAAGAGGACAACTTGAATCTATGAGGATGAATGAAGGTGAGAACATAACCCAGTACAGTACAGGACTACAGGAGATTGTAAATCAAATCAAAGGAGCAGGAGGAACTATTGAAGAAAAGGATGTGACAAGTAAGTTGTTAAGAACCCTTCTACCTACCTATGCAATCCGAGTCTCTGCAATCAATGAATTGAGGTCTGTACCTAATATGCCAGTTTCCTTGGATGCTACTATTGGTAAGCTACATGCATTTGAGTTAAGTAATTTTGATTATAGTGGGTCATCGGTAAATAAAGTTGAATCTGCATTTAGTTATTTTCATTTGAATGAATCTAATGATTACAATGAAAGAAAGTATAAGTACTCTGAAGGAGATCACAGAGGAGCAAGTGAAAGATTTCGGAAGAACATGGAGGTGGTACACAAACTGTATGAAGAAATCAGAAAGCAAGAAGAGTTTGAAGCACTATTGGCCAAAAGGTTACCAAGAGGCAAAGGTAAGTATAAAGGAAAACTACCTTTGAAATGTTTCAATTGTGATAAGATTGGACATATGGCTTCTAACTGTCCCAAAAAAGAATCTACTAAGAAGAGAGATTACCGAGATGACATATAGAAAGATAACCATTACAGAGGACACCGAGACTTCAGAAGAAGAGATAGAAAGACATGCTTAATTGCTGATGAGGAATCTGACGATGATAAATCAGATGAGACTGATACTGAAGAAGTTGTTTATGTGGCTATCAAGGATGGATCAGATGAAGAAAGGTATGAAGAAAAATCCCTAATATCTCACATAAACACTAATTATTCTTGGATTATAGATAGTGGATGCTCACATCATATGACAGGAGATAAACACAAGTTTGTTATGTTAGAAGATTATGATGGAGGCTATGTTAGATTTGGTAATGATGCACCATATCCAGTAAGAGGTAAAGGATCCATAACACTTCTTGATATGCAAGATGCAATGATGTTTATTAGGTTGAAGGTTTGAAATACAATTTGTTGAGTGTAGCATGGCTAAACAACACAGGTTACCGAATAGAATTTCATAAAGGAATTGTCAAAGTTCATGACAAGAATGGAAAGCTAGCTCCTACCGGGACACAAACAAAAGGTAATACATTTCACCTTGACTCAACTCACAATAAGTGTTTGCATGCAAAGATTGATAATACTTGGTTATGGCATAAAAGGTTTTGTCATGTTAATTTTGATAATCTGATCAAAATAAGTAAGAAGCACCAAGTAAGAGGTCTACCAAGTCTTGAAAAACCTAAGAATGCTATGTGTCGAGGATGAAAGATGGGTAAGATGACAAGATCAAGCTTTACAAGCAAGTCCTACACTTCTAAGGGAATTTTAGATCTTGTGCACACTGATCTTTGTGGTCCTATGAAAGTTCAAAGTTATTATGGTGATAAGTATTTCATATTATTTGTGGATGACTATTCAAGGATGATGTCAGTAATGTTTTTAAAAGAAAAATCAGAAGCTTTTCAAATGTTTAAGTGGTACAAGGCTAGAGTTGAAAGTGAAACAGGAAGACAACTAAAATGTCTTAGATCAGATAGAGGAGGAGAGTTCACATCTGATGAGTTCAACCTATTTTGCAATGATCATGGTATTAAAAGACAAGTCTCTGCACCGAGAACTCCACAGCATAATGGAATAGCTGAAAGAAGAAATAGATCTATTATGGATTGTGCTAGAACACTGATGATTGAGAAGAAGGTTCCACAAACATTTTGGAGAGAAGCAATAAGCACAGCTGTTTACACCTTGAACCGAGTTCAATTGAAGAAAGGTACTTTGAAGACACCTTATGAAATCTGGTATGGCAAGAAACCTAATGTAAGTTATTTTAAGATCTTTGGAAGTAAATGCTATGTTCATAAAGATGATAGAAATGGCAAGTTTGATCAAAAAAGTGAAGAAGGAACATTTCTAGGATATTCTTCTAGAAGCAAAGCATTTAAATGTCTGATCAAATCATCTAACAAAATAGTAGAAAGTGCAAATGAGAAAATTGATGAATTTGCAGAAAGAACTAATGAAGGGAATTCCAAAGAACCAAAAGACTATGATAAATTTGTCTATGTGCAACCAAGAAGTCCTACCGAGATAACTGTTGGAGAAAATGAAGGAAATATCCAGTTACTGAGTGATGAAGAAGATCATACAGAGCCTACCGAGCCTGTATTAGCCAAGTATGTCAGAAGACACCATGCACCAATTCAGATTATAGGAAATAAGGATGATCCAGTGATGACAAGGAACAAACTGAGACAGAACACATGATTGATATCTGAATTTGAACTGAGAATAGTGAAAGAGGCATTTAACAGTGAAGATTGGATAAATGCTATGACAGAATAGATTGATCAAATCAAGAAGAATGACACATGGACACTGGTCCCAAGATTGAAGGAAAAAAATGTAATTGGTACAAAGTGGATCTTCAGAAACAAGCTAAATGAAAAAGGTGAGGTCATTCAGAACAAAGCAAGATTAGTTTGCAAAGGTTATGCCCAAGAAGAAGGAATTGATTATGGTGAGACTTTTGTACTTGTTGCTAGACTTGAAGGAGTAAGAACATTGTTGGCATATGCTGCTTTCAAAAACTTCAAGGTATATCAAATGGATGTCAAATCTGCATTTCTGAATGGAATATTAGAAGAAGAAGTTTTCATTGAACAACCTAAAGGATTTGTTGAAGACAATGATAAAGATTAGGTATGTAAATTGAACAAAGCTTTATATGGTCTGAAACAAGCACCTAGAGCATGGTATGAAAGATTGAACTCTTATTTGATTAAGATTGGTTTTATAAGGACAAGTGAGAACAACAACATGTAAATGAAGAATGATGAAAATGGAATACTAATCTCAACCATATTTGTTGATGATATTATATTTTGTGGAAATGACTCTTTATGCAAGAACTTTGGAAATGAAATGAGAAAAGAATTTGAGATGTCATTAATCAGTGAGATAAAGTATTTTATAGGTTTACAGATATTGCAAATGAAAAATGAGATTTTCATTACTCAATCCAAGTACATAAAGGAAATCTTGAAGAAATTTGGAATGGAGGATTCAAAACCAGTAAGTACTCCTATGACTACCAACTGTAAACTATCAAAGAATGATGAATCTGCATTTGTTGATGAGACACTTTACCGATCTATGATTGGAAAGTTGCAATATGTTGTTCACAGCAGGCCAGATATAGCACATGCAATAGGCATTGTTGCAAGATTCTCTGCAGATCCCAAGGACATACACATGATGGCAATCAAAAGAATTTTTAGATACTTAAAAGGCACTGAAGATTATGGCTTAGTATATCAGAAAGGAAATGATTTTGATTTAAAATTTTATACTGATGCTGATTGGGCAGGCAACATTGATGACAGGAAAAGCACAAGTGGAGGAGCTTTCTTCTTAGGATAAAAACTAGTGAGTTGGCTTAGCAAGAAACAAGGGTGTGTTTCTCAGTCAACAGCCGAAGCTGAATATGTTGCTGCAACACTAAATTGTACCAACATTGCATGGATCAAACAACTATTGGAAGGTATAAATGAGAAAGTTACCGAGCCAGTAACTATATTCTGTGACAATACTAATGCCATTAATATTTCAAAGAATCCTGTTATGCACTCTAAGACAAAGCACATATCTATCAAATATCATTATCTTAGAGAAGAAGCTCAAGAGAAAAAAGTGGTGTTGGAATATGCTAGCACAAAGGAGCAAATAGCAGATATCTTCACCAAGCCACTACCAAAGGACACTTTTGAATATCTCAGAAGTAAGTTAGGGGTCCTACCCCTATCTTCCATTCACTGACCGAGTTCGGTGAAAGCATCACTTCGATGACTCTATTGAATATCTTTTGAGGAGTTGATGTTGGAGTGATACACTTTAGAATGTTTTTCTGAAAGTGTACTGGAATTAATACTGGAATAATACAGAGAATGATACAAGGAATAGGAATTGAAGACAAATGCTCTGACCGAGACTCAGTTGATACACAACAGAAAATAACTTCTTACAGAAAAGAAATTATGTTTTAGTTCTTTTTCTTTTTGGCATTGTTGTCAAAGGGGGAGAAGACCTACCCAGGGGAGAAGACCTACCTAAGGGAGAGAAGACCTAAAGGGGAGAAGACCTACCAAGGGGGAGAAGACTAATATGTGGAAGAAGACTGAGAGAAGACTACAGATTGAATGGGGGAGAGCATTTCAAAATTTTAGAATCACAACAATCTGAATCTTTTAAAGGTCAAATCAATTGGTTTTTCCATCAATGCCAAAGGGGGAGATTGTTGGCAATATTACATTATAACGATATTGAGAAGGTTGTTGATGATTATGGACATAACTGATTAAAGATGTTTTACTATCTTGATATTATTATTTTATCATTGATGTCAAGAAATTGATTTTCTAATTCAGTATGATGTTGCCATATCTTGAGAAGTATGATATGAAGATTATAAAGAAGTCGGTAAAGACACAGGAAAGAATATGATGAATAAGGGGATAAGTTATTCAATGGGAAACTACTACCGAGTTAGACAATGATGAGATCTTGATGTTTTAGATTGTTTTAACATCATACATATGTTGTAAAATGTAAAGGTTAATACTATACTATGTTATCAAGCAAAGAACCTAGTCGATAAACCCTAAGGAACCTAGTCGGTAAACCCTAAGGTTATCGTAGTCAGTTAATGAAGACAGAATGTCTATCGAGTGAAGTTTCGTATCCACCAAGTTGTAACCGAGCTACAACAGAATGCATTAAATGTTTACATATGATATTTAATGAAAGAAGCTGATGAGCTGGAGCGGATCAATGATTGGTAAGTCGTGGAAGAAGTTTGTTAAACGAATCTAAGGCAATGGAAAGTCGGCAGGAAGATCTATAGCTCAGATTGAACCGCATTACCCTAACACAAGTTCCAAGGTGGGGTAAAACGTTTTCAGATCGAAAGATACAATGAACTTGGACAAGATTGAAGATCTAATGGCTATGATTGATCATGGGAAATGTGATCAAGGAGATTAAGTGGTTAGAAGATTGTTTATAAATAGGAAACTGTTGATAAACAATGCATGCAGACAAGTGTATGCATAGGGATGCTACATAGTGATTACTGAGCACAGAAGCTTGAAGACCTGTTAGAATAACAGAGTATTGATGCCTAGCAGATAGACAAGATTAGTTCTATGTCTAGATTGTATTGAACAAATAGGAATCTGCTTTAGCATATTAGATGTGAAGTTGCAGATAGATTTTTATTACTGTTATTTTGTGAAAGTGACAGAAAATCTCTTAACCGAGTGGACTTAACAATCTTATATGTAAATCCTCTAGCAAGGTGACATTCTGATTAAGTGTTTGAAATCCTTTGACAAGGTCACTTCTAATAAAGTGAAGATCCTAACAGATCTGAGGGAAATCCCTTAATCGGGTCACATCTAGCAATGTGTTTGTAATCTTTAACAGGATTTGCTTTTAACCGAGCATACCCTAGAAGAGTATATTTCTTAGTGGGTCCAAAATCCCATAGTGGTTTTTCCCTATTTGGGTTTCCATGTTAAATCTGGTGTTATGAGGTTTATATTGTTCATATGCTTTTGAGTTTGCATGTTTGATAGTGTTTGGTTATATGACTGATATATGCGTTACCAAGGTTGAATCTGATGTTATTATGGAAGATTAAGTTTGTATGATTCACCCCCCCCTCTCATCTTGTTGGCTATTGGATCTGTACTTATATTAAGTATTAGAACTATCAATAATCAGATACAAGGTAACTCAATCCAACTAGTTTAACTCTTTTTCTAGTTAATGTATCTATTGTGCACACGAGATGGTCAAAGAAAATTTCAAATATGATCTATGTCAATGGATGTATGATGAATTGATTTTGAATTTGGGAAAGATTAAGGGAGAAAAGAAAGGTACATTCCAATATGGAAATCTAATTGTTTGTTTAATGTGTTTCTTTCTAAATGAGATACTAGGATCTGGTAAGAGGCAATGGGCCTTTGATATACCAGTGGGAAAATAGATTGAGGATACCTTGAGGAATTTGGAACCAAAAAAAGACTCCATTATGTGGGGTTATTTCAAATCATTTGAAAGAAATGAAGAAGAGGGAAAGGATTCCTAAGCATATAGTTGATAAATACTCTATCGATATATGCTTCATGGTCAAAAAGGATGAAACTTTAATGGAGGCAGTGCAACTTAGAACAATCTGGGTTAATGTTTTGGGCTATGAGGTTGATGCACAGATCTTGGACCTTTATGCCAAGATGATTATAGATACCCTCGTTGATGAGAAGGAGAAATTTTTTGGAACAAAAAAGAGGAAGGAATCTGAAGTGAAAATAGGTTTCAGCAAGAAGAAAAGGGAAGGACAAATAAACAAGGTTGGACAGGCTGTCCAGAAGATGTCCTCTGAGATTAAATAAATCATTGGTTTAGCAAAGACATCTCCTGTAGTTGTACAGGCTTCTCCAGAAGTAGGAACTGACAAAGGTATAATGAAGAGGAAGAAATTGGAGACATTCATTGCCCCTATTGAATCTAGTTCTGAGACTGAGGATGAACCCCCAAAGATTCCTAATATTTATATGAGAATTCAGAGGAAGAAGCCAGAGGAAGGGAAGCTACAGAAAACCAAAGTCACTCCTCTGGAAGCTTAGAAGAAAATTTTGAAGGAAAGGAAGGCTACTGAGAAAAGAAAACTGGTCAAGGAGTCTGCTCCCACCCCCGGTATGAAGAAGAAATCAGATCTAGATACATCTCTTGAATCTGGTAAAAGTATTAAGTTTATTTGTCCTCATTTTGTTGCTGAATTAATTGATCAAATTACAAAGGATGGTATTTTGAGTAATGTACAACATTATTATGTCAATTTGGATGATAAAGAGCAAAAGGAGATAGAGGAAGTAGTTTTGTTATACCTAGATATATATAAGAAAGCTTTTCTTGAAATTAAGAAGCAAATACCAGCATATTTATATAATAAGTTAGATGCTAGGAGGTTATCTACTACTGAGGAAGATAAACACATAAAGGTTTAGGAATTGTTAACTATTTGTGGTGCAATTACTGGAGATGAGATGCACCAAAAACAATTTTTTGGAGTAGACACTGATATATAAGTCTTATAGTAGGCAGAGTGAATGAGATCATCAAGGAAACCCATGAGGCATGGGTTAAATTCTTTATTGATAAACCGGGTTTCTTAACATCATCGAATACTCCTCCTAAGTCTGACATTCTAGACATCCTAGTTGATGCTAAGGGTAAAGGTATACTGGGTGAAGATCCATAGGTTTTGAAACAAAAAATAACTAGAGACATTCCTCTGTAGTAACACATTTACAGGTTGTAAATTGTCTAAACAGGATGATTCACCCTTTGTAGATGAAAAAAAATATAGGTCCATCATTGGTAAGTTGCATTATGTTGTTCACAATAGACTAGATATTGCACATGTTGTTGGATTGGTTGCTAGATTTTAGAAAGATCCCAAGGACACTCACTTGGTAGTGGTGAAAAGGATATTCAGATATCTGAAAGGCACAATGGATTATGGATTATGGTATCCTTATAAAGATTACTTTTCTTTGAAAGTGTTTACTAATGCAGATTGGGCAGGCAATGTTGATGACTGGAAAAGCACTATCAATGGAGCTTTTCTTCTTAGAGGTAGATTGGTTGCTTGGACAAGTAAAAATAAAACATGTGTATCACAGTCAACTACTGAAACAGAATATGTTGCAACATCTATGAATTGTACATGGGCAATATGGATGAGACATGTGTTGGAAGGTTTGAAGAAAGATATGTCTCAACCAATGATTATTTATTGTGACAATACTAGTGCTATTAATATTTCAAAAAATCTTGTGTTACATGCAAGGACAAAGCATATAGAATTGAAATATCACTTTCTAAGGGAAAGAGTACAAGAGAAGCAAGTCGGAATGGAATATGTGACAAGAAAAGAGCAGTTAGCAGACATCTTCACTAAACCTTTGTTGAAGACAACCTTTGAGTACCTCAGAGGTAAATTAGGGGCCAGACCCCTACATAAGATCAACTAAGATGCATGAGATGCATCAATCCAATGGGCTTAATGAATATTTTTCACTGTGGATTGATGAAATGTTGGCTACTCAGCAAGGGGAGCAACTTAGATGAGATTTGCAGAGATGTTGGAGATAGTAGCAGCAATTATGAAGACCAGAGATGCATTTGCACCTTTGGCATTTCTGTCAAAGGGGCAGAAGAACTATAAGAGAAAGGGGGAGAAGAACTGTAAGAGAAAGGTGGAGAAGTAATATGCTCTGGAGGAGAAGAATTAGAGTAGGTGAAGTAGTGCAACCAAAAGATGAGGTGCAGTAGAAGAAGAGTGAGTGAAGGCATCAGAGAAGTTCATAGTTGATAGTTGAATATGTTGGTTTTTCCATCAATGCCAAAGGGGATTTTTGGCATGATTGGCATATCTGATGCTAATGGAGAATGTTGATGAAACGGTAAAGAACTGTTGACAATGATATAGTGATGAAGAGATTGATATTATTGGCTTAATGACTTTGATCAGTTATTTGTGTTGTCATTGATGAAAAACTATGTGGCAACTATGTTTTTCATGTTTATTTTGTCATCTAAGTCTTTTTGGTCTACTGAAAATGCCTTACCGGTAATGAAGATAGTGAACTGGGAATTGGGACCTTAACCAGTAAATGCGGAAATGTTTTGATTGGTGATGAGTCAAGTGTTGAGGTTTGGAATATGTATTTGTATCATTGTAATGTATCTTTGACTGGAATCGCCTCATGCTTTGATTATCAGAAATTATGTTTTTTACTTCTATTGTATTTCTGTAGGGTTTAAGAACTGGTATTCAATTCTTATAACCGATAATGATTTTGAGTTTGGTGGTGTATTACATTATGTTTATAAGCTGGTGATGACGTGGTTGAAACCACTTCAAGTTCTTGAATGATGTTTTTGGCACGATATATTTCGGTGGAATGAGCGAAGGGTTTGAAAGTGTATTAGATCGAGGTGGGATGATCATTCAATGATTGTAATTGATTTGTAATTGATTGTAATGATCCATTTGATGATCTGTAATGAGTTGTATAGATCTGTGATGATCTATGTTGTAAATTCATTTGAATTTTGATGTATCTAGGGTTTCATAACTAACTAAGTTGTAAAGGTTATTTAGGTTGGTATAGTTGATGTTTGGTGTGTCGGTGAATTGATGAAAGACTATAAAGCCGAACCAGTATGGTGTATTTGCAAGAGTGTAGCAGATTGGAGCTAAATTAATATGAACAAGAAAGCAATTAGTTCTATTTCCAAATCATTCATCTATTGTTCCCTAATAATTGCAGCAGTCAAAATCCCTTAATCAGGTAGGTTATAACAAGCCTTAAATTATAAATTCCTTAACCGAGTAGCTCAACATCTGAGTCTCAAATCCTCTTGTGAGGTTTCTTCTAAGAGGGAAAATCTCCTAACAAGGCTCATCATAACAATCCCTTAACCAGGTTACTCCTAATAGGGTCTTCTCCTAATAGGGAATCATTGTAAGCTCCTAACTGGGCTAGGCTCCTAATAGGGTGCATTCCGAAAGAGTGCACATTTTCTGTGGGTACCAATTCTCACTGTCATTTTTCCCTATTTGGGTTTCCACGTGAAAATTTTGATGTTCATCTGGTGAATTTTTTTTGATGTGTTTATTTGATTCTTTTAGTTTATGCATGTTGATGAACACTTAATGAGCAGTTCTGGTAAATCAGTTTAACAGTTGGATATCAGTGATTATCGGTAATGGTAAATAGTTTATTACTAGTTTGTGATTGATTTGGTGAAGTTTTATTAGTTTAAGTTTAAGTTGAGAATTGTTGTTAATACTAATTCACCCCCACCTCTCAGTATTAACCAAATTCTCTCAGATTAACAATTGGTATCAGAGAATTAGGTCCTCTATGTGCAAAATCTTAACAACTTGAGGAAAAGGTCTTGAGAAGGATGATGAAGAAGGAGGGTCCCAAGTTTACCAAGGACAACTACTAGATATGGAGTGATCAGATGAAGATATATATCAAAGGAATGGGTTCTTCATTCTGGAATCACGTGACAAACAAGTACATGGATCCTACTACCAATCCCCTGATACTTGATGATCTTAAAGAGCAACAAGAAAACATCCAGGCAATTGAAGCAATTGTAAGTACTTTGTCTGACTCTAAGTATATATATGTTCATGGATTAGATACTGCATTTGAAGTATGGGATAAATTAGGTTTGATTTATGGAGGTGATGAACATGTACAAAGGGATAAGGAATAAAGTCTTAGAGGTAAATTTGATGATAGGAGAATGGTTGATGGTGAGAATATAGCACAATATGGACAAAGGATTAAGAAAGTTGTAGGTGGTACTAAGAGTGCTGGAGGTAAAGTTGAAGAGGATATTGTTGTTAGTAAGATTCTTAGAACTCTCTTACCACAATATGCTATTAGGGTATCTGCAATATAAGAGTTGAGAGGTATTTCTAAAGATAAAGTTATTGTTGATTCCCTTATTGGTAAATTGACTACATTTGAATTAAACAACTTTGATAATAGTGTTTCTAAGCCATCTGAATCTTCTTTTAAGGATTTTGTAACCGGTACATCTATGAAGAAAGGAAAGGATATTTGTCATAATCATGACTACAGGTCTAGTCATGTTGGTAGTAGAGGAGATGGTGATGATGAAGATCATATGTTGGAACTTGAGGCACTATTGGCTAAAAGATTTCCTAGAGGCACCGATAAGTACAAAGGTATACTTCCTCTGAAGTGTTTTTCCTGCAATAAAATTGGACACATTGCTTCAAATTGTCCTAATGGTGATAAAAAGGAAAAGTTTGGGAAATTTAAAGGAAAATGAAAGAAACATTGCTATATTGTAATGGATGAAGCTATGACAGATGAGGAATCCGAGGAAGAGGACAATGAGTAAATTGTCTTTGTTGCTGTGAAGGAAGATTTGACTGATGAAAAAGCTTTGGTATCGCACATGGATAGTAGTGATGAATGGATAATAGATAGTGGTTTCTCACACCACATGACTAGTGATAGAAACAAGTTCTTATCCCTTGAAGAATTTGATGGCGGTGTGGTAAGTTTTAGTAACAACTCACCCTGCATGGTTAAAGGTAAAGGATCTATTTGATTGAATGGAAAAAGTAATGCAGATGATGTATTTTAGATGTATTGATTAAAAAATAACTTACTGAGTGTTGGAAAATTAAATGATAAAGGACATCTTCTTGAATTTAAGAGTGGAGTGTGCAGGATCCTTGGAAATAAATGAGCATTGATTGCTACTAGAAAGAAGATTAGAGGCAATTTTTTCATCTAAATACCAATCTAAATAGTTGTTTGGTGGCTAAGGTTGAAGACAACTGGTTATGGCACAAGAGGTTTTGTCATGTGAACTTTGACAATTTGATAAAGGTTAGCATACCAAGTATTGTGAGAGGTATGCCCCAGCTTGTGAAACCATACAATGTGTTGTGTAATGATTGTCAGATGGATAAGATGACTTATGCATCTTTTTTTAGGATAATTGGTGAACAACTAAGAGGGGGGGGGAGGGGGGTGAATCAGTTGTTAATAGATTATTTCAATTAAACCACTTTATAACCTTTAACTGGATCACATAAATATTAAGTACTGGAATAGCAGAAATAGATACCGGTAAACAATACAACTTAACAATAAAATGGATAATCAACACAATGCAACCATACCACATAACACCATGATTTGTATGTGGAAAACCCAAAAAGGGAAAAACCACGGTGGGAAGCCTACCCACAATCAGATGACACTTCTGTAGAAAGTATGTGATACAATGAGGGGTCTGCACATGCAGGAAGGCACACTACCTAGAGTGTACTACTCATTATAAAAGAGTCTCACTAACTACAAAGAGGTTATAACCACCTCAAGATAAATGGATAACAATTCAGAATAATGAACTTCCAGAGATAGCATCTACCATGCCCGATTCCAGTCTCGGTTAAGCTCAATACCAGAGGCCTTTGACCTCTTCCTTACTCCCAATTCGATCACCTATGATCGACCAAATCTCCTTTGCATATGATATTACATTCCAGGACCACAAACATATGTTCTACAATGAGATCTTGCATCAATTTATACCAACCTTAAGGCCTAAACCAATTAGGTCGGCCACCTAAAAGATATTACAATAAGATCATTACATACATCAATATTACAATGATATGCCATGTTGGCTTAAGACCAAAACAACAATAACGAATCCATAAATCATCCTGGTAACGTGTAGAGAACATGTTAACATGATACTAGTCCATAACCTAGATAGGCACTAGACCTAATCTGGGTCCACCACGCCAAAGCAATGTCTTCAATCAATTGAGACACAATAAAACAACATATTCAACATCCGAAAATCCATCTAGAAGCCACACCAACACCACTTATTCATCCTGTCAATATTTCTCAGTGAAAACTCTGTCGGTAAGGGTTTACAAGAGTGTATGATACCATCTAATTACCAAATCAATACCAACTGACCAAAACATGCTCTAGAAGCATGTAACACATAAATTCAATCATACTTCATTGATCCAAACATGTTGGAAGTGTCCAACAAATAGTCTCTTATGTCAGTAACACTAGATCTTCTACCAGTAACCAAAACCTATCTGTCGGTAACTAAAACCATAACAACTTGTGTTGACATCAATGACAAAATATCAATGTAACACATAATCAATTCATCCATAATGCCAACAATCTCCCCCTTTGGCATTGATGGCAACACTAGATGTTAAAAACATCTAAGTACCAAGAAATGCCAAACAAGTCTCCCCCTGTGAAAGATAACCAACAATCTCTTGAATATCAATAGCTCTCCCCCTGTGAATAGTATCTTTGTAAAGTTTTGAATTTATTTTTCACATCACTATCTCTCCCCCTTTTACATCAATGCCAAAAATCTGACAAAAATATCAAAGCAAGAATATAAACCTCTGAATCTCAAAGTTGACTACTCCCCCTGAGTAGTAGCACCACTCATCAGTGTCGGAATGAATAGTATCTCTGATAATGCATTTCGAACTGATGACAAACTACATCAATCAAGTCTTTGTTGGAGGGGCAAAAACCCCTAACCTATCTCTCAAATACTCAAATGATTCCTTAGACAACAGTTTAGTGAATATATCTGCAATCTGCTCTTTAGTGTTCACATAAACCAATTTGACTTCCTTTCCTTCTACCTTGTCCTTCAAAAAGTTATATTTTATTTATATATGCCTAGTCTTAGAGTGAAATACCAGATTCTTAGACTTTTCAATAGCCACAAAGTTATCATAGTAGATAACTACCGGTTCACTACAATTTAGCTTGATATCCTTTAACATTTACTTCGTCCACAAGAATTGAGTGCAAGAAGTTGCTGCTACAACATACTCAGCTTCTGCAGTAGATAAAGAAATGAATGATTGTTTTTTGTTGATCCATGAAACCAATTTCTTTCCAAGAAAGAAAGCTCCACTAGATGTACTTTTCCTATCATCAGCATCTCCTGCCCAATCTGAATCTGTATATGCACATAAAGTGAAATCATCATCTCTAGAATACCATAAGCCATATTCTATTGTTCCTTGCAAATACCAGAATATCCTCTTTCTGTTGTTCCTTTCAAATACCGGAATATCATGATTTTCTTTAGGATTACTTTGATATCTTGAAACAATACTTACTGCATTCATAATATCCGGTCTAGTCTGAGTTAGATATAACAAGCCACCAATCATAGATTTATACCTTGTCTAATTTATTGGTATAGATGTATCTTTGATATATAATTTCTCACTTGTCACCATAGGAGTACTTACCAGTTTGGAATTATCCATACCAAATTTCTTCAACAATTCCCTTAGATACTTAGTTTGATAAATAAATATACCTTTGTTAGTTTGAGTAATTTGCAAACCTAAGAAAAATCTCATCTCACCAATCATGGACATTTGAAATTCATTCTTCATATTATTAGAAAATTCCATGCATAATTTATCTTCACCTCCAAAAATGATATCATCAACAAATACTTCAATAATCAGAATATCATCATCAATGATCTTATAATACAAATTACTATCAACACCTGCCTTTAGTAAAACCAAGCTTCGAACGATATTTATCCAACCTTGCATACCAAGCTCTAGGAGCTTGTTTCAATCCATATAAAGCTTTCTTCAATATGCAAACCATATCTTTATCATCTATCAGTGAGAAACCATTAGGTTTCTCACTGTATACTTCTTCCTCAAGTTCACCATTTAAAAATGCACATTTCACATCCATTTGATAAACCTTATAGTTCTTATAAGCTACATAGGCAAAAAATAGTCTAACAACTTCAATTGTAGCTACAGGTGCAAATTTATCATCATAATCAATTCCTTCCATTTGAGATTACAACTTGACCATCCTCATTCAATTTATTCCTAAAAACCCATTTAGTTCCAATAACATTCTTATTTTTAGGCCGAGGAACTAAAGTCCAAGTCTCCTTCTTTTCTATCTAATCTAATTCATCTTCCATAGCCTTTAACCAATGTTTATCTTTACAAGATTCAATATCAAATGTCGGTTAAATTTGAGAAATAAGACATACCTCTTCATTTCCTAGACTTATTCTTGTCATAACTCCTTGTTCCTATCTCCAATGAAGAATGATTTAATCTTACATACCTTGGTGTCTTCTGAACTTCAAGTTCACTACTCTGACCATTAGTCACAGTTGAATTTTTTGATTGTGCAAGTGTAACTGCCTCAATTTCCTATACCGGTTGAGGCATTGTCGGTTAAGTTATGATCATTTTCACTATCAGTTCCCTGTCATATGATATAGATTGATTTTTGTATTGCTCATCCACTTTCACATTAGTGCTCTCCACAATTTTATGCAATATTTTTTTAGAACATCTATATGCTTTTCTTTGAATTGAATAACCAAGAAATATCCCTTCATCACATCTAGGATCAAACTTCCCAATTGAATCATCCCTTTTGATATAGCATTTACTTCTAAAAATTCTGAAATATTTAACAGTTGGTATGTCCAAACCATAATTCATAAGGGGTCTTACCGGTTTCACCTTTGATGTGAACTCTATTGAATGTGTAGACTATTTTACTCACTTCTTATCCCTAATAGATGTGAGGCAATTTGGCTTCCATCATCATAGTTCTTGCTGCATCCAAAATGGTTCTATTCTTCCTCTCCACTACTCCATTTTACTGAGGAGTCTGAGGTATAGATAACTATCTCCTAATTCCATTTATCTCACAATAACTATAAAATTCATGACAAGTGAACTCATCGCCTTGCTCTGATCTTAGACATTTGATTTTCAATCTAGTTTTTGTTTCAACCTTTGCTTTAAAGATCTTGAATTTCTCAAAGGCTTCAGACTTATCCCTAAGAAAAGTCACCCGCGTCATTCTATAGTAATCATTAATTACTAGCATAAAATACCTATCACCTTGAAAGATTCTAGTCCTTGCTAGACAACATAAGTCAATGTGAATTAAATCAAGCACATCATTAGATTTAGCATGTATGCTCTTAAAAGAAGTTCTAACTTGCTTTCCAAATTGGCATTCCTTACTTACCAGATTATGAGGCTTCATAATCTTAGGTATATCTCTAACTGCCTTAGTTGAACTAATCTTAACAATACAATCAACATTAACATGACACGACCTTTTATGCCATAGCCAACTCTCATCAATATGAGCAATCAAACATGTCTTATTACCAGTATTCAAGTGAAAGATATTACCTCCAGTTTGAGTACCGGTTGCAATCTCCAAACTAGTTTTGTTAATGATTTTGCATTTTCTCTGTAAATTGAAGTTGGAAACTCTTTTCCACCAATTGACCAACACTCAAAATAATATGCTTTAAACCTTCTACATAATAGACATTATCAGTATTATGCTTGCCATCTAGAGAAATAATACCTCTACCTTTGATCATACATACTTTGTCATCTCCAAATCTGACTTGGCCACCATTGTATTCTTGCAAGGATAGAAATTTTCTTTTATCTCCATCCATATAATGTGAGCATCGACTATCAATTACCCATTCATACTTATCTTCAACTTTTGCTGCCAGGGCCTTTTCTTCATTCTTGATAGCTAGTTTCAGTTCATCTTCCTTTAAAGCATAGAACACCCATTCCTTTCCATTGTTGGATCCACTAGCAGAGTGTGTTGTCGGTTCATCCTCAGAGTCATCACTTACTCCTTTCTCATCTGCTATGTAGCATTGTTTACTTTTCTTAAATCTATATCTATTTTGATTTGGCTTAAATGATTTCTTAACTCTCTCTTAAAATCTTGCATTCCTTTCAGGACATCTAGATGAAAACTGACCAATCTTATCACATACAAAATATTTAAAAGGTATTTTCCCTTCATACTTACTTCTTGTCAGTTCTTTAGGTACTCTTCTAGCAAATAGGGCTTCAAGTTGCTCAAATTATTCATCTTTTTTCCTCACATCTTCTAATTCTTTTGCATATAAGGCTTTCCAATCACTTTTTACGATAGATGATGATGATGCATGAAAAGCAGGTTCAGACTTTACAACTCTAGAAGATCCAAATTCTTCAAGCTCAAAAGTAGATAATTTCCCAATCAGAATGTCTATGTTAACTGAAGTGTTTGTCATTGTTCTCAGCTCATTAATTGTAGTTGCCTTCATCTTGTAAGTTGATGGAAGGGCTCTCAAGACTTTGGAAACTATTTCATCTTCACTCAAAGATCCTCCACAATATTGAATTCCCATAACAATCTCATTTACTCTTTCCATAAACACAACAATTCTTTCATTATCTTCGATCTTCAAGTTTTCATACCTTACCCGGTAACCATCAAATTTAGCAATTTTGACAATAGGATTACCTTCATTAAGAGTTTGCAATTTATCCCACATAACCTTTGTTGATTATTTATCAGTCAATCCCATGATTTGCTGATTAGTAAGTGCACACAAGAGGGCTTCTCTAGCACTGCAATCATTTTCAATATTCTTGTCCAGGTCTGTAAGAGCAGGATTACCAGATGTCAGATTATAAGGTGTATATCCTTTCTCAGTGATCTCCCAAATATCCTTGCCAAGATATCTACAATGAGTCTCCATTTGAATTTTCCATATCCCATAATTTGTTCCATCGAGCTTAGGAATTTCTCTTCTGAAAATAGTTGCTGGTGGATTAGAAGTATTAGCTCCCATAGGATCTACCCCAAGTGGTTAAGCTTCTGCAAAAGAGGACCAAAGGTTTGATACCAATTGTTTAGATAATTTGTGAACAACTAAGAGGGGTGGGTGAATCAGTTGTTAACAGATTATATCAATTAAACCACTTTATAATCTTTAACCAGATCACATAAACATTAAGTATCAGGATAGCATAAATAGATACTGGTAAATAATACAACTTAACAATAAAACAAATAATCAACACAATGCAACCATACCACATAACACCATGATTTGTTCATGGAAAAACTGGAAAGGGAAAAAGCACAGTGGGAAGCCTACCCATAGTCAAATGATACTTCTACAAAAAGTATGTGATGCAATGAGGGGCCTGCACATGTAGGAAGGCCCATTGCTTAGAGCGTACTGCTCATTACAAAAGAATCTCACTGACTACAGATAGGTTATAACCACCTCAAGATAAATGGACAAAAATCCAAAATAATGAACTGCTAGAGATAGCATCTACCATGCCTGATTACAGTCTCGATTAAGCTCAATACCAGATGCCTTTGACCTCTTCCTTAATCCTAATTTGATCACCTATGATCAACCAAATCTCCTTCGCATATGATATTACATTCCACGACCATGAACATATGTTCTACAATGAGATCTTACATCAATTTATACCAACCCTAAGGCCTAAACCAATTAGGTCGGCTACCTAAAAGATATTACAATAAGATCATAACATGCATCCATATTACAATGATATGCCATGTCATCTTAAGGCCAAAACAACAATAACCAATCCATAAATCATCCTGGTAACATGTAGAGAATGCGATAACATGATACCGGTCCATAACCTAGATAGGCACCAAACCTAATATGGGTCCACCATGCCAAAGAAATGTCTTCAATCAGTTGAGGTATGATCAAAGAACATCTTCACCATCCTGAAATCCATCTAGAAGTTGCACCAACACCACTTATTCATCTTGTCAAGATTTTTCAGTGAAAGATTTGTCGGTTAAACCTTAAACCAATGTCAGTAAGGGTTTACAAGAGTGTATGATAGCATTTGATTACCAAATCAATACCAACTAACCAAAACATGCTCCAGAAGCATGTAACACATAAAGTCAATCATACTTCATTGATCCAAACATGTCAGAAGTGTCCAACAAATAGTCTCTTCTGTCGGTAATATTAGATCTTCTACCGGTAACCAAAACCTGTCTATCGGTAACCAAAATCATAACAGCTAGTGTTGACATCAATGACAAAACATCAATGCAACACATAATAAATTCATCCATAATTCCAACACTTTTAAGAGCAAAAAATTTTCTTCAGAGCATATCCTTGATTTAGTTCATATTGATCTATGTGGTCCTATGAGGACTAGAAGCTATTATGGTGATAAGTACTTTATGATTTTTACTGATGATTTTTCAAAGATGATGTGGGTAAATTTTTTGAGAGAAAAGTCTGAGGCTTTTAGTAAATTCAAGGCATTTAAAGCTTTAGTTGAAAAGGAAACTAGGAGGAGTTTGAAATGTCTGAGATCTGACCAGGGTGGTGAGTTTATTTCTGATGAGTTTGTGAAGTTTTATGATGAATAGGGAATTAAGAGGTAAATGTCAGCACCCATAACTCCATAACAAAATGGAATTGTTGAGAGAAGGAACATGACAATTGTGGAAGCTTCTAGAACAATGTTCATACAAGGTGCAGTACCTAAGATGTTTTGGAGGGAAGTAGTTAGTACATTTGTTTATACTTTAAACAGGGTACTTATCAAGAAAGGTAATGATAAAACACCTTATGAACTTTGGAATGGTAAGATTCCTAATCTTAGCTACTTTAAAATTTTGGGGAGTAAATATTTTACTAGAAAATTTGATGTTGTGTGATGAAGGGATATTTATTAGATACTACCAAGACTAAAGCATTCAAATGTTATAATAAGAGAAATAAGAAGATAGATGAAAGTGTAAATGTTAAGGTTGATGAATTCTCTGAGAAACCTGATGAGACTAGTAGATCTGAGCCTGAAAATGATGAAGAAAACCTTGTGTTTATAGAGCCAGAAGTGAAGAAGAATGATGAATAGAACAATGTATAAATAGGTGCTCGAGCGGTAAATGAAGAAAGCAATGAAGAAGATGATGAACATGAAGCAGAAGGCACATCACCGGAACTGGTAATACCAAGGTATGTTAGACTAAATCATTTAGAAGACCAAATTATAGGAGATAAGAATGTCGGTGTACAAACTAGAAGGAAAATCAGAGAAAACTATTCTCTGATTTCTACTATTGAGCCTAAAACAGTAAGAGAAGCATTGAAGGATGATGACTGGATTAATGTTATGAATGAGGAATTGGATCAAATAGAGAAAAATAAGACCTAGACACTTGTTCCCAGATCAGAAGACAAGAATGTTATAGGTACAAAATGGGTTTTTAGAAACAAGTTAAATGAAGATGACAAGGTTGTAAGGAATAAAGCTAGACTTGTTTGCAAAGGCTATGCACAAGAAGAAGGAGAAGACTATGGTGAAACCTTTGAACCGGTGGCAAGACTAGAAGGTGTAAGAATGTTGCTTTCCTTTGCTACTTTTAAAGGATTTAAGGTATATCAGATGGATGTTAAATCAACTTTTCTGAATGGTATCCTGGAAGAAGAAGTATATATAGAACAAGCGAATGAATTTGAATTAAGTGAGGATGAAAATATGGTTTGAAGAAAGTACCAAGAGCATGGTTTGAAAGATTGCATACACATTTGATCAAGATAGGATTCCAGTGTACCAGTGAGGAAAGTAACATATATTTAAAGACTGATGGAGACAGAATGTTGATAGCAGAAGTTTTTGTTGATGATATAATTTTTGGTGGTGATGATGATCTGTGTATGGCTTTTGCTGAGGAAATGAAGAAAGAATTTGAAATATCTCTTATTGGTGAGATTAAATTTTTCATTGGGTTGCAGGTGCAATAATTGGATGGTGTAATATTTTTATGTCAAATTAAATATATAAAAGTAGTATTGAAAATCTTTTGCATGGAAGATTACAAACCAGTTGGTACTCTGATGGTACTAGGTTGTAAATTTTCTAAACAGGATGATTCACCCTTTATAGATGAAAAGGAATACAGGTCCATGATTGGTAAGTTACATTATGTTGTTCACAATAGACCGGATATTGCACATATTGTTGGATTGGTTGCTAGATTTCAGAAAGATCCCAAGGAGACTCACTTGGTAGAGGTGAAAAGGATATTTAGATATCTGAAAGGCACAATGGATTATGGATTATGGTATCCTTATGAAGATGATTTTACTTTGAAAGTGTTTACTGATGCAGATTGGGCAGGTAATGTTGATGACCAACAAAGCACTACGGATGGAGATTTTCTTCTTGGAGGTAGCTTGGTTGCTTGGATAAGTAAAAAGAAAACATGTGTATCACAATCAAATAATGAAACACAATATGTTGTAGCATCTATGAATTGTACACAGGTAATTTGGATGAGACATGTGTTGGAAGGTTTCAAGCAAGATATGTTTGAACCAATGATTATTTATTGTCACAATACTAGTGTTATTAATATTTCAAAAAATCCTGTGTTACATGCAAGGACAAAGCACATAGAACTAAAATATCACTTTTTGAGGGAGAGAGTACAAGAGAAGAAAGTTAGAATGGAATATGTGACAATCAGAGAGTAGTTAGCAGACATCTTCACTAAACCTTTGTTGAAGACAACCTTTGAGTACCTCAAAGGTAAATTAGGGGTCAGGCCCCTACATAAGATCAACTAAGATGCATGAGATGCATCAATCCAATGGGATTAATGAACATTTTATACTGTGGATTGATGAAATGTTGGCTACTCCGTAGGGGGAGCAACTTAGATAAGATTTGCAGAGATTTTGGAGATATCAGTAGTAGGAATGAAGACCAGAGATGGATTTGCACATTTGGCATTGTTGTCAAAGGGGGAGAAGTAATATGATCTAGAGGAGAAGAATTAGAGCATGTGAAGTAGTGCAACCGATAGATGAGGTGCAATAGAAGAAGAGTGAGTGAAGGCAATAGAGAAGTTCATAGTTGACAGTTGAATATGTTGGCATGATTGGCATAATAGATGCTGATGGAGAATGTTGATGAACCAGCAAAGAACTATTGGTAATGATGGCAAACCATATGGCAACTATGTTTTTCATTATTTTTGTTGATCTTAATGAATTTGATCAGTTATTTTTGTTGTCATTGATGGCAAACCATATGGCAACTATGTTTTCATGTTTATTTTTTCATTTGTCTTTTTGGTCTACCTGAAATATCTTACCGGTAATGAACACAATGAATTGGGAATTAGGACCTTAACCTGTAAACGTGGAAATGTTTTGATTGGTCTTGGAGATTGGTGATGAGTCAAGTGTTGAGGTTTGGGACATGTATTTGTATCATTTTAATGTATCTTTGACCGGAACTGCGTCATGCTTTGATTACCAGAAATCATGTTTATGAATTCTGTTGTATTTCTTGTAGGGTTTAAGAAATGGTATTCAATTTTTATAGCTGATAATAATTGTGAGTTCGACGGTGTATTACATTATGTTTATAAGTTGGTGATGATGTGGCTAAAACCGAGTGAAGTGTTTGAATGATGTTTTGGCGTGATCTAAGAGAAAATTTCTTGGGAATGTGCAAATTGCTCAGTGAAATGAGCTAAGGATTTGAAAGTGTATCAAAGCAAGTGTTGTGATCATTCAACGATTGTAATTGATTGTAATCATCCATTTGATGATCTTTAATGAGTTGTAAAGATTTGTGATGATATATGTTGTAAATTCATATAAATTTTGATGTATCTAGTATTTTGTAACCAACTTAGTTGTAAAGGTGAATTGATGAAAGAGTGTGAAGCCGAATCAGTGTGGTGTATCTGCAAGAGTGTAGCAGATTGGAGCTAAATTAGATCTGAACAAGCAAGCAGTTAGTTCTATTTCCATATCATTCATCTATTGTTCCCTAATAGTTACAACAATCAAAATCCCTTAATAGGGTAGGTTCTAACAGGACTTAATTTATTCTAAGAATACACACTTAACTTACAATTTCACTCTTTTCCATCTCAAAGTAATTCTACAATAGAAAATAACAAATGTTGTTACCTAGTTTGAGGTGAATCCCATTGACAGGGATTGGAAACACCTCTCCATCCAATTTAGCGGCAATGGGAGGATTCAAAATTCAAATTCTTTGTTAGGTGGGAACTCTGGTTCCAGTGGTGGGAGCAGCTAGAACAATGTAGTTGGCCCCATAGGAGAGAAGGATAAGCCTCCGGACATTCTGGAGGTTGTAATCATCCCACAGACTGGAGGTACTCTACCAGAAAAGATTGAGGGTTCTTCTGGGCTTTTGGGGGAGGGGTCCAGGGGGGCCCATCCCACGTGATGACTCCTTGGATAGCGGAATAAAAAAATGGTCTTCCCTATTCGGAACTAAGCCATCTGGTAAATCCTCTTTACCTCATGTCAAGAACATTTTTGATCCTCCTACTGGTAAGTTTGCTATATCTATTCCTGATCTGGTTTTGGATCATAATATAAATAGCATGTCGAACTCCTTGGTTGGCAAATTTATGGGCTCGTGTCCTAATATTGAAGTTGTAAGGGCTTTTGTGAAATGAAAATGGGCCCTAAAGGGTAATGTGGAAGTCTCAACTCTACCTAAAGGCCTCCTGTCTTTTACTTTCTCATGCGAAGAAGATAAATCTAGGATTCTATGTGGGAGTCCCTGGATGGTAGGAAAGATAGCTTTGGTCCTTTGAAAATGGAATCCGAACTTGAACATGAATGAATCTCTCTTAGCACAAGTTCCAGTTTGGGAAAAGTTACCAGGTTTGCCTCTTGAATATTGGGTAGAAAGCATCATCTTAGGAATTGCAAACTCTTTTGGTGAACTCCTTTCCATAGACCCAGTCACAGCTTCAAAAAGAAGACTCACTCATGCTAGGTTCTGTGTAGGGATAGCCCATGATGCAGATATGTCGGAATAGATAGATCTCGTATCAAAGTTGGGAACATGGAACCAACACATTGAATATGAATATATCCCCTTTGTCTGCTTCCATTGCAAAAATCTAGGTCACTGGACAAAACCCTGTCCAACAAAGTTGAAGGTAGAATCCAAATAGTCTAAATCCCAGACTGAAAACCAAAAAGCTACTAAAAAAGTGGTATGGCAAGTTAAAAACTTGGAGAATAAGGGAGAAGACTACAACCACTTCAATCCTTTGGGGGAGGTTAAGTAAGTGTCATCAAATTCCATCTCCAGCCCTTTAACCCAAGAAGTATTAAGAAATGAGTCAACTAGAGTCAACACCTTGGTCGCTACTCGAACAAAGGAACTGAAAGAGCAAACTGAATCTTCAAAAGACACATCTGTAGTGGTTGCTGACACTTATGCGGGAGAGGAACTACAAGAGAAAGATAACCAACCTAAGGAGGGGGAGATCCCTGACCTCCAAGAAGAAAACACTGACTCTTCACTGCTCATGCAAAGTTCTAAAATTCAAGAAGCCCAAAAATGTGCAATACTGGGTATGAACCTTTTGGACTCTGACCAAAGTTCAAAAATAGTAAATAGTGATCTAAATACTTCTAGAACCCCTAACTGGGGCAACAAGGAAGAAATTTCCAAAATCCTGAGTCACCCGGAAGCGGTTCCTGAAATAGATGTTGAATGGAAAATCCCAAAACACAGGAATAAGAAAGGAACCACTCCCTCAGCTTCTCTTCCAAGGAAATCTAGTAGAATAGATCAAGTTGATGTTGGGTATATCTCCTCTTCCTTAGGGCGACCATCTAACCTCAAAGTCAGAGACAAGGAGGCCAGTAAGAACATTGCAGATGGGACCCAGAAGACTCTTAAGGAGTTAGGAATTGGTAAGTAACTATGAAGATTATCTCTTGGAATATAAGGGGACTCAATAATCCCCACAAACATGACATCATTAGGAATATGATAAGGGACAACAAACCTGATCTTTTCCTAATCCAAGAAACCAAAATGAGTAAAGAAAAAGTTGAATCTTTGAAGTTTTTCAATAATGGTAATGTTATTGGTGGTAGTTCGGAAGGTGCTTTAGGAGGCATAGCTACCATCTGGAACCTTAATACTATCAAAGGACATGTTCTTATCCAGGAAAATAATTTCTCTTGTATAAAATCTGAGCATCTAAAAGATGGCACTTCTTGGGTCCTCACCAACATTTATGCTCCCAACACTTTGAAGGCTAGAAATTCCTTTTGGAAAAAACTCATACAAGCTAGGGATAGCTTCAGAAATCTTAGTTGGATGGTTATGGGATATTTCAATACTCCCTTGAGAGAGGAGGAAAAATTTGGAGGAAGCCCCTTCCAGCTGGAAAGCAGGCTGGCCCTTATGGACTTCATTAATTCTTAGGCTCTCAATGATGTGGAAATTTAGGGATGCAATTACACCTGGACCAATAGGAGAACTGGTAATGATCTTATCCAAGTTCTTCTTGATAGGACTCTCATCTCTGATGATTGGTACAGTCACTATTTCTATTCTCTAATGGCCCATATTAGGGTTGGGTCAGATCACTTTCCTATTACCTTAATTGCTGATTCTATTAACAGAAGAAGACACTTCCCTTTCAGATTTGAAAAAATGTGGACCATGCACCCAGATATCAAAAGTAATATCCAGAAATGGTGGAGTATCTAAGTTGAGGGAATGGCTATGTATAAAGTTGTTAAGAAGCTCAAACGTGTAAAGGATAACATAAGACCCTGGAAAAAATCCAGCTTTGGAAATATCTTTGAGGCTAAAGGAAAAATCCAGGAAGACCTTAAGACCATACAGGACCAAATTTAGAAGGATGGTTTCAATATAGTATCCATTGCTGATGAAAATGAAAATCTCAAAAAATACCATGATATCATCACTAAAGAGGAAACTTTCTAGAAGCAGAGATCAAGATGCATTTGGCTTAAGGAAGGAGATAGGAACACTATATTCTTTCACATGATGATGATTAAGCACAAAGCAACTAACAGGATCACCAAACTTAAGGTGAACAACGGGGAACTGATTGAGGAGGAAGGAATAAGGGTCGAAGCTAAAAGGTATTTCTTAGAACTGCTCAAAAGAGATCACAGTTTGGATGTTGAAGCTCAATCCTCTTTTCTTCATAACATCCCTTGTCTCATTGATGATCAATTGAATGTCTCCCTCTCTTCCATCCCCTCAACCTTGGAAATAAAAAACGTTGTTTTCTCTTTTGATGGTAATAAAGCGTCGGGCCTAGATGGTTTCCCCATGTTCTTCTTTCAAAATTTCTGGGATATTGTCGGGAAAGATGTCTCCAACAGAGTCAAGGAATTCTTTGGGGCCAGAAATCTTTTGAAAGAAATCAATGGAACTTTCATTGCTCTCATCCCCAAAACCAAAGGTGTTGACTCTATGGACAAATTTAGACCCATCAGTTTATGCAATTCATTTTATAAGATTATCTCCAAGGTTCTTACTACTAGACTTTTGTCTATTCTTCCTGCTTTGATTAATCACCAACAGAATGGTTTTGTCCCTGGAAGACAAATTCTTGACTCTATTATCACTATCCATGAAAATATCCACTCTTTGGTTAGAGCAAAGAAGCAGGTTCTCATTCTCAAGCTTCATCTCTCCAAAGCCTATGACAGGGTTGACTGGCCTTTTTTAGTAAAGGTTCTTATGGCTTTTGGTTTCTCCACTAGAGTTATTGACCTCCTCAGCTAGTTGATCACCTCTTCCTCTTTTGTTGTTCTTGTCAATGGTTCACCCTCCCCCTTTTTCCAAACTTCTAGAGGTTTAAGGCAAGTGGATCCCATATATCCCATCCTATTCATCATTATGACAAAATGTTTTGGAAGGTCAATGGAAAACATGGTTCTGCAAGGCTCCTTTAAGGGACTCCAACCCTCCTCCACTGACCTCATTTGCTCCCACCAACATTTTGTCGATGATACTATCATCATGGGGGATTCAAGAATCTCTAAAGCTAAAATCTTGAATAGCATTCTTTGTAACTTTGCCTCAGCTTCTGGTCAGCTTATTAATTGGGACAAAAGCGAAGTTTTCTTCATTAACACTCCTGAGAGAAGACAACAGTGAATCAGTAGAATCCTGGATTGCAGGATTGCTGATCTTCCAGCTACCTATCTTGGCCTCCCCATGGGCATTGCACCTCCTGATCTTTTTTGGAGTTCTCTAGTGGATAAGTTTCATAAAAAACTAGCTGGTTGGAAAGGAGCCCTTTTAAGTCAGGCTAGAAAGCTCCAACTTTTTAAAGCCTCTCTTCAAAGTATTCTGATATATGCACTAAGTCTCTTCAGAATTCTAATAATGTATGTTGATGCTATCGAGAAAATTCCTATGGTATGGGGTTGAGGACAAAAAAATAATGTCTTTGGTGGCTTGGGACCAGGTTTGTAGTCTGAAAAGCAGAGGTGGTCTAGGCCTAAGGAAAATCTGAACCTTAAATGAATCCCTCCTGTCAAAACAAGTTTGGAGAATGTTCCATGCAGATACTGAATGGTACAAAATATGGCAAAATAAGTACTCTCTTTTGTCCTCTTCTCTATCTTCTTTTATTAATTTAGACCTCGGTATCAATGGATCCCATATATGGAACTATGCCTCTAAGTGTAAAGAAAGCATTACTAAAGGAGTGATCTGGAAAGTAGGAAATGGCAGGAAAGTCAAATTCTAGGAGGATCCCTAGCTTTTTGATAAACCCTTGATGGAATTCAATGAATGGGCCCCCCTTTCTCCCTCTTGTTATAAAACTTTCAGCTCCTCAGTTGTTGATTACTGGACTAGTAACAAATGGCAAAACATTGAAAGTATTCACTCTAGCCTTTCTAAGCTCAAGATTCATCTGTCTTCGGTCTGGCTGAATAAAGAGGAAGACTCTCTTATCTGGAAATATGATCCCAAAGGTTCTCTTATTGTTACTTCTATGTACTGTGTCCTTTCCTCCATCCCTCATGGTAATCCTTACTGGTCTAAAGCCTGGATTAAGGGTCTTACCCCCAAAATCAATTTCTTTTACTAGACCATCCTTAAAAATAAGATCTTGACCCTAGACAACCTTAAGAGCAGAGGCTTCACCTTCCTTGATAGATGTGCTTTGTGCCTCCAAGAAGAAGAGTCTGTGGATCACCTGGCCATTCACTATTCCTATTCTGCCTCTGTCTGGGAAAGATTTCTAAAGAGTTTGAGCATTGACTGGGTGTTTCCTAACACAATCAGTGACCTATTTTCCTCCTGGAATTTTCATTGGACTAACTCCTTCATATCTCTATGGAAGCTATCTCTCCCTCATATCCTGTGGGGATTATGTAAAGAAAGAAACAATCTTATCTTCAGATATCTATCCCTCAATCAAGACATTGTGTTCCAGAAAATTCAATGGGCGATTGTGGAAAATATTGGGATCATGGAGGGCCTTTGTTTCTTGAACAACCCTTTGGAATCTATCATCTTAAGCTCATGGAATTTGAAAGTTGATGACAGCCCTGACCCCAACCACAATAAAAGACTTGAAGCCAGATGGCAAACCCCTCCTCAAGGTTGGTTCAAAGTTAACTTTGATGGTGTTGCAAAAGGAAACCCGGGTCCAGCTGGTTGTGGAGCTATTCTTAGAGATGAGAAAGGAAATTGCAAGGAAATGGTTGTTGTCCCTATTGGAAGCCAAACAAATCATAAAGCTAAAGCCATGGAAACTCTCCAAGGCTTAATCCTTGCTAAAAAATGGAATTGCCCTTACTTATGGCTTGAAGGGGACTCAAACAATATTATTAAGTGTCTAAAGAGGACCTCAAAGCCATCATGGTCTATCAACAATATTATTGAAGCCGCTAAAGACCTCATCAACACTTTCAAAAAATGTCACATATCCCACATCTACCGAGAGGCCAACGGCTCTCCCGACTGGGCTGCTAATGCGGCGGTTAACAAGGATGAAATGATTACGTGGATGGGAGAACAAGCACTCCCTGAAAATGTCAAACAAATCATCTTCAAGGACTGATACACAAGCACTCCTAAGACTTTTGATGTACCGAATAATAATTAAAAGGTCTAATCAGAGTACTTCAAGTTATTATAATAATGAGAGCCTCATTTATCATAATAGTCTATCCATCAATTCCCACGCTTTCTGGGTTAATTTGATAGTTCTGAAAAGCTCTCTAGCTAATCCAGCCCTTAACAGAGAAAAAATGGGTGGTAACAGGAGGTGATATGAGCCAAGCAATTGCAAAGAATGGAAACAAAAGGAGGAGGTCTGGAGTATTCTATAGAAGGGTGGCTTTTCAAAATTCATGGAAAAGCTCCATGGACAGGATGGCACGGTTACCAGTTTTTTCTGCAAAAATTTAAGAAAGGGTATGCTAAAAATGGGAGACTAGACTGTAGAAATTGACGAAGACCTCATTACCCAAGCCACGGGCCTTAGAAGGGAAGGGTGCAACTTCTACATAGATAGGAAAGTCAGCAAGGAGGCCATCGATAGATAACCAGAAACTGAGAAGGAGAAAAAATGACTGGTTAAGTTAAGTAAAACTTACTACCCACCCAGAGATTTTGTTAAACCTTGGCGGGATGTCCTCTTTGTTTTAATGCGCTATATTACATTAGATGGTAGGTTTACAAAAATTTATGGGTACCATTTCGTTCTGCTGAATCACTTTAGGCATGACGAGAAGGTTAATTTTCCTTATTTTCTGCTCTGTTCGATGAATGCAACCATAAAGGCCTGCAAAGAAAACCCTATGGGGGATACTACCATGCACCAAGGCTTGATGGTCCTCATTTATGACCATCTCAAAGCCAATCAAATTGGCCGCATGCAGCCCTTTGTAGAGTCTAAGGAGGATGGGTCTGATTCTACCTTTATAGTGGATGAGGAGACTGACAGTGACCCGTCAAGCGATTCTGAGGAGAGTATGGATGTTTTGGATTATGAAACAAGTAAGAAGAGGAAACACATTAAAACAAGACCCTCTTCCTCCAAAGGGAAAAAAGCCTAAAAGCAAAATCCAGATTAGCCTTTCCTTGGAGGAGGAGGTCTCTGAAGACTCAGAGAAGGAGAATCTTCAAGGGTCATTGAAAAAGAAATCCAAAGTACACACCCAGACCAAAAACAAGCAAAAGAGGAAGGAGGAGAATGTCAAGGAGATGGAGGTTTGTAAGCAAGAAAGGACCTTAGAAGTTGAACAGAACATGGAGAAGGTCACCATGGGTGGGGCTCTTAGGGTCAAAGACACAACTACTATTCAGGACACCCCTAAAAAGGAACAGGAAACCCCTGGTAAGGTTGATCCTCCCCATATCCCTCCTCCAGAGGGAATGCAAGGTTTCATTGACACTATGGAGTGGCTTATAACTAGTTACAAGAAAGCCATGGACGACAACAAAAAACTCAGTAACAAAATTCAGATATTAGAAACCATCAACACTGAGGAAGGGAAGACCATGGTGGATTACATAGAGGACCTCAAAAATACCATTGCAAAGGCTGAAAATATAAGAGACTCTTTCAACCCCAGGTTTGAAAAAATAGAGAAAGATATGCTGGAAAGGAAAAACCTTGCTGACGCTAATGAGAAAACAGTCTCAGACATTGCTAGCAAAGTCAGTAAAATTGAGGAGTGCCTGAAGAGTATTGTTGAACAGAGCTTAAGTATCCTAAAGATTTCTGCTAACAATACAAACACCCTCATCAATAAACTAGATGAAGAGAAGGAGATACTGGATATTGAACCAGACACTAAAGGTACAGGGGAAGCTCAAGGTCCCAGAACCCGAACCAGAGGAAAAAAGAATGAAAAGAAACCCAACAAGGACCTGGAATATCTCAAAGTTGTTGGGGCCACATATGATCAGTTGGTGAAGAAGGCGGAGGATCTGTTGAAGACTATAGTTGTGTAGCGCTTTTTTGTTTCCTTGCTATTTTTTTTAGCTGTCCTTTTGTTTTGCTTGCCTTTTTGCCAGTCATTCTACTAGTGATTCTTATGCTCCGGACTCTTAATGTTTTATATTACTCTCCTTTTTTAAGGTTTCGGGTCCTTAAAACCTGTTTTTCTCAATTAATCAGAACAGGACTTAAATTGTAAATCCCTTAACCAGGTAGCTCAACATCTGAGTCTCAAATCCTCTTGTGAGGTTACTTCTAAATAGGCTCATCATAGCAATCCCATAACTATGTGACTCCTAACATGGTCTACTCCTAACAGGGCATCATTGTAAGCTCCTAACTGAGCTAGGCTCCTAGTAGGGTGCATTTCAAAAGAGTGCACAATTTTTGTGGGTACCAATTCCCACCATGTTTTTTCCCTATTTGGGTTTCCATGTGAAATTTTTTTTGTTCATGTGGTGAATGTTTTTTATGTGTTAATTTGATTTACTTTCAGTTTATGCATGTTTATGAACACTTAATGAGCAGTTTTGATAAATCAGTTTAATAGTTGGATATCAGTGATTACAGGTAATGGTAAATAGTTTATTACTAGTTTGTGAATGATTTGGTGAAGTTTTATAAGTTTAAGTTTAAGTTGAGAATTGTTGTTAATACTAATTCACCCCCCCCCCCCCCTCTCAGTATTAACTGGATCCTCTCAGATTAACAACTAGAAGTTGAATCATCGGGTCAAGATGATTTTGGTCATTTTGAGAAGAAGAATATTGAGCAGCTGAACAGTTTTGAATTAATGTTTGTTGCAACTCAGAAATTGAAGAAGGAAGGATCGAAGGATAAGCAAGTTATTGAGCAGGCACTTCCAATTTTGTAGCAAGTTGCACCAGAATGCAAGATAGATCAGGTTGCAAGTCCCTCTGGTAAGTTGAAAGGTTTGACTGATCACATTGCAAAATAGTACAAAACTCTTCAACAAGTGTCAAACTAGTAGTTGGTGGAAAGATATAATGCAACTAGGAAGGTCACCTATGATAATATGATTACATCAAACAAAGATAAGCTATCAGAAGAAATTACAAGGATTGATGAAGCTCTTCATCAATGTAGTCGCATATACTAGTCTTGCACTAACACAGCCAAACTAATAGCAGACCTGGATAATAAAATTAAGGCGGATAAGGACAAGTTGAAACAACTTGTACTTAGTTTTGATGGTACCGAGTCTTTGAACAACTCTATTGATGGTCAAATTTTTCTTTTAGAGTTAGAAATTTTAGTCTTGGAGAAGGAAAAGGACAAGTTAATCTAGCGGGCCAGAGAATTAAGAGGTTGGGTAAGTCCCCAACTTAATACTTTTTTACTTCATAAGCGAGAATGTATGGATCAGATGAATATGCCCACACTGACAACCCTAACAAAAGAAGAACTACAAACTTACATTCTAAATGAGTTTGTATCAATTTTGGGAACTTTAAAGACTGGTCGGGATACTTATTTGGCATTTTTGAAGGGTTCTTATCCAGATATTTTCAAGTACATCTAGATCAGCTATTCACAATTTTGATTTGTATAGAATTTCATTGATTTCTTTTTTTTGCCCTGGCCTTTGGCATTGTTGTCAAAGAGGGAGAGGTTGGATGTGAAAAATGTTAAGGGACATAAGAAGTAATGTATAGCTCAGGGGGATCAGCCTTCTGAGACCAGCTTTGGGAGATTAGATTTTGGACAGGAACCTGTACAACACTTCAATGATCTATTTTTCACATGAGTGTTGCCATCAATGCCAAAGGGAGAGATTATTGGCAATTGACACAAATCCGGGTTATAGGAGGTGTCATTGATGGAAACACACTTCATGGTAGATCCGACAATCATGGTAACTGACATTCTCTTCATCAACATTCAGGGAATCAGCAAGCATGTAACCGCCAAACTTGGAATTGATATTCTAAGGCCAAAATAGGAGATTGATCTGACAAATGTGGAAGCGACAACAGTCATATAGTTTTATGTTCATATTTTGTTTGGGCCATTGTGTCTCTTATTTTGGTATATGATTGTAAGCCAACATAAGACATTTATGTTTATACATGTAAATGGGTATATAAGTCCATTTGGTTAGGTCATTTTGGAAATATAGAAATACAAAGATGCAAAAGGTTAAGGCAGGGCGAAGGGCCCACCTTCGTGGGCTACAGGAAACTCAAAGGTTGAAGTTGTAGGAAAATTGAAGTTTGAAGTGAATTATTTCAGGAAATCTTCTTTAGATGAGGGCTTACGATATAACTTCAATATCTGTCCATTGACCAACAATTTGAATCTTATACGAACAATTACTGTGATTTGAATAGCTCCATTGCCAAACACATGTGATACCTCATATAGACCAAGCCATCTGCTGTGAAGTTTACCTAGATTATCCTAATAGCGGGAATCATATAGGAGAGCCCAATCTCCTGATTGAAATTTTGTGTCCTTGATGTATTTATCATGCCACTTGATTCGTTGATTTTGTAGGAGTTATGTGTTATGCATGGCATTTGTTCTAATTTCATCTAACTCATTTAACTGCATGATCCTTTCTTATTGTGCAACAATAATATCCATCCCTAATTCAACTGTTGTTCTGAGAGTTTTAAGCTCAAATTAAATGGCAATCATTTCTTTCTTTCCATATAGAATCTCAAAAGGAGTAAATCATGTTGTTGTTTTCCATGATGTCCTATATGCCCAGACTGCTTCGAATAATCTAACTACCTGATCTTTTCTATGGAGGTTAACAGTTTTTGTCAAGTGGTTTTCAATTTCCTTGTTTGTACTTTATGTTTGTCCATTGGCTTGAGGATGGTATGGTGTATATTTCCTATGCTTGATGTTGTCTTCATTCACTAATACTATAACAAGTTGAGATGTGAATTGTGCTCCTTGGTTTGTGACAATTTCTCTGGGAACTCCATATCTTGTGAAGATTTCTTCATATATAAATTTAGCAACTTTTTTATCTCTTGCATGTTTCATTTCCTTAGCTTTTACCCATTTGGTGACAATCAGTACGAACCAAAATATAAGACACCATTAGAAGGTGATCTATTGGTCCTACAAAATCAAGACCCCACTTGTCAAATGGTATTACTACCACTTGAGGGTGTAAGGGCATCTCATCTGATCCGTTTGGTCTTCCCATCCACTAGCATCTCTCACATTTCTTTGTATACCTAGTTGCATCTTATGAAGTTTTGGCCAATAATACCCTATGTTAATTATTTTGATGGTTGTTCTCTTGGTTACAAAATGTCCCCCATAGGATTCATCATGAGATGCATACAGTATGTCATAAGTCTCATCTTCTCTTACACATCTTCTCATTACCTGATCCAGTCCTATGTAGAATAAGCATCCTGCTATCCAACTGAATTTGAAACTTTTCTCAACAAGTAATTTTCTTTCATTTGGAGAAAAATGAGAGGGTACCTTTTGAGCAACTAAATAGTTGGCTATATCAGCATACCATGGTGTTTGAATAGCAATGAAGAATAGATGCTCATCTGGAAAGGAATCATCCAAAATGGTTTATTCTTGGTTTATTGTTAATTGTGAAAGAAAATCTGCTACTACATTTGCTTTTCCTAGTTTTTCTATGATTGTGATATCAAACTCTTGCATCAAAATAATCCATCTAGCCAACCTTCCTACGATTGAAGGTTTATTCATGAGATAACTAATTGCTGCATGGTCACTATGGACAAAGGCTTTTTATCTAGTTATATAATGTCTAAACTTATTGAGAGCATAGATAACTACCAACATTTCTTTCTCTGTTACTGTGTTGTTAAATTCAACACCCTGCAAGTTTTTGCTAACAAAATAAATTGCATCTTCCACTATTTTTTCTTGTTGTCATAGAACAACTCCAATTTCATGATGAGATGCATTAGTGTGTATATAGAATGGAAGTTCCCACTTAGGACCTTGAAGTACTGGTGCATGGGTTAGTGCTTCCTTCAACTCAGACAATGCTATGTTGCATGATTATGCCCACTAGAATTTTGCATATTTAGTGAGGAGTGTATAAAGTGGTGCTGCAATTTTACTGAAATATTTGATGAATCTCCTCTAATAACCTGCATGGCCTAGAAAACTCCTTACATATTTTTGTTTTTTTGGTATAGGCAAGTTAGAAATAACTTTGATTTTTGTGGGATCTACTTGAATTCCTTTATGAGAAAGATAGTAGCCAAGAACAACACCTTCCTACATCATCATAAAACACTTCTCACTATTTAAAGACAAATTATGATATTCACATCTTTGTAAAGTCTTTTCTAGGTTACTCAATGCTTCTTCAAAAGTGTCACCATAAGTAGTGAAGTTGTCCATGTGTATCTCCATGCAGTCATGAGAAATATCTGAGAACATGCTTATAACTACCGTTTGAAAAGTAGTTGGGGCATTACATAAACCAAATGGAAGTATAGAGTAGGCATATGTTTCCCATGAGCATGTGAATGTTGTCTTTTCCTGGTCCTTAGGGGCTATTCTTATCTGGTTATATCCACTAAAACCATCTATGAATGAAAAAAAATTCCTACCAAGGAGTCCAACACCTGGTCAATGAAAGGAAGAGGAAAGTGATATTTCTTGGTTGCAGCATTAAGCTCCCTATAATATACACAAACCCTCCACTTTCCATTTTTCTTAGGAACAATAACTAGAGGCGATACCCATTCACTGTTAGAGATGGGGTATATAAAGCCTGCATTGAGTAACTTTTGCAATTCTTGTTTAACTATTTCTATTAATGCAGGGTTGATTCTTCTTTGAGGTTACCTCACTAGTTTACAATCTTCTTTGATGTAGATTCGGTGTGTGCACAACTTAGGATGTAACCCTTTCATATATGTGTAGTTCCATGCAAATGCATCCTTATGAGACTATAGTATTTTTGTTATAGACATAGTTTGCTCTTGAGTAAGTTTACTTTTAGCATTCAACTATTTATTGGGGGCCACTTCAACTTGCCTATTTAGTTCTACTATAGATGTTGCAGGAAAATGTGGCACTATTATTTCATGCGGTAGCAATGTGTGTAGTAAATCTATGGCTGCAGGAGATTATGTAGAAGAGGTTGATAGTAGTGGTTGTAAAGAACATGCATTTTGTGCATTACAATCATCAGTTTGATTAAGAAATCCATATTGATTTTGAAAAATATTAGAGAGCGCATCCTCTTCTTCCTGAAGTTGCAAGAAGGGGTTCCTTCTTGTCATCATCAACTGTTGTATTGTATTGACTTCATCAGATTCTTCTTCTATATCTGGCCAATCTAATTGTTCTTTCTCAAGTTGAGGTTGTGCAGGTGAGTATAGTGCAAGTGTTTTAGTTTTTGTCCCATCAGAAATGGTCATGTCCCCTGACTTGCATCATATGAAAGAATCTATTGCGGCTAACCACGGTCTACCCAAAATAATAGGATAGCTTCCTAGAGTTTCTTTAGGTGAGAAAATGACAAAGTCAACTAGATATTCCCAGGAATCTAGTGTGACAACAAGGTCTTCCACCATACCATCTAGTTTAATAGTAGAACTGTCTGCAAGTTGTAAGACAGTAGGTGTAGATCTTAGGTTAGTGATTTTGAGCTTCTACATCACATCCTTTGTCATAACATTTATATCTTCCCCAAGGTCAATAAGAGTATTCTGAACTTGAACTCCATTAATGACTACTACTACAACAGGACTTCCTAGGTCTGAATACTTAGGGACACATAATTTCCCTAGCATAAGGTCTGCTAATTGGCCTACAAGATGGACCGTTTGTGGGTCTTTCTTCTTTCTTCTTGGCTTTTTCAAACAAGCTTATTTAATTGCCTTTCCATATATTGGAACATCCTTTATTACTTGAAACAAAGCAATCTTGACACATACATTCTTTAACTGATCCACAATATCAAACATGGATTCTTCTTTTTGTTTGGTTGGCTCTACCTCCATTCTTTGAGGAAATGAAGGTGTAGTGTTTGATTCTTGTTGTACTGGTCTTGATGGAATAAGAGGGGTTGTGACACTTTGGTGGATATGGTCTTCAGAATTTATTTCAGTTATCACTTGAGGTGAAGGTGCAAGAAGATTTGTGTCTGATCTTAAATGGATATCACTAATACTAACAACATAGGTAGGGTATTGATTTAAATCAGTAGCATAAACATGTTGTTGTGGTTGTTTACTATTAGGATTTGGCATAGGTTGAGCTGGAAACTGAGTAGGCTTAGGTGCGGAAACAACATTTTGATTAGGTGGAGGCATTAGAGTCTTATGTTGAGGTTGTTGAGAAGGTTGTAGGAAACTGGAGGACTCATTTGGCCATTATTGTCCTCCTCTCCACTGAGGTGTTTGTTTCCGATTTTCTTGAGGTGGCTATCAACTGTTAGACAGCTCTGATACCAAGAGTAAAATAAGAAGGGGGGTGAATCAGTGGCACAACACACATAACACCAATGTTTTGAAATGGAAAACCCAAAAAGGGAAAAACCATTGTGGGAAACCCTACCCACAATCGGATGAATACTTTGCAGTAGTATTGTGAATAATTATAATGGGGTATGCACTTGGAGAAATTCCAATACCCTAGAGTGCACTGCTCATCACAAATGGAAGTCTCACTAACTTACATAAACATCAGACTACAATCCAAAAAGTAATGAGATGTGAAAGTAGCATCTACTAATGCCTGATATAGTTCTAGTTAAGCACCGATGTCTACTCTACAATACAAAACCTTTCCAACCTTCACTGGAATGATATCTTTGTTCACACATAAACCTTTCATTGATAATGCAGACATAACCACCTATAATCATCGATACATAAATTACATGAATATGTTACCTATAAATACAGATCATTAACCTTATTGACAAGGTCAGCTAAACCCTAAACCGATAAACTCGTAATTATAAAAGTTACATCACATGATACCACCAGACCAATATTATGATTTACATTACATAGCATGGACCTAATTCAAGTATCCAAACAATTATATCTGTCAAAAATTTCGTTGAGACCAAAATCCAACACACTTCACCAATCGGTGGAAACCCTCAATGAAATAACATAAAGTTTAACCGGATCCAAATAGGACCATCATAAGAACAACTCATCCAATGCAAAGTCATCAAATACTTAGGATACGATCAGGAAACACCTTCAGCATGATAGAAACCGATTCCATAAGCCAAAACCAAAATTAGTGAAAACTTTAAGAAACCCCCTCTCAAAAAATAATATAAACTATTGGCGAATATTTATTTTTTTTAAAAGAAAATAATAATTTTTATTGGCTAAACTTTCTTTTTTTAATGAAAAATATTAATTTTATTGGTGAATTTTTTATATGAATTTTTTTGGTACAAAATATTGGCGAAAATTGAAAAATAATAAGAGTATGCATTGATTATTATTGCAAATCCTTTTATTAAAAAAATAGTTTTTTAATAGGAAAGTAGAGGCCTGAAAGTGGAAATCATTAATGACTTTAAGTGGTAGGGTCTACTTTATTTAGTTTCTACCACTAATTTTAAAAATTTAACAGTCCTCTTTGTATTTTGTGAGATAAAGTATACCAAAAATTTGTAATACTCATGGGCCAAAAATTGCTTGTAGACCATTGATTTTCATTGAGGTCAACAATTCAAAAGCAATTTCTACCCTCACAAGTATTACAACATGTAGGTAAATTTTACCTCATGGAATACAATGAAGGTCATTAGAGTATATTTTAAATCAATGGTGGCAACTAAAGATTGTTGATATAATCCTAAAGTAACTAATAATTATGATATATTATTAACGAATTAATTTAGATTTCTACAGTAAATTATAAAAGTTAGCAAATCTGATCCAATCATGTATTGAATAATGTGGCGAATCTTTGAGTTAAAAAAATTAATAAAATAAATTGTCTAGCAACTTAAATGACACTAAAATAAAAATTTGTAAAAATGTGGCGATTCAGGTGACCTTAGAAGTTGAACTTATTAGCCGGATTTTGATTCCCAAATTTCAAAACATATCCAATTGGCAAATATTAGCCACTAAAATTTTCACTACCCAAAATCCACTAACCATGTCACCAAATAATGCTGGTGCAGGAGCACCTCATGACTAAGATATTAAGTTAAATAAAGGCTAAAGGACATACATGAGAATGTGACCTTTCAATCTATGTAATAGGGTAGTCTTGTTTGTTTGATGTTTTATTTGTTTGTAATAAACCCCACCTTGTTACCCAATGACATAGATTTGGAAAATTGATAAGCCACCATGGGCATATGGGCCTAGGGGTATTTGGTTGAGTATTTTTCTAAGTATTTATCTATTGGATATTTCTTAGGAAGGTTTAGGAAATTTTGAAGCACCTCTAGGTAGGCGGATTTAACATATGTCAAAAGTTGGTCAAACTTAACAACTTTTAATGACAACTTTTGGTTGCAAATAGAAACTTCCTTCCAATGGTCACCTCGGTTAAAAAGGTGGTTGATAACCATTAAGGAAGGTATAAAATTTCATCCCCAATCATCATTGGGAGAAGAGAATGACTTTGTAAACTTTTCCTATAATTTCATTATTGTACACAGTGTATCGTACTGTACGATCATTTTGGAGTTAGGAAACTAGTGGGATGTGTTAGAGTGGCCAATCACCTTTTAGATGCATCAAGTCTGAGGTCCTAATTCACCAAGACAAGGAAGAAATCGGCAAATTTCTGGAAGTGATCTAGATTTGACAGTTTTTTCTAGGGTTTTACAAAGAAATGGCCTTACCTTGTTGATCCTTCATTGATGGTTCATCTTTGGAGGGAATTCAAGTATGGCCAATTTATTTTAGGATTTTGAAGGCCTTTTTTCAGGTTAGGTCCAGTTGGAGGCGAGGGTTTGATGCATTAAGGTGGGCAACTCCATGTGGCCATCGTGCAAGTGTAAACAAATAGGTCTCACATCAGGGGTTAAAGGTCTGATCATGGCCTAAGACTTAGGAATTGGTGTATTTGCAATGGCCTAAGATTATTACTTGAGTTTTTTTGGTGAGTTAAGGTCTGTGTCTACACACTCCTTTGTAAAATAGGCCTAATTCAGCTATACTAGTCTCCTAACCAAAGCAGGGTTTGGATTCTTCTGTTCCCTACCGGTAAGAACCCTTAGGATATATTTTGTAACTCCCAAAAGGGTATCCAAATATAGGATTTTTTGTCTCAAATAAAGAGTTAAGTGTGGAAAACTGGTCTGGTAGGGCTACTAGGTTTTGTAGGCCTCGTTGCAGCAGTTACCCAAACCGGTAGAGGGAGCCTGAATTCAATGATTGAAGGAGGTATCCCTAACCTAGGGGAATTCAAATAAAACCTTAAATAGCCATTGTTTCATTGGAGAAGGGACCAAACCATTTTTGACCATAGGGTCCTTGTATCGGTCAATGAAAGAGACCTTGTACCGGTAGTCTTTTATTTGGAAGAAAGGGATGTAGGACTTGTCAAACTGGTATTCGTTAACCCCTGGGAGTGTTGTGTGATTTCTAGGGTCCTTGTGTGTGTTCTTGGATCTGGGGAACCTATCCTATACCTATATCAGGACTCTGCATCATATCGGTATCATAGAATAGGAGGAATCCTTTTGGGAAGAAGAATAGTACATGTTAGCAAAAGAGTTAGAGGGTGAGGCAAGAAAAATGCCTCCTATGAACTATGAACTATTTGAATCTAGTTTTTGTATTTCTTTGGCATTTGATGTCAAAGGGGGAGAGATATCTATGGAAAAACACATTATCTTTTGGGGAGTCATTATTCATTGGGGGAGAGATTTTTACTTTTGATCTATGGTTAATGATCTCTCTTGGAGATTGTTGGTTTCTGGTTTTTGGCATTTTTGTTTTGGCACTTAGATGGTTTTCCATCTTGTGTTGCCATCAATGCCAAAGGGGGAGATTGTTGGTATTTTGGATGTGTTGTACTAGTTTTTTCATTGATCTCAATACTTGTCAACACTTATCAACACTTGGAGATTCCTGGTTATGTTCACTGGCATGTTCAATGACGTATGCACAGTCACCGGTATCTCATTCACTGGCAGGTTATATTGTTCACCGACACTAAGGATGACTTGGAGATTACTTGGTTATGGTGAAGACATTATTTGGACACTTTGATTTGATGATTTGGTCATTGGTCTAATCGGGTTTACATATTTGTTGTTATCGGCAAATAGGTCTAGGTTATGGACCGACAAGCATTTCTATTCCAGACCAGCACGACACGTTATGGAGATGATTTGTTATTATTGTAAATGCATTGAGCCGACATAATGCATCATATATTTATTCATTTGTAATTGATTTTATTGTAATATCTTAGTGAGCCGACCTACACATTTGGTCTTAAGTTTTGGTATATATGTAAGATCTCATTTGTGAGATTAACATGGACATGGATATGGGAATGTAATAAGTGGTAGAGCATAAGGCATATGAAAATATAAGCAGATCTATACAAGAAGACATCATTCAAGATTCAAGGAGGTTTTGAAGAAGGCAAATCAGATCTTAACTGGTACAGAATCCAACATATGAAGATGATATTTTGAGCAGTACATTATTATTGGATTTAACCATCCAATTGTAGTCAGTGTGACTCCCATTTTGTGATTGAGCAGTGAGCTCTAGGCAGTTGGCCTTTCTGCATGTGCAAACTCCATATTGTACACATACTATCTGTAGTAGTATCATTTGATTGTGGGTAAGGTTTCCCACTGTGGCTTTTCCCCTTACAAGGCTTCCACGTACAAATATTTGTGTTGTGTTGTGGATGTTATTTGTCTTTTTGTTCCATGCATTAAACTTTATCGGTACTGCAATTAACTGTCAAAACTATTTATTGGCTTAAAGTTTGGTTTATCGGTATTATGCATTAAGTTTAGTTAAGTTATATTTGGTTTGAAATTAATTAACAACTAATTCACCCCCCCCCCCCCCTCAGTTGTCTCTGGGACCTAACATACTAGGACTCTGCATCAAATTGGTATCAAAGCATAGGAGGAATCCTTTTGGGAAAAATAATAGTACATGTCAGCAGAAGAGTCAGAGGGTGAGGCAAGAAAAATGCCTTATAAGGTAACAAATGTGTAACTTGCTAGGATGGTGCAAGAGAACAGAGAAGAAAATGATCGGCTTAAAAGGTTGATTGAGAACTTGGAAGGTAGGCTGGAGAGAGGACCTGATGGCTCAGAGGAAGTGGGAGAAGAAGAGGAGAATCCACAAGAGTAGGAAGAAGAGGAATTTCTTGCAGAGCATAGGTACTTGGTCAATGCCTTGAAGTCTGTGGAGAGGAGAACCATGGACCAGAAATAAAACCTTCCTATTTTTAGTGGGAAGATGGATGTCAATGGAGTGATGGACTGGATAGAGTCCTTAAACAACTTTTTTGAATGTGAAGACATTTCTTACAACCAAAAGATGAAGATTTCCAAGTCAAAAATGCAGGGAGCAACCCTGACATGGTGGAATTTTGTGCAAGAAGAAAGAGTGAAAGAGGGAAGAGTAATGATCACCTCTTGGAAGAAGATGATTACAGAGATCAAGGGAATATATGTACCTGAGGACAATGAAGTCCAATTACACAAGAGAAGGAAGAATCTCAGACAGAAAGAGATGCATGTGTGTGCCTATATTGAAGAATTTCAGAAATTGAGTATAAAGTCTAAGAAGGTTGAAGATGAAAGTGAAAGAGTGGCAAGGTATCTAAACGGCCTAAGGTGGAACATACAAGAAGAGTTGAACCTCTTGTGCCCTGAAACTGTTCATAAATGCTATCAATTAGCATTAAAAGTAGAGGAGAAGCTCAAAAGAAGACAAGAGCAGAGCACTAGAAGAAGGGTAAGTAGCCAAGAGGAAGGAGCAACTTCAGAGGAGGAGGATCAAATTTTGAGTTTTAAGGAGAGAGCAGTAAAGACTCCTCAAGAAATGACAGCAACAACAAAGGCAACTTCAGAGGGAGAAGGCCTAATTTCAGAGGTAGATCATCAGGAAGAGGAGCAGGACTAATAAAATGTTTTAACTGCAACCAAGAGGGACACATTGCCGACAGATGCCCGGAGAAGATGAGGTCTAGTTCCCAAGGAGAAAGGAGAGTCAATCTAATTCAAGAATCATATTGCAAAGGTAGTAGTAAACCTGATTCATATGGTTATCTAGAGACAGGAGAGGCATTAATGTTGAGAAGAACCCTCTTGAAGGTACCAACACCTATGGAGCCACCTCAGAGGAAGTCTATCTTCTACACCACTTGCCAATCAGGAGGAAAGGTATGTAAAGTTCTGGTTGACTTAGGGTCTACTGAGAATTTTGTGTGAATAGAAATGGTAGAGAATTTAAAATTGAGGAGGATACCCCATCCATACCCCTATAAGGTGTCTTGGCTCACAAAAGGGCAACAAAGTCTTGTAGAAGAGCAGTCATGGGTAGAATTCCAGATAGGTGCATATAAAGATAAGATTTTGTTTGATGTTGTTAACATGGATGCTTGTCACCTCTTGTTTGGAATACCATGGGAGCATGACCTCAAAGAACACCATGATGGCTTTAGGAACACCTACTCCATCACAAAGAATGGCAAGGTTATAGAGCTACTGCCCCTAGCTGAAAACAATGAAGAGTAGAAAGAGACCGAGTCCAAAGTGATGATGATGGAGGGAAAACCATTCCTCAAGGAGATAAATATAGAAGAAGGAATATGCTTTGCATCACTTCCAATACCAACCTCAAAGGAGAATCCTACTACAGATGATAGGGCAGAAGGAAAGGACAAGGATCTCAGTCTGGAAATGAAGGAGATCATTGGTAGATACCAAGGAATAGTTGCAGATGGAGTACCAAGGAGTTTTCCACCAATGAGAGAGATCAGTCACTACATTGACCTAATCCCAGTGGATACATTTCCTAACAAGGATACATACAAACTCACACCACAACAAAATAAGGAGATGGCAAGGCAAATTCAAGAGTTGCTATATTTTGATATGATTTAAAAGAGTCTTAGCCCATGTGCAGTACCTACAGTTTTGGCACCCAAAAAGGATGTACATGGATGCTTTGCACCAACTCAAGAGATCTCAACAAAATCACCATAAGGTATAAATTTCCAATGCCTAGGATAAGAGATTTGCTTGATTGTTTGGGGGGTGCAAAATATTTTTCTAAAACTGATTTGAAGAGTGGATACCACCAAATTAGGATTAGGCCTGGTGATGAGTAGAAAATAGCCTGCAAAACAAATGAAGGGTTGTATGAATGGAAGGTTATGTCATTTGGTTTGTCTAATTCCCCAAGTACATTCATGCAACTCATGAATGAAGTTTTGAAATAATTCATAGGGAAGTTTGTAATATTTTATTTGGATGACATCCTAGTATTCAGCAGGACAAAGGAAGAACACTTGAGGCATCTAGACATGGTTTTGAAAAAGTTGAGTGAAGAGGAATTGATGATCAATATGGAGAAGTGTTTGTTCATGCAGGAAGAACTCATCTACCTAGGATTTGTGATCTCCAAAGGTGTTTTGAAGATGGATCAGGAAAAGGTAAATGCAATTCTTTCTTGGCCTACTCCTAAGAATATTGGTGAAGTTAGAAGTTTCCATGGATTAGCCACATTTTATAGAAAGTTCATAAGAGGTTTCAGTCAGATATGTACTCCAATGTTGGAAACCATAAAAGGTGGTCAAAAGTGCAGGTTTTCTTGGACAAAGGAGGTAGATGAGACATTTGAATCTCTCAAGAAAAAGGTAGTTCAACAACTGATACTTGCTTTACCTGATTTTAACAATGTGTTTCAGATTGAATGTGATGCTAGTCATGTGGCCATAGGAGCGTTCATAAGCCAAGAAGACAGACCTATAGCATTCTTTAGTGAAAAACTCAATGAGGCAAACAGAAAATATTCTTCTTATGACCTAGAAATGTATGCACTAGTTCAAGCATTGAAAAAATGGAGACACTATTTGCTACCAAAGGAATTTGTGGTCTATACTGACAACCAAGCCTTGAGTTTCATTAATAGCCAAGAAAAGTTAAGCCAAAGGCATATGAAGTGGGTAGAATCCCTACAAGCCTATACCTTTTCCATAAAACACAAGAAAGGAGTAGCCAACAAAGTGGTTAATGCACTGAGTAGGAGAGTCCTAACCATATCTAAAATCCAATTAGAAAGCATTGGGATTGATGCAATGAAAGATATGTATGTTGCAGATGAGGACTTTAAGGAGATCTACAAAGCATGTATTGAATTTGGTGAAAGGTATCATGCGGACTTTTCTGATTTTCTAATCCAAGATGGACTTCTTTTGAAAGGTGGGCAATTGTGCATACCAAAGTGCTCAATGAGGACTACTATCATCAAGGAAAAGCATAGTGGAGCTATGGCAGGTCATTTTGGTTTGGACAAGACACTTGAATTGATAAGAAGGGACTACTTTTGGCCCAAATTACAAGTTGATGTAAGAGAGTTTGTAGATACATGCAGCATTTGCCAAAAGGCAAAAGGAAGAAGTACCAATGTTGGTCTCTATCAACCCTTACCCATTCCCTCAAGACCTTAGGAAAGTGTGTCAATGGACTTTGTAATGGGTTTACCTAGGACCCAAAATGGGTTTGATAGTGTATTTGTGATAGTGGATAGGTTTTGTAAAATGGCACATTTCTTTCCATGTAACTCTACTAGTGATGCATCTTATATAGCAGATTTTTTTTTCAGAGAAGTAGCAAGTATTCATGGACTTCCATTGAGAATAGTGTCTGATAGGGATGTCAAATTTGTTGGCCATTTTTGGAGAACTTTGTGGAGGAAACTTGGCACCAATCTGTCCTTCTCATCAGCCTATCATCCACAAATAGATGGGTAGACAGAAGTAGTAAACCGGTCATTAGGGAATTTGTTGAGATGTCTTACAAGGTAGCATGGTGAAAAGTGGGATTCAAACTTACCTCAGGCTGAGTTTGCCTACAATGACATTGTAAATAGAAGTATAGGAAAGTCACCATTTTAGATTATGTATGGGTTGCATCCAAGAGGGGTATTGGAGTTGAGAAAACTACCCCATACAAATCCCATAACTGCAGATGGTGAGAGCTTTGTTGAAGCCATAAAGGAAGTTCATGAGCAGGTCAAAATACAACTTCAAAAGTCATCAGAAAATACAAAGAACATGCAGATCAGAAAAGGAGAGAGGTACATTTTCAACATGCAGATCAGAAAAGGAGAGAGGTACATTTTCAAGTTGGAGATTTGGTTTGGACAAATTTGAAGAAGGAAAGGTTACCCAAGGGCAAACACACTAAGCTCATGCAAAGGAAAGTAGCACCATGTCAAATCTTGGCACCAATGCTTATGAAATTCAATTACCATCAGACCTTGGCATATCTCCTATTTTTAATATTTGTGATCTAACTCCTTTTAAAGGTGACTCTAATGCAGGTATCTCACATCAGGTCCTAGAAGAAACAGCAAATATAGATTTTCCCAAACATGAGCCACCTAAACTTGAAATGGTGTTAGACACCAATATTGTAAAGAAGACCAGGAACAATGAGTACAAGCAATACTTAGTTAAATGGAAAGGAAAACCAGACTCTAAAGCCATTTGGTTGAATGAAGATCAGATCAAGAAGCATGGCACTACATTACATGACCTCATCTCAAGTGGACTTGAGATTCATTCACCCCAAGAGTATGGTGCAGGAGCACCTCATGACTAAGATAATAGGAGCAATAAAGGCTAAAGGACACACATGAGAATGTGACCTTTCAATCTATGTAATAGGGTAGTCTTGTTTGTTTGATGTTTGATTTGTTTGTAATAAACCCGACCTTGTTACCCAATGACATGGATTTGGCAAATTGATAAGCCACCATGGGAATATGGGCCTAGGGGTATTTGGTTGAGTATTTTCTAGGTTTTTATGTGTTGGAGATATCTTAGGAAGTTTTAGGACATGTTGAAGAACCTCTAGGTAGGTGGATTTAACATATGTCAAAAGTTGCTCAAACTTGACAACTTTTGGTAGCAAATAGCAACTTCCTTCCAACGGTCACCTTAGTTCAAAATGTAGTTGATAACCATTGAGGAAGGTATAAAATTTCATCTCCAATCATCATTGGGAGGAGAGAATGACTTTGTAAACTTTTGGCATCATTGAATTAATATATTTCTAAGAATTTCCTGCAATTCCATTATTCTACGCGGTGTATCATATTGTACGATCATTTTGGAGTTAATAAACTAGTGGGATGTGTTAGAGTGGCCAATCACCTTTCAGATATATCAAGTCTGAGGTCCTAATTTTCCAAGATAAGGAAGAAATCGGCAAATTTCTAGAAGTGTTCTATATTTGACAGTTTTGTCTAGGGTTTTGCAAAGAAATGGCCTTACCTTGTTGATCCTTCATTGGTGGTTCACGGCTTTGGAGGGGATGAAATTATGGCCAATTTATTTTAGGAATTTGAAGGCCTTTTGCAGGTTAGGACCAGTTGGAGGTGAGGGTTTGATACATTAAGGTGGGCAACCCCATGTGGCCACCGTGCAAGTGTAAGCAAACAAGTCTCACATCAAGGCTTAAATGTTTTATCATGGCATAAGACTTAGGAATTGGTGTATTTTCAATGGCCGAAGAGTATTCCTTGAGTTTTTTTGGTGATTTAAGGTCTTTTTTCTACACACTCCTTTGTAAAATAAGCCTAATTGGGCTATACCAGTCTCCTAGCCAAAGTAGGGTTTGGATTCTTGTCTTGCCTACTGGTAAGAACCCTTAGGATATGTTTTGTAACTCTGAAAAGGGTATCCAAATATAGGATTTTTTCTCTGGTATTTTGGAGAAATAAAGAGTTAAGTGTGGAAAACTGGTCTGGCAGGGCTACTAGGTTTTGTAGGCCTTCTTGCAGCAATTACCCAAACCGGTAGAGGGAACCTGAATTCAATGATTCAAGGAGGTATCCCTGACATAGGGGAATTCAAATAAAACCTTAAAGAGACATTATTGCATTGGATAAGTGACCAAACTATTGTTGACCATAGGGTCCTTGTATTGGTCAATGAAAGAGACCTTGTACCGGTAGTCTTTTGTTTGGAAGAAAGGGATGTGGGACTTGTCAAACTGATATTCCTTAACCCCTAGGAGCATTGTGTGATTGCTAGGGTCCTTGGTGTGTTCTTGGATAAGGGGAACCTATCCTATACCTATACTGGAACTCTGCAACAAATGCACACTGGTGAAGCTAACCAAGATAGCTAGAGGCAAGCCAGTAAAGGTAAATACCAAAAGAGATAACAAACAAAGTACCAAATCATGAACCAATAGAATATAGAAAGAATATAACCATCTAGAATAAGCATCTAAAACTGATTCTAGAGATCTGATCATATCGAATGAGAATCATAGTTGAAACCAAGAAGATTACCAAGACCAACCGAGATAGATCCAACTGGGATACTGTGTTGACATCAGTGACAACACTTAACCAAATCCAACATATTGCCAACATCAACTTCCTTGATTTTTCTGCCAAGGAGGAGGAGGGTTTTGGTAATTGGTTAATGTATTTTGGGAATTATTCCAATGTTGTTGAGGAAAGTTCCCATAATAGGTAAGATATTGATTTTTCCATTGATTACTAGGATTATATAAATTTGAATAAGGAACATTAAAGGATAAAGGATTAGGTGGCATACCTTGTCATGCAACCTATGGTCTTCTTTGAGCTACATAAAATATTTGGTCCTCCTCTCTTTCAACAGGTTTGAATTATAATGAAGCATGTTGGTTTTCAACATTCGCTACTATATTGCATCTGTAGTCTCTTTTCTTCTACCTATAGTGAGGGCAATATTCAGTTTCCTCATGCTTCTTCTTTTCTTAAAGTGTTTCCAGCTGTGTAGCCATGTTGTTTGTAATATCTTGCTTGAATTCAGACAATAAGTGGGTAATTTCCATCCTTGAAACTCCATTGGAGGATTTTCCTTTGGTAGCTTGATATCCTCTTCCCTTCTTCACAGCTGCTCAAGAATAGTTCTGACGTGTCTTCCAAAGATCATCCCAAGGTACTTGAGTGATGTCTCTACCTCCTATCAGGTCCAGAGATTCAATACAGTCATCATTGATTCCTCTGAGAAAAAGAAACTTTTGGGACCCTTGATTAAGAGTATAATCTAAGTTTTTCTTTAGGCACAACAAGACCCTTAAGATATAGACTTCCAAATTTTCATCATCCTTTTGCTGCATCCTAAAGATATCATCTCCCTTATTACCACTTCTACAAATTCTTTGTATTTCTCAAGAAATTTGGTTTTCATGGCTTCCCAACTATCAAAAGCATCTCTCCCTAGACTCATAAACCATCTCAGGGCTCATTCTTTCAAAGTAGCAAGAAGAATTAATTGTATAATCATATCTCCAGTAGAAAATATCAAATTCAAACAAAAGGGTGTCTAGATACTCTGTTACAAGCCCATAAAACTTAGGGAGAACTGAAGCAGGAATATTCTTGAGATTGTTATTATCTTGTTGATCAGTGATAGGGAATTAAAAGGTAGTTTGGTTAGGTGGATTTTGGCCAACCATTGGTATCAAAGAAAATGGGTTCTCAAGAAGTTCTTGGTCTGCTGGCTCCTCAATATTGGAAAACAACTCAGCTAATGGGTTTATATCTAGGTCTATGTCTTCAAATAGATTATAAGATTTCTCAAAATTATTACCAGGATAGGGGTCGTTAGGAAGAAACCTCCCTAAAGCATCTCTTCTCCTAGGCATATAGTAGTATTATGGGTTATTACTCTATAAAGGTAAATGGAAACAAAACTTTTAACTAGTGAAAACAAAGTATAACTATCAATGACTGCAAAGATTTCTAGTTTAACACCATCCCCGGCAACGACACCAAACATGAATGCCCTTCCTTATGGTTCAATAATAAGACCTTGAAATCATACCTCAGGGATTGGAAATCCAACTAAGTAATTATCTTTCATGATGAAGCTTTATTTAGTTGTCATCCCAGGACGTATACTTGAAATGGGTCAACAAGGTATATGCGCTAGAAAGACCGAAATAGCCACTTCTCCTATAATTGGAATTTAAATGTTGCTTTAAGAAAATATTGGAAACAAATAACTAAAATAGTTGTAATGAAAACTAACTAATTTCTAAGAAACAACTAGGAAAGATAGGACTTATCCATGATCAACAAACAGGATTCTATTCAGTTCGTAGTGGCTGCAGGAACAGTCATAGGAAGTATTACGGTGGCTACAGGAACAGTCATAGGAAGTATTACAGTGGCTGTAGGAATAGTCTATAATCCAGATAATGCTAACTATAGAATGAGAAATGACTGCTAAAAGAAATTAAAGGAGTACTCACTAAGTGAGCCCCCTTAGCAAGCATCCAAAACAACTAAATCAAACGCCTAGAGCTTAAAGTATCATCTTTATTGATTCAAAAGTACTTTGACAACATAACAACAAATTGCTAGAAGTCTGCTTCTTTTAACTTAGAACTATATTACAATAGTTGAAACTATCTTATTCTCAACCACTATACAAGAGAAGGTGGGAGATTATTTAAAGCATGAAATTCCTAACTAACTAGCATACCACTCCCAAAGTTCAAGGAGGATTCTTTTATTGAATAAGGAGAAAAAGAAGGTGAAGTTACAAATGTTAGAACAACAGAGAGAATCTAGTGTAACATCATCCCTAAATCTACTCCTTCAACAAATAAAATGATTAATTCTTTAGATAAGTCATAATGAACCACTTTAAACCACTAGCTGACTCTTTCAATGACAATCCTCATTGTTCCTTCTTCTGGCCAGCAACTCCAGAATCTTTTTTGTTGAACATCTTGGACTGGTTCAATATTCTTCTTTAACCCTGCATGAAATTGTTTTTGTGCACAAATATAGGCCTAATTATCCCTACTAGAGTAACATTCAAAATCTACATGTAACATTACCATGGATATTCCTCATAGCATAGTTACCTATTATATTGCATCAAAAAGGAACATATATCAAATGAGTTCATGTTACATGACCATATCATCAAAACATATAAAATCATATCACTTAGCAAAGGTTTTGAACTCAAAAGACATAACTAGACTCCTAATGTCCCAATAATGACACATACACATAGATAAAATAGAGCTATTCTCTTGGCTCATCAAGCTTTATGAATCAATTTGGGTTGATAGAACATCACCTAAGAGGGCAATAGGAATGGAACCTTTTGAACTGGTATATGGAATTTAGCTCAGTTATCACTCCCTTTGGAGTTATCTGGAGCCAAGCTACAGAAGGTGATTGAGGATCAATATTTTCAAGATTCCTTGGAGAAGAGGATAATGTACCTAACCAAGATAGATGAAGAGAGAAGCGAGTTGTTGGATCACATCACAACTCATCAAGCTCGTGTTAAAAATATTTTTGATCGAAAAGCTAGACCAAGAAATTTCATGCAAGGAGATCAAGTGTTGCTATGGGGAAGAAGGAGAGAACCAAAGGGAGCTCACAATAAATTTGACTCTCTCTGGAAAGGACCATTTAGAATCCATCAGGTATTGGGACCTAACTCTTTTAAATTATAATACCCAGATGAAACAATATGCTCCTGTCTTATAATGGGTAGGATCTTAAGCTCTATCAATTGTAAAACAGGAGTCCCTTGTTCTTGTACATAGTCCTTTGTTTAGTCATTTTGTCGTTGTCAGTTTTGGTTGTATGGTTTTGGTTTGTCTCGGTCCTTTTTTCTGTATTTCTAAGTTTTTGCATAACCAGAGACTCTAAGTTCATCACCTAGTCCTTTACAGTCCCAGTCTCTAGTCAGAGCCAATTGTTACCCCTATTTTTGAACTTTTTTTTTTTTTTCATAATTCTCTTTTCAAGCCAAAATAGAGTACATTAGTGTCATCTTGATGTTCTTCTGTTATAAATCCCTCTTGTTTTGGCCTTTGTATGTTGAAGTGTTGTTTTTGAACCTTCCACTTGAACTTTTGTGTAAGTTCAATAGTTCATTGGCTCAAATTTCATCATGTGTCTGTGTGTCGAGTCCTTGTTAAAAATGTTTTAAGTGTGTAGGAGGAATCTCAGGGGAGAGTGAACTTGAACCATTGAACCTTTCATCTCAATTCAAATGTTCGCAAGTTCAAAGCCCATGGTGCAAGCAAATGTGAAGGTAGGTAATCAATGGAGGGAAGTGGTTAAGGAAAGGAGGAATATTCTAGGAATCTCGAGAACTTAAATTTTAAAAAGTTTCCATAAACAGAAGTGATCATTATACGGTAAGCGCCTTGAGCGGAGTGACTTGTAATTAATGCAAGTGTCAGAATTATGTCACTTCAATATTAACCCAGCACGAGTGGATTTGATATTTGAAGCATGACAATTATGAAGCCCGATTTTATCTTTTATAGATTTCAAATAAATTGCTTCGTCATTAAGAAGCTAAAATTTGCAAGAAAGGAATTCAACGCTAGAAGTAATTAGTTTTGTTCTTCAGGGTTAGTAGGAATTCAATTTGCATGAAAGGTGAATTCTGAAATTTCTTGTCATCTTTGTTATTTCTTTGTTGTAGAAGGAAGCTAGTTTAATTTCTTGTATTTGTTTTAGCTAGGTTTATTTCTTCATTTTGTATCTTTTTAAATCATCGTCATGAGGTCTACATGTCCAAAATTAGGGTTGAGCTCTGGCCTTGCATGTTGTTTACCTGAATTTTGGGATACTTTCTTAGCTCTAGAAGACTTTTTAGAAAGAGCTAGAAATCCTACAAGTTCCCCTATGATGGAGAAATTTTATAATAGTGGGCTCATAGAAGCTGCTTCTTTTCCCACAATCATGAAATGCCCAAAATTGGTTCTTGAATGTATGAATAGGTATGACCCAGAGCATAGGTGCATTAGGTCTACATATGGGGGTGTATTGTTGAATATAAATAGAGAGACCATAATGGTCATAATGAAGATTCCTCCAAAATAACCTTATGCAGACTGGACCATAACTTCATCTTATGGTTTCTTTTCTGAGAAGAAGGCCCAATATAAGAGTGTAATTGCTAGAAAGTGGCTTCTGAAATTCCCGAAAGGTGGTTCAAGGATACCCAAGTTGTTGATGAGAGAATGCCTTATTAAGGAGGTTAGAGACATTATAATTTTGTTCCACAGAGTGAAAGGTATCCAACATACCTTTTTTTGGGAAGATTGGATGTACTTTTTCATCCAAATGCTTTTAGAAGGAGAGTGCTATTTAGACTGGGCGGAACTCATTGTTGAAAGTCTTCTTGAAGGCCTAAGTAATTGCCTTGGAAATTAAAATTTCTACATGTCTTCTTGTCTTTTTTATTGTTTATCTTGTATAAGACCATGACAAGGATTATATCATGAACCACTGATCGAAGGAAAGAAAATTTATGAGTATCACCCTCATTTGCAGTTGCGGAGATGTTATGAAACTTTTAGAAGGGTGAATGATGTTTTTACAGGAAGATTGGTTCATGAGTTGTAGGGAAATGTCAATAGAAGACTGTCAAATGAAGCTATGTAGTTAATAAGTACTTATGGTAGTTATTTCATTTAAATTCCTAGATTTACATATGTTAGGGTGGGAGGTTTTGAAGGTGAGTCATTCAGATTACCACGATATGCCCTAGATCATTTTGTGTTGATTGAAATTTGCAAACAATTGGCTTACATTGATTAAAAAAAATTATAATTCAGGTATTTCCTTCCCTATTGAGTTGGGATATTATATTTGTAAGTTATGTTTTAATGCTCTGAACCTAGAAGCAGAGTTCAAAAAGCTTAATTTGTAGCATTATACAGCTCGCCCAAATTTTGACAATAAGGGTTGTATACACCTAAAAATGATCTGAAGATAGTTAATTAAATACGCAGTTATTTTATTAATTCCCCTTCCCAATTAATTGAGTTCACAAGCGATTTGATTAATTTCTCTATTCATCTACTAGTAAATAAATCTACATGATTTATTTATATAGTTCATTTCACATCCCCTTTGATTAATTAATTCTAAATTAATTAATGTCCCCCCATATAAATCAATTCTTCTAATCCATAATTAAGATTAACAAACTCAAGTTTGTTGAGATTAATTATCATTTTCCAATTATTTGAATTTCTAAATTCAAATGTGCACATGGCTCCTAACTTTTAACCACCTAACCTAACCCATTCCACCTAACCCTGGGTTTAACTAACCCTATTCTATCTTGCACATTCTAACCTCCTTATCCTAACCTCCCATGGTGTGGATATTTTCCCCTTGAGACACATGGAACTCTTGCCACATGTCTCCTCCCTTGGACACTTGCCCTCTCATGAGAAAGACTTCTTGACACTTGTCACCACAGAGATGACAAGTGTCTCTTCCTCCAACCTCTTCTCCAACTTCCTCAACCTTGGCCCTTGATATCTTCAGATCAGATCTAGACCGTCGATTCCTACCACCTCACCTTTGGCCTTGGAATTCCTATAAATATCCCCCATTTTGGAGAAATGAGGATCCCTTGCATTCATAGATTTAGCATCATTACTATAGGCAATTTTCATTTCAATCATCTAGTAATTAGCATTTTGGATTAATCATAGCATTGCATTTTATAACATTTGCATAATCAATCATGATCAAGTAGCTACTCAACTCTTGAGTTTCCACTTTGAAGGTCATTGCTCCGCTTAGAGCCAATCAATTCAACACCTTCAAGGTCCTCAAGAATAGAGGAAAATGGTACATTTCAAGGAAGGCTTATGGTTTGCATTTTAAGCTAGTTTTCAATTAAGCTTTTCATTTATGTTTTATTGTCTCATTATATGTGTATGCCTTCTTATATACCACATTTTTAGCATCACATTAAAATATGTCATCCAATATTTGATTGATAATGGAGTGATAACTGTGGATGGACATACAACAAAGGAATCTCACAAAACTTCCAAAACTCCACTCCCTAATTATGAGAAGGGTGAATCATCAATAGAGCAGAAAGGTAAAGGTAAAGCAAAGGTAAAATATGCTCATGCATATGATAATGTGGTAAATATGATCATGGTTAAAGAGCAAAAACATCAAGAACTCGCTCATGTTATCACACAAAGCAAAGACAAAGTGGTTTTGTCGGGTCCTATAACAAACACGTCATCCACTACAAAACAATACAATCTAGTGGATCAACTATAGAAGACCCCCGCACAAATATCCATCTTAGAACTTTTAAAGTTTTCACCTGCACATAAAGAAATTCTAGAAAGAGCATTAGTAGATATAACAGTGTCCAAAGATCTTGATATAGATCAATTCCAAACAATGGTGAGACACCTCACACCCCCTCACTGCTTACCATTTATCGAAGAAAATGACATGTCCTTGCAGCATCCCCATAACGCTTCCTTGAATATTGAAGTCCTCATTCACAAGACGTGTGTTAAACATGTCCTAATAGATGGTGGAGTTGGCTTAAATATTTTCTCATTGAGTCTTGTATGTGCTCTAGTTTATTCAGAAGATGCAGTTGATCCCTGGAAAAAGATCACCATCAAAGCATATGATGAAGAAGAGAGTTCCTGTAAAGGAATTGTGATATTACCCATCAGAGTGGGACCTTTGCAGAAAGACACAAGAAGCCAAGTTCTAGACTTGGACTTATCATACAACATACTCTTGGGAAGACCCTGGATATATGACATACAAGTTGTTCCATCCACATATCATCAGTGCCTAAAGTTTCCCTACAATGGGCAGGAAATCATGATCTCAGCATATTCAAATCCATTTCAGTATTGTGGTAATCTCAAACCAGCTCAAGAAGTCATTGTTCCTCATAACAAGGAGGCATCATCTTCAAACACAAAAACTAAAGAAAAATCATTTGCCTAAATTTTTTCAAATATGGAAAAACAAGCTAAGAGATCGAGGGAACGGAGAATATTCACTATCCCAATTACCACTTTCTCCTAAATCCTATGGAAAACCATCAAACTCTAAACAACAACCAATTGTGAAACATCTTCCAATATTTGATGGAGCATTTGTTAGTGTTGGGACCTTATCAGAGGAAACAGAAGACAAAGATATGCTACAATGGCTATACAAGGATGAAGAAGTCCAACAAAAGATCAACAGTGTCAGAATACCCACAGAACAGTATGGAAAAGGATTTAACATTCTTTAAAAAATGGGATACACTGGAACAGGTCCTATAGGAAAAAGAAAAGAAGGTATCTCCGAACCTATCCAACCTCATACTCAATAGGCAACAGACAAAGCAGGCTTAGGGTATGGACAAGTTACTCTACTAGAAGACACATTTTCTAGCCAACAACAAGAAGAATATGAAAATAGAAAAGAACAACCTGCAATTGAAAGAGAAGAAGCTGCTGCAAAGAAACAAGCACAAACAAACATGAAATGGCAAAAGAAGCAATCTCCTAATCAACTAGAGAAACAAACCAATGATACCTCCCAAGCAACATTAAATCTCAATCAAAACAAGAAAGAAGCTAATACAGGTCAAGGAGAGTTGATACCAAATTTGACAGAATTCAATCTTAGTCCAAAAGAAGTTGAATTTGAAAGAAGAAAAGATATAGCAAGAAAAACAAAAGAAACACATCAAAAGCTATATAAACAATTTGTAGATTGCAAGCTGCAAGTGAGATAGATTCTGATGAATGGGAATGGGATTTCTACCATTCTAAAGAATCAGCTAAATAAAATTGATTTGAAGAAGATGTCGGAGTCGATGTAGTTCACATGTATGCAAGGAAAATGTTAGGAACTAGCCCACTTGAACTAGAATCACATTCGGCTGACTTGGACTTAATCGAGGATGATTAGGAACTCCTTGTGCGAGATCATTCTGATGAGGGTACCATTCTAGTAATTGATATACATATCAAAAACTTTGACATATCTATCATGACCCTTGATACCCTCAAAATATCTCAACCTGAGGACCCCTTACCTATAATCCAACCTAAACTTATTGATTGGTAAAATGAATGACGTACTCTCATTGATACCTTTCTGAATGACCATGCCATATCTATATATTTTAATGCAATCAAACCCGCAACAACTTTCACTAGGAATTTCAGCAACGCATCTTCCAGTCAAGTGGGTGCCAAATTTCCCATTTGCAAAAAGGAAAATAAAGAAAATAATATCAGGTCTAATGCTGAAAACCATTTCTTGGCAACATTATATCAGGAAAAAAGTAAAAAGAAAGGACACATCTAATAGTGAAAACCTCCTCGAGGCACCGAAAGATGGGAGATTTGACTCTTTACCTAAGTACTATCAAGAAAGGTCATCAATTTTGATCAAACCAACAGAGGTAGTTAAGATTGGGACAACGGAGCAACCAAAGATCCTACATCCAACAACTTCTCTATCAGAAGAAGAAATGCAACAATATATGGAATTCTTCAAACGATGGCAAATCAATTTCGCCTGGTCATATGCAGACATGCCAGGATCGGATCCAGAGCTTATTATGCATCACTTAAATGTTAGTCCAGGAGCTAAACCAGTCAAACAATAATTAAGGAAGATGCATCCACATATCGCTCTCCTGGTCAAAGTAGAAATAAAGAAATTATTGGATGTAGGATTCATCAGACTTGTAGCATATCCTCAATGGGTATCAAATATCATTCATGTTTCAAAACTAGACAAAACTATCAGAGTATGCACAGACTTTAGAGATCTTAATAATGCATGTCCATAAGATGACTTTCTATTGTCTAACATTGACATCATTGTAGATTTAACAGTTGGACACTCCATGTTTTCTCTAATGGATGGTTTCTCTGGATACAATTAGATTAAAATAGCACTTGAAGATTAAGAAAAGACAACTTTCACATGTATGTGGGGTACTTTCTGATGGAACACCATACCCTTTGGACTAAAGAATGTGTTGGAATTTTGAGTTTGTTTGTCATTTTGCATAAGAGATTGCATTAATGATATGTTGTCATTGATGTCAATTGAACCAATAAAAGGTATTCATGTTATTGCTGATATTGTTGTTTTTTATATTGGCTAGTAACCGGTAAGAAGAGACTTGTACAAGATGTTGTAACCAGTGTATGTAAAGTTTGTGAGTTGAACCATTGAACTGGTGTGAAGGGTTAAACTTTTCTATGTAATGTAACTGGTAAACCCTATCAGCTGTTAAACCCTAACCGATCAAGTTTGTTGGTTTATTATCTGATGAACGGTAATGATGGAGACACATATGATCACTATATGAGGATAAATTCAAATTGGTTTGGCATGTTTGATTATTGTCTAAGGAAGGAGCAAAGTGGATTGCATTTAATGTCGAGCGTGTGATGAGTTACAAAATCCAATGGAGCGGTGATCATGTAGTGGTTGGAATTGTCTTGAAGAATGTGAAGAGATTGTTATGATTTCTAATGGTCAAGATTGAATCGACTTGTTTGTAATCTCAATGATAAGAATTAGCTTTTTATTGTGTTACCGACCTAATTGATTTGTATTTAAGGTCAATGAAGTTGTCTGTAAAGGTTGTTGGCAAGGTTGATAGAAAACCTATTGAGTGTGTGTTTGTCCAACCAATGAATGGATCTGCACTTTGAGTGAAAGTAGAATGAAGCTTAGAAGGATCTCTGATCAAGCAAAGATAGTGCTACTCAGATAGATCAAGAAAACCTATTGTTTTCTAAGAATTAGAGCAGAAGTAAAATCCCTTAACTGGGTAAGCTCTAACAAGCTTGGTTACTCATTAAATCCTCTAACAAGGTGGTCCATTAGCTTGGATTCTTAAATACTCTAGAGAGGTTACTCCTAATAGGGTATTGTGCTTCTAACAAGGCATATTTGTAAATCCCTTAACCGGGTGATTCCTAACCGGGATTAGTTCTTAACGGGACTTATTGTAAAGCTCTAGTAGGCTTTGGCTCCTAACAAGGCAAACTTCGAAAGAGTTTAGAAAGCTATCCTTGTGAGTCCCATCTCACCGTGGTTTTTACCTATTTGATTTTTCCACGTATAAACATTTGTGTCAAGTGGTGAATGCTTTTGTGGTTGTGATCTTATTTGTTGATTTGATTAACTTCTGATAAGGAATATTAAGTATAAGCATTGAGAGATGAATATATTGAGTTATGATTAAGCATTGTTGATGTTTACAAGATTGAATGTGTTTACTGTTAAAGTTGTCATAATAGATAAACTGGTTAATGTCAAGTATTCCTATCAATATTGATCTTGACTGAGATATGTTTACTTTGTTTGATTGAGTTTGAGTTTGGGAACTTTGTATCAGTTTTTCAATATAATGATTCACCCCCCCCCCCCTTCTCAGTATTCTATCAGATATTTATTCTTTCATCATACCATCAATTGGTATTAGAGCTTCTCAGGTCCTCTTATTCTAAAAGCCTAACAGCTTGAGGAAAAGATCTTGTAGATCATGATGAAGAAAGAAGTTTTGAATTTTAACAAAGATAACTATAGAATATGGAGTGACAGAATGAAGATTTACATTAAGAGTTTTGGTAATCAGTATTGGGATCATATAGAACATAAGTATACTACACCTACTAGACCCTTGACTGATGATCAAAAGAATGAACAGCAAGAAAATCGCCAGGCATTAGAAGCTATTATTAGTTCTTTGTCTAATGTTGAATATGTAGATGTTCATGGTCTTGAAACTGCATATGAAGTATGGAAGAAACTTAAACATATCTATAGCAGTGATGAGCATGTCAAGATTGCTAAAGAAGAGAGTTTAAGAGGCAAGTTTGATGACATGAGAATGTCTGAAGGTGAGAACATCCAGCAGTATGGTCAAAGGATCAAAGAGATAGTTGGAGAGATAAAGAGTGTAGGAGGGAAAGTGGAAGATGACACAGTAATCAGTAAGGTACTGAGAACCCTGCTATCGGTCTATGCTATCTGAGTTGTACCTATTCAAGAGCTGAAATCCATTGACAAGACAAAGGTAACTCTTGACTCTAGTATTGGAAAACTTACTACTTTTGAACTAAATGGCTATGATGGTAGTGTACAAAAATTAGAATCTGCATTTAGAGCTTTTGTCTCTAACCCATCTATAAGAAGAAGTAGAGATACCAGACATAGTTATGAATCTAGATCCAACAGAGATGCTGATGATGAAGACAACTTAGTGTAACTTGAAGCATTGTTGGCAAAACGTCTACCTAGAGGCACTGGTAAATATAGAGGTAAGCTACCTTTAAAATGTTTTGCATGCAACAAGATTGGTCATATATCAGCAAACTTCCCTAATGGTGAAAATGATTACAAGAGAAACAAATTTAAGAAGTACAAGGTTAAAGGAAAGAGGGATTATCTTGTAGTTACTGAAAGTGGTATTACTAATGATGAATCTGATGATGATGCTAGTGAATATGTTGTGTTTGTGAAATTAAGGAAGAAGTATCATATCAGAAGGCATCAGTATCTAGAATGGATAACTCTAATGATTGGATCATTGATAGTGGTTGTTCACATCACATGACCGGTGCTCAGAGAAAATTTCCTTCCCTGAAGGAATTTGATGGTGGTGTTGTCAGATTTGGCAATGACTCACCCTGTATGGTAAAAGATAAGGGAGTTATTTCTCTTAATGGGAAGAGAAGTGTTGATGATGTCTATTGGGTTGAAGGCCTAAAGCACAATCTGTTAAGTGTGGCACAACTTAATTACAGAGGTTACTCACTGGAGTTTAGAAATGGTATATGCAAAATCTTTGACAACAAAGGTGAATTGATTACAACCAGGAAATAGACCAAAGGTAATCTATTTCATCTCAATTCTAAAGTTAGCAACTATTTGATTGAAAAAATACATGAAATTTGGCTTTGGCATAGGATATTTTGTCATATAAATTTTGACAATATTATTAAAGTAAGCAAGTCTAAGACAGTAAGAGATTTGCCTCAGCTAGACAAATCGGTTAATGCTCTTTGTAAAGAATATCAACTAGGAAAGATGACCTCTTCAAATTTCAAGAGAAAGTCCTTCTCAGCAGAGCACTTGTTAGATTTGGTTCATACAGACCTATGTGGACCAATAAGAATAAGAAGCATTCAAGGTGACAGATACTTCATGATCTTCACTAATGATTGTTCAAGGATGATGTGGGTCACATTCTTGAAGGATAAGAATGAATCTTTTGGAAAATTCAAGGCATTCAGGGCCTTAGCTGAGAAAGAGAGTGGCAAAAAGATAAAATGTCTAAGAACAGATCAAGGCGGTGAAATCACTTCTGTAGAGTTCACTAAATATTGTGATGATAATGGTATCAAGCGATAGCTTTCTACACCAAGGACACCACAGTAGAATTGTATAGCAGAGAGAAACAACTGGTCAGTGGTTGAAGCTACTAGAACTATGGTGATACAAGGAGGTGTGGCAAAAACCTTTTGGAAAGAAGCTGTAAGTACAACTATCTACACAATGAACCGAGTTCTGGTAAAAAGAGGTAAGGACAAAACCCCATATGAGTACTAGTATGGGAGATCACCTGATGTTAGCTATTTTAAAATATTGGTAGCAAATATTTTATTAAAAGAGGTGACTACATAAGCAAGTTTGAAGCTAAGAGTGATGAAGACATATTTCTTGGCTATTCCACCAAGAGTAAGGCCTATAAATGCTTCAACAACTGGACACAGAAAATTGTTGAGTGTTGATGTTTGTGTAGATGAATGTCCTGAAATATCACAAGGAACCGGTTCTGAGAAGAAGGATGAAGATCCTTGCATTTTTATTTTAGAACTAGAAACTATTAAATTAGAAACTGGTAAAGCAAATCCTGATGTACTTGTTCACCTAGAACAAATAAATTTAGAGGAAGATGGCAATGAAGAAGTTGAACTTGAAGAGAATGATCATGTTATTCCTAGGTATGTGAGACTGAATCATAGTCCTGAACAAATAATTGGGGATAAGGATGTTGGAGTACTAGCTAGAAGGAGAATAAGAGAGAACTCTTGCATGATATCCACCTTTAAACCCTAAAATACTAAAGAGGCATTTGGTGATGATCATTGGGTGAAAGCTATGGAGGAGGAGTTGGAACAAATTGAGAAGAACAACACTTGGACCCTGGTACCCTGACCGGTAACAAGAATCTTATAGGTACTAAATGGGTATTTAGAAACAAGTTAAATGAAGATGGTGTTGTAGTTCACAATAAGCCAAGATTAGTATGCAAAGGTTATGCGCAAGAAGAAGGAGAAGACTATGGAGAAACTTTTGCACCAGTAGCAAGACTCGAAGGTGTTAGAACACTACTTGCATTTACAGTTCATAAGAAGTTCAAAGTATACCAGATGGATGTCAAGTATGCATTCTTCAATGGGATACTAGAAGAAGAGGTTTATATAGAGTAGCCTGATGGTTATGCATTGACAGATAAGGAAGACATGGTATGAAAACTGCATAAAGCTTTGTATGGACTAAAGTAGGTACCCAAAGCATGGTATGAATGACTTCATACTCATCTGATGAAGATAGGGTTTGCTAGAACCAGTGATGACAACAACATTTATCTCAAGTCTGAAGAAGATGATATACTGGTCAGTGAAGTATTTGTAGATGACATTATATTTGGAGGAAATCATGACATGAGTAATTGTTTTGTAGATGAAATGAAGAATGAATTTGAGATGTCTTTAGTAGGGGAAATAAAAAATTCATAGGCTTACAGATACAATAGATGAAGAATGGTATTTTCATTACTCAATCCAAGTATGTGAAGGAGGTTTTGAAGACTTTTGTTATGAGTGATTGTAAAGTAATTGGAACCCCAATGGTTACAGGTTGTAAATTGTCCAAGGAAGATGCATCTAAGTCTGTAGATGAAAAGGAATTCAGGTCAATGATTGGCAAACTACACTATATTGTTCACAGTCGACCAGATATTGCCCATGCAGTTTGTATTGTGGCTAGATTTCAGAAGAATCCAAAGGAGGCACATCTGATGGCAGCTAAGAGAATCTTTAGATATCTGAAAGGTATTATTGATTATGGATTATGGTATCCATATGGTGGATTTTTGACTTGGAGATAAACACAGATGTTGATTTGGTAGGAAATATTGATGACTGGAAGAGTACTACCAATGGAGCATTCTTTCTAGGAGGAAGGCTAGTCTCATGGAGTAGTAAAAAGTAGAGTTGCACTTCACAATCTACTGTTGAAGCTTAATATGTAGCAGCTTATATGAATTGCACACAAGCTATGTGGATGAGGCACATTTTGGAAGGTTTGAAGATGAAAATCTCATAACCTATAAATATGTTGTGTGATAATACAAGTGCAATAAACATTTCCAAAAATCTTGTTTTGCATGCAAGGACTAAGCACATTGAATTGAAATATCACTTCTTGAGGGAAAAAGTTCAAAGTAAAGATGTTATCTTGGAGCATGTTTCTACCAAGGAGTAGCTTGCAGATATCTTTACCAAACCTCTACCTAAGACCACTTTTGAGTATCTTAGAAGTCAATTGGGGGTTGTCCCTCTTCATGAAGTCAGTTGAACATGATGTTGATTGCATCAGTCCCTAAATTACTTGTAGAATCTTATATGGATTGATGAAGGAGTGGATGTATTCCATAGGAGGAGCATCAAGTTGCAGAATGATACTGATACACAGTGAGAGTAGAATTACATGTTTTACTTTCACTTTGGCATTGTTGTCAAAGAGGGAGAAGAATGATGTGATTGAGGAGAAGAATTATGTGTCTGACAAGGTGAATACTTGGTAACGTAAACCAGGATTCCTATTCACTAGCGATAGGTTGAAGACACACAGAGCAAGGTGAATACTTTGTAATGTACACCAGGATTTCTATTCACCAATCTCAGCAGCAATCAGAGGCGTTGATATTTGTATTGCCATCAATGCCAAAGGGGGAGATTGTTGGCATTTTGAGTTTGTTTGGAATTTTTCATAAGAGATTGCATTAATGATATGTTGTCATTGATGTCAATTGAATTGATAAAAGGTATTCATATTATTACTGATATTGTTGTTTTTTATATTGGCTAGTAACCGGTAAGAAGAGACTTGTACAAGATGTTGTAACCGGTGTATGTAAAGTTTGTGAGTTGAATCGGTGAACCGGTGTGAAGGGTTAAACTTTTCTATGTAATGTAACCGGTAAACCCTATCAGATCAAGTTTTTTGGTTTATTATCTGATGAGTGGTAATGATGGAGACACGTGTGATCACTGTATGAGGATAAATTCAAATTGGTTTGGCGTGTTTGCTTATTGTCTAGGGAAGGAGCAAAGTAAATTGCATTTAATGCACAACGTGTGATGAGTTACAAAATCCAATGGAGCGGTGATCATGTAGCGGTTGGAATTATCTTGAAGAATGTGAAGAGATTGTTATGATTTCTAACAGTCAAGATTGAACTGACTTGTTTGTAATATCAATGATGAGAATTAGGTTTTTGTTGTGTTACCGACCTAATTGATTTGTATTTAAGGTCGATGAAGTTGTTTGTAAAGGTTGTTGGCAAGGTTGATAGAAAACCTATTGAGTGTGTGTTTGCCCAACCAGTGAATTGATCTGCACTTTAAGTGAAAATAGATTGAAGCTTAGAAGGATCTAATCAAGCAAAGATAGTGCTACTCAGACAGTTCAAGAAATCCTGTTGTTTTCTAACACTTATAGCAGAAGTAAAATCCCTTAACCGGGTAAGCTCGAACAAGCTTAGTTACTCATTAAATCCTCTAACAAGGTGGTACATTAGCTTGGATTCTTAAATCCTCTAGCGAGGTTACTCCTAACAGGGTATTGTGCTTCTAACAAGGCATATTTGTAAGTCCCTTAACCAGGTGATTCCTAACCGGAATTAGTTCTTAACATGACTTATTGTAAATCTCTAATAGGCTTTGGCTCCTAATAGGGCAAACTTCGAAAGAGTTCATATAGATATCCTTGTGAGTCCCATCTCACCGTGGTTTTTACCTATTTGATTTTTCCACGTATAAACATTTGTGTCAAGTGGTGAATGCTTTTGTGGTTGTGATCTTATTTGTTGATTTGATTAACTTCTGATAAGGCATATTAAGTATAAGCATTGAGAGATGAATATGTTGAGTTATGATTAGCATTGTTGATGTTTAAAAGATTGAAGGTGTTTACTGTTAAAATTTGTCATAACAGTTAAATCAGTTAATGTCAAGTAATCCTATGAATATTGATCTTAACTGGGATATGTTTACTTTGTTTGACTGAGTTTGAGTTTGGGAACATTGTATCAATTTTTCAATATACTGATTCACCGCCCCCCCTCTCAGTATTCTACCAGATACTTATTCTTTCATCATACCATCAGAATGTCGGTGCCACATATCAGAGAGCTATGACAACGATATTCCATGACATGATGCATACATTCATGGAAGACTGTGTGAATGACATCTTGGCCAAATCATACAATAGAGAAGAACATATAGAGATACTGGAAAAGATATTTGACCGGTTAGAATAGTACAAGCTATGGCTAAATCCTAAGAAATGTGCCTTTGGTGTCACTTTAGGCAAGCTATTGGGATACATTATTTCAGCTAGAGGTGTCAAAGTAGATCCAGCTAAGGTCAAAGCAATCATGGAAATGGAATCTCCCAAGAATATCAGTCAACTCAGATCACTCCAAGGAAGACTCTAGTCAATCAAAAGATTTGTTGCTCAACTAGAAGATAAATGTTCAACCATTTACTCATCTATTGCATAAAAATATTCATATCAAGTGGGACCATCAATGTGAAGATGTATTCAACAAGATCAAGTCATATCTCATCCAACCACCTGTCCTAATGTCGCCAATTCCAGGAAAGTTGTTATTAGTCTATGTATCAACCACTGAAGTATCATTAGGAGTTCTACTCGCACAACAAGATAATGAAGGAAAAGAATGGGCCATCTACTACATTAGCAAAACACTATTGGGATACAAGCTCAACTATTCCCCCAAAAAAAAACCATGCTTGGCGATATTTTTTGCTTCTTAAAAATTAAGACACTATCTACTATCTCACTCCATCAAGTTGATAGCTAAAATTGATCCATTGAATTATTTGCTCAGCAAGCCAACATTGACAGGACGGTTAGCAAAATGGATCATGATCCTAAGTGAGTTTGATATTGAGTATGTGGACAGAAAAGCTATCAAGGGACAAGTCATTGCAAACCAACTAGCCAAGGCATCGCTTCAAGATGATCATCCTTTACACATTGAGTTTCCCGATGCTGATATCTTAACGATCACCACAAAAACATGGCAATTATACTTTGATGGTTCATATACATAGCATGGATCAGGAGCAGGTATTCTATTCATCACACCAAAAGGTCATACAATTCCTAAAGCATACAAATTAAGCTTCCCATGCACCAACAACATAGTAGAATATGAAGCTTTGGTTATAGGTATCAAAATGGCTATAGAAAGGAACATTACACAACTCCGATTCTTTGGATACTTTCAGCTCGTCATCAATAAAATTAATGACAATTACCAAACAAAGGATGACAAACTTGTGCCTTACAAAAATATGGTAGATGATTTTAAGAAATATTTTGTAGAAATAACTTTTGAGAAAATTCCAAGGAATGACAACAAAGAAGTAGATGCCATTGGAACACTTGCTTCTCTACTTCAAACATAGGAAAATCAAGAGCACTATGAATTCCTAGTGGAAGAGTTGTTTTACCCTGCTCATAATTGTCCCGATTCCCAAACTATCTATCACCTTATTGGATATGATTCCTCTCGCTATGGCCAAACTTATACATACCTGAAAGATAACACCCTACCTCCTGATTTATCAAAAAACTAAAAGCTAAACTTTATTCGCCAATCCTCCCATTTTACTCTTGTCACGGATACCCTGTTCAAACGAGGTCTAGACAATACTCTTTTAAGATGTCTCAAACAAGAAGAATCTGAGAAGGCCTTACATGAAGCCCATAACAACATTTGTGGCACTCATTCAAGTGGTCTTACCCTTTCGAAAAAACTCATACACTTGAAATATTATTGGCCAAATAAGGAATGAGATTCTTTTCAGATAGCTAGAACATGCAAACAATGTCAGACCATGGGAATTTGAATCATGCACCAGCACAAGAACTTCATGCTTTGGCAACATCTTGGCCTTTCTGCCAATGGGGTCTTGATCTAGTAGGAAAGATAAATCCTTCTTCATCCAATGGTCACAAATTCATCCTTGTACCTACAGAATATTTCACAAAATGGATTGAGGCAATACCTCTCACAAAAATCACTAGAAAACAAATTGTTGCATTTATCTTGAACTACATCATCTATCACTATGGAATACCCATGACCATTATCACTGATAATGGGCGACCGTTCAAGAATCAGGATGTACAAGAACTATGTGAGAAATTAAAGATCCAGCATAGATTTTCCACACCCTACTATCCACAAGGGAATGGATGAGCAAAAGCATCAAACAAAACTATTTTGAAAATCCTCAAAAAGACAGTGAATGATGTTGGCAGAGATTGGCATATAAAATTGAACCCTGCTCTATGGACCTACTGTACTAGTATCTGCACACCAACAGGTGCCACGCCTTTCTCTCTTGTTTATGGATCAGAAGCAATACTACCAATAGAAGTAGAGATACCTTCTATACGAGTATAATTACCCAGATGAAGAACAACGAGTATCTAGATTGTAGGAGTTAGAATTGATCCATGAACAAAGACAAAATGCCTTTGATCATTTAAAGGTATATCAGCAAAGAATGTGCCGAAGTTATAATCACAAGGTCAAACCACGAGTCTTTCAAGTTGGAGAACTAGCACTAAAAGAAAATCCATGAATCTAGTCAGATCGAGAAAAGAAAGGAAAGTTTGAACCAAACTGGTTAGGTATGTTTGTGGTTACAACAGTATTTGGGTCAGGAGCATATCAGCTATCAACGCATGATGGGGATTAGCTCAAAGAACCCATCAATAGCATGCATCTGAAGATGTTTTATCTCTGAAAAAGCAGAAAAATCCAAAAACAGTGAAAAAGTAGAAAAATCTAAACACGGTGAAAAAGGAAAAATCCAAAAACAACGAAAAAGCAAAAAATACAAAAACAATGAAAAATAATGAAAAAAATAAAACAAAATCAAATATGAGAAAAAGTGCAATAAAAACAGATGGTGAAAACCTGGGAAACAAGCGTTATCTGTCAGCTAGCTCTTCCATCTATTGGTTTATGCATCCTTCCGCTTGCATTCTTTTCCATCAACATTGTTCATATTCATCATAAATCCTTTGTACATACATAGGCATCCCAAGTGATTTCTCGTCATGGTTTGGATCATTGTATATATCATAATAAATTTTGTTTCTAGTCTGGGGGCAAAATCCTGAACCTAGCCGAGGGCAAAAATTTTCATCATTTTGAGCTTAATCATGTTCAAATCAATGATAGTCCCAAAGATACTAAGAGGGGGGGTGAATCAGTGTCTAACCAGTTAATAGAATATTTAAACTATTAAGAACTTTGTATCCCAAAACAGTGTACCAGTAAATAAGAATTAATGCAGCAAATAAGAATAACAGAGATAGCATAGAGAACACACCATAACACAAGATATTTATTGAGGAAACTCAGTGTGGGAAAAACCTTGGTGGGATTTGTGACCCGCAATATTCACTCACTGGCCAATGAATAAATATTACTTACAATGAGGGGCTTGCACATGTAGGGAGGCCAACTACCTAAAGCTCACTACTTAATCACAAAATAGAAGTCTCACTAACTTACAAAATAGATTATCAAAATCCAATATAATGTACTGCTTCAAATCAGCATCAACTATGTCAGTTTCAGTACCGGTTTAAGCTCGGTCTATAACCAAAAACCTTCGTTGTCAACTATATCACCTTATAAAAAAATATCATCTATATTCCACTCACTCTCTCTTTCTCTCATATCAAAATGACCTATAAGATCTCATACATATATGAGTCTTTTACAATATGCCATGTCAGCTTTTACAAGAGATAATTACATTATAAAACAATAAACAAAAATTTATTCCATGTCGGCTTGAGTGTCGGTATGCATTGTTGTCATTGTCGGTGAAGTGCCTGCCAGTGTATGTAGAAGTCTATTGCCAGTGTCGGTAACTGTCAGTGGGTTACCAAATGATTTCCAGTTGGTTGCCATTAATTGCAACATCAACTATTCTAATAAGAGTGTGGAATGCCAAGAATTGCCCCCTTTATCATTGATGGAAACACTTATGAGAAAAATCAAAAAACTCTTCCAAACATGGAAGTCCAAAAAAGTTTCCAAAAAGATGTGCTCCCCTTGAGAAAATGATCTCCTTTGTATAAACATTTTTCTCTCCACTACTCCCCCTTTGACATCAATGACAAAGGTTGTCAAAAATAGTCAAACAAGTGCAAACATTTCACCTCAAAGACTGTAACCGGTTGATTACAATCTGAAAATTATCTACCAAAACTAGATTTAGACTCTGCATAAACCTTTTGTTGTCATTCAAGGTTGCCTCAGTCTGTTGGATCATGTTGGTGAGATAGTGCATGTGTTCTTCCGATGATCGATGTCCTTGAAGTAATGCCTTAGATATTTTAATTCTCATAGAAATAAGATTGTCCAACTTGGGACCAAGTTTATTTTTAAGTTCTCGGGCATTAGACCTTATCCTTGCCTTTTCTTTCTCAAGCTTCTATAATTTCTCCTCAAAACATGTCATTTCCTACTCAATAACTGATATGGGTTCAAAAGAACCAATTATATTATCAGCTATGTCATCAATTTCTTTCTGTGTTCTGTTGATCTCCTTATCTATATCCTCTATCAAAAGGTGAGGTTTGCATGATTCCTTATACATCTCTTTGTACTCCAAAATTTTATTGTTAAGTGTCGGTAATAATGTATTCAGGTGGTCTGTACATTTCTTTATGGTGTCTTCAAAGAATTTGTCCTTCTCTTTTTCAACTTTCTCCTTTATTGTGTCCTCATTCACTTTGTCAATAGTTATTACATTGTCAGCAATAAATTTGGACAATGTGTCCAATTTGCCTAAAGAATCCTTAATATGACCTATGTTACAATTTGGTGCAATCAATTTAAGAACTGGTAAAGTGTTATCAATTGCCTTGTAGGCCAATGCATTGCAATCCATTATCTTTTTGATTGAATCCAAAAGTACCTCTGTAACATTGGTAGGTCTGAATTCACCTGTAGATGTGTTGAATGTCTAACCAATTACCTTTATTACCTCTATGCTTCCATTAGTGGTAACCATTTTACTTGCAATTTTCTTCGGTGGATCAGTCTGGATTTGCATCTCAATCTGCAAGGGTTTCTGAGACTATTTAGATGTCACTGTGATTGTCGGTTTCTCTGTTCCAGTGTGTACCTATGTCTTAGTTCATTTTTATGAAAGGTCAACTACCAGTATCTCTATCTTCGGTGGCCCTGTGCCAGCATCTTTACCTTTAGTAGGTTTCTCAGTTTATGTCGGTTGCTTTGTTTGGGTTGGGATCTCAACTTCAACATTTTCTACCAGTTTCTCTGCCATGTTGCCACTGTCAATATTGTATGTCTTTACCTCTGAATTGTCCTTATCTACAACAATATTTACTTCCTGAGTATCCGCATTCATGATAAAGAGTATCTCAGATTTGGGATTTGTATCATCATGTGTAATACCTTCAATGTCAGTAACCGGTGGATCTTCTGTGTGTACCGGTGCATTATCCAAAGGTGGTGGAAGATTGTCAGTAATCTTGATGTTTGGAATTCCACCAATGTTTCCTGTACCCTTGTCCTTCTGATAAACTTTAAATGTATTTTTAGGTCAGTTCATTTCCTCTTGTTTTTCTTTTCCCACAAAAAATATATCCCAATTACCAGCAGTCTCATCTGTAATCTCTTTCACTCTTCTTGCCATTAAGCTTACTTGTCGATGTCCACTAGAAAAAACAAATCGGTTAGCCTTGGAGATTAATTCATCAATTTCTTCTTTAGAATTAACAGGATGTAAAGCTAGAAGTTTTTCAACTTTTAGTTTCTTGTCTAATTCCATCACTGCTATCCTTTTTGTATCCAATCTTCTATAGAGTTCATTAGGTGAGTCATCCACAGCTTCAATTAGAACCTTCTTATATATGTTCAAATGTAAAATAATAATTTTCTCAATGCTTTCCCTGTCAGAATCATTAAATTTACTATACAGTTTGTGCACATTAGCCAAATTGCCATCATCAGTTATCTCATTCAATAAATCATTCAAAGGAGTAACCGGTTGTTGTTTCTTCTTTGGTGTCAGTTTTTTGGGCAGTTCCCTTACTGCCTGTTGTTTCTTCCTCAAATTCCTTGTTCTCTTAGGTGAAGGAGAGGGCACCGGTGAAGGTTTTCTCTTCCTCCTTTCAACTCTTTTCAATTCTACTACCTTCTCATTGTCAGTTCTAGAAGATGTGTCAACCGATGAAATATGTACCTATGGTTGAAGTTCTTCAAGCTCACTAGCCAATATGCCACTGATGTTCATGACAATTTCCTTAATTTCCTTTACTTTCTTAGAAGCATCTCTAATGAATTTTTCTCTTTTCTTCCTTTTCTTTAACAGATTTACATCGCCTTCAATAGTCTCAACACTACCAAAGACTTTTTCTGATGGTTCTCTTGGTGCTTCCAGTAAAGCTTTAGCATATGTTTCTGGAATGTTAAGATCTACTTCATATCCCATCTCGGTGACCCAAATATTCCTAGGGAGTACTGCCTCCATCCATGTCTCGTCTCTTTTGATAACAAAACAAATCTCTTTGTCATATTTTTCTACAACACTCTATTATGTTATTGTCTCTAGCAATTCCCATGCCAGTAAAAGCTTCATGTAGTTGTTTTCCTATTGGTGTATCATAACCAAAGTCTTTAGGTCTTGTACCAGGGATCTCTTTAGCAAAGTACAACATTAAACATACCAAAAGGTTTCCAAAGCGGAAAGTACTTTTCTTATCTCCTTTAATCTTTTTCAATTTGTCAATAAGCTCATCTTTTAGCCATTCACACACATCTATCATTGCATTGTTATTTACCATCTCATAAGCATTGTGTATACAGAGACTAGAAACAAAATGTATCCTATTAGCATGTGTGGTCTTGTATCCTAGCACCATACTTACAAATCTCACATTGATGTCCTTGATATCATTTGCTCTTAGTGATCTATTGTCAGATGTTGCTCTGGTTAGGCTTATCAATTTGTTGTTAGGAATCTTCTTTGTTTTATCAGGTATGTTGTCGGTTGAGGGTAAACCAATCACTACCCTAATTTCTTGTCGGGTTATCTTGCAGACAGTATCTAACTATAAGAATTCTTCATGTGCTCTACTCAATACAATCCTTACTATTTCCTCTGGAAATTGAGGGATATTCAGTATTTCCACAAAACCTAGAGTTTCCACAATTTTATGTTCGGGTTTAACAACACCATGTTCATAACAAATGACCTTAGTAAACATTTTCATCAATTCTTCAGAACCTAGTTCTTCAATATTGCAATGTAAATACATCCTAGGGTCTTCTGCAAATGCTACACCTTTAATAATTTTTGAGAATGTCCTTACAGAGTCATCTTGCTTTGCAATTTCTGGAATTATCTTAAACATGGGCCTAGGGCATTTCACATTTTCCACAATGGTAGGTTCGAAAAAATTCAGGAGCAGAAGAAGAGGCCATTGAAAAATACCTTTTACTGCCTGAATATATTCTAAATGTCTAAAGAAATCACTTCGCGCCTTTTCCTTGAATGCCTTCGCTCATTTTTTGCACTCTCAGATAATTTGAATGCTTGGTGAGTCAAAAATGAGGGAAATCAACTGATTTATAATGACATATCTCTCACCAACCACATTAAATGCTCGACGGTTAAGTGAAAACTTAACACGTTTTCTGGTAAAGAAGAAATGTATCTTCTCACCATCAACCGAGGGTAATCTGCATGATTTTCAACTTGCTGCAATACCCTCAAAGGGTTACTTCTTAGTTGGATGAAGAATCTCCTGCCGGTGGAGGGTTACTCTATCCTACCGATATAGAAATAGTTTCATCAACTTTCTGATCTCTCTTTTTAATCCATTGTTTTGAAAATTCTTGCTTTACCTCATCTACCTTTTCTTTGCCTTTCAAACTGGATCCTTTATTGCTTGTCGGTGAAGTCTTGCTTCTACAAAATTTAGCAATATGTCCAATTTTGTTACAAGCATAACACGTCACATTATTCCTCTTAATAGCCTTTCTATATCTTATGTCGGTTTGTGTTCTGCATTGATTAGATAAATGTCCACATCTTCCACAAACATAACATTTCACATTCATTCTGCAATTTTATGAATTATGACCAACTTTGTTGCATTTAGAACATTGACCGGTGGGTGCATTAATATTCCGATTGTTTCTAAATCTATATTTATTTTCTCTATGACCATATTTGTTGCAATTGAAACATTTGTCATTAAATTTATAAGCATTAGGTTTTCTTACCAGTTTGTTCTGATTCAGATTGTTTGCAGTGTTGAAACTTTCTCCAACTTCAAATCCAAGTCCATTAGTATCTCCATTAGGTTTCTGACTTTTCAGCATGTCATCAAGCTCTTCTAAAATTTTCTTGAATTTGTCTTTGTGTTTATTTGCAATAGCCAACTCATTTTCCAAAATTCCTTTTTGTCTCATAAGCTCAGTTTTATCATGTTCCATGTGAATCAGATCTATCTTCAACATATCATTTTCATGACTAAGTCTTAGATTTTCATTTCCAGCATCATTAAGACAAGTCTTCTTCATTATTCTTCTTGTCTTCAATATCTTTACATAACCTCATAGTCATATCTTGCATTTCATTCTTCATATTGTTGTTTTCTTGTCTCAACTTGTTTGCAAGTTCTCTAAGAGTTTCTTTTTCATCATCCTCATCCTACATCTGCATATGAAGTTCTTTTCTCTTATTCTTTGCAATAACCAGGTTATTTTGAAGTGCCAGAATGAATTCCTGAGCAGTTTTAAGTTCATCCTCCAATCTAATGTTCTTCACTTTTTCTGCATCATAGTCTACAAGAGCTCCTTCCAATTGTTGTCTTAAGCTCTCCATCTGTGTCAGTGTCAGAATCTTCCTCAAGCTGTTAGGCTTTTGAAAATAGAGGACCAGGCTCTGATACCGATTGTTAGAATCAATGACAGTCCCAAAGACACTGAGAGGGGGCAGTGAATCAGTGTCTAACCGGTTAACGAAATATTTAAACTATTAAGAACTTTGTATCCCAATACAGTGTACTGGTAAATAATAATTAATGCAGCAAATAGGAATAACAGAGACAGCATAGAGAAAACACCATAACACAATATTTAATGAGGAAACCCGATGTGGGAAAAACCTTGATGGGATTTGTGACCCACAATATACACTTATTGGCCAATGAATAAATATTACTTACAATGAGGGGCCTGCACATTCAGGGAGGCCAACTGCCTAAAGCTCACTGCTTAATCACAAAATAGAAGTCTCATTGACTTACAAAATGGATTATCAAAGTCCAATACAATGTACTGCTTCAAATCAGCATCAACTATGCCAAGTTCAGTACCGGTTTAAGCTCAATCTATAACCAAAAACCTTCGTTGTCAACTATATCACCTTATACAAAAATATCATCTATATTCCACTCACTCTCTCTTTCTCTCATATCAAAATGACCTATAAGATCTCATACATGTATGCATCTTTTACAATATGCCATGTCAGCTTTTACAAGAAATAATTACATTATAAAACAATAAACAAAAGTTTATTCCATGTCGGCTTGAGTGTCGGTATGCATTGTTGTCTCTGCTGGTGAAGTGTTTCTGGTGTATGTAGAAGTCTATTGCCAGTGTCGGTAACTGTCGGTGGGTTTCCAAATGATTGCCAGTTGGTTGCCATCAATGACAACATCAACTATTCTCATAAGAGTGTAGAATGCCAGCAAATCGAACAGGTAGAACAACAGTTAGATAACATTGATGAAGCGAAAAATTGAGACACATCCAACGTTGAACATAAGATCACAGTATCAACCATTAACTATCACATATCAATCTAAACATGACAAAATATATATCAATGGATGATATATCTTGACTCATGATTTTAACACTTTGACAATAATGGTTCAACTATTTTATTTTGATTTTCACTATCATGATTTCTGAGTAACTCCGGGATGTCTTTGACTAGAGGAACAAGGAAGGAACATGATATTTTTTCTTGTCTACTATCTATAAATTAATCATTAATATGTGCAAATTTGTCTTAGGACATGATCATTGGAGTATCATGGAAGACATTTCAGACTTGCATATAGGAATGGTTAATACTGCCTCTTTTACGCAAGCAACACTCAGGTCATCTTGGTTCAATTATACCTCGATGCTTGTGCTAACTTGCAATATCAAAACCCAGGAAAGTAGTGCTCAGATCATCATGGTTCAATTAGATCATTTATGTTTGCACTCACTTCCCACATTTTAAAGGATCAATGATGAAACAAAGCAATGACTCCATGACCGATCTAATTGTCATATTGCATTTCATTTTGCATTTGCAATTTTAAAGTATATTTGTATTTCATTTTGCGTGGAATCACAACACTCATATTTTACAAGGCCAAAGACTAACATGGTGTTATCTCTCTTATTACGTGATTGAGTACATTGGACAATAACAAAAATAATCAATTCATTCATCTTGCATGATAAGTTAGTTCATCTCATGTAACCTTTGCATACTAAGACATCATTCATATAAAACATCCAATCATTCATTCATTTAGTTAGATTATTGCATTGCATCCATTTTATCTCAGATCATATAAAGTAGCATCATTGCATTGCATTGTATTGCATCCATCTCATATTAACATACATGAGAAAATCAGAAAAATATCATAAACATATAAAGCATTGCATTACACATACATCACATAGTACTTATAAGCATCACCATACATATTTGTATTTGCATACCATCATGTAAATACTGCATCATCATATATCCATCATCTAGAATCCATAAGCATATAGAAAATAAAGCACACATCATGAAAGTAACTGCAACTGCATAGCATAATCACATATCAAATCGAATGCATCCATCATCTCATAGGTCATGTAGAGCGAATAGGATCGACTGCATATCATATCATATCATCAAAACAAGATCAATGTCCAAGGTACAATGATATCACAAAATATATGAGATACATCACAAATATGCATCATGGGAATCATCAATATCTCATCACAAAAAGGTGTGTACATGAATGGATCAATGTCCCATACCCGTGTGACCACTAGGACATGGAGCAGAACTCTGTCTTGATGCGGTAGGTATAGTAATACCAGCTGATACCCCTGTACCTGAGTCTCCACTTGGGGGATCTCTCTGAAGTGGCCCTGTCACTTCTTGACTCTTAGTCTGTCTCTGTCCCATCTCCTACTCAGCTATGAAAATCCTGGAGCCCTTCGATCAGTAGGAACAACAGTAAAGTATAAAGTCCTATAATACTCAGCCTCTCGGATCCCCTGGTGCATCATCTTCAGGGAAGTCTTCCTTGAAATAGACTCTCCTAACAACTATACCTATGCCTCGGCCTGCCGACACCTATCCCTAGTTGCATCTCTCTCAACTATGAGAAGCCATCTGAACCTCTAGTTGGGCCATCTGAGAGTCCCTCTCTGCTAGTTGACTCTCTAGCTACTGAACCTGAGTCTATAAGTCCATAATCTGAGCCTGTTGTTGATGAGACGACATCCTAATGAAGATCCATTGAGGTGCCTCTGCCTATGGCTACTCAACCTGTGATACTGTCATAGGTACCTACTCAACCTAAGAAACCTCCTGCTCTAGGACCTGATGCCCTTGATCCCTTGGACCTGATCTCCTTCGTCTGACCACCTAGGTCATCCAATCTATATATGCATCTCTGGCAGATCTAGAATTGCTATCTCTTAGTGTGCCTATCATTGCCACTCCCACTACTCAATCATCTCCCCCATCACCCCCATCATCATCTCCTCCATCATCATCTCCAACACCATGATCTCCTACATCTCCTTTGTATCCATCCCTATCATCCCCTCCATCTCCGCCATCATCTCCACCCCCACCTCCTCTCTCCCCACCATCCCTCAGTCATCTAGGAGCTTTGTGTCGTAGCCTCTCATCATCCTCATCTAAAACTGGCTCTGGCTCATCTGGACATGTCAGCCTCAGAAACCTATATACAATACAATGCACGGCGTACTCATTTGCCATCCTGCTATCCATCACACCTGGAAGATAATCCCAATCCGATGGCCCCAATGATCGATACTCTGCAAATGCCTGGTCATATGAAATAGAGGGCCCCCAAGTAGCCACATCCAGTCTCCTACGAGCATAATGAGTTGTACCCTGTGGTATCCCTCGTATCATGTCGTACTATCTCAATACCCTCATATAAAGGAATCGCTCAATGACATAGGGTGTCGATCCAATCAGGTATCATGTCATGAATACATACGGCATCTCCACTGCATCCTCAGCTCAAATCTCACAATCCTTGTATGGTCTCCATATCACAGTATCTAGATCATCCAGTGTTTGTCGCCAATACTCCAATTTGCCCAATTTTGCTAGACAATGATACCTGGATACCCGTCAGCATAAGGCCTACCTACAAGTCTATCTCTATCAGCCAATGGTTGTGTGATAGGTAGGTGCTCCCAAGCCCATATCTGAAGCATGATCACCCCTGCTGATAATGCAGCCGATCTCTAGTACACAACTCGGTGCAGGTCATGATACAAGTGCGTTAGCATGCATGACCCCCATGCAAATCAAGTCCCCTGTGTCACCATCTACTCAAGAGGATGACCCCATCCAATAGATAATCCCTTTGACCTGTGATTGGGACAAAGGAAACCTCCAATGAATCCGAAGAGAATAGTGGGTAATGTGGCATAACCTAGCTCTAACCTCTCCTACCATGCAATGTCATATACGCCTATCTCATCATCCTCAAACACTTGGCAAAGTGCATTTGTCCCACCCCGCTCACTGATATCGTAATACATTATCTCTCCCATCATAGGGATGTGCAGTATCCGGTATACATCCTCAGGTGTCACCATCATCTCACCCGTCGGTAAGTGAAAAGTGTTGTGCTCACAATGCCAACGCTCTACTAATGTTGTCAATAATCCTCGAGTAATCAAGGGTCGGGGCATGTCGAGAAGGGAAGATAAACCACACTTGCCAATGTGGTATTTCTCTGCCTGGATAAGGCGGGGTATCAGCATCCATGTCTTCGGGAAGCGCTCCCGAGACTGGAGGAAACTAAAGTGCTCCTGTAATCAAATCATTTCATCATATCAGTCTCTTGATTTATATATCTATCAAATCAATCTATCTATTAGTTTATCTGGCTCAATTGATATTTTTATCAAATCTCGTTGGGCCCCTATCAATGATGCTCATCTATCATGAGGTCATTATCAATCCTATTTCATCTCACGTGTACATCGAGATAATCAAAACTAATCATCAAATTTCATCAATCAAGAGTGTCTAATTTTATCAATTAGATAGCTAATCGCATCTTACCCTATCGAAATCAAAAATCAAATCAAATTGACAACTCTCCAACCTCTTTATCACACATCAATAAACACAAAATTCAATAAAATCATCAAAAATAAAAAAATCACGAAAAAATCATCAAAAATCGAAAAAATGCAAAAATAATAAAACAATCAAAAAATCGCAAAAATCAAATCAAATCATCAGCAAATTGAAAACTCATCGACAAATTGCAAAATCTTCAAACAAATCAGAAAATCGAGAAATAAATAAAAAAAATTAAAAAAACGAAAAAATCGTCAAAAAAAATTAGGCTCGGGCCCAGACAGTGCTAGCCCACGGCACCGACGACGCCTGCGGTACCGCCCAAGGCACCCGTAGTGGCACCGGTGGCGGCCGCCGCCTTGTGGTGGTGCCACCGCCCCAAAAAAAGACTTTTAATGGAAAAATTAAATAAATTTCTTTTCAAAAAAGCGATTTAAATGCATGAAATTTTTTTGGGGATGTGCGTTAATTTTTTTCAAAAATCCTACAAACCCATTTTGAAATACAAAAAACCCATCTCAAAAATGTAGTTTTTTTCCAAACCCACATGGCGACAATGCTAAAACATGATTTTTTATACAAATAGCTATATTTTTCAAAAATCAACTAAAAATTTCACAAAGCTGGGTTTTCTCAAAGTGTGTGTCGATAGATCATATGCTGGAGGACACTCATATCGCCGAACTCACTCGAACCTATGCTGGTGGTACGGGATCACCATTTCTTCCTCCAGAGCAAATTTTCTCAAACAACTGAAGTGCACAAATGAAGACTGGTAAAAGGAATTCACCTTTTTAAACTCACAATGGGACATTTAAGTGGGATTTTTATTCCACTAATTTTTAATCATCTAATCAACTTGGCAAGACAGCATTTTCAAATTTCGTATCGGGAAATGAATCAGAACAACTCTGAAAATATCTAAAAATCGGAAAATCATTAAAAATCTAAAAATTTCAAAATTTTCAAAAAAAAATCAAAAAATTGCAAAAAATTCAAGAAAATTCAAAAATTATCCAATTCATCTCCCGAGGGGGCATCCTTGCATCAATATATATCAATCAGCATCTGGGGCATCATATCGAGATTTATCATCTCAAAAATCAAAATCACATCAAATCCACATCATATCAAGATTTATCATCTCACAAATCGAATCAGTATCATATCGAAACCAAATCTGCAACAAATCAAGAACAAATTTGCATCCTATCAAAATCAATATCAGCAACATCATCAATCGAGTTTTCTTTGAACCAACGCGTCGTCACACATCGCTTCAAAGAGGGGCAAAATGTATACACCTAAAAATGGTCTAAAGATAGTTAATTAAATACGCAGTTATTTTATTAATTCTCCTTCCCAATTAATTGAATTCACAAGCAATTTGATTAATTTCTCTATTCATCTACTAGTAAATAAATCTACATGATTTATTTATATAGTTCATTTCATATCCCCCTTTGATTAATTAATTCTAATTAATGTCCCCCCATATAAATCAATTCTTCTAATCCATAATTAAGATTAACAAACTCAAGTTTGTTGAGATTAATTATCATTTTCCAATTATTTGAATTTCTAAATTCAAATGAGCACATGGCTCCTAACTTTTAGCCACCTAACCTAACCCATTCCACCTAACTCTGGGTTTAACTAACCCTATCCTATCTTGCACATTCTAACCTCCTTATCCTAACCTCCCATCATGTGGATATTTTCCCCTTAAGACACATAGCACTTTTGCCACATGTATCCTCCCTTGGACACTTGCCCTCTCGCGAGCAAGGCTTCTTGACACTTGTCACCAAAGAGATGACAAGTGTCTCTTCCTCCAACCTCCTCTCCAACTTCCTCAATCTTGGCCCTTGATATCTTCAGATTAGATCTGGACCATCGATTCCTGCCACCTCACCTTTGTCCTTGGAATTCTTATAAATATCCCCCATTTTGGAGCCATAAGGATCCCTTGCATTCATAGCTTTAGCATCATTACTATAGGCAATTTTTATTTGAATCATCTAGTAATTAGGATTTTGGATTAATCATAGCATTGCATTTTATATCATTTGTATAATCAATCATGATCAAGTAGCTACTCAACTCTTGAGTTGCCACTTTGGAGGTCATTGCTCTACTGAGAGCCAATCAATTAAACACCTTCAAGGTCCTCACGAATAGAGGAAAATGGGACATTTCAAGGAAGGCTTATGGTTTGCATTTTTAAGCTAGTTTTCAATTAAGCTTTTCATTTATGTTTTATTGTCTCATTATATGTGTATGCCTTCTTATATACCACATTTTTAGCATCACAAGGGTTATGCACAGGTCAATTTGAGCCTTAGGGAAAGTTTCTCTCACATTCCTCAGTTGGAAGATTTTTGGGAGGATTGCTATGATTAATTTTAAGTTAGAAGGAGAATGTTGTCTAAGTTCAATGTGAACCAAATTGTTACCCTCAAATCTAACATGAATGTTTCTGAGTTTAGAAATGGAGAGGATGTGGTAGACCCGCAATATGTTGAAAAGGTATAGGGTCATCCTATCCCAGAGATTGACTGGAATAAAGATGAAGAAGATTAAATCTGGCTCAGGAGATTCCCTATGATAAGAAGGACTAAGAAATGGTTAAGGGACCAAAGGATTGGAAAAGTGATGATCAAAGATCCTCCTTCGCAGGCCCGAAATATTTCATCTAATGAATCTATTTAATCTTGTGTTGTAGGTACTACTAAATTTAAAATTGAAGGTACGACTACCAAGAAATCAAAGAAGTCCTCTGTAAGCCAACTACCTATTCATGCGACCCGCTCCAAGAGCAAGAGTAAAAGTAAGAGAAGTCTGGATAATAAGGTGGTCATTGATTTAGAAGCACTTCAAGAGACTGAAGATATAATGACTAATCAAAACTAGGAAACGCCTGTTGTGGAGAATATTAATGCAAAGAAACCACTTGAAGAAGTGTCAGATCTTATAAACACTATGGTCGTAATAGATGTGACACCCAACCAAGCTCCTCCAGATAAAGGTGATGCAGCTAGTATCCCTCGATGGTTGGAAACCTCTTTCAATAGAAAGAAAAGGAATGTGGTGCCAATATCTATATCGATCAAAGACATGATAAGAAAATATTTAGGCAAAACCCCCAAGTCCAAGAAGCTCAAAACTACTTCAAGGGTGGATTTTGATCCAGACGCAGGAAATTGGATTGCAGAGGTAGCACATCCAGTAATAGATGAAGAGGTAGAAAACCCCACAACGAAGGATTTTACTATTGAAAAGATCAACCTTGGGACTGCCTCGAGAGCTACAGATGTACACCACTTGGAAGCCTCTACCAAAAATATAATCACTAAGACTTCGAAGGATGGAAAAGATAAACAAGACTTGAAGCAAACATTGAAGTTAATGGTCGAGCACATTGAAGCAATTCATAGTCTCAACCCTCAACCAATAACTCAGTTGCCTACATCTTTTGACCCCAAATCTCCAATCAATCAAAAGATGTTGGGTCAGATCCAAAGAAGCAAAATGGTAGCTGAGGTGTTTCTTGATTGGTTAGAGGGAGTGATTCAAGAAAGTACAGGATACATTAGATATTTGAGAAAAGTATATGAAGTTGTCATGGTGGTGATCAAAGAGTTAGAAACATAAATGGCCTCATGGAAAAGGGAAGAAGCCAAGTGGACAGTAGTGATCCCTCAGATGAGCCAAATTCAAAAGTATAGTGTAATTAAATTTCTCACGGAGAAGGTTGTGCCTGACTTAGATGATAATGTTTTATATGTCTACAAGAAAAGCATAGAATGGAGGAATTCCATTATGAAACAGGGACATGAGGAATCGGTGAAGTTGTTGAAAGAATTAACAGAACTCACTATGTCAATGAAGAATGATTTAAAATGTATTGATGTCAAATGTTTAACGGATGATGGTAAAACCATAGAAGCTACAAATACCATAATTCAATCTTTCAAAGAAAAGATTGATCATGTAAAAGACGCAAAAATATTGACAATAGAAGATTTCTCCAAGGTGGCAAAAATAGATTCTTTGTTAACTATCTGCATCATGTACCTGGACAATCATGCGAACAAGGTGGTGCAAGTTAGGCAGGATAAGGAAGTATGGAAGAAACAGATTACTCATATTGGGCTCCCCAACTTTGCGGTCATTCAAAACTTCTCCATAGCCCATCTGGAGTGGAAATGTGTCACCACCATAACATAGAACCAGCCTAGAGGCTCAACATCACAACATCAGCCCTGATCGTACCAACAAATTTCAGCCTCTTGTTCAATTTATTAGGATATGTTATTGAATACTATAGTTATGCTGGGGTTAAGTGACCCTACATTTCAAAGACAGTTAGCCTATTCTAGCTATATATATATTTTAAAATGACTTTGCAAAGGTTCGAGAGTTTTTTGGGGGGGCTTATAGATAATTATATTTTGATGCATGATGTTTTGAGAAAGAATTTTTATCTATGAATAGAATGAATGGATGGTTATAGCAGACTTAAATCTTTATGTTTGAGTTGATGGAAATAAATCTCTGTGTGGATTTACCTTTAAGTTTGATAATTGTTCATTAATTTTTAAATTCATCATATATCCAAGTGGAGTTGGTTGGTTTATAAGCTCACTTTCATTAATTTTATCAGAAGTTAGAAAAAGTTTGTGTGCTTTGTTTGTTGAATTCAATTCCATAAAGATCACATTCATAACATGTCTATGTATGAATGGTAGTTTGCCTTTTGTACTTTATAGTAAAAAGTATGATTGCAAGTTTATTTTTTGTTTAAATGGTTCATTGAATATCATAAAGGGATCTATACCTTAATTCAGAGGGAAAGTATTTATAGTTTACCCAATTCATTGGTTATTGATTTGATCTTTATAAAGGGTTACAGAGTCAAGTATATATATAATTGTTTAACACAAATCTATTAACCAATAGATAGCAATCCTAATTGTTTGAGAATATTGACATTTTGGGTCCCCCTTTTTACTCTTTGGTGCTATTGCAAGCTTCCTAATTGCTTTGTTTTCATAGGAACACCTATAGATATTTGGGATAAGAGTTGATCACGAGAAAGATCTACTAGATTGTGGTAATTAGTGGTGACTACCATGGGTATCTTGGCTATTTGATTTTATTAGAGAAATTTGTTATTTTAACCCACCTAAAAAATTTGGAAAAGAGTGTTAGAATTACGCTATATGTTGTCATTGATGTCAAATCCTATGGTCTAGATGCAGTATGTTGAGCAACAGTGTTTGTATGAGATGTTGTTGGGTATTTGGAGATTTATTGAATGTCTTATCTTTTCGGAAGATGTGTTGCTTATACTACTCAATTCTATTTTTGGATTTGGATTGAAAGTTGAGGTGTTTTATCCAGATGTTGAAGTTATGTAATGACAATTATATAGCGTGTGGATAATGTTTTGGGTATGGCTTTTGCAATGTATGTAACATGTTGATGTTTTCGATGAGGAATGTTGTGATTTGGTCTACTTCTCATTCCTTCCCACCATCAAAATTCTTAGTTGTGACTTATTTTAGATCTTTGTCTTGGCTGACTTAGAGGATTATGTTTTTTCGAAGATAATATATGTAGGAGTATGATCTGGATGAGTTGGTATGGCTTTTTCTATTGAAGACATGCGAGATTGAAAGAATCTAGTTAATGTGTAAGTGTTGTGTTGCGTATTGTTATCAAAATAAATTCCAGTAGAGCAGACTGTGTTTTAGTGGTAGATTTTGTTTTATCTTTCTCACTTCAACAATGAGCCTTTTTTGGAGTAGTGAGCCCTCCAACGGTAAGCCTTTTTGGGCAATGAGCCCACTTGCAGTGAGCATCTTTGCAATGAGCCATTGTTTGTAAAAATAACCTTAACTAGTGTTTCTCTATTGAGAATTAGCATTCTCTATGGTTTTTCCCTTCTTGGGTTTTCCACGTAAATTTTGGTGTTCTATGTGTTTGATCTATTATGTACATATACTTTCATGCTTTATCTATTTTGATTAAATTTATTAGTTGTTTCAGATCTATGAATGAGTTTAAATAAAAAATTTATTGTGAACTGATTTACCCCCCCCTCCCTAGTTTCAGGGATATTCAATAAGTGCCATAAGAGCTATGGTTCCTTGATATAGAGCTTAATCGCTTGAGGTAGATCTTGATCTGATGGTATACAAATTATCCATTCCTATCTTTCAAGGATCTGATTATAGTTTATGGAAAGTAAAGATGAGAGGTTATCTGGTTTCTCTAGGTTACAATATTTGGAAGGCTATGGAGACTAAGTATGTTCAATCGACGAATGGTCTTACTACTCTGGAAGAGATTCAAGCCTATGAAGAAAATTAAAAGGCAAGGTATGTTATCTTTAGTGCATTATCAAAAATTGAATTGATAAAAGGTATCTCTTTGAATACTACTTATGAGGTTTGGCAGAAGCTAAAAGACATTTATGAAGGAAATGAGAGAGTTAAGTTGAAAAAGAGACTAATAGCTAAGCGAAGGTCAGAAAACTTGAAGATGGAAGAAGGAGAAGACATAGTAAGCTACTTTGTGAAGGTTGACCATGCAGTTAATAAAATCAAAGAACTCTGAGGCACCTTGAATGATTAAGATGTGATTGACAAAATCTTGATGACTTTATCAATGAATTACAATGATAAGATTTTAGCTATTGAAGAAACCTATGATCCAAAGAACTTCACTAGAGAGTAGCTATTTGGTACTATAACTGCATTTGAAGTGAGAAATTTTTGAAAGGATAAAGACAAATTAGAGACTATTAAAAGCATATAAAGATGATTGAGATGGTGTTGAGAGATTGGATGAGATGGAATCAAACTTTGTGAGGAAACTGAAGAAAATTACTGACAAGTACAAAGGTATGTTACCCTTTAAATGTTTTAGATGTGGAAAGATTAGTCATATAGCTAATATATGTCTGAAAAAGGGAACAAGACAAAAGTTTAAGAAAAACAAGGGAAAGTTCAATAAGGAAGCCTATTATGTTAAGGACAATGTTGGCATTTCAGATGATGAATCAGACTACCAGAAGGTGATTGTTATTTCTGGTAGAAAAGGATGTTCCTAGGTTTGATATTTATAAGACTGTTGCTAATGCATTTCATGCTAGAAGAGATAGGAATGAATGTTTGATTGATGGTGGATGCTCAAATCATATGATTGATGATAAGAGTAAGTTCATAAAGCTTGAAAATCATGATGGGGGTTTTGTTAGGTTTTCAAAGGCTATACTCAGATTGAAGGCATTGACTTTGATGAAACTTATGCCTCAGTTGCTTGAATGGAGGCAATTCGGATGTTCTTGGCATTTGCAGCATTTAAGGACTTCAAGATCTATTAGATGGATGTAAAATCAGCTTTCTTGAATAAAGAATTGAAATAAGAGTTTTATAGTGAACAATTGGAAGGTTTCAAGCTCAAAGATGATCCAAACATTCTTTGCAAATTGAAAAAGGATCTATATGGATTGAAGCAAGCCCCTAGAGGTTGGTATGGAAGACTAGACAAGTATTTGACTGATCAAGAATTTCAAAAAGGTTTGGCTGATAGCAATTTATACTTCAAGACTAATTTAGGTAAAATCATAATTGTTGTAGTATATGTTGATGATATAATCTTTAGAGGAAATGAAGGTATGTGCAGAAGATTTTCTAATGAGATGTAAAAAGAATTTGAGATGTCCATGATTGGTGAGTTAAATTTCTTCCTCAATTTATAAGTTAATCAAAATGATAAAGGAATTTTCATTTATCAATCTAAGTACATCAAAGAGTTGCTAAAGAAGTTTGGGTTGGATAATTCCAAACTGGTGTGTACACCTGTGACCACTGGATGTAAGTTAACCAAAGATGATAAATCTCCTAAGGAAGATGCAAGTCAGTACAGGTCGATGATTGGAGGACTGTTATATTTGATGGCTACCAGATGGGGTATCATGTATGCAGTTTTTTTGCAACCCAATTTCAACAAGAACCAAAAGAATCACATGTTGTGGTAGTAAAAAGGATCTTTAAATATCCAAAAGGCACTGAAGAGTTTGGTTTGTGTTATCCTAGGAACTCTGATTTTGCCTTGACGGCTTATACAGATGCAGACTAGGCTAGAAGTGTTGATGACAAAAAAAGTATTAATGGAAAAATATTATTTCTTGGCTCTCAATTGGTTGCTTGGTCAAGTACGAAGCAAGACTCTGTGTCCCTATCTATAGCTGAAGTAGAATATCTTGCAACATCTACATGTTGTGCATAGATCTTATGGATGAAGCAGACTTTGAAGGATATTAGTGCAAAGTTTCATGACCCTATCTCCATCATGTGTGACAATACCAATGTAATAAATATTTCAAAGAATTTGGTATAGAATTCTTGGACAAACATATATCTATTTGGTACCATTTCTTGAGGGAAAAAGGTTGGATAGTGAAGTTAGACTTAAGTATGTACCTACAAAGGAATAGATTGCAGGTATCTTTACTAAGGCATTATGCAAGGATACTTTTGAGTATCTTCAACCAAAATTAGGGGTATTATACCTTTCCAATTTGAGCTAATGTGCATTGTTCTAGTGATAAACTTGCATATTTTTATCTGGACTGATGCTTGGGTGCTTCCTCTTAGGGGGGGTAGGAGTGAGTTTCATAAGGGGAGTTTTTGTCTGCCTTTGTCATTGTTGTCAAAGGGGGAGATAGAGTATGATTATATGTTGATTTGTTGATATTGTTGGTGGATATTGTCATCAATGACAAATGAGGAGATTGTTAACATTATGGTTTGGATGTAGTATGTTGAGCAATAGTGTTTGTATGAGATGTTGTTAGGCATTTGGAGATTTCTTGAATGTCCTAATTCTTTAGAAGATGTCTTGTTGATACTACTCAGTGCCACTTTTGGGTCTAGATTGATCTAGAAGTTGAGGTTTTTTGTCTGAGCATTGAAGTTGTGTAACGACAGTTGTATAGCATGGGATAATGTTTTAGGTCCGACTTTGGCAATGTATGTAATGTTTTGATGTGTTCGACGAGGAACATTCTGATTTTGTCCACTTCTCATTCCTTCCCACCATCACAATGCTTAGTGGTGACCTATTTTAGATCTTTGTCTTGGCTGACTTAGAGGATTATGTTTTTCAAAAGACAATATATGTAGGAGTATGATCTGGATGAGTTGGTATGGCTTTTTGTGTTGAATGCATGCGATATTGAAAGAATTTAGTTAATGTGTAAGTGTTATGTTTTGATTAAGTAAAAGAAGGTTTTTGAAAGGTATATGAACCTTGTACATGGCAGGAGATCAAAAGAACTAGAAAGATTTGTGCCTGATCACTTCAAAAACAAAAAAGATCCCAACCGAACAAAAAGGGATCAACACGCATTACATAAAAAACCAAAAAAAGACAGCTTTAGATGTGTAAGTGTTATGTTGTGGATTGTTATCGAAAGCAATTCTGGTAGAGTAGACTATGTTTTGGTGTTAGATTCTCTTTTATCTTTCTCTCTTGAGCAGTCAGCCTTTTTCTAGGCAGCAAGCCCTCTGACAGTGAGCCTTTCTGGGCAGTGAGCCCACTTGTAGTGAACATCTTTGTTGTGAGCCATCATTTATAAAAATCACCTTAACCGGTATTTCTAAATTGAGAATTAGCATTCTCCATGGTTTTTCCCATCTTGGGTTTTCCACGTAAATTCTGGTATTCCCTATGTCTAATTTGTTGTCTGCATATGCTTTCATGCTTTATCTATTTTGATTAAATCTATTAGTTGTTTTAGATCTGTGAATGAAAGTTTAAAGAATTTTTTTATTGTCAACTAATTCACCCCCCTCTCTCAGTTGCTCGGATATTCAACAAAGAATATTAGGGATTTTTCGATAAATTATTTTTATTAAGGAAAAAATAGGTTTTGAGGGGACCCAAAACCCCCTACAATAGGTTTTGAAGGGACCTAAAACCCTCAGATTTTACAAGGATCCAAAACCCAAAGTAAAACACTGCCAAAAGATACAGCAAAGAAATTCAGTAGCCCAATCTTAGCCTAATCAACAAGGTAAAATCATTGAAGAACCGATTGAAAACATAAGTAGGCCAAAGAAAAACTCAGACAACACTAATGGATGTAAAAACAAGAAAATCTAATGGTTTTTTCAAGGCTCCCTTGACCTGTAACAAATACCAAGGGTTTTTCTAGACACCCATAACCTAAAGATCAACCAGATCCATGAATAAAATCCCGAAGGAGAAATATGGAACTAGGGGGTTTTGAAAGCCTCCCCAAACCTTCATATTGGTTTTTGAACTGGCTCCCAAAATCATCAGGTTGAAGTTAGCAAAGACACTCTAGTTGATAGTCAGCTCCCTTCTAGCACAACTCCTCTCCACCTCTATAGGACAAGGATCCACCTCAATAGGAGCTAAAGAGAAACAAACACCAAATGGAAATACCAAACACCATCCAACCCCAGAAAATCTAGAAATAAAAGATCCAAACAACACCATATTGTTCAAAAATTGGGTTTTAGAGAGGCTCCCAAAACCTTAAAAGAGGGATGAGGCACAAACTAGTCATACCCCAAGGCAGCAACCTCCATTAAACTCTCCACCTCCATAGGAGAAAAGTGATAGAGAGCCAACATTGTGGAGATGATAGCAGTCAAACAACCAGCCTCAAGAAATAGGGCCAAAAAAGTACCCAAAAAACTCCATCCAATAACACCCAACTGACCACTCTTCCCCTCAATGGAAGAGCCATTCACCTAAATAGAATAGGTTAAAAAGGAGAATAATATGAGAGCTAAAATAGCACCATAACCCATCATGATGAAGATAACAATAGAAAAGCACAAGGTCCATGATGCAAGAAAAAAAGAAACCCCCTTGAAGACCAAAGAGATGCCAAGGTCAAGAGGCACACCACAAAACCCACCAAGCAAGGCACTGATGCAATACTATCAGCCTCCTTAAGATACCCTAAACCATAAAAAAAGAGGGCCCAACAAACCCCCAACACTAAGATCTACAATCAACACTTCCAAATAACCTCTAAGAGCATTACAACCCAAATGACGAACAGGGAGCCATCACCCATCACAAATTTTGGAGAAAAATAGAGCCCACAACCATAGGGGAAGGCCACACCTCATCAAATCCATTTGGGACTCCATTCTTGCCAACAACAACCTCTCTACCCAAATCCCAAGCCTCTCCACCATGCATGTGCACCACCATGCACACACAAAAGCATAGAGCGAAACGAGTAGAAGGACAAATAACCAAGAAATGGGAAAAACCCCCATTCCCGCAAACCACACATCCGAAAACTACCACAGCCACAAAAGATGGTAGGAGATCAGCCTCCTCATTACCATTTGTGCTAACTAAGATAGCTCCATTGCCAGCAAAAACCCATCTAGTTGTAGCCCTCGTGTGGTTCCCACTCCCGCCTCCATACATATCAAATCCAAACTAAAAAGGAAGAGCCAAACTCGCCTTTGCTGAAGGAAGCCAATCATCATCTTCATCTGGGTCACTGTCATCCCCGACTTTTGCATCTCCCTATGAATCCCTAGATGCACTTCATCATTTCAAATCTCAACTAATGCTTGATAAAAGAATGTTTATTTTTTGGTTTCCCCTTAATAAAAAGGAGGAAAAAACAAAAATTGGTGCATGACCTCATAATAAATCTTTTTCTCTCTACCTTATGATTTAAAACAAAAAAATCAATGGGTAAACTACTACACCCATTGTGGACGTGCCTCTAATATCCTCCATTAGTAGGGCCCGAGAAGGAAAACCTAAAATGACCATTGAGTGGACCATTGAATGAAATTTAGTATTTGAAACTTTATATACAAACTTTCTCTCTAAATAATTTTAAAATAGAAAAATTAATAATTTTTTAATTTCTTTTTTGATCATTTGATAATTTAATTTAGATTTTAGTTTTAATTAAAATTCATCATAGAAAGGCCCATTAATGGGCCTTTATGGGCTAATTCATTTTTGTAGAAGGATAAAGGGGTTGAATGGACAAAGCCAAAATTAGGATGGATTAAAATTAATTTTGATGGTGCATCTAGGGGAAATCGAGGGCCATTTGGAGTAGGGTAACTTACTAGCTAGCTATTGGAGCTTAGAAGCTCAAGGAAGGGATGAATAATGAAGCTGAAGTTAGTGTGACATTATTGATGATCACATTGGCAAGCAAACTTTCAATATCCAATTTGCACTTGGAGGGAGATAAACAAAATATAGTTAATGGGATTATAAAAAGTGAAACACCAAACTGAAAAAATCAACAAATTGGTAAAAATTATTAAGGCAAAGTTTAAACATTTTCAAATTATCAAAATCACCCATGTTAGAAAGGACGAAAATAAGGTGGCAAATAAAATATCCAAATGGGAAACATCACTAAATGAAGGTAATGATGGTTTATGGTGGTTGGATTTATGAAACCTCTAAATCAAGGCTTGAGAGATACAACAAGAGGATCAAAGTGATACGGTTTAAAGGATGTTGATGGATGAGTGTATGATGTGTCAGTTTATGTGTGCAAGCTTTGTGGTATGATGTGAGAGTTTTTATTATAGTTGCAAATGCTCATTGAATTCGGTCTGGGCATTGGAAGCTTTCTTTTTAGGGAGCTTAAAAACATGAGAGATTTTATCAATGGTGGAAGGTAGAGAGCTTAAAGACATTGCAATAGTGTGTGGAACTTGGGCAATAGGAAGAATGGAGGCCACGTTTAAACTCGAGTCAAGGAAAAGACAAATTTTATTTATGGGGGAGATCACAAAAATAATAATGAAGGATATTTTCAAATTTGATTACCCTTACTAGATGATCAGAATGCTCCTAAGGGATGACTTTATTAAGGTGGAGCATAAATATTGCTCCAGTGTGGACATTTCATCCATTTTGCTTGCCTGGAGTTTGGAATTGGACATAAAGGAGGAAGCTTAATGGGTTATGGAGTTTGGCATAAAAATGGAGTGAAGCTTTGGATTGGGTGCATTCATTAGTATGGTAAGGCTGAGAGAAGGTTTCATTACCAAAGGTGGTAGATGGATGCAGGTAGTTGAATTCACTTCTCTACTTAGACCTTACATGGTGTGGTGCTCTACATAGAACAAAAAAGACCAATGAGAAGAGACGACTATTGATTTTCATTTCATTAAGGTGTACATTCAAGAAAGGGAGAAAAATGGAGCCAAGGATGCAGATGGTCCAATGTTGAAGAGCAAGAAGTTAAAGTTTTCTAAAGAGGATTATCGGGTGTTGAGGACCAGATAAGAATTGAAGCCTAGTTTTTAAGGTTTTGTTGTTTGCAAGTTTATTGATTTCATAGAATATATGTAATTCTTATATGTTATATGTGAAACTGTATTTGAAATAGGATGGAGTAGGACTTTGGATGGGTGGTTTTTGTTACTATTATTAGTTCTATGGTTATAGTTTGATGGTTGTGGTAGTTTAATGGTGATTCTATAGACTGGTTTACAAACTCCTGTATTTATTTTTTGATTAATATTATATATATCAACTTTACCGATAAAAAAAAACTCATATAAATGAATATATGAAATTCTTTTTTAAAAAAATTAAAAATATAAGATCACTTTAAATTATTGTTTATTATTTTCTACTTATAATTTATATTTTAATAACAAATTTAAATATATTTCAGAGTATTATTACTTTTTATCTATAATTTAACAATAAATATCAATATATTCATTTTGTGTACAAACTTTAAAATCTATTATTTCATTTATTTTAATTTGTCAAATTGTAATTATATATATAATAAATCATTTATTAAAATTCATTCCATAAATTTTAATATTTATAATTATTGGAAGATTTAAATTTTTGTATAATTAATATTAATGAGAAACAAGATCACTTGAGAATATGTAAAAATAAGTTAACATATTAATAATTATTTAACGATAAATAATATTAATGATATTGTTTAATAATAAATTGTTCTTAAATAAATAAAGTAAACTAGCATAGATCTTTTAAATACATATATCTAAAAGTGATCTAAAAGATGTTGAGAGATATCATCTCGGGACTTCTTTGCACATCTTTTAGATAGATGTATTTAAGATATATGCTAACAACATCCACAATGCAATATGCATTTAATATATTTGAGCCAGATATCTAACTCTCATATATATCTATCTAGCTCACATATTTTAAAATTATTGAGGCATTTAAGATATATGTGCTAGTAGCATTCAAAGTATGACATGTATTTAATATATGTGAGCTAGATATCTAGTTGACATATATATCTACCTAGCCCATAGATGTAAAAATTATTGAGGCATTTCATATTTTTTCAAATGCATAATCAACATATCAAAAGATAATGAATGGGATATTTCATATTAAAGAAAAATATTGATGGAAGAATTGTCTCCAATAATGTATACATTACATAAAATTATCTTATTCAGTTAAAAACAAATTTATTTTTTATATAGCATTAAAAAAATATTTAATCTAATATGTTTGATAGAACAATAGATATAATTAAAAAATGATTGTTCAAAATGTATTCAAACATATATTATTTTTAAAAATTTATTAACAAATACGACTCGTTCATGGGCCTACACGAGATGATCTATCTTCTTGCCCTCCTATTGTGCAAAATGAGGTATAGTGGGAACCTTCAGATGCAAGATGGGATAAGGAAAATTTTGGTGGGGCTTATAAAGGCAATTCGAGAGTATCAGGGGCTAGGGTGGTTTTTAGAGATTGGAAAGGAAACATAATTGCATTTGGAGCTCAAAACTTAGGTATGGGGACAAATAATGAGGCGGAGGCTCAAGCAACTCTACTGGCGGTTCAATGGGGCCTAAAACTTGGTTTCACAAATCTCCATTTGGAAAGTGACTCTTTAATAATTATCAATGCAATAATAAAAGGGTAGACACCAGTGTGGTTTTTAAATAATTATGTTAAAAAGATCAAAAATGATTTAAACTTTTTTAGTGATTTGAGAGTCTCTCATATTCTAAGGACGAGGAATGAGGTGGAAGATGTGTTGTCAAAGTGGGCCTCGTCATTTTAATAGGAGAAGGCAACCAATTTTGAAGATTTTTTAAATCTTCATACTGGTGATGTGGAGGTGGTCACTTAAGTTGGCATGCATGTCCTAGATTTTGGTGAGTATAGAGAAGGAAGGTGGAGAATGTGCTTTATGGCTTGTAGGGTAGTGGATTAAATGTCACTTTAGTAGGAATAGAATTTTTGTAACATGCCAAAGGACATGCATTTATGATTTTACATTAATGATCAAGTGTTTGATGACATGCAATGGAGGAATGCTTTTGAAATGGCAGCGAATTGCTAGTTGCTACAACTTTTGAAGTGGCTATATTTTTTGTTGTTGTATGCATTTCTATCTGCAAACTCATCCTTTCTTCTTAGAGCTTGGGTGCAAAGCGATTAGGGTGTGTTTGCAAAGGTGGTGACACTATTGAAGTGGAGGAAATGGAGGCTAGCTTCATGTTGAAAACCGAGAATCAGTTGGTCCCCTTTTTTGGATGAGTCTCTGACATAAGGTTGAAGGACCTCTTTCGGTGTAAGAATAAGAGGATAATTGACACAGTGAAATTGGTCATGGGGGAGGGAATACATCATATTAGTCATTGCTACGTAACAAATATGAACATATATTCATTAAAGGTTGCTTGGGGATTGGAATTTGAAAACTCGGTTGAAACTATAAAAATGGTGGTGAAGGCTCTGGTTCTTGAGGAGTATTTGTTGGGTATGGATACTATTTTTGAATGGGTGGTGCTTGGAGAAGGTTTCTATGAGATTTTTCCATGATCAAGGGCTCAATGAAAAATACAATAGAGAGACAAAATAATGATAGGAATAAAATCTATTCTATCAAGAGAAAATACTAATCAACTGGATCATCAATTGTTACATGCAATGAATATGAGCTTGCTTATATAGGCAAGGCTATATGGATATGTGAGCACACAAACATGACATGTATCTCAATAAGAAACAAGGGTAGGTAGGAGAAACAATTTAATATTCCACATGAGGTGGATCACCCATTGAATGTGGAATGTAACAACAAGATAAGTCCACAAAAGGTGGAAATTCTCCTACACACACTATCCCAATGTGGCACAAACACCCAAGTGTCTCATACCCAAAATACTATGAAAAGAATTTCTAAGTAAGCTTAAGTAAGGTGTAATAATATCCATGATGAATAATTATTTACACCAACACCCCCCCTTAAGTGTAACTTAGGGGAATGCACTTTAGTCTACAATGCAACTAAGCAATGCAAGATGGGCCCCGGCTACGAGGCCATGTTAGGTACCCATGCACAAATGCAAATGCATGCAAACCAATGCAATGAAATCTCTCACAAAGCGGGGAAAGAGGGAAAAACCCAATGGAAAAAAACCCTCCCCCAAAAGAGAGATGAAAACTAGATACAAAGAACTCTCATAGAAGTATGTGAAGGACAAAACCCCATGTGAGGAAAAATTTCCCCCCATATGAGAGAAGAAGAAGAAGAAGAGAGACTAGGAAGTCCCCCCTCAATGTGGAATCTACACCAATGATAGAAGCTTGATGATGAATGAAGAAACTACTCCACGAACGTCAAACCACGTTCCTCCCCTTAGGAAGAAACAAAACCAAAGGTGTGTCCATGAAGTCTCCCCAACCATGAAGGGAAGATGAAGCAAAAATACTCGTGATGAAAGGAATCTCTGAAAACTACTCAAGTGTCCCCATGTCGATGTTGAAAGTTACCCCCTCCAAAGGTGGTAAACTGCACCACACTACTAAAAAAGGCACTCCAAGATCTAGTGGAGAAGAATGTATAACAATATCAAAAGTGTAGCTAGGAAATCGGAAATCATCAAAGCAATATAAAAACTAATCTAGCTCAATCACGAAAGCAAATTGCAATGATCTATCCTAACACACTCAATAGAGACATGAAAATGAAACATTCAAAACTAAAGATTATGCAAACCAAATGTAGATCTAAATGCTTCCTTCATGCGGCTCCATTGTTCTTCTTTCCTCTTCAAATAGTTTGGTTGTGGATCTCACCTACAAGTGCATAAACCTAATGTGAAAGCAAGATTGTCATTGACACAAGAATACTCGAAGCGTGATTTGACAAAGTGATTAGAAATTCGATAATCTGATTAGGGGATTGAGATTGAAGAAATTCATCCAATTTATAGATAAATTGGAGAAATAATCAAATTAGCATGATAATGATTTGAATGGAAATTCAAATCAAGAATAGCAAAATTATGACATGTGTATGACAAATTGCTATGCAAGGATTTATGACAATTTATGACAATTTATGACAAATTGCTATGCAAGGATTGATTGATTGTCAATTATGACAAATTATGACAAATTTCTATGTCATTCCCATGAAATTAGGAGAAAAATAGGAGAGAATTGAAATTAGGAATTAGAAAATAGAAAAATAGAAAATTGATGAAAATTAGGAAATTAAGAAATTAGAAAAAGAGGAAATTAGGAATTAAGATAAATTAGGTGAATTAATTAATAATTTGTCATTTATTAATTAATTCACAAAAGAGGAATAATTAACCAATTAAATGAACATTTAATTGTGATGAGAAGACTTAGGATAAATAATTAATTTATTAATCCTAAAGGGAAAAATGACAAACAAGGTTAAATGATTAAATCACGAAACCCTAGAAGATGAATTAGCAATGCAAAGATGACAATTAGGTCTTGATGAAAGATAATTGATATCGATTTGATCATGGTTTTGAATTGATAAATGACCAATGCTGATAAATGATTTGATTGAGATTGGTTGACAAAAATCAATGACAAATTGACCAAATTGACATGATTGAAAAAGGACAAGGATCGATGACGAATCGATCGCAATATGACAAGATTGACAAGGACAACGATCGACAAAATCATGACTGAAGATTGTTATTGACAAGACCAAATTCGAAAGCGAGATAAATGAAGAATGCAGAAGAAGGACTCAATGTTCACAAATGATAAAAACCAAGTGCATGACATAGGAGAAAACGTTAATGCAACGCAAAAACCTAAAATGAGGCAATGCGCAAATGTTAAAGTATGATCCCGCAAGCGTTGACCATTTTGCTAGATTCAACTGTACATGCCAATCTCAACCAACGTCATTGACAACCTTCTTCAGGATCTTGATAATGGTTTTATTTGATGCTTCGGCTTGACCATTCCCCTGTGGATAGTATGGACTGGAGAATCGGTGTTGGATATGAAACTTTTCACAGAGTTCCTTGACATCTTTATTCTTGAAGGGACGACCATTATCTGTGACTATGGCAAGGGGAACCCCATACCGGCATATGATATAATTCAGCAAGAATTTTGAAATTTGGACACCAGTGATATAAGTCATGGGGATGGCCTCGATCCATTTTGTAAAATACTCTGTGGCTGTAATGATGAACTTGTGTCCATTTGCAGATGTCGAGTGAATCTTGCCAATAAGATCCAATCCCCATTGAGAAAAGGGCCACGGAGATATGACAGAATGAAGTTCTTGGGCTGGTGCATGAATGTAGTTTCCATGAATCTGGCATTTGTAGCACTTCTTAACAAAATCATGAACATCCTTTTCGAGAGTGGGCCAATAATACCTAGCACGAATCAACTTTTTGGCTAAGCTTAGACCATTGAAATGACCCCCACATATACCATCGTGAACCTCATGTAAAGTCGTTTGTGCTTCGTCAGAATCCAAACACCTGAGGAGGGTATGGTCAAAGGAACGTCGGTAAAGGGTGTCGGCGATGATGACATATTTGGCTGTCTGTCGGATAAAGGCTCAACGTTGGTTAGCGGAAAGGTTAGGTGGTAAGGTTTGGGATTTCAAATATTGATATACATCATTGTACCATGGGGAGTTGGGACCAACAAGAACGCACATCACATCTGTTGTTGGAATGTCAAAAGAAGGAACCAGCAATTGTTCAACTAAAAATTCACACTTGTCCATATTGTTTGGCATATTTAACATGGAGGCGATCATAGCCATCACATCTGCCGACTTGTTTTGCATTCTCGGAACTTGATTGAAATGGATAGCCGTGAATTTTGTCTTGAAGAAATCTACCATATGCTTATAGGGAATAAGCTTTTCATCTTTTGTTTCGTAGTCATCATTGACTTGACGGATGACTAATTGAGAATCTCCATAAACTTGCAAATGCTTGATGTTCCAGTGGACTGCTACTCGGAGTCCTGTGACCAGTGCTTCATACTCTGCAATGTTATTGGTACAATGGAAAGTTATTCTGTAGCACTTTGGAATAGCATCACCTTGAGGGGTGACAAACAAAATGCCTGCTCCAGACCCGAACTTGGTATGGGATCCATCAAAGTATAACTTCCATTCATTAGAGGACGTGAGAGCAAAGACTGATTCATCTGGAAAATCAGTCAACATGGGATGATCATCAGAAATAGGAGCCTCTGCAAGTTGATCTGCTATGACTTGTCCTTTTATCGCCTTTCACTCCATATACTCAATATCAAATTCACTGAGGATCATGACCCACTTTGCTAGGCAACCCGTCAAAGCTGCTTGGCTAAGCAAGTATTTTAAGGGATCAATTTTTGCAACCAACAATGTTTGGTGGCTTAACATATAATGTCGGAGCTTCTGTGTTGCAAATACCACTACTAAGCATGCCCTTTCAATAGTTGAATAATTTAGCTCATAACCTACCAGTGTCCGGCTGATATAATAAATAGCTCGCTCTTTGCCGTTCTCATCTTGTTGGGCCAAGAGAACTCCTAATGTCGTTTCAGTTGCAGAAATATACAATAAAAATGGCTTTCCTTCTATTGGAGGCATTAGAATAGGCGGCGACAGCAAATAGTCTTTGAGAGCTTGAAAGGCTGATTGACATTGCTCAGTCCATTTGAAAGCGACACCTTTGTGCAGTAGATGTTGGAATGGATGACATTTGTCAGCCAACTGAGCTATGAAGCGGTGAATTGACTGGAGCTTTCCTTGCAGACTTCTTAATTGCCGGAGGTTTGAAGGTGGAGGCATATCCATTATTGTTTTAACCTTGGCAGGGTCGACCTCAATGCCTCTGTGAGAAACAATGTACCCTAGTAATTTGCCAGTTGTGACACCAAAGACACACTTCTTTGGATTAAGTCTGAGCTTGTAAGTCTCCATTCGGTCAAAGATCGGGCCCAGGATGGCTAGATGACTATCTATGGTGACAGATTTGCATAACAAGTCATCAACATAGTCCTCCATCAAAGTGTGCATGAAATCATGAAAAATTGTCGTCATTGCTCTTTGATATGTTGCGCCTGCATTTTTAAGACCGAAGGGCATCACATTCCAGCAGTAGGTACCCCAAGCACAGGTGAATGTTGTCTTATGCTGATCTTCAGGAGCAATGCGAATTTGGTCATAGCCGAAGAAACCATCCATCAATGAAAGCATCTCGTATCTAGCAGTCATGTCAACTATGATGTCAATATTTGGCAATGGAAAATCATCTTTAGGGCATGCTTTATTGAGATCCCTAAAATATGTGCAGATTCTGATGCCCCCAGTTACTTTGCTAACTGGTACTAAATTTGAAATCCAGTCCGCATAATCGATGGGTCTGATAAAGCCCACATCCAGTAATTTTTTTAGTTCCACCTTGACCAAAAGAGCCACCTGGGGATGCATCTTTCTAAGTTTTTGTTTGACAAGCTTGGCATTGGCTTTTAGTGGCAAATGATGAAGAACCAATTCTAGATCGAGGCTAGGCATATCTACATAGGACCATGCAAAGCTGATCTTCTTCTCAAGAAAGAAATTGACAAAATCTATTTTTTCTTGTTGTGATAGAGAAGCAGCAAAATGAATGACCTTAGGGTTGTCAGGTGTACCCAAATTGATTTCCTCGGTCATTTCCACAAGCAATGGTTATTTGTCCTGACTTGATAGGGGTATGTCCACTCTTCCACCTTTGGGCACCTCAGAGAGGTTTTCACCCGCAGGTACGTCTTTTATTTTGACTTTTGTATGATCAGAGAGTGCCTTACGGTTTTCACTCAGAGATCTATTCTTTTGATTTTTTACTATTTCTTTTCTTTTTTCATTTTGATGACTGGAAGAGGGAGTTGACTCCCCAAAATATGCTATGGAATCCAGGTCAATAGCAAATCCTGCCTTATGATCACCTTGTGGTATGCCTTCCCGTAGCCCAAGGAATTCTGCAATTGCTTCGTCATTTTGAAAACAGTCCAATGTGAGTGGTTCTTGTTGGTCATGTTGGATAAGCTGGGGATAGATGAGGGGCATGTCATCATTGGTTGTAAGGAGAGAGAGAGGGCTGATATGGTAAAGATATGAACATCTATGGTGTCACTATCCAAACTGCTTGTATCGGATTTGGAGCTTGGATCCCAAAATGACTCTATCCAAGCATGAGGACATGTTTTAGGAAGAGGAGTTATTTCATGTTTGTCTTCCATAGGCAAATTATCAGGGTCAATGAAAATATTGTCGAGGGCATAGGAGCTAGAAGAAAAAGAACTCCACTCCCATTCATTGGAATCAGTTTTGGGTTGGGCATCCTCAGGTGTTATTTCATCGTCAGAATCACGCCCGTTTCTACATGTGGGCACTTTGGTAGATGTAGATCCAATTCACAATGGTACAAAACCTAACCCTAAAGTTGGAGGTCGCCTCTTGGGTATGATAGGTTCTAGCCTTCCATTGTTGTTCAGGCCTAAGCCACTACAGCCGTCATATCCTTTCTTTTGCAGCATAGTAAATCCTTTGTTGTATCGTTCCACTGGCAACCTGACAGGTGGGGTCTCAGTTGGATCTTTGTAAAGCCAATCTATGACATCATCATCTACAGTTTCTTTGTCAAGCTCACCCCATCTTGTAAATGTAGTGGGAGGCTAATATTGAATAATGACTTTAGGTTCCTTTTGCAATAAATGCGGTTTTCCATATGATTTTGGAGATATTGGTAAATTCCTGATGAGGAATGTTTGATCCATTGAATATTCTCCACACCCTTGGTCCTGTATCTTCAATTTTCCTTTAACAGCATCTAACAATTCATTAGGATCTACATAGCTATGTGACTTGGCCTCTCTATTGACTGGGACTTGCTGCTGAGGGGTATCCTTTAGAGTAGCACAAAATTGAAATGGATTAGGATCTCCCAGAATTGTTATCTCAGTTCCATTGTAAGGATATTTTAAACATTGATGATAGGTGGATGGAACTGCTTTCATTGCATGGATCCATGGACGGCCAAGGATCATATTATAAGGGAGGTCAAGGTCTAAGACCTGTAGGAAAGTGTTTTCTGTCACTGGACCGACTCTGATAGGCAACGTAATTATCCCTTTGGATGGATGCTCAGCATCATCATATGCTTTGATTGTTATTCTTTTGGAAGCATCAATGTCATTTTCTGTATATCCAAGGCCAATGACCACTCTCAAGGTACAAATATTAAGACCTGCTCTGCCATCTATCAAGACTCGTCGGATTTTACAATTATGGACAAAGACTTCAAGGTGCAAAGGATAATTATGAGGGAGCTTATCAGGTGAGATATCATTATCAAAAAATCCGACATTTTGGGAAACAGCTAGATGTCCAATCCGGGCTTGAAACTAGTCAACATCAATATCTGACGAGACAGTGGACTCAATTAAAGCTTTATCCAGGACTGCACGATGCATGGGAGACATTTTCAACAACTCAAGGATTGATATTTGTGCAGGTGTCTTTCCTAGATGATCCAAGAGATTATACTGACTTGCAGGAGTTGGTTTGGGAGGAGCTGCAGGAGCTCCTTTCAAGACTATCTTGGATCGACGAGTGGTAACGGCGCAAGAAGGATCTTGTTCCTTTATTCTCAGGGTGGAAACATACTCATTTGATGCATGAAAACAATTAATGACATTGTTATAACCAGTATTTACATAATTTTCTGGTTGGGCAGAGTTGGAAGAAGACGCTTTACCCTTGTCATGATCAAGCAAAGGAGTTTTGAAAATAGTATGATCGGTGTTAGAAGTCACATGGGGTGGATCTACCTCAATTACTCCTTGCTCTAATAAATCTTGAATCATATGTTTCAGTTGAAAACATGACATGGTTTTATGTCCTTTAGACCAATGATACTCACAGTATGCATTATCATTCCACCAATGCGGTTTTACCACTGGTTCTGCCTTGATATCTAGTAGCTTAATAAATTTTGCTTGTATTAATTACTTCATTACCGACTCAATAGGCTCTCCCAATGGTGTAAATTATCGAGGAGGCCCATCCCTTGATCGGAAAGGTTTGCACTGCTGGTTTTGTTGTTGGCCTTGTTGTTGATTATATTGTTGAGTATGCTATTGTTGAGCATGCTATTGGTATTGCAGCTGTTGAGTAACATTGCTCACTGGTGCTTGATTTTGTTCCATATTTGACATATTAGGAACACTCAATTTCTTGATCGTGAAAGGGGGTTGATTTGCATTCACCGCTCTTGCATCAACAACTCCATCATTAGTGACATTCTTGTTCTTATACCAAAATCTATTTCTGTCCCTGAATAATTTGTGTTGTCATTGTCTTTATTGAGCTTGATAATTCCTTTAGCTACAAGAGCCGTTTCAATGCTCATTCCTTTCTTAATGAGTTTCTCTATAGTACTGGGACTTTTCAATTTTAGCTCATACATCATTTCTGGGACCAAATTCTGGATGAATAGATTCACTTGTTGTTCTTCGGGTATATCGAGAGAAGAACGACTATACAAGCTTCGCCATCGTTGCAAGAAAGTCACTAATGGTTCACCTTGCTTTTGCTTGGTGTTGCATAAATCTGACATGGTCATGTCACTGTCGATGTTGAACGTGAAATGAGATAAAAACTTTTGAGCCAATTCCGACCATGTCTTTATATTTCCTGGCAGATGTGAATACCAATCCATGGCTTGTCCCGTGAGACTTCGTGCAAATAATCGCATTAAATATGTCTCCTCATAGCTTACTTCCGTACATGCCACGAAAAATGCTCAAATGTGATCTTTTGGATTGCCATTCCCTTTATATTTCTCAAAATTAGGTGCCTCAAAATGCTTAGGGAATGGAGGCATGTATACACTCTTGTCAAATGGATTAGGACATAAATCTTGATCTGTATACAACTTCTTTGTTCCTTTAGTTTCTAATGCGTCAACTTTTCGTTGCAACTTCTCAAGTTGTTGCACAATTGTATCAGATTTTGGAGGTCCATCATTAATCCCGGTGGGTATTCTTTGTTGATATATCGCATTTCCGATCGGTTGTTGATACTCTGAAATGGCCGTTTTTGGTGTCTTCGGCATATAATGCTCTTGGTACATCTCTTGTTGTTGCGGTTGTGCTATGCCTTGATATCAACCATGTTGTTGTGCTTCTTGTAGCCTAGGTTGATATTGCAATTGAGTATGTTGTTGATATTGCATAGGCGCCAATTGCGGTTGTGAAGTAGGATAGCTTGTTTGCCTTGGCACATGTTGGTGTTGAGGCTGACGGATCAGAATTTGTTGACTTTGTCCCAATTGTTGTCGTGGTGTATATCCCAGCATTTGTAAAAAACTTTGTTTAGGTGGTTTTCGTTGCTTCTCCTTAAGATGGGGTATAGCAATTGCATTAACTTGCTGTGTTTTTTGTCCAATCCATTGTGATGGTTGCAAGTTTGCATTAACTTGTAATGGTGCCAAAGGCACTGCAATTTGTTGTCGAATGCGAAATTGTTGTTGTTGCACATTGCTAGTTTGCACATTCGATTGTACCTTTTGTGTATTACTCAATTGTTGCAACAATTGTTGTTGGTGCAAAACACTATCCGTAGCTCTTTGTGTCGCCATTATTGAAGGATCTGTCGCAATAGTGTTTGGCAAACATATTGAACTTAACGGGACATAAGAACTTTGTTGCATCGTGGAATTGTTTTGGACATTGGTGATATCAGGCATTCCAGTTGTGAAGCTTTCCTGCATCTTAGATTTTGATCCAATTTTATGCATGTAAGGAACCACTTCTTGTTGAGGGACAGCTGTCAATATTGGTGTGGTCTTCATTTGATCTTGTGTTATAGGTGTTGTGTTGAATAATGGATTATTTATTGTCTCAAATGGTGACTTTTGAGGAATAGTCACTGTCAATGCCTTTGAAGCACGTTTACTCATCAAGGTAGGTTGAGTTGCTTGTTGTGTATTTTCTTCATTTGGATGCGAAGAGAAACTTAGCAACTCACCGCCTTGTTGTTCTTGCACATTAATTTGCTCACTTGAAGAGGTCACATTACTCATCATGTTAAGATACTTTTGTGGAAACATCTTAAAGACCTTGTTCAAGAGCTTATCCATCTTTTTTGTTATCTTTGGATCTTGAAGGAACATGTCAACATCATCAGAAGCATCAGAATCGAATGAAGAACCTGGTTGGATATTTGGATTTGTTTCTTGTTGAATGCCTTGATCTGAACCAAATCCTTGCGAAAGTGTTTGTTCTTCATATAATGTTTGAGTTTGAATGTCATGTTGCAGGTGTGGTTGATTCCAATTGAAAGGTGCACTTCCTCTTGGAGTTGGTGGAACACTCCCATGTCCTGGTTTCATAGTTACAAACACTGGTTCATATAATGGAGGTGGTCCAAGTTGAACTGTTCCATATGGTGGTAGAGATGTGTTTGATGAACCTTCAATTTGTACTGTTTGACAAGTTTGAAACTGTGAATTTGCTATGTTGTCCATGGGTTGATACATTGGTTCACCCATCTTTTTAGATTTTGATCTTGTCTCAACAGGCATGTCACTTATGCAAATGCAATATTTTTGGAATTTTTCAAGGGCAATATATGCTATGCAACTAAATGCAAACTTGAATAGATGAAAATGCAATCTATGTTTTTGGTTGTTTTTGAAGATATTTGACAAACTTATGAATGCAAATCTAAGAGAGGGACCCTTGGGAAATTGGAAGGATGTCTAGACCTCAAAGGACAAAAGGACTAAGTGACAAAGGACAAGGTGACAACATCTCCCCTATATGCTTGGATAATAAGCTAGGTTTGACCATATGATATTGATGACAAAAAGATAAAAGTTTGATAAGGTCTAGACTTCCTAACAATGACTTAGGGTTTATCAAAGATTTGGATTACTCAAGTATGACAAAACCTAGTTTTGAGACTATATGGAAAAGGGGACAATTACCATGCAAGTGACCCTAATATGATATGATAATGACCTAAGCTTGATGAAGATACCTAGGGTATGCAAATATGAATTTATGCCAATGGTATGATTTTAATGCAAGAGGACACATGCAAATGGATGACCCTTATTGATATGCAAAGGAGTATGACTTAGGTGAAACCTAACCTTGGTACTTGACAATGAATTTTGCAAATTCCAACCTAGGATGAACCTAAATGTAAGTGACATGAATGTTGAGACAAGATTTTGAACAATGTTTGCTAACCATGTTTAAAGATGAGTTTTGAATCTTGTTGAACTTTTGTTGGATGAATGTCTCTTGTGTTTAATCTTACGTTGGATCAACTTCTTTTGTTCTTGAAATGAGATACAATTCAACTTTTGACAAGAAAAGAATACAAGATATTGCAACTTAGACTCAAGACAATCATGCTCATTCCCATATTTCTTATGGTAGGCAAGGACAATAGGTACCTTAAAGGTAGACTCATTATGGGATTCAAGGAGAATACATAGATGCTTGACCCCACGGGCTCCCCTCCATGGCACTCACTTCTCAGGGTAGCCAAGCATTAGTCCCCATGGAAATCTCCCCATGGCGAACTTAGTATCTCTTCCAAGTATCCGAACTTATCCTTCTCAAGCAACTAGAAGGGTTTTTGGCTTCTAAAAACAAGGTGTTTAGTAAGGATTTTTGTTAAGTGTTACTCCTTGATGTCACGCAAGCATGATTGAGACATTAATCCCATCAAGATACCAAACAAATGTAGTCACACAAGCATGATTTAGACCAAGAGGCCCTACTTAGATGTTGATATGAGAAAGAGTTCAAGGGTCATCACTTCCCAAGTAACTGCAATTCCCACGTAACCCTTCCTTCAAAGCTTTCGCTCATCAGGTATTTGTTTATAGTGAGTTATAATGCCAAGGTATTCTAGCCATACTCACTTTGGGTCGTTCCCTTCTCACGATTATCACTTGCTTGCAAAAGCAAATGGTCGGGAAGGCAGGCCCTCTAAAGGAGACACACAATCAAAGACACGAGCATGGTATCGAAGATCTGGATTTTTGATCACCCTAAGAAGGATGAGAGCATACTCTCCTACTCCAATGTCACACTCAACAATCAAAGCAAAAACATGTTCATTCCAACCTATTTAAAAAAATCACTAGGTGCCTAAAACATTAATGACAAACACCAAGTTTAGTTGTTTCTCCAAGGCAACCTGCAAAAACCCCAGTTAGAAGTTTGAGGTGTTTATTCTTTGACTATCAATTCTGCATAAAACATGTTAGTAGTTTCATTTGTTGTCTTTGCCATGCGTATGCCAAGATGCTGCACAGATAATTAGTACCAAAAACCAAAACACAGAAAACAGAATACAAAAACAAGATAATTTTTTAAGCAAAACACTATCTTTTTACCTCTGTTCTGGACTTTACATAGGCGCAGAACTCATGACACAAGCATAGAACTCATGACACAGGCACAGAATGTCTTCAACACAGGCGCAGGGTGCTCAACACAGGTGCAAGTTGTCTTACACAGGCGCAGAAGTTCCCAGAAAACCCTGCACTGCCCTATTTTTGGGTTTTTTTTAACCTACAAATCAACTCAAAAGCACTCAAAAACACAGTAAAGGGGTTAGATGGTTAGTGTTCACGTCAAGTTCACCAATTAATGTGATCTAGGAAATCGGAAATCATCAAAGCAATATAAAAACTAATCTAGCTCAATCACGAAAGCAAATTGCAATGATCTATCCTAACACACTCAATAGAGACATGAAAATGAAACATTCAAAACTAAAGATTATGCAAACCAAATGTAGATCTAAATGCTTCCTTCATGCGGCTCCATTGTTCTTCTTTCTTCTCCAAATAGCTTTGTTGTGGATCTCACCTTCAAATGCATAAACCTAATGTGAAAGCAAGATTGACATTAGCACAAGAGTACTCGAAGCGTGATTTGACAAAGTGATTAGAAATTCGATAATCTGATTAGGGGATTGAGATTGAAGAAATTCATCCAATTTATAAATAAATTGGAGAAATAATCAAATTAGCATGATAATGATTCGAATGGAAATTCAAATCAAGAATAGCAAAATTATGACATGTGTATGACAAATTGCTATGCAAGGATTTATGACAATTTATGACAATTTATGACAAATTGCTATGCAAGGATTGATTGATTGTCAATTATGACAAATTATGACAAATTTCTATGTCATTCCCATGAAATTAGGAGAAAAATAGGAGAGAATTGAAATTAGGAATTAGAAAATAGAAAAATAGAAAATTGATGAAAATTAGGAAATTAAGAAATTAGAAAAAGAGGAAATTAGGAATTAAGATAAATTAGGTGAATTAATTAATAATTTGTCATTTATTAATTAATTCACAAAAGAGGAATAATTAACCAATTAAATGAACATTTAATTGTGATGAGAAGACTTAGGATAAATAATTAATTTATTAATCCTAAAGGGAAAAATGACAAACAAGGTTAAATGATTAAATCACGAAACCCTAGAAGATGAATTAGCAATGCAAAGATGACAATTAGGTCTTGATGAAGATAATTTATGTCGATTTGATCATGGTTTTGAATTGATAAATGACCAATGTTGATAAATGATTTGATTGAGATTGGTTGACAAAAATCAATGACAAATTGACCAAATTGACATGATTGAAAAAGGACAAGGATCGATGACGAATCGATCGCAATATGACAAGATTGACAAGGACAAAGATCGACCAAAATCATGACTGAAGATTGTTATTGACAAGACCAAATTCGAAAGCAAGATAAATGAAGAATGCAGAAGAAGGACTCAATGTTCACAAATGATAAAAACCAAGTGCGTGACATAGGAGAAAATGTTAATGCAATGCAAAAACCTAAAATGAGGCAATGCGCAAATGTTAAAGTATGATCCCGCAAGCGTTGACCATTTTTAGGTGTCTACATTTTGCCCCTCTTTGAGACAATGCGATTTTAAGTGTTGTTTCAAAGAACGATAATGAAAATGCCCCAAACAATGACAATGACATATGCATGCCCCCTCGAGGAATTGGCCGAAAACATGCACAAAAGAGGCCAATTGATCGATAATAATGACAGAACATGATAGGAGCAAACAGATTGACAAGACTAACGGAAGAAATTTTAGTAAGCAGAAATTAGATAGAGGACAGGGAGAGATGAAGAAAAACTTGCTTTCACCAATGCACAGAAGTAGGTGAGAACCTTTATTTAATGTAGCAAAGCGGATGCAGAGCATCATGGCATGGAAGGCCAGAGCTGAAAGGCAACCCTTTTTGCAAAAGACAGACACATTGCAGACAAACAACAATCACAACAAAAAAAGAAAAGGACCATGAACCATCCCGGTCACTCTAAATCACGCAGTGACATCATCGCGCAACATAGAAACATGATCGAAGCCAAAAATAAATCAGTAAAAAGATAAGATGCACAAATTCCAACAAATCAAACAAACATCTTGATCTTCATTGTCAAAAGTTGAAAGTGTTGATAGGACGATCATGCTATCTGGTTTCAAGACATGCAGTACCCCGTCTAAGACAGGAAACAGTCTGGTTTTGAGTATACCACACCCTGTATAAGACCCATGATAGTGTGCCAAGGACAAATGATTTTGAGGTTGATTGATATGACAATTTTGATCAGTTTGAATGCCTGGTTTGATTGAAAGAGTTCATCTGTTAATGCATGATTTCATTTAAAGCACAGTGTTGGATTATGTGTCATTGGATGTATACTCAGTGATCTGTCTATGCACAAAGGGATGATTTATTGCAAAATGCTTGTTTTTGGATTTTAATGGTTTGAAATTTTTTTTGTTCATTTTTTTTCAGGACTTTTTATGACTTTTTAGGGATTTTCTCAGGACATTTTTCCATTTTTTTAGAGATTTGTTCAAGACATTTTTCAATTTTTTTTTGAATTATTTCAGGACAATTTTCAATTTTTATGATTTTTTCAGGACATTTTTCAATTTTTATGATTTTTTCAGGACATTTTTCAATTTTTATGATTTTTCTCCCAGTGTCTAGCAAGGCAAGGAATATGAAAGGTGAATAAATAGGCTTGCTAAAATGTTGGTGGATAGAGGAAAGACAAAGGCCTTTTATTATGGAGACAATACAGATGCAATTTTCAAGGGCTATTGTGTGATGGGACAAGAGACTGGATGTGACAATGTAAAGCAGTGACATGGCATGAGGGACATGTCAAGAGGTTTTTGAAACCATGTTTAAATTTTGTGTCCTTATGTTAGATCAAGATCAAGGAATGAAACAGAGTGTATGGATAGTGATAAGATATGGATAGGATAAGCAAGACCAAGAATGAATAAGGGACATGGACTGAAGGTCGGGATAGGATACGTGATAGTGGCAGAAAGTTGCAATAAGATAGGGAATATGGATGAAAGGTTGTAATAAGCAAATGGATAAATGACCAAAAGCTATGATAGACTAAAAGCTGCAAACAAGATACATGATGCTCATGAAGATCCTTAGCCTTGTCAAGATCAAAGGTGGAAAGAGGAAATGGACATGAGGGATGATAGGACAAGGAAGAGTAATAGGACATGAAGGAGTATGACATGGGTTCAATAGGATAATGGAACAATGAAGGACAAAAGGATATGATAGGATAAAACCTACCCCCAAGTGTGGTGTGCAAGAAGTTCATAAATTACGCATGACGCCTGTTTGCCAGGTTTTCATCACGGTACTTGCCCAAGGCGCCTATTTGCCAGGTTTTCACCAGTGGACGAATTATTTTTCTTTACTTTTGTTCTTTTGTCTTTTTTTTTTACTTTTTTCACTTTTCTTTTTTTTTTATTTTTTTGTATTTTTGAGCTTTTCAATAGAAGATGGACACATGATAGGGGATGGAAGAAGGACTCAAGCATCTTTTTTTTTTTGGATAGTAGCCTTGAAACAAATGGACCATGACCTTTAAAAGTATACTCACAGACGTTGGTAGGATAAGGACATGGAAAATAAGATGAAACTAAGGCGAGGATTTATGCAAAGGATTGGATCAAAGGGATGGAAGGATGGAAAATATGCATTGGATAATAGGTAGGGTATTGGAAGAATTGGACTTCAGTGGATGGAAATGTTGGCAAGATCAACATTGGCACACACCTTGAGGGGTGATGGATTGATGGAGGAAAAATGGATCTCAGATTGTGAGATTTGGATGGAGGAAAGGCTATGGATTTTGGGACATAAGGGCCCAAAACGGATGAAGAAGATTTGGAAGGTTTAGATGGAGGAATAGCAATTTTGGATGCCAAGTTGGATGTTTCTTTAGGCTTTTGTGCTTCAAGGAGCCACTTAGGGATCCACATGGTTTTTGATTTTTCATGCTTTTGTGGTTCCTTGGAGTGCATTGCTTGCACAAGGGATTTAGGAACCCATATATATTTTAACTTTGCTTTATTTTGCTCAGTGGGCCTTTGTGGCCTGTTGGATATTTCTTTTTCTTTATAGATCAATTTGTTCTTTGTTTTGACATGTCGATTATATTGGACATGTTGATCCTTGAATACATGTGGATTTCTAGACTTGTGACTTTTATGCTTGGCATCCAAATTGCTTGGAGGGGGAAATGAATGCATGGATGGATATGAATGAAATGGAGTTCTTTTGGATTGATGAAATTTACTCAAGGATGTGTGCCTTTGCTGACCTTGCATAGAGGACAAAGGGATATAAGGACCTAAGATGGATGGAAGGTATGATGGTGAAGGGATATGTTTTGATTTTGATGGAGGGATACCAATGTCTTGAGAGTGAGTTGTGTAGACATGACCCTTAACATTTTCTTTCACATGGAGGGGTTCTTTCTCACGAAGGTCTACTCCTTTGCCTTTATGAATATCTTGACTCGTAGGAGACTCTTTTCTTGGGGAAGAAGATGCGAGTCCATTATGAGGTGGATATGATATGAGAGAAATAATGAGATCTTGAAGTGGATCAGATTGCACCAAATTGGAAGAACCCATTATGCATGTAAGTGGATCGGATTGCACCAAAGTGGAAGAACCCATTATGCATGTCAAGGGTTCATGAACATCTTGCACTGACACGTTAGAATCATGAGGAGGATTAGGATCATGAGGGGGACTAGGATTGTGTAGTGGACATGGTTCAATGACGGGCTCTTCAAGAGATGGAATGGGAGAAATAATGGGATCATCAAAAGAAATGAGACCTTGGAGTGTATATGGAGCATTAAGACAAGGAGATGGAGGAACAAGTGGATCTTGTGGAGGATCTGAAGGAATAATTTGATCTTGACAAAGAGGAAGATTATTGGAATCCTCTTTAAAGGTGCTTTGCTCTTGACTTTCAATGGGATCATCATAAAGGATGGAAAGTATATCTTGATCTTTCTCAGGAAGTGGAATGTCAATGGGATTTGAAAGGACATTTTTTTCATGAAATGGAAGGGGATCATTTGGGATTGGATGAACTGGGATATCTTGATCTTGCTTAGGGAATGGAGTGTCAATAGGACTTTGGATAGGATGGACAAGAATAGGGGAATCATCATGAGTGTCTGGGAACATGGGGTCCTGGTCAACAATTAGATGGGATGATAAGGTTTCAGGATCTTGATCTTGATTTTCTTTAGGACTCATTTCTTCATGCTCTAAATTATCCTCTTGACATGGGGTTGGACTTTGGATATGCATGGGGGATTTTGGCAAGGGATCAATGCTTTGGCATGAAGGAAATGCACTTTGAACATTTGTGATGGATTTTAGCAAGGAATCAATGCTTGAACATGAGGAAGAGGGACTTCGAATGGGGTCTTCTAAAACAGGTAATGGCAATAAAGTGCATGGTGGCATTGGGTCTTGTATTTCTGAAACATGACAAGGAAGTGCATCATGAATTGGATTATCATGGAAATCAATTATGGATAGCTCTTGGATAATTGCATCCTTGGGTGTATTGTTTGATGAGGACGACATGGAAGGTTCTTGGGAAACTTCTAGAGGTGTAGGGATAGATGCCATTGGAGAGTCAATTTGGTTGTGGGGGGGTGAGGCATTGCTAGACATAAGTGTATTATCTTGATCTTCTTCAAAGAACTCACTTGGTAGGTTCCTTAAGAGCCTTGCAATAAAGCCACCTTTCTTTCAAGGTTTTGACATAGTTGTATCTGGAATTTGAACTTGTTTTTGGTTTAAGTCATGTTTTGATATTGGACTTGGTTCAATTGTTCCGACATGTTTGAAACTTGGGTTGGTGTGTGTTGCAACCTTTGTTTTTGAATGTTTGGTTGTGGTTGTTGACATTGATATTCCACCATTGGTTGAACTATTTGTTGACATTGTATAGTTGGTTGGACATATTGTTGAAATTGGACCATTGGTTGTGTTGGTTGAATATGTTGGACAATTGGTTGAACCATTGGTTGTGATGGTTGAAAATGTGATTGATAGTAAACACCTTCTTGTTCTTGTTGTGGAGGCACATAATGTTGAAATTGATGTTGTCTCTTTTCTTGAAATTGTTTCATCATCTCTATTTGTGAGAGGAGAGCTGGTATGTCTGATCGTTCAAGAAGAGATCTTACATCAATTGGCTCAATCTTTGGATTTTGACCTGGAAATTTTCGAAACACTTTGGACATTTGTGATCTATTCTTCTCAATGTTTTTCACTCTTTGTTCCAATATCTCCTCTTCTTGAGCTATTTTCTCCTCTAGTTTTTGTATTTGGACATTTACATCATCATGAAAAGTTTGACCAATATTGCCTTGTTGTTGGGTTCGATATAATTGTGATTGCCTTGGATTAAAATTCGATTGCATTGTTGGTTGATACGTCAAACTTTGTTGCATCATTGGTGCTTGGAACCTTGTTTCAATAGACATGTCACTATGCAAATGCAATATTTTTGGAATTTTTCAAGGATAATGTATGATATGCAACTAAATGCAAACTAGATAGACGAGCATGCAATCTATGTTTTTGGTTGTTTTTGAAGATATTTGACAAACTTATGAATGCAAATCTAAGAGAGGGACCCTTGGGAAATTGGAAATGATGTCTAGACCTCAAAGGACAAAAGGACCAAGTGACAAAAGGACAAAATGACAATGTCTCCCCTATATGCTTGGATACTAAGCTAGGTTTGACCAAATGATATTGATGACAAAAAGACAAAAGTTTGATAAGGTTAAGACTTCCTAAAAATGACTTAGGGTTTATCAAAGATTTGGATTACTAAAGTATGACAAAACCTAGTTTTGAGACTATATGGAAAAAGGGACAATTACCATGCAAGTGACCCTAATATGATATGATAATGACCTAAGCTTGATGAAGATACCTAGGGTATGCAAATATGAATGTATGACAATGGTATGACTTTAATGCAAGAGGACACATGCAAATGGATGACCCTTATTGATATGCAAAGGAGTATGACTTAGGTGAAACCTAACCTTGGTACTTGACAATGAATTTTGCAAAATGCAACCTAGGATGAACCTAAATGTAAGTGACATGAATGTTGAGACAAGATTTTGAACAATGTCTGCTAACCATGTTTGAAGATTAGTTTTGAATCTTGTTGAACTTTTTTTGGATGAATGTCTCTTGTGTTTAATCTTATGTTGGATCAATTTGTTTTGTTCTTGAAATGAGATACAATTCAACTTTTGACAAGCAAAGAATACAAGATATTGCAACTTAGACTCAAGACAATCATGCTCATTCCCACATTTCTTATGGTAGGCAAGGACATTAGATACTTGAGAGGTAGACTCATTATGGGATTCAAGAAGAATACATAGATGCTTGACCCCACGGGCTCCCCTCCATGGCACTCACTTCTCAGGGTAGCCAAGCATTAGTCCCCATGGAAATCTCCCCATGGCGAACTTAGTATCTCTTCCAAGTATCCGAACTTGTCCTTCTCAAGCAACTAGAAGGGTTTTTGGCTTCTAAAAACAAGGTGTTTAGTAAGGATTTCTGTTAAGTGTTACTCCTTGATGTCACGCAAGCGTGATTGAGACATTAAGCCCATCAAGATACCAAAAAAATGTAGTCGCGCAAGCACGATTTAGAACAAGAGGCCCTACTTAGATGTTGATATGAGAAAGAGTTCAAGGGTCATCACTTCCCAAGTAACTGCAATTCCCACGTAACCCTTCCTTCAAAGCTTTTGCTCATCAGGTATTTGTTTATAGTGAGTTAGAATGCCAAGGTATTCTAGCCGTACTCACTTTGGGTCGTTCCCTTCTCACGATTATCACTTGCTTGCAAAAGCAAATGGTCGGGAAGGCAAGCCCTCTAAAGAAGACACACAATCAAAGACACGAGCATGGTATCGAAGATCTGGATTTCTGATCACCCTAAGAAGGATGAGAGCATACTCTCCTACTCCAATGTCACACTCAACAATCAAAGGAAAAACATGTTCATTCCAACCTATTTAAAAAAATCACTAGGTGCCTAAAACATTAATGACAAACACCAAGTTTAGTTGTTTCTCCAAGGCAACCTGCAAAAACCCAAGTTAGAAGTTTGAGGTGTTTATTCTTTGACTATCGATTCTGCATAAAACATGTTAGTAGTTTCATTTTTTGTCTTTGCCATGCGTATGCCAAGATGCTGCACAGATAATTAGTACCAAAAACCAAAACACAGAAAATAGAATACAAAAACAAGATAATTTTTTAAGCAAAACACTGTCTTTTTACCTCTGTTCTGGACTTTACACAGGCGCAGAACTCATGACACAGGCGCAAAATGTCTTCAACATAGGCACAGGATGCTCAACACAAGCGCAAGTTGTCTTACACAGGCGCAAAAGTTCCCAGAAAACCCTGCACTGCCCTGTTTTTGGGTTTTTTTTAACCTACAAATCAACTCAAAAGCACTCAAAAACACAGTAAAGGGGTTAGATGGTTAGTGTTCACGTCGGGTTCACCAATTAATGTAGCTAGGAAATCGGAAAATATCAAAGCAATATAAAAACTAATCTAGCTCAATCACGAAAGCAAATTGCAATGATCTATCCTAACACACTCAATAGAGACATGAAAATGAAACATTCAAAACTAAAGATTATGCAAACCAAATGTAGATCTAAATGCTTCCTTCATGCGGCTCCATTTTTCTTCTTTCTTCTCCAAAGAGCTTTGTTGTGGATCTCACCTTCAAATGCATAAACCTAATGTGAAAGCAAGATTGACATTGGCACAAGAGTACTCGAAGTGTGATTTGACAAAGTGATTAGAAATTCGATAATCTGATTAGGGGATTGAGATTGAAGAAATTCATCCAATTTATAGATAAATTGGAGAAATAATCAAATTATCATGATAATGATTTGAATGGAAATTCAAATCAAGAATAGCAAAATTATGACATGTGTATTGCAAATTGCTATGCAAGGATTTATGACAATTTATGACAATTTATGACAAATTGCTATGCAAGGATTGATTGATTGTCAATTATGACAAATTATGACAAATTTCTATGTCATTCCCATGAAATTAGGAGAAAAATAGGAGAGAATTGAAATTAGGAATTAGAAAATAGAAAAATAGAAAATTGATGAAAATTAGGAAATTAAGAAATTAGAAAAAGAGGAAATTAGGAATTAAGATAAATTAGGTGAATTAATTAATAATTTGTCATTTATTAATTAATTCACAAAAGAGGAATAATTAACCAATTAAATGAACATTTAATTGTGATGAGAAGACTTAGGATAAATAATTAATTTATTAATCCTAAAGGGAAAAATGACAAACAAGGTTAAATGATTAAATCACGAAACCCTAGAAGATGAATTAGCAATGCAAAGATGACAATTAGGTCTTGATGAAGATAATTTATGTCGATTTGATCATGGTTTTGAATTGATAAATGACCAATGTTGATAAATGATTTGATTGAGATTGGTTGACAAAAATCAATGACAAATTGACCAAATTGACATGATTGAAAAAGGACAAGGATCGATGACGAATCGATCGCAATATGACAAGATTGACAAGGACAAAGATCGACCAAAATCATGACTGAAGATTGTTATTGACAAGACCAAATTCGAAAGCAAGATAAATGAAGAATGCAGAAGAAGGACTCAATGTTCACAAATGATAAAAACCAAGTGCGTGACATAGGAGAAAATGTTAATGCAATGCAAAAACCTAAAATGAGGCAATGCGCAAATGTTAAAGTATGATCCCGCAAGCGTTGACCATTTTTAGGTGTCTACGCGAGTCCATTATGAGGTGGATATGATATGAGAGAAATAATGAGATCTTGAAGCAGATCGGATTGCACCAAAGTGGAAGAACCCATTGTTAATGTAAGGGGTTCATGAACATCTTGTACTGACATGTTAGAATCATGAGGGGGATTAGGATCACTAGGGGGATCAGGATCACGAGAGAGACTAGGATTGTGTAGTGGACATGGTTCAATGATTGGTTCTTCAAGAGATGGGATGGGAGAAATAATGGGATCATCCAAAGAAATGCAATCTTGGATTGTATATGGAGCATTAGGACAAGGAGATGGAGGAACAAGTGGATCTTGTGAAGGATCTAAAGGAATAATTTGATCTTGACAAGGAGGAAGATCATTGGAATCCTCTTTAAAGGTGCTTTGCTCTTGACTTTCAATGGGATCATCGAAAAGGATGGAAGGGATATCTGGAATGTCAATGGGATTTGAAAGGACATTTTTTTCATGAAATGGAAGGGGATCATTTGGGATTGGATGGACTGGGATATCTTGATCTTGCCCGGGGAATGGAGTGTCAATAGGACTTTGGATAGGATGGACAAGAATAGGGGAATCATCATGAGTGTTTGGGAACATGGGGTCTTGGTCAGCAATTGGATGGGATAATAAGGTTTCGAGATTGTGATCTTGATCTGTTTTAAGACATCTTTCTTCATGCTCTAAATTATCCTCTTGACATGGGGTTGGACTTTGGATATGCATGGAGGATTCCGACAAGGAATCAATGTTTTGGCATGAAGGAAATGCACTTTGAACATTTGTGATGGATTCTGGCAGGGAATCAATTCTTGAACATGAGGAAGAGGGACTTCGAATGGGGTTCTCTAAAACAGGTAATGGCAATAAAGTGCATGGTGGCATTGGGTCTTGTATTTCTAAAACATGACAAGGATGTGCATCATGAATTGGATTATCGTGGCAATCAATTATGGATAGCTCTTGGATAATTGCATCCTTGGGTGTATTGTTTGATGAGGACAATATGGAAGGTTCTTGTGAAACTTCTAAAGGTGTAGGGATAGATGCCACTAGAGAGTCAATTTGTTTGTGGCGGGATGAGGCATTGCTAGACATAATTGTATTATCTTGATCTTCTTCAAAGAACTCACTTGGTAATTTCCTTAAGATCATTGCAATAAAGCCACCTTTCTTTCAAGGTTTTGACATAGTTGTATCTGGAATTTGAACTTGTTTGGCAAGGAGTTGGTTCTGATCTGATGTCATGTTTTGATATTGGACTTGGTTCAATTGTTCTGACATGTTTGAAACTTGGGTTGGTGTGTGCTACAACCTTTGTTTTTGAATGTTTGGTTGTGGTTGTTGACATGGATATTCCACCATTGGTTGAACTATTTGTTGACATTGCATAGTTGGTTGGACATATTGTTGAAATTGGCCCATTGGTTGTGTTGGTTGTATATGTTGAACAATTGGTTGAACCATTGGTTGTATTGGTTGAAAATCTGATTGATAGTAAACACCTTCTTGTTCTTGTTGTGGAGGCACATAATGTCAAAATTGATGTTGTCTCTTTTCTTGAAATTGTTTCATCATCTCTATTTGGGAGAGGAGAGCTGGTATGTCTGATCGTTCAAGAAGAGATCTTACATCGATTGGCTCAACCTTTAGATTTCGACCTGGAAATTTTTGAAACATTTTGGACATTTGTGATCTATTCTTCTCAATGTTTTTCACTCTTTGTTCCAATATCTCCTCTTCTTGAGGTAGTTTCTCCTCTAGTTTTTGTATTTCGACATTTACATCATCATGATAAGTTTGATCCAAGTTCTGAGACATGTAGAGATTGGATTGACATGATTGATTTCTCAATTGTGATGACATGGCTTCATAAGAAGGTTGAGATCTCATTTCAACAAACATGTCACTTTGCAATGCAACTAATGGGATTTTTCAAGGACAATATATGATATGAAACTAAATGCAAACTAAATGAATGAGAATGCAACCTGTGTTTTTGGTTGTTTTTCAAGATTTGGACAAACTTTTTGGAATGCAAATCTAAAAGAGACCCTTAGGAAATTGAAATGATGTCTAGACCTCAAAGGACAAAAGGACCAAGTGACAAAAGGACAAAATGACAATGTCTCCCCTATATGCTTGGATACTAAGCTAGGTTTGACCAAATGACATTGATGACAAAAAGACAAAAGGTTTGATAAGGTCTAGACTTCTTAACAATGACTTAGGGTTTATCAAGGATTTGGATTAGTCAAGTATGACAAAACTTAGTTTTGGCACTATATGCAAAGGGACAATTACTATGCAAATGACCCTAATATGATATGATAATGACCTAAGCTTAATGAAGAGACCTAGGGTATGCAAATATGAATGTATGACAATGGTATTACTCTAACGCAAGAAGACACATGCAAATGGATGACCCTTATTGATATGCAAAGGAGTATGACCTAGGTGAAACCTAACCTTGGTAATTGACAATGACTTTGCAAAATGCAAACCTAGGATGAACCTAGATCTAAGTGACATGAATGTTGAGGCAAGATTTTGAAAAATATTTGACAACCATGTTTGAAGATGTTTTGAAGTTTGTTGGATGAAATTCTCTTATGTTTAACCTTGTTTTGAATCAATTTGCCTTGTTCTTGAAATGAGATGCAATTCAACTTTTGACAAGCAAAGAAGACAAGATATTTCAACTTAGACTCAAGACAATCATGCTCACTCACACATTTCTTATGGTAGGCAAGGATAGTAGGTACTTGAAAGGTAGACTTGTTATGGGATTCAAGGAGAATACATAGATGCTTGACCCCACGGGCTCCCCTCCACGGCACTCACTTCTCAGGGTAGCCAAGCATCAGTCCCCATGGAAATCTCCCCATGGCAAACTTAGTATCTCTTCCAATTATCTGAACTTGTCCTTCTCAAGCAACTAGAAGGGTTTTTGGACTCTAAAAACAAGGTGTTTAGTAAGGATTTTTGTTAAGCATTACTCCTCGATGTCACGCAAGCGTGATTGAGACATTAAGCCCATCAAGATACCAAACAAATGTAGTCACGCAAGCACGATTTAGATCGTGAGGTCCTACTTAGATGTTGATATGAGAAAGAGTTCAAGGGTCATCACTTCCCAAGTAACTGCAATTCCCACGTAACCCTTCCTTCAAAGCTTTCGCCCATCAGGTATTTGTTTATAGTGAGTTAGAATGCCAAGATATTCTAGCCGTACTCACTTTGGGTCGTTCCCTTCTCACGATTATCACTTGCTTGCAAAAGCAAATGGTCGGGAAGGCAGGCCCTCTAAAGGTGACACACAATCAAAAACATGAGCATGGTATTGAAGATCTGGATTTTTGATCACCCTAAGAAGGATGAGAGCATACTCTCCTACTCCAATGTCAAACTCAACAATCAAAGCAAACATATATTGATTCCATCCTATTTAGAAATCATACTAGGTGCCTAAATATTAATTACAAACACAAAGTTTAGTTGTAGTCTAAGGCAACCTACAAAACCACCAAGTCAGAAGTTTGATATGTTTGATCTTTGACTATCGAACCTGCATAAAATTCATTAGTAGTTTGTGAAATAATTCTTTGTCAAGCGTTTTGCCACAAAGCTACCAACAATGTTAGAGAATCGAGAGAAATGAATCACCATCAAAATTAATCCATAAAAGTTGTGATTCTTTGTCCTCTTAGATTAATCTATGTGAAATTTATCAAATTTACCACCCTAGATTAATCTAGATAAAATTTGCATGAATGCATGATTAATTTGCCAAGCTAAATTAATCTAGATGAAGGTTGCATGATTTTGTTTTTTTGAAAATTTTGACCATTTACAGCAGCATAATTAAAATTGTCATAACTTCCTCAATATTTATCCAAATCACAAACTGTAAAATGATCTGGAAAGGTAAAAACGTGATCTAATATACCCAGAAATCGTTTATTTTAACTTGGCACGAAATTTTTTACATGATCAATTGATTATGACTATTTTTTTTTAGAAGAAAAATCTGCAACTTCACAAAACATTCAAAAAAAATATTAGATCCAAGCATGTTCACGTCAGGTTCACCAAGTAATTAACCTAGAGGAATCTCTGAAAACTACTCAAGTGTCCCCATGTCGATGTTGAAAGTTACCCCCTCCAAAGGTGGTAAACTGTGCCACACTACTAAAAAAGGCACTCCAAGATCTAGTGGAGAAGAATGTATAACAATATCAAAAGACTCACATGTCTTCTCAAAAGATAAAGAGACCTCCTCCAACTGGTGGACAAAAGTATCCACAATCATGTCAACCTCCAAAGATTGATCATGTAGAGAATTCACAAGAGGGTCAAAGTGATCCCTCGCAAAAATCGAAGAAGGATCATCTTCATCAAAGAGAAGATGAATGTCATCAATGATGTCTCCCAAATCTGCAATGTAGGACTCGACAAACAAACCTGCAATGTCTGTCAAGTAGGCATCCTAATCAACTGAAGCTGGAAGACATGGAATATCCTACTACACTGAATCAAAAGAAGTCAAAACTGTCGCACTAGCTGCATCATCAGGTGCAATAGGTGGTGTGATATAAAGAGAAGGAGATGAAATGCAAGGCTCAAGAATGGGGTCACATGTGAGAATCTCCAAGTTCAAGTGCCCAATGTTCTCCTCAAAATCTGAATCATCAATATAGGAAGAATCAACCTCATCAATAGGACCAAAATGTGAAAAAGAGTACAACCGAGATGCATGATCAACCACCCCAGTCACAATGATAGCTCCACTCTCCAAGTCTCTAATGATAATTGAATCAGGTGTGAACTCCACAGTTTTCCTAGTTGCCCCATGTGTGATTTGATAGATGGAAAGAAGATTGTTTGTCAAGTGGGGTACACACAACACATCATTGAAGGAGTTATCCCCAATGGCAATAGATCCTTTCCCAATCACATCCATGTATGTATGATTGCCCATAAAAATTTATGGCATGTGGCAAGGCTCAAATGTAGAAAACATAGACTGTGGAGATGCCATATGATGAGAAGCCCCTGAATCCAGAAGCCATCTCCATGAATCATGACTTGTAGTAGCACAAAGTGCTTGTCCCTTTCCTTTATCTATCCCAAAAGAGTGATCATTTCTCTTAGAAGAAGTTGATGTAGACATTCTGGAAAGTAGGTTGATTTTATTCTTCTCAAGAAGATTCTTCAACTCATCAATATCCTTCTTATAACAATGATGTTCATCATGTCCTGACTTCTTGCAATATCCACACAAAAAAATGTCCTTATATGATTTCCTCTTAGGTGAGAATGGTGAATCACCTTGTTGTGGAGAGGAAGATTGTGCTCCACCTTGTTGTGGTTTTGACTTAGGTTGCTTTTGATTCTTGCCTTTTCCTTGATTGCTTTTATTCCCTTTATTAGCCACCAAAGCTTGTGACTTTGAAGATTTGAGAATCCCCATCATGGTCAACTTAGATTGCTCAAGTATCAACATCTCCGTGAATGAATAAAATAAGGGAGAAGTGTATGAGGAACCTTGAGCTAGCCTATGGGTGTGAAAGAAAGATACAAAGGTTGCATACTCTAGAGGAAGCTTTTCCAACAAGTTGTAAACCAATTGAGCATCCTTTTTGTCAATTCCACAATCCTTTAGCTTTGCTCTTAGCTCATTTGCTTTTGTGACATAATCTTGGATTGTATCAAAATCCTTGGGATCCAAAGTTGTGAGTTCACTATCAAGCTTGTAACCCTTAATCTCATCAACTTGACCATACAATTTCTGAAAAATATCCCAAGCCTCTTTAATTGTGGTACACTTATCAATGTGAAAAATGAGGTCATCTGATACATACTTTCTAAGAGTTCCAAGTGCCATAGCATTCTTAGTAAGCCATTCAATTTGAGCATTAGGATCGGCCTTAGGATCAGGTGGTGCTGTAATAGTTTCATTTACATAATGAATGAGTCCTTTTTAAAAGAGTTTACTCCATGTCTTAATCTTCCATGATGTATAATTATGAGGAGTTAAAAGTGGAAATTTAGGAGAACCCATAGCACCAAAATGAAAAAAAATAAAAGATAGAGAGAGGCACAATCACACAAGACACCCCTCCCCCAAAATACTTAATCAAGAAACCCCCCCCCCCCCCCCCCAAAATGGTGATTTGACACTTTATACTTAGTGCGTATGCAATGGGCCACTTGCAAAACAAGGCAAAGTGGACTTCTGATTTCAGTTTACAACTTCTCAAAATAAGATATAAGAGACCTCAACAAATACTGCTAGTGATCTAAACTGAGACCCAAGCGAAATACAAGTAACAAATATGCCAAGAATGGTCAAATACTAAAAGTACAATTTCTACTTAAAATCATAGAAAAAAATGATATATTATGAAAGTAGACGAAAAAATATGCACTTTCAAAAAAAATGGTACCTGAAAAGGAGGTCATATGACCCCAAACGAAGCCTCTGAAGTTGCAAAATCAGGGATTAGACAGGTACATTCATGAAGATCTATGAATTCTGAAAATCCATTTATCAAAATCAAAAAATTCTTCCACCACTGTGAAGAGCACGAAATTCTAGCCCATTTCAAAAAAAATTGCACCAAAAAAGGAGCAAAAATGAGCAAGATATGGCCTTCCAAAGATTAACTGCAAAACTGAAAAGCTCAATGAGAGGGGGTTAAAAAAAAATTCAAAATACTGTTGACGTTAGAAAATGATGGGGTTAAATTTGATGCCTATCTGCTTGTTAAAAAAATTTCACCTCCTTGCCCATTCGGTGTCCGTACAGTACGGACTGGGTGACGTGGCGATCTGTGACTGGTCGAAAAAGGTGGCGTGGCTGGTCCACGTGCCAGCCGAGGTGGTAAAGGGGCACAACAGTGTTCCAGCTGTTGACGGTCTACCGGTGGCTGTGAGACAAAGCATAGGCGGTTGCCGGAGGCTATCTACTGGAGCGGAGAAGGATGGCGAGCCAAGCCGGGAATGTTTACCGGCGATGGGAGGCACCGGGGTCAGAGGGTCAGGAATGCTGCGGAGGATGTTCTATGGCTGTCGGAATAGGACCAGTGGCCAGTGGTGGGTACTTTGGGGTCAGGGCAGAGACCGAAGCAGGCATGAGTGAGGTGTATGGGCGGCGGGGCCCCAAAAAAATCTGCAGAAAGCTAACAGAGTATGGAGAGGGGGGTGGTCATGTGACCCCCCCAAAACAATAAAATTTGATTTTTTTTTATTTTTCACTATCGCTTTTTTTTCGAAATTTTTTTTTTTTTTCAAAAAAAAACCAAAAATTAATTTAATTTTTTTGCAGAAAATAATAATAATTTTTTTTTAAATTTCGAAATCCGTACAAATATAGCCAAAATAAGCGAGAAAAAATTCTCACCAAATATAGTTGACTTTATAGTCGAAATTCATGGAAATGGCCTCCCAGACTCAACCGTGATGTCCAAATCGCTGTACGACGCCCCCAAAAATAGTAGATCCCCAAATCTAAAATATGAAGCCTCCAAAAAAGTCTCCAAAAAACTAATCAATGAAGCCCTATAAGCTCTGATACCATGTGAGATTTTGCCAAGATCAAGGGCTCAATGAAAAATACAATAGAGAGACAAAATAATGATAGGAATAAACTGTATTCTATCAAGAGAAAATACTGATCAACTGGATCATCAATTGTTACATACAATGAATATGAGCCTGCTTATATAGGCAAGACTATATGGATATGTGAGCACACAAACATGACATGTGGCTCAATAAGAAACAAGGGTAGGTAGGAAATAGGTGTGGGTAGGTAGGAGAAACAATATAATATTCCACATGAGGTGGATCACCCACTAAATGTGGAATGTAACAATAAGATAAGTCCACAAAAGGTGGAAATTCTCCTACACACACTATCCCAATGTGGCACAAACACCCAAGTGTCTCAAACCCAAACTACTATGAAATGCATTTCCTAAGTAAACTTAAGTAAGGTGTAATAATATCCATGATGAATAATTATTTACACCAACAGTTTCAATGTGGTCAAAGGATTCAATGGGGATGTTCTTGCAGATAATTTGCCATTTGTGCGATGGCAGGAATGTGACCTGATAGAAATATTCAGGGCACTAGCTCAACGTGGGTGGGAGGCATTGAAGACTTTTGTGGAGATGATGCGGGTGGAGGCGGAGTTGAGGGAGGTAATGGAGGAGGCTAGGTGAGAGGTGGGATGAAATCTCAGGCCAAGAAAGAGGAAGATAGACGCAAATGGTACTCATCCCAAGTTATGTTGTGGTTCCACCCGGTTGTACTATTTCTTTTTGTCTATTTAAATGGTTGTTGCATCGTCAAAATTGTTGGTATTTGATCATTTGATCTTAACCGGTAATTGTTTGTTTGCTTGATGCAACTGGTACATGTTTGATTGGATTATTGTATGATGATTATGTTGTATGTTGTCATTGATGGCAACTATGTTTTTACAGACATCTAAGTCATATAGGTCAACCGGTAAGCAGAGATAGTTTTATCAGAACCGGTAATTAGGACTTTAACTGGTAAAAGACATACAGTATTATATTCCAACAGCTGGTACAAGAAATCTATGAAGACTGACACTAATACATTTGGCCTAAAATCTGACGAAGGTTTCCAACGGAGAAGGTATATTGTGACCACATTTGACTATTTTTTGAAAGAAATGTCTGCATTCGTTGGAATTCCGATGATAATTCAACATTTGGTTTCGACGGAGTAGGAATTGGCAATCAAATTTTTGTTTTTTTAGAAAAAGTGCCTACATTCATCGAAATTCTGACGATGTCGGGCATTACTTTAAAAAAAAGACCAAGTCATTTGATAAACATTATTCCCGCCTCTTCGTCCCGTCGACCTCTGCCATCACAAAAAATTGGGGGAGGGAAATAGTTTTGGATTGGGGTGCCGCCAAGATCTAGTTGAAGAAAAAAGGTAGGTTAATCAACCAATTCATTCACGGGATGTTTTCTTGAAGAAAAAATCATTATGTTTGTGACAATGTGTCGACTTTGCTTGATGTAGTGATGAAATTGTTTGAATTTTACATAGGAGGTTGCATTTGTCTTGGTTGATGATCAAGTTGTATCCTTCTTATAATGAATTTTACTGCTCATAATTTTTTTCATGCAAACACTTCACATCAGCCACAGACAACAGTTAGGGGGTTTAGGCATAAATACGCTACCATTCTAGTAGACGGAAGAAAAGACAATCCCTCAAAGTTGATTAATAACAAAGCCTTTGTCGTATCCACAATGACCCTTGCAGCAGCTATAGAACAGTTGAAGGATCATACAATCTTCATGAAGTGTGGTGGAGGTTGCCCCAATAAGACACTCATGGAGTGGTGGATTAACAACTTCGAGGGAGTGTAAGTATTAGAAACCTCCTGAATGAATTAATTCGAGTTGAATGCATTGGTTCTTCTCTAAAGATTTTTTTGTAATATGGGAGTCTACTCTTCTTTGAGGGTTTAAGCTTAAATTGCATAGATTGGGTCCCCAATTTCTCCAATGAAATATAAAATTAGGAACCCTTTATGTTGATCAGTCTTGTTGAACTTCTTGTGAAATATTGGAATATAAAAGTCCTAATTAAAATAGGAGATTCCCTTGGCTACTTTGTGGGGATAAATAAAGATTTTCTTAATGGTAGGCCATGCTCAATGACTAAATTATTCAGTGAGTTTGATTTGAATGTTGAGATCATGGAGGAATTGAAGATTATATTTAAGAATGGGATATCATTTTAAAAGGTTGTTGTAGAAAGGGGTTGGTTTGAAGAATGGTGCCTCCCAAAGAATAGCTCTGAAGCTAGATTCTCATTAGGAGAACCAAAATAGTCATAGGTAGGGAGAAAAGGTTTTGTAGTGCCCATAGATTAGAAGAACCATAATTAAATCTTGAACATCCTCAAGGAGACAGAGGTTGGCTATGCAAAGAAGAATAAGGGGAAGGAAAGAGCATTGAAATAGAGGAAGAAAACATGGAGGTTACTAAAAAGCATAAAATTACTTTGCTATCTGAACAAGTGTCAACATCTCCAAGAAAACCCTCTAAGGTGGAAGGATATTGAATCCCTACTTAGAATGCCACACTACTTAAATCCTAAAAACTCTAACAACCACTCCTATCAACAGGAAAACAACAATAGAAGATAGGGAGAGACTAGAGAATTTTTGGTCCCCTTATTAGGATATCAACGATTAGTTGATGAGGATAGCATGTGGGTGCTTGGATTTATTAAAAAATGATCAATTAAATGATCCAGGGTTAGGGGAGGACATTATAGAGGAAGATGGATTATAAGGAGAGGAGCACAATATTTTGTTTGACAATCTGTTAGAGCAAGATATTGAGGATAGTGAGGATGGTTAGAGCTTAGATCACTAGCCCCATCTAGTTGAAACTTGTGGGTGACAAAAATATATGTAAGAGTCAATTCAAATTTGAAAACATGTGGATAAAGGATACAAATTTCTTCAATATGATAGTTGAATGGTTGGGCGAGGATCATTTCATAGGATCTAAGCTATTATGATTTATCTCAAAATTGAAATCAATCAAGATAAAGTTGCAACAACCAAAATAACAATCATTTCAAAAACATATTTGAGTCTAAATAGGAGTTAGAGGAGAAGTTGATAGCCTTAAATAAGGGATTGTTGAAGGATAGTATAGACTTTAGGGTTGCTATGGCAAAGTCTCTTATGGAAAAGGAGGTACATGGGAGGACACAAGAGGCATGAGAGAAGTTTGTAACCTTGATCAAGCGACTAAAGTATTAGACAAAGAGTGCCCACAAGGTTTTAGAGTAGGTGGACACCATCCTAGAATGTCAATGGATAACAATTAGATCTATGAATCATCAACCTTGAAAAAAATATGAATTTAAACAACTAAAATTTGGACCATGCCCATTATCTAGCCTAAGGATAAAATCATATATGTGATTCTTATATGATAAAAAAACTAGCACATATGAATTTTTAAATCTTGCAAGATCAAACTGCAAAAGGTCAAAAGGTAGGAATCTTATGTCTAAGAATTTTGTTGTGGAAGTTAGGGCGGTTGTCACCTATGTTGCCTTTACTCAATGAAATTTGTAGCAATTTGTTGAATCTTTACACCTCAAATTAATCATTGATAGTGTTGAGTTTTTTGATGATAAGTGATGAAATGAGGGTAGAAACAAATACTAGCTCCCTCATCTTGTGTTTATGTCTATTTGGCTTGTGGTACACTAGGTTATCCTAAAGCAAGACACATGTCAAGGTTCATATAAAAGTGTATGTGATTGTAGTGTGTTTGCTATGTAGAATGTTTTTTTTTTTTTGAAGATCGATTACCAAAATAAAATAAAAGTACAAAGTCAGGTTACAATAATAGTGACCAAGTTGATTACTCCATCAAATCACCAACCAGGCTAAACCGCCTTAAAATTAGAAAAAGAAAAAAGAATCAGTTTATACGATTAAGAGTAATGTGTAGATCTTCGAGTCAACATCAAATTACATCAATATTATATCATCTATTGACAACATATTCAAAAAGATAGATTGTAATAGCTTATTAAGATTCATTATCACTATCATTATGTGGATTCTCCTCTTTCTCTTCATTATCTCCATCTTCATTATTAGCTTCTTTGTCTTTTCCTTTGTCATTATTCTTAGGTTCAATCCTACTAATAAGGAAAGTATCAAATTCTCTTCCAAGGGGCGCAAAGATCCTCTCTCAACTAGAGCAATCAGAGTTTTGGTGAGCCATTTCTAGGTGTCTTATAGCTTCACCCCTCTTTAATTGATATTGGTGTTCATTTTGGTATTTATTGTAAAATTCTATATACTCTTCCTAGAATTTCTTCCCTATCTTTCTTAGATCATGGGGTCAATAGGTTGTTAAAGTTAAGTGCTAAGATGTTAAACAAATTAATTAACTATAATCTGACTGTGAATAAATAGTAACAGTAATGAAACACAAGACACAAGACACCAATACCCTGGGAAAACCTCCCTCTTGGAGGTAAAAAACCCAGCCTTAAACTATAAGATGTATTATATCAATGGTAGGCAATTACAATATGACAGACTTATCTCTGATTGTTGTCCTAACAGCAAGTTGCCAAGATGATAGATGATGCAGCCCTAACCAGCAGTAGATGACCAAAGGAGCGGATCAACAGAAGATGGCTTCAACAAGATGAAGCAGAATCTTGACAACTTTGCTTAATAATTCTTTGAGGTTCGCTAAAGTGCAGTCCAGCAGATTCGCTAAGGATACAAGAGTATATCGCTAACATAGAAGAGCAGAGATAGGAAGGGCATATCATATTTTTGCATGTAATGAAAATGTGTTTTACTTCATCTTGAAGTTGTTTTATATATATATATATATATATATATATATATATATATATATATATATATATATATCCTTCTTTTGGTGGTAGATCTCCTTAGGTCAGCTTGCAACATTATTAATTTATTGTTATATTGTCATTGACATTTACCACGTTCGACATTTGGGTCCAGCCCAATGCCTTGGCACATTACATTTTGGGCCCAACCCTATCACACATTGAATTGCCTTCCCCACGTCACATTTGGGTCTAGCCCAATAATAGGTACATTGAAATAATACATACATATATGATTGTCATAATCTGAACTTAGCTAATATTTTTTTTCAACATAGGCAACATCATAAATGTCTTCTTTATATATTGAAGAGGAACCTTCATCCAATATCTTCATGAATCTTTTTGTTGGCATCTTCAATGTAAATGATACCTATTCAATAATCATTACTCAAGAAACACCATTTCCATTTAACAACATGCATCCTTTTCTTACCTCTTCCATCTAACCACAAAATTACCTAATAGCTTTTTTCACCTTATCTACTTGATAACTAGCAAGGAACCACATAGATGCATAATAAATGGTGTAAAAGGATAAGATTTTTTCACACACTTGGACTCTACTTACCAATGACAAAAAGTTCCTATTCCAACCATTGATTTTTCTTTCTATCTTAGCATACATTCATTCTCACATCCTAGGTAACGAGGGTAACACTGAGAATGGTATACCCGGGTACATTACAATTTTACCAGGCCCTCCCCATTGCCAACCAAATTGACTCAATCAATCAGGAAGGTCAATAGCCGATCCTAGTAAAGTAGATTTAGGCTGAGAAATATTTTATCCAAATTCATTACAAAATAACTCTAATCTATAATCGAGTTGATCATATTATTCTTGTCCAAGGTAGGAAACATGGCAATATCATCTGCAAATTTAACTTCTTTTGATTGGCTCCACTTTCTCCTAAATCTCATCTATCACCCTTTGATTATTTCTTTGCCAAAAAGAGATCTCAAAATCTATCATTGGACTGTCTTTTGATGTTGTGACTACTCTGAGATTCATACTTATATTCTTGTGTTCCTAAGAATATCATATTCTCCATTATTGGTTCTTTATAGAAACCTATATCTTTTATCATTGGCAATGGTTTGCATGCATTTATATGAATTCAAGGCCAAGAACAAATATATACTCCTTGGTGTCAATGAAATCCCTCTAAGCATGTGTTTTCTTCATCTCTAAAACTTTTCTTTCCACCCTTGTTGTTTGTAGCACTTTAGACCTATCCATTAGGCATGAGCTTTTAATCTCTATGTTTGGCTTCTATAAAACTTATGTTTGGATTGTAACATTTGCTACTATAAAACTTCTATTTGGATTGTAACATTTGTTGCCCATTGAATCTTTTGGACTGCCCTTCATATGCATAATTTTTCATGTGGTTCAGATTATTGCCATTTTTGTGGCTTCTTTGGTGGTGCAGTAGACGTATAAGGGTTTGCATGCAACTTGTTTTTAGTAGTTAAACTCATTTTCACAATGAAGGAGCCCAAACAGGAAGAAAATTTGGCATGAACACAAAGATACCTTGAATGCACTTAATGTCATATCAGTAGATATCGAACAAATCAAATAACCAAAAGGGTTCCTCGCAAGGTTCTTTGCTATATTCCCATTATTCCACGTATGCAATGATTATTCAAGTGCACTAGCTTGGCACAATTTATGGATTACCTCTATGTTTGTGTTCATTCATAATGCAGAAAGCATTGCATGAGTTCTACTTTTAAAATTACATAAAACATTTTTTAATTTATTTGATTGAGTCTTATTTGAAAAAAACATTATCAATGATGTTTCCTTTCTCCAAGAATTGGATCTAGGATCTTTCTGTCAGATAATATGTAACATCCAATGACTAAATCTTTTCTTTACAAATGCTTATTTTATTTAATCATCTGAGCCTGAATTATAATCTATATATGTGCAGAAGTAGAAGATACAAGCTGAAGAGTCATGTGGAAGTAAATTTTGTAAAAGAAAGCAAGTAGGCATTATCTTGAATGACATGGAAACAAGCTCATCAATAGCCCAGAAGAGAGCAATTGGAGAAAAGAAAAGGAAAGTGTTAAAGGGTGATAAATACATAGAGAGTATGCAATACAAAAAAAACAATGTCTGGAGTGTGTGATGTGGTCTCTAATTTATGTCCGGAGGGACTAACTCATTTTGGAGTTTCAGGGAAACCTATTGGGCCACACTTGGAGGAAATCCATGTGTTCTTGTAAGGGCCACTTTTTTTCTATTATGAGAATGATGCTTTTGCACCAAAGGATATTTGGAAGACAATACCCAAAATTTTCTATGGTGTAGAACCAGAGTTGGTGGACTTGAAGTACTTTTCAGCTTCCAGAAGACCAAGAGGTTATGTATACAATCTCCTAATAGAAGGGTGATTTCAAGCATTACCTCTCCCCCCCATGACTATTCAGGAAGAACTTCCTTAGACAAAGGACTATTGGCCTCCATGGGATCAAAGAAAAAAATTGAATTGCATAGACTCTAGACGATGTGGTAGTGTCCTTTGTAAAGAACTATGTACTATAATTAAAAATTTCATGAGTAAATCTACAAGATAGTGAACAAAAATACATTCTTGAAAAGTGTGAAGGATGGAACTTGGTTTGGGTGGGGCCAGGTTAGGTGGCTCCTCTAGAGGTTGATGATATAGAAATTATATTAGGATTTAAAAAATATCACACTCGTGGAACTTCTTGTGCAACTGATCGATTGCACTGTTTGGGTAATGCATTCCAAATAGATACAGTTGCATACCATTTATCTGTCTTGAAATAATTTTATTATGATGGCATTAAAGTTATTTCTCTATTTTCTGGTATTGGTGGAGGAGAGGTTGCTTTGCATCGACTTGGGATACATTTAAGTTGTGTTATATCTGTGGAAATATGTGAAAAGAATAGGCTTGTCCTTAATAGTTGGTGGACTAAAACCCAATAGACAGGTAGGTTGATTCAGAGGGAAGATGTCCAAGATTTGAGTACAGAAGTACTTGAGGACTTAGTAAATAATGCTTTCAATGACTTCTGAAGATCTCAATAGATGTCTTTAGGTCTAAATTGATGAAATGCCACTTGACACATGTTGTTTACCTATTTCATCCACTGAGACCTAAAGACATCTATTGAGATCTTTGGAAGTCATTGAAAGAATTGTCTACTAAGTACTCCAGTACTTCGGTATTCAAAGCTTGGACATCTTCCCTCTGAATCAACCTGCCTGTGTGTTGGGTTTTTGTCCACCAACTATTAGGGACAAGCCTGTTATTTTCACATATTTCCACAGATACAACACAACTTAAATGTATCCCAAGCCGATGCAAAGCAACCTCTGCTCCACCAATACCAGAAAATAGAGAAAGAACTTTAATGCCATTAGGATAAAATGCTTTCAAGATAGATAAATGGTATGCAACTGTATCTATTTGGAATGCATTACCCAAACAGTGCAATCGATCAGTCGCACAAGAAGTTCCACGAGTGTGATATTTTTCAAATCCTAATATAATTTATATCTCGTCAACCTATAGAGGAGCCACCTGACCTAGCCCCACCCAAACCAAGTTCCATTCTTCGCACTTTTCAATAATGTATTTATGTTCACTATCTTGCAGTTTCCCTCGTGAATTTTCAATTATAGTACAGAGTTCTTCACGAAGGACACTACCACATCGTCTAGAGTCTATGCAATTCAATTTTTTTCTTTGATCCCATGGAGGCCAATAGTCCTTTGTCTGAGGAAGTGCTTCCTGAATAGTCATGGGGGGAGAGGTAATGCTTGAAATTGCCCTTGTATTGGGAGATTGTGTACATAACCTCTTGGTCTTCTGGAAGCTGAAAAGTACTTCGAGTCCACCAACTCTGGTTCCACACCATAGAAATTTATGGATATTGTCTTCCAAATATCCTTCGGTGCAAAAGCATCATTCTCATAATAGAAAAAAGGTGGCCCTTGCATGAACACATTGATTTCCTCCAAGCATGGACCAATAGGTTTCCCAAGAACTCCAAAACCAGTTAGTCCCTCTAGGCATAAATTAGAGACCACATCACACACTCCAGACATTGTTTGTTTGTATTACATACTCTCTACGCATTTATCACCCTTTAACACTTTCCTCTGCTTTTCTCCAATTTCTCTCTTCTAGGTAGCTGATGAGCTTGTTTCCATGTCATTCAAGATAATGCCTACTTTCTTTCTTTTACAAAATTTACTTGCACACGACTCTTTAGCTTGTATCTTCTGTTTCTGCAAAGTTTCTAATTCCGTCAAAATTTTGACGACAACTACAGAAATAACCAACAAGGATGTTGTATGTCTGATGGTACTTCCTTGTCGGACGGTTGTCGATGCATGGTAGTGGGGTCGAGCATCAACATTCTGATGGTCCTCCGATGACATTTTTGGCCGGAGGAGCGAACATAGCCGTTGTCGGAAGAAATTCATGGTGTGGTCGAAATTCTGATGTTCAATGGAATCATCAGGAAGTCCGATGATGAGTTTTCAAAAGCTACATTTGTCGGCAGTCCGAGGAAAAGTAGTCGGACTTCCAACAATAGGTCATCAGAAATTAGCCCCGAATATACTAGTGTGAGATGATGTGATTTTACAGCAGCAATAAAGGATGGTAGATGAAGTTATGTTTGTGACTGGACGTGTTGATTCGATCAGATGAATGAGATTTGATTGACAAAGCAGGTATTTTTATTGAGACTTAACCGATAGTGATGAAAATCACTCAGATCGATAAAACGACATAGAATTGGATTTGTTATGTCAGTGGCCGACATAACTAAAGTGTGCAATGTAAGATTGTCTAGCTGCATTGAACCTAGGGAATTGTAACAAGGTTCTAGTAGACCTAATGATGATTTTAAATGTGCGATGAAGTATGAAAGGATATATGTGTATGAGCTTGATAGTGTGAAAGATCATTAGAAAATTTTGTATTTCTGATAGTGCGGTGATCAGAAGAGTTGAGAGATGAAGTATATGTGATATTGTAATGTTCTGAAGTAGATCTTATCAGACACTGAAGGTGTTATACTGAGATCATTTGTACTTGTTGTCTCCCTAACAGTTGCAACAATAAAATCTTCTTACAAGGTCACTCCTAATAGCATGTAATCGAATCCTAACAAGTCTAATCATTAAATCCTCTAACCAGGTGATACATTAACTTGTGTTTGCAAATCTTAGTAACTTGGGTAGCTCCTAATAGGGCTAGTCCTCATAGGCCTTTTTGTAAAGCTCTTAACTGGGCTTAGACACTTCTAATAGGGTGTGCCCCTAACCGGGTGTTGTAGACCTTAACTAGTCAGATATCTATACAGTAGATAGTGGATCTTTGTGGGTACCTACTCCTATCGTGGCTTTTCCCATTTGGGTTTTCCACGTATAAACTCTTGTGTCATGTTATTTATGCTTTATGTGGTGATTGCATACTTGGTTTTATTTCTTATATGCCTATTGAGTTTTAAGTTGGTAAAATTGATAATCAGATTTGTATTGTTCTTACTTGCACTTATTCACACCCCCCCCCCTCAGTGCCTTATAAGTTCATCAGTTGGTATCGAAGCCTAACTTCCTTAAGGCTTAACCACTTAGAAGGGATCTCTAATATTAAGGTAAATATGGGGGAAGGAATGAGTTACCAAGAGATGGCTAAGGAACTTGTAGAAACCAAGGAAGAGCTAGAAACCCTAAGAGGCACTTGTATAAGACGTCACTAGCTAAAAGGAAGGAACTGACCAAATAATTGTTGGAGATCAATGAAATAAGCTCTTCTGATGGAGTAAATATAGATGCATTGGTTGAGGAAGTGGAGAAACTAAATGGTGAGAAACTTAACATGAGGAGAGAGCTTGAATCCCTTACAATCCGTATGAGTCAAGAAATTGAAGCTAGGAGGGCAGCTAAGACAAGATCAAAGAGAAAGATCATGAGATCTATAAGGTAAATTAGGAAAATGGCATTCTATATGCACACTGGCTTGAGGAGAAAGAAGAGAAAGAAGAAGTCAAAACAAATGTTGATATGGCAATGTCTCTTAGAGAGACTCATATGAAGCAAAATGACGATCTTACTAAAGAGCTTACAAAAGCTAATGAGAAGCTTGCAAAATTAAGCAAGAGTTATACCATGCTAGATGATCAGATCCAATCTTAGAGGATGAAAGGTGATACATTCGGGTTAGGATACAATACATTTGAGGAAGGAGACCCTTCTAGTACCAAGAGAAACATGCATGAAGGTAAAATAGATCCTAAGGCTCAGAAGCCTACCGGTAATAAAGCTTACAAACTTGTTTGTTTTAATTGTCATAAACCAAGACATACTGCTAATGTTTGTAGAAGCATATCTGATGCTAATACTGGTTATAGACCTAATACTAGATATGTGCCTAGAAAATTTAAAGGTTACTGTTAGACATGCAACACGTATGGGCATAGATCTATTGAATATAGGTATGGAGCTAATTATCCAACACCTCATATGAATCCAAGAACTAATGGTGATTGGAGAAGGAATTTCAATGACCAGAGAAGCACTAATTGGAAAAGACCCCATGTTAACCGGTCTAGTCCTTATGAGATGGAGAAAAGAATTATTGTGATTTGTGTAATTTGCAACAACTTTAGACATGTGGCAATGAACTATCAAAGAAGGATAGGTAGAGGCAATGCAGGACCATGGAAAGCATCTAGAATGGCATGTTATCATTGTAACAAACCGGGTCACATTGCTAAGTTTTACAGAACACAAAAGAACCAACCGGTGAATCATCATGCAAACTAGAAAGGAAAGCAGAAAGTTGATATTGAAGAAACCAAAGCTGAGATGAATAGAACCTGGAAGAATAAGAGAGATGACAAGCTAGCTGAGGAATCAAATTCTTCACCTAGTGTGGAGAATCCATCGCCGACAAACTAAGTTGTATCTACAACTTGGGGTGAGATTATTGTCAAATATTGAGATGGACCCCTAGATGAAGTACTGTAAGTTAAATCTGCATATTCTGATGCATTTTGATGTTTATAAGTCTTTTTGAATCATAACCCATAAATATCATTGAGTTTTTGCAACTGGTAATATGCTTAAGAGTGTTTTAAGGCATTTTATGGTTTTGTCGATTAAAGAATTTAATGTAGTAGTTTGAGAGCAAATAAAAAGAACATTTTGAATTTCATTTGACACATTGCAATCTTGAGAGCATTTAGCAAGCGAGAAGAGCAGAACAAAGTTTGTGATTGCAACATTCAGTGTGTCTAACAGAGATCTGAGGTGATTGGAAGTGCATTGTGAATCAGTGAATGATGTTGAAGGTTTTGACGGTGTGAAACCCTAGTTGAGAAGTAGGAAAGGTATTTATCAGTGAATCCTACTCTTTGCTTTGAATTTTTGCATATTGTAGTATGGATACTCTGCATCTAGTTGATGTGACTGAGAGGCCGCGATCGGAGTTTAAATGACATCCTTTCAAATCAGAGGAAACAAACCCTGTCGGTGCCCTTTGTAGTGTACCATATGGAGTTTTGCATGTCAAAGATGTCAGATCTTTTTATCACTGCAAACTGGAGGATATGGGTGTATCAGTTATTTATGAATAGTATAGATCATTGTGTGATAACAAGGGCATATTGAAAGAACAGTTTAAAAGTGTCACCGAGAAAGGGTTTCATCATGTAGTTAACTTCATTAATGATTTTGATAATGAGTTAATTAGATTTGTTTTGAATCACATTCATGATCAATTTATGTGGTTGGATCAACCACATAAAATAACCAAGGAAGTCATTCATGTAGTAACCAGATTATGCTCAACCAGTGAAGTATCCTTACTTAGATCAGTACCCAAGAATGATGTTGAGAAGTTGACAGGATCAAGATGGGATGGTAGAACCCTAATAGTAAATAACATCAATGATCCAGCTGTGAAATATGCCTCTATGATGATCGGGTATAGAATCTACTATTCAAGTAGAATGAACAACATACCGGCAACAGCTATTCATACTATCTACCAGATGGTAAAAGAGAATGTTGACTATGATTTGGCAGAGGCACTAAGAAGTCAATTGATGGTGAATCTAGAAGTTGTGAAGAAAGATAAGAAGCTGAGATTTAAATTTGGTCAGTTGATTTTGGGATTGTTCTTCTATTTCCAAAACCATTCCCCTAGTATTGGAGATGTTCAATGGATTGAAGGTACCCCTGCACTACTTCAAATGAAGAACAACATTAGGATATTGAAGAAAAATTTTGATAATATTTCATGGGGTTACTTCAAGGAATTTCAAAATAAAATGCATGCTAGAGAGCGTATACCAGCAGAAGTAGTCAACCGACGTGAGAAGACAATTTTTTTATGGTGGATACCGACACCTGTATGATGGAAACAGTTATCCCTAGAACCACATGGGTATTACCTATGGGATATGAGGTAGACAAGGATCTACTCATTGCTTATGTTAACCATCTGTTAGAGAAACCAGCAGATACCACTGCAGAGAGATTTGGGACTTACAAAGAAAAATCTCTACAAGTCCACTCTAAGCTGCAGAGACCAGTGATTGCTAAGAAGATAAAGAAGGAGGTTGAAGCATTTGTTGAGTAGGAAGGTTTCACAAAAGAGCAGATAGCAGCAACAAGGGCCAAGTACGCAGCAGAGCAAGGTGAAACATCAAGTGTACCTATCGGTACCCCTACCAGTACCCCTATTGGTAAGGCTAGAGCTGCAAAAGCCAAGGCAACAGAGAAGAAAATGGAAGAAGACAAATCAGCTAAATCACAAAGAGGGAAACCATCTAAAATTCAGTTCCGGAGAAAGCAGAAAGTTGTTGATCCACCTGCTGAACCAGTTCAAACCAGAAAGAGGAAGAAGCAACAAGCCCACAAACTGGCAAATGATGAAGAGGCTAATGAATTAGAGGAGGATAAAAGACCACTTAGAGAAAGTGTTAATAAGCACAACTGGTAAGGGCAAGTCACCTAAGAAACCACTTACATTAGAAGACTCTTTCAATAGAATGGTTCAAATAATCAAGGATTATGGGATATACAAAGGTTTGAATATATTGTTTGTTCATTTATTTAAAAGTCAACAAAGGGATATTGAAGATGCAGTCATCTTCAGTACAATAAATATAGCAGAGCCCTTATTGAGTTGCAAGTGAAGATTCCCAATTCTTTGTATAATCTTATTGATGTAAGGTGGCAGGCAGCCATTACCCAAGACAAAGAATTCATTGATTATATCTTTAAGCACCTGCAACCAGAAGTAAATGAAGAAGAAATTGAACAAATAAAGGTTAATGCAAAGGCATCTTTCAGATCCAAGAAGAGATTAACAAAAATGTTAATAGAAGAGACCGAATCAGTCTAAAAGGAGATTGAGATTTTGATCAAGAAAGCAATTAGGTCTCATCTCGAATGAAGATGAAGAAAAAGATGAACAAGTTGAGGAAGATAGTTCTCAAAAGCTAAAGGTAGAAGAACTTCCTAAAGGTGTTAAGATCATAGATTTTGAACTGGATAACAAGTATATGTATGATGATTCAATTGATACTGAACCGATATTCATTCTTGATGATAACATTGGAGATAATGTTGATAATACTATTGATAATATAGATGTACTTGATGTTGATATTCAAATGTTTGAACAACATGAGCAACAAGAGGAACATGTGGAGAAGCAAACTGAAGAAAAGAGATATGATGAGCCACTAGTGAACACACAACCTACTGATAATCAAATTCTATTGGTAAGTGTAAATTTTGATGACAGTCAAAAGGAAAAGATAGATGAGGAAGTACCAGTGAATGAACAAAATATGGAGACACGACCACCACCGGTCAAGGACACCACTGAGGAAGAGAAGACAGAAGAAGATAAGACCGAGAAGGAGAAAATAGAGAAAGAAAAGGTAGAGAAAAAGGAGTCAAAGGAGAAGAAAATAATTGATGATGATGATGACAACTCGATGAGTATTAAAGGACCTATTGATATGGACAATTTGAGTTCTTCTCAATTGATGGAGATTGCAAAAGCAATGCAATCTAGAGCTCAAAAGAAAAAAATGAAGGAACAACAAAGAGAGGAAGAGACAATCAAGATAGCAATTGATATTTTGTGACTAATACTAAAAGTTTTGTCATTCCCATTGACAAACTTGGACAGTTGGTTAACGATGTCAGAGATCAACTCAAGACTTTTGAAGATTCGGCATATATATCAATTGAAAAGGATTACAAGAAGAAAAGGACATAAACCCTGATGTCTAAGATAGATAAAGGTAAGGTAGCACTCATGGTTAATGAAGACCTATTGAAGAATGCACTAGAAACTAGAGGAAAGATTTTGGCTACTATTTCTAAGTTTTCACTGTTTTGTGCTGACTTGAAGGAGAAAATGGAAGATGCTGAGAAAGAACTTGAAATCTTGAGAAACATTTAGACCCCTGAATGACTCAGCTATTCTTTTTGGTAGATCGGTTGTAGACTTACATCACAAACTTGAGATGTATGAACATGAGCAGGTAAAATGAGTTAGATCATTGAAGGATATCTGGACTCAACTGATTCCTAAAGTTGAAATTTGACAGCGAGCATACAAGGAGTTAGAGGCTATTTTGGCTACACTTGAGATGAGCACAGTTGATGCAATGGAGGAATTAGTCAGGCAGATAAAGACACATGTTGAGATTACTGGAACATTGTTAGAGACATGAGATAATGATCTCAAATAGTTGAAGTTTCATTTCAGTGACGCTTTTTCTAAAATTTCTTTGTAAAAACTTTATGACTCTTATATATATATACTCTGATGCAAATTTTGGGGTAAAATGTATATACCTTTCATATATTTTACTTCTTTATTTGGAATTGTTGTCAAAGGGGTAGTAATAGTTAAGTGTCAGTCAAAATTTTGTATGTAATGTAAAGAGGGAGTAATAGGAGTAATTGCTAAGGGGGAGTACATGTCATATAGTCAATTTTTGTAGCACACTTTGATAATCAGATTTGCATTGTTCTTACTTGCATTGATTCATCCCCCCTCTTAGTGCCTTATAAGTTCATCACAAATTTTGACCTGTGCTCTGCTATTTTTGTAGTTTTAGATTTTTCTAGGTATATGTTTATATTATTGTAATCGAGCATAATTGAGCTCATTTTGAAACTGTCTAGGTTTATATGGGGTATTTTTTTTATTCAGAATGGATGTATGGGCAGTTTTCGGTATTTGGGGTGGTTTTTTGGTGTGCATTATATATTGAACACTTTTTTATTTATAAAATCAAATTATTACCGACAAAAAAAAAATACTCAAAAATAAAGAAAGAAATTTACTAATAAAAATAGTGTAAGTAATATAACCTTGCAAAATAGATTTATTGTAATAATCAATCGATATTTTTTATTATCAATTGTAAGAAGTATAAAATGACCAAACTTGAATAAAGATATCTAAAAAGTAAAAACAAAGAAATATAATTATTAAAAAATTATTCAAGAAAATTTTAAAAAATATAATTTTTGGTGTGTTATCCTTCTACATTCGTCTTTTTCTTATAAAACTAGATATTAAAAGTGTAACCTTGCAAGATAGAAAATATTTTTTATTACCAATTTTAATAGGTTTAAATGATCATAATAATTTATAGATATGAATGATAATTAACTCCAATATGCTTCATACAAGGTTAAATAGGGTAATTAAAATTATTACTTAACATCCTTCTAACTCCTTTTCTTATATATAATATAATATATCTTTACCTTGTGTTATTAGTTATAATAAAATACGTAATAATATAATTTATAATATATTTAATTATTATTTTATTTTATTATAAAATGTCATAATATGTTATTTTTCTTTTTAATATAAAAATATCTTTTAATTTCGTGCATAAGCAACAAATAAACAAATAATACTGTAATATACAAAATTTATATTAGCAATGTAATATGCATGTATGTATGCATACATATATGTATATAGATATGTACATATAAATATAATATACTCATGGCTATCCAACCAATTAAAGAAGAATTTAAAAAAAAAATTGTCTCTTTCATATGATTTTTTTTTTGTTGGTTTGATAGACGTTTCTTTATATATATATATATATATATATATATATATATATATATAGAGAGAGAGAGAGAGAGAGAGAGAGAGAGAGAGAGAGAGAGAGAGAGAGAGAGAGATGCATACACACATACACATGCATGCATACATATTATATATCTGCATATAATCAAACATATATAGATAATGTATAATGTAGTACATAATCTTTATAATTTATGTATATAATAATAGTTCTTTCATATATATGAAAGTATTATTATTGATCACATATACTTACTTATCTATATATTATTAAGGAATGTATAATATATATATATATATATATATATATATATATATATATATATATATATATCTGTGTGTGTGTGTGTGTGTGTGTGTGTGTGTGTGTGTGTTATATGTTATATGTATATAGAGACATTGTATAGCTTTATATGAATATTTTAATATAATTTTTAAATCGACCAAAATGATGAGTATAGTATTCATAAAAAAGGGGAGTCCTAGAAAGGAACATCCCCAAAGTCTAGGAAGGACCAAGTCTAAACCAGTTTAATAAATAATCAAAGGTCCAAAGCCTCAACATAACATAAAAAAATTAATTACCTATTTCAACATCATTAGGAAGACTATTTATTATGAAAATTTCCCCAAACATCAATAGAGGCAAAATTATTGTATGTGTATGTGTATGTGTATGTGTATGTGTATGTGTATGTGTATGTGTATGTGTATGTGTATCTATGTACATGCGTGTATGCGTGTGTATGTAAATATGTATATGTGTACATATATTTATATGTAGGTACACACACATACATATACATATGTGTGTGTACATATATATACCTACAAACACATACACAAAGGAAATCATTGTATCTTTGAATGGCTCCACTCTCTCTTGTTCCTAGAAACTTATCCCTATACATTCTAATGAGTTCTTGTCACTCCCTACAAACTAATATTGTTCTATATGTTGTTGTTCATAGAATGGTTGTTTGGGTTGTTCCTACCTTCATTGAGGTCTCTCACCCTTGTGTTCCTACTAATGATGATTTGTTGGTGTTTCTAGATACATTGACCCTTATGAATGAATTGATTGTGGTTTTAAATGTATCAGTTGTAATGAAATTGGGTATCATGTAGTCAGTGATAGATGTGTCTTCATTGCCTATAAAATCTACTCTAGATGGTATGGTTCTTCTTAGTAGTGTTGAACCTTTAGTGAACTCTAGTGGTAGCATGCACCTAAATTTATTCACTCATTCTAAAATAAAAGCCTATAATAGAGGATGTAATACCTTACCCTATTTATCCCTATAAATCTCTGATGGTAATGAGCAAAAATATCATTGTTCTTACCTCTCACCCTCCTTCTTAAGCTAAAAATTTACCTATTTCTTACACTTTGTTTGATCATATGAAGGTTCTTAAATAGAATGTGGTTGATACAAATGTTTCTTTTCCTAATAATGGTTTATTATATATTTATTCACCTATGGCTATTCCCTTGAAATGTGCATCATTAATTTTTTAAATCAATGGGTACCTATCGTAGAGGATAGAGTGGATATTTATCCTTATATTAGTAAAATTTTGTGTTTATACTTGAATCTGTACACAATAAAATGTGGTGATCAAAAAAAATTTTGAGATCATATGACCTACATACCAATGAGACTCTTGGTGCAAGTATATAAACTAATTTGAACTAGTTTAACTTCCCAAGGGGTGTCCCATTGCTCTCTATCTCACAAGATCCCTAAAGCCAATGTTTTGCTCTCGGATCATTGAGAAAATGATTTAGGAATGACAACTCCAAGAACGAGTGATATTGTGATCTGTATGCCTGAATGCACTCTAAGATCTATATAATATGTTAAAATTGTGATGGTTAAGCTAGTACGAAGATAGTGATATGATAAAGATATTGTTAAATTATCCTAATCATGTTATACTAGCATGGATATACTATTGATATGAAAATGAAATGCTTTTAAATGTTTATGATGATATTTTAACAAAGAGAGGCTAAAATGCTTAGTAAATTAGACTATAATGTAGATGCATGAAACTTGGATATATGGGTAATGAAGAATGAGAGATCTATTTATAGGTAAAATAGGGCAATGGATGGTTAAGATTGAATAATCTTAACAATGGCTAGGATTGAAAGTTACTCAATCCATGTTTACAATTTTCACCAATGAAATGTTGACAATTGTCAACAAGAGGTTGCTTGAGAGGAGATGCAAGAAGCATTAACTGCCTGAGAAGATATGAAGGTTACCTTAGGAGGTAATGGTTAAGGTTGGGTTAGGGTTATCCATTGGATAAAGCTTTGACCCAAGGGGTAAACTCTCATGCAAGGGTTAATAGGATAACTATGGTAAAAGCCATAAGTGCTTGATGAGACCCTTGGGTCAAAAGGATGGTTAAGTTAGAGGAAATTCTCTAACCAAAGGTCAAAGGTGAGTTAACCATAAATGGTTATGTAAGAGCCTTTAATGGTTTGGGAGCCTTTAATGGTTTGGAAGACTTTAGAGGTTAACCATTTGAAGACATAAAGCCTTTAATGGTTATTGAAGACTTTGGAGGTTTTTGAGAAGTGTCTTCCTTTTACTTAGGAATGTGACAATGATTAGGAGATGAATTAGGCTAAATTGGAAGTGATTAGAAGAATCTAGAAGGGGTTTAGGAGGCAAGTGGGAGATGTAGGAAAATGCAAGTGGATGAGGGAAAATAATTTTAATTAAAATAAAATATTTAATTTCAACTAAAATAGATGCAACTTGCATAAATACAAGTGGAGGGATTTTTATAAATAAATTAGATTAAAAGGAAGAAAGAGGAATTAATTAAATAAAGTGATTTATTTAATTAAAGGCTAGAAAAGGTTTAGGTGAATTTAATTAAATAAATTGAGTAATTCATTTAATCAAATAGATGAATATGAAAAAAAAAAAAAAAAAGATTTAATTAATAGGGGGATAGGATTAAAATAAATATTAAATATTTATTTAAGAAAGTGGTTAGATTTATGTGTCTACATTTTGCCCCTCTTTGAAGTGACGTGTGTGCACATGTTGATTCAAAGAAAATCACTCGATATGCTGAAAAAAATTGATCGATATGATGTTGTGTGCCAAAATGTTTGATATGATGCCCCAGATGTAGATTTGATGAATGATATTGATGATGCCCCCTCGGGAGATGAATCAAGGGTCTGGTGAAAATTTGTCAATTTTATGATCATTTTTTAATTGATTGCAATATGAGAATATTGATTGTGTTGGATGCACATTATTGATTCATCTCCTAAAAAAATGATATGGATAAGGTTAATAATGAAAAAGTGGGAGTAAAATATTGTAATGGTCACCAAAATGTAATGGTGGGTGAAAGATGTGTGAATGAGAGATCTATTGGCCATTTGGATGAATTTATTATGTGTTGCATTGATGTTTTTCATTGATGTCAACACTAGTTGTTTGGATTCTTTACCGGCACCCTTGTGGTCCCGATAGGTTGAGTGGTTTTTGGTTGGTTTGGATCTGACATGATCCGGTAGGCTCCGATATGATTTGGTTATGGGATTGGCTTATTCATGATACTCATGTTCATATTAAGTCAGTTGGTTTTGGTCTAGTGATCAGATGCTATCTTGTTTGCTTGGAAGCTTGGCTTGTGGTTCCGGCGAGGGTTTCATCGAAGCTTTTGATGAAGATCTTTGATGATATGCATAAGTGGTGTTGGTGTAATTTCTGGTGGAGATTCAGGATGTTGTTGGTGATCATGTTCGATAATTGGCGGATGGATATCATTGCTTTAGCGCATGGACCTATATTGGGTCCTAGTTGATCTAGGTTATGGACCGGCTTAATGTAACGTGTGGATTGGACCTCTCGATGTGTTTTCAAGATGTCTTATGTGTTGGATATTATTTTTTTAGTCTAAGGTCGACATGTTTTGTAATTATGTAATTGGTTTATTGTCTGGTGGCCAACCTGATTGTTTATGGTCGAGGGTTTGTATATATAGATGTAAGATCTCATTGTAGATCATCATGGTCATAGTCAAGGGATGTAATGTGTGAATAATGTAATATCATTCAGCCAGTGGATTTGGTCGATCATTGGAGATCGAATTGGGTTTATGTAAGAGGATTTAGTCCTCTGGTATTGAGCTTAACCAGAACTATACTTAGGCATAGGAGATGTTATCTTTGCAGTTCAAACACTTCTCTGGATTGTAGTTTGGATTTCTATGTTGTCAGTGAGACTCCTTTTGTGATGAGCAGTGTGCTCTAGGTTGTTGGCCTTCCTGCAAGTGCAGGCCCCTCAATTGTAATTGACATATTTACTACAAAAGTATTATCTGACTATGGGTAGGCTTCCCACCATGGTTTTTTCCTTTACCAGATTTTCCACGTATAAATCTTGGTGTCATGTGGATGGTATTTAATCTATGATTATTGTTTATTCTTAATTGGTTTAAGTGTTATTCTGGTATTTGGTTTAATTATTCCAGTATTAATGTTTTGGGTTTTGATATAAAATTTAATTGTTAATGGTTTCGGTAATCTATGACAACTGATTTACCCCCCCCCCCTCTCAATTGTCTTCTAGATATTTGAATTGTCTAACAATTAGTATCAGAGCATTGGTCCTCTCTGTAGAAAGCTTAACCACTTGAGGAAGATCCTATGGTGACTAACAGTTCAAGTTCATCCAGTTCATAACGAGCTATCTTTCAGAGGGATATTCCTAGGCTTGATGGAACAAATTACACAGTGTGAAAGATTCAGATGGAGACTCATCTTAGATGTCTTGGCAAGGAGATTTGGGAGATCACACAGAATGGTGTTACACCTTTTAATTTGTTATCTAGAAATCCTCCTCCGACAAACCTGGATAAGGAGCTTGAGAATGATTGTAGAGCAAGAGAAGCCCTCTTGTGTGCACTTTCTGATCAACAAATAATGGGATTGACTGACAAATCATCTGGAAAGGCTATATGGGATAAGTTGGAGACTCTTAATGAAGGTGACCCTATAGTGAACATTGTTAAACTTGATGGTTACCGAGTGAGATATGAAAACCTAAAGATGGAAGAAGATGAAAGGATTAGTGCATTCATGCAAAGGGTAAATGAGATTGTTATGGGAATTCAATGTTGTGGTGGAGCTCTGAGCGAAGATGAAATTGTTTCTAAAGTTTTGAGATCCCTACCACCGGCTTACAAGATGAAATCTACTACTATTAATGAGTTGAGAACAATGGCTAATACATATGTCAACGAAGATACTTTGGTTGGGAAATTATCAGGTTTTGAGCTTGAAGAATTTGGACCTTCTGGAGCTATGAAGACTGAACTAGCTTTTCATGCATCTACATCTACAACCGGTAAGCAGTATTGGAAAGCTTTATATGCAAAGTAATTGGATGATATGGAGAGAGAAGATGAGGAGTTTGAGCAACTTGAAGCCCTATTTTCTAGAAGAGTACCTAAAGGACCGGTAGGAAGTAAGTATGAAGGAAAAGCACCTTTTAAATATTTTGCATATAATAAGATTGGTCATTTTGCATCTAGATGTCCTGAAAGGAATTAAAGATTCAAAGAAAGAGTTAGAAGATATTTTAAGCCTAACCCTAGATATCATAACAAGTATAAGTACAAGAAAAACAGAGACAAATCATCCTACATAGTGGATGAGGAAGGCAATACTGATTCTAATGATGGATCGGCAAAAGAGTCTGCTAGTGGTTCCGGCAATGGGAAGGAATGGGTGTTCTTGGCTATCAAGGAAGATGTTCCGACACTGGAAGAGAATGTACGTGAAGAGAAGGCACTTTCTGCTAAAATTGAAGACAAGGATGAATGGGTAATTGACAGTGGTTGTTCGCATCATATGACTGGAGATAAAGGGAAGTTTCTATCTTTGCAAGAATTTGATGGCGGTCTAGTTAGATTTGGAGATGACAAAGCATGTATTTTCAAAGGAAAAGGAACTGTATCATTGGATGGTAAGAACAATACTGACAATGTTTATTATGTTGAAGGTTTAAGGCATAATCTTTTGAGTGTAGGACAATTGGTGGATAAGGGATTTCAATTATAGTTAAAGGATGGAAAATGTAAAATCATTACCAGATCTGGTTTGGAGATTGCAACCCTACATAGACAAAAGGTAATATATTTCATTTAAATTTCGGTGAGAAGACATGTTTGATTGCACAAATTGATGAGAGTTGGCTATGGCATAAAAGGTTGTGTCATGTGAATTTTGATTGCATTGTAAAGATCAGTTCAACTAAGGAAGTTAGAGATATACCTAAGATTATGAAGCTATATAATCCGGTATGTAAAGAATGTCAAATGGGGAAACAGGTCAGAACCTTTTTTAGGAGTATACAAGATAAATCTAATGATGTCCTTGATCTTATTCATACTGATTTGTGTGGCCCTACTAGAGTCAAAAGTTTTCAAGGTGATAGATATTTCATACTAATCATTGATGATTATCCTAGAATGATGTCGGTTACTTTTCTAAAGGAAAAATCTGAAGCATTTGAAAAGTTTAAAATCTTTAAGGATAAAGTGGAAACAGAGACATGATTGAAGATTAAATGTTTGAGGTTAGACATGGTGGAGAATTCACATCCAGTGAATTTAATAAATTTTGTGAGAAGCATGGTATAAGAAGACAATTTTATGCTCCTCAGACACCTCAACAGAATGGATTTGTGGAAAGGAAGAACAAAACTATCTTAGATGTTGCTAGAACAATGATGATGGAAGCTAGTCTACCTCGTATCTACTAGAGAGAAGAAATGAGCATGGTGGTTTATACATTCAACAGAGTACATATCAAAGGAGAAACTGGTAAGATACCTTATGAAATATAGTTTGGCAATACACATACAGTTAAGTATTTCAAAATATTTGGTAGTAAATGTTATATTAGGAGAGATGATATCAATGGAAAATTTGATCCTAGATGTGATGAAGGCATATTTCTTGGTTATTCTAATGAAATCAAGGCATATAGATGTTATAACAAAAGATTATAGAGAATTGTGGAGAGTGCTAATTTCAAAGTGGATGAGTTGAATAGAGGTCAAATCAGAGTTTATGAGAAGGAACTGGCGGTGGAAATGATTTTATCTGAACCGGTAGCACCTTTACCGGAACAGAGTGTTGAACCAATTACTCCGGCAGTATCTGAAAATTCTACAGTAACTGAAGAATCAGGAAGAGGAACAGAGAGTCAAAAGACTCCTAGGTATGTGAGATTGAACCATTCAGAAGATCAACTCGTTGGGGAAATGAAATGTCTATGATTGGGGAAATGAAATTTTTCTTAGGTTTGCAGATTACTCAAACTGATAAAGGTATTTTCATCTGTCAAACTAAGTATGCTAGGGAATTGTTGAAGAAATTTGGTATGGAAGACTCTAAACCGGTAAGTGTGTGTGTGAAATTTGGGAAACCTGGAAAGGCACAAACACTTCAATAAACCACTATTTGCATGGGTCAGTTAATCAAAAACATCAAAATGAAATCCATTGCAAGTCAGCTTATTGCCTCCTAGAAAGTGAGAGTGTGGATTTCTCTCAGATTGCTAAGCTATCCAGTGACTAGACTACACTCAAATGGAGGATTTTTAAATGCATGCAACTAGGCGAATGCAAGATTAATAATTGAATGCAAGATTAATTGATTAAGTGAAATGAGATTATCAAGCTAAATGATCAAAGCTCTAAATGAAGCTATGCTAGATTATATGCAAGAAATTGAGTCTAGATAAGAGAAAATGAATCTAAGCTAATGAACTAGAAATATAAATGATTCTAAGATTAAATGAAAGCTAAATGAAAACTAAGTTGATTGATGAATTAACTATGCAAAGCTTATTCAAAATTTCCTTGATAACCTCCAACACAATATTAGCATAATAATGATGTAAAATTCTCGAATCCTGATTGAAGAATGAGAGCCTGAATTTATAGGAAAATCAAGAGGGAGACCAAAGATCAAGATTGATCTTTAATGAATGGTCGAGATCGATTCAAAGGAAGCACAATCCAGGTGAAATGATTTGATTGGACAATTTAATTCCATTTTGGAGAGATAAGATTGAGTTCAAATTAGCAACTCAGATTCTTTCCATTTTTCTTGAGTTCAGTTGATTTGTTTCCTTTTTTAATTTTTGTGCTCATAATTTCCAATTAATTTTTCAAAAATTAATTCCTCTTTCTTGATTTGTTTCCTTTTTTGAAGATTTGTGGCAATTTTTATTTATTTTTCAAATGAAATCCTCTTTCTTGATTTGTTTCCTTTTTTGGGAGATTTATGACCATTTTTATTTATTTTTCAAATTAAATTCTCTTTCTTGATTTGTTTCCTTTTTTGAAGATTTATGGCAATTTTTATTTATTTATTAAATATGTAAAATATATTTAATTAAATAAATAAGATATTTGATTTTTAAAAGATTTTCTACTTTGAATTTTGAATTTGATCAATTGATTAAATGAGAATTTCATTAATTGGAATTGCCATGTTGCATTTTTATACCTTAGGAATTAATTAATCAGGTTCACATGATTGATTTAAATTGATTATTTTATCCAGGACCTTGATGAGTTTTTTTTTAATTTAAGCACATTAGTCAAGATTAGAGGCCCATGGTTTTGGATGACCATTTTTAGGGTATTGCATTTGCCCCTCTTTGAATTGATGTGTGAGCAGCGCATTGATTCAAAGAACAATTGATGTCTAGGAGATACCAGTTCTAAACTTGATTGATCACGAACCAGATGAAGACCGAGGTATTCAGTTTTTTTGAAGCAATGAAACTGAACAGATTGATTGAAAGCGATACTGATCCTGAGATTGATTGAACTAGGACCGATGAAGAGAAAATATATTGAACCTGAACTTGATGGATGAAGAAGCGGATCTTACTAATCTAGGACTTGATTGAACTAGACATAGTGAGCAAAGAAAAACCGATCTTAAACTTGATGGATCAAGACACGATGAGCAAAGATAAACTGTCTAGCTTGATTTGATGTGATGAAACTAAACACCTGCTTAGATTGAGTGTGCCATCAAAGATACTCTTTAAACCCTTGATTGATTTTAAATGAATAATCAGCTTGATGAAAAGCGATGAAACTGATTAATGTTAAGAGATTAATTTAGATGAAGACAATATCAGCTTGATTTGATGCGACAAAACTGATATGCCCCTAGAGATTGATTTGATTCAGATGATCAAAAAATATCAACTTGAAATGAAGCGATGAAGCCGAGATGCCCCTAGCGATAAGGTCTTGTTTGATGTTCCGTAAAGATTAGCTGCTCGACTTGTAATGAAGATTTTGAAAGAAATTCTCAACTTTGAGGATCTGATTACTGATGATGATGATGTCATGAGTATTCCCCCTTGGGAGCGAAACCGAAAGATCGACATGTTGTGCAGTGATTTCAAGCAATTTGATAAAAAGATTAAGTGTTTAATGATTTGAGTGCAAAGAATGATTCAAAGGGCCATTTGAAGATTTAACGTTGATTGATGAGAAATTGAGCACAAATTGAAGAAAAGAATGAGCAGTTGATGAAAGCATTAAGTGGTCACAATTTAGCAAAATTGACTAGGAAGATGATCTCGGATTTTGATTTTGATCCCAAAAATGGAATCATGACAGTCAAATTAAGCAAGGGTGCAGTTTTCACGCCAATCGGAGAAAGTTGAAAATTAGGGTTTTGACCACTTAGCTATGAAGAGAAGGTTGATTTAAATTCAAGCTCCAAGTGAAGAAGACCAAATTCATTGTTAGTATGCTAGATTCACCATGCAATGCACGAAACTTAACATGAATGCAGAAGATGCAACTAGGACCTAGTCATTGGATATTGATTTGCTTTCTTATCATCATTGAGCGTTAAATGTAGGAAATAGACATAAGCATCAAGGCACAAAGAGCCAGGATGACCTAAATGTCCTATCCTCTTTGATATAGCAGTCAAACATAAGCACCAAGGCAAAAGGAGGCCAAGATGACCTGAATGCTTCTTCCATGCAAACACAACAGACACTTAAAATAGATAAGGAAATAGTTCTGACCTCACTGAAGCGTGCATATAAATGGAGTCGAGGTATGTGAGGCCATTTTACCTTAATATGAAGGCTCTTATCATAGACACCCAGTTTATAGGATGTTTTTAGATCATCAGAATCACATCCACAAGCAGAAAACAAAGAAAAGTATTAAGCCCCCAGTCCTTGTACCTCTTAGTCAAGATAGACTTCCTTGAGTTACTCAGAGGGAATAATGAATGAAAGACAATATAAAAGACAACATACAAAGAAAATTTCATCGTAGCTCAAGTGGTTTGAGTTGTTGTTTTCAGTTGTTCTTTTTTTGCATGTTTGATAGGGTGTCGGTGATCAAAACTCTGTATAAGGTAGGAGATAGATGACTGACTAAGAGTGAACGATCTAGACTTGACTGACACAAGGATGGCTTGGTTGAGCTGCTAAGGGATTTAAGATTGAAGTGCCCTAGGACTATAATTTTGATCAATTGCAAGCCATGAGGGTTTTAAGGAGAACCAAGGGGGGTGACGAAAGTGATTGAAGATTATGCACAAGCAAGCAAAGCGCAAAAGAAGGAAAGCGGAAATTTTTTAGTGATTTTTAAAGATGAAACATGTTCTGCCATCAGTTGATAAAGATAAGATTAACTAGGACAAAATCCAGCATTCATGTTGATCTATGTCATTCTTTTGATTTTTTGATGATTGATAAGAGTGTTTGGTTTCAAAGAGTGAGTACCCTGTGATAAGTCAGTGTATTGACATGTTTTTTTATCAGGACTCTAAGGTTTTTGGTATCTTTTGGGTTGCATTGTGATAGTAAAATATTGTGAATTGACTATGTAATCCATGTTTTAAAACTGAACTTAAGAAATCATGTTTGAACTTTGTCGGTTAATTCCTGCAGCCATGCCAATTTATTCCTACAGTCAAATGGTTTGTCCCTGTGATATGCGGATTATTTAGGATGATTTCATATGTGAGTTAATGAATGTATTAGTTAAGTAAGATACATATGCATGTCCTTGTATGTTGTTTCTATTTTAGTGCAGATAATAATTGATGATGCGGTGGAGAATTCTCTTTCGCACCTAAGGACTGGAGAATCACGTTCAGATAGCTGGAGGTCAAATTGAAGGAGATTCAAGTGAGTGCAATCTATGGTATAATTGGAGAAATTGTACTTCACCATGGGAGTTTAACTCTGGTGAATGTTTAATTTACAAAATATCTCTTTGGCATGCAAAGACTGTGGTTCGGTTTCAGATCCACAGTTCCTGCAGCTAAGCTCTTTGTTATCCCCTTCATCTGACAGCTATCCACCTCTTCTTCTGGGCGTAACTGGAGTTGTCCATTGTAGTCTGTCTTTTCTTTATAATAAGCTCTTCCTTCTTTTCTAAGAGTTAGACAGAATGGAAAGGGATTGAGTAGAGTTTTTGTCAAGTATTCTAAATTTTCTCTCTTTGAATATGTAATCATCTTTCAGGAAGAAATGAATAAAGATATGTTATTCTGATCTATTAATAGTTCTTTGCTGAGAGTTTGATATCACTCATCCAAGGGGGCCCACTTGGTGAGCAATCCCGTGTTTATGATTATTAAAGTTGGTTTTTACTTAGTTGCAGTAGAAGTTTATTACTGGACTGTTCCTGCAGCCACTAGAAATAGATCCTGTGATTGTTCCTGCAGCCAAGGCAGAACAGTGCGATTCCTGTTATTTTTATTAGATCTTTTCAGCAGAGTTTTGTAAAGCTTTCATTTAGCCTTTATGATTTCCATTCCTACCTTTCCTATAGTAATTTAGAATAATCAATTAAGGAGCTTAGTGCATATATATTGCAGACCCATTTCAAGTTTTATGTTCCTGGATTGACAACTAAATGAACACCAGCCATGAGAATAGTAAACTCTATCATATGAATGTCCAAACTTCATATTGAGATTTCAATTAGAGGTATTATTATTGTCATTATAGTTGGCCATGCTGGATACTACAGAAGGTTTATCAAAGATTTTAGCAAAATTGCAAGTCCCTTATATACACTGCTTACTAAAGATGCATAATTTAAATGGACCTCAGCATGCAATGAAGCTTTTTTAAAGCTGAAGCATGCTTTGACTCAAGCACCAGTTCTAAAAGGACCTAATTGGTCTCTACCATTCCAAATCTATACTGATGCATCTGATTATGCTATAGGAGCATTGTTAGGACAAAAAGTTGATAAGTTGGAAAATGCAATATATTATATCAGCAAGAATTTGCAAGGACCTGAATTGAATTATACATTTACTGAAAAGGAAATGCTAGTTGTCATATATGCCCTTAACAAGTTTAGACACTATATTATAGGATATCCCATATTTGTGCATACAGATCATACTGCAATTAGATATCTTATGAATAAGCCATCCATCACCGGTAGACTGGCTCGCTGGTTATTGTTGATGCAGGAATTTGATATCACAGTTGTTGATAAGCCAGGGAAGTCTAATGTTGTTGTAGATTATCTTTCACATCTTCAATTGCAGGAAGACTCTACAATGATAGATGACACTTTTCTAGATGAGCATTTGTTTCTCATACAAGCTCATACTCCTTGGTATGCTAATATTGCCAACTATTTAGCTGCAGCTAAGATGCCAATTTCTTTTTCTCCTAAGGAAAGAAGGTTGCTAGTTGAAAAAAGTTTTAACTTTTCATAGATTGCTGATTGTTTATTTTATACTGGACCTGATCAAGTTATGCGAAGATGTGTCAGAGAAGATGAAACATATAATATCTTGCATGCATGTCATGATGAGCCATGTGGAGGTCATTTTGCTGCCAAAAGGATGGCACTAAAAATACTCAATACTGGTTATTATTGGCCTACACTACACAAGGATGCAGCTTAGTACACAAGGAAGTGTGACAGGTGTCAACGAATGGGCAGACCTACAAAATCTGATGAGATGCCACTATATCCTCAAATATCTGTTACGCCATTTGACAAATGGGGATTAGATTTTGTTGGCCCCATTGATCCACCTTCTAATGGAAAATCTTATATCTTGGTATGTACAGAATATGTGACAAAATGGGTATAAGCTAGAGCTATGCAACATGCAAGAGATAATAAGGTAGCTGAGTTTCTCTATGAAGAAATATTTACAAGGTATGGAGTACCCAGGGAAATTGTCTCATATCAGGGACCTCAATTTACATCAACATTGATAAAAGCTTTGGTCAATGAATACAATATAAGACACAGGAAATCTACTCCATACCATCCACAGTCTAATGGCCAAGTAGAAGTTACCAATAGAGAGCTTGAGGCTATTCTTACAAAAACAGTGTCTATCCACAAGAAAGATTGGTCTAATTGGCTTTCAGAGGCAATTTGGGCATATAGAACAACATGGAAAACACCAATTGGATTCACACCTTTTGAGATGGTTTATGGCAAAACAGCAATGATGCCTATTGAATTTGAGCATAAAACCTTGAGAACAGCTCTACAACTGAATATGGCATTGTCTGAAGCACAGAAGGAATGCATTCTGCAGTTAAATGCTCTTGATGAATGGAGAAAGATAGATGTTCGACAGACAGAGTTGATTCAAAACCAAAGAGCTAGATGGCATGATAAATATATCAGAGAAAAGAAATTTAAAGTTGGTGACTGGGCACTCTTGTATGATTCTAGATATAAGGATGCTATGGGAAAACTCCAAACAAGGTGGTTAGGTCCTTATGAGGTAGAAGAAGTTTTTCACAATGGAGCAGTTCGGTTGTCCACAATAGATCCTGTTCGATTTAAACTCTTAGTGAATGGACACCGACTATGACTTTATCACAAGCCAGCTACTAGAGAAGAGTTTCTACAGCAATTTGCTCCTCAAAATGAAATACAAGTTCCTGCAGCAACTGTTAATGTTCCTACAACAACTACCAATGATTCGGTAACAATTCATGAGCTTCCTGTTGCACTTGAGCATGTTGATAAAGGTGATGTTCCTGCAGCCTCTATAGTGAACTTATTTACCGTATCATAATAAAATATTTCCATGTGAAATATTGTTCTCTGTACATAAAGTTCCATCCACTACATTCCATCCCACTTTCTTACCTGTCACTTCATTTCATTTCACCATCATTTTTGCCCAATTGCAGGTACGTGTATATTTTACTTTATTTTAATTATGCATTTATTAGTTCATTATGATTTTAATCCTGTTTTAATTTGCTTCAAACCCGAAATCTCATCAGCCTGTGTGGACACGTGCTAGGTTAAGTTGGGGGGGGGTTACTTTATAGTCCTTTTTCCCAGTAAGATTTATTATCTCGAACTGATTTCCTAACTGACATTACTTATGATGATTATTATTTCACGCGAGTGAATAATAAGTTCTGTCGACAAATTTAAGATATGTAGATTTTAGTTTTTGTGAATCTGTCAAACATTTTGGTGAAGCTGCGAAAGTATCAGAGTAAAAGATGGGTGGTGATCTGATTCACCATGAACCAACTGTCCATGAAGGGTTGTTGTAGGATGTTGTCTATGTGCATTATTTCCAAAACCACAACTGGCTGGATTATTTCTTGAGAATCAGGGATTTCAATGACGAAATAGCTGTAGAATTTATGCATTCTTTTGACGAAGGAGAAGCTACAATTAAGGGGTTGAGGGTAATTTCTACATAGCAGTGAATTGCAGAGGTCACAGGGTTGCTGCAGGAAGGAGAACTCTTTCCAGAATCGAAGGATGCAAGGAGTGCTAGGGCAGAGTTCATAATTTCTACTGACAGACCCTTAATGGTGGATAGGCAAGGGACTAGAAGGGTTTCTTTGCTAGCACATTGGCCTCAGGTAGCTCTGTATATTATGAAATATATTACCTGTGAGGGACGGTATTCAAATCTCCATTCACCTCACTTCAAGTTACTTAGTCATCTGTGTCATGACCGGCGAGTTAATGTCCCAAATTTCTTGTATCATCTCATTTCTATAAGTGCTAAGGAGACTAAAAAATATGGAAATCGCTCTGTTAGCCATCATGGACTGGTGAAGTTGCTGGTACAATGGTCCCTGAGAGATGTTTCACAAATGGAATGGGGTGTGTTTGAAGATATTTTGCAATTTAGGGTTGATGAAGCCCCTATTGAAAATAATCCACCGGTTCAAGAAGAGATAGTTGCAGAAGGTCTTTCTAGTGAAGATGAGGGTTTGCTGGTTGCTGAAGGAGCTGCAATTATTTTAGAAGAAAATATTGAAGCAGAGCCAATCGAAGGACAACCCTCTACCTCTCTTCAAGGAGGTTCACCTATTTTTCAAAGGGAAGGAAAAGAATTGGAAAAGGAGGAGTCAGATGAAGAATTTGTTATCCGGCCGCAGGAAGTGCATATCCCTCCTGCAGCCAAGAGGCAGCGAACAAAAACAAAAACTCCTATGTCTGTTTCAAAAGTGTATGTGAGGAGAACAAGAAGGAGGACATAGAAGACTCAACCAGTGAGTAATCCAGTAGAGGTGATTGCAATAGAAACTTCAGAAGAAGAAAACCCTACAGAAAAGTAAATTCAAGAAAACCCTACAAAATAAGAAATTCGAGAAAACCCTGCAGAAGAAGAAATTCAAGAAAACCCTGCAGAAGAGGAAATGCAAGAAAATCCTGCAGGAAAAGAAATTTAGGAAGAAATTGTAATTGATAAGCTTGCAAATCTGGCTTCAGTGGCATTGCAATGTGAGGAGATTATTGATGATGTTCCACAGCAACCTGGAGAAAATGTGGGAGATATACCAATCCAGAATGAGGAAGTTATTGAAGAAATCCCACGGTCTAAGGTAGGACCCATAAGAACTCCTTCATCCCTAACTAGTTTATCAATTGCTTTAACATTCTTTAGGCAATGGGAAATAGAGAAGGATAGGTTGCAAGGGATAATTAATAAGCAACAAAAAGAGATTGAGAAGAAAGATAATAGAATTAAAGAATTGGAGACTAAGGTAGAAGAGATTTATGGTATGGTTCCTGAGATAATGCAGTGTAGGGCTCCCCCAAGAATTTATGCAACGCACTTGAAAGAATGGTATCTGAATTTCAGATTAAACCGCATAGTAAGGGACCTTAATCCATCCTTGGAAACACTTGAGGAATTCTATCATGCTTATCAAACCTCCCCACATTCTGTAAGGAACCTATTATGTGAATTATATTTACATAACTATGTTGTACCCCAGGACAGAGAATGGAATCCTTTGTTGTACATTGGGGATATCCATCTCAGAGCTTTAATGTCTTGGATAAAAAATGAAATGATTATAGGACCACAAGCCAGGGAGTTTGAAAAATTGGAACTTGACTGTCCATTGCCATTGAGGAGGGAATCAGAAGCACCCAGGGCTCTGTATTATGATTGGAAAAAGTTGCTAATAAGAGATGATGTTAGTAAGATAGTACTTCCAATGAGAGAGGAAGTCTACCAAGCGTATGAGCAATTGGTTCATACCCACAGGACAACAGCACTAGAAGGACTAACTCAATTTTGGAATCATTTGCCAGATCATTTAAAACTGGGAGAACCCTACTCATTACAGAATTTTCATGCAGCTATACAGAGAGCCTCCAAGTACATACAGCTAGGAAGGGAGAAATCCAATAATTGGTTGCCATTAATCTTTCAGCCTCCTATCCTTATGTGGCCACTTTTGGCATGCCAACCAACATAACAGAATTATGATGTAGATGTGGAAGAAACAGCTACATGGTCCAGGTTGGAGAAGATGAAGGGATTTTATTGGAATTTGCCTTCCAAGGGAACCGGACAGGACATTGTTGGTGATTTCAGAGTTTCAGCAAAAATCAGAAATTTTCCTTTTGCTGTAGGAGCAGCAAACCCTTGAAGTTGTGGGGCATGATAAGTCGGTGTATTGACATGTTTTTTTATCACGACTCTTAGGTTTTTGGTATCTTTTGGGTTGCATTGTGATAGTAAAATATTGTGAATTGACTATATGTAATCCATGTTTTAAAACTGAACTTAAGAAATCATGTTTGAACTTTGTCAGTTAATTCCTGCAGCCAAATGGTTTGTCCCTGTGATATGCGGATTATTTAGGATGATTTCATATGTGAGTTAATGAATATATTAGTTAAGTAAGATACATATGCATGTCCTTGTATGTTGTTTCTATTTTAGTGCAGATAATAATTGATGTTGCAGTGGAGAATTCTCTTTCGCGCCTAAGGACTAGAGAATCACGTTCAGATAGTTGGAGGTCAAATTGAAGGAGATTCAAGCAAGCACAATCTATGGTATAATCAGAGCAGTTGTACTTCACCATGGGAGTTTAACTCCGATGCATGTTTAATTTGCAAAATATCTCTTTGGCGTGCAAAGACTATGGTTCGGTTTCAGATCCACAGTTCCTGCAGCCAAGCTCTCTGTTATCCCCTTCATCTGACAGCTATCTGCCTCTTCTTCTGGGCGTAACTGGAGCTGTCCATTGTAGTTTGTCTTTTCTTTATAATAAGCTCTTACTTCTTTTCTGAGAGTTAGATAGAATGGAAAGGGATTGAGCAGAGTTTTTGTCAAGTATTCTAAATTTTCTCTCTTTGAATATGTAATCATCTTTCAGGAAGAAATAAATAAAGATATGTTATTCTGATCTATTAATAGTTCTTTGTTGAGAGTTTGATATCACTCATCCAAGGGGGTCCACTTGGTGAGTGATCCCATGTTTATGATTATTGAAGTTAGTTTTTACTTAGTTGCAATAGAAGTTCATGACTAGACTGTTCCTGCAGCCACTGGAAATAGATCCTGTGACTGCTCCTGCAGCCAAGGTAGAACGGTGTGATTCCTATTATTCTTATTAGATCTTTTCAGCAGAGTTTTGTAAAGCTTTCATTTAGCCTTTATGATTTCCATTCCTACCTTTCCTATAGTAATTTAGAATAATCAATTAAGGAGCTTACTGCATATATATTGTAGACCCATTTCAAGTTTTACGTTCCTGGATTGACAACTAAATGAACACCAGCCATGAGAATAGTAAACTCTACCGTATGAATGTCCAAACTTCAGATTGAGATTTCAATTAGAGGTATTATTATTGTCATTATAGTTGGGGTAGATACCCCATCTAAGACCGATCTATCTGGTTTTGAGCGTACACATCCTTGTATAAGACATGTTGGTGTTGGTGTTGGTGTTGGTGTTGGTGTTGGTGTTGGTGTTGGTGTTGGTGTTGGTGTTGATTAGACATGTGATCAATTTGATTGTAGACTTTGAGAGTTTGTCTATTGTTGCTTTGATTTGATAGACAATCCATGCTTTCATGCTTTGATTTTCAAGATTTTATTTTTTATTTTTTTATTTTAGGGATTATTTCAGGACTTATTCTGATTTTTAGAGCTTTTTATGTTTGCCCCTAGTGTCTAGCAAGGCAAAAGGGATTTTGAGTACATGAATGGATAAGTGAATGATGGTGGACGCTTTTAAGGACTATCTCACAACGTTAATCCAAGCACAGGGACCAGATATAGCAATGTAAAGCAAGGATTTTAGCAATGTAAAGCAAGGATATAGTGCAGTGAAGCAAGCATATAGTGTAACGAAGCCATATGGTCCAAAGAGGTGGCCATGTCAAGAGGTTTGTGGAAAGCATGTTTTTACATTTTGTCCATAGTGTTGATCAAGATCAAAGAATATATTTGGATAGGGGACAAATAGGATAAGCAAGATCAAAGGTGGTAATGAAGGATGTAAGCAAGCAATGGATAGGAGCTAAAGGGTCTGGATCAAGTGTGATAGATAAGACATATGAAGCCTACAAAGATCCTTAACCTTGTCAAGATCAAAGGTAAAAAAAGGGATACGTACATGAGGGACAATAGAACAAGGAAGGGGTATAACAGGGGTATGATAGGATAATGAAGGGCAATAGGATATGAAGGAGAAAACCTTCCCCCTAGTGGTTTGCAAGAAGTTCACAAATTACACATGACACCTATTTTCCAAGTTTTCATCATGGTACTTGTCCAAGGTGCCACAAGAAGTGGTTTCACACAAGGACGAATTTATTTCTCTTTACTTTTTTTTTCTTTTTTTTTCACTTTTTTAATTTTTTTCTTTTTTGGAAGATAATGGAGACATGATAGCAGATGGAAGAAGGACCCCAGAGTCTCGCTTCTTTGGATGGTACCCTTGGAGTATGAGTTGCAATAGACCATGGCTATGAAGGTATGCTCAAAGATGTTGGCAGGATAATGAAATGAAACTAGGGCAAGGATTTATGCAAAGGATTGGATAAGAGGGATGGAAGGGTGAAAAAGAGGTGTTGGATAATGGATGGGATGTTGGAAGAATTGTGTATGGCTAGATGGAAATTTTGGAAAGATCAACATTGGCACACACCTTGAGGGATTGTGGACATATGGAAGAGAAGTGAATCTCCAATTTTAAGATTTGGATGGAGGAAAGGTTACAGATTTTGGGGCATAAGAACCCAAAATGGATGAAGGAGGTGATGGAGGAATAGACTCGGAAGGTTTGGATGGAGGAACAACAATTTTGGATGCCAATTTTGATTTTTCTTTAGACTTTTGTGCTTCAAGCAGCAGCTTAGGGATCCACATGGTTTTTTATTTTTGATGCTTTTGTAGTTCCTTAAAGCGCATTGCTTATACAAGTGTCTTAGGAACCCATATAACTTTTGACTTTTCTTCTTTCTTTGTGGGCCTTTGTGGCATTTTGTATTTATCTTTTTCTTTTTGGATCATATTTTTCTTTGTTATGGCACGTTTATTAGATGAGACATGTTGATCCTTGAATACATGTGGATTGCTTGATTTATGACTTTTATGCTTGGCATCCAAATTGCTTGGAGGGAGATGCATGGGTAGATAGGAATGATATGGAGATATTTTAGATGGATGGAAGGTACTCGAAGATGTGTGCCTTTGTTGATCCCGCATAAGGGATGGAGGGATATAGGGACCTAGAATGGATGGAAGCGATGATGGGGAAAGCGTATATTTGGATTTAACTAGAGAAATGTAGGATTTGTGAGAGATACCAACATCTTGAGAAATGTCCCTGAGGCCATGACCTTTAACATTTTCTTTAATATGGAGGGGTTCTTTCTTGTGGAAATCTACCCCTTTGCCTTTATAATTATTTTAAATTGTAGGATACACTTTGCTTTGGAAAGAAGGCGTGAGTCCATTATGAGATGGAGGTGGAATGTAAGGAATGATAGGATCACGAAGTGAATCAAACTGAACCAAAGTGGAGGAACCCATTATGTATGTGGGGGGTTCATTAACATCTTGCAACAACATATTATCTCTAAAATCAAGAGAGGGATTAGGATCATGGGTCGGATCAGGATCAATGACAGGCTCTTCAATGGAAGGAATAATGAGATCATCAAAAGAAATGAGATCTTGGAGTGTATATGGAGGACTAGGTCATGGAGACGGAGGGACAAAGGAATATTGTGGGGGATTTAAAGGGATTATTTTATCTTGACAAGGAGGATCTAAAAGTGAAGGGATACTTTGATCTTGACAAGGAGGAAGATCATTGGATTTCTCTTTAAAGGCGCTATTCTCTTGACTTTCAATGGAATCATCAAAAAGAATGGAAGGTATATCTTGATCTTGCGTAGGAAGTGGATTAGGAATGGGATTTGGAAGGATGCTTTTCTCTTGAGATGGAAAGGGATCATCTTGGAAGAAATAGAAAGGTATAAGGGGATCATCATGGGATTCTAGTGAAATAGGATCTTTTTCAATCATTAGATGGGATTGAGGATTTTTGGTATCTTGATCTTGATTTATGATAGGACTTGTTTCTTCATTCTTCAAATTATCCTCTTGACATGGAACCACTTCTAGGGAAGGGATAGGATTTTGCATAGGCGTAGGGGATTCTTGGAAGGTCTCCATATTTTGGCATGATGGGGAAGCATTTTGAGTGGGACTCTCTAGAGTGGGTACGTTTAGAATTGGAGTGCATGATGGCATAGGATCTTGTATTTTTAAATCTTTAGAGGAACTTGTATCAATATTGGCATTAACTTGGATTTCCATAGGACATAGCCCTTCAAGGTAAACATGAGAAGTTTCATTGTTTGAAGGAGATGGTATGGATTGTTGTTGTGATGTTTTAGGAGATGAAGGCATCATGGAAGGGTTGGAGGCCACATATGGAGCCTTGCTAGACATTGGTTCATGATTTTGATCATGCTTAGAAGTAGTTCCTTCTTTTTCTTTAGGCGAGTCATTAGGATCTTCAATTTCAATGACATCATTATCAATGAGCTCTTGAATATTATGTTTTAATTCCATGCAATTCAAAGTCTTATGTTCATTTTGTCTATAATATGCACAATACTTACTCGAAAATTCACATCCCCATGTGGTCTTTTTAGGCAATATGATAAGATTGTGCTCAAGAATCTCTATCAAAGTTGACTCAATAGATTGCCCCAAAGGTGTAAACTATCTATCTAGAGGATATTTGGAGGAAATGTCTTTATGTCTTGGTGAAGGTGTCTTGTGAGCTTGTTTGAGATTTGACTTTTGATTGTCAATTATTTGCTAGTTTTTATTGTCAAATCATATAATTGTTTTAGAATTCCTTGAAGTTTCTCACTCTTGATATCATGCATTTGTTTTTCAAATGAATTCATTTATTTATTTTGTTGGATTTTCATGTCATATATTTCTTTCTTGATATCTTGAATCATTTGAGCCAAGGTAGCCATGGGAATTGGAGCCAAGGTAGCCATTTATAGTTGATAGTGAGAGGTGTTACAGATATCAATGTGAGATCAAAGCTAGTTGTTCGTTGAGGCCAGAGGTTGATGTTCAAACTTATGTGGGTGAGATACACTGACTCCGATTTTGAGTCAAGGCTAAGTAGCCTAAGTGATACTCGAGAGTGAAGTTTGGAGAATGGATTGGTTGATTGGATTAGGCTGATTGAGCTAGCTAAGAGGTAACTGACAAAATCGTGCAACACAGCTAGAGAAGGTACACTACCAAGGTGTCTTTATGCTCAGGTTTAGAAAATCAAGAATAAGCTTGTTGTTTACATTTCAGGATTAATCAAACAGGATTGTCAGAAGCCTTGTTTTTAGCAACTTTGATAGACTTCTAAGTAGTGACTCATACAACAAAATTTCAATATTTGGACGACAATCCAAGGGTTTCCAGATGACAAATGCATATACTCTTACGAGTTGTTGCCTATGCTCAGACGATAGTTTAGTACTTCTCAGATGACAAACTATGAAGGAAAATGGTGACTTGTATGACTCAAGAATGGACATAGGACGAGTTTTGACAGAGTTTTGATCACTGACTTGGTTTTTAGTTTGTCTTTCAGTTTCAGTTTGATGTTTCTGATTGTCTTGAGGTTTTGTTTTAATTGTTTTAATACATGAAAAGTACAACAAACATTAGGTGTAAAATGATAACAAGCACAACATGCTAACCCTATGGAAGTTGGTTGAGAAGGAAAACCTTTGCCCGCAAGCTAGGTACACACCCAATAGCTAATCAGAATATGGTCACTGAATCTCATGCAATGTATTCTCAATGTCGTATTAGTTGACTCCAAATGCTAATGGGGGTATGATATGGTGAGTAATCTTGGGGGGGAAACTAGCCATCCCCTTGCACAAAGATTATCTTCCTTTCGGAGGTGAGTTGGGTAGCTTCTAACCTAAAGTTTGTAGTAAGGGTTTCATTCAGAATGACTGCTTGACTATCATGCAAGCATGCTTTAGATACAAAACCCAGCAGGATGTTGAAACCATGTAGTCACGCAAGCATGATTTAGACCGCGAGGCCCTACAAGATACTCAACATGAGACACTCCTCATAAATGAAGCAGTGCCACCTATTATTTCATCTCTTGGGACTTTCACCTCAGAAGTGTTTTATTATAGTGAGTTGGATTCCTGGCTTTGTCCAAACTTACTTGGGTCGTTCCCTCTCACTGAACCTTAAGGGCTTCTCGGGAGGCAGACCCTCTAAAGGTATCAACAGATCTCAAACTCTAATAGAAAAAACCTCAAGGTCTGGATTTTTTATTGTCTAAATGGACAAGAGCATACTCTCCTACTCTGGATTTTTCCCAAAAACACGTAAAACAAAGTTCTTTCCTTTATAGAAATTGAAGTGTTCCTAAAAATATTAAGAAGACAGAATGTTTGTTTGTATCTCCCGAGGCAGCCTGCAAAACAAAGATATCAGTAGTTTGAGTTTATAATATTTGGCAAACGTATGTTAATGATTGAATTCTTTGTCAAGCAAACCTGCAAACATTAAAAGCCCAAAATTAGTTTCCAAAATAACATAAAAAAAATCATCAAAAGATAATTCTAGCATGCAAACTGTAAATTAAACTAATCTAACAAGAATTTCCATTCTTTATGACTATCCTAGTTATGACAGTTTTGATAGTACTGTGCTCTGTCATTTATAAATTTCCAACCAGATATAATTAGGAAAATCTCTTTGGTGGAAATGTGTAAAACTTGGTTTTAAACAAATATAAAACATTTGTTTAGATCCAACGGTTCAATAAAAAGTTATGCCCTCTGAAAAGAGACCATTTTTTTACTGTCACTGAAGAATAAGTAAAATGATAGTACTGCACTCTGTCATTCATAACTTTCACACCAGACAAAATTAGGAAAATCTCTTCGGTGAAAAATGTAGAAAACTTGGTTTTAAACAACATATAAAAAATTGGTTTAGATGCAACGTTTCAATAAAATGTTATGCCCTTCGAACAGAGACCATTTTTTAGAGTCACAAAAGAACAAGCAAAAATAAAGATTTTTATTTGCAAATTTAACACATGTTTATTAGTTATAAAACCCAAACATTAAATTTGTTCAAGAAACATTATAAATCTTGTAGTCATGGGTTCGAGTCCCATGATCGGCGCCGAAAATGTGTGTGAAATTTTGGAACCTACAAAGGCACAAACACTTCAATAAACCATTATTTGCATGGGCTAGTTAATCAAAAATATCAAAATGAAATCCATTGCAAGTCGGCTTATTGCCTCCTAGAAAGTGCGAGTGTGGATTGCTCTTAGATTGCTAAGCTATCCAGTGACTAGACTATACTCAAATGGAGGATTTTTAAATGCATGCAACTAGGCGAATGCAAGATTAATAATTGAATGCAAGATTAATTGATTAAGTGAAATGAGATTATCAAGCTAAATGATCAAAGATCTAAATGAAGCTAAGCTAGATTATATGCAAGAAATTGAATCTAGATAAGAGAAAATGAATCTAAGCTAATGAACTAGAAATCTAAATGATTCTAAGATTAAATGAAAGCTAAATGAAAACTAAGTTGATTGATGAATTAACTATGAAAAGCTTCTTCAAAATTTTGTCGATAAGTTGCAACACAATATTAGCATAATAATGATGTAAAATTCTCAGATCCTGATTGAAGAATGAGAGCTTGAATTTATAGGAAAATCAAGAGGGGGACCAAAGATCAAGATTGATCTTTAATGAATGTTCGAGATCGATTCAAAGGAAGCACAATCCAAGTGAAATGATTTGATTGGACAATTAATTCCATTTTGGAGAGATAAGATTGAGTTCAAATTAGCAACTCAAATTCTTTCCATTTTTCTTGAGTTCAGTTGATTTGTTTCCTTTTTTGAATTTTTGTGCTCATAATTTTCAATTAATTTTTCAAATTAATTCCTCTTTCTTGATTTCTTTCCTTTTTTGAAGATTTGTGGCAATTTTTATTTATTTTTCAAATTAAATCCTCTTTCTTAATTTCTTTCCTTTTTTTGGAGATTTATGGCAATTTTAATTTATTTTTGAAATTAAATCCTCTTTCTTAATTTCTTTCCTTTTTTGGAGATTTATGGCAATTTTAATTTATTTTTCAAATTAAATCCTCTTTCTTGATTTGTTTCCTTTTTTGAAGATTTATGGCAATTTTTATTTATTTATTAAATATGCAAAAGATATTTAATTAAATAAATGAGATATTTGATTTTAAAAAGATTTTCTATTTTGAATTTTGAATTTGATCAATTAATTAAATGAGAATTTAATTAATTGTAATTGCCATGTTGCATTTTAATACCTTAGGAATTAATTAATCAGGCTCTCATGATTGATTTAAATTGATTATTTCATTTAGGACCTTGATGAATTTTATTGAATTCAAGCACATTAGTCGAGATTAGGGGCCCATGGTTTTGGATGACCATTTTTAGGGTATTACAGTAAGTACTCCTATGGTTACAAGTGAGAAATTGACAAGAAAAAATGTTTTGCACCGGTAAATCCTACAAGATACAAATCTATAATTGGGGGTATGTTTTATTTGACTAAGACTAGGCCTGATAAAATGAATATTGTTTATATTGTATCAATATTTTAGAGTGATCCTAGAGAAAATCAAGAGAGTGCGGTGAAAAGGATTTTTAGATACTTACAAGGTACATCAGAATATGGTTTGTGGTAACCTAAGGATGATGACTTTACATTATGTGCATATACAGATGTTGATTGGGCTGGAGATGTTGATGACTGGAAAAGTGCTTTCAGTGGAGCTTTCTTTCTTGGAAAGAAGTTGGTTTCATGGATCAACAAGAAGCAATCATGTACTTCTTTATCTACTGCTAAAGCTGGGTATGTTGTTGTTGCTACTAACTGTACACAGGTTTTATGGATGAAGCAAATGTTGAAGGATATAAAGTTGGATTGTAATGGACCGGTAGTTATTCACTATGATAACTCTGCTGCTATTGACATATCAAAGAATCCGTTATTTCATTTTAAAACAAAGCACATATCTATCAAGTATAACTTTTTGAAGGAAAAGGTGGAAGAAAATGAAGTTAGACTAGTTTATGTGAACACTAAGAGCATATTGCAGATATCTTCACTAAACCTTTACCTAAGGAATCATTTGAGTACTTCAAAGATAGATTGGGAGTTTATGCCCCTTTGGTAGAGACTTGATTGATGTGGTTTGAGCACTGATGTGGGGATTCTATTGCTCAAGGGGAGTAGTCAGCTTTGTGATTCAATGGTTTATATTTTTGCTTTGATATTTTTGTCAGATTTATGGCATTCATGTCAAAGAGAGAGATAATGATGTGAAAAAAGAAAAATTTAAGGAGTTGTATACATCAGGGGGAGAGATCTATGTACAATACAGAGCTTTACAAAGATATTATTCACAAGGGGAGTTTGGTCTTTGTTTCAGAACTTCATTATTATATCTTTGAGAAAGAGATTGTTGGTTGTCTTCCATTGGGGGAGACTTGTTTGGTGTTTCTTGGTACTTAGATGTTTTTCACATCTAGTGTTGCCATCAATGCCAAAAGGGGAGATTGTTGGCCATTTGGATGAATTGATTATGTGTTGCATTGATGTTTTGTCATTGATGTCAATACTAGATGTTTGGATGCTTTACCGGCACCCTTGCAGTCTCGGTAGGTTGAGAGGTTTCTGGCTGGTTTGGATCTGGCATGATCCGATAGGCTCCTGTATGATTTGGTTATGGAATTGGCTTATTCATGATACTCATGTTCATATTCAGTCAGTTGGTTTTGGTCTGGTGATTGGATGATATCCTGTTTGCTTGGAAGATTGGCTTGTGGTTCCGGCGAGGGTTTCACCGGCAGAAATTTTGATGAAGATCTTTGATGATATGCACAAGTGGTGTTGGTGCAGTTTCTGGTGGAGATTCAAGATACTGTTGGTGATCATGTTTGAGACTTGGCAGATGGAATCCATTGCTTTAGCGTATGGACCTATATTGGGTCCTAGTTGATCTAGGTTATGAACTGGCTTAATATAACATGTGGATTGGACCTCTCGATGTGTTTCCGGGATGCCTTATGTGTTGGATATTATTTGTTTGGTCTAAGGCTGACATGTTTTGTAATTATGTAATTGGTTTATTATTTGGTGGCTGACCTGATTGTTTATGGTTGAGGGTTTGTATATATAGATGTAAGATCTCATTGTAGATCATCATGGTTATGGTCAAGGGATGTAATGTGCGAATAATGTAATATCATTCAAGTAGTGGATTTGACCAATCATTGGAGATTGAATTGGGTTTATGTAAAAGGATTTAGTCCTCCGGTATTGAGCTTAACCAAAATTGTTCTCAAGCAAACACTTCTTTGGATTGTAGTCTGGATTTCTATGTAGTCAGTGAGACTCCTTTTGTGATGAGTAGTTTTCTCTAGGTTGTTTGCCTTCCTGCAAGTGTAGGCCTCTCAATTGTGATTCACATACTTACTACAAAAGTATTATCTGATTGTGGGTAGGCTTTCCACCGTGGTTTTTCCCTTTATTGGGTTTTCCATGTATAAATCTTGGTGTCATGTGGATGGTATTTATTATGTGATTATTGTTTAGGCTTAATTGGTTTAATTGCTATTCCAGTATTTGGTTTAAGCATTCTGATATTAATGTTTTGGGTTCTAGTATTAAAATTTTAATTGCTAATAGTTTTGGTAATCCATGACAACTAATTCACCCCCCCCCCCCTCAGTTGTCTTCCAATTATTTGAATTGTCTAACAAGATCAAGAGGAAAGATACCCTTTCACTATGGATTTCCCTTCAAACACTTTTCATGCATTACATTGGAAAACGAGGGGAAAATTCACTAGATTCAACCTCCAAAGAAGAAGATAAAATTCTGAATGAAATGAGAATGATAAGTCAATCCCCTCTTCTACTTAGAATAGAAAGGAATTGATTGAATTATGTATTCAGACTAAGTGAAAAGAGATGAAGAATTGATAATAACTCAAGATCGGAGTGTGGGATGAAATTGTGCACCTAGATTTGGCAATAATATGTTAAGACGAAGCTGCCCTATGAATTTGAGGAAAAGTTGCCCAAACCGTGGTGAAAGTGTACACGGTCCTTCGAAAAATCCTCAAAATGAAAAGGGTTTTTCTACCTCTGCAAATGGAGTCCAAATTCAAAAGTATAGTTGCGCACCTACAACCTACACATAGAAAAGAGAGGAAAATGGGTTGGGATTGAGGGTTTGCCTTCAAGTCAAACCCTAGTTTTTGAATTAAACAAGTAATGAAAGAAAGTACTTGCAAGTAAATGTAAATGGAAGACTGAAATGTAAATCACCTCAAGGTAGGTTGTGATAGAAATGTTGATAGAAATGCTTGTATGAAGTTGAATGTTGAAATGAATCTCCTCTTCAATGGTTGAATCCTTGACTTGAATGCAACACCTAGCCTTGAATGGAGACTTGAGATACTTAATGCTTAAAAGGGATGCTTGAATGCTTGAATACTCTTAAACACTTGATCACAAATTTTCACCTTATTCAACTCATGCAAATGAGAGGGCAAATGCAACTTTTATACTTGTCAATTAGGGTTAATGAAATTGATTTTCGTCACAGGCCGACATCAGAGAATTTTTCCCGCTCACTGCACAACCTTCAATGCAGTCTTAGGAAGGGTCCTGCCCTAAAATAAGGCAAGGGATAGGGGCACCACGCCCCTATCCTGCCCTTTTTTGTAGGACAGGATGCAGGTTAGGCAGTGCAGAGGGCAAGGGAGATGCATTTTTGGGGGGTTGAGCAGTCTCTGGTCTCTGATTAGGCTAGGGGATTCAATTTCACATACATGAGGACCCTAATGTGGTCGAAAATTGCTAGGGTCACAATTTTATGAGACTACATTTAGCCCCCACTTTAGCGGGAGTATGAGCATACGCTAATACTATCGGTAAAATAAGAGACAAGATTGAAAGAATTTTACCACGTCAAGGAGGCAAGATGCGCCAAGCCCCCAATGGACTTAGGATATCACAACTTTGATTGATAAAGTAAAAGGGAAGATTGAGAAGGGGATAACCATGACTGCAAGTAGAAAAATTCCCCTCATTATGAGTCATGAAAGCAAGGATACCAAAGATTACAAAGCAAAACAAAGTTCACTAAGTAATTCTTAAGTATCAAGAAGGAGAAATCGAGCAGAGTGTATGCCCCCATGTTAAATTAATCGTGTGTGCCTTATCAGGAGTGATTTCTTTAAGGTAGGATACACCTAAGAGAGAGAGAGAGAAGAGAGGGAGCACGTTATCGCAAGGATTTAGCCCCCAATTGAGGAATACACCCAAGGATAATGAACACAAAACATGAGGTAGTTTCACTTTCCTTGGGGTCAGTATGCTATTATGTTGTATGATAACTCATTTATATCATATATATATGTGCATATAATAATCATCATTCCCCAAAGAAAGGAAACTTCCTTGGAAGAAAGGGAAGATAAGAGTTTGTTGAGGCAACATAAAAGCGACCAAAAGAGATCTCAATGCTTTGCATTGTCCTCAAGTAGCTGATAAATGCTTATCGACATCAACATATTCATAATCACTATCAGAAGCATTAGGAGTTGTATTTCCATCATGAATATCATGTTCACTCATTTACTCATCAAGATTTATAGAAAGAGGAACTCACAAATGAATAGAAGTAAAACCATCACATATTTTTTGCAACTTATGATTTGGAGATTTAGGTTCAACAACTTGCTTAGGAGAAAAGGGAACCATGTCAACTATTGGAGTTCTAAGAGATTGAATAGTTTGAGGGATAGATTCACAATCTCGAACATGATTTCTTCATCGGTATTCTCTCGCACAACAATTTTCTCAAGTGTTAGAGGAATACTGAGAAGGAGGAGGAATATTTGGTGAAGGAGGAGTATCTCATCTTTGATAGTTGAAGGTTTAGGTTAAGGTATTTTAGGTTTAATAAGGGGAGAAGTAGGCCTCTTCTCTCTATAAGAGGAAGGAGGCAGAACTATGCCATACAAAGGAGGAATATTAGGTGTAGGAAGAAGACCAGGTCCATCATGAGGAGGAGGTATGGGTCTAAGCTTAGGAGGAATATTGTTTTGTTTCTTAGGAGAAGGCATAGACACATCCATAGGAATAGGTTGAGGATCTTCCTTAGGAAGAAGATTAGTTCTCTCTGTTAGGGGGAGAACTTCATCTTCAATAATGATAGGAATGTGAAGTGTTAAGGATCTAGGTTTACTTAAGGATAATATCATATCTTTCTTCTATTTTTGATAAGATTGAAAAAGAGAAAGAGATTGAAATTGCTTAGGCCAAAAGAAATCAATAGGATCACCGGGGCTTCTTTCAAATGGTTTAAATAAGATATGGTTCATAGTTATGATTTTGTTATTGTGAGGAAATTTCAAACACTTATGGATTGAAGAAGCAATAACTTTCATGGAAGATAGCCAAGGATAGCCTAGATTCACACAAAATTACTCAGAAGAAGGAATGATAACAAAGTTAACATCCATAGATTTAGTATGAACTTGAATAGGAAGGGTGATAGAGCCAATGGTAGGACAAGAGAATCCATCAAATATCTTCACAACCACATTAGAAACATCATAAATTAGTTCATGCATTCTTAAAGTGAAAAGATACTCCTCGGTGATGATATTAACCATGCAAGAGGGATCAATAAGGGCACCATGACAAAGTATATCCTTAACCTTCACAACTATGTATGAAGGGCCATCGGGTGCTCTAATGGTCTTACTAGAATCAAATGTAATACAAGGATCCTTAGGCGTATCTTGTTTTTCTACCATATTTACCAAGTTTGGAGCCATAGAGGTGAATTCCTCATAAGAGAAAGAAGTAAGAACAATATCAATCACGTTAGAGGCATGAGAAGGTAAGGGATTAGTGAAAATCTTAAGATTTTGATTAGGAGGAGCTACTAATTTATTCCCTTTATCATTCACACCTATGATAGATATAGTATTATTATCAATCAAATCTTGAATCTTATTTTTCAATGCGAAACATTTCTCAGTATCATGACCAGGCTGACGATGAAATTGACAAAATGAATTGTTATCAAAATAATGGGATGCAAGTTTAGAAGGATCAACTGGTTTTATAGGAGGAAGTTTGATAAAATTTATTTGCAGCAACTGAGACATAATACTATGTAAAGATTCATTCAAAGGAGTAAACTGTCTTTCTCTTTGGGAAAAATTAGAAATAGAAAGCACACATGTTGTAACATTCACATTGTTGTTGTTGATTGTATCATTGAACTTGATGAAGATTTTTATTGGTTTGAACTTCACAAATAGTTGTTGAACACTTTCCCCCTTATCACTCGGAACCACAGGATTGGATTGCTCCATTTGACTCACAACTCGTTGATAATTGTGGAGTGTTGCGCACAACTACGGAAATAAAGTATACTCAGACAAAAGAAGCTTTTCCCTAATATCTTTTTGCAAATTAGAAATTAAAATCCTTTGAAGATCATTATCCGGTACAGGGAAAGAAATTTGATCACACAAATGCTTATATCTACCAATGAAATCAGTCACTTTTTCTTTAACACCTTGTTTAGAATGCATTAAATCAGTCAAAGTAATTTTAGGACCAATGTTATTTTGAAATTGTTGGATGAAAGAATTTGCCGGTTGTTGAAAAGAAGTGATAGAATAAGAAGGCAAAGAGCAATACCATTGTAAAGCCTTATCTCTTAGTGTTCTTGTAAACAGTTTTGCAATCAATCTTTGATCATAAGCAAAGTCAGTACACAAGGTTTGGAATGTTTTGACATGCATAAGAGGATCACCTTTTCCATTATATACTTCTAATTGAGGGACCTCAACATATTTATGTGGCGCAACTTTAACAATATCAAGAGAAAGTGGGCTCACAACATCAAAGGTGGGAACACTAAACTTGGATTGACTCGTAGAAGCAATTTGTTGTTGTAAGGAAGACACGGTTTGAGCAAGATTGTTAATTGTCGCTTCGGTAGAAGAATTGATGTTAGACATAGTTTATTGAGAAGGTGGTGTGATGTTATTGAAAGAAGGCATGGACTGAGAATAAGGTGGTGGGACATTATGATAAGTAGGCATAGGTGATGATTGGGTAGGAAAAGGGACACTTAAAGGAGGAACCAAGTTATTGAAGGAATTGCCCCCTTGTGTCACATTGATTGGTTGAGGGATAATAGGAACACTTATTGAAGATATAGGTAAAGATGGAGGATTTAATGAAGAAGAGGGATTTCCCCTAGACTAATTTTTGTAGTGATGACACTTTGAGTTGAAGTAGCCATGATGTTGGGGGTGAAAGTAGGAATACTAGTCATAAGAGTAGTCAAAGGAATAGAAGGATTGACTTGTGTTGAAGGTTGTGAATAACCTAGGGTTTCGGCACAACTCTTGATAGGAATAACATTATAATCAACAATATGTGCAATGCCACACAATATATCAATTCCATTCTTATCACTTTGAATCGTGTGCTTAAGGTCTTAAATTAATGGAAGAGCTTCACTATTAGGGTATTCTTGGGACATCCATTGTTGAAAGTTATCAAATTGATTGTCCAATTTAGAAACTTGATCTATAGAGACCCTAGTTAAAGTTTTTTCTTCATCATGGGATTCATCAATGGAGTAAATAGGCACATGACTAGGATTGGAAGAATTAGCATGATCCTCATTAAAGAAGTCACCCAAATTAGGCTCCATCTCCTCAGTAATTAAACCTTGGGAGGCCTTAATTCTAATGCTTCATCTAACAGAGATAGTATAGGTAGGACTAATTGTGGTAAAACTCATGCACTAGAGGGAAAATTTGAATTTTGAATTTTGAATTTTGAAGTATAGGAACAAAGCTTACAAAATTGAGTAATGCAAAATTTTAAAAAATAATGATTACACAATTTTAACTTTGTTGGAGAAAGAAAAAGACAATTGGAATGTTTAAAATTAGGGCCAAGGGGATACCACTTAATTTTAAAATTAACGGAATTTTTAAAATTAGGTCAGACTATAATTAACCTCTTAATTTTAAAAAAATTCTTGAAATTTGAAATGTTGAATTTTGGAGATATTTTCAATTCTAGAGGGATAAAAAATCAACAAAATCAACCAATCTTTGGATTTAGGCTATTAAATCCAGTCATAATAGTCTCCTGAAATTTTGAGAAAAAAGTCGAGGACCGTGGCAGGAATGCACATGGTCCGACCAACTTTTTTTGAATTTTTTGGGATGAATATTACGATGATTTCAAAGCTAACCACAAAAAATTGGCGAATTTTACAATTTCTAGATGGGTGAAACTAAGGTTCAAATTTAAAAATAGGACCCTATTAGGGTTTTGAAGAAAAAGAGGAATTGAATTGCAAATTTGAAAAAGGTCAAACCTAATGGATAGGGACACCTTCGAAAATGTTTAGAAATCTGAATTTGAATGAAATTTGCACAAAATCCAATTAAATTTGAAAATTAGGGTTGTATGACCTAACCATTTAATTTTGAAATTTGAAATTTGGGAAAAAGGAGGGAACTTGAAAATTTGAATTGTAGGAATGAAAACAAGTCTGAGAACAATCACAAATCTGAAAAATAAATGAAAAATTAATTTTTGCACAAGTTCAAGATGATTTTTGAAAATTAGGGTTTTAACAAGTAACCCCTTAATTTTGTAAATTTGTTTTGCAAATTGAACAAGACAATGAGGAAATTAAATTTGACAAACAAAACAATTTTCAGATCTAAGATAACCACAAGCAATTTTTACAAATCACAAGTTCAATTTTAATTTTAAAAACTAGGGTTTTTAATGATTTAACCACTAAGTTTGCAGAAAAAATAAACTTGTAAATGAAAAATATGCAATTTTGTTCAAAGGAAAGCATGCCTCACGTCAGGTTCACCAAAATGTAATAGTGGGTGAAAAATATGTGAATGAGAGATGAAGAGGAAAGCTATCATTTCCCTCCAAGGAGAGATGAGAGTTTCACTACGGATTTCCCTTCAAACACTTTTCCAGCATTACATTGGAAGAGGGGGAGAGAAATTCACTAGATTCAACCTCCAAAGAAGAAGATAGAATTTTGAATGAAATAAGAATGATAAGTCAATCCCCTCTTCTACAAGGAATGGAAAGGAATTGATTGAATTATGTATTAAGACTAAGTGAAGAGATGAAGAACTGATAATAACTCAAGATCAGAGTGTGGGATGAAGCTGGGCACCTGGATTTGGTAATAATATTTTGAGATGAAGTTGCTCTATGAATTTGAGGAAAATTTTCCCAGACCGTGGAGAAAGTGTACACGGTCCTCCGAAAAATCCGCGAAATGAAAAGGGTTTTTCTACCTCTGCAAATGGAGTCCAAATTCGAAAGTACAGTTGCGCACCTGCAACCTACACACAGAAAAGAGAGGAAAATGGGTTGGGATTGGGGGTTTCCTTTAGGTCAAACCCCAGTTTTGGAATTAACCAAGTAATGAAAGAAAGTACTTGCAAGTAAATGTAAATGGAAGACTGAAATGTAAATCACCTCAAGGGAGGTTGTGATAGAAATGTTGATAGAAATGTTTGTATGAAGTTGAATGTTAAAATGGATCTCCTCTTCAATGGTTGAATCCTTGACTTGAATGCAACACCTAGCCTTGAATGGAGACTTGAGATGCTCAATGCTTGAAAGGGATGCTTGAATTCTCTTGAACGCTTGATCGCAAATTTTTACATTATTCAATTCATGCAAATGAGAGGGAAAATGCAACTTTTATACTTGTTAATTAGGGTTAAGGAAACTATTTTTTGTCATAGGCCGACATTGGGAAAGTTTTCCCACTCACTGCAACCTCCAATGCAGTCTTAGGAAGGGTCCTACCCCAAAATAGGGTAGGGGATAGGGGCACCACACCCTTGTCCTAGGGGGGACAGGAACACCACGCCCCTATCCTGCCCTTTTTTGCAGGACAAGATGCAAGTTAGGCAGTGCAGAGGGCAGGGGAGATGCAGTTTTCAGGGGTTGAGCAATCTTTGGTCTTCGATCAGGCTAGGGGATTCAATTTTGCATGCGTGAGGACCCTAATATTGTCAAAAATTACTAGGGTCACAATTTTATAATACTAAAAATACATGTCCCACTTATTAACCCTCTGATTTACCCTATTAGAAGGTAAAAAGTGAATTTGAAAAATCTTTTGCACACTTGTCTTGTTGTGATTGTGACATTTGGAGATCTGACCATGATGTTGATTCCATACTCTTCGCACCAATTTGAGTGCGTTAGGTGATACTAGAGACCCGTCGCATATGGGCCACCAGTAAGTGGCCAAAATCCATCTTGTTTTTTATTAGTTTCATTGATTTTTGTCACGTTTTTCAATTTTTGCGTCGAAATTTATCGGTTTAGTGCATAGGGTCCCTAAGTTAGCGCATAGGAAACCCTAGGTAGGTTTAGCATCTGAGTGTCAAATGATAACACATTTGGGGGGTAGGTTAGCACATCGATGTGTTTTAGCGCATAGGGTTCATAGAGCAGCGCAAAGGGTATGACAAGTAGCGCATAGGGTAAAATAGTGCATTGGGTAAATAGGCTAGCGTATTGAAGTCGTGTTGTAGCGCATGATAGAAAAATAGCACATAAAGTGTGTTTTCTATCACATATGTGTGAAATATTAGCACATAAGTGGCAGCTTAGCGCATTGGAGCCCTGATTTAGCGGGTAGGGCAAAAAGTTGGAAAAAAGGTGTTTTGAAAAATGCATCGTGAGTCCAATGAATTGGATAGGTTGTGTAGATGTTGATATGGGTTTGTCAATTGTCTGATATGAAGCATGATCTAATGTGAGTCTTGTTTTGTTATGATGTATGATTCTGATATGTTGTTGGATTGCGATATGAGTCTGTGGTCGATATGGATCTTGTTTTGATATGAGTCGCTTTTTAGAATGAGTCAAGTTGTCGATATGGATCTGATTTTTGATATGGGTCAAGTTGTCAATATGGATCTTATTGTCTATATGGGTCAAGTTGTCGATATGGATCTAATTTTCGTTATGGGTCTTGATTTTGATATGGGTCCTGATTTTTGTTGAGTCTTGAGTCGAAATGGATCTGATTTCGTTATGAGTCTTGAGTCGATATGGATTTGATTTTGTTATGGGACTTGAGTCGACATGGATCTGATTTCATTATTAGTCTTGATTTTGATATGGATCTGATTTCGTTATGAGTTTTGATTTTGATATGGATCTGATTTCATTACGAGTCTTGAGTCGATATGGATCTAATTTCGTTATGAGTCTTGAGTCGATATGGATCTTATGTGTTTCTGATATGATTCACATTTTAATTTGATTTGTTTTTTTATTTTTGATAGATTTGATTGAATCAAGAACTGATGATGGATATGTGTTGATTTGCAAGAAAATCTTGGTGTGTTACAATCTCGGGAGTGATTCCTGAAGCTGTGGACACTTATCCCGTGCCTATCACAGGCTGACAAAGATGTGATTGAGAGATGTGGTTTATCATCCTTACTAGACATGCTCTGGTTTATCATTAACTAGGGGTTACTGACAATATTGGTAGAGAGGTGGCACAGCGACACAAATACCTTTCATTGGGCGACCGGTGAGATGACAATTACACCAGAGGACTGTTATCAAATTCTGCGGAGGTTGGGGATTTGCTACCCTATGAGAAGACTAAGGAGGGTGGCACATAGGCTCTTCGTCATGTTTTCCAGGATTATCACATTAGTGGCTATGAGATCTCGTGGCAGGAGTTTTTGGACTTGGGTTACGGCAGGTCTCATTAGTGGTTTCATGTGTCTCAACCATAGGTTGAAGGGACTGGTCGTTGGATGGGGATTGGTTCTATAGGAGATGGTGACGCAGGGACGCGAGTTTGCATGGGGGTCTTGTATGTTGGCCCATCTATACAGAGAGCTCCACCAATTAGTATATATGGGATACACTAGTCTATCAGCTGGGGTGACTTTATTACAGGTGTGGGCCTAGGAGCATATACCAGTGTCGAGGCCACTTGTAGACGGAGATAGACCAGTTGGTCACACATATTCATATGGTTATACAGGTGTAGTTTTCTAGTGTAAGCTGGGAAAACTAGAGCACTAGCGCAGGGCTTTGGATGACATCGATACGATCATCTGGAGACCCTATATGGATTATGAAGTGTGGGTCGAGTATGGGCTAGAGATGCCCTATGTATATATATGTCTAGGTACCTGATTGGGCAGATGCCCTTTATAATCGAGATATTTATGCACAGTCTCGTTCATTGGCAGTACAGTAGACATCAGGGGATGCCATAGGAAGCTTGTTTCTATGCTCATCGATGACAAGATATGCTAGAGTAGGGGCCTACCCTAGATAGTGGAGCAGTCGTGGATGAGTATATAACCTTGGAAACACAGATCTAGGATTACGAGGCTGAGGTTGTGGATGTTGGGATGACAGAGAAGTTCTTAGCTTACTTTGTGGCACATGCAGTGGCATGTATATCTGATCTGACAAAGCTGTTGCCAGCTTTTGATGATGAGGAGGAGGAGTGACCACAAAGGCGAGGGGGTCCTAGGCAAAGAGAGGAGGATGAGGGAGAGTAGGGAGGAGATGGAGGTGGAGGAGGTGGTGGAGGTGGGGATGGCGGTGGTGATAGGGGTGGAGGCAGCAGAGGTGGTCTCATGCTTGGTGTGGGTGGGGGTGTGAGGATAGGTGCGGTGTTAGCTGTTGTAGGAGGGATGGAGGAAGATAGGTGACCTGCCTAGAGGAGGAGATCTAACATTCTACCTCCACCAGCACCTCGGACAGGGATGGGTGTAGCTAGGACCACTACATAGGTACCTATTTAGATTAGGGTGCCAACCTACCAACATGATGCTCAGATTAGAGCGTTATAGGTTTTGATGCAGGAGTTGCAAGCACAGGTGCTACCGCATTAGCGACAGATTGTGCAGTTGTAGGTAGAGAGGGATACAATAGTAGAGCATCAGGGTTGAGCAGAGGCCCTTTCTGACAAGTTAAAGAGAGCCACCACAGTTGTTCCACTTCGAGACACATTGAGGGAGATATAGTACTCGACCAAGGAGGCCAAGTATTATAGGCATTTGTATGAGGATATGGTCCCTCAAGATCATAGATCTCATAGGTCTGTTGCAGTGGTATCCACTCAATCCAGATATAGTCATACGAGGATAGAGAGTAGAGGTGTTACGAGGTTGGTATGACATGATCCATCTAGTGGAGATCTGAGAGTTGGGACATATGCTGCCAGACCCTCCGCCTTAGGAGATAGTTGTTGGCATATGTGCAGAATTTGATGACACAATGATAATGTATGTTGTCATTGATGTCAATATGATGAAGTGTGAACCGGTGTGTTGAAGTAATTAAACTGGCAAGTGAACCGATATATGCAAAGTTTGTATCGGGGTTTCACTTGATATGACTACCGGTTGGTAGTCTCAACTTCAGGGTTTCCGGTTGATGCATTCCAAGTCTGTGCAATTCGACCAACGACATCCTATCATGAGTTAGCAATGAAATGAAGATTAGATCATGTTGCCACGTCAGCCTTGTGTGTGTGAAGGATTTCCTTGAGGATCTTGCATGAGAAGATTGATTCTATCTACCTCAGAATTGTGCAAAATCTTAGTAAACGGTGGAGAGCGTGTGATGGGTTATCAGCTTCTAGAAGCGGTGAAGAAAGGTTGATGAAGAACGTCTTGAGATTTATTCAAGATTGTTTTACCCTATGTAATGTGTTTAAACGGCCAGGATTGGACTGACTATATTGTTAACCTAGATGCTTAGGGTTTTAGGTTTTGGCCACCGACCTAATTGTTGTCTATAAGGTCGATGATGATTTTCATTTGAAGTCATTGGCAAATGAATGTATGTGAGGTGATTCTTGCTAGACCGAAGAAGTGAGGAGATTTGCAGAGTATGATTGCAGATGTAAAGAAATTGAAATGGATCTTCCTTGGCATTGAGTGTTGTTATCAGATCAGTGTATTACCTATTGACTTCTAACCACTTCAGCAGTTGGAAAATCCCTTTACTGGGTAGCTTTAACAGGATTTTTGTAAATCCTTTAACAAGGTGACTCAAAATCATTGAGTTCTTCAAATCCTCTTACAAGGTAACCTTTAATAGGGTTTTAACCTCTAACCGAGTATTTAGCCATCCCTTAACCGGGTGATCCCCAGCAGAATCGGTTCCTAGTAGAACCTATTGTAAAGTCTTTAACCGAACTAGGGACCTAACAGAGCAAACTTCAGAAGAGTTCAAGAACAACTTGTGCGTATTCATCCCCACCGTGGTTTTTCCCAGTTGGGTTTCCACATGAAAAATCAATGTGTTATGTGTGATTCTTTTTCATGTGATATTTTAGTGTTTACTGTTAAGTGGTAATGCAAGCTGATCTAATGGTCATTGTATTTTTGATGAATTACTTGCTTAAGCATATGGGTAAAGTTGAGATGAGATATTAGGTTTTGAGAAGATCTAAGTGTTACCGATTTATGTCTTTTACAGTCTTACAATGTTTTACCAGTATTGTCTTGGTTTAGATTGGTGTTGTTGTTTCCCAGTTAGTGCAGTCTTTGCAGTTTAAGTTGTAAGAGAATTTTTTGTCTGTACTGATTCACACCCCCCCCTCTCAGTACTTGTTGGGTATTTACTGTTCATCATTATTCATCAATTGGTATCGGAGCATCCTCCAGGTCCTTAGTGTTATAAGCTTAATCGCTTGAGGAAAATATCTTATTCTAATGATGAAGAGCGAAGGTCCTAAGTTCAACAGAGATAACTTTAAGATATGGAAGGACAAAATGAAGATCTACATTAAAATCATGGGTGCTCAACACTGGAACTATGTTGAGAATACTTATGTTGTCCCTACCGGTACTCTCATCAATGATTAAAGAAGAGAGATTCAAGAGAATGGGCAAGTCATGGAAGCTCTTATCAGCAGTCTATCTAATATTGATTTTATAGATGTTCAAGATAAAGAAAATCCCAGAGATGTATGGGATACTTTGGAGACTATCTATGGCGGTAATGAGCATGTCAAGCAAGCTAAGGAAGAGAGCCTTAGGGGAAAATTTGAAGACATGCGGATGGTTGAAGGAGAGACCATTCAACAATATGGGATAATAATTAAAACTGTTGTTGGAGACATCAAGAGTGCAGGAGGCACAATAGATGATCCCATCATTGTTAGCAAAGTTTTGAGATCCTTGTTACTGGTCTATGCAATAAGGGTTGCCGCTATTCACGATTTGAGATCTATTGACAAGACAAAGGTATCCCTAGACTCCATCATTGCTAAGTTGACCGCATATGAGCTAAATAGTTATGATGGCAGTGTTCAGAAGACTGAATCAGCCTTTAGAGCATCTGTTGCACTATCTAGAAAGGGAAAGGAAGTTGGTACCAACTATGAACCTAGACAAAGTAGAGATATGGATGATGAGGAGATCCTGATGGAGTTTGAAGCTCTTCTTGCCAAGAGAATTCCTAAGGGAACTGGAAAATATAGAGGTAAGCTCCATTTTGAATTTTTTTTCTTGCAATAGGATAGGACACATTGTTGTCAACTGTCCTAATAGTGATAATAAGGACAAACCAGAGAAGTTTAAAAAGTTCAAAGGAGGAAATAGGAGAAACTGTCTTGTTGTAGTCGATGAAGGTGTCACTGATGATGAATCAGAAGATGAAGAAAGCGAAGACATAGTGTTTGTATCCATTAAGGAAGATGTGTCAAACAAGAAGGCTCTTCTCTCCCACTTTGATAATTCTAATGAGTGATTATTGATAGTGGATGTTCTCACTACATGACTGGTGACCAGAGGAAGTTTCTGTCTCTGGAAGAGTACAATGGAGGTGTAGTCCAATTTGGTAATGATGCACCATGTATGGTAAAAGGAAAAGGGTCCATCTCTCAAAATGGAAAAAGCAGTGCTGATAATGTGTATTGGGTAGAAGGTCTCAAGCATAACCTTTTGAGTGTTGCCCAGCTGAATGATAAAGGACTCACTCTGGAATTTAAAGATGGAGTGCGCAAAATAAAAGGAAAGAGTGGTGAATTGATGGCCACCGGTATGCAAACCAGAGGTAACTTATTTCAGTTAAATACAAATATCAGTCAATGTCTAATGGCTAACTTTGATGACAATTGGATATGGCATAGGAGACTCTGCCATGTAAATTTTGATAATATTGTGAAGGCCAGTAAGATCAAGGCAGATAGAGGATTGCCTATGCTAAAAAAACTAGAGAATCCTTTGTGCAGATAATGTCAACTGGAGAAAATGTCTTCCTCAACCTTCAAAGGTAAATCTTTCACAACAGATAATTTACTTGATCTTGTGCACACTGACTTGTGTGGTCCTATGAAAACTAGGAGTGTTCAGGGAGATAGGTACTTTATGATTCTTACTGATGATTGCTCAAAAATGATGTGGGTCACATTCTTGAAAGACAAGTCTGAAGCTTTTAGAAAGTTTAAATCCTTCATAGCACTAGTTGAAAAGAAAAGCGGTAAGAGGATTAAATGCCTTAGAACTGACCAAGGAGGTGAGTTCACTTCTGGTGAATTCAATAAGTACTATGAAGAGAACGACATAAAGAGGCAGTTGTCTGCCCCTGGACTCCACAGCAGAATGACCTAGCAGAAAGGAACAACCGGACTATAGTTGAAGCAGCCAGAATGATGTTGATTCAAGGGAAGGTTGCTCACACCTTTTGGAGAGAAGCAGTGACCACTGCAGTCTACACTATGAACCAGATACTCATCAAGAAAGGTAAAGATAAAACTCCTTGTGAGTATTGGACTGGTAAGACTCCAGTAGTAAGCTACTTTAGAGTATTTGGTAGCAAGTGTTATATCAAGAGAAGTGAACACCAGAGCAAGTTTGATGCAAAATGTGATGAGGGAATATTCCTAAGGTAATCCACCAAGAGAAAATCTCTCGATTTTTTTAACAATAGGACTCAAAGAATTGTTGAAAGTATCAATGTTAGAGTCGATGAAACCTCTGAGAAACCTGAGGAAACTGGCAGTGAGTGAGCGGTAGATGAACCGGGTGTAACCTTCTGGGAACCGGTTGCAAAACAACCAAGTACAAGTAACAGTGCTCCTACACCAATAGATGTTGCGGTAGATGTAGATGAAGATGAAGATGATGATGAAGAGGAAAAGCAAGAGGAATTAGCTAAGATCATTCCTAGGTATGTAAAGTTGCATCATGGTCCAAAGCAAATCGTAGGGGATAAGAATGCAAGAATACTTACACGAAGAAAGGTCAGAGAAAATTCTTGCATTATTTCTAAATTTGAGCCAAAAACATTTAAAGAGGCACACAAAGATGAAGACTGGATTAAGGCTATGGAAGAGGAACTTGACCAGATAGAAAAGAATAATACATGGTCTTTGGTACCCAGACCTGAGCACAAAAATGTTATTGGCACCAAATGGGTTTTTTGAAACAAGCTGAATAAAGATGGCACAGTGGTAATAAACAAAGCAAGATTGGTATGTAAGGGATATGCTCAAGAAGAAGAAGAAGACTATGCAGAAACCTTTGCTCTAGTAGCTAGATTGGAAGGAGTTCGAATTCTACTTGTATATGCAACCTTCAAGGGATTCAAACTGTATCAGATGGATGTAAAATCTACATTCCTGAATAGAATACTTGAAGAAGTGTATATAGAGCAACCATATGGGTTTGCCCTATCAAAAGACAGTGATATGGTGTGTAGGCTACATAAAGCCTTGTATGGATTGAAGAAAGCACCTAGAACATGGTATGAACATTTACACTCCCATCTTGTGAAGATTGGATTTAAAAGAACAAGTGAAGATAACAATGTCTATCTGAAGTCAAAAGGAGATCAGATTCTGATCTGTGAAGTGTTTGTTGATGACATAATTTTTGGTGGAGATGATAAGATGAGCCATGCGTTTGCAGATGAAATGAAGAAGGAATTCGAGATGTCACTAATCGGAGAGATTAAGTTCTTCATTGGACTACAGATTCAACAAATGAAAGATGGTATCTTTATCACTCAGTCCAAGTATATCAAAGAGGTGTTGAAGACCTTTGGCATGGAAGACAACAAACTGATTGGTACACCGATGATGACCAGTTGTAAATTGTCAAAAGAAGATGATTCAGCTTTGGTGAATGAGAAAGAATACCGATCAATGATTGGTAAGTTGCACTATGTAGTACACAATAGATCGGACATTGCACATGCAGTGGGCATTGCTGCACATTTCCAGAAAAGTCCAAGAGAATCCCACTTGGTAGTAGTCAAGCAGATTCTTAGATATTTGAAGGGAACTATAGATTATCGATTGTGGTATCCATACAAAATGATTTCAATCTCAAAGTGTTTACCGATGCCGATTGGGATGGTAATGTGGATGATCAGAAGAGCACAACCAGTGGTGCATTCTTTCTCGGTGGTAGACTAGTCTCATGGATGAGCAATAAGCAGAGTTATATCTCTCAGTCCACAGTAGAAGCAAAATATGTAGCAGCATTTATGAACTGTACTTAGACAATTTGGATAAAGCATGTATTAAGTGGTTTCAAAGTCCCTGTATCTGAACCGGTGAGTATATTTTGTGATAACACAAGTGCAATTAATATTTCCAAGAATTCAGTTGCATGCTAGAACTAAGCACTTCGAGCTCAAGTATCATTTCTTAGAAGAGAAAGTTCAAAACAAAGAGGTTGTATTGGAACATATTTCCAGTAAGGAGCAGTTAGCATATATATTCACCAAGCCTCTACCAAAGGCTACATTTACCTATTTAAGAGGTGAATTAGGGGTGTTGCCCCTTCAAGAGGTGAACTAAAGGTATGTGCTCCACATCAGTTAGGTATTGCATTGTCAAATCTTTTCAGGATTGATGTGTTGAAGGTTGCTACTCCTCAGGGGGAGCAGTGTAGTGGAACATGGAAGCTTGTGCCTCCACTTTGGCATTGTTGTCAAAGGGGGAGAAGATGTGAAGCAGAGAAGATATCTGAGAAGATATCTGCAGTATTGAAGATATATAATATGGAAGAATATGTAGAGATATCTTTGTGTATTGCCATCAATGCCAATGGGGGAGATTGTTGGCATATGTCCATAATTTGATGACATGATTATAATGTATGTTGTCATTGATGTCAATATGATGAAGTGTGAACTGGTATGTTGAAGTAAGTAAACTGGCAAGTGAACCGGTATATGCAAAGTTTGTATCGGGGTTTCACTTGATATGACTACCGGTTGGTAGTCTCAGCTTCAGGGTTTCCAGTTGATGCATTCCATGTCTGTGCGATTCGACCGATGACATCTTGTGATGAGTTAGCATTGAAATGAAGATTAGATCGTGTTGCCATGTTAGCCTTGTGCGCGTGAAGGATTTCCTTGAGGATCCTGCATGAGAAGATTGATTCTATCTACCTCGGGAATGTGCAAAATCTTAGTAAACGGTGGAGAGCGCGTGATGGTTTATCAGCTTCTAGAAGCGGTGAAGAATGGACGATGAAGAACGTCTTGAGATTTGTTCAAGATTGTTTTACCCTATATAATGTGTTTAAATGGCCAGGATTGGACCGACTGTATTGTTAACCTAGATGCTTAGGGTTTTAGGTTTTGGCCACCAACCTAATTGTTGTTGTAGACACCTAAAATTGTCAGGTCGAATTAAATAAATATTTTATTTATTTAATTATTTTAGCCTAATTCTTCTATTAATTGAATAAATTCTTATTTATTTAATTCATTCATTTATCCTCTTCTAGCCTTATTTCTCATTTAAATAAATACATTTATTTATTTAAATTATCCTTTTCCTAAATTAAATAAATATCTTATTTATTTAATTGATCCCACTTCCTCTATTAATTATATAAATCTTCTTTCATTTAATTAATTCATTAACCTTTTCCACCCATGACACATGTCATTCATCTCTTAATTCATACACTACCTACCCTTTTATTATTTTATTATTTTCTTTACCTACTCTCTAATCATAGTCGACCTCTTTTACACCTCTCAATCTTATCCCTCCATTTCATATAGTGTCTTCTATATAAGGAGATGCTTCCTTCATTATCAAACCCTCACTATGCATTTAGCCCTGACTACGTTCTTGAACTTTCATATGCGATCCTACTTGCAACCACATTTCCGTTCTTTGTTGAGCTCTTGTGCACATATAAAATCTAAGAGCAAATATACCAAGCAAGATCAATGGAGATAGGAAGAATGGAGATTCAAACCCTATTGGACATGTGACGGTATAATCTTTGTGATTTCATTTGATTTGCATTGTCTTAGGTAATCTTCATATGTTATGGTGGATCTTTGTTGTTGTTAGGCTAGGGTTTGGTGGTTGAATTCATTTAGTCTTTCAATATTATTGTTATCTATTTTCACCGTATACATTTTGGCACGCCCGGTGGGACTCTTGTCCCTTTTGCATTTAACATCTTTTGTTGCAGATTTTGTGTTTTTGAAGTTGCAAATCTGACATTTCCGACAACATTTTGACATTTTCGCGTTTGCGCATTTTGAGATCGTATTTTTTATTTTCTGCCGCGTCTATGACATCTGGAATGGCATTGAAGGATTTCATTATAGGCGCGTCTGTGGGCAATTTAATCGCATCTGTGAGATCTAATCGCGTTTGTGATCATTTTAATCGCGTCTGTGTCTTGCAGGATTTTCTGTTTTGCATTTTTTTTTGCAGAAACGCGTATGTGAGGTGTTAAAATGTGTCTGTGTTACAGAATTGCATCTGTGTAGGGCGGAATCACGGCTGTGTAGGGTAAAATCGCGTCTGTGTTTTAAAAAAAAATTTAAAAATTTCCTCATTTAAGGTTTTCATTTTTCGCCATTTTGTCTTGCATTTAATGTTTCAGATCTGGTTTATATTGAGATAACATCTTTAGATCTAATGAAATTGGTGCAGCTTGTCTTGAAAGAAAAATCATTTTGTCGAAGGCCCCTACTTCACAAAGTCTTTTGGATCTAAAATTTACCTAACTTGTGTGCTTGCAGGAAGGTGTGCTTGCAAGAAGGGGTGATCATTTGAAACAATCCAAACTACTAATAGATCTTTGTTGCAGGACCTTGGCAAGGGTTTTTGATCTTTATTGTGTGCCTTATTTTCATAGACTAGCAAACACTTCAATTGGTGCACTAAAATTGAACCATTGTCTTTTGTGTCTTGAGCAATAGGCTCTTTTTGTTTAATCTTTAGAGGGCCTGTCTCCTCGTGTGGTCATTAGGACTACTAGTGAGGAGAGAATGACCCAAGTGGTAGTGAGGAAAACCCACCTCTTCCAAACCACTATAAACAACTGTATCAATGGTGAAAACTGTGGATAACGTGTGTTGATTAGTTCATACCGACACTATGTCTCCCCATAAACCCGTTTGATCAAATTTATTTGATCAGTTGTAGGGCGTAACCCCTATCGGCTGGCAGCCTTCTGTATTTACAGAGCTGAAAGTGCCGCATGTATGGCCACACGAGCGGATGCCCTTACTAGCACCTTTTTGTTTTAGAAGCCAAAATCCTTCTAGTTGTTGGGGCAGGAGGTCAGACCTCTGGTAGCGGCCCACACACATACGGTTCTTAGTAGAGATACAAAGTTCGCCATGAGGAGTTTTCGTGGGGACTGATGCTTGGCTGCCCCAAGAAGTGAGTGCCGAGGGTGGAGCCAGTGGGGTCAAGCATCTAAGTATCTACTCTGAATAGCATAGCCTCGGGGGAAACTCCATGTGGGATCAATAACTATTGTCTTGGCCAGCCATAAGAATTGTGCTTGACTTATTTTGAACAATCAAACATTCAAGACCAAACATCAAAACATTGTGTCTTTTGTGTCTTCAAGTGTATGCAAGACAATTTTACATCAAACAACACACTTTTTTTGGAGTCATTTTGGAGTCTAAACACTTGCAAACATTGAGTCCTCATCAACACTGTGTCCTCTTGTCACAAAAAGCAGTCAAACATTCAGATTTGGTCACAACAAAACAGCTTCACAGATTGGAAAAATTGCACAAAGTTTGTAGAAACGCGTCTATGTCTGACAGACCCGCATCTGTGTCATCTAAACACATCTGTGAAGGGTAGAAATGCATCTGTGTCTTTTGAGCAACATTGCAGCATCTCAGAAACGCGTTTGTGTCTGGCAGAACCACGTCTGTGTCATTTAAGCACGCCTGTGAAGTATACAGGCACATCTGTGTTCAGGATTGAAAACTTTCATAATTCAGCAAACAAGAACAGTCTGTTTCAGACTTATTGAGCTTCCTAAGCTATCTCTTCAGGTTTTCATCTAGCATTCAACCTATCTTTAGGTCTCACAAAGTCCATCATTTCTTTACATCTTGCATTACATTCACATTTGTCTAAACTTGAGTCAAAAGGTCACTTGCTTGTCCTCATCATACTTTGTCAACACACTACATACATACAACATTTTGCTAAGTGGTCCCTCATCAAGGTCTATCACCTTTGGGTCTCATTTGGTCTTACTTAGAGTCAAGGTCAACTTACCTCATCAAGAGAAACGATCATCTCTTTGGAAACCACACCTACTCTACTACATACATACTTGGTCTTACACTTTGGATATTGCAAGTACACCTCAGATTCATTTGCATTCCATCCAAACTCTTGGTCTTCCATACTCTTTTCATTTTCATCTAGTCTCACACATCTTGGTCAATACCTAGTTCATGGTTGAACCCCATTCCCAAAAATCTAGAAGAGAAACTAAAGAGGTTCAAGAGTCCGCAAACATGAGTTCCTATGAGTATGACAATGATATCTTTTTCAATTCTGATCATACTACATTACCTGACATGGATGCTTATAGAAACATTCCAAATGTTGAGCACATGGACACTACAAACAACAATGATACACACAATGACAATATGGACAACATTTTAGTGCATTCAACAGAAGTGGAAGACTCCATTATGGATCCTTGTTTCAATCGATTGGTTGAGGAAATAATGAGGAGAGATAGACAATACTTCTTACAAGTGACAGCACAAAGTGTAGCCAAGATCCCTCATGATTTTGACATGTCTCAAATAATGGAAAATCGACCTTTGCAACAACCTCACCTCAATATGGATCAAAGGAGGCCTAATAGTGGAGGCAATAGAGGACCATATCTTGTGCCTGAATCACCATCATCTTTGTTTCAAAAACTAGAGGTCCCATACACACATGGTCAATCATATGATACTCACCTTCGCAGACCATTATGGAAGTCTTATGCAGAAAAATATGCTCAATCACATACCAATGCTAAGGATCAACAACCAAAGCAATTGGATATCCAAAGGCATGCTCAAAATTTGGACACAAGGAAACCTCATGTCAAATTTTAGGGCAACACATTAGAACAAACTCATGACATGCCTATAGAGTATGGTATACATGGGCAAAGCAGATATTCCATTCCTCACCATGACTCTATACCAAGTGGTCCTTATACGCAGCATCATTATAGACCTCCTCCATATGAACATGTGTATGATCAATACCATCCATATATGCAACACGCTCCTCCTCCACCTGGTAGTTCAAGCATGGGGTATGGTCCAAGAAGTCGATCTCCACCTAAGAACAATTTGGAACAACAAATCAAGGACTTACAAAAGAAAATGGAGGACATAAATACACCGAAGCCAACATACACAATGAGAGACATATGTCCCTGTCCATTTGACAAAAGCATTCCAATGCCTCCATTTCCTACACACTTTGTGATACCTAAGTTTGATAAGTACAAAGGAAAAGGGGATCCTAAGGCACATATAAGACAATTTATCACAGCTTGCATTGAGGTAGCAGTGGAAGAGACATATTTGATGAGATTATTCCCACAGAGCTTAGGTGATCAAGCTATGGAATGGTTCTCCCAACTACCACCTGGAATTAAGTCATGGGGTGATTTAGCAGAGGCATTTATCCAACATTTCTCATACAACATAGAGACAAACATATCAGTCACTACTTTGTGCAACACCAAACAAAGGGATGGAGAGTCTTTTTCATCATTTTTACAAAGATGGAGGAATCTAGCCAGCAGATGCTCTTATGAAATTCCACAAAAACAAATGGTAGAGATGTTCACCCAAAATGTTAAAAAAGACATTGGTTATGACTTAAGAAAAGCTTGTATGTCCACCTTCAAGGACGTCATTGAAAAAGGCTTAGCAACAGAAAAAGTCCTAATTGAGCAAGGCATCGTCAAAATATTCAAGGAAAACAAAGATGACTGTAAAGGAAAAGATAAGCCAAGATGTTGGAATAGAAATAAGAACACAGTCAATGATGGTGTTGTTGATGCCAATACAGTGCGACCCAAAATCATTTTTTCAGGATCAAGCTCTACAAACATTCAGGTGAATACTCAAACAACTTCAAAGTCACGAAGGAAGTACACTCCATTGGGAGAACCACTTGAGTCAGTTTTCAAAAAGCTAGTGGCAAACAAGATAATCACAATTCCAGATTTTCCTCCATATGAGCCAAAGGTCAAACCAAATTGGTGGAATGACAATGAGTATCGTGAATTTCATAAGAGAAAGGGCCATAAAACAGGAAATTGTCATCGACTGAAGAACATCATACAAGATCTCATTGATAGAGGTGACATTGAGATTGAAGGACACTCATCCAATCAAGAACATGAGATGTTTAAGGAACCATTCCCAAAGCATGACAAGGGAAAAGCTAAAGCCACAGATGACCAGACCAACTATACCAGAGCATCCTATAACTATGATTCAACTACCAATCACATTTCGATGGACAATTATGTCTCTACCATTATCATCAAGGACAAAACGCCTGAGAATTCTACCCAAAGACCCAAGGTTGTCTTGAAAGGCATTGGATCTTCTTCTGAACCTACCTCTAAATGTAATGTTACAACTCATCAAGATAAATTCACTTTGCAAGGTGCTCCAGCTAAAAACATGGCTTCCTCATCAACCAAACCTGAGTATGACCTTGTAGAACAGTTGGGGAAGACACCTGTGCTCATCTCCATCCTTGAGCTCTTACGCATATCCCCCGCACATAAAGCTATTCTTGACAAAATCTTGAGAGACACTGTTGTCCCTACTCATCTGAATGTGGACCAGTTTCAAGCCATGGTGGGATACCTTTCCATTCCACACTCCCTTACATTCACAGAAGTCGATGACACCTCTGTAAGTCAGCCACATAATGCACCATTACACATTGAAGCCTTCATACACAAACATCGAATAAAATGAGTCCTGATAGATGGAGGAGCAGGTCTAAACATTTGTACATTGAGCACTATTAAACAATTGGGATATTCTGATAACGTTGTGAATTCTACAAACAAAATTACCATCAAGGCATATGATAATGAAGAGCGTTCATCCAAAGGCACAGTCACCATACCTCTCAAGGTTGGGCCAGTTACGAAGGATGTGGTTTGTCAAGTCCTAGACTTGGATCTCACATACAATATATTACTAGGATGTCCTTGGATTCATGAAATGAGGGAAGTCCCATCTACATATCATCAATGTATCAAGTTCCCACACAATGGAGTTGAAGTGACCGTCAAAGGTGATCTGAATCCATTCATATATTGCAACAATCTGCGACCTAAATCAGAAATAACAATCCCATTCAATCGAGAGGTTGTTCCTTCATCAACATATGTTGATCCAGAATCCTTGAAAGCTTCTACATCAAAACAAGCAGAGATCAAAGAAAATTTCAATATTAAAGACATGGGATGTGGTGAGTATATCTTTCATGTTGATCAACTCTCACTATCTCCTAAGACATTCAGTCGACAGGAACAATCTACAAACAATTTGAAATGCCAAGAAATTGGGTGTGAACCACCTAGTGTTGTGGCTACTAAGTCTGAATGCAAATCTCCTCTAGTGGTGCAAGCATCTCTTGATATCAATGGTCCTAAGAGTGGTTCCAGTGAAGAATCTATTGAGCATATCGCCAACCCTCTTGAGAACTCACATAGCCTTACTATGTCATTCACTCCTTCCATTTCTACTCCACTTTCAGACTTGGATCAACAAGAATTACAAAAGCCCTTACTAATTGGGGATGAAAAATTAAGCTTTGAAAAGAAAAATCTAAAAGTCAAAAATAAAGAAAAGTCCTTCAGTCCAAATCAAAATCAAAAGCTATTGGACTCTACAAAAATTAAAGTCAAGGATAAAAATCCTATGAAAGAAAAAGAACAAGAGTTGATCTCCCCTAATATCAAAATAACTGGGGGCAAAAGTTCCAAAAATATTAAGTCAAAAAGCACACTTGTTGATCCTAAGTCTCCATCATGCTATCCTACTTTCACTTCTTTTCACAATCATAAGCCTTCATCACTCATCTACTTGTTCCACACATCCTTTCCCTTCTAGCGATACATCATGGACCTTTAATGGAGCTTCCTTGAAGGATTTTGTTATCAGGAATGCCCAAACTTCTTCAAGTGACACGCATACGGGCCTGTGTAGTCCACACACTAGTAATTCTATCTCAGTTCTTTTATCAAGGAAGACAGTCACTCGAGCTACACATCATTCAGTCAAGGAACAATGCAGCTACAATCATAAAGTCAAGCCTCACACATTTGAGGTAGGTGATTTGGTTCTCAGAGAAAATCCTAAAAATCAACAAGATAGAGAGAAGAAGGGAAAGTTCAAACCAAACTGGCTTGGTCCTTACATCATCACAGCAGCATATGGATCTGGTGCATATCAGCTCTCAACCACAGAGGGTGAACCTTTGGATGATCCTATCAACAGCATGCACCTTCTCATGTTTTACACATAGCTCTTCAGAGTATCCCAATTCAAAAATACAAAAAAAATTTAAAAAAATTAAAAATACAAAAAAAATCATAAAACATAAAAATCGTTACTTGGTGAAATCTGGCAAACAGGCGCCTTGTGACACAAAAATAAAATAAAATTGAAAAACAGAAAAACATTTCGCCTAATGGTGAAAACCACTTCGGTGGCGCCCTGGGCAAGTACCATGGTGAAAACTGGGTCACCGACGCCATGTGTAGAGACATTGCTCCTCCCTCCTTCGGGACTCCATTTCATCCTTTCACTTTTCACACACTCACAACCTATCCATTCATAATAAACTTATCCACTCCCATCATGGCTTGTCATTGATCTACCTAAAATTGGTTAGCCATTCATAATAAACCTTCATTTTCACCCCTTTCCATCCATAATAAAGCAGCTCATATATGTGGCTAAGGTAAATCCTATGTCTAGTAATGGGTGTGGAACTAAGAACATCACATGTTTCGAGTACATTTTCTTCCACTTTTCTTCAGTCTATCCGTGCACAATCCACAATAAAGCAGCATTTGCATCATAGATCTGCAATAAAGTTCCATCTTCTCTGCAATAAAGTATCAGTTTCATGGATTCAATCAGTTTCAGATGAGACACAGCAGCAACAATGGGCATCAACAAATCAAATCTTTCAGCAGACTCAGACAACATTATGGTTTAGTTCTATCTATCCTTTTATGAAGGAAAACATTGTGACCACAATCAAAAAAGACTTATACAAGTGACAAGAGACACTAAACTTGAGGACTACAGTGGATGTTGGTGTCGAGTCTTGGTTTTCTTTTTTATTTTTATTTTCTGGAGACATGTCTTTTAGCTTTTCCAGGATGTCTCTAACTAGAGATTCTATCTCCAGGATGTCTTTGACTAGAAAGGCGAGGATGGGGTATCGTCACCTATTTTTCTTTGTTGTCTGTGGATTGTCTCTTAGTAATGCTATGACTTGTCCAAGGATATGAGGATGATGTGAGTCTAGTATGAACTAGGGCATTCCTTGTTTGTGATTGTCTTATCTCCATGCAAACAGGTAGAATGACTTTCTGGGTCGAACATATGCCTCGATTGTCATAACCTACTTGCCATAATAAAGCTCAATGATGATAATGCACAAGAAGCTCTTTCACTTTCATATCTTCTATCTTCCATCCCCCTTTCTTGATTGACTTTCATCATCCTTCCTGAGTCCGTGTAGCCTGCTATCACACGACTGAGTATAATGACACGCCAAAAATATTTGCATTTCATGTAGTTGCACCTGCATTACCACATATTAAGAATTTCATACATACATATAGATATCACAATTGCATTGCATCCTACACACAACACATATTAGCACATTTTACATTTTTATCATGTAAATAGTTATTTGCATTATCATATTCATCTGCATTTCATACATTCACATTTGCATCATACATAACACATTAACAACATAAAAAATTTATATCCATATCTGCATCATGAAACATCTCATCACATAGAAACATACATCATGAAACATCTCATCACATAGAAACATACATCATAGGAACATAAATCATAAGTGTCATGATACAATGATGTCAAAATCATATGGCTACAATCACCCGCAGGTGTCTACATCATAATACAAAATGGTACAAAAAAATTGATACATGGGGAGCCCTCTATGGCTATGATGAACTCCCTCCCTCGGAGCTGCTTGGCCTCGATGGATTTTGAGCCCTGGAAGGACCCGTCCCAAGATCATCTCTCATGTCCCCTCTATCTAGTGGTGGTGGAGGACCCATAACCCCACCACTGGACGCCTATCTCCTCTAACTCCCTCCAGTAGTCATCGCTATCTGTGATGGTCTGCGGAAGCTCCTAGCCCGCTGCTCTGGTGGCACAGCCCCATAGTATAGGTCTCTCCAGTAACCTATCTCCTCCCCTTCCCGCAGAACATAGGCATATCCAGCACATGTGTCCTCTATCGCCTGCCTCCCAGCCCTCAGTGTTGTCTCAGCCTCAGTATAGCACCGAATTGCCTGATCCCGCTCCCGCTCAGTATCCCTCAGCTATCTCCTAAGCCTAGTTGTCTCCCTCTCCAGATCCTGGATCTCATCTACCTATCCCTAGCAGATCTCCCTCGGCTCAAATAGCTCATCCTCCTCCTCCTCGGGCCCCTGTGCCTGTGCTTGTGCCTGTGCCTATGCCTATGCCTGTGCCTGTGCCTTTTCCTGTGCCTCTGCCTATACCTGTACCTGCCTCTGTCCCTGTCTCTACACCTGTCTAGGACCCTGTGCTGCTGGAACCTGTAATGGCAATCCACTGTGACCCCTCACCACCCGAGCCTGTCTCTCCTTCCCACCCTCTCTTCATGGAGCCACTCTCCTCTCTCCAACTACACCCTGCCTCCTCCATTGGCCTCTACCCCCACCATCTCCATCATCATCCTCATCCCCTCTGCCATCTCCATCTACCAGCTCTCCTGGATCTGTCAGGCATGGAAATGGATGCTCTACCCAATATGTAGTGTACTCTGCATCCATACTTGCATCCTCAATCTCAGGCCACATATCCCATGGCATGGGCACCATCTCTACTAGTTGCATCACGACCTAATCATATGATAATAGTGGCCCAAAGTGTGCCTGGTCTCGCACTGTCCGCGCATACATACCAGAACCCTGTGGCATCCGCTAGATCCTGCCAAACTGCCTACATACCCTATCCACTAACTGCCTCTCCAGTACATAGGGCGTCCGCCCAATCATATCTGCTCCTGAAGGTATAGGGTAGCTCCACTACGTCATCCTCCCACTGCTTGCACTTGCGGTACAGCCTCCATATCACAGTGTCAATCTCGTCGATCACTCGACACCAATGCTCCAACCTACGAATCCGTGGCTGTGAGGTAATCATATCATATAGATGAACAAAACTGTGTCCATGACCCCGGCCTCTGAAATGTATCGGTTGTGTGACTGGCAGATGCTCATATGCCCATACCTGTAACAATGTAACTCCATAGCCCAATCCTACAGATCCATGGTAGACGAACTGATGGAGCTCATAATATAAATGTGCCAGCAGGCACGGTCCCTAGGCATATCTGGTATGTTGTGTCACTAGTGTCTCCAAGGTGCTCCCCAGCCCACAACCAACTCTCGTGTCACCCTGTCTAGACACAGGAACCCACTGATCACTCCTCCTAACACTGTTGGTAGTGCTAGTCCTGTCGCTATCATCGTGTCCCATGCCACATGTCCAGCCCTCATCTCTAGTCCCGGATCCCGGAACACTCATCTCATGCCTCCCTGTCTCCATCTCGATCATAGGGTATCAGCTCCCCATCGATTAGTATCCGTAGTATCCTGTACACATCCTCTAAGGTGACTGTCGTCTCACCCATAGGCAAATGAAAAGTGCATGTCTCTGAATGCCACCTCTTAGCCAGCGCAGTCAGCAAACCCATGTTCGCCCGAAACTCAGGCACATATAGAATATATCTCAAACACATAACCTCAATGGTAGCCCTGTCCTCGAATGTCAACTCTGGTCGTAACCTCTGAGTCGATGGGAATCTCTCCCATAACTCCAGCATAGGTAAGTACTCCTGTAGTCAAGCAAATCAATCATGTCAGTCAAAGTGACACTCATTGTTCATCACAAAGTGTTGCTATCTATCCTAGTGACACTCACTGTTCATCACAAAGTGTTGCTATTTATCCTAGTGGTACTCCCTGTTCATCACAAAGTACTATGTGTTCTTGCACTCCCTGTTCATCACATAGTGTTGCTCATATTTGCACTCCCTGTTCATCACAAAGTGTTGCTCCTATTGGTACTCCTTGTTCATCACAAAGTACTATGTCTTGGTACTCCCTGTTCATCACAAAGTACTATGTCTTGGTACTCCCTGTTCATCACAAAGTACTATGTCTTGGTACTCACTGTTCATCACAAAGTGCCTCGATCTATCCTAGTCTTCCCTAAAGGACTTGCTTGAGTGTATCCTCTTAGCAGCTTATCCAATCGACAATGTATGTTCATCACAGAACTGTCCATTTGACCTTGAAGACATAAATGCACCTTCATGACATAAACGCGCTTACAGATTGCACAAATGTGCCTCTGATCTGTAATGACCCACCTATCCTGCACAGACGTGCCCACATTTCACAAACACGCCTGCACAACGTAGATGTACTCGCATCTGGCACAGACGCTTTTCCTAGCATAGACGCAGCTAGCACCAATGCAGACGCGCCTGGCCAACCTGGACGCGCCTGGCACCAACGTAGACGCGCCTACATAATTTTGACATTTTTTCACATTATCCTAAAGCGCATTTATTGCACTACCTAAGATGAATTAATGACAACATTTATTGTGACAAAGTACAAGGAGGTTTTGCGATACTTACTGGCTCTCTTCCATCTATTGGCCTCTGAAATCAACGAATGCGATCGAATCTGTGAACCAATGCCATCGCTGTTGACTGATGCTGCTCTATTCTCTCTCTGCACTCTGATCTCTTGGATGTGTGGATGACAATGAGGATGTTTTCCCCTCGTGGTCTATCTTATAGACTGCCCTAGCCCTAGCCCTCATTTCCCGAGTCAGTCTTCTTTATCCTGTGACTCTGTCACTCTATTCTGCCCTAGCCCTAGCACCAAATGGGTTTTTTGAAACAAGCTGAATAAAGATGGCACAGTGGTAATAAACAAAGCAAGATTGGTATTTAAGGGATATGCTCAAGAAAAAGGAGAAGACTATGCAAAAACCTTTGCTCTAGTAGCTAGATTGGAAGGAGTTCGAATTCTACTTGTATATGCAACCTTCAAGGGATTGAAACTGTATCAAATGGATGTAAAATCTACATTCCTGAATGGAATACTTGAAGAAGTGTATATATAGCAACCAGATGGGTTTGCCCTATCAGAAGACAGTGATATGGTGTGTAGGCTACATAAAGCCTTGTATGGATTGAGGCAAGCACCTAGAACATGGTATGAACATTTACACTCCCATCTTGTGAAGATTGGATTTAAAAGAACAAGTGAAGATAGAAATATCTATCTGAAGTCAAAAGGAGATCAGATTCTAATCTGTGAAGTGTTTGTTGATGACATAATTTTTGGTGGAGATGATAAGATGAGCCATGCGTTTGCAGATGAAATGAAGAAGGAATTCGAGATGTCACTAATCGGAGAGATTAAGTTCTTCATTGGACTATAGATTTAACAAATGAAAGATGGTATCTTTATCACTCAGTCCAAGTATATCAAAGAGGTGTTGAAGACCTTTGACATGGAAGACAACAAACCGATTGGTACACCGATGATGACCGGTTGTAAATTGTCAAAAGAAGATGATTCAGCGTTGGTGAATGAGAAAGAATACCGATCAATGATTGGTAAGTTGCACTATGTAGTAAACAACAGACCAGACATTGCACATGCAGTGGGCATTGCTACATGTTTCTAGAAAAGTCCAAGAGAATCCCACTTGGTAGCAGTCAAGCAGATTCTTAGATATTTGAAGGGAACTATAGATTATCGATTGTGGTTTCCATACAATAATGATTTCAATCTCAAAGTGTTTACCGATGCCGATTGGGCTGGTAATGTGGATGACCGAAAGAGCACAACCGGTGGTGCATTCTTTCTCGGTGGTAGACTAGTCTCATGGATGAGCAAGAAGCAGAGTTATATCTCTCAATCCACAACAGAAGCAAAATATGTAGCAGCATTTATGAATTGTACTTAGACAATTTGGATAAAGCATGTATTAAGTGGTTTCAAAGTCCCTGTATCTGAACCGGTGAGTATATTTTGTGATAACACAAGTGCAATTAATATTTCCAAGAATTTGGTTGCATGCTAGAACCAAGCACTTCGAGCTCAAGTATCATTTCTTGAGAGAGAAAGTTCAGAACAAAGAGGTTGTATTGGAACATGTTTCCAGTAAGGAGCAGTTAGCAGATATATTCACCAAGCCTCTACCGAAGGCTACATTTACCTATTTAAGAGGTGAATTAGGGGTGTTGACCCTTCAAGAGGTGAACTAAAGGTATGTGCTCCACATCAGTTAGGTATTGCATTGTCAAATCTTTTCAGGATTGATGTGTTGAAGGATGCTACTCCTCAGGGGAGCAGTGCAGTGGAACATGGAAGCTTGTGCCTCCACTTTGGCATTGTTGTCAAAGGGGAGAAGATGTGAAGCAGAGAAGATATCTGAGAAGATATCTGCAGTATTGAAGATATATAATATGGAAAAAGATGTAGAGATATCTTTGTGTATTGCCATTAATGCCAATGGGGGAGATTGTTGGCATATGTCCATAATTTGATGACATGATGATAATGTATGTTGTCATTGATGTCAATATGATGAAGTGTGAACCGGTATGTTGAAGTAAGTAAACTGGCAAGTGAACCGGTATATGCAAATTTTGTATCGGGGTTTCACTTGATATGACTATCGGTTGGTAGTCTCAGCTTCAGGGTTTCCGGTTGATGCATTCCAAGTCTGTGCGATTCGACCGATGACATCTTGTGATGAGTTAGCATTGAAATGAAGATTAGATCGCATTGCCATGTTAGCCTTGTGCGCGTGAAGGATTTCCTTGAGGATCCTACATGAGAAGATTGATTCTATCTACCTCGGGAATGTGCAAAATCTTAGTAAACGGTGGAGAGCGCGTGATGGTTTATCAGCTTCTAGAAGCGGTGAAGAATGGACGATGAAGAACGTCTTGAGATTTGTTCAAGATTGTTTTACCCTATATAATGTGTTTAAATGGCCAGGATTGGACCGACTGTATTGTTAACCTAGATGCTTAGGGTTTTAGGTTTTGGCCACCAACCTAATTGTTGTTGTAGACACCTAAAATTGTTATGTCTAATTAAATAAATATTTTATTTATTTAATTATTTTAGCCTAATTCTTCTATTAATTGAATAAATTCTTATTTATTTAATTAATTCATTTATCCTCTTCTAGCCTTATTTCTCATTTAAATAAATACATTTATTTATTTAAATTATCCTTTTCCTAAATTAAATAAATATCTTATTTATTTAATTGATCCCACTTCCTCTATTAATTATATAAATCTTCTTTCATTTAATTAATTCATTAACCTTTTCCACCCATGACACATGTCATTCATCTCTTAATTCATACACTACCTACCCTTTTATTATTTTATTATTTTCTTTACCTACCCTCTAATCATAGCCGACCTCTTTTACACCTCTCAATCTTATCCCTCCATTTCATATAGTGTCTTCTATATAAGGAGATGCTTCCTTCATTATCAAACCCTCACTATGCATTTAGCCCTGACTACGTTCTTGAACTTTCATATGCGATCCTACTTGCAACCACATTTCCGTTATTTGTTGAGCTCTTGTGCACATATAAAATCTAAGAGCAAATATATCAAGCAAGATCAATGGAGATAGGAAGAATGGAGATTCAAACCCTATTGGACATGTGATGGTATAATCTTTGTGATTTCATTTGATTTGCATTGTCTTAGGTAATCTTCATATGTTATGGTGGATCTTTGTTGTTGTTAGGCTAGAGTTTGGTGGTTGAATTCATTTAGTCTTTCAATATTGTTGTTATCCATTTTCACTGTATACAGTTGTCTATAAGGTCGATGATGATTTTCATTTGAAGTCGTTGGCAAATGAATGTATGTGAGGTGATTCTTGCCAGACCAGAGAAGTGAGTAGAGATTTGCAGAGTGTGATTGCAGATGTAAAGGAACTGAAATGGATCTGCCTTGCCATTGAGTGTTGTTATCAGATCAATGTATTACCTATTGACTTCTAACCACTTCAGCAGTTGTAAATCATTTAACAAGGTGACTCAAAATCATTGAGTTCTTCAAATCCTCTTACGCGGTAACCTTTAACAAGGTTTTAACCTCTAACCAGGTATTTAGCCATCCCTTAACCGGGTGATCCGTAGCAGGATCGGTTCCTAGCAGAACCTATTGCAAAGTCTTTAACTGGACTAGGCTCCTAACAGAGCAAACTTCAGAAGAGTTCAAGAATAACTTGTGGGTATTCATCCCCACCGTGGTTTTTCCCAGTTGGGTTTCCATGTGAAAAATCAGTGTGTTATGTGTGATGTTTTTTCATGTGATGTTTTAGTGTTTACTGTTAAGCGGTAATGCAAGCTGATCTAATGGTCATTGTATTTCTGATGAATTACTTGCTTAAGCATATGAGTGAAGTTGAGATGAGATATTAGGTTTTGAGAAGATCTAAGTGTTACCGGTTTATGTCTTTTACAGTCTTACTGTGTTTTACCGATATTGTCTTGGTTTAGATTGGTGATGTTGTTTGCCAGTTAGTGCAGTCTTTGCAGTTTAAGTTGTAAGAGAAATTTTTGTCTGTACTGATTCACCCTCCCTCTCAGTACCTGTTGGGTATTTACTGTTCATCATTATTCATCAATAGTCACACCTGAGAGACATGTCCTGTTGTTTTGATCACTTTGTTGTACTGATAGACATGATACTCATTGTACATTTTAACAGTTTTGCGAGATATATATGATATATGGCATTGATTTTCTCTGATCCACACGTGATGTGTTATTGATGATTATTGATTTATGATGTGCATTATTTGATATGATGATACTATGAGGATGATTAGATGCTTAGATAATAATGATGATCTTGAACTCTTAATGTTGATTATTATATGATGATGTGAATGCATGGTTCGTGTTGGATAGGTGTTTGTGATATGTATTGTGTTTACTTTGATATGAGATGTGATGTTATATGAATGTTATGATTGTGAGATGTACCTTGAAAATGAGAGTTAAATGATAATGATAATGATATGAGATGTATCTTGAAAATGAGATGTGTGATAATGATAATGATGTAAGATGTATCTTGAAAATGAGATGTTAATGATAATGATAATGACATGAGACTAGTGCAAGATTACAAATGATATGCAACTGAATGAAAGTTTAAGATGATATGCAACTTATTGTAATTGTATGCAACTAAATGATCACTTTAATTCTATCGTTGGCATTCCTTTTAGTCACTTGTTTGTGCTCTTTTTGTCATCATTGAGTTTTTGATATGTTGAAAGTTAATACAAGCATCATGGTATAATTGAACCATAATGACCTGAGTATAAATTACATGGATTTTTGATATTGCAAGATTATACAAGCATCAAGGTATAATTGAACCAAGATGGCCTGAGTGTTGCTTGTGTAAAATAGACAAGAGTTGACCATTTGTATGTGCAAAAATAGAAAATGTCTTCAATGATATATTTCCAATCATGTCTTGAGACAAATTTGTACCATACAAATGATCGCCTCACAGACAGAAAACCAAAGAAAATACCAGATTCCTTTGTTGCTTCTCTAGCTTAGTGCATCCTTGAGTAGCTCAGGAGATCTAATGATTCAGAAATCAATATATAAATAGTCAAAACTTCATGCCAAAATGTAAATAAATCATAATTTAGAATAAATCATCCATCGTGTGTGTGTTGAAGTTGTAGTTGGATAATGATCATGTTTTCTAGTCCAATTAGTAGTTTTGACATTAGTTGCCCTAGTATGATGTGATCCTCATTTGTTGTCTAAATGTTAAAGCGAGATGAATTCTACCCCCAGTTATGGACACTTGTCGATGTGGATATATACATTGATCACCAAGACATGGTGGGATATGATATGGATAACTGTTATATAATTAAGGACAATGACTAGGCTAAGTATGTTTGGGATAATGTTGCATGTATAATTGTTCTACGATGGCTATGGGTTGAGATCAGATGGATTAAAGATATGATGCGAGTACCAATTGTTGTGCTCTGTGAAGTGTATCTGTAATTGCAACCACAATGCACCTAATAAATCATTACAAGCAATGGTTAGTAAATTGAAATAATGAAAGACAAAACCATAGCTAATTGACTTATTGCCTCCTAGTAAATGCGAGTATGAAAAATGCTCTTAAATCTGATTATGCATATTCCAGTGACTTGACTACACTTAGATGGAGGATTTGAATGATGAAAATGCATGATCTAGCAAGAATAGCATGATTAAGCTATATGAATTTCATGATTATTCTAGAAAATAAGCTAGAATGAAGATGCAATTAAGCTAAAATTGAACATGATAACATTGCTAAAAATGATAAACTAGAAGCTAGATGCCTATAGTAACAATGCATAAGATGAGAATGAGATGGGATCCATATTGCTCAAAATGAGGTCTATTTATAGGATTTCCAAAGCTAGGGGTGAGGTGGAAAGAATCAATGGTCAAGATTGATCTAAAGATATCAATGGTTAAATTGGAGGAGGTTGGAAAAGGGGTTGGATTAAAGGGAACATCTGTCATCTCTATAGTGATAAGTGTCAAGAGACTTCTAGAAGGGTTTAGATGAAAGGGAACACTTAGTGACAAGTGTCACAAAGGTTCTAGAAGAGGTTGGATGAAAGGGGACATGGTGGTAGGTAGAATGGGTTAGGTTTAGGAATGGTTAGGTTTAGGAGTGGTAGAAGTTAGGAGAATTTGAATTTAAAAATTCAAATAATAAGAAAAGGCTAATTAATTTCAACAACTCATGAATTTGATTTGTTTTAATTAATTATGAGATTAGAAGAAATGATTTTGGATGGGGGGAATTAATTAATTTGAATTAATTAATCAAAGGGGATTATTGAAATGAACCTATTAAATAAATCCTTAGATTTATTAATAAGTAGATGAAAGAGGAAATTTAATCAAATTGCTTAGTGAATTCAATTAAATTCGGGAGGGAGATTAATTAAATAATTGCTTATTCAATTAATTATCTTCAGACCATTTTTAGGTGTATACATCGATAGATAGAGAAGTTGTTCTCTCACAAATAGCACCTGTTGCCAAGTTTTCACCACTTGTTTTTATTGCACTTTGATTTTTTGATTTTATTGTTTTTTTTGTGTCTCAAGGTGCCTGTTTGCCAGGTTTTCACCATAGTGATGATTTTTGATAACTTTTTTATTTTATTGATTTTTTTGTGTCACAAGGTGCCTGTTTGCTAGGTTTTCACCATAGTGACGATTTTTTATACTTTTTATTTTATTTTTTTGCTTTTTTGCTTGATCCGTGCATTGGACGACTCAAGTGTAGAACTTCTTCAGATGGATGTTGTTGGTTGGTTTGTCAAGCACATCCCCTTCTGAAGTTGACAATTGATATGCTCTTGATCCATAGGCTGATATGATGACAAAGGGTCCCAACTAGTTGGGCTCAAACTTCCCCTTCTTTTCTCGATCTTGCTGATTTCTGGGATTTTCTTTTAGAACCAAATCACCAATTTTGAATGCCCTAGGGATGATTTTGTGATTATAACTTCTGCACATTCGTTGTTGATATTCCTTGAGATGGTCATAGGCACATTGTCATTTTTCATCAAGAAGCTCTAATTCTTGCAACCTATTCACTTGATATTCCTCATCTGGTATGAGGCCCTTCAAAGATACTCGGAGAGATGTGATTTTTTACCTCAAGAGGCAGAATTTCTTTTAAACCATACAACAATAAATATGGGGTAGCCCCTGTAGGTGTGCGAATACTCGTTCTGTAGGCCCAAAGTGTTGGATTGAGTTGTGCATGCTAATCCTTGCCAGCATCATTCACTGTTTTCTTGAGGATTTTCAGGATTGTTTTGTTTGATGCTTCTGCTTCGACATTCCCTTGTGGGTAGTATGGTGTGGAAAAGTGATGTTGGAATTTGAATTGTTCACATAGCTCTTGCACATCTTCATTTTTGAAAGGACGTCCATTATCTGTGATGATGGAACTAGGAATGCCATATCTGCAAATGAGATAGTTGAGGATGAATGATGAGATCTGCTTTCTAGTCATAGTGGTCATTGGGACTGCTTCGATCCACTTGGTGAAGTACTTCGTGGTGGTGATAATGAACTTATGCCCATTTGAAGAGGAAGGATGAATCTTTCCTACCAGATCAAGTCCCCATTGACAGAAAGGCCAAGATGTGGTGAATGGTTGTAGCTCATGTGTTGGTGCATGTATGAGGTTACCATGAATTTGACATTTAGGAGATTTCCTAGCAAATTGATAGGACTCTCTTTCTATTCTCGACTAGTAATATCCCATTCTCAGAAGTTTCTTGGCAAGAGTAGGACCACTTGAATATGTACCACAAATACCTTCGTGAAGCTCTTGTAAGGCAAATTCAGGTTCATTATGATCGAGGCATCGAAGAAGAGTACCATCTACACCTCGGTGGTAAAGTGTGTCAACGGTTAAGGTATAGCGGGTGGCTTGTCAGATGAAGCTTTATTTTTAGTTGCAAGATAAGCTGGGTGGGAGAAGATTGTTTTTGAGATAGTCATATATCTTCCCGTATAGAGGGGAATCCAGTTAGGGAACTAATGACTTGGGATGCGTAATTGTCACAGGCTGGGAAAACAATTTCTCCACCAGGAATTCGTAACGATTTTGTTTATTTGGAATTTGTATAAGTGAGGCGATAGTGGCCATTGCATTGGCAACTTTGTTTTCCAATCTTGGAATCTACACAAAGGTGATGTGTACAAAGTACTTTTTGAAATCATCCTCCATTCTCTTGTAAGGCATTAGCTTATCATCTTTTGTCTGATAGTCATCATTGATAACTAATTGAGAATCCCCATAGACTCTTAATTATGTGATTCTCCATTATACAACTACTTTGATTCCTGTTACCAGGGCTTCGTATTCAGCAATATTGTTGGTGCATGGAAACATTAGTCTATAAGATCTCGAAATTGTGTGCCCCTCTGGAGTGACGAATAAGATGTTGACACCCGATCCATGTTGTGTATAGGATCCATCAAAGTATAGGGTCCATTTCTTGGGTGTGATAGTGAGTACATCCATATCTAGAAATTCCACCTGTAGTGGGTGTTGGTCTAGTAGTGGTGTTTTTGCTAGTTGATCTGCAATTGCTTGTCCTTTGATAGCCTGTCGTTCTGTGTATTGAATGTCAAACTCACTTAGGATCATGACCCATTTAGCTAATCTTCCCGTGAGAAAAGCTTTGCTGAGTAGATACTTGAGAGGATCAATCTTTTCTACCAACTTGATTGTGTGGGCTAACATATAGTGGCAGAACTTTTGAGAAGCAAACACCACTGCTAAGAAAGCCTTTTCGATGAATGTATAATTTAGTTCATATCCGTTCAAAGTCTTGTTGATGTAATAGATAGCCCTTTCTTTGCCTGTTGGATCTTATTGTGCTAGCAATGACCCCAATGATACTTATGTTGTTGATATATAGAGGATAAGTGGCTTGCCTGCTATTGGTGGCACCAAAACTGGTGGATTCATCAGATATTGTTTGAGTTGGTAGAATGATTTTGCGCATTTGTCTTCCCATCTGAAAGGTATATTCTAATGAAGCAAACGATTGAAAAGAAGACATTTATCTGCTAACGGAGCAATAAATCGTCTGATGGATTGTAGCCTGCCCTATAGAGATCATAGCTGGCTAATGTTTTTTAGGATGTGGCATCTCCATGATAGCCTGAACCTTTGTTGGATCTACTTCGATGTCCTTTTCTGATATAATGTAGCCCAAAAGTTTGTCGGATTGACCCTGAAGACACACTTCTTAGGGTTTAATCTGGCATTGAATTTCTCCAATCATTGAAAGATTTTATCTAGGATGTCGAGGTGTTCAACTCTTGTAAATGATTTAGCTAGCAAATAATCTACACAATCCTCCATGAAAATATGCACCATGTCGTGGAAGATTATTGTCATGGCTCTTTCATAATTTGCACCAGCATTTTTCAAGCCAAAAGGCATGATGTTACTGCAATACGTTCCCATGGACATGTAAATGCAGTTTTATCTTGATCCTCTGGAGCTATCTTGATTTGATTATATCCATAGAATCCATCCATGAGATATAGCATTGTGTGTCCTACTGTTAGATCAACAATGGTGTTGATGCTTGGCAAAGGAAAGTCATCCTTTGGACATGCCTTATTGAGGTCTTTGAAGTTTGTACAAATCCTTATGCTTGTATCTGGTTTAGAAATGGGTACAATGTTTGAGATCCATTCGGCATAGTCTATAGGCCGGATGAATCCGACGTCTAATAACTTATTCCATTCTGCTTTGACTAATAATGCCACATGTGGATTTATCTTCCTTAGTTTTTGTTTCATAGGTTTAGCTCTAGGAGCGATGGACAAGTGATGCATGATTAGATTCGGATCCATGCCTAGCATGTTAGCATAAGACCAAGCAAAATTGATTTGCTTCTCTTTGAAGAATTTGAGAAAATCTGGTTTTTCTTTTTCTGTGAGTGATTCTGCCATATGTGTAGTTTTGACTACCACTTCAGTGTCGATATTTATTGATTGAGTTGGCTCAATCAATATTGGTGATCTCTCCTAGTAATGTTCAGGAAGAGTTTCAAGTCTCTCATCTTTAGGTGCCTCAAAGAGGTTTTCACCATTAGATGTGTCCTTTGTTTTTTATTTTTTTGTGATCTAATACTGCCATTAAATGGTTTTCATCATTAGATCCATTTTTTATTGTTTTTGTGACTGATTGACTTGGCACTCCCCTGATTGCAGATATCGTTATGCGGTTCCCTGATGGAGCATATTTCTAGGTTGACTGAGCACAAGTATTGGAAAATTGATTCATCATTTGGGAATATTAGTATATCATGATGTTCGGGTTCTTCTCAGTCTATGAGGTCAAGATATATGAGCGGCAAGGAGTCGTTTGGCGGGTTAAGATCAGCTGTTGTAAGTGTCATGATGGAGACATTCTCATAGTTTTTTGGGATATCGGTGAGGTCTATGATATTATCGAGGTCTTCAATGGTACTCTCCTCGACATTGCCTTGTTCGTATTGTCGATGCTCATTCTCACTAGCCTCATAGATATGTTGTGGTCCAAATTCAAAAGGTCAAGATCTTGAGCCTTGTCCCTCATGAGAAATGGGTGTGTATGCATGGATTGTATCCACCTCAATATCTTCAGTAACATCAGAACAACTATCCCACTCGTATTCATTAGAATCGGTTTCAGAATCACTATCCTAGGTTATCTCACTGAATCTGACAGGTATGTTGTATGGTGAGAAAAGATCACTGATAATTGACACAAGTTTAGTAGCTTGTTCTGATTCGAGATCGGTGCTTGCTTGTACTCTTTGAAATTGTTCATACATTGTTTCCCTTCTTTGAGTAGAAATTTCCTTAGGTTGTGGCTCAGCCTTGGTTTGATCGGGTTCTTGTACATGATGTACTTTCTTATAAGAATCTTCCTCCCTTTGGATAGCGAGTTCTTCTTGTCGCCTCTCATTTTCTTCATGTTTTTGCTCCTTTCTTGTCTTTTTTGCTGCTTGGTTCAGTGCTTCTTTCCACGAGTCTTCATTATGATTTTTCTTTTCTTTCCATTGAGGTTTTTGATGGTGATCCTTCTTTTGCATAGGCGGAACATGTTGGCCATTCCCAAGTCCTATTTTGTCTTTTGCAAATTATGAACGGGGTTGAATGGGTTCTATGATGCCTTCTTGATGCTTGCTAATAGCTCCTTTTCCTTTGTATCCCATCCATTGCATGATCCGGAACCCATTTCCATATTGTTCTATTGGTATGGCTACTTCAAGGGTAGTAGCTTTGATTTCTTCCTCATCCTTTTATAGCCAGCTAAGGATGTCTTTATCTTTTGATTCTTCAGCCAATGTGCATATTTGGATAAATTTACATCAAACTTTGTGATGGGTTGTGCTTTCTGATGCCTTGATGTGGAATTTTGTCCATGAGACCTTGGTGAAGTTGGCAGCTTAGATAGACACGAGGGTTCAAAAGAGTATTCCCTCATGCCTTGGTCCTTTCCTTTCATCTTTTTCTTTAAGTTCATGGATAGAGACTTGAGTTCTTCTTGATGGTTGGATGATGATGAAGCTTGGGCCTCCCTATTATGTGGAATCAGGACATCTTGAGTTGTCCCCATAGCATTGCAGTACTGAAAAGGGTTAGTATCTACAGATATTGAAATTTCATGTCCATTGTAGGGGAACTTGAGACATTGATAGTACGTGGAAGGTACCACTTGCATTTCATGGATCCATGGATGACCCAAAAGTATATTGCATGTCAAGTCTATGTCCAAGACTTGCCACATGGTCTCTCTTTGTATAGGACCTACCTGAATGGGTAGTATCATAGTTCCTTCAGATGATCTTTCTTCATCATCATAGGTTGTTTCAATAAGAGCTTGCTCCAAGATATCCTTGTGTTTTGGTGAAATTTTGAGCAACTCAAGTATAGATATCTGAGCGGGTGTTCTTCGTAGTTGGTCGACCAAGTTATATTGAGTCTCAGGGAGAGTTGTTGTTGTTGATGTGTTTCCCTTCAAGACATATTTCTAAGCTCTTGTTGTCACATTTATTGATGCTTGTTCTTGTTTGTCTTTGATTTTTATGACATTCACTTGATTGTCATATGTCGATATGTGATTGATTGTGTTTTCGTATATGTGATTGATATGAGCTCCTTTGGTGTTGTTTGACATTGATGCTTCTCCCTTGTCGTAATTGGGAAGAGGATTTTTGAAAGATTCATGGTCACCATTGGTTTTATGACCATCAATCATTAAGTCTCCCTTGTTTATCATGTCTTGAACTATGTTCTTCAACCTCATGCAATCATTTGTTCTATGCCCCTTGTTTCGATGATAATCACAATAATATGAGGCATTCCACCATGGTGGTTTCACTTGGGGTTCAAAGTTGCTTGTGGCTGGCAACGTGATGATCTTATTTGCCAATAGTACTTGAAATGTTGAATCCAAGGTTTTTCCTGATGGTGTGTATATTCGTTGATATGAGAAATTATTAGCATTGCCTCTTTGATTTGTTTTGTTCCCTAGATTGTTGTTGTTGTTGCCTTGGTGATTGTTGTTGTTGTTTGACATTGAAGCTCCTTGGTTGGTATTTCATTGATAAATGTTAGTGCCTTGATTGGTACTTCTTTGATCATTATTGGATGGTGGGTTGCTTGATAAAGTCAACATGAGTTGTTTAGACTTTACATTGTTGGCATCAATTACCCCATCATTAACAATGTTTTTGTTTCTTGTCCAAAATTTGGACTTGTCTAAGTTGTTGTTATTGATTTGATTGTTAAAGGTGTTATTGTTTGACGAATTAACACCTTCCTTAAAGAACTTCAAGGTTCCTTTCTCGATGGAAGCTTCCTCTACTTGGATACCATTCTCTATTAATTTTGTAAAAGATGGTATAGATTGTAGTTTGAGATGGTAAGTCATTTCAATATTCAAATTGTCTATGAAGATTTCCATCTTTTCCTTTTCAGGTACATATCGTGGGTACCTTGCGACCATCCACCTCCATCGTTGTAGAAACACCATCAATGTTTCATTGTTCTTTTTCTTCATATTGCATACGTCAAGCATGGTGATCACATGTTGGATATTATAGGAGTATTGTGTTATGAATTTGTTCACCAACTCATCAAATTATCTAATGGGAGGTGTGAGTTCTTAAAACCACTCCATTGTTTACCCTCCCAAACTTCTTGGGAATAGTCTCATTAAATATGTGTCATTGTGAGTGAACTCCAAGCTCATAGTACAAAATTCCCGAACTTGATCACGAGGATCACTCTTACCATCATATTTGTCATACTTTGGTATATCTGGATTTGGGGGAAAAGGTACCATGTTTAATCTCCTATCAAATGGATAAGGACAAATGTCATCTAATGAGTATCTTAGTGTGGTTCCTTGTTGCATGTCCTGTATTTGGCTTTGAAGTGTTTGGAGTTGTTGTGTAAGAATAACTAGGGGTGCATTGGTCCTTCAATGGGGAGCTTCCCCTCGTTCATTAAGATTGTCCTAATTGCAGGTATTTTCTTGTTCATGAGTGTTATCTTGTTCATTAGTGTGATCTCTAATGCATATGTTTTCTTGATCATAATTTTCGTCTTCTCTCTATTGTTCTTGATTGTAAGCATAGTTTCTCACCCTTCTTCATGAAATTCTCTCATCTGTATTCCTTAATTTTTTTGTGTCAAAATCCTCAAGAATATTGACTCCTTTACTAGTTAGCATGAGTAGATATTTTTGCTTATCCACTTCTATAAGCCTTTCTATGAGTTTTTGGAAAGCCACATTCTCTTGAAATTTTTGGAGAATCTCTTCGGTGATCTTTGTTTCTCCCATATTTGCATATTCATCAAAAGGATTGGACACTCTACGACTCATACTTGATTCTAGTTGTGATTCCTTCTTTTTGTTTTTTTAAAATCGAGTGACAGCAGGCATTAATATATCTCTACAATAGTGAATTATTCTTCTTCTATTGGGGTTCTTCGTGGAGATGGTGGCTCAAGCCGAGCTTCATTTTAAGTGATAAGAAACTTTGGAAACAAGGCGGGGTTAATCCTTCCTCCCCTATTAAGGCATTGGTTGAATGTTGCTTTCTGAACGCAAGCCCTACTTCTCAAAAGTTCTTTGTCAACTTCGTTGGTTTTTCCTTGGATATACAACTGCATATGATGCAAGAATGTGCGATGTGATTTAAGAGTAGATGGTTGATATAGAGAAATTTACTCCTCTTGATAAGTGCCTTAGAACTAGGTTGTCTCTTTTTCAACTTGGTCTTTTGATGAAGACTTCTTCTTCTCAAAATATGGGGAGTGGTCATAAACAAATGGTAAATGTTGATGTTGATGTTAGACATGGATACTTTATTTTGGATACTCAAGTCTACTTGTCAAGTAAAGGTTTCATTTGATTCGCCCTCACGATAAAGTGTGCCAAATGATATGAGTCAAGTTTCATGATGTAGAAACTTGATTTGATAACTTGAGATATTAACTAGGTATTGGTTTGATAGATATTTCATGATCTTCACTAATGATTGCTCAAGGATGATGTGGGTCACAATCTTGAAGGATAAGACTGAAGCTTTTGGTAAGTTCAAGGCATCCAGGGTCTTAGCTGAGAAAGAGAGCGGTAAGAAGATAAAGTGTCTGGGGATAGATCAGGGCGGTGAATTTACTTCAAAGGAATTCACTAGGTATTGTGAAGGAAATGGTATCAAGCGACAACTTTCTGCACCAAGGACACCGAAACAAAATGGGATCGCAGAGAGAAACAACCGGTCAATTGTTGAAGCTACTAGGACGATGTTGATACAAGGAGGTGTAACGAAAACTTTATGGAGAGAATTTAACAACACAACTCTCTACACTATGAATCAGATTCTGGTAAAGAGAGGTAAGGACAAGACTCCTTATGAATATTGGTATGGTAGATCACTTGATGTTAGTTATTTTAGAATATTTGGAAGAAAGTGTTTTATTAAGAGAGGTGATTATATTAGCAAATTTGAGGCTAAAAGTGATGAAGGTATATTTCTTGGCTATTCCACCAAGAGTAAGGCCTACAAGTGTTTTAACAACCAGACACAAAGAATTGTTGAGAGTGTTGATGTTTGAGTGGATGAATTTCCTGAAGTCTCAGAGGAAACCAGTTCAAAGAAAAAGGATGAAGATCCTTGCATTTTGTTTTTGGAACCAGAAACTATGAAATCTGAAACCGACAAAGCAAATATTGATGTATCAGTCCAACCGGAACAGATAAATTCAGAAGAAGATGATGATAATGAAGAAGTTGAACCTGAAGATAATGATCATTCCAAGATATGTGAGACTAAATCACAATCCTAAATAGATTATTGGAGATAAGGATGTTGGAGTACTAACCAGAAGAAGAATCAGAGAAAATTCTTGCATGATCTCCACTATTGAACCAAGAACTGCTAAGGAAGCATTTGGTGATGATCATTGGGTTAAAGCTATGGAGGAGGAATTAGATCAAATTGAGAAGAACAACACATGGACCCTGGTACCCTAACTGGTAAATAAAAATGTGATAGGAACTAAGTGGGTTTTTAGGAACAAATTGAGTGAAGATGGTGTTGTGGTTCACAATAAAGCTAGGTTGGTTTGCAAAGGTTATGCACAAGAGGAAGGAGAAGACTATGGTGAGAATTGTGCACCAGTGGCAAGATAGGAAGGTGTCAGAACTTTACTTGCATTTGCAGCACATAAGAAAATTCAAGGTATACTAGATGGATGTTAAGTCAGTGTTTTTGAATGGGATACTTGAAGAAGAAGTATACATTGAGCAGCCAGATGGTTATGCTCTGACTGATAAGAAAGACATGGTATGCAGATTGCATAAAGCTTTATATGGATTAAAGCAGGCACCTAGAGCATGGTATGAAAGGCTTCATACACATCTGATGAAGATAGGATTTCTAAGAACCAGTGATGATAGTAACATATATCTCAAATCTCAAGGAGATAAAATACTAGTCAGCGAAGTATTTGTTGATGATATCATATTTGGAGGTAATGATGACATGAGCAATGGTTTTGGAGATGAAATGAAAAATGAGATTGAAATGTCTTTAGTGGGGGAAATAAAAAATTTCATAGGCTTGCAAATACAACAAATGAAGAATGGTATTTTCATCACGCGGTCTAAGTATGTGAAAGAGGTCTTGAAGACATTTGGCATGAGTGACTGTAAACCAGTTGGCACACCTATGGTTACAGGTTGTAAGTTTTCTAAGGAAGATGAGTCTAAATCTGTTGATGAGAAGGAATATAGGTCAATCATTGGAAAATTGCACTATATTGTTCACAGTAGACCAGACATAGCTCATGCAGTTGGCATATTTGCTAGATTTCAGAAGGATCCTAAGGAAACACATCTGATAGCAACCAAAAGAATTTTTAGATACTTGAAAGGTATTGTTGATATGGTATCCATATGGAGGAAATTTTGACTTGAAGGTGTACACAGATGCAGATTGGGTAGGAAATGTTGATTACCAGAAAATCACAATCGGTGGAGCATTTTTTCTTAGAGGAAGGCTTGTTTCATGGAGTAGTAAGAAGCAGAGTTGTACTTCACAATCTATTGTTGAAGCTGAGTATGTTGCAACTTACATGAATTGCACACAGGCTATATGGATGAGGCACATTTTGGAAGGTTTTAAGATGAAGATTTCAGAACCTATAAATATTTTATGCAATGACACAAGTGCCATAAATATTTCCAAGAACCCTATTTTGCATGCACGAACCAAGCATATTGAATTGAAGTATCATTTCTTGAGGGAAAAAGCTCAGTGTAAAGATGTTATCTTGGAGAATGTTTCTACCAAGGAGCAACTTGCAGATATTTTTACTAAACCTTTGCTTAAGACTACTTTTGAGTATCTTAGAAGTCAGTTAGGGGTTGTCCCTCTTCATGAAGTCAATTAAGTATGATGTAGACTACATCAGTCTTGGAGCTACTTGCAAAATTTTACAGGAGGATTGGTGTAAAAGTGGATGTATTCCTCAGGGGGAGCATCCAGTTACAAATTGTTGATGATGCACAGTGAAATTTAACATTAAAATTTTTTACTATTAATTTGGCATTGCTGTCAAAGGGGGAGAAGAATTATATGATTATGGGAAGGAGAACCAATGACAAGCTGAAGACACAGTGATGATGGTGAATACTTGGTAATGTAAACCAAGATTCCTATTTACAATCACGCATCAATCAATGGTGTTGATATTTGTATTACCATCAATGCCAAAGGGGGATATTGTTGGCATTTGCTTGAAGATTGCATTAATGATATGTTATGTTGTCATTGATGTCAATTGAACCGGTAATGATATTGTTGTAATATTGTTACTGTAACGAGTAGGAAGAATTTGTGAGGTAACCGGTATAAAGGTGTAAACCTTATCTATTGTTGTAACTGGTAAACCCTACCTATTGTTTTTGATAAACCCTAACTGATTAAGTTTGGTGAATTGGTTATATTGGTTTATGATCTGATGATGTGCGGTAATGATGATAACATGCATGATTATTGTATGAAGACAATTCCAAGAGATTTTGGTGAGTTGTTGTAACTATTTCTGTCTAGGGAATGAGCAAATGTATTGCATCTAATTCAAAGTGCATGATGAGTTACTAAGTTCAATGAAGCGATGATCAAGGAGCAATCAAGGTTTTCTTGATTGATGTGCAAAGATTGCTATGTAATCCAATGGTCATACTTGAACCAAATTTGTTTGTAATCTCGATGAGAGTTAGATTTTTGTTGTGTTACCGACCTGATTGATTTGTATTTAAGGTCGATGAAGTTGTTTAGTTTTTGAGAGAGTTGGCAAAGAGATAGACACGGTTCAGTTGACTGTGTGGTTGCCGAACCAGATGATGTATTTGTAGTTTGAGTAAAGGCAGATAGAAGCATGAAATGGATCTAATCAAGCAGGTGTAGTGCTCTTCTGATAGATTAGCAAACTCCTATTGTTTTCTAACAATTACAACATAATTGAAATCCCCTAACCAGGTAATCTCTAACAAGCTTGGTGCTATTCAAATCCTCTAACAAGGTAGTCCATTAGATTGGATTTTCAAATCCTCTACCGAGGTTACTCCTTACGGGGTATTGCTTCTAACAAGGAATTTGTAGTCAATCCCTTAACGAGGTGATTCCTAACATGATCAATTCTTAATAGGACATTTTGTAAAGATTTAACAGGTTAGGCTCCTAACAGGGCGAACTTTAGAAGAGTTTAGATATTATCTTGTGAGTCTCATCTCATCGTGGTTTTTACCTATTTGGGTTTCCACGTCAAAAATATTTGTGTCAAGTGGTGAATGTTTTTGTGGTTATGTTTTCATGGTTGATTTACTTTACTACTTAACTATTTTTTTGATAGGTCATGATAACCGAAAGCATTGAGATATGAAGAAGTTGTTTATTGTTAAATTGTTGTAACAGACAATCAGTTTATCTTATGAGTTTTTATCTTGACAAAGTTATTATTCTAAGTTTACTTTGAGAGATTGATTGGTGAAGCTTATTATCAGTTTTTCTATCTACTGATTCACCCCCCCCCCTCTCAGTAGTTGACCAGATACTTATTCTTTCATCATACCATCATGATCATTGTTTTGATACTCCTTAATCTTATTGGATGAAATCTGATCTCAAGATAGTTGAATATTTGATATCTCCTTCGAAGGGTGCTTATTGGATTTGGAAATTTCTTACTTATGATCCTTTTTTGTAATTTTTTTGTTGGATTTGTCAGAGGACCTAAAAGGGTATCTGAAACTATTGATGAAAATTTCACAAGGTCGGTTTGCTCTTTGTTTTTTGCCAATTTTGATCATGCGCTAGAACAGAGACCTGATGCACTAAAGGATGCCCCCAAAGTGCTATAGAATGATCCATATGTGCTATACTACCTCTCAAATGCGTTATTTTCTACTGCTTGATAACATAATTGTTGAATTGGTTATGCACTAATATGTCCCTTTGAGGCGCTAATGTTTGGTGCAAATACGTTATAATATGCTTCAGATGCGCTAGGTTGATGCTCCTATGCACTACAAAGATGTTGGAAAGCACTATCCTAGTTTTTACCAGTATGATACTTATCATGCACTAATGTGAGTGATGGAAGCGCTAACTGTTGGTTGGAATGCACTATCTAATGGTTGAGATGCGCTAGGATGTTGCTCCTACACGCTAACTGTCCTGATATTTTTGTTTGGATGATTTTGCCGAGATGCTGAGAAATGAATTTTGTGATTTGATGGATGATTGTCTGATAAAATGATTTGAAAACACAGTAGACAAAGCAGTAACAATTTGCCTATGCTAACAAATAGTGTATGTGTCTTTTGAGGATGTTTTCAAATCCCCAATGTTTTCATTGGTTTGGATTATAAAGAAGACATATCAAGCAGACTCTTTATTCAAAATGTCATTGACAATATAATAGCCCACTAGTCTCGATACTCTGTCAGCTCAAACAACCTTGTCACCCCTAGGGGGCGCCCGTTTTTTTGCCTTTTGCCAGAAATTAACCCAAAACGAATGGCTTCACAATTGAGTAGTTATTTTGGGAGATATATGGTGAGTGATCTTGGGGGCAGATTCTTCCCCACCCTTGCACTATGATATTGCCAATGTTTGGTAACTGAATCAACTCAAAGTTTCTAATGCTAAGGTTCATAATCAGACTTTCGTTCGGTCTACAGTGATAAACTCCCTCGGGAGGTTTCCCAACCTTTAGAACAAAGACTTTATGTATCTTAAAGATAGTGAGGGAAGACTAATCACTGAGAAAAACTGTTGGAGGGGATTTTCATCCGCCTCCACATTTGATTATGATGAATACTAAGAGGGGGGGGTGAATTAGTATACCAAAAAATACTGTACTTAAACACTTTAATAGTCTAGCAGTAAACCGGTAAAACAGTTTAGCAAACAAACCGGTTAACACACATGCAAACCAAATAGAAAATAATGCATTCACCCATAGAAGCACAATCACCATAACACAAGAGATTTTGACGTGGAAACCCAAATGGGAAAAACCACGGTGAGATGAAATTCACAAGTAACTATCTACAAAATAGTAACCAGACCGGTTAAGGTCATACCGGTTAAGGTCATACAATGTTCTTTACCAGAACTGATCCTATTAGGAATCTCAATCTCTGATAGGAGATAAGTCTGATTAAAGACTACCTTGTGAGAGGATTTCAGATCCACAGATGTGAACCACCTTGTTAGAGGATTTACAAAGGCTTTTCTGGGCCTACCCGGTTAATGGTTTCTAACTTGTCAAAGATGTGAGTAATCAACAAGTGAATGATCTAGCAAATGACACATTCTGCTTGATTAGATCCATTGTAGCTCATAGCTAATATATTTCAGCATTACTTCAGTCTTCAGTAACTCCTTACTCTTTTACAACTCACAAACTTGATCTTCTCGGTTAAGATTGCACATTCAAAAGCTCATCAACCACCACAAACCCTATCAGCTACACACATATTCTAAAACCCTAGACATGATGTCCTTAAAAGGAATCTGATTTCATGTCGGTCCAGTAGGACTACATTGCAAGTTCCTAGGTTCATTGTATCTAGACACATTTGGTAACACGACATAAAATCACCGTCAAAGTGTCAGTGGATGGTAACTCATCACACAAATATACCAGTTGGTAACTCATCACAGAGTATTACCGGTTTGTCCAACTTTTCGGTTACCGGTTGGTGACTCAAAGTAATACTGGTTCAAACAGATTACCGGTTTACAAAAATTGAAGATTGGGAAAAAGATAACTACTGCTTCCGGCTCCTTTGCTCTGCTCCACTTGAGATCCTTAAATTGCTTGATCTCTCTATGCCACTTGGGTCTTTATACCGCTTGAGATTAGTAAACACTTTCTGCATAACAACAGTAGTCTAAAGACTACAACATGATACCGGTTTGGAACAATTACCGATTGAGTATAATTCATACATTCTCAAAGTGATCTCATAACAAGTGTGTGTCCATCGATGACAATCACAAAATAATCATCAAAATGCCAACAATCTCCCCCTTTGGCATTGATGGCAACACTTAGGAAAAATTTTGACATCTAAGTGTTTTACAACAAAATTATACCATAAGCAAAATTACCCCCCCTAAGCATATACACTATCCCTTTTGCATAAACATGAAAGTATGCAAATCATGCATCAAAATTTGAAATACAAAATACTAATTCCCCTTTGCCAACAATGACAAAGTATAGTTGAAAAAACCCTGTTCCATTAGCATGAAAAACTGATTTAAAAAGTTTATGACAATAAAGAGTGAAACTTGTCAAAAACTAATTTAAAATCCTGTATAAATGTCTTCATGGATAAAGACCATGATTCAAGCAATGAGGTAGCAAACTCATTCTTCATTTGCATCTGATAAACCTACTCCTCCATGGCATCCATGGTACTCATCTCTTGAGTAACCTTTAGGGCATCTATATTGAGGTAGCATTTCTGGAGAATTTGTAGTCTTGGCAGTAGGACCAATTGAAGTTCCTGCAAATTATGTGTCTGGTTGCTTATCTCTGCCTCTAGTCTTGCAAACTGAAGTTGAAACCAGTGAGCAGTTTGTCCATATGTGGAGAAGGAATCATATGGCATCTTGAAGGTGCTAATAAATGACTGCATATCAGATTGCAGTTTGTCCTTCTGAGTGAGCACATCATCACAGAATAAATGAGGTTGACAAATCTTGTTGAGTAGCAGATTGCCCTCATCCATTGCATCTTTGATGTCCTTTTGTGCCTTCTGAAGTTCTGACCGAAGCTCATTCAACTTCTTCACCAAGGCAATGTTCATAGCCTTTTCGTGCTCCTTTTTGGCATTTGTTTCTGCAACTTCTTCTAGGCTTTGGACATGGTCTTCCACAACTGTACATAGAAGCTTTAATTGGGCAAGTGAGGAATCGGTACTAGGGAGGTTTGTACCGAGTATCAAATTGGTGAGTGTTTCCACCGCAGTTTGGATAACATCTTCCTCCTTTTTCCTCCTTAGAGCATCCAATCGCTCTTGAGCAATCTTAATGCTCTGTAGTAGCTCTGATTCGTTTGCAGACTGGAGGTCAATAGGACTGGTAATGTCAGCCGCTTTGGCTTGACTATTGGTTGCCTTTGGAGTCTCCATCTGAGTGCTTTGTGTCGCTTCTTCTTTCTCTTTGGCTTTCTTCTTGTCTTCTTCTGCCTTCTTTTTCTCCTCTTCTTTCCGCTTCTCTTCATCTTCATCCTTTTTCTTCTCCTCTTCCTTTTTCTTCTCCTCTTCCTTTTTCGCTTCCTTCTTCTTCTTCTCATCCTCTTCTTTCTTATTCTCCTCTTCTTTTCTCTTTTCTTCCTCTTTCTTTTTCTTCTCATCCTCTTTCTTCTTTTCCTTTTCTGCCTGTTTTGTCTTTTCTTTCTCCTGTTTCTTCTTCTCTTCCTCTGCCTATTTTCTCTTGTCTTCTTCCTGTTTCTTCTTTTCTTCCTCTGCCTATTTTCTCTTGTCTTCCTCATGTTTCTTCTTTTCTTCCTCTGCCTGTTTTCTCTTGTCTTCCTCCTATTTTATGCACATCAGGAAAGTATTGTGCAAATACTTCCTCTCTTATTTCTTGTTCCTTTTCTATGGCAATGCGCCACTTATTGTCTAAAGAATTATACAAAGAATCAGGCACCTCAGATTTAATTTCTGATGGCCACCGGTCATTAATACATAAATAATTGATAACTTCCTGTTCAACTTCTTTCTTTTCATCATCATTAAAATCATCAAAGCACTCTTTTAAATCACCAAGTACTTTTCTTCTAATATTCTTAATTGTTCTTTGACAATGTGTCAAAGGTTTATAAGAGGAAATATCAATATTTACCGATGCAGATGATGTCAGTTCACTCTTTGTCTTTTTTCTCGCTTGCCTAGTCTTCTTAGGCTATTCTTCAGATACAGTGTCCTCTGAGTTTGGTGTATTGCTTTTTGTCTTTCGCTTCCTCTCAAAGACTTTGGCGGGTGCCGCTTCCAGTTTCTTTTTTGCTGGTGACCGCTTGGTCACTTTGGGACTTGTTGTGGTAACCGGTGTCGATGCTGAAGGCACTGCCTTTCCCTTCTTTACTGAGGATTCTTGAACTAGTGTAACCCTATCCAAATAGGTGTCGGTTCTCTTTTCCTTTGGATCAAGGGGCGAGGTGATTAGGGTAGAGGCATACCCATCTAACATGTCATTCATTACCTCATATCCCATTGGTTCCACTTCTTCCTGTCTAGGCTCAACCGCCTCCATTATGCACTCATCAACTTTGATGGTGAAGCAGATGTCTTCCTCATACTTTTTGACTATATCACCGGATATTCTTACCTTTTGGTTCATTTTGAATATGAACTCATCAAAATATTTGTTCAGCACTTCCGGATAGCCGGTTCCTACCGCTTGTAGGCTTTCCTTGATTTTCTTTGTCACCAGTTGGTCAGCAGACCACTGAATATCACCTACTCCTGGAAAATAGCCTTGGAAGTAGAAGAACAACCCAACCAATAGTTGTCCAAACTTAAATTTTAGGGCATTGCCCTGTTTGATCGACTTGAGGTTCAACAGGAGTTGTCTTTGCATACCGGTGCACAGATCAAATGATGCATCTTCCTTGATCATCCTATAGGCGACATTTACCGATGCAGTAGAGACAGAGTTGATTCTGCTGCATGGAACATCTGGTATCCTATCACCATACATGCATATTTGACAAGATCGTCTTTGATTGAATTGGCAGTCATTCCTCGTGAATCGCTCATAGAACCGATGAGCTTAGTCATTTCTGTCTTGCTAATCTTTCTTAGGGCTGACACTTCACCGATATTGCAGAAACCTGTGACAGCATGAATCACTTCTAGTGTGATATCATGCATCCCCTCTAAGTACATCTTATCACCGTGTACTCTGCTCAAAATAATTCGAATGTGATCATCCAAAAATTCTTCAAGAAAATAGGCTGCGTTGTGAAGTTTCTTCTTTTCCAGAATGCTGAATTTTTTTTTAATCTTCTTATCCTTTTCGCAGAACAGGTTCAACTGGGAATGGATCATCAGAGATCCTAGGTCTTCAATCTTGCAGTCAATGAAATCTGAAATGCCTTCTTCCACTATGACACCAACGGGTATTTGAGATAGGGCATTGTATTTTGCTTTCCGTTGAATGAAGTCTACAGAATCAACGGGTGCACTAGAGCTACTATGTGATGCTGAAGCCATGATAAACAGGGAATTTTGAAAAATACCTTCGTAGATCGAATTTTAGGGCTTCGCAATTTGAACTTTGCTCCACACTCCTTCGGTTGCTGAAATATCGCTTTGCGTTCTACACTTCTCCAATAGATGTTTGCTTCAGATTCTTCTTCAGGATTTTGATAAATTCTTTGAATCGTAATGTAAATCGTTTTTCTTCGCTTTGCACTTGAAAACTTCTTTGCTTGAAAAAAAATGATAGTGAGAAATGATTTGAAAATTCTTTTAAAACAAATTCTCCACCTACCATAATAAATGCTCCACTATTAGGGCGTAAACCCTTTATACTGTTTCCGGTCTTCTGCCAATCTGACAGGTATCTCATACTAGTTAAGGTCTTTTACCGGTGTCAACCGGGGGTTTGAGATATTTCATTGTTTGCTCCCCCTAAGCTTTTCCGATGCTTAGTTTGTCGGTTCAACGACTTCTGTGCACTGGGTGCAAAAATCGATTCTTCTTGAATCGCTTCTTCTGGCTTCTTCTTCCAGGTTTTCTTCATATCTGCTTGAACAATTTTAATATCAATTTTTCCTTCTGGAGTGAGGGGTATATCATTCGATATACTCTTTCTTGCTCTGCAGAATCTTGCTGTATGACTTGGTTTGTTGTAGTGATAGCAAATCATTCCAGGTGCTCTCCAAGGTCCATTATTCATGTTTCCATTCTTCCTTCGGCATGTTGCAGCAGTGTGACCATGACCATGACAAATCATACAGATTGCTCTCCATCTGGTTGTCGCTTGATAGCCACTGCTCCTTGACTGATGACTATAGGTATTAAACCGGTTTGGGTTCTGGTTCCCAGAGGGTTCAGGAAAAACTCCTTGATTCCTTTGAGGATACCTTCCAGTATTGTGCATGATAGACCCGCATTCAAATGCTCTATGCCCAAACTTGTTGCATGCATAACGATTACCATTGAATCTATTGGATCTAGGCTTATCGTTTAGAAAATAAGGAAAATTATTGTAAGCCTTACTTCTACATATATTAGCAGTGTGTCCTTCCTTGAGACAGTTAAAGCAATCAGGTTTGAACTTTTGCTTACCTTTATCCTTTGATGTCGGTTGTTTCTTTGATGCTCCACTTTTTGTTCCAGAGGTCTCTCCTTCCTCATATTCAAAGAAACCAAGTCCATTGGTATTCTTTACCAGTTTAGCTGATTCAAGCTTCTGCTCTAGCTTGACAGAGCTCTTATTGAATTTGGCAAGTATTTCCTTTGACTCAGTGAGTTCTTTGGAAATGGCAACATTGGATTCCTTCAAGGTTGCATTCTCAGAGATAGCCAAGTTCAGTTCACCTTGCACTTCTTCTTTTTCCATTTTGCTTTCATGAAGATGAGCGGTAAGTGCACTGATCTCTTGCTTCAGCTTGGAGATCTCATGATCTTTGTCTTTTACCAGATCTTCAGCTTTCCTCCAGTTCTCAAGCTCTTGACACATTCTAATAGTTAGGCCTTCAAGTTCCCTTCTTAGGTTGGCATTGGACTCATTCAATTTTTCAACTTCTTGAATTAGGGCTTCCATGTCCGCTTCATCAGAAGAACTGTTTTCAGTTAGCTCCATCAGTTTTTCAGCATGCTCTCTTCTTTTTGCCTAAGAGGCCTTATATGTGACCATAAGCTCATCATAGGCTTGCTCAGACTGAGTGAGCCGATGAGTAAGTTCCCTCACAATGTATTCCCCCATATCTCTTTCCAAGTGGTTAGACTTATAGAAAGGTTGGCTCTGATACCAATTGATGAATACTAAGAGGGGGGGTGAATTATGATAGTTTTGATACTTAATATAAGTACATATCCAATAGCCAACAAGATGAGAGGGGGGGGTTGAATCATACAAACTTAATCTTCCATAAAAACATCAGATTCAACCTTGATAACATATACTTCAGTAACATAACCAAAACTGTTAAACATGCAAACTCAAAAGCATATAAACATCATAAACCTCATAACACCAGATTTAACATGGAAACCCAAATAGGGAAAAACCACTGTGGGATTTTGGACCCACTAAGAAATATACTCTTCTAGAGTATGCTCGGTTAAAAGCAAATCCTGTTAAAGATTATAAACACATTGCTAGATGTGACCCGATTAAGGGATTTCCCTCAGATCTGTTAGGATCTTCACTTTGTTAGAAGTGACCTTGTTAAAGGATTTCAAACACTCAATCAGAATGTCACCTTGCTAGAGGGTTTTACAAATAAGACTGTTAAGTCCACTCGGTTAAGAGATTTTATGTCACTTTCACAAAATAATAGTAATAAAAATCTATCTGCAACTTCACATCTAAAATGCTAAAGCAGATTCTTATTTGCTCAATACAATCTAGACATAGAACTAATCTTGTCCATCTGTTGGGCTTCTATACTCTGTTATTCAAACAGGTCTTCAAGCTTCTGTGCTCAGTAATCACTATGTAGCATCCCTGTGCATACACTTGCCCGCATGCATTGTTTATCAACAGTTTCCTATTTATAAACAATTAGCTAACCGCTTAATCTCCTTGATCACATTTACCATGATCAATCATAACCATCAGATCTTCAATCTTGTCCAGGTTCAATGCATCTTTCGATCTGAAAAACGTTTTACCCTGCCTTGGAACTTGCATACATTTCTTGAAACTTGTGCTAGGGTATTGCGGTTCAATCTACGTTGTAGATCTTCATGCTGACTTTCCTTTGCCATAGATTCATTAACAAACTTCATGCACAACATACCAATCATTTAATCAGTTCCAGCTCATCAGCTTCCTTCATTAAATAACGCATATAAACATTTAATGCATTTTGTTATAGCTCAGTTACAACTCGGTAAATACTAAACTTCACTCGGTAGCCATTCCGCCTTCATTAATCGATAGCGATAACCTTAGGGTTTACCGACTAGGTTCCTTAGGGTTTACTGACTAGGTTCTTTGCTTGGTAACATAGTATAGTATTAACCTTACAATTTACAACATATGTATGATGTCAAAACAATCTAAACATCATGATCTCATCATTGTCTGACTCGGTAATGGTTGCCCATTGAATACCTTAATCATCCCCTTATTCTTCATAATCTTTCTGTGTCTTTTACCGACATCTTTATACTCTTCAAATCATACTTCTTAAGATATGGCAACATCATACTAAATTAGAAAATCAATTTTTTGACATCAATGACAAAATAATAATATCAAGACAGTAAACATCCTTAATCAGTTATATCCATAATTATCAACAACCTTCTCGATATCCTTATTGAAATGCCAACAATCTCCCATTGTCTATTATAATGCCAAATGCTAACAAATTAGTATACCAAAAAATACTCTATTTAAACACTTTAATAGTCTAGCAGTAAACCGGTAAAACAATTTAGCAAACAAACCGATTAACACACATGCAAACCAAATAGCAAATAATGCATTCACCCACAGAAGCACAATCACCATAACACAAGAGATTTTGACGTGGAAACCCAAATGGGAAAAACCACGGTGAGATGAAACTCACAAGTAACTATCTGCAGAATAGTAACCAGACCGGTTAAGGTCACACCGGTTAAGGTCATACAATATTCTTTACCAGAATAGATCCTGATAGGAATCTCAATCTCTGTTAGGAGATAAGTTCGATTAAAGACTACCTTGTGAGAGGATTTTAGATCCATAGATGTGAACCACCTTGTTAGAAGATTTACAAAGGTTTTTCTGGGCCTACCCGATTAAGGGTTTCTAACTTGTCAAAGATGTGAGTAATCAACAAGTGAATGATCTAGCAAATGGCACAGTCTGCTTGATTAGATCCATTGTAGCTCATAGCTAATGCATTTCAGCATTACTTCAGTCTTCAGTAACTCCTTACTCTGTTACAACTCACAAACTTGATCTTCTCAGTTAAGATCGCACATTCAAAAGCTCATCAACCACCACAAACCCTATCAGCTACACACATATTCTAAAACCCTAGACATGATGTCCTTAAAAGGAATCTGATTTCATGTCGGTCTAATAGGATTACATTGCAAGTTCCTAGGTTCATTGTATCTAGACACATTTGGTAACACGACACAAAATCACCGTCAAAGTGTCGGTGGATGGTAACTCATCACACAAATATACCAGTTGGTAGCTCATCACAAAGTATTACCAGTTTGTCCAACTTTTCGGTTACCGGTTGGTGACTCAGAGTAATACCGGTTCAAACAGATTACCAGTTTACAAAAATTGAAGACTGGGAAAAAGATAACTGCCACTTCTGGCTCCTTTGCTCCGCTTCGCTTGAGATCCTTAAACTGCTTGATCTCTCTATGCCGGTTGGGTCTTTATACCGCTTGAGATCGGTAAACACTTTCTGCATAACAACAGTAGTCTAAAGACTACAACATGATACCGGTTTGGAACAATTACCGGTTGAGCATAATTCATACATTCTCAAAGTGATCTCATAACAAGTGTGTGTCCATCAATGACAATCACAACATAATCATCAAAATGCCAACAGATTATAGTGGTTTGGAATACTTGGTGATGAAGTTGTTTCCCACTTAAGTCATTCCCCTCTCACCGACCTTAATGGCATCCTAAGGGCAACTCGAGAGGGTAGGCCTGTGAGGCCCTACCCCGACCTATCCTATCTCTTCAGTTATTTTCATATTAGAACTATTTTGGATGCTAGTTTTGACACACTATGGATATAGAACTTTATATGGTCCCACGATTTTTGGTAATATTGATATATATTTGATGCTCCATTTCTATGCCTTGTGGATTATAGAATATTATATGATTCTAGATTAGGGTAATATTGTGATGATGTATATTATTATCTGAATTTCAGGGTTTGTTATAATGTTAGAACTATGTTTGCATATCTTGTAGATGGATCAAATTTTGACGATTATGATGAATTGCTTTGATTTGTGACAAATCGTATTTTATAATGACAAGTCTTTGCAGAATGGATGTATTGTATTCTGATTATGTGTTTTATATTATATGAGGCTATTGGGAAGTACTAATGTTTAAATTGAGATGTGCAGGAGATTATCCATGTGACCATGGAAATATTATGGAGAATCGAGCCTAGGCCTATGTGCGTTAGTAAAACCAGGGGTTGTCTATTTGGAGAGACAACACCCCATATGTATTGTATTTTATTCGTAAATGTAAAATGTTGCATGAGTGTAAATTGTATTCATTGAATTGTTTAAATCGTTTAAGGGACAATTGCCACGTGTGTATTGTGATGTGGAATTATTTTGTAGTGTCACTTGACACCTATGTAGTATGTTGTGTTGGCAATTTGTCATGTCACCTTTTTGGAGAGTTTTATTTTTTGTTAATTGTTATATCTCCTATTTATCCTTGAAGGAACCAAGAAATCTAGTTTAGTGAGCCACAAGGAGGGTCAACTCAGAGTTGACCCGTAGGTTAACTTCAGATGGACTTTCTGAGGGTCAAATCAACTCCTAGAGTCAATTTTAGAGCATTTCTATTAGGCCTCATGGGGTACCTATGGGTGAAGGCCAAAATTGGCCATGTGTCCTTCCCTTAGGACTTGTTTAACCACCCAAAAAAGTGGTTTTCCCAAGATGGACGAATTCCATCTATAGGAGTGCCCTCCTTGGTAGGATAACCTTCTTGAAGGGAGTAATCCCTCTTCCCCATTCCTTTTCCCTTCTCTAGGTACCTAGGTTAGGGAGTGTGTAAGACCTAGGGAAGACCAACCCAATGGGGGATCCCTCACTCTATCCAAGAGGTTGGAAGGAGTGAGAGAGGCCTTCTTAGGCTAAGAATGGAAGCTTAGTGAGCTAATCACCCACTCTCCATCCTTGGAGATTTTTGGAGAAATTTTGGGAGGAAAATCAATTTTAGGATAGTAGATTTAGGGGTTAAGGAATTGCAGAAAAAGATTAGAGGATTGGGCAGCTCTTCATCAAGCTTTCCCTTAGATTTCCCTTGGCAAGTCAAGGTTGGTGTTATTTTTCTCCTCTTATGTAAATGTAAAAATGTTATAGAATGTTTGAATGGAAATTGCTATAACTCTTTATTTGTGTTGTATTTGTAAAATTTATGTGTTTCTTGTTTATTTCTGTTTTATTTAATGTTGTGTTTGGGGAGTGTTCAAGACCATCCTTTCCTTGGGAGGAAAGATTGGTCTTGGGGGTGGAAGGAGCTTGACAGCCCTTAGGGTGAGAGGCTCTCATTTTGAGAGTGATCTCAAGGGTCTGTCCATGAGACCCTTGCTGCTTTCTTTTGTGTTATTTCACTTGGGGGTCATAAGGGGGAGCAAATATGGCATGCTTGCCTTTTTGGGGGTCATAAGGGTGTAGGGATTAAGGATGAATTTTGGTTATGCTTTCATGGGTGCCATGAGTTGGCTGTAAGTTCTATCTAGCAGATTTCTCCCCTAGGGTACTTGGTCCACTTCCAGCCTAGTAAGGCATCACATTTTGTGATGGAGTTTCAGCTTGGGAAGGGATGTGACTGTTGTGTTGATCTCTTTTCCCCTTTGTTTGTTATAATGCTTGGTTGCAACCCCGTCTAGGTCTTGATTCTCCAAGCTCGGGGGTGGCTTCTGGTAAGCCTAGGCTGGGAGGTGAGCATCCCATGGTCACAATCCTAAAATTTTATATGCAGGTAGCTGGGAAAAGATCTAGGAGTTGTAGATTTTTATTCAGATACAGATTTCCTATTTAAATGCAGAAAAGCAAAAAGAAAATGTAATTTTATGAATTGTAGCAAAATAAATATATGTAAATGAAGAGTTTTAGGTTGTTTTCTTTTATTCTCTGTATAAAGATTAAGAATGAGAAGACTGGTTAGATTATTCACCCATTTTATATATGGGCTATTGTAATTTATTATTCTGTAAGCAATGTAATTTTTACTTAAATTTTGATGCCTATTATGTTGCTGTAGACTACATCTAAATCTTGTCTCAAAAAAAAAAAGTCTGTTATCTTGTTTATTTTCTACAATTTAAAGAAAAAGAAAGGAATGCATTAGGTTCCATTGCTCACTTGCATAGTTTAATTACTGCTCTTTTATTGTTGTGAGCTCTGTTTAGACATGGTTGAAAAGGATCTAGTATTTTTACATTGCTATAGAAAGCATGATGTATGACTGTTAAAAAAAAAGAGAAAGGGAAGAAAAATAAGATTTATTCATAATGTTGTTAAAAGACTAAGATCAGAATGTTTAGATGTTAGAATCTCAAAACAAAATAAGGGTTTCTAGCCCTATTGTCTTAACATTTATTTAAATATATCTGTAAATATATAAGTATATATATATATTGAAAAATATATACTTATATATATATATATATATATATATATATATATATATATATATATATATATATATATATATATATATATATATATATATATATATATATATATATAAACTTCTATATGTGTTTATCCCTGCAACAATAAGAAAAGGAAACATATTTTGTCTTTGTGTATTCCTGTTACAAAAAAAATATATATAAAAAATTGCATGCTGCTGTGTTAAAAATAATTCAAACAAACTTCCTAACCCTATCAGGTATATATATATATATACCCTTGCATCTGAATCATACTCAATGGATACCTTTTAAAAAAAAGGTATATGTATGTATTCTGGTCATAGCAGTGAATATATATATATATATATATATATATATATATATACACACACATGAAAAAATATATATATATATATATATATACACACACATGAAAATATATATATATATATATATATATATATATATATATATATATATACACACACACACACACACACATATATATATATATATAAATGTATACTTTTATATATATAAAAAAGAGCGAAATATTAGAAAACTACAAAAAAAATAAATAGGAAAATGGGGGTACCGAGCTGAGCCACTGTGTGTTAACACAGTGGACGGCTCATGGCCGAGCCACTGTGTTTACACACAGTGGGCAGCGCCGAAGGCACCGCACTGTGTGTAAACACAGTGGAGCGGACGCGACCGCCACTGTGCTACACATAGTGAGCGGCGCCCGCCACTGTGTGTATACACAGTGGGCGGCGATAAGCCCGTCTGCCACTGTGTGTGCACACAGTGGGCGGCGCTGCCCGCCACTGTGTGTACGCACAACGGCGTCCGGGGGAGCCCGCGCCAAACCCTCCGCTCGTCCCTCTTCGAACCCTCCGTCATGCCCTAATCCGCCGTACCTGCAATCTCACACACTCCAAAAACAAATTTAAAAAAAGGGGTTTAATAAACCCTAACCCATTTCGGGTTAGGGCATAAAATAATAAGAAAATAAAACAAAGTGGGAATATATAGAAATGCAACCCTAACCGAATTTCGGGTTAGGGTTAGCATTTTAGGAATAAGGGAATTCTTTATTTAAAAGAATTTTAAATTAGAGTTGGGAAATTTAAATGGGAGCTTTAAAATTTAGTTTTAATTAATAAATAGGGTTATTTTAATAATTGAATTATTATATGTTTTTTTTTTATTCCTAAGAGAATTTAAATTTTAATATAGTTAATTTAAAGGGGTTTAAAAGCGAAAAGTTAATATATTTGGCAAACTATACCCTAAATCAAATTAATTTATTTAATTAGTTAATAGATTATCCTCAATTTAATTGTGGACAGTAGGTTATATTGTAAATGGGGAAAAATTTAAAAAGGAGAAATTGTAAAATTAATTTCATGAACCTTAAGCCCTTGAGACTGATTTTGGCCGGATCGAAATTAAATCGTCAAAATTAAGGGTTTAGGGAAAATTAGAATTGGCTTTAGCTTATTGTCGGTTTTAGTGGGCAATTGACATTATAGTAATTCGAACCCTCATCGGTTGGATTTAAATAATAAATTTGCATGTGCATCAATTAATTAATAGCATTATCATTATATGATTGGGAATGATTTAATACATTAAGATAACCAATTAACCCTTGTTTTAATTAGCGACAACTTGATTTAGGAAATTGAGCTAGCTAACTAATCCGTGATACTATCTAATCTCCACCAAATAAAGTCGCTCGTTCGAGTTGGTTAATTAACCCAACCTTAGTAAACAAATTTATTTACATCCTAGATAAGACAAAACTCTAATAAAGTTATTATTATGTAGGATATATTGCGAGTTCATGTTGTCAAAAAAATAAAATTTGTTGTTCCGTTTTTGTGCCCAAAAGTTGGGCACGACAAGGCCTTCTAAAAGTGTTAATGCATGAAACTAAAAGAAAACATAAAAGAGACGGTTCTAGTTTTTTTATCACCTATTGAAGGTGAGAGCATATACCTGTCACCTCACAAACACAAAAGATAGGGATTCTTTTTAAACCTTCATTGCAAAATTGTCTAAGCTAGATGGAGATGTTGCTCCAAGAAGACATGACGTTCTTTTTATCTGAATATAGCAATATGTGAAGATAGCAAAATTTTTGAACTTAAAGAAATCCTGGTCAACCAAAGTAAATTCATCAAATGAATAACAGTGATTTTGAAATCTCGAAAGCTCTCTTGAAATGAAGTGAAGTTTCTTTTTAAACTCCTAAATGAAAAATGAGGTTCATTTTAATCAACACCAAAAGAAAATGATGTTCAGTTTTAACCCTTTGCAAAAATGGGAAATTTTGTTTTGTTCTTTTTAGAGCCCAAAGAAAGATGATCCTATCTTGCATAAAAGAAAAGATTTTGATTTTGTTATTCTTTAATCATGCAAGAAAGAAAGATGAAGTCTATTTTAGGCACCAAAAAGAAATGATGAAGTTCTTTTTAAGCATCCAACAGAAAGGTGAAATTCATTTTAAGCCTTTGCAATAAAAAAGTGAGTGCTTTTTACCAACTTATAAAAGAAAGTAAATAAAACTAATTAACTCCTCATTTTCATGCACTAAACAATGTTAGAACCTGCACATAGTTAGTCAAAAATTAAATCCTGATGGTGGGATTCACAAGCCTAATTTTTCTGACTCTGTTACAAATTTTTCTTCTTTGTCAAAGCTACGCGCTAAACTTTCGCACAAATGCACTAAAGTATGGTGCAAAAGCGCCAAAATAGAGCACTTATGCGCTATTCTGTTGCTTGGATGCGCTAAAACAATGCTCCTATGCATTTTGACAAATAGAGAAGAGTATGCTCTATAAAAGTAACAAGATGCGCTAAGTTATGGTCTCTATGCACTAAAGTTTGCCACAAATGCGCTAAAGAAAGTCCCGGATGCGCTAGTTTCCAATACTGGTGTAATTGTTGTCTTCTACTTGCACACAAAATGATGTTATTTTTGGGGACGTGCCCCACGATAGGCGCCAGAAATATATGCAGGAAAATATGGTGATCAAAACAAATAAATTAAGATCAGATGACCTACATACCAATGAGACTCTTGGTGCAAGTATATAAATTAATTTGAACTAGTTTAACTTCCCAAGGAGTGTCCCATTGTTCTTTATCTCATAGGATCCCTAAAGCCAATGTTTTTCTCTCAGATTATTGAGAAAATGACTTAAGAATGACAACTCCAAGAACGAGTGATATTGTGATCTATATGCGTGAATGCACTCTAAGATCTATATGATGTGTTGAAACTATGATGATTAAGCTAGTATGAAGATAGTGATATGATAAAGGTATTGCTAAATTATCCTAATCATCATATACTAGCATGTATATACTATTGATATGAAAATGAAATGCTTTTAAATGTTTATGATGATATTTTTGTTAGGAATAAGGTGTCTCAACCTTGGATAATTCCTATTCTTATTATTTGTTTTGTAAAATGTATTTCTTGCAAATAATGTAATTAAGTGTGAGTGTACATGTCTAGTTGGCATGTTGATGTGTCACTCCACTTGATGTGTCGGCATCTTGAATTGTGTGTAAGGAGATCATGGCTGAAACGGTTATGACGGATTCCTATGACACGTAAGAGCTATTTCTAGGAGATTTCAATGACGAGTGAAGACATGCAAGACATGTGGCAATTGATAAAGTTGAGTACTGTACACTCTTCCTCAATCGTGGGGTTCGGGGCATCGCCTCGAATTTTTTTTTAGGGTTCCTATTTTCTCGGAGAATGGTAAAACCCTAATACGGCTATCTTTGGAAGTTGCCCTAAAAAGGAAAGCGCATAAGCATTTTTTAGGGTTACAGACTGTGATACGAAAAGAGTGTATTGTTGGTATGATATCGTGCTACTGGATTTGTCTTTAAGTGTCGATTGTCTCCTGAAAGAACTTGCATTGCAAGTGTGTTGTAACCGTTGTGTTGAAGATAATACATTGTGCAGGTTTTGGAGTGCTGGGGTTTTTTACCGAAAGGTTTTCCCTAGGGTAAATCATTGTGTCATTCTCTATTTTCTATATGCATGGTATATGGCTGCAATATCTTTGTTAAAGTTGTTAAAGAATCTGAAATTGTAAGGATTTAAAAGAATTTGCACAATACTTTCCTCTAGAGATTAGTGTAGGAAGTTGTTTCCGCACCTGAGTTTCCTTACAATTTTAACAAAGAGAAGCTAAAATGCTTAGTAAATTAGACTATAATGTAGATGCATGAAACTTGGATATATGGATAATGAAGAATGAGAGCTCTATTTATAGGGAAAATATGGCAATGGATGGTTAAGATTAAATAATCTTAACAAAGGCTAGGATTGAAAGTTACTCAATCCATGTTTACAATTTTCACCAATGAAATGGTGACAATTGTCAACAAGAGGTTGCTTGAGAGGAGATGCAAGAAACATTAAATGCCTAAGAAGACATGAAGGTTACCTTAGGAGGTAAGGGTTAAGGTTAGGTTAGGGTTATCCATTGGATAAAGCTTTTACCCAAGTGGTAAACTCTCGTGCAAGGGTTAATAGGATACTATGGTCAAAGCCATAAGTGCTTGATGAGACCCTTGGGTCAAAATGATGGTTAAATTAGAGGAAAGTCTCTACCCAAAGATCAAAGGTGAGTTAACCATAAATGGTTGTGTAAGAGCCTTTAATGGTTTGGAATGCTTTAGAGGTTAACCATTTGAAGACATAAAGCCTTTAATGGTTATTGAGGACTTTGAAGGTTTTTGAGAAGTGACTTCCTTTTACTTATGAATGTGACAATGATTAGGAGATGAATTAGGCTAAATTGGAAGTGATTAGTGTTAGGGTTTCAAGCAGAACCGAAGCAAATATGAACTAACAATTATATGCAGATTTAAATACAAAAGATAAAGGAATAAAACAGGACACAGATAACACAAAGATTTAACGTGGTTCACCCAGAATGGGTTACATCCACCATACATAGCCATCCAATCTTTCTTATTATCCAGCAAAAACAATACATCAACCTTCCAATGCCTTAAGCATCCTAGCCGCTTATAACATGAGTTTTTTAGGGCAATAAACAAAGTCGACCTTTTCAGGGTTTTATTACAATGTCGGTTTTCATCAACAAAAAATGGCAAAAAAAAATTTCTGACCTCGATGAGAATACGTGCTGAGTGTACAGTACTTCGCTGATCAGTCACCACATATCAACAATCTCCCACTTGGAGACTGATTAGGCTCCACACCAAACAATATCCCACTTGGAGACTGATACTAGATGACACCACTGTACTTGCAACATCCGCTGGATAAAACACTGGGACTCGACTGGTATAAATTCCACAATTATCAATCAAGAAGACCAACAGAAACTGATGAAGAAAGCAGCTTCTCTTGTGGAACTGCCTTCATGAACATATCGACAGGATTCTCACTTGTGTGAATCTTCTCAAGTCGTAACTGACCCTCCTCCAAAATAGTCCGGATGAAGTGGTACCTAAGCTAAATGTGCTTTGTCCTTGAATGAAAAGCAGAGTTCTTTGCAAGATGAATGGCACTCTGGCTATCGGTATACAATGGGCGATCCTCTTGTGTCTGACCCAATTCCTCCAAAAAATATTGTAACCAAATCATCTCCTTGTTGGCTTCTGTAGCAGCAACATACTCAGCTTCAGTGGTTGAAAGTGCAACAACCTTTTGCAACCTAGAAATCCAACTGAGTGCAGTTCCTCCTATAGTAAAAACATACCCTGTAGTACTCCTCCGTGAATCAATATCACCTGCCAGATCAGAGTCAACAAATCTTCTCAGAGCAGCATTAGATCCTTTGAAACATAATGCCTTCGTAGTTGTTCCTTTCAAATATTGAAGAATCCATTTCACAGCATTCCAATGTTCCATACCCGGATTACTCATAAACCTGCTCACAACTCCCACTGCATGTGCAATATATGGCCTTGTGCATACCATTTCATACATCAGACTGCCAACAACTGATGAATATAGGATGTTAGACATTTTATTTACCTCTTCCTGTGCCTTTGGGCACATCTCCTTAGTCAATTTGAAATGACTAGCCAAAGGTGTACTAACTGCTTTTGCATCCTGCATGTTAAATCTTTTCAACACCTTCTTTATATACTCCCTTTGGGACAAATTCAAGGTTCTATTTTTCCTGTCCCGTGTAATCCTCATACCGAGAATTTGCTTAGCTGCACCCAAATCCTTCATAGCAAATGACCTAGCTAATTTCTGTTTAAGATCATTTATATGTTGCATGTTAGACCCAGCAACAAGCATGCCATCAACATAAAGCAACAAGATAATATAACTGCCATTATCCAATCTCTTAAAATATACACAATGATCAGAATGACATCTATGATAACCGTGTTCAGCCATGAAACTATCAAATTTTAAATACCATTGTCGGGGTGCTTGCTTTAGGCCATACAAACTTTTCTTCAACCTGCACACCAAGTTCTCCTTACCTTTGACCTCATATCCCTTTGGTTGCAACATGTAAATTTCCTCCAAATCTCCATGGAGAAAAGTTGTTTTGACATCTAATTGTTCAAGATGTAAATCATCTGCAGCCACAAGACTAAGTACAGTTCTAATTGAAGTCATTTTTACAATTGGAGAAAATATTTCATCATAATCTATACCCTTATTCTGTGCAAAACCTTTTACCACAAGTCTGGCCTTATATCTTTTCTGACCTCCTTCCTCCTCCTTCAGCCGATAAACCCATTTGTTAGGCAAGGTTATTTTTTCTGCAGGTGAAGGGACTAAGTCCCAAGTCTTATTTTTCATCAAGGAGTCCATCTCCTCTTTCATGCCTAGCTCCCATTGTTGTTTGGCATCCACCTGCATTGCTTCTTCATATTCTTCTGGTTCACCAAAATCAGTTAATAATATAGAATACAAAGAAGGAGAAAATCTTTCAGGGGGTCTACTTGACCTCGTAGAACATTTAACACTTGCAGGAGTTTGTGGGACATTTTGTTGTTGCTGAGCATCAGGTACCTGTGGCATTTCATTTTCAGGAATCTCATCCAACACCACATATTCTTGTTTGTCCTGTTCATGCTTCTTTTCCTGCATCTGTTCTTTATACATAACCTTCTCATTGAATATAACATCTCTACTTCTAGTTATTTTCTTATTTTCAAAATCCCATAACCGATAGCCATATTCATCTATCCCATATCCAATGAAGGTACATTTCTGAGATTTAGCATCAAGCTTGGTTCTGTTTTCTTTATCAACATGGACAAAAGCTTCACAACCAAAGGTTTTCAGAAAAGAATAATTTACCTTTTTACCAGTCCATGCCTCCTCTGGAATACCACCATTCAAAGGGGTTGAAGGTCCTCTATTTATCAAATAGACAACAATATGTACAACATCTGCCCAAAAATGTAAGGGCAATCCAACATGCAATCTCATGCTCCTCGCACGTTCCATGATAGTCCTATTCATTCTCTCTGACACACCATTTTCCTATGGAGTTCCTGGAACTATCTTCTTCTTTCGAATACCATTTAAGGAGCAGCAACCTTCAAATGCTTTGCTACAATACTCACCTCCATTATCCGATTTGAGACACTTCAACTTTTTTCTTGTCTCATTCTCAACCAAAGTTTTCCATTTCTTAAAAGTTTCAAAAACATCTGATTTTTGTTTTAGGAAATATACCCATGTTTTTCTAGTTGAATCATCAATAAAAATATTACATAATAACAAGAGCCACCAAGAGATGATACCTGAGCCAGTCCCCATACATCTGAATGCACAAGCTCTAACTTCTCACTCTTCTTCTCTTTCCCAACCTTGAGAAATCTGACTCTTTTATGTTTGCCATAAACACAGTTTTCACAGAACTCTAAATCAATCTTTTTTAGTCCTAGCAATAGATTTTTGGAGTGAAAGATTTTCATCCCTTTCTCACTCATGTGCCCAAGCCTATGGTGCCACATTATCGAATCTGTTCTTGCAACATCTATTGTTGTTGTCCCTACAATAACTTTATCTGTAGCAGCTAAGGTAGAGTAAGTGTTACAAGTACACAGATATAATGTGCCTACCTTCGCACCTTTAGCTACTACTAATGAACCTTTAGTGACCTTCCAGATACTGCCTGAGAAGGTAACTATGCAACCTTCACTACCTAGTTGCCCTGCAGAAATTAAATTTCTTCTTAAGTTAGGAACATGTCTTACCTCCTGCAGAAACCAGTCATTTCCATTCTGCAACTTGATCTTTATCTTTCCTTTTTCAACAATTTGACAGGGCTCATCATCACCCAAATATACCTGTCCAAAATCACCTTGAACATAATCTAGAAAATATTTTCTATGGGGTGTAGCATGAAATGAAGCCCCATAATCCATTACCCAGGAATCATTAACGTTATCCAAACATAAGATTAAAGCATCTTGTAAAGTATTACTTGCAATATTAGCTTCCTTACTGTCATTTTCATTTTTGTCTCTTTCTTTGTTTTTTCGAGACTAACAGTCTTTCTTTAGATGACCAGGCTTTCCGCAGTACCAACAATCTTTCTTTCCTCTGGATTGAGAGCGTCCTTTCTTTGACTTCCCTCGTGACTTCTCATTCCAAGGGCCTTTTCCTCTTTCCTTTGATGATGTTGGAGTCTCACTTGTGCTTTTCCTTCGCATTTCCTCGCTTAGGATAACACCAACAATATCATCAAATACCAAAGTATTTTTACCAGAGACAGAGTTACTTACAACCATAACCAAGCTATTCCAGCTTTCTGGCAAAGAACATAAAATCAAGAGAGCCCTAACCTCTTTTGTAAAGGTAATTTTTACCAAAGACAATTGATTGGTAATTGTATTAAATTCATTTAAGTGCTCCGCTACAGATCCTCCCTCACTCATTTTCAAATTAAACAAACGCTTCATAAGAAATACCTTATTCGAAGCCGAGGGTTTCTCATACAACTTAGCCAATGTCGCCATCAAATCTACAGTCGTTTTTGCTTCTATTATATTGAAAGCTACAGACGGTGCAAGGCACAATCAAATGGATCCCAGTGCCTTTCTATCTAAAATGTCCCACTCTTCATCTGACATTGTGGTCGCTTTCTTTGCCTTTCCTTCCAACGGCCGCCACAAATCCTTTTGATACAGGTAATCCTCCATCTACATTTTCCATAACTGATAATTCTGTTCGTTAAACTTTTCGACCTTGAATTTGGAATCCTCCATTGCTCCCACTCAAATCTGAAAGTCCTGCTAATTTACAGAAAACCTCGCTCTGATACCAATTGTTAGGGTTTCAAGTAGAACCGAAACAAATATGAACTAACAATTATATGCAGATTTAAATACAAAAGATAAAAGAATAAAATAGGACACAGATAACACAGAGATTTAACATGGTTCACCCATAATGGGTTACGTCCACCATACACAACTGTCCAATCTTTCTTATTATCCAGCAAAAACAGTACATCAACCTTCCAATGCCTTAAGCATCCCAACCGCTTATAACATGCTTTCTTAGAACATGCGTTTTGTTGGGTAATAAACAAAGTCGGCCTTTTTCAGGGTTTTATTACAATGTCGGTTTTCATCAACAAAAAATGACAAATTTTTTTTTCTGACCTCGACGAGAATACGTGTTGAGTGTATAGTACTTTGCTGATCAGTCACCGCATATCAACAATTAGAAGAATCTAGAAGGGGTTTAGGAGGCAAGTGGGAGATGTAGGAAAATGCAAGTGGATGAGGGAAAATAATTTTAATTAAAATAAAATGTTTTATTTCAACTAAAATAGATGCAACTTGCATAAATACAAGTGGGGGGATTTTTATAAATAAATTAGATTAAAAGGAAGAAAGATGAATTAATTAAATAAAGTGATTTATTTAATTAAAAGGCTAGAAAAGGTTTAGGGGAATTTAATTAAATAAATTGAGTAATTCATTTAACCAAATAGATGAAAATGAAGAAATTAATTAAATAAGATTTAATTAATAGGGGGATAGGGTTAAAATAAATATTAAATATTTATTTAAGAAAGTGGTCAGATTTACACGTCTACAAAATCATCGAAGGATAGGGATGCTATGTTGGATGAAAGAGTTTAGATGTTGGGATGAAATATCTTTTGCTTTGGTACTACTCACCTTCTTTTAATTCTTTCACTAAGTCTATCTATATTGTGCTAGTTTGGGTTAGATTTCCTTATTTTCCCCTTTAGATTTGGTTTAATTTTGAGGCAACTAGTAATTCTTTTTGTCCATTTCTATAGGTCAACACAACTACTTTGAACTATATCCACACCTCATTTTCTTGCATCCTTGTGGACATTGACTTATTAAAAGTGCATCTTAGGGAGGTTATCTTGTAGGTGGAAGACCTACCTTGGACTTCATTTATCAGTGACAAGGATATCCTCTTCTATTACATATGTTGCTTTGTGATTTTCCATTTTTTATTCATGATTCCTCATCATCTAAAGATCGTGAAATTCACTTGCCCACCAAAAAATCATGAATATTGAGAGTTTTAGCTTTGACTCAGTGGGTTGCCTCATTTTAGACCCCATTTAATGATATTGATTCCTATTGAGGTCCCTTTTGGATATGTCGAGGCTCCTTTAGGAACCTTGCTTCTTTCTTGGGTGCCTTATGTCATTTTTGTTTTGGTTGCTTCTCTAGATCATTCAATTCTCCTATCCTCCCCTCATATTTAGTGCAACACTTAATAGTTCCTATTGTTATTCCCTAATAATTAGAATCTTAAGCTAGGTGTTATCTCCTTGTGCAATACCTCAAGATGGACAATATTAAGTGAATTCTTCCCTCATTTATTTATAGTTTGATTACCTAGATAAATATATTTCTTCTGCTATTGATGAAAAGTGGAAAAAAAGGTTTTAGAAGTCCATCTCTTAGAAAACATGAGTTAGGGGTGTTTGGTTAGCTAGGATAAGGTCTAGCATTATTGATGTTGAGATCATTAGTGTTAGAAAATAAGAGGTGGACAACAATATAGGGAGCTTCAAATCTACTATAAAATAAATCTAAAAATATTTACCAAATGAATATTGAATCAACTATAACAATGATAGCATGAAAAGAAAACTTAGCACATACAACAAGGTGTTTAATGTGGAGAAACACTTTCAAAAAAAGCTCCACCAAAGAAGAGATGAATAGCTTGTATTATCAACACATAAGTTGTTGGAGTGAGTGAGGTTTTGGATCTAGTAAAGGTCTTGTACCTTTAGTTCTTGCTAGTTCATACTAGGACACTTATTCAGATGACCCAAGTTTGCTAAGGTTCTAGGTGTTGTCTCTGAAGGGTGTTAGTTGTTAAGACAAGACACATTATATCTTACCATTACGACCTTTATTTAATTTTGGTTACCTAGGTCATTTAATATTTGTTGAGGTAGTTGTCTCATTATATAGGATTAAGACACATGTCACAAACTTGTCTAATCCTACCTCTCACCTTGCCTTTATAAGCAAGGCCATTTCATTGTATGATTTATGTTTAACCAATATTCAATCAATCAATCTTGCATTGTTGAAACAAGCTATTCATGGCATTCTCTCTTGTGGAAGTTGTTTTAGTCTTATAAGGATTTTGGGGGTGTCGAGAAGTTACCAATCAACTTCTATATGGTATCAAAGCTCCAATGTTGTAGATTCATTTTTAGACCTAAGGGTTGTCACATGACTTGGAAGAATTTGTTGGGTGCATATTAGGGTTTCATATGGTTAAATTTAGGACTTCAAAGAAAGTAAGTTTTGCTTTTCATTTCATCAAAGTTTATTATTATTTGTTAGACCTGCAAGGTTTTGAGGTTTTTTATTCCCAAGGGTAGCTAAAATATTGGTGCACTTTAGTCCAATTCTGACTTTGCCCTTGTGGTCAAAATGCTTGAGAACCTAAGGATCAATTATCAAATTGTCAAAATTTGAGACTTTTGTCCAGGGGACACATAGGTTTTTTGTAGGTTATCAAAATTAGTATGAATTTGTACTTGATCGTACCATACTTTGAGACTATTGCCTAGGGAGCACATAGGTTTTTTGTAGGTTATCAAAATTATTATGAATTTGTCCTTGATCATAACATGCAGATCATATGACATCAACAAAAAAAAACCCCTTTGTTCAATCAGGAATGTTCTTGACATATTCTATAGAATTCAATCATATCCCTAACTATAATCATAAAGTATAGTAATACAATATAGTCAATAAAGATGACGATAATAGTATGGAATAGAAAAACTTGAACCCTAACCGAAATCAATATATTACTGCAATAAACCTATTTTAAAACTTAATTGTAATCCTAATCCTAAACCTGAGTCTAACATTATTTGTAATACTAATACTAAGCATAAATCCAACCTAAAAACTATATTAATTCTAACTCCGAAAATAATGAAAAAAAAGATGACTCATAATGATATCCCTTGACATATTATATATACATTATTGCTAAGATCTATATGCTAGGTAGTAATCGACATATTAATTGACATGAAATATTACGTGACATTTGTTTAATAACGTCACGTGGAGGAAACGAAAATGGTTGGCTTGTGATAGGTACCTACCCACCTAGACACACGATCAGCTCCGCCGGCGAAAGTCCACGGATTCCCATTCCAAATAAACCATTTATTTATTATTATTATTATTGCCAATTATCCAGATGTAAACTGTGGTCTAGAAGAAATGCAATTGGAGGAGGAAGGGGAAGGCAGGAGGAAGAGGCAATGTCTTAACAATCGTGCAATTAAAGTCAAACGGCAGTTTAATGGGATAAGCTCAACGCAGATTGCGTGTCCGCTTCAAACACACATTCAAACACCCACCCATCCAAGTTTAAACAAATCTGAACCAGGCATCTCTGGGTAATCATACTCATCAAACCTTGGGCTGCAGTGGATGAAAAGATACATTGATTGATGGAGAGAGTGTACTCTGTGGACGATATATTGGGCACCTTCTGGAAATTGGACACACAGGGGGAGAGCCCTAGAATTGCAATGCCTAGCCTGGAAGAGGAGGAGGGTGCTCGTCGGAGGCCCTTCAACCGGAGTGCTTCCGAATGGGCGTTTCAGCGCTTTTTGGCGGAGGCCCCGCCCTCGCCTTCTCCTTCTGCTAATCCAGAGGAGGACAAGAAGAAGCCTCCTGAGGGAGGCGCACCTCCAGTAGAGACGGAAAAAGCACCCGACCATAATCCTCAGGATTACGAAACTATTTTGAAGCAGAAGCTTGATCTCGCCTGCGCGGCCGTTGCTCTCACTCGGGTTAGCCATTTCTTCCATATATTTTTCTTTCTTAACATCGGATCACGCTCAAATTTGCCCATTTCTGATTTATGGGTCTGCTGTAAGGGGTGTTTGCCCCTGGATTATGCCTCTATACATTTTTATTGCAACAAAACGTCTTTGCCCATCTTCTTTTTTCTTCTTTCAATTAGTCAGCAGATCTTCCTTTTTAACAAAGAAATGGAACAGCTTTACGACGTTGCGGTGGTTCTGCTTGCATTTGACGAGCCTTCGATTCATGAGGATTCAACTGACCAAGTCTATCTTCATCAATCATATTTCACGAGTTGCCCATCTCTCATGTCACATAATTGGATTGTCTTAAAACTATGCAGTTAAATTTCAGTTAATTATCACGTTATTTGATAGACTGCAAAAGCACCACTTATATGAAAATGTAGTATGATTTGAAGGGATATCAGTATAATCCTCAATGTGGAACCTATGCTAATTTTTTCATAGTAAAGCCATCATGAGCCTGATCGAGTCTTGGCTCTGACTCTCTAACACTGATACTCAAAGTCAGCTCGGATTCGGTTCAGATTCAAAAAACTGAAAACTCATTAGATGTAGAAATATTTAGAAGAAACTTGTTTTCACCGTCCCATCAGAATTTAGCTTCAAAGTTATCAAAGCATAATCGAATTCATCTGCACACATGTTGGAAAGATCGAAATGTATCTTGATTATTCTGTAAATCCTGGCTTACATCCGAAATTCGTGTACAAGTTTGCCAATAATATTTAAAATCTGCTTTTATTGCTCCAACCCAGTTATCTGCTCATACATTGTTCTGCCAGACAAACAAGCAAAATAAAAGAGGAGTTTTTATTGAGTTGCGGAATTTCTTTTTGTTTGGACACCCTCTTGGCTTGTTCAGCCTAAGTTCTAGTAAGCTGGTCCTCAAGTAATTTTGGGATTTGGATATGCATATCATAGACATGGAAAGTCTTGCTACTATAAGTAAAACAAACACATTTATTTACAGGTTATAGCCCAGGAAGCTGTAACACAATCGCTACTGCTAAGCCATATCTTAACGGTATCTTTAATGAGTAACTGTAATTAGGCCATTTAAAAATAAAATGGGCCTTGTTTTGCAATCCGGGACTTCTATAACTTACTATATGCAGCAGGGTTCTCCTACAACAACATAACAGTCTACGATTTTTGATTGTGCAACACAGAGTTCTAGTGTACTCTGAATGTTCTTTGGAAGCCTGTGTAACCTGTTTGTTTTTTTAACTAGATGTCAGTCTTATTGGAAAAGTCTATGCAATAAAGTGGGTATGCTTGGTCTACCAATTGAATGATAGAAAGGTTTTCTATCTCCTACCTAAAAAAAATGGAATCCATTAAATGAACTGCTATTATTAATTTTAATTTTTATTGAGCACCATATAGACAAGCTGGAAAATCCTATTTGTTTTGAGACCGTAGAGTTGATTTCCACCTTTTCTGTTTAGAGATAGTGTTGTAGACAGTAATCCGTGAACTTGATAGCCGTAGGACTTAATATGTTTTGTGAATATATTCAAAAATAAGGTTGATTGAGCACCTAATTGAGTTCTAGGTTTTTGTTTACATTTCTTAGCACCTTTAGTTTCTTCCTTTCAGGAAACAGATAGACAAAAACTAGCATATTAAGCAGTAATAACTTTAATAGGTGTTGCCTTCCTAGAAATTTTGAATAAATAATTCATATTAATGGCTTAGCCCCCACGTCATATGGTAAAGCACCAAGCAGGAATTAGAATTGGGTAAGGATTGAAAATAATTTGTAACGTGGGAAGTTAATTCTTAAGAGGTCTTATTTGTTTGAAATGTTTCTAAGGTACTGGAGGGAAATTTTACTTGAATGCGTCGAATTGCTGGATGAAACAAAGAATGACTGCTAGTTGTCTTAAGTGTTGAATTGTTATCTCATTCTATGCCTTACTTATTTCTACAGGCTTCAGGAACCAATTTCCAAGATCCGACTCCCTTGACTGTAGTTTCCCAGCAGTCTCAAAATGTTGGAACGGAGCTAAAAGCAGTGGCTACAACATCAGCATCACAAACCTCTGGAACAGGTGTGCTTATAATTTGGTATGATTATCTTTAAACAGATTAATTTTGATGTCCTTTAAACTTAAAATATTCCATTCTTAAGATGCAGCAAAGGGATTAGGAAAAGAAAAGAATCTGTTGTGAAAGACTTTGGCATGGCGTTTGAATTATTTGTTTGAACCTACATTACCCGGGGATGCGTCCCCAGTATTTTTTTCAGACGTCCCTGTCCCAGGGACGTCCTGGGGACAGGGGACTCCTAGGGGACATCCCCATAAATTCTGCATATAGACAATGAATTCTATAAGCAATTTGACTTTGATTCTCAATTTAACACAAATTTGCCATAAGAACTCTGCTGGTTCTTATATGTTAAGGTTCTATAATGTATATGTGCATATTTTATCCATGTTTTCATATGAATATTTTAAATTTTCCTATATATTTTAATTTTCCCTATTTTTATATAGCCGTCCCCTTTGTCGTCCCCTAGCCGTCCCCAAAATTGACAAAATAAAACACCGTCCCGGAAACACGTATCCCCGTCCCCTGCCGTCTCTGTCCCAGAAACTTGGAGTAACATAGGTTTGAACCTCTGAAGAACAGGGCATCTTGATTTAATGTTGGTTCTTCCATTAAATAGTTAACCCTAATCCTCAAGGTATGTTGTATTTCTTAATCAGCCATAACCTTATTCATAAATATCCAACAAGGGATCCTAGTCTTGCTAAATCGTGAGGATCTGATTTATAATGCCACATTCCATATATAAAGAAAGACAGAAAGAAGTAAATTATAGTATTGTTGACCAATGACCAAAGTAGGTCAATGGGATTTGAAAGTAATTTCAGCTACACTAGAAAAGTACCAGGCTAAGAGGATTTTGTAGATTTATAAGTATTAGTTAAGCAAACCTAAGAAATATATCCTGTTTACATGCCATTTCATATGCATTTGTCTTTATATATTTATGCCATTGGTGAATTGTGATTCATGGTGTCTAATAGCAGATCCTACTTCTGGTTCACAAAATTTGTTAAGATCAAATGCATCATTTTTGGTAATATGCAGGATTGCAGCCTATTTACTGTGGGGCAGTGGGTTCAGCAGTTGCTGAGCCAATTGGCATACCGGCGTTGCCTCCCAAGCCACAAAAAATTGGAAGTGCTCAATTCAAGGCAACTACCAGCGGATCGTCGAGGGAGCAAACAGATGATGATGATCTCGAAGCAGAATTAGAAGCTAATCAATCAACCATGGATCCAAGTGACTTGAAAAGAATGCGAAGGTAATGCAGAAATTTTGATGTTACTCCTCTCCATGGATCGCCTAATTTATCCTCTACTGTAAAGAGAGTATGTTGATGGTTTTAGCCTTTTTCGGTTTCAATTACCATGTTATGTGTGTGGGATGTGTAATATCAATAATCAATATGCCATCCCTGTTTTATGAGGAATACTAAATATTATCTTTCAAAAATCATTTGTTGTAATTTTGTTCTTTTGAATTGTTCTTGATATTAGAGGTCAGTAGTATGAATTTCTATCCTGTTTTATGAGGAATATCATCTTTAGAAAAATATTTGTTGCATTTTTGTTCTTTGGAATCATTCTAGATATTAAAAGCCAGTTGTATGAAATTTCTTTCTTTCATACATATATGACATTATGTCTACCTGTTTTGGCAGCCTATATCTTTTAACTTTTTAACTGAGTATTTGTGAATGCTAACATGCAATATTTTTCAAGAATATTTGGAAAATTCCACATTGCATTCCCTTCTAGCCGTGTGTGTCTTATGACTGTAGATTGCATTCTGAGTTTAGGAAAAGCACTTTTTTAGTTTTATCCTTTTTCATGAAGTGTTAAGTTTATTATTTAAAAAGCCTTTGTGCCTGCCAGAGAAGAGGGAAGTTATTTGAAGTTTTTTTCTGTTGATATCCAAATGATTATGATTATTGAATAGACTTGTGGAATATTTGAACATTTTACAATTGAATTAAAAAAAATGGTTAGATAATTACAAGATGAGTTCAATGCATTTGTTAGAGTTCTGGAGGCTTTGTATGGAAATAGAGAGAAATGAGCTTAAGCTTACCTGGTAAAACCAAATTATCTAATTGCAGATAATGAGGAAAGGTCCAGCTAATTTTTTGAAGAAAAGATAAAGGAATGCATACATACAATGGAAGAAAATAGAGCAGAAATTAACTATTGCTGCCATACAGGTTCTCAACATCAGCTGTTTTTTGAAGGATTGAAAAAAAGAAATATGTGTATGATAAGGGATGTCACTATAAAGCAGATTTTGATTCCTTGATACTGCTTTCTATCTCTTTTACTAACATGGTCCCTTGCTGGGGGTTATTGCATTTCTTATTTGGTAAAAGTTGTCGCATGGATAATTCATTCACAGCTTACAAGAATTTTTAGAATCTTCTCCTAGAAACTAGAAGCTGCTATCGTTTAGGATGGGTAACTTAGCCATTGACAACAGGTCGGGGGGTGCAGCTGGGGGTGTGGAAAAGATATGCAACCACTAACCACAAGTTTGTTACATCTTTGAATGCTATGTCTTCAAACCTTTTTAATATCTTCCCTCCATATTTAACCTCCAAATTTTCCTCCATATATCATTGACCATAAACAGAAATAGGCAGTCACAAAATTGCTCCAAGTCAATTATGGAGGCATATTTGATATCTGTTTGATGTACCTCCCATCTGAACTTTGCTGCCAGAATAAGCTCAGTATTGATTGATTCTATCCTTACATGTGAATGCTTGAACTAGCAAGTGTGCTTTGTATCTCGCCACATTATTACTTGTTTCACTTGACATTGTTCTATCCAGTTGGATAGTTTACAAGCTTCCGAGTCATTTGATATATCAATAATTGTACTCTTCTTCTATAGCCTTTTCTTGATTGTCTTTCCCGTAGTCTTCTATGTAAGACAGAGGATCACATTTATCCATTGTCCTAGCAAAGAGTGTATAATTGGTCTGTTTCCTTTTGCTTTGATTCCTTCTGCTATTATTTTTGTCCCACTAACAGTTTTAGCTTCCTAAAGTGTTTTGAGAGCCTACCAAGGGAGGCTAGTCTCCACCTAAAGTCAAAAATGATTTTGGAGAATATCTTTTGTCAAATTTTACATCTTGTGAATTCTAAGCTGGATAGTTTATAAACTTCCAATGATAAATCAATGATGTGTACTCTTCCTCCATAGGCTTTTCTTGATTGTCTTTCCTTAATTCTTGTATGTAAGATGGAAGATCAAATCTATCCATTGTCCTATCATCTTACATCTCCTTGAACTCTCTTTCATCTTTATGATGGATCATGGAGTGTGATTTGAAACGTTGATTAAAAATCTTACATACAATCAAATCCAGAAACTACAAAATTACAAATAATGTTGACATGGATTGTGGAAATTTAATAGCATTAAGTGTATAACCTGTTTCTTTTTGCGTTGGTTCCTCTTGCTATGATTTTTGTCCCATTATCAGTTTGGCTTTCTAAATAATCTTGGAGAATATTTCTTGTCAAGTTCATCTCTTGTAGATTCTAAGTATCTTTTGAATGATTCACCAATGAAGGATCTTCATACCTCTTTCATTCACTGAGACAGTCATCTCCATGGTGATCACAAATGGAGCTTGGTCATTGATCCATATGCTTGAAACCATACAAAATCTGCAGGATTGAAGTATCATTTTGAGAGCAAGTGCATCTCTGTGCCTTCATGTAATATCATTTAATCGAATATCACATCTCCCTGAATATCAAGCTCATTTTTTATAGGATCTGTAAATTCTTGGCATTTGAATTGTCATAATATCTCACCATTATATGCTTATGACTCTTTGGATCAAGTTTATTTCTCATCTCATTCAGAAAAGAAGCCAATGCAACAGTCACAAAGACTTTGAAGTGTGTGACTACTTGTTTCATTCCACTCCATTTTTCAAATGGAGTGACATCTCAGATAAGTTTGGCAGATTTCCCATTCAAAATGTAATGGTGTGCGCAGCCCAAAATATATTCTTCAAACCTTTGGCTTGGACCATACGTAATGAAAGTTATGCCAATGTGCTGTTTTTCTTTTGGCTACGTTTTTTGCAGAGAATAGGACATTAAGTGTTGTCATAATGATATTGCACTTGGAACAATATGCCTTCATGGCCCAAGTGATGTGTTCTCCTCAATTAAATATCAAACATTTTACTGGGTGCCCAGATTGGTTTTCAACCATTCCTCCAATTCAATTAATTTCCCCAATGTAGAGGGTTTCTCTGTAGAAAATACACCCATATTCTTTTAGCAAAATCATCACTAATTAAAGCAGTTAGAATGCACCTGGCATCTGCAATAAGTTGATGATTCATTGGTACACAAATTTAAATGTGTAAGGTTCTCAATGTGTCTTTGCGTGTCGTACCTTGCCTCAAATTTTTCCTGGTGATGCTTGCTGAGAATGTTTCTTTCACAGAAACTCTTTGTAGGAGAGTAAGAAGGCCATTCCCCAACTTCAAAGGTCAAATCAATTGTACTCTCTAGAAGTTTGGGTGCCTTAATTGCAAATGCCAGGCTAATCTCATCATCTGTTCCAGTCACTAATGCAAGGTGCTCTTGATTCTTTGGAACATCTTTAATTGCAGTGAACACAACTTTGGAAGACTCGTCTAATGCTCCAGTAACAACTACTTAAAACTTGCTATCAATATCCTTCACAACCATAGTTGAAAAACTCGGACTCGCCACAGACTCGGCAAACCAAAAATTTGGACTCGGACTCGGACTCGTGAAAGACTCGTGAAAGACTCGACAAGGACTCGGCAAAAAAAAAAAACCGTAGTTTTACAAAAAAACATAAAGAAATTAATGCATTTAGAGAACATAAGAGCCATAATTGAAACATTACACATGTCACATACTCATAGTTTCAAACTTTCAACTCTAAAATGTATAATACCAAGATTTCTTCAATGCTAATTATGCTTTTATATGGAGCCTAATCAGACTCAGAGGTTAAATTTTCCCTACTTCCATCAGCGCAATTTCCCCCTATATTTTTCGACGGGGGTTTGGGGGCAGCGCCCCCAAGTTGGGTCAAGGGGCATCGCCGAAGGATCCTGAAATTTGACTAAGTCTGGAAAATTGAAGAATCCTCCAAAAACTAGATTTTGCATTATAACTCGTGGAGGTCCAAAACCACTCTCAAACATCCTGACAGTATATATGGAATATAACTTAAAGTATAAGAAAGAAGAAAGATTCTTTCTTATACTTAAATGTTATATTCCATACATGAATCTTGACAGAGAGACCAAATTTTTTCACATGTTAAACTCAATTTTAAAGCTTGCATGACTTTTTTTCTGGGTCGCGCGAGTCCATCTGAAAGACTCGCGAGTCCATGCAAAAGACTCGCGCGAGTCCTTGCAAAAGACTCGCGAGTCTTTCAGATGGACTCGCCAGGACTCGCGAGTCGACTCGTGGCTCCCATGGACTCGCGAGTCCGTGGCGAGTCCGTGGTGAGTCCATGAGTTTTAAAACTATGTTCACAACTAAATGGTCACATTAAATATAACTTCATTTCTTAGTGGTTTGGTACATTCATGATAGATTACAAGAAATTAGGAATTTCAGACACGTAATTAATTGCCAGGGCTGAGCTTCACCATTTCCTACCATTGTTAATGCTGATTAATCTGCAATAATACTCTTTCATAAGGTTTCTCAAGATATGTAAAAACTGTTCATCTGTAGTGTATTGTCCCTGAAATTGAAAGAAATTAATCAGCATCCCTTAGCCAACACCCCAAATACATTATCCGTAGAATCCTAAAGGAAACAAAAAAAGATTAATTTTTTTTTGCCAAATATGACGAACCGCTCAGCCACACTAGGAGACAAAAGACACTAGCATACAAGATACACAAGAAGACAAAATATGTTAGAAGACAAAAGAACAAAGGAAACGTATTAAGTGTCATGCGCCTACCAGTCTTAAGGAAGTCACAGCCTTATCACAAAACAAATCACAGCAGTTTAAAACCTGAAGGACATCGATACATTTAAAGAGTTTAATTAGACAGCGATCCATTTAAGGAGTATATTATTCTTGCAGCGATTCTTGAAGAAGTTGATTAAAGAATGGAATAATGAATATATAGGTAGTGTTTCCTAGAATAAAAGATATTTAATTAAAATTATAATTAAATTCCAAAGCCAACGTTTAAGAGGGAGAGCTGTGACTCTTCAAAGGGGCAGCACTTGAAAATGTGTGTATCCTTTCAAGACAAAAGGATATGATCCTTTCCATTATGAAGTATATAAAAGGAAGATCCCTTCATTTGGAAGAGGGGCAGAAGGAATTGAATCATATCAGATCAATTAAAAGCAGAAATAGCTGGTCGAATTAGATAAGAAATTTCTAGATACATATATATATATATACCCTGCACTTATCAAACAAGATCAGACCTTGAGAAATATAAATAACACGCTAAGTACAAATAATCCCTTATGTATCATAGATATGATCAGTAATGGGAAGTGCTGCTTGGACTCTTATATTATTGATTTACTCCCCTACAAGCAATCATGTAAGGATCAAGGAGGAACCTCAATAGGGAGGGCAGATACGGGTTCCCCTTCTAAGTACACCACCCCAAGTTGGATAAAATTGTCTTGGTTGGATGTTCCTGCCACTTGTGGGCCAAGGGGTTGAGTTGTCTTGGTTGGATGCTCCGTGCCCTTGGGCTTAGTTGTGTTGAACGTTCCGGGCACCCTACTATGGAGCCACGATTGGGAGAGCAGATGTAGGTTCCCCTTCTAAGTAGACCATCCCATGTGGGATGGATGAGAATTCTTGCCACTTGTGGGCCTATAGTTCAAGTTGTCTTGGTTGGATGCTTTGCGCCCTCAGGCTTAGTTGTGGCGAACAGTTCTGGGTGCTCAATCGTGGTTTCTCTCAATTCCCTACTATGGTTGATTCATGGAAATGCAACTATAGTGAGGTTATTTAACTTAAATATCTATTTGATTGTTGATGTGATTGATTATATATGTTATTGTTTTCCTAACCCTTATGGAAGTAATTTGTCTTTATGCATTACATTTCAAATGTTGACTAACATTATTGGAGGGTTTTAAACCAAAGTTTATTGGTAAGTTTGTATCCTAATGAACTATATCTCTTATTTTAATTGAACTTGTGATTTTAGGGTAAAAGATTGAAGTATATCCCAAAAGGGGACATTACACCTAGCCTTGTGATGACTACCTAGAATTCAAATACCACTTTGCTTAAGAATAATGGGCCCTAGAAGAACAGAGAAGAAGAGTCAAGTATCTTTTTGATTTTATAGTTTTGCTGTTCCGCTTTGTTAGATGCTTCTAGAACCAAATGCATAGGAAATTTGGTGTCTTATTGATCTCTTGATTGGATCCATCTTCAGGGATAGAGAGATTGAAGCTAATATTTACCTTTAGAGACAAGGCCAACATTTTGTATGACTAGAGTGACGCCTACTCTAACGAGTACTGTTCTTGGAGGGGTGTTACGTGTGATAATGTAAGCCTTGATTTGGAATTTGATACTCATTCTATATACCCAATGAGAAGTGATTGAGGTCAAATAATTGAAAATTCATAAAAATGTTAATTTATTTTTCATTGTTAGCATTTAATAGTTTAAATATTTCATTTAAAATATATAATGATTAATTTATGTAATTTATTTTTAAATAAATCAATAGCAATATTTTTTTTATGAATATTAATATAAGGTATAATTGTATTCACATTAATATTAATATATAATATCTATACGTTTTTTGTTAATTTATTTTTATATTTCTTATATATATATGCATATGCAATTGCATTTTTTATTCATATTTATATTCATGGATATTAAATACATTTTCTCTTTTATTATATTTATTAGAAAAAACTTTATAGATGTAATTTTATATGTTTTTATATGAACAAAATCAAAATGAATCCAGTTTCTTTTTTTCTTTTACCGAACTCACAAACTCAACCTAGAACAATATCAAGACCAGTAATTTAATGTGTATATATATGAATTTTTTTATATGAACTTACCTAACCCCCCCTTTTTTTGCGGTACGGATGTATTGTTGCCATGTACACATGCCCATCCCCAACTTTGATTCGGTAATTTAGCTATTGGCTGTGAGTAGGGGATGGAGGAAGTGGCAATCAAAGGTGACTCCCCGATAACAGTAAATGTTATGGATGCAAGTAATATTTCTTCTTGACATTTGAAGGAGATAGCTGAAGAAGCGAAAAAAATGAGGGCAAAGTTGGATGAAGTCTCCTTTGTCTATATTAGGAGTGAAGGGAGGAAAGTAATGGAAGGCCCCTTTGTCCATGCAATGTGTTGAGCTTAGACTCAAGGAAGGTGCCCAAGAGCAGACTTGAGAATTAGATTATCTTGACACTATCCCAGTTTTTCTAGGAGTGGGGGAAAGGGAGATGTGGGGACTTGTTGTGAACTTTTCACACATCACCCCATTGCTAACGGGGACCCCCTCTTTTTTTGCTTTCCGCATTGTTTAGGTTAGGGTTTTGGCAGCTTAGTGGGCAATTTTGTGTTTCCCGTGCCCGTGTCTTGGAGTTTTGATCATGCCTAGTGTCATTTAGGGTTTTTGAAGTTATAGAATCAAGCACATGAAAATTGAGATTTTTAATGATCCTAGTTTGGTTTAAGTGTTGACCCTTTGAAGCGTTAACGTGTTTTTAAATGTCCTCGTCGGTGATTTTAAGTGCTAAGGTGTTTTTAGACCTTTTGGAGTTGTTTTCTCGCTCCTAGGGAGTTATTCAAGTTGATTTCACACTTTATCCCGATAGGTTTCCTTATGTTACGCTCCAATTTTTGATGAATTTGCTTAAGTCCAGTTGAGTTTTATTGAGTTTCGAAGTTTCCTAGTGATTTTGAGTGGAAAAATCATCATTTTCCGGATGAAAATCCATATTCTAAGGGTTGAAATGCCAAAATTCCATATTAGAAGTGCTTTTCCCCTCATATTCCTGACTACCCATGGTTTTCCCCACTCAAAATCCAAACTGGACATGGATTTCCCTTGAAATCCATACTTGCCTCATTTTTCTACCACTGTGAATCCATACTGGGGTCGTTTTTCCCTCGGAAACATTAAATTTTGACTAAGTGTCAGGATTTATCCTGACTACCCACATTTTTCCACCAAGGAGTATGGATAGGATTGAGGATGACATTTGTCTTGATTCCACACCTGGGTCGATTCTCCACCAAGTCTTTTGTGACAAGTTTTGATGATTTTTGTGCAGACTCTCAGTCTAGGCTCAAGAAGATTTTCCAGTGAGAGCATTTTTAATGATTTTGAGTTCGGATTTTCATCCAGATTGAGGTCGATTTTCCACCAAAGGGTAGTTTGAGTGAATGAAGTGAATTTTAAGTCCGGATTTTCATCCATACCTAGGTCGATTTTCCCCTAACCCCATTTTGTGTGCATTTTGATGAATTTTGTTTGGGAAATTTTGTCCATACTTTGATCGATTTTCCCTTATAGGGAATATTTTGACGTTTTAAATGATTTTGATGGGATTTTTAAATCCCTACTTGGATCGATTTTCCTAAATGGCTCAGATTTTGATTTAAACTGCAATATTTTAATAAAGTGAGCCTTGTTTTAATTGTTTTTTAATAAACACAGCGATTATTTAAATAAATTTAAAAAAAAATTAAATGATTTGCAATAAGTTAATATTTTCAACCTTCTAGAAGCAAATCGGTTTCACCAAGCAAGTATAAGAACAAGTGTTTTATCCCACATTGCTTGTGTGGTGAAAGTTGATGGTGAAAGCAAGTTTAAAGAGAGAAGTCCAACATTATTTTATTATTAAGTTTGCCAGATGTCTCCATGCAAGGGCGATTTTCTCTCTTATTGGCGATTTTTGATGAAGTGTTTTGGTGAAGAGGTTGATTGTAGACTTATCTTTTCCTCCATTGCTGCCATTGAAGTTCCTTGACTCCATTGTTTTCAGATTTTCGATTTTTGGGGAGATAGTGATTTTTCCTAGGTTGGTGACTTTGATTATTTTAGAGGATTCTTTCCTCCAAGTTGGCAATTTTTCCACAAATCCGCAATTCAACCTGCTGTTATCAGACTGATTTGGAGACCCCTCATGCCATGATTTTGATCAAAGTCCGCCATTTTTGGAGAAATTCACGATTTTGATGCAAGGGCGATTTGTTGTTTTGATGCTTCAACTCCAAACTTTGATGTTTTTCCTCAATATTGCCTTGATCACTTGCTGTTCTCAGACCATTGTTGACAGATTTGCATATACATTGAAGACATTTTTCAGATTTGAAGGTGGCACCATAGTTGGGAAAATTCGATATTTATTTGACAAGTGTTTTGGGGCATATTTTCGTCGATTCCATGCATGCTTGATACTCCCATTGCTCCCTACTTGCTGCCATTACCTCAGATCTGAATTTTGGTGCCATTGTTGCAGCAGGGATGACCTCCATTGTTGGCTGTCCATCTATTTTCAGACTTAAACTTTCATTGCTAGCCAACTCTAAACTTAACGATTTACCTTTGGGAGAATTTTCAAGTCATTTTCAGTCAATCACTTGACCATTTGAGGGCTGTTATAGGTCTGCAACTTCGCCGTGGCTGCTTGTCCTCAGAAAATTTAACTCTTACCAGCCATACCATTTTTCTCGGATTGGATTTTCTTTCATTGTCTAAGTTGTTTTCCATCAAATTTATGCACGTTTGGGTGATTGCAACTTGTTTTGAAAGGTTAATTTGTATAGTTGCACGTTATTTTCAGACTTTGTTGACCTCCATTGTTGATTGCAGAAGGTGTCCTCAGACTTTTTTTTTGTGTGAAAACACAATCTTTCACGCCTTTCCTTAGTCACTCTTGATCTGGTATACTCCTTTGCACTTTAGTTTGCACAAAATTTCTGAGTATAAGGAGGTGTTGGTTTCATACCCTAACCCTGTCACATGTCGTATTTAAGTTGTTGAAATCTACCTTGAGTGTGGATTATTTTCCTGATTTCCATACCCTAATTAGTCTAAGTAATTAAGAAGTCAGGAATTTTATTGAGAATATTGTATTTTTTTTCCTAAGTTCTAACTTCAAGCGTTGTACAGGTGCGATGTTGAAGTTCGGACTTAAGGAAAGGAGAAAACAACAAAAGATACTGGAGACTGGATTCTATCCAAGATCCAAGATGTCATCCAGATGGAAGGAGATAATGGATACGAACATGCATTTCCTGAACCTGAACCTGATGCGATAGCGGATGTTCGGAGTTGGAAGCCAGATTCCTTCCCCAGTGTATGTAAACATTATGAAGAGTGGTATTTTTCAAGTCGCTGGATTTCCACAGTCCATATAGTGCAGTGAGCTTATCTTGGAGTGTGTACATGATCCTCGCTCGCGAATGATCAAGACTCCCAAGGGCGTTGCCATTGCCTACCTTGCCGAGGATGTGATTGCTGAAGTGTTTGGAATTCCACGTGGAGCAGACATGAAGGATGTAACTAAAGATGAATATGAAGATCGATACACGAAGAAGATGGAGGCATGTAAGACCATGGTGAATAAGGAGTGGATGATCGAGCCTAGGCCTCATCATTCCAAGGCTCCCAAGACACTCATGTGCACAAACTTAAAAGAGGAATATAGTGACTTAGTATTCCTGCTTAACCGAGTGATGGGGATGTCGCAGGGTGCAATATATGATGGATGGATGTTCTATTTCATCCAGGATTGTCTTAGAGGGACGTTGATAAATTGGTCTAGAGTCTTAAGTGACAATCTGGACTTTCAGTCGAGGAATGTAGAGTGGTCCAAGTCATTCGCCATGACTTCCTATTTGGTGTACCTGCTTGCACGGTTTGTTACATACAAAGGTTTGATATGCAAAGGTGCAGTTGGGAATGGACAAGGACAATTAAGGAGTTATGAGTGCTATCCCTAGCTAAACATATAGAATTGAAGATTATAAGAGATTGAATGATGTATTCACAATGTACATCACGTGGATGCTTCAAGGCGAAATCCACAGGAGGTTGTCCAAGGAGGCAACAAAGCTGATAGAGAAATATGGATCGTGGTATATATAGTTTCCCACTTTCACATACCTTAGGATTCATGGGTTTCAATCCGAACCCTACAGACTTCTTTGGTATCCTTCCGACATAATGATTTTGTTGGAAGTGGTGAGACAGCTTCTAGAGTTCGATTCCATTAAGAAAGAGAAGCACAAGACATGCATGACATTCCCTATTTCAGTTGGGAAGACATTGGAGGTTTGCCAGTGTGCCTTAGCCGCTAGCACTGAGAGTGAGGAGCTTGCATTCTATCGATTTGCAACCTTCAAGAAAAGAGAAAGATTTGATCCAGATAAGAAAGTTGGAAGGATCAGGGGAGAGAAGTTCATCCACAAGGTAGACATAGAAGATTATTGGGCCAACCTGATGGACAAGCAGGCAGTGAAGAGACGAATGTGGTCCAGGATGTCAGTGGATTTCGTGAGGAAGTGTGGACTTTTCCTCATTCCTGATCAGGTGTTAAGTGACAAGAATCATACGCATCCACAGTATGAAAATGAAATGAAGAAGGCGATCTTATTACCTAATTGGTTAGAATCAAAAGAGATAGATTTGAAGATATTGATGAGAGAGGTCTTGAGTTTCTCTCGTGCATGGGTGGATATTCGGATGAATAAGTTAGTTGATATGGGTGTTTCCTTCACTTATGAAAAGATGAAGCCGGAAGAATCCACTTCCGAGGATGATCAAAGGACTACCAGTGATGTTAGGATTCATGTAGATGAAAAGAGTCAAGCTCCCAAGAGAAAAAAAAACACGCCAAGAGGAGTCAAGGCTAGAGGGAAGAAGATTGAGGAGGTCAAGAAGAAGAAGCAAAAGACCATCATTCCTTCACCTATCATTTCTTCACCCCCTCTCAGTGTTTCATCAATTAAGGAAGTTGAAATGACATAACAGAATAAGGAGACCCAACAATGTTCCAACACAGTGATACTACCAGAGAATATTCATGATTTACATGCCACAACGACATCTGCTCCACCAAATGAGAATGATGATCAACTGGGATCCCCTACCGTCCTTTTGGAGGTTAGTTTGGGAAATGAGGTATATGATTTGACTAGGAGTAATCCTGATGATGATGTTATCTCGGCATTGAAAGGGCTTGATCGAGAGATGTGTCTAGATGATGGTGTGGAGATATCTGCTATTCCTGATTGGTTGATGAAGAGTATGGAAAAGAGTAAGAAGATGATAGAGGTACAACCTATTGATAACATTGATGACTACTTAGCTAGGAGCAATAAGGAGAAAGAACCCAAGAGAGCTGAGATCTTGTCACACATAGCTAGAGATGAGATAGGAATGCGGATTGCGCAGGTGGCTGTTCCTATTGGAGGTGTGATGGCGGACATTGCTACTCCTATGGATTTCCAGATTACTTTAGTTGCCCTTGGCCGTACTACAAGAGAGCAAGAATTTCAGGAGGTTGGTGATAACCTTAGGGCGATCAGTGCAAGGTTGTATAGAGAGATTGAAGAGAAGGAGAAGTACAAAGAAGAGAATATCAGACTTAGAGAGTATATTGCGGGGATAAGGCGTGAGAATCCCACCCTTATTTCCCCTATTGTGGTTGATCATGAACTACATTCACACTATGAGGCAGTGAGAGATACACTCTCGAAGGTGGAGAAGTGAATAGAAAGTTTAAGAGAACAGGCGGATGATTTCCTTACTCAGTTTGTCCAGGCATATGATAGGACAACAAGGCTCATGTATAGGATCCAGTATTTGGAGGGAGTTTGGGAAGAATTCTGGCCTATCCAGGAGAGGACTATTCCACGCCTTAGAGCTTTGAAGAAGATTCCCAAGTCCACGTTGATCGGCGAGAATATTGTTCACAATGGAGACAGATACGATTTCCATGGCTGGTATTGTTCATTGACCATGAAGAAATCAACTTATGAGAAAGCCCAGCTGAGTTGTATAGAGATGGAAGGATCGATTTAGGATATTCAGTTGAAGATCCTTGCCTCAATTGAGGAATTATTGGGTGTTGATGTTAGTGATGTTAGTGGTTTACACTTAGCCGAATTAAGAGACAAGATGAAACTTATGTATTTTTGTCAGTTGGACTCTTTGAAGAAGAGTCAAATGGATGATTTGGTCTCTTTGTTGATTCATGCTCATAGTTCGCAGAAGCTCATGCCAGATTGGGAGAACACTTTGGACGCTTGCTCGGATACATTGGACGTGATTGATTTGCAGTAGGATACCTTACCTAGCATTTCCATGGAGGAGTTAGATTCTGTATTGGCTAGATTCTTGGAGTATGCTAGGAGAGAGAGACTCAGGGAGGGATCTTCTAGAAGATTCCCTATTTGATGATTAGGTATCTTTCTATTGGGCCATATGTTGGTGGCACCATTTTTGATGTAAAACCTAATTAGGGCATTTCTAGGGTTTTGTTGGCATGATCTTGGCCCTTGATTTAGTTTTAATCTTGGCCATCCATTTTGTATGGGACTCTACATATACCTCATTGTCTCTCATTTGTAAGAGAGTTTTTGTAGAATTGTTGGTATATGCTTGTTGATTTGTCTTTTGTACACGACCAAACACAGAATAAAATACCAAGGTATCTTATCCTCTCTTGAACAAAGTTTCCCCGACTGCTGAAGATCTTGCCGAAGGATCAATCAGAGCAACTCCAAGGTTCTGATATGTAGGGTCTCTACGTGTGGATAAGCTCTTGCGGTATGATGTGAGTTTGCTGGAATCACAAGGGGACTTACATTTGATGACCTGAGCGTTTTATTTACTTTGGATATCACTGGAACGTGGGTCTTTAGTAGTCGTTGATTTTTGAAAAAGGGAAAAGGATAAGGGTTGGAGAAGGATCTAATTCTAACATTAAGAATGTAGGAGCAATGGATGACCTTTGATGAAACTTTAACTAAGTCTTGCTTTGACATGCTAGGATCATCTCCACAAGCTTAGTGCGATCTTCTAAGGAAAACTTTATAATGTTCAGATCATTGCTACAAGCATAGACACCGTTAGGTTGATGCATATCAATGAAGAAGCAATAATTGAAGTTAAGCTTAAGCTGAATGATTCCAGTTGACTACGCAAGGCAAGTTTGCAATCAACAAACCGCTAGTAGTATGGATATACAAATTTCACCATTGATCATACAAATTTCTTCCATTCATGTAATAACATGAAATTAAATTTGAGAAGTATAGAGACCATGCAAATTGTAGAATCGACACATAGAGTTCACCATTCCTTGAATGAAGTTTACATGTCTTTTGCAACAATCTCTTGGCAACAATCTTTGCCTTCTCTTTCTACTCTACTCTAAAATGCTATCTACTATTGAGCTACTAATTATTGACTCTCTCTTTTGCTAACTCCTAACTATTCTCTGACTATTAACCTTTACAAACGAAGAGCCATGGCTTTATATAGAGAGCCTTTTACAAATTGATGGCTTTGATTGACTTAGAATCAATGGCTAGGATTAAAGGATAGAAACCCTAATTAGGGTTTGTTATAACAAACTTCCTTAGCCAATGAGAAAATTACATTCAATGAGTGTGGACCAATAGGAAGTAGGGGTAGGTACACCGTACATCGAAGTTTGTGTCATCCCTGATAAATTAGGTACATTGAATCTGGACATGCTGAGGTGGACCAATCTGACTGGAGGAAAAGTGACTGGGATGCCACCTTGTCTGACATTTGTATCTTGGTTGATCCTCCTCTGTCCTTGATGCGAAGAATGATGTACCTCCTTGACTTCCATGTGCTTGATGAGGCTTCCTCACTGTCAAGTATTCTTTCTCTGGTAGCATGACTCGCCTTGAAGTGTTGGTAAAGTCATTCTTCTCTGTCATCTTGTGGGTCTTTTGTGTGGTAGAATGGAGATCTTGAGGCTAGCTTGCAACTCCTCGAACACTTGAAGTCTTCCAACGCTTCAAAACACCTTGAGTCCTCCTTTATGCATTTGGAACGTCCTTGATGATGATGGGATTGGAATAGGTCGTCCTTGTCCTGGCCTGATCCTCTTCCATTTGCAAAACAAACCGAAAGATCATTAAGTCCACATGATAAATTTATCCAACATAGCATTCCTTACCTCAAATTATCAACAAGAAGGCATCAAAATGGAATTCGCTTAGGATCCTCTCCAGGGATAGGCCCTATAGGAAATTTCGCTCTGGACCCTTTGGAAGGGTCAGGAGCGAAATTTGAGCTTTAGCTCAATTAGACCTCCTTTTCATCATTACCTTACCAAGGTCAAGTCATTCACCTCCAAAATTGTCTAGGAATAGGTTTTGCTCAAAGACCTAGGCAAAATATTACCTCCTAGGAATTTCGCTCTGGACCCTTTGGAAGGGTCAGGAGCAAAATTTGCATTTTCGCTCAAATTTCATCATATCCTTGCCTTGGACTTCTCTTGACCTTTGAATCGCTTTCTCCTAAAGACATCATTGATTTGACCCCCAAAAAGACCAAAAAAGAGGATTTCGCTTTGGACCTTGGCCAAGGACAGGACCTATAAGGAATTTCGCTCTGGACCCCTTGGAAGGGTCAGGAGCGAAATTTGCATTTTAGGACAAAATCTTCACATTTTGTGACCACAACTTGCTCAAATACATGTCTAAGGATGTTTCTAATCTCAATCAATACCAGGCTTGATGCAAAATTGGAGCAAAAAAGAGGTTTTAACGATTTCGCTCTGGACCCTTTGGAAGGGTTAGGAGCGAAATTTTTCCTTAGGCTCAAATTCTATCATTTCTCTACTCCAAAACGCCTCCCAAGGCAAGCATACACTAGTCTTCTCTCCACCAAGGCCTAGGAATCCATGTCTTGATCTCAATCATGAGCAAATTAGGTGATTTTGGGAATTTCGCTCTTTGGAAGGGTCAGGAGCGAAATTCATGTCTTGAGCTCATTTCTTCATTTTTTCAACTCCAATCCACCTCAAAAGGAAAGGACACATCACTTCACTTCCATCCATGCCATAAGAACCAAGGTCTTGACCTCATCTAAGGGGGAAATAGGTGTTTTCAAGAATTTCGCTCTAGACCCTTTGGAAGGGTCAGGAGCGAAATTCATGATTTAGGACAAAATCCTTCATCTCCTCCACTTCTAATCACTTCCTAAGGCAAAACATGTCAATCCACTTTCAAATATGCCCAAGGAACTAAGATGTTGGCCAAAACAAGGAAGAGAATGAGGTTTATGGAGAATTTCGCTCTGGATCCTTTGGAAGGGTCAGGAGCGAAATTCTCAATCTTGGACAAAATCCTCACTTTTCAATGCTTTCATTCACTTCCTAAAGCAACAACATGTCCATTTACCCCCACTATGTCCAAGGAACAAGGCTTTTAGTCTAAACAAGGAAGAAAATAGTGTTTATGAGGAATTTTGCTTTGGACCCTTTGGAAGGGTCAGGAGCGAAATTTCCATTCTAGGTTGATTTCACACTTCTTCCACTCAATTTACCTTCAAATTTGATCAAACTCACCTCTCCTCACCGCAATCAAGTCCATTTGCCATCCACTTAGCTCAAAACAAGGTCCTATCAATGTCTTAGGCAAAAAAAGGGGTCAAATTGAGAATTTCGCTCTGGACCCTCTGGAAGGGTCAGGAGCGAAATTCATGATTTAGGTTGATTTTCACCATTTCATCGCCTCAAACCTTCTTTCAAAGGCTAGAACACCTCAAGGTCACTCCAACCATGCCTTAGAAGTCCAAAACTTGGCCATGGCAAGGAAGAAAATGAAGGTTATGTGAATTTCGCTTTGGACCCTTTGGAAGGATCAGGAGCGAAATTCACATTCTAGGTTGATTTCACACTTCTTTGATCCAATCCACCTTCAAAATTGATCACACGCACCTCTCCTTACCACCATCAAGTCTGTTTGCTCCTCAAGTTGGCATTTAGTTCAAGGTTTTGTGAAGAAATAGGGTCATACAAGAATTTCGCTTTGGACCCTTTGGAAGGGTTAGGAATGAAATTCACCCTTTGGCTCAAATCCTGACTTCATTTTCACATTTCTTCATCCAAACAAGTGAATTGCCTTCAATAATACCTGGGACATGGATTAGTTCATAGTTTTGATCAATGTAGAGTGTCCTATAGAGGAATTCGCTTTGGACCCTTTGGAAGGGTCAGGAGCGAAATTCCTATTCTAGTCTCAATTCACCTTCAAATTGACTTGACTTTGTCTTAGACTTGATCCTAGATCCATTTCCTTCCATATCCTTGCAAATTTGCTCAACCATTCAATGATTTAGGTGAAGAATTTAGGTCCTTTGTGAAATTTCGCTCTGGACCCTTTGGAAGGGTCAGGAGCGAAATTTGACATTTTAGCCTCTCTGTCAGGATTCATACATGGAATTCCATATATACTGTCAGGATGTTTGAGAGTGGTTTCGGACCTCCAGGAGTTATAATGCAAAATCTAGTTTTTGGAGGATTCTTCAATTTTCCAGACTTAGTCAAATTTCAGGATCAGGATGACATTCCAGACTTCTCAAGGCGAATTCGCTCTGCCCTTGATGTAAGGGATGGGACCTAGGAGGACATCATGCATTCAACCAAGGTTTGATTTAGCAACTTGAAGTGCGACCAGATAGTAAACAAAAAACACCCTAGGAATGATCTAAATTACCCCTAATCACTCAATTGACCTGACCTCTTGAGGAGATCCATCCGACTCAAGCAGAGCCTGCTATCCTAATGAGCCCCTTGGTGACCCTTCAATGCAAAGACTAATAGACAAGAATCTAAAAGATCAAGAAGACAAACCCTAGAAAGCAAAAAGCAGGGGTCCCCATTTGCAATGGGGCGATGTGTGAATACGTCACAATAATGCTGCAGATATTTGAATCTAAATCATTGTTCAATTGTTGGTGATTTTGCTCTTCAAATGTTGTCTTTGCATTCATGGTTCTCAATTCCTCCAAGTTAGATTAGAATTTGTTTTCATGTTTGTTAGATTGAGTGGAAGATTTGTTGAATATATTTGTGTGGAATCCTTAATCCATACCACTAGCCTCTTGTCGTTGCTAAGTGCACCTTGTGTGGTCAACTGGAAATTTGAGTAAGCTTAACTTCAATTATTATGCGTCCCTTGACAAGCGTCAACTTGGATGGTGTCAACGTTTGATGGTAATAGTTTGAAAATCCATAAGTATACCTTAGACGATTGCACTAAGCTTGTGTCAATACCTGTTTGTGAGACCTTGCCTAGTTTGATTCCACTAAATTTGTTCATCATTTCCTACATTCCTAGGCTTAGAATAGATTCCTTGAACCCTATTCTTTTTGCCTATTTTAGTAAGAATTAAGTTCAGAACTACATTGCTAAATCCTAAGTTGTCAGCACACCTATTCCATATTTCATGATCAAAGAAGATAATTTGAACATTTGTGTAAGTCCCCAAGTGAACACAGCAACTCACATCGACCATTGAGTTACCCACTCGTCAAGACCTGACATGTAGAAACCTTGGAATCATTTTAGTTGATCTTACACCTAGCATCTGAGGTGATTTTGTTCAAGAGAGGGTAAATTACTTTGGTATTTTATTCTGAAATGTTATGTGCATAAAACACACATCAACAGGACCTAGGTGGCTGACAAAACTTTTTATAAATCTTGGGGATGGCAGGAGGATAGCTAGGGGATGATTATTAAAACAACTTGAACAAGCTAAAAGTAGCTGAAATTCTAAACAGTAAATTCAATGCACTGAATTTGCAATGATGATCCTCTCCTTTTAAACTTTTTTTGAAGTTTTTAAGCTTTTTTCTTTTGTTGATTTTAAAAAAAAAATTCATGCACCAAATGTAGCAGGTGTTCTGGTTCTGAAAAGGTATTGTACCCTCCAAGTCTCTGAGTCCGCAGTTTGTTGGGAACATCACTTGTTTCCTTGGTGATGTGCCCTCATGGAATGCTGCAATATCCCCGAAGTTCTTTGTAATGATTGTTAAATCTTGATAGATAGAAAATTTATCAAAAAGGAGAGAAAAGAGGGAAAAAGTGATAGTAATCGTAACCCATTCCTATCTACACTATCCTCATACTCCGTCACATCTTTATTATTGATTGATGATGGTACACGCTTTGTCAGCCAACTAAAGGTCCCCCCCCTCACCAATTAAATTTATGTAGTCATTTTAATAATTTCTCTGCAGGCAACTATATGTTGTGAAATAGGGAAGATATGAGGTGGTGGAAACTGTTAAATTTAATGATCAGATTATTCAGATAGAAACTTCACACAAAATACATACCCTAGGAAAACCTTCCTCTTGAAGGTGAAAATCCCAGCAAAGAACTTCCTTATTATTTTATTAATACACAAGATGTCTTTACAATGAATTTGATTCATCCCTTTAAGCAAGTATCAACTCAGTTCAACATACAATCTGAAGGAAGTAAATTCAATCTGCAATAAGAACAATCTACTTGCTGTCTATGACGTCACTGCTGTGTGTCTTCGGAGATCTGCAGAAGATAGAGATATCACAACTCAGAGAAGACCACGATTTGTATGCTGAAGACAATAGATAATTTTCTGAGCAAAGAATACGATCTGCAGTATACGGACTGCTTAATGGATCACCACAATTCGCTGGAGTTCGATCTGCATATATAATCTGAACTACTGAGAGATAGTTTCCTTAATTCGATTGCTTTGGAAGTAAAGGAGAACACGAACTATATACCCACGCATTGGTGATGCCAAACAACATGGTCCTTCAAGGGTCGGCTTTTAATTAACAATTATGCCTCTTCATTAATGATCGGATATATCTTAACCAACACGTCTTTTTGTTAATGAAAGATTACATTATAGTTATACGTCTTCCATGGTGGCGGATCCAACGGTTTCAATATGGAAATCGGAAACATATATAAATTGAACACATTAAATGTGTAAGGCCGAAAAGGCCCTTCACACATTTGATGGTATAGTCAGCTCAGAGGATCTGACCGAAGCTATCCATCAACAGAAACAATTGCAGACAAAAGGTGCATCTGATAATGGCTTTGTTCTTTGATCAAGGCGAATAGAAGATGAAACGTGGGAGCGAGCACGACAAGTAGGAAGGTGGTGTACAATTCAAAGAAGTTGCAGGGTGATTTTATTGAGCTTATCAACCATGAAAGCTGAAATCCTATGATGAATATTTGGCTGCAAAGAATGTCAGGGTTTGCCAAAAAGTCTGAATGTAGAGGTGAGGGGCATACAGAGGTTCATGAAAGAAATGCTCTGGGACTCAAAGCAATCAAATTAGCTAACAAAATGTCATTGATGTCACCTAACGTCTTAGCTGCATTTAGGTGCTATCTAACGTGACTGGTTGCTTAATGGTACATGAAGACCATGATAACATAGAAATGGCAGTGAAATCTTGGGGGAGAAGGGGAAAAATGGGGGAGAATATGCCTTCCATGATCATATGATCTTGGTAGGACCTCACACTTTTATCCATGGAGGAAATATATAGCAGCTTGACTTGGATTTATACTGTCTCAAGAGGCCATCGAGAGAAATTCCAATCTGTTTTGCAGAGAATTCTAGTGATGAAGAGTTGCCATTGTAAGAGGACATGGAAGATGGAATAATTAGTATTTAGAAAATGAATTGATGTGAGAAAGTGAGTTTTTTTCTGCTTTATAAAAAGGTGGTGGAATCTAAAAGTAGACTGTAACTAAAGGACTATGGAATTACAGATTCTCTAATATTCCATTATTTTTTTGGTAATTTGGGGGGACTGGGAATGGCTTGTGTAAATTTGTCAAACCCCCATGAATTCTCCTTATCATGGAGTTGAATTGCTAATACTTGCCATTATTTTAATGTTATAGCTTTTAGACAAATGATTTGCGTATGTTTTTTTAAGCTATTTTGCTTTTTCCACATTTTGGGCTGGGTGTTGGGGCTACAAATGAAAGTATGTCAAGTAACAATTTTTGTCCTCGTTGTTGTCTCATTTCAAAGAGGAACTTTGAAAATAGGAAGCCCTTTTTTTTCCACTGTAGAGGGTTGGCATTGACTATACAGTAGAGTTGTGCTGGGCAAGGGACCCACTAATCTTCAAGGCATTCACTTTGAAGCTGCCTACAAAATGGGGACTAGAAGGGAATGGAGCAGAGGAAGCATTTTGCAGTTTGGTATAATTATACCAAAAGAAGGTGCAATGACACTCAAAACACATGCCAGTGACCTCTACTTATCTAGGACTTGTTAGACAAATCAAAGGGTGTCTTGTGGCTCATGGATATTTGTGGACTCAACTACCGAGACAAATTGTTAGCCTGTTAGTGACCTCTACTTATCTAGGACTTGTTAGACTAATCAAAGGGTGTCTTGTGTCTTGTGTCTTGTGGATATTTGTGGACTCAAGTACTGAGACAAATTGTTAGCCTGTGCACACCACATCTCAACAAGATCACACCGTGTAAGTAAACTGCCCTCTCACATGCCAATGCCAAAATACCAATAGATTCTACCATTGTAGTTGTTATTGGCAACTTTCCCCAAGCAAGGATTATGCCTTTATTAGGTGGGATATGCCACTAGAATGCACCTAGGTTTTGTATAGAACCTGACAAAAATCACTCTAAAAACTTTGTGCACAGCCCTAAAGCACTCTACACAACCGCTTGTTTGTAAGTCCCTCTTGTGATTTTGGAGGGCTTGTAAGCATGATGATCTCCTCCACTAGGCTTAGCCCCTTCAGCCATCAAACCTAAGTGCTAATTTTTAGGCCTGAATGGTGGAATTTTTTTAACAAACAAAAATTGACCCAGTAACTTAAGAAATCCAGTTATTTGATCAGATGTTAGACGTTTTATCTTTTGATTAGTCCAAGAGGCTTAACTACAATGGCAGCAAGGTGTCGATTGTAATGGAGTAAGTGGTTCACAAAAAGCCCTTTATCATAGATTTAATGATCATTTACACTCGAAATCAATTATCAGTAACTATATATGGTATTTTAATATTTATATTATATCTTGTACACAATGTTCTTAAGAATCTTTACATGACCCATAATGTAAAAGATATAGTTTAAATATTAAAATATCCTATATAAAAATTCAACTACTATAGTTATATATTAATTATTAATAATCAGAGTTGCCGGAAACTCCTTTGTCCCTCCCCGGGAACATGTTTCCCTGTATCCGTTCCCGTTTCTGAAACGGATACGTATCCGATACAGCCCAGATACACGTCGAGTATTTTTAAAATACTTGATTTCCAACCATGCTAAATACTAATGTGATTTGATTTTTAAACAAAATTGACGTAAATCTTCCTAAATTTAATTTTAAAAAACTTCATTAACGCATTTTAAAAAAAAAAAATGGTATTAACAAAACCTACACAAAATGAGAAAGACAAATGAAATTTATTTCTATTTCAGTGACCCATTTTTTGGGTTATCTTCCAATGCAACTCTTCTATTTTTGCATATTGTAAAATGTTAAATCTACTTATCATTATTTATGTAGCAATTATGTGTCTATGTTGCTTTTGAAGTAATGAAAATCTCCTCGAATAACTTAGAAAATTGTGTTAAATATGTGTATGTGTTTTTAATGAATGACGTGTCCAGCTGTATCCATATTGGGGGTCTTAAAAAATACCGTATCCGTATCCGATACCGTATCCGTGTCCATGCAACTTTGTTAATAATAATTTTTTTGGCTAGTTAAAGTGAAGCAGTAGGGTCCTGTGCTCATTAATATCGAGTTTTAGAGGCCCAGAGACAAGTAGAACAGATGAGCTGGTGCAGAAAAATACCAGCAAAGACTACAACAAGCGTAAGCCTTTTTAACGAGTGGAGATCCTTATTACTTTGACTTTTAGCATTGTTTCACTGTGGAAGGCTTCTTTCTGTTTTCTGCAGTGACTTGAATATCAGGATTTTCCGAAAGAGAGGCTTCAGGAGGATGTTGCACTTGATCCCCATGAGGGCGGGGGGTGACACAGCCCATTGCTTGAGGAAGTGGAAGACCCACCTAACCTAGAAAGGGTTAATGAAGGAGCCTTAGCCACCAAAGAAGAGGAAACTCTTTCCTGGAGAGGGAGCTGCCAAAGAATTTGAGTGAAAGGAATGGACTATCTAAAGATTATTCAGAATGAGTCTCCTCATCACTATCAAGATCAATCGCCTAGTGCTATGGTTCAGCTACTTTCCAACAAGTTGCTTGCTTGGGGGAAACACAAAGAGCTTTGTGAGTTGACTTATGGGCAATTCACAGCCAAATTGCCCATTGCAAAACATAATTGGCATCTAAAGCAACTCCTTGAGAATCCAGTTGTTGCCTCCAAATCTTGTTTCCAAATGTTAAACATATTTCTTCAGGCAACTTCTTGGAAAAATCTATTCCAACAAGAATTTTCGCAAAGGTGAAAATTATTGTAACTGGGATGGTCAAATTGGTTCCCTAGCGAATTTCCAATTGAAGACAGACATAAACAGGAATTGAAGTGGCAGGTTTGGAAGCCTCACCCAAAGTAGAGAAACAGGGAAGGATTCAGTGAGTAGATTAAAATTTGGATGCCAAGGTTTCAGTTCTAGGAAAGCCTTATCCAAAACCATTTGCGTCCCATGAGAAGGGCATCTCTATCGGAAGGGGATTTACAAATTAACAAAACCCAACCTTTTGCACATGGGCAACTACCCATGCCCTCTTTAAACATAGCCTTACAATTAAGAGACAAACAATCATGGAGTTCATACAAGCCAAAAATTTTGAATTACAAATGAGGGTAACTTGCTGCAGCCATCTGTCACACTTAATCACATCTCACTCAAACTCCACTATCAATTTTTTTTCAGGAATTGATGCTCTTTTGAACTTGGGATCTGAACTTGGAAAATCTGAAAGAGGAGACAAACTTCATCCATACTTGGAGTAACGTGCAGATCCAAATCAGGCAGAGTAACGGGTAACCCCAACATGATAAAATTGATTTCTTGGAGGGAGAGGGGGCTCTTCTCTAGCATTTGCAGAAAGATTCATGCTCAAATACTGAGGATCTTACAGAGCATATGCAGACATTGATTTGGAAACATCAGTCACAGTGATGATGCATAGATGGGAGTTTAGTAATGTCCCATACTAAGTTTAGGCCTGTTTAACCATAATTAATCTATTTCTATACACTTAACTAACTTAAGTAGGAGACAAATCCATCTCAACATGAATCAAATCAGTGTCTATTCCACACTTCAATCAGTAAACTGTTCATTCAAATTACTATTTTTATATATTTATATATACTTGTATTTATTTTCGGATAGTATTATACTATATATATTTTACTGCAGAGCAGTTCTTATAAAGTATTATAATAATTCTAATCATTATATTATTTTCTATTTTTATATTATTATTAAGTTCTTTCTGATTATACAATTTAATATTGTTATTGGTCTAATCACCCTTCTATATATACATAAATTAATACGTAAAATCAAATTATATTCTCTACAATAAAAACTATTAGCACTGCCAATTCCTAAAACTCTAATCATTAGTCTATCTAATAGCTGCAATAGCAGACAGATCTAACATGCGTCAGATTTGGTCTGTCACTGTATATAAGATCAAGTATGACTGCTTTATGTATTATAGTCTATGTTAACATTACTATTAAATATTATTATTAAATCCTGTATAAAAAAAAATTATCAGGTTTTATATAATTAGCACATTCCCGAGCATACCACCCAGAACCAAGATGTTACTGGCTGGAACTTAAAAACAATTCTGATCTGTGGTTGATGTGCTTGCAACCAATAAGAGCCAATTAGGTAGGTGCTCAAAGAGCAGATCCAAGTATATGAACAAGAGTTAATAAGTTTCCAATTCCATCATCCTTTTTCCAAATGATTTGGACAGTCCTCATAAACGGTGAAAATGGATGCTCCAAGAGACATGTCCCTCGTCTCTTGGCATTGCCTTCTCCAAATTGTGTCTTTCCCAAATTAACCAATCTGTTAGTGTTAACTAATGATGCAGTGGGAAAACCAACCCACTTCAACAACCACTTGAAATCACACTTCTAGCACTATGCAAAACTGATTTGGAACAACAAATATTAAGAAATGAACACCGAATTTGAGCACATAGAAACTTGAGATCTTCTATTAAAATTTTAATCAGCCTTTCATTACACAAACTTGAGCCTATTGGCTTCACATTTCAATATCCCAATCTGATATGGGTCTGCACATAGACCTACAACAAAATACATTAACAACAGCAAAGGGCTTCTACAAAAGCCTTCTTCAAACTTCTCCTTAGAATCTCACCTCCCAAACAAAACCACCCACACACTCTTCCAAAACTCTCTTCTGAAATGCTACCACTACCTCCCTTTGCAGCCACACAAATTTCCCCTTTTTCTTAGGGTTGCTGCCTACTCTCTCCTCCTCCGTTGCAGCTCTATTCTTTTCCCCTTTAATATTTTCAGCCCCATTCTTTTAATGCAAATTCCAATTTTATTCTATATTTGGTCATCCCACAAATAGCTAATGCCCTGCCAACATTTATTGTCTCTTAAATTTTCAGTGACTATTATTCTTCTTATTCTCCTACAGCTGTTTCAAGAAATTTATTTCTTGAGGCAATTCTGTCGACAGTTATGTGCCAGGTCTATGCTTGCATATTTGGATATATTCTGCAAGCATTTTAAATATTACACCAAACAAAATTTCCCACTTCATCATGCATTGGTGGTAGTCCAGACACTATTTCAAAAGCTCCCATTTTAGCATGGACTAGCAGTATGCGCCTGCATCAACTAAATACAATTGAATCACTCCAGAGCAATTCCTATACGATGCTACTGATCTGATTTATGAAAACCAGATTACAATACCTGGTGTGATACCTGCGGTATTGTAGATTTCAACACAAAAATTGACAACAAGAAGATTGCAAACCAAAAACTGTCTCCATTCTATTCAAAATTGGAGTTTATACAAGTCGAATGTATCCCAAGGGTCACACAAATCCCTTGGAATTGAAACGAAGAGTCACCATAATGTTTATTACAATTAAACTACTAAAACTATCAAAATTATCAAAAAACTAAATATAAAATTTTAGTCCACTTTGAGAAGGCATAACTTTCTCATCCTAACTCCGAATTACAAACCGTTTGATGCGTTGGAAAGGTATTCAAATAATCTAGAACCAAATTTCGGAAACATCGAAGATGTCTCTTCATGTGTCCGCGCACAACATTTGTCCAAAAATGCACTGAAGACCCTCAAAATTGCAATTTACTAAAACATAGAAAATTTTGAAAATTAGATTTCAATATTTTCCCAATTTAATCCTGATCATTCCTCCCCCCTTAAGAGGCAATGGGCCCCATTGCACTAATCTGCTGCAAGAGATGAGGAAATTGTTCTTCAATTTGTTCCTTAGTAAGCCACTTGCCTTGATGAGAATGCTGACCAGCTCGAACCACCCAATACAAAGGGATTTTCTGATTTCTCAAAGTCTTTAAAATGGCTTCAGTAACATGGTCACACTGGACTGGAGCAGTAGTAGAGGGGTTTAACTCTGCAGCTTGAATGTATTCAGTAGCTTGGGAGATATCCAATAAAGGAGGAAAATAGGGTCTCAACAACTCCACATTGAAAACTGGATGCAGTCCCAAAAAGGATGGCAAATTAAGTTCAAAAGCATTCTCACCAACTTGTTTCACAATAGTGTATGGTCCATAACGAAGAGGTCGAAGCTTCCTATTTGGTCCATGCAGACGCTCTTTCTGAAAATGTAACCATACCTTGTCACCAACCTGAAACTGATGGGGAGTTCTATGTTTATCATGTCTTTCCTTATATTTCTGATTACTCTGCTCCAATATCTCATAAACTTGTTGTTGTAGGTGTCTAATGTTATCAATGAATTTTTCTGCTTTATCTACCTCCTTGTCACCATTCAATGGACTGCTAGACTGTAGAGATGGTATTGCTACATCCATAGGTGCCAATGGCTGGTACCCAAGAGAAACCTCAAATGGACTGTGCCCTGTAGTACTATGGAGTGCACGGTTGTAGCTGTGTTGCACATAGGGTAAGCTTTCATCCCACGTGCGAGGATGTTTTGAATGATACATCCGTAAAATATGAATAATCATTCGATTCACCACTTCTGTCTGCCCATCTGTTTGAGGATGGAATGCTGTGGACTTTGTCAGTTTCGTGTCCATTTTAGCCCATAGTGCAGACCAAAATTTGCTGATGAACCTGCTATCCCTATCAGAAATAATGGTTTTTGGCAAACCAAAATGAACCCACACATGTTCAAAAAATAGCTTGGCAGTATCTTCTGCAGAAATCATCTTTTTACATGCCACCATGATAGCCATTTTAGAAAACCTATCTACCACAACATATACACAATCATGCCCCCGCCTGGTAGTTGGAAGCCCAGACATAAAATCCATTGAAATAGATTGCCATGGCTTATCAGGAATAGGTAATGGTAAGTATAGACCCAACTTACGGTTTGTTGGTTTTGCAATCGCACAGGCTGCACAAGCTTGTATATGTGAAATGACATCTTGCTTCATTTTTGGCCAATAGAAATACTTTTGAAGGATAGCAGTAGTCTTACCAATACCAAAATGTCCTGCAACACGACTGTAGTGAGCTTCCCATATCATTTTCTTCCGTTCTTCGGTGGGTACACATATGTGACCATTATGGCAAAGAAACCCATCCTGCAAGTGAAAATCAGAGACAGATTTTCCTTCTACCAAATTACTATAGATGTTAGCAAAATCAGGGTCAGTACTATATAGTTGTTCCCAAGTGGATGATTGATGACCGCATGAATCCAACACTATTGTCAAACCTGCAATTGGAGGCCTACTCAAACAATCTGCCACCTTGTTACTGCTTCCTTTTTTATGACGAATGTTGAGGTGAAATTGTTGTAAATAGACTGACCACCGCTGATGTCTATCATTCTGTAGCTTTCCTTGTGTTTGCAAGAATTGGAGTGGTTTATGGTCTGTATGTATAACAGTTTCTTTTCCCAGTATATAGTGTTTCCATTGTTTGCAAGCCTGAACAATGGCATACAACTCCTTATCATAGGTGGGATACTTACGTACTGTATCAGAAAAAGTTTCACTGTGATAGGCAACAGGATGCCCATTTTGTGTGAGTACCGCACCAAGAGCATAATCTGATGCATCTGTTTCTATCTCAAATGCTTGGTGTAGATCTGGAAGGACCAATACTGGTGCTGAACATAGTCTTTTCTTTAACTCCTCAAATGCTTGTTGTTGTGCCTCTGTCCATTGAAATTTTGCTTGTGCTCCACCCCTGAGTGATTGATTAAGAGGCCATGATATGTGTGAGAAACCAAACACAAATCTACGATAGAAGTTGGCTAAGCCCAAGAAGCTGCGAAGCTCTGTGAAATTTTTAGGAGATGGCCAATCTTGAATTATTTGAATCTTTGCTGGATCAACATGAACACCCTCAACGTCAATGATATACCCTAAGTATTGAATACTCTGCATACCAAAAGAACACTTCTCAATGTTGGCATAAAGTTTGTGTTTTTGCAGAGTTGAAAGAACTTGTTCAACATGCTGCAAATGCTCAGACCAAGTTCTACTAAAGATGAGTATGTCATCCAAATAAACAACTACAAAGGAATCAATGAATGGTCTAAGCACATCATTCATCAATCTCATAAATGTGGCTGGGGCATTTGTTAGGCCAAAAGGCATGACCAACCATTCAAACAAACCTTCCTTAGATTTAAATGCAGTCTTCCACACATCTGCTGGATCAATTGGTACTTGGTGGTATCCAGACTTCAAGTCAACTTTTGTAAAGAATTTAGCCCCCCTAAGTTGGTCCAACAAATCATCAATTCGAGGGATTGGATATCTATTTTTAACAGAGATTTTGTTTAATGCTCTATAATCAATACAAAGCCTCCATGTCCCATCTTTCTTTTTAGCAAGGACAATTGGACTTCCACAAGGTGAAGCACTTGGACGAATGTGTCCTTTTTGAATCAACTCCTGAATTTGTCTCTTAATCTCATTATTTTCCAAAACTGACCTCCTATATATTGGCTCATGTGGTAGCGGTGTGCCTGGAATTAAATCAATAGAGTGCTTGACTTGACAGTGTGTTGGTACTCCCACTGGTGGTGTAAACACATTGTGATATTCTTTCAAAATTTTATCTATTTGATTTTGTTGATTCTCTGTTACTTTAGCATGTGTATTAAGAACAACTGACTTTGTTTGTTCAGGGCGAATCATGAGTACAATAAAAGCTCCAGTTTGAGCAATCAAGCGTTTACATTGTTTAGCACTAATTAAAGATGCAGTTTTTGTTGGACATACCTCTGGTATTCGGTACCTCTTCTCACCAAGCTTGATTGTAACACTACGTGGCCTTGACTCATACACCCCATGCCTCTGATACATGTATGGCTGCCCCAACAAGACATCGCATACATCCAATGGTGCTACATCACATATCACTTCATCCTTGAAAGGCTTGATTGAATATGGCAAACGACATTGTTGATTGATTTGAATATCTTGTCCCTCATTCACCCATCCCATAGAGTATGGTTGTGGGTGTCTTGTCACTTTCAAATTTAATCTTTTGACTGTCTCCCTAGAGATCAAATTCTTTTGACTCCCACTGTCAACAATAAAATGTAGAGGCTTTCCATCAACCCACATCTGTGAATGAAAAAGTCTCTCTTCATCTTCACGGGGAAATACTTTAGCAGTTCCAACTACGGCATATGGGTTTGCTTCTATGATGGAATCATTCTCCTCTTTCTTAGAATTATCTATTGGTGGCGATTCAGGTTCAGCTTCCTCCCCTCGTATTTCTGTCATCAAATTTTTAATACTTCGACAATCCTTTGTATTATGGGTTGGGGACCTATGCAGCTCACACCACATGCCTGTGTCTGTCTTTTTAGTAGACCACCATGTGTTCTTGGGTGAATTTGAATGAGGTTCCTTGGTCACCTGTTTCCCTGCAAATTTATTGCCACCTTCAGCCCTTGGCTTGTTGTTTGCAAAGTAGTCCCTCTTCCATCTTTGCTTGGATTTTTCTTCAATTTTTGTAGCATATTTATAGGCAGTTGCCAATGTCTCAATATTTAAAAAATCCATCTCTGTTTGAATATACCTGTGAAGTCCACTCCGATATTTTAAAATTCTATGCTTCTCTGAATCATTAATACCGAGTTTTGCTGAAAGTGAATGGAATGTATTGGTGTAATCTTGCACAGACTGATCCCTCCTTTGCCGAAGAAGCTGCCATTCTATGTATTTTTGTTCATATATATCCTCCGGGAGGTAAGCTTCTTTTATATATTCCACAAATTCTCCCCATGTGGGCTTCTTATCAAGAGATAGTATAAAATCATCTTCAGCAACTGATTCTTGTTCTTTGTCTGCTACTTTGGTTTCCCATGCTAATTTCACATGGGTTTCAGCTTTGAGGAGAGCAAATGTTATCTTTTCAGCATCTGAGAAATTATTTACAGAAAAGTACCTATCCAACTTTGATAACCAGTTATCAACAGCTTCAGCATCGACCTTTCCTTCAAAATTTGGGATGTCGAAATTGACCTGCACTTTGAAAGGGGTATTTCCACGAAATGGTGTTTCAGATTCAGAGGGTTTTTGCTTCTGTAGGAGGTTTGAAAATTGACTCATCATCTCCTCTCGTTGCTTATTTAAAGCTTCCTCGACCAACTTCTTAACATCATTGTCTGACATCTTCGATTGTGTGCGTCTCAAAGGTGGGTATTTTGACAAATCTTGTGTATCCAATCCTAATCTTTGGTAGGAAGATCTTGTGTAAATTGGCATAAAGGAGCGTTCCCGCTCTGATACCACTGATCTGATTTATGAAAACCAGATTACAATACCTGGTGTGATACCTGCGGTATTGTAGATTTCAACACAAAAATTGACAACAAGAAGATTGCAAACCAAAAACTGTCTCCATTCTATTCAAAATTGGAGTTTATACAAGTCGAATGTATCCCAAGGGTCACACAAATCCCTTGGAATTGAAACGAAGAGTCACCATAATGTTTATTACAATTAAACTACTAAAACTATCAAAATTATCAAAAAAACTAAATATAAAATTTTTAGTCCACTTTGAGAAGGCATAACTTTCTCATCCTAACTCCGAATTACAAACCGTTTGATGCGTTGGAAAGGTATTCAAATAATCTAGAACCAAATTTCGGAAACATCAAAGATGTCTCTTCATGTTTCCGCGCACAACATTTGTCCAAAAATGCACCGAAGACCCTCAAAATTGCAATTTACTAAAACATAGAAAATTTTGAAAATTAGATTTCAATATTTTCCCAATTTAATCCTGATCAGCTACTCTAATTACCAATTTGTTGTTCTTAACACTGATTCATTAGTCCTCGATCCTAAGCATTTATACCTATTAAATCTGATAACAATTTGACTGTATCTTATAATTCTTATAGCAGTTATACCTTTTAAATCTTGATACGATTATCGTGTCTTCCTATGCTAAATTATGTTAGACATAACCTGTGGACGGTGTGGCAGGTATTTGATATTGCGTACATCTGTGAACTGCCTGCTGATTTAGACCCGACTCTCTACTATACTTCTTCCGTTTTTGTTTTCTACCCTATCACCATCCCGATACCTTTTCTTTTTTTTAAGTGCCAATCTACAATAAATATCCTCAATCGACCTTAGAGGGTTATGTCTCTTCATGGCCACGTGCTTCCTAAAGGTGATGTCTTCTAGACTTGCCTTTTGACTTAGTAAATAGCCGAAGTAGTAAATGTCTCTCCGTTCCCCTTAATCACACACCTCTTTATCTTACGTGGCTTTTGGAGGACAGTTTGGGTTTAATAAATTGTTAAGACTCTAAACTAGCCAATCAAGAAATTTTAGTCTGGTGGTTTAAATGTTAGAAAATTAAGTCCTATTAATTAAGACAAAATTCTAAATCTATTTATTTATTTCTGATATGACAGTGAATATGTAAATTGTGTTTATAATTTATAATATATATAAATTATGTTTATAGTATAATATTAATTTATTTTTATTTGAATATTTCAAAAATATTATTAGTAATAAATATTAATAAATAATAATATTTAATAAATAAATAAGTTTCAAATAATCATTTTTTAGATAATTATTATATTAATTAATAAAAATAATAATAATTATTTCATTATTTCATGACAAGTTTGGAAACTAAAGCTATGTCTATGAGAGGTTGCAAAGAAGAAGGACCTATCCATCATACCATTTGAAATCTTTGACCCTTCACTGTAGGTCAAATTGCAAGGAAAAGCTGTAGTGAGGAAGAAGATGTGAGCAACAATTTTTCAATTAATGATATCAATTTAATTATAATTATATAATTTATTAGAATAATTAATAAATTGGAACACTACCTATCTGCATTGAGAATTCCATAGGCATTTGATTTGGTATCTGAAATTTTCTTCCTGAATTTGCTCTTTGTTTACAGATATTTCAAGATCTCAACAAGAATACACATACGTATTTTTCTTTTTGACAAACCTGCAGAAAATATAAAGACATGGTAGGGAAGGGGAAGGCTGTGGAGTTGAGTTCAACTTCACTGGACAAGTGAATGCCCCTCAACAAAGAGCTCTCCAGTCTGCAATAGAAAAACTAGCTATTTCCATCTAGAACTGGAAAGGCGGTTTGACTTGAGCTTTTCATAGTGATCATATTAATGTTTTCTATGTAGAGTGAACCTTGCACATGTTTAGAAAATTTTATGTTCAATTATTTGCCTCTTCTTATTCAAAGAGTTAATTGTTAAATGTGCTTTGTGAGACTACAATGGTGAAGACGTTAAGCTTAGAGAACTCAAATGTTGTTCTTGAAATTTTCATGTTTATGGCAGATTATGCTTACATTTTCTTTGATCTTTTTGGTTTTGTTGAATTTATCAGACTTATTACTTTCTATTAAACTGGCCTAAATACTGTGTGCATGAAAATGATTCTGTGAATTGTGTGCCATTATTTTTGCCAGAACTTTGTTGCACCTATGATAACCAAAGTGTTAGGATCCTAAGATCTTTATGATGAACTTTTAATTCATTAGCAACTTTTATGTCAAAGTTCAAACTGAATTCATTTGCATTGGATCACAGAATGTTATCAAACAGAGAGTCTGCAAGGCGTTCCAGACGAAGAAAACAAGCACATTTAAGTGATCTTGAGATGCAGGTTTATATTCTTGATTGTCTGTTTTTTTTTGGGTTTGCACATGAATCCTTGCACCGGGTCTTTGTAGTTAACTTTTACTCTTAAATGACAGGTTGCACAGTTAAGGGTAGAAAATGCTTCTTTATTCAAGCGTCTCTCTGATATGAGTCAGAAATACAATGAAGCTGCTGTTGATAATAGGGTACTTAAAGCAGATGTGGAAGCATTGAGGGCAAAGGTATGGCTTGGGCTGGTGTCTATGCAAGTCTTCATATGGTACCTAGTACTAACGTTTTGCTGTTTGCAAGAATTTATGGCCCCCTTCATTATTTTTATCTATAAATGTGAGTTGAAAAGGTGAAAATTTCAAGTCATTCTTGAAGTATTGGTACTTTGTAAACAATTTCATGCTTTGTGGTTTTGCCTATCAGGTAAAAATGGCAGAAGATATGGTTGCCAGGGCATCTGGAGCAAGTCATTCACTTCAGAATCCATCACAAATTCCACCTGATTCGCACCTGCAATATGTGGGTGGTTCATTGGAGTTGCCTGCAACTTCTGGTGTTCAAGATTCCAATACATACTTGCATCAAGGGCAGTCTACTGCAACTCAAGGAATTCCTCGTACAGTTTCGGACACAACCCATAAGAGTAGAGAACTAGTAATGCATAATGCTGGAACCAAAATGGGACGTACACCATCCATGCAACGTGTAGCAAGTCTAGAACATTTGCAAAAGCGAATCCGTGGAGGAATGACTTGTGGATCTAACCCATGGGGTGGAGCTTGGGATGTTGAAAGCTCGCCTAAAGTTCAAAATGGTGGACGGTAGCATGGAATCTACATGCCAGGTCATCTCTAGTGGGTATGATCTTCTAATTCATCAGAATTATGTTTACATTACACTTTGATGTTGAGTGTAAAAAATTGTATGCCAACTGGCTGCAGATTCTACAGATGACAAAATCTAACTTAGATGTGAAAAATTTATTTAACCTTTAGTTGTAGAGTACAGGACTCTGGACTTCCACAACTGTGGACTCTGGTTTTCCTCTTTAGCAAGTTGTATTCATTGATTATGAGAAGCAGCAAAACTTTGCAAATGTACAAATGAAATTTATATCTGCAGTAACATATTGAGTTTGTCTTGATTGGTAACTTGGTTAATAACAAAGGGGGTCATTTGCTCATTGTTTCTATATCAGATTTAACTTCTTTAGCACTTTGTTCGTTTGTCTTCATGAGGGTTTTAGTGCAAAACGGTGGCAAGTCATTTAGCACTTGTTGACCATTTGCATTTGAGAGGTTCGTTGAGTCTCATGAATCTTTTAAGGTTTTTTTACACAAATGCATACTCATGGTAGCATGCCACTTGCATGCTGTGACAGAAATCTAACTCAAAATGAAATCAAATAAATCTTAAATAAAAAATAATATTAAATATTAGCCAATAATTTTTTTATATTTGAGAAGGTTCTGTTTTGTTCACTCCTTCCCCATTTGATATGACAACCTCCATTTAAAAAAATAAAATTGAATGCTCTTTTCTTTCCATTCAAATGCTGGTTTGACTGAAGTTTTTGTTGGATTTGACTGGCATTGTCAACTTCTGAAGTTTAGGATGGTTTCTGAATTGTTTTCAGGTTATATATACAAACAATATGTTGACAATTCAGTCAACATGAAAGATCCCCATAATTTGGTTTTACTTTATTTAATAAATGCATTGGTCGTTCAGAACAATTATGAAATACTTCTGTATTACAAGTTTGCTGTTAATTTCACTGTTTTTGGCCCTTTGGGACTTTTGAACACGAATGCTTGGCTAGGCTTATATCGGGTATTGATTTTCTCTTTTTATGATACAATGCAAAACATCGAAATTAGTACTTGTGTTTAAAAGTTTGCATTAGTGACATTATTAATATGGACCTTAAGTGCTGCACACAAACTTTTACATCAAAGCCATATGTGGCATTATGTTGTACTCTACTATGCAAGCAAACTCTGAATTTCAAGGGTATATGCTACAAGTTTGCAATAGTGGTTGATCTTTGTGAGATTGTAAACATTTGTGAGCAATATTCTAAAAATGATTTCTGTTCAGCAGTATTACTGCTGATTGCAAGTTTTCTTTATTTTTGCACATCAATCGATCAGTATATCCACAAACTAGGGGAATTTTGTAATCTTAATGACACATTGAGGCTATGGACTGTTGCTTAATGCCTCCTCCCAATTTGCAGTGGTGAAGAGTTAGGGAAATTGATTTTTGTTGCTATTTAGTATCTTATGTTATTTTGTTTATCTATGGGACTTGATATTGGAGAAACTTCAGCACAGGTTTAAGACCAGTTTATAATTACTAATTTTACAGAACATTTGATGTCTACTTGCAATATATTGCCATTTCATTAGTCCATGAGTTGCGTTATTGGAGCTTTTTTGTGTCTAATAAAAGTGGTTTTCTATTTGGCATTCATGTGTGGAGTACTAATTTATAGCCCTATTGGCTGTTAGTGGATTTTTCTGATTTCTATGATAATGTGAACTTAACTGTAAGGAATTTATGGTTGGTAGTAGTAAATAGTCATTGAAGTGGCTGTGAATCTTATCGGAGATCAATGATGTACTAACTTGGGTTTGGGAGGGTGAATGTATAAATCAAAATTGATCCACAATTTCAATGTTTTATTTTGTATTTATCCTTTACGTTATGGAAAATTCCAAAAATATTAGTTTCAAGAATTTTTAAATCAGTAGAGTAATCATCATATCTACATCAGCACAACCTATAAGTTCATAACAAATATTAACAATCTCTATATTGTGATTAGATTGTTAAATGTTCTCATGTCTAGTTGCAGTTGCCTTCATGGTGAGATTAGATTGAGAACTTGCGTGTTTAAGAACTGAAGGTGTGTGTTGTCAGAACTATTTACAAATACTAAAGCTGTTCTATTTGTTTGCCATTAAATGTGAATGTCTTTAGGACTTGAGACCACTTTGCACATCATCCACTATCAAAGTATGTTCAAATAGAGTGCTTTCAAATTATCCAATTGTCCAGGAAGAATCAGTAATGTTGAAATTGCACAGGATGAGGCAGGCTTATTTGCGAACTTTGAGTTTTGGCCTTATGATGCATTATGATGAAAAGCTTGTGGAAAAACTATCTTAGATATTTCTATCAGTTCAAAGGATTGTATATTGTAAAGGCACCTTAGAAAATATCATGATTAGTCTAGTCTAATATTGTCTTGTTCCATGTTAAATCTTTACCAATCTCAGGTTTTCTCAAAGTTGTATGTTTCTTGAACTGGCCACATAAGATATGCTAAATCTGTCCAAGCAGCTGGCAGCTTTTGTGTTGCATTCCATATATTGTACATATGTAGGTGCTTTGAAAACTTCAGTTAGCTGTACATGGCTGGGTTCTTTCTATGATGCAGTTGCATGCACAACCATCGTTTTTTCCTATGTGAAAAACATGAGAGTTCACCCAAAGCACAACACTCCCCCTGGATCCATTTAACATATTAGCCATACTTAGCATATTTTGGCTTTAAGTATCACTCATTTATTTGACTCATTATCAAAGATACACACAAATGAGTTGGCACAAAGCATATCTTACATATAAATAAGCCTTAACGTTGCTTAGTGTGATTTCTTATGACAATGCTTAGAGTTAACCTAAGCACAAATAGCTTTCCTATTTCTCCTAGTCTATTTTCTACATAATCTATCTCTATATATCTTCATTCATCAACCTCCCTATTTATACAATTCTGATGTGATCATCATGTAATGGTGGGAAAATGATGAATGATAGATCAAGAGGAAAACAACCTTTCCCTCAAAGAGAGATGAGAGTTTCACTATTGATTATCTTTCAAACATTTTTCACCATTACATTAGGAAGATAAGGGATGAGATAATTCACTAGATTCAATCTTTGCACAAAGATGATAGATTAAATTTTGATTGAATTGAGAATGTTAGGATGATCTCCTCTTCCTTTGTTTGAAATGGAAAAGAAATTGATTAAATTATGTAGTGCAAGAGTGACAAAGAATCAATTATAACTTGAGATCGGAATGTGGGATGAAACTGTGCACTTGGATTTGACAGTAAAATGTCGAGACGAAGTCGCCCTGCAAATTTGATGAAAAGTTGTCCGGACTGTGGCAGGAATGTACACGGTCCTTTGAAAAATCTGCGAAACGAAAAGGGTTTTTCTGCCACTGCAAATGAAGCCCGAATCTGAAAGTACAGTTGCACACCTGCAACCTGCACACAAAAAGAGAGGGAAATGTGTTGACTCCAGTTTTGGAATGAACCAAGTAATGAAAGAAAGTACTTGCAAGTAGATGTAAATGAAATACTGAATTGTAAATGAGGTTGTAGTAGCAATGTTGATAGAAATGCTTGTGTGGAATTGAATGTCAAAAGGGATCTCCTCTTCAATGGTTGAATCCTTGACTTGAATGCAACACCTAGCCTTGAAGGGAGACTTGAGAATGCTCCATGCTGGAAAAGAATGCTTGAATGCTTGAATGTTTGATCACTTGTGCAACTTGAATCTCTCCAACTTAAACCTCTCCCACTTGTGCAATTTCCACCTATGCAAATGAGAGGACAAATGCCCCTTTAAATACATGTTTGGAGGATTTGAATTTCGTCACGGGCCGACATCGGGGAGGTTTCCCGCTCACTGCACAACCCACAATGCATGCTCTAGGAAGGTCTTGCCCCAAAATAGGGCAGGGACAGGGGCGCCACACCCCTGTCCAAGGGGGGCCACGCCCTTGTTCTATCCCTTTCTCCAGAGCAGAGTGCAAACAGAGTGATGCGAAGGCCAAGGAAGAAGCTGTTTCCACAAGCCGAGCAGTCTCCGATCTCCGATCAGGCTAGAGGATTCAAGTTGGCATGCGTGAAGACCCTAATCAGTCGTAAATTGCTAAGGTCACAATTTTATGACACTACACATCATAAGGTGGATCTTGGCTTTTCAAATGGGCAATTATGTTTGCTTGAGGAATGCTTGGATCTTCTTCATCTAGCAATTGCTTTGTTCCTCTCATCTTGCCCGCTAAGCCCTGTCCATGACTCTTGCCAGCATTTTTCACCAAACCAGTATGCCTGTTTGTCCATGGACAAGTTACCCTTGTCCACAGGTAAAGGATCTATAGCCTGACAAATTCGGGGAATTTGATCATGGAGCCTCACCATAAATTCTTCACACCTCTTGCTTGTGCTGGCTATTCCAACAATCTCTTTGACAACCCCTTTGAAGTATATTGCACCCTAAAGGATCCTGTTGAACTTGCTCTTCCTGACTTGAATCCTTCTCCCACATGGCTAGACGCGATTCCAATTTATGAGCTAATCATCATCAATCTCAACAGGTTCTTGTAGTGTAGTGAAAATTTCTTTGCATGCTTGCACCAATGTGTAAGCTCTCACTTGCCTCTTCTTCAAAAGCTTGCTTGTGTGTGCATGGCCTCATCCTTCTCAACATACTTCTTATGTAGCTCTTTCAACCACAAATCCATGTTATCATTTTTTTGGTGGAGCTCTATCATAGAGTGTTTCTTGATGACCTTACAACCACCCTCAAATCTTTTTTTTAAAACTTTTGTTGAAGTTTTTAAAACTATTTTTTATATCAATTTTTTTAATTTTATAATGTTCTTTATTCATTCTATGTCATGAATCCTTGACAACTCCTTTTCAATCTAGTTAAAGTCATGATATATAAAGATGTTATATGAAATATATAAATGATTAAATTTTTCTTCCCGATGAATGATAGAAAGATTGCACCTGTTGTTTGCATTCTCTTGTTGAAGAACTTTCAATTGTAGCTCCCATTGGCTTTTCCTTTCTGCCCACTGCCCTTGGAATTTCTTTTTTTGGTGCAACAATCTACTCTTCTTGAGTGGGTTGGACTTCTTGTCATTTAAAGATGCTCTATACCAGTGAGTGAATGAGTGATATTGTCTCTTCTTGTGTTAGGTCAAAGTCATTTCCTAGTTGTTGTCATAATTGAATAATGAATCCAGTAATCTCCTTGGCTTCCCTCTCCAGTTCTCAAATTTGGATAGTAGTAGTATTGGAATCAACCTTATCTATTTGGCATTTTGATCCAAGTTTGCACATGTAGCTTTGAAATCCTTTACATTACACTCAACTCGTTTACATCTTTGCTTTAAGATTTAACACGTAGCTCAGAGCTCTCCAACTTAGGCTTGGAAGTGGAGTATCGCTTCTATCTTGTCTTAATTTTGCTTAGCTCTCTCCATTGCAATCTAGACTAAGCAAATGATCAACTAGGCTTTTGAAAGCAAATTAACTTGGCAAGTCATTGTATCTTTGAGACTTTGAACACATGCCTAGAAAAGTTGAAGTTAGGGTTTTGAGCATAGACTTTCATTAGTTATGTGAAATGGGCTATAATATCTCCAAATTTAGGTTGGTAAGATGTTTCCATTTATGTTCCTTTTGGTTCATGTCCTTTGGGTCGCTCAGTCCATTCTTTTGGTGGTATCTACATTTCTTCATACACTTCTTGCTCCTCCACTTGCTACTTCAATTTTAATGCTTGTTGTGCAATCGTAGTATCCATTGCTTTAGTCTCATGGCTATATGTCTATAGATTTGTAGGGAGCTGTAATGTATGTTCTCTTACTTTAAAATCTACCCTGCCATTTATTTTAGGCCTAGTTGGTATTCCTTCCTCTGGTAGGAGATCTCTTGCTCTCTGACTGATTAATCCAGTATTGGAAGTGTCTCGTCTCCTACCAGGTCAATTATTTTGCCATCAAGTGGTGAAACCTTTAAATCTAGCAGGCTGGAGGTTGAGCACCTGGATCATAAGAGAAAATTAGATTCCATGAAAGATTGCAACAAAAGGAAGAGGGAAGATCATAGTGCTAGATTGCTTGTTTTGGAGCAAGAGATGAAGGAAATAAAGGAAAAACTAAAAGAAGATAGAGGTTAGTAAATGCACTATTGTGAATAGTGCTATGGGGCTAAAGATATTGAGTGAAAGATTGAAAAGGTTGGATAGGGATCTTATTTCTCCTCTTTAGATACACATAAATGATAAGTCTGAGCCTAGTACAAGGACAAGAGGAAGCAAGTTAAAGGTGAGAACCAAAGAGCAACTGTTGGACTTTGTCGAACTACATGAAAGTTCTATTAGAGAGGAGTTGGAGGTTGTTGAATCCTTAAAGAACCTGTAACTTGATCCAATGCTTGTGGTTTCTTTTGTCTTTTTGTTTGTTGTGCACTATTTTCTATTTTGCTTATGGCCAACTATTTTTTTTGCAGGTAACTTCGTTTTAGTAATCTTGTAATGAAAAACAACTCTTGTATATAGGTCTTCTCTCGCTCCAGCATCCAACAAATGCTAGATCAATGATAGCAAAAAAAATGTTGGAACCTCAACTATTTCAAGTTCCTCAACTTTTGTGGAGCTGTTGGTTGCAAAATCAAATCTTTAATTTATAGTTCTCTTGAATTTTGGGGATTTTCTCTTTCACCAATCTCCCCATTTGGCTATCTTATTTGTGAATCCCTATCATTCAATCTTCTCCATATAATTCTTATCCTTGATTACTAGATATTCATTCTTTTTTTTTTCTCAAGCAACCATTCTCTTATCACTATCCCTCTTTTAGTCCTTTCCACTTTTTGATTATTATATTTTCTCATTTGATATTTCCTTTTGCTATAATAAACAATTAATTTTCATGCTTTCAATTTTTTTTAGCAAGTTTTATATCTCCCTAATCAAACAATATTTTTCCATGCATACTCTACTTCCTCGCTGTCATTTCCCTATTTCCCACCCATACTCCACTTTCGTACTATCTTTTTTAATCTACAATTCTATGAAAATCTTGTTCATCAAATTTATTGTGTACCAAAATCCTCATCATCTTGTCACTCTTGCACAACCTCCCTTCCTTTTCTTCTTAAAGTTACTTTATCTTTCTTTCCCATTTTCCTCCATTTTGAATATCTCACCACTTTGCATGTTAGATGATTCATAACACAAATGAGTACGTACATTTCAAATTAAGCACAAGTTCCCTTATGCACAAACTAAGTTAAATAAATGGTTATAAGCTTTATTGACCTAACTTGGCATGACAACCTTTTTCTTAATTAACAAGGGTTGCATTGCAGCATAGTTCTTGTCAAGTGTACATAGGACAGTTTTGGGAGGGGGAAGAATTATTTACAAATATGTGGTAGTAGCATCAGTGATTATTATCATCATACTTATAACTTTTCTTTGAATCTGGTGGGGGAATTTGAACAAGATGACAAATTGTGGAGCTTAATGCCACTAAATTAATTTTCTTATTGCAAGCACTCATAGTTATGGATCTACGATCAAGTTTTTGCTTTAAAAGTGGTGCATAAGCTTGTCATGGCATGCCAATTAATGATACAATGCCCATTGATTTTAGTGACCAAATAAACAGTCCTCTAGTGTCAACTAAACTTAGATACACTCATGAACTATATAAATATCCCATCTCTTTATGCAAGAGTTACATAAAGGTATTTGTCCATTCAATAAGCACATTGTAGAGGTAAAATACTTCGAAAATTTTCTCCAACCTTCTCATGATAAACATGATTTATTTTGTTTCTAAATGCTTGATGTGAAGGGCTTATAAAAAAAAAGATATATATTTTGGATTACTCGTGGATTTTATTGCGACCAAAATTAGATATCACAAACTTGTGTACTGTTTAAGTTGCTCAAATTTAAGTAGTCAATACATTGTTATTTAGGGTTTTGGATTTTGCAATAAACTACAGTGATACAAGGAGATTGTTCTTAGAATTGGATATTAGGTCAGAGTTAAATTTCAAGAAATTATGAAGTGTTGTAGTATATCTCCATGAATTCTTATGCCTATCTTTGGAAAAACACATAAAAATAACAATATTTTATTATTACTTGTTCCCTTTAATAAAAAAATGATAATAATAAATTTGGGTCCAAATAATCAAATTTTAATTAAATTGATTTCTCTAGCTATTTCTCCTTAGCTCATGGGAATTGTTGGAATGGACATTGGAACCTCAAATAAAAATATTTTAGGAAAGGGACGTTACGTTGATGGAATGGTTGCTTATCATTGCTATTAAGGACTTAATTGAGTTGGTTGGATTTCAATGATGGCATAGGAAGGATTGTTTATACCATTGAATGGGAAGGGAAATCAATTGTTGAGATTTAATTTTCAACATTTTGATGGCTAGGGGTTATAATTCAAGGAAAGAGAGCCCATAGACTTAGGGGATTAAGAATAAACCAATAAGATTTTGTCATTACATCTTGATTTGAGTAGTTTTTAGAATTCAAGAAGATCAGTGGGCCATCAACATTGTTATCTAGGACAACGAGACCCACACTGACAAGATTGTAAGGATATGATCAACACAAAAGATTATGTAACATTTAAAGATATATTTGAAGATTATTTGAGATTGGATAGCAAATATCAAATGAATTTAGAATCAATTATAGCAACATTATGATGACACATAGGTGGATATTGGATTCACAATGCTTTTTGCATAAGGGCAAAGACCAATAAAGAAATATAGAAAAGCATAAGGGCAAAGACCAATAAAGAAATATAGAAGTATTTGGGTTGAAAAATATTCAATGTTATTAAAGGAGGACCATCAATATTAAATAAAACAAGAATCTGATAGCCTTTGCCTTCAAGAGTTAGGGATTACAATTCACGAACTACGTAGTGTGAGGAAAAGCCAATCGTAGCTAAGCATTTGTGACTGTGTAATTTTAATATTAGAGAAATTAATTTCCAACAACTCTCATTGTTAAGGGGAACACAAGTTGAACTTGAATTAGGTTAATGAAGATAAGGCAATTCTCACCTCGAGAAAGGTTGAACTGATTTGTAATGGTTTGCATTTATGGAGTACAAACTTTGACCATTGCATTTGAATATAAGGATATTGATTGTGGGGTACTGTCATGTAAGGCTGACAAAGTAAAAAAACTTAAGGAAGTATATTTTAGGGTGTAATGGTGCACTTTTGACATGACTTGATTATTACACTGGCTAAAGATTTTTTTTTTCAATTTTGAAAAATAACATCTTAATACTTTGTTATACCAATGTAGTGGTGGTGAACCTAGGATGTCAATGTAAGTGTAGAATTAACAAAATAAGTAAGGCCATAAGAATGTGAGCTCAAGAATATCACATAGATTAAAATTGCAAAAGCATGAAAACTTATAAAATCTTTGGATGCTAATTTAGATATTGTTTCAAGCCTAGGAAAGGCTTAAGAATTTGGAGCTAAGATTTATTACACACAAATCTTTATTATTTAAAACTTTATGGTAGTGTGTTCCATAAGATGCCAACACTACTCTTCTAGCAACAATGGATATATTAATATAAATTGATTAAAATTTGTTTATAAATTTGAAGGTCAAATACTTCTATTGTTTCTTTATAGAACAAATAGGCCACACATCTAAAATTTTATTGGGATGTTATAAGAAGCTTAGTACCATTAGTCAACGACCACATTTACTCCATCTCTCATCAAACCCATCTTTGCTTTACTCTTTGCGAACCTTTCAAAGGATTCAAAAGTGAGAAATGATATGTGTATGTACATGATCATATTTAGGTCAAGAGTAAGAGAACATTCGCTCTCGAAAACTATCCAGGTATTATATGATAAAATCAGGCTACAATGTCTGGTTGCAATTAATAACATTGCACGATTAATCCAAATATGATTAATTAGATGTAGAGGTGTAATTTGGAACTAGGGTTTCACCAAATAGGATAAGACCACAATGAACTAAATTAACCTTTACATTGAAAGAGGGGTGAATCCAGTAGATCCAACCTCAATCCAACCAAGGAAAGGGCTGATATTTCTGATTAGATTCATTGGTTAGGGTTTGGTTCCTTCTTTCCTAGTTGAATTGTGAAAGTGTTAAAATTAGGGTAATGGGTGAATATTGAAGAGATCTGGCATAAACAATGAGCTACAGTTGTCATACCGAGACACCAACCTGGATATGAGTAGAAGAAGATGATTCTGATCTATTCCCAAAAGTTTGACCTAATTTTTCAAGACCATGGTGGTGGGCGCCATGGTCCTCCAAATTTATCAATATCAAAAGTTGAACGTGTTCATCTCTGTGAACCCCATTGATCCTCCTGAACATAGCTTTGTAATTGTTCCTGCACACAGTGAAAAAGGAAGAAATTATTAGAAATAGGGGTTTGCCTAAGTCAAACCACAATTTGGAATTAACCTTGAATGAAATAATGCAAATACTGAAATAATTACTTAAGAAAATATACCTTAGATCTACAATTGTTGATGATAATTATTTTCTCTTTGAATGTAATCACATGCGTTGTATGAAACGACATGACAAAAATAAAACCCTAATTGCACACACATGCTTGCATAAGATTGATACAATTTTTCTCCACAATGGTTGAAGGATGAATATGCAGCCTTTAAGATCTCTAAAAATGCTTGATTAATGCTTCACAGATCCAATAATGCTCGAGGAATTGTTTTCTTAGAGTCTTAGTTTTCTTAGATGAAAATTAGTTGAGAAGGATGCCTTATATAGGGATTTCATAATTGAAATCACCTTTAGGCTGACTTAGATTTGATATATTTTTTCCTGGAGCTAGATTTGAATAGGATAAGACTGCCCATCTATCCTCCTAAAATTCGGGGAAAAAAGTGCAAGACTGTGGTGGTGGGCACCATGGTCCTTATCAACTTTTTTTGAAATTTCTAGGGATGTGAGCTTATCATGATTCTAATGCAAATTCTAGCTTGATGGCTCAAACAATAATGTGTAAACATATGAAATATGCTTTGAGAATTGAAATCAAGGTAGGATTAAGGATAAATCAAGATAAAATGATAAAGGGCACACCTAGAACTAAGGGCCCAAATAAGAGTGTGATGATGTAATAAAGTGGAATAAGAACCATAATATTGAATTAAATATTAATTAATTACAATAAAGGTCCTATAATGCATAGAGGAAATGAAAATACTAAAACAGGTGCTAGGAGAGTGTGAAATTGAACAAACTAATAAAGGTGTACAATTTACGATGCTACATTTAACCCCCACTTTAGCAGAGTATGATCATATAGTCATATTATCGGTAAAGTAGAAAGATGAGAGAGAGGAGCAATTAGGAGCACAATCAAAAGGAGATAAGACATCACTAATTTTGAGGAACCAAGCCCCCAATATTAGGATCTTAACTCACACAATCTCGTGCAAGGACACACAAGACAAGGGGTTAGCACTAAAAACAAGACCTCATGTCAACTAGTAGTAGAGACCTCGATAACCAAAATGTCTCAACCACTAATATCATTCTTGAAATACCATCACAAGAAAACAAGCAATCACATAAAAAGAGAATTAGCACACATCATCTATGAACTACAAATAGAAAATCTATGATCTCATGAGAAGAAGAAAAGAGAGGAGCATGGATACACATTCTAATTGTGTTTTTCTAGGTGATCCATGAGAAGAAGATTGAGAGAAGAAATGCAATTTCACACAAGGAATGACATCAAATCATAAGCAAAGACCACTCAACAAAGGAAAAGTGGATCCTTAGAAAGGATAAGAGAGAGATCAATTTCCCCCAAGCATAGGGAAAATAAGAATAATTACACAACCTCTAAGGAGAGATTAGACATAAGAAAATTCACAATGTACTCACATGAAGAAATATTTAGTGCAAGAAAAGACATCAAGATATGCAAAATGCAACTCTAAAGAAGAGGTAATTTTCAAAGAAGGAAAGATTAAGATGAAGGATCATACACCCCCTTAATGAGAGATTATCCATAAGAGACATACCATATCAAGCAAGAAAGGAAATCAAGGTATGAAAATGCAACCCTTAAAAGAAATAGTGAAACCTTAGATAGAGAGAAGAAAAATAGGATAATATTCCTGCCCCCCAAGCATAGAGGCAAGAATGAATTATGTTGCTTCCCCAAGATGATTGTAATTGAAAAATAATCATCTCTTATGATAAAGAGCCCCCAATTAAGCTAACTACTAGTGCCATAAGATGAGGAGCAACATAATAGGAACTTGAATGTTATTTTAAATGATTATAAAAAATGTGCCATCCATTGTCACGTATTACTCTTATGTTATTTGTATGGTCTTTAGAGCTACAACTTGGAAATATATACTTTGAAACAGTCTAGAAGGGAACCTTATAATTTGGATTTGAATTGGGAGGACTAGGGCATTGGGTGCCATGGTCCTGAGGAGGACTCGGGCGCTAGGTGCCTTGGTCCAAGGACAAGGGTGCTGGGCACCCTGGTCTTTGAGTACTAGGCTAAAGTTTGTGTCTTTGTTTAGGGAAGAGAAGAGAAATCAAATTGACATAAAGAGGATTGGACAAAACAGTATCTTGATGTAATGCCATATGAAAATGGGAAGATGTAAATTCACTAGACAATGGAGGAGGGGATGTTGACAAACAAAGAGGTTGAAATCTTGCTTTTAATTAGAAAAGTATGATTTCTCACGACCTTCAATATTTTGATGCACACATCCTAAAACTTGTCCATTGTATCTATGTGTAGGATTAGGAGAGGTGGGAATTGGTTTAAAAGAAGCTTGGATAAAAGACACAAAAAGGCTTAATTCTTAGATTAAGGGATCTTATACCCACTGAAGGAGGGTGTAAAGTCTACTGTACCCCAATTCGTTTCTATAGAAGAATCATTGATAGGAAATGGTTTTGTTAAAATAATCATAGTATTAAAAGGGGAAATGCATCCCACTTCATTATGAATGAGATTATAAGAATTAGGATCAACCTGTCACAACCCTCCTTTATCACTTTTTGATTTGATAAAATTCTGTTATATAATTTTTGGTTGAGCTATTGGAAATGATTGAATAAATAATATAAAAGAATAAAAATGGACACACACACACACACTTGGAGAATATAATTCAAAAGGCTTTATTTATTTTTATTTTTATTCCCAATTATGGCACATGTTGTAGGAGGAATTAGAAGCTTCTAGAGGAATCTTCAATGCCTTGCATGTAACTCCCCCACTAGGTTTTTTAATCAATTTGCATGAGTCCAATATTGGAAAAGAATCCCACTCTTATTTAATTTCTCTAGATATTGGAATTAAGAGATTTTTCTTATAAAATTGTATGCAAGTTTCAAAGAAGGGAGTTGATTATGTGTTGAAGAAAATTTTCCAAGTTTCCTTGTTGTTAGTAGTAGGATCTTCTTTGGTAGACTCATTTTCGTTGTAGGTTTGCTAAGTTTTTCTTGAAGATTTTTCCCAAGTTGCAAGGAAGGATAAAAAAGGATAGCTAGAGGATTCAACATCAAGCTCCGATAAGCCAGGTTCTCTTCTTTGTCATCTCTCATTTACATATGAGAAATTTATATTATAAAAAAAAATAGCTTCTAGATCTTCTTTTATAAAAGAAAAAAGGTTATTAGAGTGTAAATCTTTTTCTTCTTATTTAAGGATAAATATTGATAAAAGTATTTTCATATATTGCATGCAAAAGATAACTTTATTATTTATTTCTCTTTAGAAAATAGATATCAGATCTTGCTTTTGCTTTTCCAAAAGATTTCTTTCTTTTATCTGTGCAAAAAAAAAATTCATATTCTCCTTATTTAAATTTCTTTTTTTTCTGAGATTAAAACTCTTCTCTGTGTGATTAAATGATATGAATCTTAACCTTTATTATTCTTCTCTCGAATTCTATTCTCTGGCTCTTCGAACGGAAATCTGAAAGAAAATTTCATTCTTTAATCCCTCTCTGTGAATGCAAAACTAAACTCTCTCCCTGTGAATGTAGAAATAAACTCTCTCCCTATGAATGTGGAAATGAACTCTCTCTCTGTGAATGTAGAAATAAACTCTCCCTGTGAATGCAAGAATAAACTCTCTCTCTCTCTCTCTGTGAATATTAATCTCCTGTTTACTATAAAATCAATTTAAAACAATTATCTACCCCTGTGATATCTTGATTATCTATTCTATTCTTGTTCTTATTTTCATAAATACTCTTTTTTATATACCTTTAAACAATCTGGTAATTTAAACCATATATATATATATATATATATATATATATATATATATATATATATATATATATATATATATATATATAAATTTATTTCATACGAAAATGAATATATTCAATATTGCAAGTAATTTTAATATGAAAATTATGTCCTTCAAAATTTATTTTGGGTATCAGGCGACGTGCAGGGTAGTGGAGGTGGTTATTGTAACCGTCGGGGAAGTGGTACCCTCCACTTCCCCTGCGGTCACTGTCATGGCAGTGGTCGTAGGGTAGTGGAGGGGACCACGGGGTCCCCTCATCACTACGGGCCTGCTTCCGCAGACCTGCAGTGGTGATGGGACCCGTGGGTCCCACTCCCACTTGCTCCCCTTTCTTTTTTTTAAAAAAAATGCCACTATAAATTTGAAAATTGTTAAACTTTTCAAAAAAAAAAATTCCAAATTTTAGTTTAATAAAAATTTAACTTAGGTAATTTCGAAATGTATTTATTTTTAGCAATTTTCCAATTGTAAATTAAATTGTATAATTGTCCTTAGTAAAATTTATAATAATTAAATTCTTTTTAGCAAATTTCAAATTAAATTGTATTAAATTTTATAATTGGAATTTTATAAAAACAACTTAAAATTCGTTGGGTTACTTAGTTGGTATTTGGACTCATTAAAAGCAATTATTGTATATTAATTTGATTTGAATCAAATATCTAAACTAATCGCTATTTTTGGAACCTATGACCACAATTAATTATTCCCGTGATAGGAATCATGCATTGCTTAATCTTGCATGCAAGTTACACTATTCTCGTATCATGCAAATTACTTACACATTAAGTACATTTATTGGCGTTTTCATCTCGATGCAAGTTACACATTTAATTATTAATATGCAAGTTTCATAATTGTCATTTTTACGCAAGTTATATTTCAAGTTTTGAATAATTTAGTTATGGTTTTTATTCTACGTGGTTCATCAAGTAGTTATCTCAATTAATTAAATTATACATGTTCAATTCGTAATTGTTTTCAAGTATGATGTTTTTCATAGCTCTTAGTTAGAAAACTAAATAAAGGAAGATAGAAACCAAAACCTAGCAGCGTTCAGTATATATAGTGCCTCTGGGTCACGCTTACGGGTAATGCCGTCGTGTTGAACTACTGCACTTAACGCCTAATAAAGCTGCATCAACGACGTCTGTGGCATCGTCCCTATAAATCATCGGGGAGTAATAAGGGACACTTGGAAGTTAAAATCCAAGGGGCGGGTAATCCCCCTTGGATCGATAATCTAATAAGATGATCCTTAAATGATTTTTCATCCGCTGAGTTAAACCACAGTAAACCCCCTTAAGGTTGTTTGAGTGAAATGCTTTTATGAAATTGATTTAATCTCGAAGAATTGTTGTCAATTGACAATTGGTCAAAGGTGACGCTTATGATAGGTATTAGGAGCTAGTTATTTTAGGCCACAAGCAATAGGCCATCTCGAGCCTTTGCTTAAGTGCTACCACCGTGGGTAGCAACCACAGAGAAACTGTCTGGGACATTGACCCTAGAAAGGGTTGCGTACCCACAAATCAGTTTACATCAAACCATAGAGTAGAAAATAGAACTACATACTTTACGCCTTGATCCCGTGCCGAAATGGGTATGTAGGCAGTCTTGGGACGGAGTTGTCCCTAGTACTCAGGCGTTCGTGGGTGGGGTCTAGGTTGGTAAGAAGAAGGATTGAGTAGAATCCTAAATTGAAAGATAAGTATAATAAAAAGGAAAAATTAATTCAATGCATACTCGAAAGGAATCCCGTATGGATTTGCTTGACTTCCCGAGGCTTTAAGCCAAATTCCGAGGCGGAATTCAAGCTTGTATTATGTTATTTAATTACTCCTAAGGACGGCGACCTCGGTGCACTCCTATTAGAAGAGTGTAGTACTTAGTGAGTGGCTCAGGACCTGAATGGTCCCGATGAGTCTAAGTCTCTGGCCAGAGCACCTCCTATCCCGATTGGATAGATGCCTACCCCGTATGGGTAGATGCCTATCCCGTATTGGATAGATGAAATCTTATGTCCCGCCTGGACACATGCCTAACCCGTATGGTTAGATGCTCATCCCAGATGGATGAATGCCTTATCCAAATGGATGGATGCCCAGAGTATGCGATTGAATCAAACACAATGATTAAATTAAACAAAAAAAAAAAAGAATGGTCAATTTTTTTGGGTTAATCAAGTTGGGTTCTTATACAACCCTTATTGTGTGAAGCTCAATGTTATATATGAATTTGATTATATGATGAAGGGTAGAAGGAACTACTTTCATAGTATGAATCCACTGTCTATCTAGAAGAAGGTTATAATTAAGATGGTTGGGCATGACATGGATAGGAGTAGGTGCAGTCACGAGTCCTACTTTGATAGGTAATATGACTATACCAAGTGACTCTCTAGGAACATTATCAAAGCCACACACACATAAAGGATTGGGTTGAATAGAAGAATAATCTTAATTTATCTTATCTAATAAGTCAACACAAAAAATGTTAAGTGTTGACCCATTATTAATTAAAGTACCTCTAATATTTTGTTCATAAATGCAAGGAGTAATATGAAGGAAAACAAATAGACCAATGAGAGGGGGGGGGGGTGAATCAATGGTAGCAAAAAATGAACTTTCTAAGAGATCAAATCTCTACTAACAGAGGTCAAGCAACTATAAGAAAAAATATTAAACTAATTTTCACAGACACACATAGAAGGCAAACCCATAACACAAGATATACGAGGAAAAAACTCGGTGAGAAAAGTTGCTAGAGTCTACTACTCTTATCCAACCTCACAAACAAGAGTTTGATTACACATTTATGGGCACCAACCCAAAGGAGCACCAAACCCCTATCTAAGCACCCACCTAGACGATTAGAATATTTAAGGGAATCCACCCAAATGAGAACCAAACCCCTAACTGAGAACCCACTCGAAAGATTACAATGAAGATAAAAGTTACAACTACAGATTGGATACCTTTTTACAAATGATGTTTTGTAACTCATAGTGTTTTTTATTCTTGAGATTGATTTAGCTCTTCTTTGCTCACAAGTTTTTTCCTTTGCACTCTGCTATCTATTCTTTAGCTCTCTGTTATCAATCTCTGAAATATGCCTTATGTTCTCTTTCTATCTCTATTCACAACTCTCTAATTTCTTCTTTGTACAATTTCCTTACTCTGCTCCTGTTTGAGTGTATTACCTTCTGAATTCTTCACGCCTTCTCTACTTCATGTTGTGTATATCTCTACTTTGTTTTCCGCTTTGCACTATTTCATACACCACACATACACTTACACAGGTCTCGACTCTCTTCTCACACTCACACAGGTATTTGCTCTCAGCTATCTATCTTCACCGCACACATTTCTCTTTGTCAACGCTTTTGCACTCACTTTTTCATGCACACTATTATTTTGGTCTTGAGCATGGAAACAACAACCAATCTTCCTACTAGAAGAAAAATTAAATTCACATCATGATGTACATGCCGATTTGATCTTCTACATTTTTTGCCATTATTAAATGCATCTCTTTTGTCTTTTTAAAACTCTTTGCGTTCAAATTACTATCTTTAGTAATCTTCACCTGCCCACTGCATTGATGTCTTGTCAATTAAAGGTTTTTGATATTCCCATAGCAGTAAAATCTTGTCTACAGGAAATCTTCTGATCTTCTTGAGCCACTCAACTGATTATTTATGTGTTCTTTATGCAAAAAACATTTAATGTAACCGCCTTCCTTAATTGTTCCTTTGATAATTAGATTTGATCAATAGGAAACATCCATTCACATTCATCAACATTTGATTCGTCTTGTATACTCCACGTCCTCAACATCTCCCTTTATGCCATCGGGTCAAACTTGGTCAACTATCCATATGGGCCACTTCTGAGTAGGAATTTGGTGAAATACTCATCGTGTTCTCAACATTGCAAAATATATTTGGGGATGGCGGGTCTACATGTTTCTCCATTGCAGCGATAAACACCGTGTTTTGTGCACTCCCTATAACAACATGCGGATAACATGGTGTGATATGTTGTACTACAACAAAACCTTTTTATAGTTAAGCTATTTCGCTCAGTGCCTTGACAACTCTATGTCCTTTGTCTTTTATCCACCTGCAAGTCCAATAGCTAACCCAAAAATGTGTTCTTTATCTTCTTTGTGGCATTTTGCTAAATACCTTCACAAGCTTCATTCTTGTTCCTTACACACATACAATCAAATATACTCAACCTCTAGGACACTTCATCATCCAACATATGGGGCACTCATTGTGTTGCATCTCTGTACTTTGCCAACATGAGACAACTGCGCATCAACCAATCTACTCTTCATTTGGGGCATTCATCAACCTGCATCTATGTCCAATGGATGTCTGTGCATCTTTGTCCAGTGCATCTTCTCAACTGTTGACATCAATGACAATCTAATTCCAACATAATCATAAGGGGATCATCTCTATTTTTAACCTCTATAGAAAGAAATGCATCTTGTGATAATTTAATATCATTTGGTTTAGAAGAATGATGAGGAACTACCCTTTGTAAGGCTTCTTGGAACAACTTATGATGTGAAGGTGAAGTTTGAATCAAGTCACAAAGGGAAATCTTAGCTAAAAGATATCATGGAGTTTCACAACAAGATTAGGTTCCCTATCAACATTTTTCTTAGGATGAGGTGGAGAAGGAAGGGAAGTGAAAAGAACATTGACCTATTTCTTGTTGGCACAAGCGTTAAATGTGTGATGTATTTCAAAACTATATTTTTGTTCTAGTTGCCTTTCCATATCACCTCTTTCACATATGTATTTTACAACTTTAAGGATATTGAGTGGTTTCTTGGTCTTAGGCCTCTCATGACTTGATTAGTTTGTTTTTTCACCAATGATAGATCTTATGAAGGGAGAAAATCAAGGAAATTGGTAACGATTTCATCCTTTTGCTCCAAGGTATCTTTATGCTTAAGAAAAGCTTGAGGAGAAGGACAAACATAACTCATTAATGCTTCATCTCTAGTGGGAAATTTATTGAAATGATAATAGGGCATGGTATCACTAGGGAAGGTAGTTACAATATCATCCACTTGCACCAAATGATCCTCATGGGGAAGCTACATTTTAAGAGAAAATTGAACATCATTCTTCAAGGCTTCATCCTTAAAAGGAAGAGGTATGAAAGAAGTGTTCATAACCTCTTTTTGCACTAATGTGCCCTCATTGGTAGGACCAAATTTGGGTGAGGATAATTCAATGTCCATCAAAAATTCTTTTTCTCTAGGATAGGTACCATGTATAGAAGGTAAGGTAATATTAAGGGATATGTTTATGATATCATCCTCTTCCTCTAGGATACTCTCATGGGAGAGACACATTTTAGGAAAAATATCAACATCATTATTCAAAATTTCATCCTTAGGAGGGTGAGTTTTGAAAGAAGTGTTAATGGTCTCTTTTTTCACTAAAATATCCTCATGGATAGGAGAAATTTTAAGAGAGGGATATGTATACATTGAAAATTGTCTTGGAGAGAATTAATTAAATACGAGTTATTTAATTAATGGATCCTTAATTCTTCTACTTATAAATAAATTGAATAATTTATTTATATAGTTCATTTTTCCAAAATTCTTCCCATCATAAATCATTTTCTCCACTTTCCTAATTAAATGAGCAAATTTAATTAATTTGTCTTATTTAATTATACCCTCCCACTTAATTTGAATTTTAAATTCAAATATTGTCACATGTCTCCTAATCTAAACTACCCTCCTAACCCTCCAACCTACCATCTAACCTTGGGTTGAACTAACCTTATCCCCTTAAACTACTTCTACACTAATCCCCTATGGTGTGTCTCTCCTCATAAGGACACATGGCATCCTTGCCACATGTTCTCTCCCTCCATGCCACTTGCCCTCTTGTAGGACATGTGTGGAATTTGTTGGAGATCCCCTTGCCACCTGTCCTTCCAAAAATGACAAGTGTCATAACTCCCCAAGCCTTTCTTAACTTCTTCATCTGTCACTGCTCATCTCTCCAGGTCGAATCTAGACCATTGAATCCCGCCACCCGGGCTCATACCTTGGAAAATCTATAAATACTACCACTTTTCATTCATGAAAGGATGCTAGATCCTTAATCCTTAATTTTGTATCCTTAATCTTGCATTCATATACTTTGTATACATAACATAACAACATGGTTTTTCATTTAGCATAGTGTTTGTTTGATTATATCATAGCAATCATGTTAATCCAAAATCGTGATGATTCATTGCATTTTAATTTAGATCATAGGATCACAACATAGCATACTTGTTCTTCAGGTTTTCATCTTGGAGATCCATGTTGCGGAGAGCCAATCAACAAACCAACAAAGTCCTTAAAGATGGAGGATAGTGAGATTCCATTGGGGAGTGCTATTTTACTTTATAATCTTTCATTGGTGTGTTAGGTGATTTATTTGATTAATTCACATTCCTAGCATACAGGATAAATTGAAAGAAGGGAGGCTAACCCATTATCACATCTATGAAATAAATGCATCATGAAACTAATTGAAAATAAAATTACAACAATTTGTTTTTTCAAATGATAATATATGCAAAATGCATGATAAAAGGAGATAACAATGTGCAATTTTTAGGGTTTTTTTAACTATATAAACAATGATTGAATGCATCTAAATTTAACTAAGATGTCATAACAATCAGATTTAAACATTTAATTGAAAAATTATGCAACCCACAAGTCAAATTCGATAAATAAATTAGAGTTTTTAATGAAATTAACCTTCAAATTTATGGAATTTAATTGCAAAGAAGATCTATGAGTGCAAATTTAAAAATTAAAGTGCATACAAATCAGATTTGAGACAAGGAATTAGAAATAAACATGAAAGATGTTGGGTTCACCAAAATGTAGAGGCGTAATTTGGAACTAATGTTTCACCAAATAGGATAAGACCACTAATGAGCCAAATTAACCTTGACAATGAAAGGGGTGAATCCCATAGATCTAGACTCAATCCAACTAAGGAAAGGGTTGATATTTTAGATTAGATTCATTGTTTAGGGTTTAGTTTCCTCTTTCTAAGTTGAATTATGAAAATGTTGAAATTAGAGTAAATGTGTGAATATTGAAGATATTTGGCATAAACAATGTTACGTTCATCGTACAAAGACACCAACTCGAATCTGAGTAGAAGAAGATGATTCAGATTTATTTCCAGAAGTTTGACCTAATTTTTTGGGACCATGGTGGTGGGTGCGATAGTCCTTCAAATTTATTACCATCAAAAGGTGAACCTGTTCATCTATGTGAACCCTATCAATCCTCCCAAACGTAGCTCTGTACCTGCTCTTGCACACATTAAAAAAGAGGGGAATTATTGGGAATAGGGGTTTGCTTAAGTGAAACATCGGTTTGGAATCAACCTTGAATGAAATAATGTAAATATTGAAATAATTACTCAAGAAAATATAGCTCATATTTCCAATTGTTGATGATAATGCTTTGCTCTTTGAATGCAATCAAGTGTTGTATGAAATGGCATGACAAACACAAAAACCTAATCACACACACATATCTGCATAAGATTGATGTAACTTTGCTCCACAATGGTTGAAGGATGAAAGTGTAGCCTTGAAGATCTTCGAAAATTCTTGATTAATGCTTCACAAATGCAAAGTGCTTTAGGAATTGATTACTTAGAGTCTTGGAATGCTTAGATGAAAATGAGTTGATAGGGATACCTTATATAGGGATTTCATAATTGAAACCACCTTTAGGCCAACTTAGATTTGATATATTTTTGCATAGAGATAGATTTGAATATGATAAGACCGCCCTATTATCCTCCCGAAATTCAAGGAAAAATAATTTTTTTTTTCCAAATTTCTAGAGATACGAGATATCATGATTCTAATGCAAATTCCAACTCGATGGATCAAACAATAATGTGTAAATATATGAAATATTCTTTGAGAGTTGAAATTAAGGTAGAATGAAGGATAAATTAAGATAAAATGATAAATGTCACACCTAGAATTTGTGAATGATGTTCAATTTACATTCAATATGCAAGTTGTATTCTATTTAAAATAATCTTGTTATATATATTATTGGATTAATGTATGAATCTGACTATCTTCTTGTTTGTGACAGGTGAGGGGAGCATTTGTTATTTTCTATGTCCTATCTCACGAATGCCACTCAATATAAGTATATAACAAATGGGGTACGATCAAGCAATGCCTTGATCGGTCATGACTGATCAAGACATTACTTGATCGTGCCTCTTTGTTAATACTAAACAAATGCATTTTCATTGTTAATACCAATCGGTGTGTAAATACTTTACAACCGATGACTATCGGTGCTTGCACAATACTAACAACTGATAGTTATCAACATGTTAGCCTTAACAACCGATAACTATCGGTGTAGGCTTAACACCCGATAACTATCGGTGACCTTTATCATTCCACCTGATATTAATCGGTGCTTTGATTAATCATTTATTTATCATCAATTATGTTAATCGATATAAATCGAAATGCAAGATTTAGTAATAGATGAACACAAACAAAATATATAGTATGATTATCAATGTTAAGGGTTTGATCGAACTGAATAGGTTATTTATATGCAAATGTAGAATAGCTATCAAAGAGGAATTAATTGCTTGAAGGTTTTATCATAGTTATCGATATGACAAATGATTGAATGAGAGACTTCATTTATCTCTCATTCAATCATTTATCTTACCGAAGCTATCATGCATTAACATAATTAAGGGCACAAATAAGAGTGCGATGATGTAATAAAGTGGAATAAGACTCATAATATTGAATTAAATATTAATCAATTACAAAAAGGGTCCTATAATGCATTGAGGAAAGGGAAATACTAAAATAGGTGCTAGGAGAGTGTGAAATTGCACACACTAATAAAGGTGTACAATTTACGACACTACATTGGCATTGTTTATTTATATCTAATTTTGTAAGTGTGTTTGATCAATCTTTCATAACCTAGAATATTCTTCCCTACCACTTTTGTGGTGCATGTTTGCAGGTAGGTAGATTATAATGAATTTGTCTATCATTTGACATGGAATACAAATAAAAAAATATAAATAACCTTATTTCAAATCTGAATATGGTTATCATTTCTACTTGGAAATTCAACTTGCAATGATTGGTTCACATGTACTTTAAACTTGTAAAACTCAAATGCTTGGATTCTATTGTGGGAGGGCAAACAAATGATTTATTGAAAAAATGACACCTTTTCAAATATGGGAGAATGTGAATGAAGCCTTAAAACACCTCAAGGTATCTTATTTCGAATGAAGCTTTAGATATATCTTCTTTCATAATTGTTTTGACATGCAATATTTTTTAATGACAAATAAAATTAATTGGTATGGGAAAAAGATAATAAATAAAACTAAGCCTAAAAATGAGATATCAGAGGTTGGATGTGAAATTATGCTTGGTCACAAAATTTTCTCCTATGAGATTTAAAATATAAATTTCACATTACATGTATCTTGATGATATATTTTTAAGAATTTATAAGAGTTCTCTAGAAATGATAAGTTATTGAAGAAAAATAAATTTTCCTTAGTTTTTAAATTTATTTTTTTAGGCAAAATGATCATAACATAGAATTAGCTGAACAAGAAATGAAGATAAAAAATAAAGGACACAAAAATATAATGTCTACAAAGAACTATAGTAGGTCAATGGGACATAAATATACCACAAGTTACAATAATTAATTTGAATTTGGAGCTCTGGAATAGAAAAGAGCCTACCAACCCAAAATGAAATGTTTTACTAAATTAAGATCTAATTTAGGAAGCAAAAAAAAATGATAGGGAAGGGATGAACATTCAAGATAAATGAATGTATACAAAAGGATGTAATATGAAATAATTTTGTCAAGGAAGCTTTCATGCTAAAAATTGAAAATAGGCAAACCATATGCACTTAATTGAGAAAATACCAAACATTCATGTAATGCCCTTATGGCCACCTCAATATTTCCATCAAAGGGTACACACTGACAATGATACCAAGTCGGTACTTCCTCAAGCTCTTTTCTACCTTACCATATGCACAAGAAGATATTTAATATTAACAGATAGACAAGATTAGTAGATGATTGTGAGATTTACTATGATGCAACTCTATTTGAGAATTTATCTTTTCAATATTGAGCTAGACAACTTGCACAATCACATAGGACAATATAGCAATGGAACAAGTTGCACAAGTTCAAACCACGATTATAATATCAATAACAAAGAAAAACTATTTTTGAAAGAACATATTATAGCCTAAAGGTTGACAAGGTATTACATGAACATGGTAACTTTAGAACATATGAACTGTTAGAGTTATCTTTTATTAGCTAATAATTATTTATTTAATTAATTAGTCTATTATACTCTATGCTTAAGCTAAACTTAGGAATCTTATAATTCTTTAGGGTTTTCTCCTTTAGGGTTTTGAGTATCCTTTTATAAGGATTCTCTCTTTGTATTTTTATAACAATTGTAATTATTGAATTGCATTCTTGTTGCACAATCAACATGACTCCTCTTTTCTAGATCTCTGAATTCTGACCTCCATAGTTTTTTTGCTTCTCTCCTTCTGTGATAGGTTTGCATGCAAGTGATCTTTGTGAGCTGTAGAGTTGATTTTTTCTCAACTCCTATATGGTATCAGAGCTCCAGATCTGTATTCCCATGTTCTCTTCATGAGAGATTTTGAGCCTTGTTCTTTAGATCTGTGTATTCGGGGGTTTGTGCAGTTGCTTTTTTCCATTTCTGCGGGTAGCTAATTTATTGGTACATTGGTGCCAAAAGGACCTCACTGTTGGATTTAGAAGGTTGATTCCATGAATTTTGATATATAATTTGCTTATTTTCGGTGACAGGGGCATCTGAGACATGGTTTTTTATTGGCACATTTTTTGAGGCATGAAAAATCCATATGACTGTACCTGCAAATGCATCAGAAAATTTTCGTCAATTTTTTATTTTATTTTTTAACCTTTTTTATGCCCTAAAAGAGGGGGTTTTTTTTTTGGCCGTAACTTGGTCATATGGAGGCGCTTTTTTAAAAACTATATATCGTCAGAAAGCTCTTTTTGAGCTCTCTTTAGATCTGGAGGTTTGAACTTTTGATTTTGCTTTTTTGATGGCATTTTTTGCTGTCAAATCCAAAGGTTCCTTTTTGCACTCCAGGAGACATAACTTGAGCATCTGAACTTCATTTTTTGAAAACTTTATATCGTTAGAAAGCTTGTTCTGTGTTCTTTTCATTCATATGAGTTTTTTTTTCCAAATTCTCCTCTAGGTATATTTTATTCAGTTTTTTTCTTTTCAACACTTTGGTGAATATCTTGGATGTTTCAGGTCCTAAGATCTCTTTCTTTGAGTAGGATGTCTCGTATTTGGTCATTCTTTTTGTTTCCGGTCTTCTGTCTCTTCTGCTCATTGTAGCATTTTATTTATGCAAACACACTGAGATAAAGTGCCACCATGCATTGTATACTTGGGATCTTGCACATCTTGTGCCTTATTGTACATGCACTACTTATAAAGTACCATGGGGGGTTGATGTTTGCCTTTTTTTCCATCTACCTTTGTCACATGAGTTTTCCTTCCATGATATTAGCCTCATGATGTGTGTCAAGTGAGTGTTTCTTCCATGACACTATGTACTTTCTTTGCACCTTCGATATTCCCGGTTCTTCGTCATGCAATTCTTGTTGGCCGTTCTTTTTAGTGTACCTGTCCCTCTCGCTTTTTCAGCATTATGAGGAGGTTTGTCCTATTATTCTAATGCTTCCTTGGTTTGATTGATCAACTCTTCAGGCTTTGGTGTTTCATGCCATCTGTATTTTCGAGTTCAGTTGTTTTCCTTTGTTTTCCATCTAATTCAAGTAGTGTCATTTGAGGGCACTCATGCAGATTACAGTCTTCACTACCTAGTCATGTTCTATTTCAGTGGAGGTTCTTTAGATCATCAATTACTCTTCGACAGTGTTTGCAACTATTTCATGCTTTAGTGGTATTCTTCATTTTGTTCTTTTTTGTTCCTATCTTCTGGAACACTCTTGTTTGGAGGCTTCTTAGTCCTTCACTTGAGCTTTCATCTCTTCTTGGAGAGGAGTTTTGTTCCCACAAGGTTTTCTCCTTTTTCTCCACTTTATAGAGATTTTATTGTACTTGGGTACCTCATCAGGCCTAGTTGTTGGGACCCATTGTTGCTTTCCTGCATTTTTTACGTGCTTTTTTAGTCCTTAGTTGTTTTTTAGCTACTCCCTAAGTTCATCTTAAGGGGAGGTGTCAGAGTTATCTTTTATTAGCTAATAATTATTTATTTAATTATTAGTCTATTATACTTTATTCTTAAGCTAAACTTAGGAATCTTATAACTGATTAGGGTTTTCTCCTTTAGGGTTTCGAGTATCCTTTTGTAAGGATTCTCTCTTTGTATTTTTATAACAATTGTAATTATTGAATTGCATTCTTGTTGCACAATCAATATGACTCCTATTTTCTGGATCTCTGAATTCTAGCCCCCATAGTTTTTTTGCTTCTCTCCTTCTATGACAGGTTTGCATGCAGATGATCTTTGGGAGCTGTAGAGTTGATTTTTCCTCAACTCCTATATGAGCAATGCAACAGGTTTGAAACCTCACTCAATGTTTAAATCAAGACTTAATCAAAATTCTAGACAAACAAATGACATGGGATTTGTTCTATCCTTTTTGCATGTACTAACAATTACTTTCAAATCAAACACAAAAAAAATATAAATGGAAAAGCATTGAAAGGACAAGTGGGATTTACAAACTCATTTTTATTGACATGTTACAATTGCTAGCATAACATGTTTGCAAGTTCATTGTTAAATGACATGATAGATCAAATATTTTAGGGTTTTTGTGCCTTGTAATAATGTGCAATGTAGATACAAAGAACCAAATCCAACATTATTCCTCACCATTTTAGCATTGAAATTACACAAGCCATTTATTACCTTTATTAGTATTCAAAATTAGGTCATGCAACACGTTGACCTCCTTTAATGGTTCAATAACTAAGTCCTTAAAGATATAACTCAGAGATTACACATCTTTACTAAGCAACTATTGGACTCATTATGAAGGTTCATTTAACTTATCAACCCAAGGACGTGAACTTGAAATGGGTTAGCACAATATATGCACTAAGACTCGATTATGGCTATCAAATCTTGAACAAAGAACAATACTGGAATTGAAATACTGCAAATAATTGATAAAGGAAACTAAACTTAAGTTGATAACTAACTTGAACACATGAATCTTGACCTTACATAAAGTACAAAAATGAAATTCTAGGCAAATAGGTAGGAAACTACTCTGCCCGCTTTGGCTGCAGGAACAGGCACAAAGCGAAGTTCTGTGGCTGTAGGAATAGTCCACTGCTAGAATGATGCTAACTATTGAATGAAAAAGAACTGCTAAAATAACTGACTAGAGTTATCACCAAGTGGGCCCTCTTGAGTGAGACTTCAAAGATAATCACAAGTTTTGGAAACTCAGAATATCATCTTATTCATCAAAACATGAATACATAGAATATGACATCATGTTCTTAAACTGTATTTTAGAACTAAGAGTAAACTTACAACGTTAGAGATCAATCCCTTTCAAGAGATCATCTGAACCTTATTTATAGAAAGAAAATCTACCAACTAATCCTAACTAACTGGTCGACCAACTCCACAACATAAAGAGAGCATCATTTATTGAAAGCATGAAAAGAGGAAAGGAAAGATCATGTGTGCACTTAGCCAAGTCAAATAGGAATCCTTTAGCAGAGATATAGCACAACATGCCCCTAAACCGACACACTGATTGTACATAATTAATAAAGAAATTAGTTGCAACATTAAGTAGAGAAGGCTCCACTACGTTGATCACTTCTTGACCTTTTCAGCAACCGACCAGCTGGTGAGAGTCCTACTCCTTGTTGCAAGCTTCTTCATTACACCACTTTCTTAGTACAAACTTGCAAAACATGTTAGCACACACAAATAATTCACATTTCCCAAATCATCCAAAAACAACATCCTTTTCATCACATGCATATTTAATTGATAATTACATAGCATGCACATTATTATTATGAATTTTTTCAAGGTCAAGATTAAGCCTAAAATATAACAATTTCTAAGGGATTAGCACAATTTCTAAGGGATTAGTCAACTTTTTCAAAAGAAAACTCATAAAATCTATTGAAATCTACAATCATACCACCAACCTCAATTGTGATGATGGCTAGAATCTTAGTGGTTCTTGGCACCCCTTGTTGTCCAAGCTCAGATAGTCCTCCTCCTTTGCCTTCTTCCTCTCTTGGCCCCTAATCTTGTTGTATCCTTCCCCTCTCTCAGTTTCCTCCTCTTGTATACACACACACACACACACACACACATATATATACATGCATATATATATATGTATATATACATGCATGTATATGTATATGTATATGTATATGTATATGTATATATATATATGTGTGTGTGTGTGTGTGTGTGTGTGTATACATGCATACATATACATATGTACATGTATATATATACATACATACATATATATATATACATACATATATATATATATATATATAGAGAGAGAGAGAGAGAGAGAGAGAGAGAGAGAGAGAGAGAGAGAGAGAGAGAGAGAGAGCTTAGGTCCATTCTTTTTTTGTATTTGTGTGTGGGTATATGTTTGTTCTTCCATGTTTTTATATTAGTGGTTTCTTTTCCTTATGTTTGTTTGCATGTGCTTTTCCTTGTTATCTTATTATCTCCCCTCTTTTCTTGTATCCCAGTTTTCTATTATTTTCTTGAATTGGCCTTCAATTTGTTTCTTTTTCTTCTTTCTTTATTCTCTTTTTTATTTTGTTTTTATTTTATTTCCTCTCTTATCCTTCTATTGAGGTTTGACCATCTCGGTCTCTTGTTCTTCATTCACACTTCTCCAATCCCTCCTTTTTATTCCAAGTCTTCTTATTTTCATCTTATTTGACTCTCTTCATCCTGATGATGGATCAAAAAGTGTGATCCGAAATGTTGAAGCAAAAATATTACACACAATCAAATCCAGAAACTGCACTCTTGTATATGATGGATTGTGGAAATCTCTTAGAACTGACAACAAATAGTGTCATCACAATACCAAAATCTAAAGTATCATCATAGACATCATAATAAATGTCTTAGAAAATAAGACCATAAACTTTTCCCATCATTCCCCCCAACCTAAAGTCTTGCTGGTCCTCTAGCAACATTATTCCTTATCCTAGTTAGGGTTCTCATATCACCGACTTCCAACTATCCTACAACATGTTCTGCACCCTTTGAATCAAGATCCTAGTAAAATCCATGCATGCGTTCCAATCTATTCCAGCTTGGCCTTTCTTCTGCTATATCATACCAGTAGTACTTGTAGTCTAGCATTGACCACAACAAGATGGGTGGCTGGAACATCAAGGGAACCAATAGTGTTTATGTATTCTATCAAGCTATATGTATCTAGGACATCTCCTCTATGTTGCAACATAATTCTGCAATGAATGTGGCTCAACTTGCCTTAGCTGATCAGTCAAACTATTCCATCTTTGTGAAAGGTGTCTTGCTACTGTTCTTCCTGTAGTGCCCTCCATTTGTTGATATTATTTATAGGATTCTTATTGTAGAGGCAACACTCTATCTTTAAGCTCTGGAACATACATAACTCGGTGCCAATCATAAAACATTGCTTCAGGGTTATGAGATTCAACCCTGAGAGGCAAGGGTTCTTGTAATTCCTTTTCTCTGTAAGCTTTGTACTTCTCAACCCAACTATTTTTATTTTGAATTCGAGACATAAATGCCCTCAAATGGATATCTCCAATATACAACAGTGGGCTCCATTGATGATCATTTGGGACAACATAATTATGTAGGTATAATTCATAAAGTAGGTTCTTATTCTCTGTTGGGGATTCTTGGTAGGATTGAAAGAATTCCTCAAGGGTTTTGATGGAAGGATTTAACCCTGAAATTATCCTAGAAAGATGAAATTTTAAATATATCTCCTTTAAAGGTAGTGTATAAACCCTTGAAGGGTTTCTGCATTGCATTAATTGTGGCACTAATTATACCACATCATCCACTTCTTTCTTTATTTTAACAATCTCTTCATCTTTCCCTTTAATTTCATTATCCTTTTTCTCTATTTGTTTCTACAACCTTAGATTTTATTTATCCCTCTTTTCTATTTCATCTAACAATTTTATTGCTATACTATGCCATGAAGATACAAGGGGTCTATGAATACCTACCAAATTTTTTCTAACAACATGCTCCAATGGTGGTACTGGTGATTGTTCAAATTCCTGTTGGAGAGGTTCATTTTGCTCTTTATATAGTATTTCTTCTCCTCTTGCCTGTTCTGCAATGAGGGCAAGCTGATCTAGCCTTGTTTCTGCATGACCCTCAAATGCATGTTCATGAAATGTACTCTGTCCCTCAGTATGTACTTCTTCCTTAGAGGGTACTATCTCTTTTCCAGCTTTTGTCTCTAGCCGAGGGATTTTTCTTAATGTTTCTTCAACATCTTGCACAATTGGCTTTGTATTAGTTACAAGACTTTCCATAGTTTTTGTTGCTGTAGGAGGAATAGTGTCTCCTATTTTCCATTTGCTAGGGCTAGGGCTAGGTTTTGTCATCTCAGAAGTTTCAACCCTAACCTTTTCTTTCCCTTTTTCTGCTTTCTTCCGCTGTTCCTCTGCTTTCCTCGTTGTTTCCTTGGTTCGGTGTAGAGTTTGAAATGAAACATCATCATGACTTGAAGAAGTGGTTACTTCTTCCCTTGATTTAGTCAACAAATATGGCCATGGTTGTAGGAGGGGTTGATCTAGGTCTCACACTAGAGGTAGAAACGTCAGGAGTAGCTGCAAAAACCTTCTTTCTTTTGTTAGACCTACGAGATTGATTCCTCTATTCCATGTTTTTAGGTCTAAAATGATCCACATTTTCAAATTCCTCCCATGTCATACCAAAGACTTCCAACAAAGATTTCTCAACTAGCAGTTTGATCAAACAATGGTGAGACACAGAGTTGGTCCTACCTTTTTGAGTTTCAGCCGCCATAATTTCTAGTAACTTGTAGAGAACGTTGGGCACATTCATTCTCTTACCATGCCTTAGATGGCTTAAGAGTTTGAAATGAATGGAGTGGAGACATGACTAGTGACCTTCATAGGTAATGTATTTGCAAATGTGTTCAACTGCATGCATCCATTTTTCTAGCATCGACGTTCTTCTTGTCCCCTATTTATCCACGACAAGTGGTGGATCACTAGGTTCAGTAAATTTTGCTCTTGCCGACCTTGTGTCTCAAGATGTAGGATATGGTTCCCCATCAGTGGGCAACCTTGTAACTTATACAAATATTTATTCTGTTACCACCACTTCCAATCCTTTTACCACTGCTTTTCCATTTGCAAAAGTTTGTGCAAATTTTGTAGAAATATCTTCATTAAAGATCTTCAACTTCAAGAAATATTCTATCCAATAATAAGTTTGAAATTCTGCTAGACAAATAGCATCGTGTAGGAGTAAATCATGAATAGTCAGTTCATTTCTAATTAATTTACCACCCATTTTCCTGCAGTCACTTTCTGAAACATTCCTCTATTCTTTTCTTCACTGAAAGAGTCGAATTTGCTTATTCTCCGCGCGAATTTAGTTTTTAGATTCTTCTAACCCTACAACTTACCCTTTTTGGTTTGAATTTTTTCGATTAAGATAGACTAAGATAGAGAAAAAATCAATAATAAAAGTATTAGAAATGCATTTGAGTAAAATGACGACGCTTATGACCTCTCAAGTGTCAAATCATTGGTTCAAATCAACTAAAGGATAACTAATGGACATATTTTTCTCCCCCCAACCTAAAGTAAAGCATGTGTCCAGACAAGCTGGAGTGGCGTAGGAAAAATATGCTATGTAAATATCATAATTAATGAACATGATGAAAAGTAATGTCATTCTTAATAATTATGGAAAAAGTAATTGTTCGCACGTACTTGTTAAATTGCATTTGCATGTCTCGAATTAATGCTGCTTAGTACCTGCCAATCAATCAGTTATTTAATTAATGAAATATGAGGTAGAGTGCGATGATGGAGAGATGGATGGAAAAAAATAATTATGAAGTGAAGGTGGATGTATGGAATGAGCAGAGAATGTGATTTCCATTGAAGTGGAAATATTTATTATGATGTGATGCAAATACGTCTTAGGTAGAAGGATGGATGTGGTTCGCTTCCTTCGGCTATAGGAGAGGTGGTGAATTACTACATGAATTCCACTTTTGAAGCTGGCTTGTGATATAACTGCAAGCGATGACCGTTGACTAGTAATTTAAAACTAACAAGGTCAATTGTGATAAGTTGAATAGTTCCATTTGAAAATACTTGTGCCACCTCATATGGCCCTAGCCATCTAGTTTATAATTTTCTAGCACCTTCTTGATACCTAGTAATGCAAGACATCCCCGGTTCACAACAATCTTGCATCAACCAAAAAATTTTTCTTTTCTGTTTTGTTTTCTGTTTGCAGTTTCAGTTTTCCTTTGTGTATGTCTCAATTTTGGCTCACCGGATCCTGTGGAGTTAGATTCTACTTGAAGACTTGATCATCTTTCTTGCTTTCAAACTGCATCTCATTTGGATCACTTTCTGGAAAGATATCACTACTGGTTTCATGACAATTTCTTGTTACCGGTTGTTCCTTTGTTACCGGTTGCTTGAGACCTATTCTAGTGATCTACCAGAACGCATTTCGAAGCTTGCGGAGCCTTGTATGCTGATTTCGATATTTCTTGGCATGTGGCCAACCTTCTACATTTCATCCTTTGGATTTTCTGGAAGAATCTCTTGGTGGAGGCTGACCTTGTTCATTTTGCACGTTAGGTCTCTTTCTTCGGGTTTTGATCCTTTTGGGTCGACTAGATCCTTTGGATCGATATATATATATTTGTAATAATTCTTTAGAATGTAATAAATTAGAATGAATGGAAGATAAATTAGGATCAATCATAGGTAGACTGTTCCTAGAAGATAGATCTTTCGATTCATGGTCGTGATGTGACCTATTCTACCAAGCCTGTGTGTCGATATGTTATAACCCGGTTGTTACCAGTTGGATGCAATCAAATTTCATGCAATAAAACTATTATGCATTGCCTCCATCATATTTGTGTATTTGTATTGTGTTTACTCTTGCTGACTAGTTTGTACTGATCTCCTTGAGGTCCCTCCTCACCGGTGACTGCTTCACCTAGATTCATAAAGAAGAGCCCAATCACCTGGTTGGAACTGCTTTTCTTTAATGTATTTATCATGCCACTTTATCCGTTGAGCTTCCACAACTTCACTATGATGAAGGGTTTCCTTCCTCATTTTGTCTAAGTTATTGAGCTACATGATCCTTTATGTTTGTATTGTTGATAGATTTATCTCTAGTTCCACTGCAGTCCTTAAGGTTTTATGCTCAAACTCAATTGGCATCATGACTATTTTTCCATATAACAGGTCAAATGGTGTGAAACCAGTGGTTGTTTTCCATGTGGTTCTGTAGGCCCATATAGCTTTCGACAACTTATTGGCCCAATATTTCCTAGGAATGGCCATTATTTTTATCATAATCTCTTCAATTTTACAGTATGTGATCTCAAATTGTCCATTTGCTTGAGGATGGTAAGGAGTAGATTTCTAATACCTGATTTTGTATTCATTAACTAGTCCTGTAATAAGGGTTGATGTGAATTGAGCTCCTTGATCTGTCACTATTTCCCTTGGTACTCCATATCTTATTAATATTTCTTCATAAAGGAACTCTGCAACCTTATTATCCTTGGCATGTTTCATTGCCTTAGCTTCAACCCATTTAGTCACATAGTTTGTACATACTAGGATATAGGACTTACCATTTGATGGTGGATCAATTGGACCTATTGTTGGAATCCAAGAACACTGAGAGGGGAGGGGGGGGGTGAATCAGCATTCTACCGGTAAAGTTAGTTTTGAACTTATTCCTTATTAACTGGTTAATGGTAAATAAAATTAGAATGCATACACCAAATAACACAATGAAAGGCAACACCATAACACCAATATTTATACGTGGAAAACCCTACAAAGGGAAAAACCACAGTGGGGATGATACCCACAATATCTATATAATTGATTAAGGCATACAAATATTACATAAGAGAGTCTGCACATGCATAAAAGCCAACCACCTAGAGCTCACCGCTCAAACACAAAATATAGGAAGTCTCACTGACTTATAGTACATTTACAAGTGTTTACAAATAAAAATGAACTTATAAATAGCATCTGAACATGCTGGATAAGTTTTGGTGAATGCTCTGATAACCTCCTCTGTATTCTAGTTTTTTGATACTCTATTCTGCTACCGATTAAGTTACGCATGTGAAACTGCACACAGTCACTTCCAATCGCATACCAAAATGCATACCAAAATTCACTGAAATATTCACAACCAAAAGTTCGCATTCCATCTAACACATTTGATCTGCCGCTAAGGTGATCTACTTAAATATCCTTCTAACTTAACCATGTCGGCTTCAACAAGTTATATAAACAAGTCAGTTGTCGGACCATAATAAAAATCAAACATAAATCTAATGACAATATTGGCCACCACACGTTACCACCAAAATCCATGAAGACATAATCGGGATCAAAAGATTTCTTTATCCGGGTCCTATCCATTACTGGGTTCTATATACACGTTACCAGGATCGGGACAAGTTATTGGGATGAAGACTTAGCCGAGATGAAGTGAATGATGATACCGATGTAAAGCAATGTGAATACCAATAATGGTTAGTGCAATACATGCCGATAAACCAAACAATGAAACCATCGCATGCCAGAATTCATTAAATGTAATATCAAATAGGAATGAAAGGGAAATCATGAATTCCTATCCTAATTGGAATTCAAACAAACAAACAATGAAATAATACAGAAGCAAGAACAAGAATATAAGATATATCAATCAATTCCCCCTATTCCAAGACTGCATATAGCTTCCATTGCTCTTCTCCTCTTTGTGGTATGGTGGCTCTCAGATATCGTGCTGGCAACCTGCAAATGACACAAAGATTCAAAGTTCGTGATTGTTCTTGATTGATCATGATTGAATGCTCAATTTATAGATTATTGGAGAAGACTGATTGAAAGGTGGAACAAATTGATCAAGAGGTGGAACTCAGGTGAGATCACATGTTGATTGATAGTTGAACTGCTGATTTGGAGGTGGAACTCAATTGATTGAATAGATAAATGAGTTAACTGATTGAGAAAAAAGTTGATTGAAAGATGAAAAAGAATGATTGGAGGTTAATTAATTGATGACAAAGAAAACTTTATTTAGAAAAAGCTAACTAGAAGATAGAAAAGAATGATTGGAGAGAATTAAAAGATGTAATTAATCAATTAATTGAAATGTTCAATTAAAATAGATGGAATAGTTAGCTGAGATGATTGATTGAATGCTTTTTGAAAAAAAGCAAAATGGAAGATAGAAATAGAGATTGGAAAGATAAATCATTTAATTAATTAATTAATTGATTGAATTAATTAATTTAGCATGTGATTGCACTCTGGCTTTGATTTTCAATTTACTCTTTGCATGATATTTAATTCAAATATTGAATTTATTTTAAATTCAATTTGTTATTTGAATATATTTAGAACTTGACTTTGTTTTTCAATTTGGTTTTTGAAATAATGCACATGTATTTGAAATTAGAAGAAATTAGAAGAATATGAATTTGAATGAATTAATGAAATGAGAAGAATTAATGAAATTAAATGAAATTAAAATTTGGGGATTTGAAATTTGAATTAGAAGAATTAATTAGCTAATTAAACAATTTAAATAAACTATTTAATTATTTAGAAATTGAATTTAATTAAATAATAAAGATTATTTAAATTAAAGGATTAAAATCACATTTTTTATTTATTTTTTAAAATAATGCTTGGTAAACTTTTTAATGTGACCGACGACGCTGGCATGAGATGCCCTCCAGCTCCACATGAAACGCTTTTGACCCGGAGCTATGAATCGGTGAGGCCACAATTGGGGGACCTCATCCCCATACTTCACTTGTTCAAACCCGCGAGCACAATGACCCAATGAAGACACAAGGCCTACGAGCACAGTGGCCCAACAGGGGTTTGAACCTTGGTGGCCGCTTTCGAAGATTGGATTAAAATCACAATTAATTAAATAATAAATATTTAATTGTTATTTAGAAGAGGGTTATGATTAATTGAAAAGAGATAGAAATTAAAAAATGAATTTATTTAAATAATAAAGATTATTTAAACTGGGGAATTAATTAGAATTAATTAAATAACAAATATTTAATTAATATTAGAAAATGGTTTAAATGATTAAACGATGATAAATTGGAATTGGAATAATTAGTAAGATAATGAGGAAATATGAAATTAGAAGAAAAGATTAATTAACTTAATTAAATAATTAAATAATTATTTAATCAATTAGAGGAATAATTAGTACATGATCAATGACATTTTTAGGTATCTACATGTGCCGCTCTTTAAGACAAAGTCGGAACAACGTTGTTTCAAAGAAAATGAAAAAATTCTGCCCGACTTTGTCTCAAAGAAAACGAAAAAATTCTACCTCAGTATGCCTTGGTACCACTGTATAATGTAAATATGCCCCCTCGGAAAAGGTGGTCGAAAAATTCGTAAATTGAGACCATATTTTTGATATTGGTATAATGAGAAATCACGTGAATTTTCATGCATTTTTGAGATCGTTTGAGTAGCCTACAAGTTGTTTGAATTTAATGGGGACCACAGGCGTCAGAGTGGGAAAAAACCCTAATTTTGAGCTATAAATAGAGATTTTAGCTTTTCATTTTCTCATTTGCATTGTGGTGAGTTCTTGAAGATCCTTGTGAGTTTTTTTCTTTCTTGTGAGTATTTGATCATCATGGCTAGCTATAGGGCACAAGTGCACTTGTCTGACCAAGTACGTTCTTATCAGAGACCTCTAGGGACTGGCAACATGGTATGTTTCCAATTTTTTGCCTATTTTTGCAATTTTTTCAAAATTTTTCCAGAGAGCTAATTTTTATTCATCACACATACACTTGCCAATTTTAACACATTAGTATTAAGTGTCCCACAAATGCTCTAAATGTACCACACAAGCTTAAGTGTCACGCATAGGTTCTTAGTGTTACGCATTTGCTTATCTGTTCACACATTAGTTGTAAATGCTATGCATTCGTTGCAATTGTTACGCATAAGCATTAGTTGTACCACAATGGTGTTAAATGTCACACAAGTATTTAAATTCATGCATTCATTGGTAATTGAAGTTTTTGTCATGTGTTTGATAATTTTTTTGTAATCACGTTATCCAATATCTAACATTTTCAATATTTTCTCTGTGTAGGAGAATATTGGAGTGTTATATTGCCGACATAGCAGACCTAGTGGACTTGATCTTCGAGCCGATTTACTTGATGAGGAGATTGCACATATCCGACATCTACATTTATATCATGTTTTACATTTGCCAGAGGTTATGGCCAATGAGGACTTGATTACAATGTTAGTAGAGCAGTGGCATTCCGAGACATGTTCCTTCCATCTTCATACTGGTGAGGCATCCATTACCTCAGAGGATGTTTGGCGTATACTGCATATTCCCATTCATGGTGTGATAGTTGTAAATGATCATGACAATGGTGTTGCTAGATTGTGTGCCCTTTTTGAGTGTGAGGAGCAGGATTTATAGATCAATGGTCATTATGATATCCCTTGGGATCGCTTGGACTATGATGATCTTACTATAGTATTATGAAGTATCATAGGTGGTTTGTTGATTCCTGACAGATGAGGTCATGGCTTTCAAGTTGGATGGGACAGAGTGTTCCATGATATGATTATTCATCGTCAAGTATATGCTTGGGGTCCTTGTCTTTTAGCCATGGTTTATTATCAGATGCATGACATTGTATACCTGGGATACAGATCGATCAATTGTGGTGTGACATTGCTCCAAACTTGAGTGTGGGAGCATATTTCTATCTCGAGACCAGTTATTCATGGTGACTTGCAGCCTGATGATCCCTATGTGTACATATACACACCTGGTATTAGACACACGGTTTCAAGTTGTTAGGCCCTGGAGACAACTGAGAGGGGGGCAGGTGAATCAGTTGTCCAACAAATTCAAACCAAAAACAACTTAACCAACTTTAATGATTAATACTGGTAAACCATTCTTTTATGCCAGTAGACAGTTTTATCAGTTAATTACAGTACTGGTAAAGATTCATGCATGAAATAGAAAGACAATAACATCCACAACACATAACACCAATGTTTGTACGTGGAAACCCTTTAAGGGGAAAAACCATGGTGGGAAACCTTACCCACAATCAGATAATACTACTGCAGATAATATGTGTATACAAATGGGGTCTGCACATGCAGAAATGCCAAGCGCCTAGAGCTCACTGCTCAAACACAAATAGGAGTCACACTGACTACAATTGGATGGTTAAATCCAATAAGGATGTACTGCTCAAATTAGCATCTTTTTATGCTGGATTCAGTACCAGTGTAGTTCTGATTGTCTTCACAAAAACCATCCTTCAACCTTTAAATAATGTCTGCGTGTATAGCTCTACTTATTCTCGCATATACCTTCACACAATTCTTTTTTGCATTCCACACTAATCTTACAAATAAGATCTTACATTTATATCATAACCTAAGACCAATTTTAGTAGGTCGGCTCTAAAAGATATTACAATAGAATCAATTTACAAATAAAACAATGTTTGATGCAATAACCGATTCAACATGTTGACGTGATGTATTTACAACAATAATAAGACATCTCCATAGCGTGCCGTGCTCATCTGGAAAAGATAAACCTACCGGTGTATAACCTGGACCTATTTGCTGGTAACAACAAATATGTAAATACGAATATGCCAATGAACAAATCTCCAAGACAAAGTGTCCAAATGATGTCTTTGACATAACCAGGTGTTCTCCATGCCATTCCAAGTGCCGGTGAACATTATATCCTGCCGATGTACCAGATACCGGTGACTGTGCATAAGTCACTTGCTTGCCGGTGAATGTTATTGATTCTCCAAAGTGCTAGAGTTGATAAGTGTTAGTAGGTGTTGACATCAATGACAAAACCACACCAAAATACCAACAATCTCCCTCTTTGGCATTGATGGAAACACAAGATGGAAAAACCATCAAAGTGCCAAAACAAAAATGCCAAATACCAAAAACCAAAAATCTCCCTAAAGTAACAATCTCTCCCGCTGGGAGTGACATGTGTTTTTCTTGTATTTTTCCATACCAATCTCTCCCCCTTTGACATCGAATGCCAAAGCAATATAAAGACCATTTTTCAGATACAAAATACCAACCAATTCACTATACCAACTACTCCCATTGAGAAGTAGCTTTCTCATCAAAGCCGGAGTAAAATATTTCTCTATTAATTCTGCTAGTTGATGACTATCATCAACTGTCTAAGTTTCTACCGATGGGGGTATGACCCCAAGCCGGTCTCTGAGATATTCAAAAGTCTCCTTAGGCAGAGGTTTAGTGAAAATATCCACAATCTGCTCTTTAGTATTCACATAAACCAGTTTTACTTATTTTGTTTCAACATTTTCCCTTAGAAAATTCAGTTTGATAGAAACATGTTTGGTTTTAGAATGTAATACTGGATTCTAAGATATATCAATTGCTGCAGTGTTATCACAATAAATAGTAATAGGTTCCTTGCATTTTACCTTTATATCCTTCAACATTTGCTTAAGCCATAGTACCTGTGTATAGTTAGTTACTGCTGCAACATATTCTGATTCTGCTGTTGATAAGGATGTACAACTTTGTTTCTTACTCAACCAAGAAATTAACCTGCATCTAAGAAAAAATGCTTCGCCAGTGGTGCTTTTTCTATCATCCACATCTCCTGCCCAATTTCCATCTATCTATGCACATAATTCAAAGTTTTCATCTCTAGGATACCATAGTCCAAGATTTGTAGTGCCTTGTAAGTACTGGAAAATCCTTTTTACTATTGATTCATGATTTTCTCTAGGATTACTCTGAAATCTTGAAACAATACATACTGTATTCATGATATCAGGTCTTGTTTGTGTCAAATACAGTAAACCTCCTATCATAGATTTGTACCTAGTCGTATTAACAGGTGTAGATTCACTCCTTAGTGATAATTTGTCATTTGTAGTCATAGGTGTGCTTACTGGTTTAGATTTCTCCATCCCAAATTTATTTAATAACTCCTTCAAGTACTTGGATTAACTCAAGAATATACCTTTATCAGTCTGTGAAATCTGCAATCCTAAAAAGAATTTTATTTCTCCAATCATAGACATTTCAAATTCTTGCTGCATTTCAATAGAAGTCTTTACATAATCCATCTTCTCCTCCAAAGATTATATCATCAATAAAAACTTCTATAACCAAGATGTCATCATTAGTCACTTTGTAATATAAGTTGCTATCAACATTACCTTTAGAAAAACCAATCTTCAAAAGATACTTATCCAATCTTGCATACCAAGCTCTTGGAGCTTGTTTCAACCCATATAAAGCTTTCCTTAACCTACAAACCATATCTTTGTTATCTGTCAAAGAAAATCCATCAGGTTGTTCAATGTAAACTTCTTCTTCAAGATCTCCATTCAAAAATGCACATTTAATATCCATTTGATATACTTTGTAGTTCTTGTGTGCTGCAAAAACCAAGAATAATATGACTACCGCAATTCTAGCTACCGGTGCAAAGGTTTCATTATAATCAATTCCTTCTTTCTGAGAATATCCCTTACACACTAGTCTTACTTTATTTCTGATTACCTTACCATATTCATTAAGTTTGTTTCTAAATATCCATTTGGTTCCAATCACATTTTTGTCTTTATGCCGGGGAGCTAATATCCAAGTGTTGTTTTTCTCAATTTGTTCTAGTTCCTCTTCCATAGCTTTAATCTAGTGTTTATCTTCACATGCCTCATTAATTGATGATGGTTCAATTTGAGAAATAAGACATACCTCTTCATTTTCCAGTCTTCCTCTTGTCATAACTCCTTTATACTTGTTCCCAATTATCTGATCTTCAGAGTCATTCAGTCTTACATACCAAGGTGTCTTTGTTTGCTGCTGTTCCTCAATTACAGTGGAATTTTTAGATGATACCGGTGTAACTGGATCTTCATTCTATACCGATGGGTTCAATGTAGGTTCATTTGTTAGAATCTCTGTTGCCGGTTCAAAGTCTGTATACCTTGAAGTTCCTCTGAATTGTTCATCAATCTTCACATTTGTACTCTCAACAATTTTCTGCAATCTCTTGTTAAAACATCTATATGCCTTGCTCTTAGATGAATAACCAAGAAATATTCCTTCATCACTTCTAGGATCAAATTTGCCAATATACTCATCTCTTCTAATATAGAATTTGTTTCCAAATATTCTGAAATATTTAAGCGTAGGAGTAATAACAAACCATAGTTCATGAGGGGTCTTACCAGTTTCTCCTTTGATGTGAACTTTGTTGAATGTGTAGACTGCTGTGCTTACTACCTCTCTCCAATATACATGTGGTAGATTTTCTTCAGATAACATACTTCTAGCTGCATCCAAGATAGTTTTGTTTTTCCTTTCAACGACTCCATTCTGATGTGGTGTCCGGGGTGCTGATAGCTGTCTTCTGATTCCATTCACTTCATAGAATGTATTAAATTCCTTAGATGTAAATTATCCTCCTTGATCTAATCTCAGACATTTGATTTTCTTACTGGTTTCATTCTCTACCATTGCTTGGAATAGTTTGAACTTCCCAAGTGCTTCTGATTTTTCTCTGAGAAAAGTTGTTGAGAAAAATGGTGTCTCAACCTTGCATTTATGCGAGGTTACTATTTATAGTAAGTTTTCATTTGAGCACGAAATGGTGCGAAACTCTCCCTGAAGCTTCTGGTTGGCTAGATAAACATTCCGGTAAAGTTGCGTCGCAAGGTCACAGCTAGTTTTGAAGATATTAATGTTTTCGTCTTGGAGGGGTGCAATAAAATGTTTAAACTTAATTTTGGGGACTTTAGAGGCTCTGAAATGCCCTGAAAAGTTTTTGTAACTGGTGAAGCAGGTTATGAGGTGATAGAGCACTTCACGAGCTTTCCGTCGCTTCAAACGGTTCGTCAATCGGACACCCGGTTCTCAAGTTATGGCCTCCGAAAGTTTGTACTCCTGAAATAGGAAAAATAATTTGTATCGGATACATAAATGAGCTGTAAAAGTTAGCGACACGTGTTGATGTGTGCTTTAACATGTCATAGAAGGGAGATAAGGTTGGCTACACCTTATTGGGTGGTTTTAGCCCATGGTTTTGTAATACCGTTTGACGGTTTCTTGTATTGTATCTCCTATTTATGAGGTGTGTGAGATAGAGGTTGTGGGTAAGAGTCCTATGGCTATTGAGTTGCCTCTGAATCTCTGTTTAGTGCTACTCCTGTGAAGAGCTTGCTCTGCAAATATTTTGTAATCTGTTTTGATTGCTGAATAAAATATTGAGCTGCTTTTGGAGGGTGGGGTTTTTCTCCCGAAAGGGTTTTCCCCACGTAAATCATTGTGTTGTGGTATGAATGCTATTATATCTATTTCTATTTTCTGTAACTGTTGTAATGATCTGAAAAAGTTTTGCATTACCCTCCTCTCAAGGTTAGTGTAGGAAGTTGTTTCCGCTACTTTACTTCCTTACAAGTGGTATCAGAGCTTGATCACCTTTGGTTTCAATTGTGGGCAGTTGGGTTTTTTGAACTAATCCAGATTTGAGTGGGAGCTTGTGCAGAAGACACTTTTTGATCTTGTTGCAGGAATATTCAGATGGCGAGTTCGTCAGGGAGAATAGAGGTGGAGAAATTTAATGGAAGTAATTTTGAGATGTGGAAGTTGAAGATGGAAGATCTGCTAATAGATCGAGATCTTTGGGATGCTGTTGATGCGAATGTCCAAAGGCCCTCAGATCCTACTGCGGTAGCTCAGTATGATATTATGGACCGAAAAGCCAAGGGTCTAATCAGACTGTGCCTGGCAGACTCTGTTCTAATCAATGTCCATGAAGAAAACTCTGCAAAGAAGCTATGGACTAAGCTTGGTGAGATGTATCAAGTGAAATCTTTATTAAATCAAATTTTCTTAAGAAAGAAATTGTATTCCTTGAAGATGGAAGAGGGTGGACGAATTGCAGACCACCTAGAAGCATTCAATATGATTGTGGCTCAATTAGTATCCGTCGGTGTTAAGATGGATGAGGAGGAGAAATGTCAGATCTTGCTTTGTTCTTTGCCTGATTCGTGGGATTCTCTTGTTATGGCTATCGGTAGTACTTCTGTTGTTTTGAAATCTGAAGACGTGGTGGGTGCCCTACTTGGTGAAGAGATGCGAAGGAAGGTATCCATCAGTTCAAAGGAAGCCCTAACCATTCGTGGAAGACCTAAGGAGAAAGGCAAGAAGAATGAGAAGCGCGGCAAGTCCAAATCCAAAGGGAGATCGAAATCTCCTGGAAAGTCCAAAGTCATTTGCTGGAATTGTGGTAAACCGGGTCACATCCGTAAGGACTGCAAAGAAGAAAAGAAGAAGAAAAAGAAAAAGTTCGATTCTGATTCTGAGTCCGACAAGGAAGATGGCGATGCCTTTATTGCGGCCTTGGCGACTCATGCAGGTAATGATGCCTGGCTAATTGACTCGGGTGCATCCTTTCATATGACTTCCAATAGAGATTGGTTTTCTGAATATGAAGGATTTAATGGAGGTAAGGTGTACTTGGGTGATGATTCACATCTAGACATTGTTGGTCGAGGTAAAGTTAGAATTAGGTTTTCTGATGGTAGAATAAAAAGGATTAATGGTGTGCTGCATATCCTTGGATTAAAACGAAACCTGTTATCTGTGAGCAAACTGATAGATGCAGGTGTACAGGTAGTCTTTTCTGAATCAGGATGTAAGATGATTAAGGGTGCTATGGTAGTTGCTAGAGGTGTCAGGTTTGGCACTTTGTATAAGCTTGAAGCATACACTGTTGAGTGTAATAGCACATCTGTAAAAAGTAAATCTGCGGATACTTCACTGGAAGATTTGAAGGTTTCACCTTCAACAGATGGAAATGGTTTTTGGGTACCTAAGGGTGCTCTTTCGTCTGAAGCAAAGTTACCTGTAGAGAAGACTATGTTATGGCACCAGAGACTTGGCCACATTGGAGAAAAGGGTCTAAGGACCTTGAAAAATAAAAACCTTGTTGAAGGTTTGAATGACTGTAACCTTGACTTTGATTTCTGTGAGCATTGCATTTATGGAAAACAAAACCGCGTTCAGTTTTACTCGAGTTCTCATAAAACTTGTGGTGTTTTGGATCTTATCCATTCTGATGTGTTTGGTCCAGTAGATGTCTCTTCGATTGGAAAATCCACATATTATGTTTCATTTATTGATGATTTTAGTAGAAGGACATGGGTTTATTTTCTAAAGAGTAAATCTGAAGTTTTTAGTCATTTTAAAGAATTTAAAGCAATGGTTGAGTTGCAGACTGGAAAGAAAATAAAATGTTTGAGAACTGATAATGGCGGTGAGTTTTGCTCTAATGATTTTGATAGATTCTGTAAAGACTATGGAATTAACAGGCAGAAGACAACTCCGTATTCTCCACAGCAGAATGGAGTTGCAGAAAGAATGAACAGGACACTGATGGAGAAGGCTAGGAGTATGTTGAGTGGTGCTGGTCTCGAACAAAAGTTTTGGGCTGAAGCTGTTGCCACTGCTTGCTACCTGATTAACAGGTCTCCTACATCAGCTCTTGTTGATAAAACACCTATGGAAGCATGGTCAGGTCACAAGCCTTCATTGAGACATCTTAGAGTTTTTGGTTGCGAGGCATATGCACATGTGCCAAAGGAGAAGCGAACAAAGTTGGAGAACAAGGCTGTGAAATGTATCTTCATCAGGTATAGTTATGGTGTGAAAGGATACAAGCTTTGGGACCCTGTTGCACAAAAGGTAATTCATAGTAGAAGTGTTATTTTTAGAGAAATTAAGTCTCCTTCTGTTACATTGCAGCCAGAATAGACTAAAAAAGAAGATGTGATTCAACTTCCTTCTACACCTGAAAGAGTTGAATCGAGACCCCTAGATAAGCAACAATTTGAGGAGAGCTCGTCTAGCTCTGAATCTTCAGAAGAGGAGGAAGAACCTCCAACTCAGCTTGTTCGAAGGTCTACAAGACATAGACAACCACCTGAAAGGTATTCACCTGATGATTGGAGATGTATTTTTGCTCTGAATACTAGTGTGGATGAATCAAAATCTGTAGAAGAGGCATTAGGTATGAATGATGCAGAATCCTGGAAGATTGCTATGGAGGAAGAAATGGCAGCTTTGAAAAAGAATGATACATGGGATCTTGTACCATTGCCTGAAGGACGAAAACCTGTTGGTTGTAAATGGGTGTTCAAGAAAAAGATTGGTTCAGATGGAAGCATTGAGAAGTATAAAGCAAGGTTGGTTGCAAAAGGCTACTCTCAGGTTGAGGGTGTTGATTACGGTGAGATATTTTCTCCTGTTGCAAAAATGACGTCAATTAGATTTTTGCTTTCTATTGCTACTGCTTATGATTTAGAGGTTGAGCAAATAGATGTGAAAACTGCTTTCCTTCATGGTGATTTGGAGGAAGATATTTATATGACACAGCCAGAGCACTATGTGGTGAAAGGCAAAAGTAATTTGGTCTGTAAATTGAAGAAATCTTTGTATGGCCTCAAACAAAGTCCTAGGATGTGGTACCAGAAATTTGATACATATGTGTTGAGTTTGGGATTTGAACGTTCTAAATCAGATCACTGTGTTTATTATAAATCTGATGGTGATCTTTTCTTATTCATTGCATTGTATGTTGATGATATGTTATTCATTGGTAAAGGGAAAGGTATGATTTCAGAACTGAAGTCTCAGCTCGCTGCTAAATTTGAAATGAAAGATCTTGGTGCAGCAAAGCACATTCTTGGGATGGAAATTAGAAGAGATAGGGCAAACAGAAAGCTATGGCTAGGCCAGAGTAAGTATGTGAATTCAGTGTTACAGAGGTTCAACATGCAAAATTGTAGACCATTGAGTGTTCCTTTTACAGTTGGAACGAAACTATCTATTTCAGATTGTCCTACATCCCCATTGGAGATGGAAGACATGAGCAGAGTGCCTTACCAAAGTGCGGTTGGAAGCTTGATGTATGCTATGGTCTGTATTAGACCAGACATTCCTGAAGCAGTGGGAGTACTTTCTAGATATATGTCTAATCCTGGTAGAGTTCATTGGGATGCAGTCAAAAGAGTCTTCAGATATTTGAAGGGTACTTCAGAGTATTCTTTGTGTTATCATGGTAATTCAGTTGGAGACATGACTTCCCTTGATATCCATGGTTATGTGGATTCAGATTGGGCAGGTGATATTGATAGCAGAAGATCCACCAGTGCTTATGTGTTTACTTTGTTTGGTGGTGCAATTAGTTGGATGAGTAAGCGACAGGCTGTGGTTGCTTTATCCACTACTGAAGCGGAGTATATGGCAGCTACTCATGCTTGTAAAGAGGCCATTTGGCTTAAGAGACTGTGTTCGGATATTGGAATAAAACAAGGTACAGTGACAATTTACTGTGACAGTCAGAGTGCAATTAGCCTAGCTAAGAACCCGACATTTCATGCCCGGACCAAACATATTGATGTTCAATATCATTTTGTTAGAGATATGGTCGAAGATGGTAGGGTGAAGCTGGTTAAGGTGGAAACTTTGATGAATGTTGCAGATGCTTTAACTAAGGCTGTGAGCACAGATAAGTTCAGATGGTGTTCAGAGTCTATGGGCCTTATGGCCCCTAGCAATTGATTCATTGTGTTGACATTCCCTTCCGCTCATGCAAGGTGTTCGACAAGTGGGAGATTTGTTGAGAAAAATGGTGTCTCAACCTTGCATTTATGCGAGGTTACTATTTATAGTAAGTTTTCATTTGAGCACGAAATGGTGCGAAACTCTCCCTGAAGCTTCTGGTTGGCTAGATAAACATTCTGGTAAAGTTGCGTCGCAAGGTCACAGCTAGTTTTGAAGATATTAATGTTTTCATCTTGGAGGGGTGCAATAAAATGTTTAAACTTAATTTTGGGGACTTTAGAGGCTCCAAAATGCCCTGAAAAGTTGTCGTAACCGGCGAAGCGGGTTACGAGGTGATAGAGCACTTCGCGAGCTTTCCGGCGCTTCAAACAGTTCGTCAATCGGACACCCGGTTCTCAAGTTATGGCCTTCGGAAGTTTGTACTCCTGAAATAGGAAAAATAATTTGTATCGGATACATAAATGAGCTGTAAAAGGGAGCGACACATGTTGATGTGTGCTTTAACATGTCATAGAAGGGAGATAAGGTTGGCTACACCTTATTGGGTGGTTTTAGCCCATGGTTTTGTAATACCGTTTGACGGTTTCTTGTATTGTATCTCCTATTTATGAGGTGTGTGAGATAGAGGTTGTGGGTAAGAGTCCTATGGCTATTGAGTTGCCTCTGAATCTCTGTTTAGTGCTACTCCTGTGAAGAGCTTGCTCTGCAAATATTTTGTAATCTATTTTGATTGCTGAATAAAATATTGAGCTGCTTTTGGAGGGTGGGGTTTTTCTCCCAAAAGGGTTTTCCCCACGTAAATCATTGTGTTGTGGTATGAATGCTATTATATCTATTTCTATTTTCTATAACTGTTGTAATGATCTAAAAAAGTTTTGCATTACCCTCCTCTCAAGGTTAGTGTAGGAAGTTGTTTCCGCTACTTAACTTCCTTACAAAAGTAACCCAACACATTCTAGAATAGTAATCAATGATTAGCATAAAATATCTATCACCTTGTAAACTTTTAGTTCTAGCTAGACCACATAAATCAATATGAATTAAGTCAAGAGCATTATTCGATTTTTCTAGAATACTTTTAAAAGTAGCTCTTACTTGTTTTCCAAATTGACATTCCTTACATACTGTATTGTGAGGTTTGACAATCTTAGGTAAATCTCTAACTGCCTTTGTAGTACTAATTTTTACCATGCAATCAAAATTTACATTACAGAGTCTCTTATGCCATAGCCAACTTTCATCGATATGTGAAATCAAGCATGTCTTTTCACTGTTATTCAAATGAAAGATATTACCTCTAGTTTGATTACCGGTTGCAATTTCTAAACTAGTTCTATTCATGATTTTGCATTTTCCATTCTTGAATTGTAACTGAAATCATTTCTCAACTAATTGACCAACACTCAAAAGATTATGCTTTAAACCTTCCACATAGTAAACATTGTCAGTATTATGCTTACCATAAAGAGATATTGTACCTTTAACTTTGATCAAACAAGCTTTATCATCTCCAAATCTCACTAAGCCTCCACTATATTCCTGAAAGTTCAAGAATTTGCTTTTATCACCAGTCATATGATGTGAGCATCCTGAATCAATGATCCATTCATCCTTAAATTCAATTTTAGCTGCCAAGGCCTGTTCTACCGGTTGAAAAGTAGGTGCTGGTTGATCTTCTGTTATAGCAACAAAAACCCATCCATTATCTGCCAGATCTTCATTAGAATCATCAGTCACTCCTTCATCAACAAGATAACAAGATTTATCTTTATTCTTCTTAAATCTGTATTTTTGATATTCAGGGTTAGGCTTGTATGTTCTCCTAGCTTCCTCTCTTAGTCTAGCATGTCTATCAGGGCATCTAGAAGCCATATGACCAATCTTATTACAGTTGAAATATTTAAAGGGTGCTTTACCTTCATACTTAATTCCAACTGGACCTTTAGGCATTTTCCTTGCAAATAGTGCTTCAAGTTCTTCATTTTCTTTCCCACTTTCCTCAAGTTCTCTTGCATAAAAGGTTTTCCAATCATATTTGTCAAATGATGGTGCAGATGATGTTGATGCCTTAAAAGCTAAATCTGTCTTTATAGTAGCAATAGGACCAAATTCCTCAATTTCAAAAGCTAAAAGTTTTCCAATCAATGTATCCCTAGTTACTGATGTATTAGGCAATGTTCTTAACTCATTTATAGCAGTAACCTTCATTTTATATGCCGGTGGCAATCCTCTTAAAACTTTTGAAACAATTTCATCTTCACTTAAGGTTCCTCCACAACATTTAATACCCAAAACAATTTCATTAACTCTTTCCATAAAAGCAGAAATCCTTTCATCTTCTTCCATTTTCAGATTTGCATACCTGACCTGGAAGCTTTCAAGTTTTGCAATTTTGATTGTGGAATCTCCTTCATTAAATGTTTCCAAATGATCCCAAATAGATTTAGTAGTTGATCTATCTGATAATCCCACGATTTTCTGATCTGATAATGTGCTCAAAAGTGCTTCTCTTGCTTTGCAATCATTTTTCTCATCTTTAGCCAAGTTAGGTGGATTAGGCTGATTCTGAGTAGGAGCAGTATAGCCATTCTTTGTAACATCCTAGATGTCCTTTCAAATGCAATTTAGATGTGTGTCCATTTCGATCTTCCATATGCCATAATTGGTTCCATAAAGTTTAGGACTGTCCTTCCTGAAATAGTTAGTAGACATTGGATCTCCTCAAGCTGTTAAACTTCTGCAAAAAGAGGACTAGGCTCTGATACCAATTGTTAGGTCCCGGAGACAACTGAGAGGGGGGGGGGGGGGGTTGAATCAGTTGTCCAACAAATTCAAACCAAAAACAACTTAACCAACTTTAATGATTAATACTGGTAAACCAGTCTTTTATGCCGGTAGACAGTTTTATCAGTTAATTACAATACCGGTAAAGATTAATGTATGAAATAGAAAGACAATAACATCCACAACACATAACACCAATGTTTGTACGTGGAAACCCTATAAGGGGAAAAACCATGGTGGGAAACCTTACACACAATCAGTTGATACTACTGCAGATAGTATGTGTATACAAATGGGGTCTGCACATGCAGAAAGGCCAAGCACCTAGAGCTCACTCCTCAAACACAAATAGGAGTCACACTAACTACAATTGGATGGTTAAATCCAATAAGGATGTATTGCTCAAATTAGCATCTTTTTATGCTGGATTTAGTACCGATGTAGTTTTGATTGTCTTCACAAAAACCCTCCTTCAACCTTCAAATGATGTTTGCATGTATAGCTCTGCTTATTCTCGCATATACCTTTACAAAATTCTTTTTCGCATGCCACACCGATCTTACAAATAAGATCTTACATTTATATCATAACCTAAGACCAATTTTAGTAGGTTGGCTCTAAAAGATATTACAATAGAATCAATTTACAAATAAAACAATGTCCAATGTAATAACCGATTCAACATGTCGGCTTGATGCATTTACAACAATAATAAGACATCTCCATTGCGTGTCGTGCTCATCTGGAAAAGATAAACCTGTCAGTGTATAACCTGGACCTATTTGCCGGTAACAACAAATATGTAAATATGAATATGCCAATGAACAAATCTCCAAGACAAAGTGTCCAAATGATGTCTTTGACATAATCAGGTGTTCTCCATGCCATTCCAAGTGCTAGTGAACATTATATCCTGCTGGTGTACCAGATTTTGGTGACTATGCATAAGTCACTTGCTTGCCGGTGAATGTTACTGATTCTCCAAAGTGCCAGAGTTGATAAGTGTTAGTAGGTGTTGACATCAATGAGAAAACCATACCAAAATACCAACACAAGTGACACCTTGTATTGGCAACATCAGCTTGATATCTTGCAACATTTCATTTGGAGACCATATTTAGATTTCCTTGGTTGGGCAGATGATGCACAACACTTGCCTTTTTGTAGACAACAAAGATATCTTATTGGGAGGACCGTTGAGACTCAGAGGATTATTGAGATGTCTCTACCAGGATGGGTACTTAAACAGTTTGGATAGATACAGGTGACACTTGCTGTTACAACGTACTTTGCTCGTGTTTCTCGTGAGGTTTTTGATTGTGGTGTATGCATAAAGCCACATGTGGCGGCTACTGAGTTTGATGCTCTTCAGACATTACACTGGGGTTGGAGTGTAGGTGCAGTTGATCCAGGGACTACTCCTGAGTATGATGTATGGTGGGCCAGACATAGGCCTATTCCATTGATTGATTTGACTGTTCCGATCATAGCATAATATATATTACATCCTAGACAACAACTGAGGATCGACATGGGGGAGAGGGGAGGAGATGATAGAGGAGGGGAGGGAGGAGGAGGAGAGGAGGGTGGAGGAGATGAGGAAATAGACTTTGGTGGAGACACCAAGCCTATGAGCAGCAGGGATGACGATGATTCTTCAGAGTCATTGAACAGTGAGGACGGGGATGATGATGAATTGCTGAAGCTAGAGGACGTGCCTATTGCAGAGGGGGGAGGAGGACAAGGTGGTGATGGAGATGAGGATGATCTGCAGATTCTCAGAGCATGAATTTAGAGTCTAGAGGATGAGGTCACCAGATGAGATGTTGAGCAAGAGGCATACCATATAGACTACAGTACACTAGAGATCGAGAGGGATCATCTCCAGAGAGAGATGAGGCAGTTAGGAGAGCTCAGATCACCATGGATGCATATGATTAGTTATTTGGACCGGTGACAGAGGCATGCAGCTAGGCGGATAGATATTTTTTTGCTGCACATGAGGCTATTTATTATCGGTAGGATTATAAGAGAGCTATTCTTGAGGGTCAGAGGGAGCCTAGTTTTAGTGCCTTTATGGGAAGAAGATCTAGTCGATCTACCTCTCGATGTATTAGCCGTGGAGGAGTCATGGGTCCACCTCGACATCCTGGGGCAAGATCTAGCAGGTAGGATCCACCTGTTGATAGAGGTGTCGGTTGAGACATTTCTATCACATTATCTGAGCCTCGGGGCTTGTTTATGATTATTGTATTTGAACACATTACTATTTTAGAATTATATATATATATGATATGCAATTTTTTGGCGGCGATCTATTATTCTTTGTTTTCCATGTAAGTTGTATGATGCTATGAGTTATGTGATGCATGTCTATATTATTTATGAATGTTTCTTATCAATGCAATGGTTTCTACATGATTAACATGAGTGATGCTTATGAATGCAGTTGTTATTAAATGCAATTTAAACTAGATGAATGCAACTTAAAACTATATGGATGCACTTTTAAAACTATATGGATGCAAATTTGAAACTATATGGATGGAATTTTGTTTTTGTATGATAATGCCAGAATATTCTTTTAACTCAGATGTATCTTGAAGAAATGTTAGTGAGATGAAAGAAAGAAGAGATTGATAAAAGAATAATGTTATATGACATAAAAATTTGATTTAGAAAGAAGATGAGAAATCAACAAACTATCAATAAACAAATGAGATGAGAATGAGAATGAATGATTCACAAACCTGTGCCATTATTTATTGCGCAATATATATTCATCACTAAGCCTTATTATTGAACAATGAAGCTTAGCACATCAGGGTATAAGGAACCAAGATGTAAAGATATCTCATTGAAGAAACAAACACATAGTAGACAAGGAGTGAACCTCTCCATTCTGGGAAATACACTAGGGGTCGAGGTATGTGTGGCATTCACTAGCTGAATGCTTCTATCACAAACACCCACTAGATAAATTTCCCTAGAACTTCATTGGTGCACACCACAAACAACAAACAAAGAAAAAGATGATGCTCATCATGGCTCCTCTAGTCACATCCTTGAGTAGCATAGGAACATGATCTTGTTAGGTCCCGGAGGCAACTGAGAGGGGGGGGGGGTGAATCAGTTGCCAATTAATTTCAAACCAAATATAACTTAACCAAACTTAATGCATAATATCGGTAAACCAAAATTTATGCCGGTTAACAGTTTAACAATTAATTGCAGTACCGATAAAGTTTAATGCATCAAACAGAAAGACAAATAACATCCACAACACAACACAAATATTTGTATGTGAAAACCCTATAAGGGGAAAAACCACAGTGAGAAACCTTACCCACAATTAGATGATACTACTACAGATAGTATGTCTGTACATTATGGTATCTGCACATGCAGAAAGGGCAACTGATTAGAGCTCACTACTCAATTGCAAAAATGGGAGTCACACTGACTACAATTGGATGGTTAAATCCAATGATAATGTACTACTCAAAATAGCATCTTCATATGCTGGATTCAGTACCGGTTAAGCTCTGATTTTCCTTCTTCAAACCTTCCTTGAATCTTGAATGATGTCTGCATGTATAGCTCTACATATATTTGCATATACATTATGCTCTTGCACTTATTACATTCCTCATATCACATTAATCTGACAAATGAGATCTTACATATATACCAAAACCTAAGACCAAATGTGTAGGTCGGCTCACTAAAGATATTACAATAAAATCAATTACAAATGAATCAATATGTGATGCATCATGTCGGCTCAATGCATTTACAATAATAACAAATCATCTCCATAACATGCCGTGCTGATCTAGAATGGATAACGCTTGCCGGTCCATAACCTAGACCTATTTGCTGGTAACAACAAATATGCAAAACCAATAACCAAGTCATCAAATAAAAGTGTCCAAACAATGTCTTTGACATAACCAAATAATCTCTAGATGATAACAGGTCATCCTCAGTGCCGATGAACAATATAACCTGCCGGTGAACCAGATACCGGTGACTGTGCATAAGTCACTAAACATGCCAGTGAACATAACCAAAGATCTCCAAGTGCTGATAGATGTTGACAAGTGTTGACATCAATGACAAAACCAGTGCAACACATCCAAAATACCAACAGATCTATCACCAAATGATAAAAGATAAAGACTGACCCAGACAAAATTCAGCACCTATACTGACCTTGTGCCTTCATTCTCAGTTGCTTGCTGTGATAGTTGATAATGCCTGATCTCAGAAAGTTGTGGAACCCGTTTAAGACTGACCTGTCTGATTTTGAGTGTATCCTCTTCTGTTTAAGACAAGATAATGATCACTTAATATGGATACGATACAATTGATAAGACAGTTTGATCAGTTAATTGTAGATGGTTGACTAGATAGTTGTATCCTTTGTTAACTTCGTGCGAAGTGTTTGTTTTATATCTGCTAGGGTATTTATTTCTTGCAAGACATTTTATTGCAAGTTTTTGATTGATTTTTGATATTTTTTTGGATTTTATGGATTGATATTTGAATATTTTTGGAATATTTTTTCAGGATCGTATATGGATGTTTTTGGTATTTTTTCAGGATATTTTTTGAATGTTTTTGGTATTTTTTCAGAACATTTTTCGCTGTTTTTGGATTTTTGAAGGATTTTTCAATGTTTTTGGATTTTTTCAGGACTTTATATGAATTTTAGGATTTTTTCAGGACTTTATATAATTTTAAGGATTTTTTCAGTTATGCCTCCAATGTGCAAACCTATATGACATAATGATATGCAAAATGCATGTGGAGACAATGAATTTTTGACATGACCTATGTTAATGCAATATGCATGATGAAGATGCATTTCCTATTCGAACAAGGATGACCATGTTTGTTTAGCATATTGTAATACACCAATTGAGTTAGAGCTATAAATTTTTTTATAGATAAGCAGTCAATCGATCCTTAAGGTCCCTTGGAACATCCAAATGAACACACTTAGTGACTAGGATTTACAAATGGAGACGTGAAAAACTTCCCCATGTGTGTGAAAATGAGTTAATTCCCACTCTTGTGCTCACCTGAGATCCTTAGCATCCTATATGACTAGCTACATGGATTATCCTAACTTCAAAAGCATCCTGAATAGAGCTTCACTGCCAGCAAGATTTTAGAGCTCCAAAGAGGTTATAAACTATAATTTCTCAAATATTTCTCCATTGCCAGCAGGCGTCCATAGCACCGAAAGAGTTACTCCCATGTTCCCATAGTCAAGCTTTTTGTCGCACTTTGTATGCATGATATTTCAATTATATGTCATTGCTCTTTTGCTTTGAGATGGATATTTGGCATAACACTTTTTCTTTTTTATTTTCTTGCCTTGACTTGTAAGTAATGAAACCTACTTAAGTGTGACAATTACAACGACACCGAAGTAAAATTTTAGATTTTTCACTAGTCATATGATCAACTAGGTGTCTAGAATGAATTAGAGATTTTGTTAATGTGTTTGAGATATAGAAATTGATAGATTTTGGGTTAACAAGTCTCAAATAGTGAAATCACTACCCAATCATAAGTAAAGCATCGTCATAGGGTGATGTTGAAAATGAATGACCTTAGGATCTCAAAGACTTCATGTCTGAATATCTAAGAAAGGAGACAACCCTTGTTTCTCTTGAATGAAAATGAATGATAAACTTGGACAGTTGTCTTGTTTTATTGATGCTGCTATATGATAATGTAGAAACTTTGCGAATGAGATGCATTTGAAAAAGAAACTGTATGTGATGCAGTGCTTTGAATAAAAATTATATGCAATACGGAAAGTAAAACCTAAACTAACCCAGCCCTTAGATATAATATCATTTAAGGTGCATGTTGTTCATAGGGTTAGGAAGTGGATCTCCCTCCATGGTAGCCAAATTGTATGCTCCATTTCCTATAACTCTTGTTATGATAAAAGGACCTAGCCAGTTAGGTTCAAACTTCCCTGGCTTTTCTCATTCCACTAGGTTCCTTTGGTTCTCCTTGAAAACTAGATCTCCCACTTCAAAATTCCTTGGGTGTACTCATTTATTGTAACTCCTTCTCAATCTGTTCTAGTAACCTTGCAAATTATTTAAAGTAGTTTGTCTCTTTTCATCGAGTTTTTCCAGCTCTTGTAATCTTGCAACCCGATAGTCTTCCTCTGATATGATGTTTTTTAAGGAGACTCTTAAAGACGGTAGTTCTATTTCAATAGATAGTATCTCTTCTATACCATAGACCAAGGAATATGGTGTTGCTCCTATAGGGGTGCATACTCCTATTCTATAAGCCCAAAGAGCGGGCTTTAACTAGAGATGCCAGTCCCGTCCCGTGTCAGTGACAACTTTCTTTTTGTCCACATACTCTATATCAAACTCACTTAAAATCATGACCCACTTAGCCAATATTCTAGTCAATGTTGCTTGGCTTAACAAATATTTGAGTGGATCAAAGCATGTAATGAGTTGTACTTTATGACTCAGCATATAATGTCTAAGTTTCTGAGACGTGAAAATCACTGCTAGACATGCTCATTCTATAGGAGTGTAATTAAGCTCATATCCAATTAAGGTTCTACTAATATAGTAGATTTCTCTTTCCTTTCCTTGATCATCATGTTGTGCCAACAAGGCTCCTAAAGATGAGTTTGTTGCTGATATATATAGTAATAGGGGCTTTCCTTGAGTAGGTAGAACTAATACTAGAGTATTCAGAAGGTAATCTTTTAAATCTTGAAAAGATTCTTGGCACTGTTTTGTCCATTTGAAGGTAACTTCTTTTCTGAGTAAATACTAGAATGGATGATATTTATCTGCTAGTTGTGCTATGAACCTCCTTATGGATTGTAGTCTTCCTTGTAACCCTCTTAACTGCTTAAGTATTGATGGAGGTTGCATATCCATGATTGCTTTGACCTTTGCAGGATCTACTTCAATTCCTCTGTTAGACGCAATAAATCCTAAAAGTTTGTCTGCTGTTACACCAAACACACTTTTTTTGGTTTAGCATGACATTTTACTGCTCTAATCGATCAAATATCTTTGCACAAAATTCAAGGTGACCTTATGTTGTCTTTAATTTAGCTAGTAGATCGTCCACATAATCTTCCATGATATTGTGGATCATTTCATGAAATAGTGTCATCATAGTCCTTTGATATGTTGCTCCTGCATTCTTAAGACCAAACGACATGACATTTCAACAATATGTTCCCCATGGATAGGTAAATGTTGTCTTGTGTTGATATTCCGGTATAATCCTGATTTGGTTGTATCTTGAGAAACCATTCATTAATGAAAGAATTTCATTCCCAACATTTAAGTCAACTATCATATCTATGTTGGGTAATGGGAAATCATCCTTAGGATATGCTTTCTTTAGATCTCAAAATTCAGTACAGATTCTTATGCCCATAGTGGGGTTAGTCATAGGTACCAGATTGTATATCCATTTTGCATAGTCAATAGGTTGAATTAAGCCCACATCTAGAAGCTTTCAGAGTTCTATTTTGACCAGTAATGAAATATATGGATGCATCTTTCTTAGCTTTTGTTTGTACAATTTAATTCCTGGTAGCAATGATAAATGATGTAACACCAATTTTGGATCTAAGCCTGACATATCCACATAGGACCAAGCAAAATTGATAGGATGTTATTTTCAAAACTGTATGAATTTGTCCTTTTCTTCTTGGTTTAATGATTTTGCTAAGTGGATATTATGTACAACTTCTCCTTATGCTATATTTACTTCTTCAGTTTCTTCCATGAGTAATGCTAAATTATCTTTTTCAATAGGGAGGCTGTCTAACTCACTCTTGCCATTGTGGTCACTTTGATCCATGTCTTCTATTACAAAGGTAATTGCCTCTCCAAAGTATGCTGTTCTATCCAGGTCTACAACAAATCCTGCCTTGTGATCACCTTGTGGAAATCCTTCTCTGACACCAAGGAATACTGCAATAGCTTCATCATTCTCAAACCAATCTATAGTTGGTTTTCCTTGTCATCCCCAATCAATCAAATGTGAGTGTACAAGGGGTAATTCATTACTCCCTTTTATTATGACAGATTCTGATAACATACATACCTGGTTATTTGAGTGACCTAGTATAGTTTCATTATATATAGGTGGTTTGTGATACCCTATCATGTCAATTCTTCATGGGATGGAATCATGATTAGATAGGAATTAATAGTCATAAGTATCTGTCTCACTTTCTATGTATGTTTCCGCTTCTGAGGTTGTATCACTTATCTCCTCTTGTTCTTTCGTCTGATTTTGTTGTAGATTTGCAGGCCTCCTTTGTATGGGGGTCTCTCTTCTTAAACCTGGTATAAGTCATTGTAGTCTTTCTTCATTTGATTCATTGGGTGGAGCTTGAGTTGTTTCCCTTGTCAAAAGTATTGACAACAACCAAGGATTAGGCTCATTTACTGGTGCGAAGGCTATGTCTATTACCATATTTGCTTGTGCAGATGTTTCAGATACTGTATTGCTGGGTGAATCAGTGCTAGGTTCTTGTAGAATTAGTCTCATATCTTCACCATCTAATTTTGTTCTAGGTGATGTTGGTACTTTCTTGTTTGTATGAGATGAAGAGGGAAACACTCATGTTGATAACTAACTTTGAGATATGTACTTTGATGGTAGTTTTGGTCTATTTAGTATATCTAGTGTACATTTTATCGCTTCCATTATATTTGGTACATGTTTATATCCTAACCCTTGATTATTTGGATTGTTGTTTGTTACAACGGGTTCTAATCTTCATTTTTTTTATAATCCCAAGCCTGTGGTACCATCATACCCATGTTTTTGTAGCATCTTGAATCCGTTGCCATACTGATTTAAAGGTAACTTGGGTATTGTCATGTCATCTTCTTTTCTTTATATCCAGTGATTGACATCTTCATTCAAAGATTCTTCTTGTAAATCTCCCCACCTAATGAAAGAGCATGAATTTGAGTATTTGAGTATTTCTTTTCCTTTGTCTTGTTTCATTAATGTGTTTTGAGGTTTCCCAAAAGACCTAAGAGAAAGAGATAATTTTTTTTTCCATTTGAGGTACTTAAAATAGAATATTCCCCACAACCAATATCTTTAATCTGCAAAAAAAATGTTGTCAGCACATTCTTTTGTATTTATGTGATCGTTAATGACTCCATTTGTGTAGTTTGTCTCTAGACTGATTAGCAGTAAATATTAATACTGGTGAAACTTAATGCATAGAACAGAAAGATAAACAACATCCACAATACATAACATAGAGATTTGTACGTGGAAACCCTGTAAGGGGAAAAACCATGGTGGGAAACCTTACCCATAATCAGATGATATTGCTACAGATAGTATGTGTATACAAATGGGGTTTGCACATGTAGAAAGGCCAACCACCTAGAGCTCACTGCTCAATCACAAAATAGGAGTCACACTGACTACAATTGGATGATTAAATTAAATGATAATGTACTGCTCAAAGTAGCATCTCCAATGCTGGATTTAGTATCGGTTAAGCTCTGATAATCACCTTCAAACCTTCCTTGAACCTTCTCTATGGTGTTCTCATATGATCTTCAATATTTTCACATACCATGATACAATACCACACTTCCACACTTCATCTCACAAATGAGTTCATACATATATACCAAAGCCTAAGACCAAATGTGTAGGTCGGCTTACCAAGAATATTACAATTAAACCAATTACAAATAAGTCAAGATGCGATGCATCATGTCTGATCAATACAATTATAACAATATCAAATTAATTAAATCATCTCCATAACGTGTCGTGCTGATCTAGAATAGATATTGCATGCCGGTCCATAACCTAGATCAATTTTTTGGTAACAACAAATATGTCAACCCGTTTAGACCAATAACCAAAATACCAAAACCAAGTGTCCAAACCATGTATTTGACATAACCAAGTGATCTCCAGATGATAACAAGTCATCTTCAATGCTGGTGAACAATATGACCTACCGGTGAACGATATACCGGTGACTGTGCATGAGTCACTGAACTTGTCGGTGAACATAATGTTCCGGTTCAATATAACCAAATATCTCCAGAAGATGAGTGTTGACATCAATGAGAAAACCAATGCAACACATCCATAATACCAACACATTATAGGTCCCTATTGCTGGTGGTGGATGGAAACACCCACATCTGGAGGTGTTAAGGATCCACCAGCAACTGATGAATCGATGGTACTCCTTGTAAAGTTACTTTAGATTTGCGAGTAACTACTGCATTATCTCTATCTCTGGGAGTTATCATGATTGTAGACACTGTATCATCTCTTGTGAAGGAACTATCTATAACATATGTTGTGTCATCAAGGTTTATTTCGTATCCCTCCCTATTGTCATCATGTGAAAGTCTGACATCCATGATATGTGCTATAACTTCATCTTCAAACCATCCTGAATGAAACGGTTCTTCATGCCCCAAGTCCATAAGACAAAGATTATTGTCTTCATCATATTTTGGTACTTTTGACATCATGAAAATTTGGTTATCATCATTGTAAGTCTCTTGATATTTCTCATCATTATCAAGTGCTTTTTGTGAATCATCATTTACTACATCTCTTGAGCTAATGGCATGAATAGTGTAGTCGTATGAGACTTTTGTGTAGTTAGCTGTATTGTCTTGTGTTCCTGATGTAGATGCCTGTTTGACAAATGGATCCTTAAAGATGGTATGATTCGTGTTTGCTGAAGTTTTGTTGGTGTCAATCATGATGTCACCTTGATCGATCATGTCTTGGATTAAGTTTTTCAATTTATAGAAAATTGTAGTTTTGTGACCTTTAGTACGATGATAGTCACATAAATCACTATCATTCCACCATGTAGGTTTGAAAGGACCTGGTTCATATACTCTTACTTTTGGAAAAGTGACCATGTTTGTCTGTTTTATCTTTTTTAACGTTGATTCAATAGGTTCCCCTAGGGGTTATAATTCCTTTTTGGAGCATTTACCCTTGGATATTTTGTGTTCATAGTTTTCATAGCATTTACATTTGTCGATATAGTGCTATTCTCTATGTGTGGATTAAATGATTGACTTGGACCTTGTAAAGACAAAATCGATTGAGTTCTATTCATTGTAGAGCATCTACAACACCACCATTGGTCACATTTTTGTTTTTCGACCAAAATTTGGATTTATTATTGTTGTTGTTATTGCCATATTTTATGAGACCTTGTTCTACTAGTCCTTTCTCACACCTTAGGGCTTTTTCAATGATTTGGTTAAACATGGTCAAACATTGTATTTGTATCGGGTACTTGATCTTAGGGACAAGTTTTCTGTGAACATATCAACTTGCTCTATTTTTGGAATAATAGTCTTGCATCTCCTATAGAGAGATCTCCATTTTTGTATGAAGGATGTGAATGTTTCATTCTCATATTGTTTTGTGGCATATAAGTCCATCAAAGTGACTTGGGTTTCAATGTTATACAAGAAGTTAGCAATGAAGTGTTCAACTAATTCACCCCATGATGTGATAGTTGGTGGTAAATGTGAAAACCACTCCAAGGCCAATCCTCCCAGGCTTTTAGGAAACAGTCTCATTAGATAAGTGTCTTCAGTTACAACCTCTACACATGTCATAAAAAAATCTCTGATGTGATCTCTAGGATCTCCTTTCCCTCGATTTCTGTCAAATTTTGGTGTTTCAAAATGTGGTGGGAAATGAAGCATGTATAATGTATGATCAAAAGGATAAGGAGGTAAGTCCTGCATTGTGTAGCTCTTTTTATTGTTACCGGTTTGCATAGTTGTCATCTGTTGTTGTATATTCTATACTTGATGGGATAGAATATCCGTTTGAGTTAGAGGTACACTTTGCACATGTATGTTTCCCACAAAAAGATTCGTGGTAGTATAACTAGGAGGTTGTTGAAAGGTACCATAATTATAATTCCGTGTGTTATGAGTTCCACTAGATACTATGAAATAAGTGATATGCGAACCCATGTTTGACTAAGTTGTACTCGTTGTATTAGCGGAACCTAGGTTTGTATTATGATGACTGTATGTAGATCCTATAGAATAGAAAACCAGAGGTTGAGTCACACTTGTTTTATGAGGAACTTGTGTTTGAATAGGTGTTGAGACACTTGACATTATTGGTATAGCCTGTGTTGGTGCGCTAATGTTTATTGAGGATGATGCAGCTGATTGAGAATTCATGTTTGAAATGACATTTGTTTGTATAGATGATGTTGGTGCATTGTGAGGAAAACTTGAGGTCATCGCTTGCATTTGTGTCATATGTGGTATTTGACTGCTATTTTGACCTAGAGTGTTTCCTAGTGGTAATATTGTTGTGATATCAAAATCTTTAGGTAATTTGGCCCCATTTTGTAATAACGATGAGAGATACTTGTCCCTATCATTATGTATAAGAGCATCTAAGATCATAAGGACATGTGGGTCCTATTGAGATGATTTAATTTCTTCATGTGTTAAATTTTGTTGTAGTTCATGTATTGTGGGCATTGCTTAATAATTTGACTATTGACTAGTTGATATGTCCATGTTCCAAGTTGGATTTACTAATAGGTCGCTGTTTGGGTCCATTTTACTTTTTACCTTTTGTGACCTTGTGACGAGAATTTAAGAATTCTATATGAGGATGGTTTCGAACCTAATGCAAGACGAAAATAATGCAAGACTCTAGACCTAAAAGTTAAATATGCAACACTAGACCAGACTCTTTATTGAGGATTTTGACATGAGACTTGTTGAGTATTTTGAGATTTTTGCAATAAATTTTTTTCAAGCTCTTCTCTTAGACGTTTTGCAGAAATTTCTCTATCAATTCTATGGGCAATTTATACTCTTTATTTAGCTCGTACTAGACTCCTATATAATGAGGTGCGTTTCTCTTTAATTGCTAGTCGAAGTTACTCAAACCGTCAATGATTTCTCATTGACCACCATTTGGCACTAGATTAGGCTGCTCGAAGGGGAGCAAACCATCACCTGAGAGACCCATTAGGATGCATTCTATGACTTTCTAGGATGATTATGCAAATGATGATGGACTAAGACAAGCGTATATGAGGTCTAGACAAGGACTTAAATCTAAGGACGTATATGAGAACGATAACGAGGACGTAAATAAGGACTATGCAACTTCTAAGAATGATAATGAGGATGCAAATGAAGACTATGCAAGGAATATGTAAGGACTCTGCAAGGACTATGGATGATAATAAGGACGTAAATGAAGACTATGCAAGGACTATGTAAGGACTATGGATGATAATAAGAACGTAAATGAGGACTATGCAAGGACTATGGATGATAATAAGGACGTAAATGAGGACTATGCAAGGACTATGGATGATAATAAGGACATGAATGAGGACTATGCAAGGAATATGGATGATAATAAGGGCGTAAATGAAGACTATGAGGACTATGGATGATAATAAGGACATAAATGAAGACTATGAGGACTATGCAAGGACTATGGACGATAATAAGGATGTAAATGAAGACTTTGCGAGGACTTTGCAATTTCTAAGGATGTAAATGAAGACTATGAGGACTATGCAAGGACTATGGATGATAAGAAGGACGTAAATGATGACTATGAGGACTATGCAAGGACTATTGAAGATAATAAGGATTTAAATGAAGACTATGCAAGGACTATGCAAGTTCTAAGGATATAAATAAAGACTATGAGGACTATGCAGGGACTATGCAAGGACTACCTATGGTCACAAGTATATAAAATTTTGAGTTTGTAGGATTGTCTGACATTTCAAGATGGAATTTGTTTCCATTAATTGTATGTGTAGGACAAGTTTGTTATTTTCTAAATCTAAGAATAGTTGTTTGAAGATAAGTATAGTTGACTGAATTATGTTCTGAAAATTTTTGAGAATTCAGAGATACGTAAGATAGAGCCTAAAATAGCCCAAAAAATTGACTCAATACTGGTCTCGTACAATGATACATAAAAAATCACATAATACAATATTAGGCTGGAAAGTGGACACCATTCAATGAGGCCCCTGCAACAAAATACCGAAACAAGACAGATAGATAGAGAGTCTGGCAACACTAGCTCCACTCCACGACACACACTTCTTGAGCATGCTAACCTCTCTTACCCCGAAGATCTGAAGATCTTATCACCGAGGGATTTCTATCTCATAATGCAAGGTATATGAGGGGGGTATCTATGGGGTACGATCCGCACTCTCGGAATCACTGAATGTAGGATTTGGGCTACTAAGTTGGTTCTTATTGTAAAATTTTGAGGGGTCCCGAGCCAACGAAAGATTCTTAGATCAAGCCACTTAAGACTTTAGTTGAGATTATTGGTGCAGGGAAGACCCCCACATACATCAAATTCACTAAACACTCTAGCCGTCTGACCAGTATATTTATAAGCAGCTTGAAAAATCCACTTGAGAGTATGCTAGGAGAGATGATATCCCCAATGCATCCCAATTCTAAGTACCTCTGTGGGGTGATGAAATCTCCAGTCAAAGATACCCCTCACTACTAAAAATAAAAATTTGGGCATTGTTATCACCTTCTCCCTTTCTCTCAAGACCTCAAAGGTAGGTGGAAAGGTAGTTGATACAACAATAGGTCCACCCCAAACACAATAAAAAGTTCTTTCCCTTAAGAAAAATGAAATTTGAGTTAATCTATTGAGAAACTTAATTCACATTCATTTCAAAACCCAAATATAGGTGTGAGATACGCATGTGCATGTCAATTTTAAAACACCAAACTAAAATGTGAATGCATGTATGTCAATTTTAACCATTGTTTATTTTAAGCCCAAAGTTGAAGTGTTATAACATGCATGTCCATTTTAACCATTGTTTATTTTAATCCCAAAACTAAAGTGTGAGAGCATGAGTGTTTATTATTTATTAATGATTCGATCCACTTTATAAATTTGCCACATGCTGCAAACAGATAATCAGTAACCCAATAAAACCCACAGAAAATAGAAAACTAAACTATGAAAAACATGAATGCGTAATGATACCCGATCGATTGCGTGATACTGTATGATTGATTTCATAATTCCAACAGAGTAATTGCGTAATTCTGACAAAGCGATTGTGTGATCCCGATAGAGCGATTGCGTGATCCTGACAGAGTGATTGTGTGATACACAGAGAAACCAAACAAAAAAATAAAAAAGAAAGCTAATTCTGATCTGGAACCTACAAATAGATTGTGATGCCTTAGCAAGATCTCTCTGTTGGCATATGCACACTCCAATGAGACATTGTATGTGATTGAAGGTTTTGTCATTGATGGCAACCTTGCAATCCTATGGCACCGACAAGACATCATACCAGAAAAGTATTACACAGGCAAGATAGTGTACCGGCATCAGCAGATCACACTCTACACCGACACTCAGGACACTGACACCAGCACAGAAGAAAACATGTATACCGACATAGAGGCCGACATGATTTTTGTTATATAATATTTTGTTTATTATTGTAAGCCGACCTAGCAAATTGTAAAATGACTCTTATATATAAAGGAGATCATTGTAGACATTTGTATGAGTGGGGAAAAAGCATAAAAGAAAAATATTAGGCAGACCTAATGTGCAAAATATAGGTCAAGGGTATATGTAAAGAATAGAGCAGGAACCAGTATTGAATTTGGCATTGGAGATGCTATTGTAGAGTAGTACAAGTTATTGGATTAGTATAATCCTTATTGTAAGTCAGTGTGACTTCCCATTGAGCAGTGATCTCTAGGCAGTTGGTCTTCCTGCATGTGCACGCCCCTATTGTAAGTAATATTCTCTTATTGGCTAGTGAGTGAATATTGTGGGATCAATAAGAGAATATTACCCACAATATTCACTCACAGGCCAATAAGAGAATATTACTTACAATAGGCTCCTGCACATGTAGGAAGGCCAACTGCCTAGAGCTCACTGCTCAATGGGAAGTCACACTGGCTTACAATAAGGACTATACTAATCCAATAACTTGTACTGCTTTACAATAGCATCTCCAATGCCAGATTCAGTACCAGTTCCTGCTCTGTTCTTTACATATACCCTTGACCTATATTTCACACATTAGGTCTGCCTAATATTTTCCTTTTATGCTTTTTCCTCCCTCATACAAATGTCTACAATGATCTCCTTTATATATAAGAGTCATTTTACAATTTGCCAAGTCAGCTTACAATAATAAACAAAATATTATATAACAAAAATCCTATTGGCCTCTATGCCGGTATACTTGTTTTCTTCTGTGCCGGTGCCGGTGTCCTGAGTGCCGGTGTAGAGTGTGATCTGCTGATGCTGGTGCACTATCTTGCATGTGTAATACTTTGCTGGTATGATGTCTTGCTGGTGCCATAGGATTGCAAAGTTGCCATCAATGACAAAACCTTCAATCACATACAATGTCTCATTGGAGTGTGCATATGCCAACAATCTCCCCCTTTGGCATTGATGGCAACACTCATGAGAAATTTTAAAAAGTATCCAAAAATGTGTAGTCCAAAAATGTTACCAAAAAAGTTTACCAAAAATGTGAGAGCTCCCCCTGAGCATATGATTCCTGTGTTTTGAATTTTCTCATCCCCACTTCTCCCCCTTTGGCATCAATGACAAAGGTCATCAAGATGTCAGTAGAGTTTGTAGGTTCAGCTATCCATAAACTCAACCTTGTAGTTGGGTAGTTATAATATGAAAAAGATCTCCCAAAATTAAGTTTAGACTATCCATAAACTTACTATCTTTTATTACTGTCTCAGTTCTCTTCACTGTATTGGTGAGATGCTGCAAATGCTCTACCGGTGTTTTGCTGCCCTGTGTTAGTGCCTCAGAAATTTCCTTCCGCAGAGATGCTAAATAGTCCAATCTTGGACTTAGTTTAGATCTCAAATGTTTTGCCTTGTTTATTATTCTTTCTTTCTCTCTTTCCAATTTGAGTAGTTCTTCCTCAAAATTTGCTATCTTCTCTTCAAAAACTGATAGTGTATCAGGTGAGTTGACAAAGCTGTCTGCAAGTTTATTTATCTCATCCCGTGCCTTGCTTATTTTCTTGTCAATGTCTAAAGTCAAAAAATTTGTTTTACATGTATCTTTATACAAATTTTTGTATTCTTTCAACAAATTACATAGTTCTGGAAGAAGTGTGTCAAAATCTCTGTTACACTTCTTTATTTCCTCATCAAAGAATTTCTGTTTTTCAATTTCTATCTTATCCTTCACTGATTCTTCCTTTATTTTCTCAATGTTTTCTGAGATATATTTACACAATGTATCCAATTGTCCTAAAGAATCTTTATTGTCTATATTACAGTTTGGAGCTATTACCTTCAAAATTGGTATGGAATCATCAATTGCTTTGTAAGCCTGTGAGCTACAGTCAGTTATTTTCTTGATAGAATCAAGTAATACCTTAGTCACATTTGTTGATTTGAATGCTGATGATGATCCAACAATCTGAGTACCGGTGGAAGTAACCATGCTTGTATTGACCTCTGGTAGGTCAGTTTGTGTCTGCGTTTCTTTAAGCACTGGTTTTCCTACTTCACTAGTTACCAGTGGCACTGTTTCCTTATGTACCTGTTCCAGTTGATGTTGTTCTGGAGCCTTTAGCTCTGTTGGTTTCTCTAAATGTTGTGTTGTCTCAGTCTGTGACTCAGTCTCTACCTTTTTCTTTGTATCTTCTGCCGGTTTCTCTATTTCCCCTGCTATCGAAGGCTCATTAGCCATGTCTGACTTGTTAGTTGTATCTTTGTCTACTATTATGTTGATCTTCTGAGTATCAACGTTTATAGTATATAGGACTTCAGAATTAGGATTGCTATCCTCTACATCCATATTTTCTGCTGCCGGTTGATCTTTAGTAGTTGTTATTTTTGCCGGTGGGGGTAGGTTTTCTTTAACTTTAATGCTTGGTGGTCCACCAATTTTACCTTTCCCCTTGTCTCTATCTTTCTAATATACCTTTATAGGTTTAGGGTTCCTGTACTCTTCTTGTTTTTCTTTGTCAACTAGGAATATATCCCATCCATCTTCTGTTTCCTCTGTCACTTCATTAACTCTTCCTGCCATTAGTGAAATATGCCGGTGTGCAGTAGAGAATACTGACCGGTTTGCTTGAGCAATCAAATCATCAATTTCTTTTGGAGAGTTTACCAGATATACAACAAGTAGCTTCTCTATTTTTATTTTCTTATCTAATTCTATCACTGCTTGCCTTCTAGCCTCAAGTCTTTTGAATAAATCATCAGGAATTTCATTTGCTACTTCCATCAAAAATTTCTTGTACATGTCCATATGCAATAAAACACTGTTCTCAACTTGCTCTTTCTCATCAGCAGTTAGAGTGTCATAAATTTTCTATATGTTCTTCAGTTTTCCTTCCTCTGTGATTTCATTTAGCAGTATATCAAGAGGGGCCAAGTCTCTGTTTGCTCTTTTCTTCTTCTTAGGTGTCAACTTCTTCTTTGGTGTGGCCTTTCTAATCGGAGATCTCACTGCTTGTTGCTTTTGCCTTGTTCTTCTAGGTGAAGGTGTGGTTGTCGGTGAGGTATCTCTTTTTCTTACAACTCTGTTAAAAGTTGCTGGCATGTCACCTTTCAAAGAAGTACCTACCGGTGATAGGTGAGTTTCTGGTTGTGGAGCTGCCAACTCATCCTCTGTTATGCTGGTTTTCTTTAATACATCTTCCTTAATGGCTTGTCCTTGTCTGGACCCTTTCCTTACAAATGCCTCAACCTTCTTTACTCTTTTCTTTGATTGTATTTGACTTTCTATAGTCTCAGCACTACCAAATACTTCTTCTTAGGTTCATTGGGGGCTTCTAGAAGTGCTTTAGCATATGTTTCAACTATGTGGTCATCTGTTTCATAGCCCATCTCGGTTACCCAAATTGTCCTTGGGATGACCGCTTCCATCCAGATTTCATCTTTCTTAATAACAAAGCATATATCATCTTTGTATTTGTCTACTATTTTCTGAGATAACCTTACTCTTTTCTTCATTTTGGTCTTTAATGCTTGGAAAAAGTCACGAATATTGTTTTCCTTGTTCTCACCCATGTTATTGAATAGTTCAGTCAATTGTTTTCCTACCGGTATGTCATATCCAAGTTCTTTATAACCTATACCGGGAACCTATTTTGTTATGTGTAGCATTAGGCATACTAACAAATTTCCAAATCTGAAAGTTCCTTTCTTGTCCTTCTTGATCTTTCCAAGGTTGTCAATTAGTTCATCCTTTAACCATTCACATATGTCAATTTTTGCATTGTCTGTTACCATATCATAAGCACTCTTAATGCATAAACTTGAAACTAAGTTAAGTCTATTAGCATGAGTGGCTTTATAACCTAATATCATACTGATGAATCTCACATTGATATCTTTTACATCATTAACCCTTAAAGACCTCTTGTCAAATGCTGCACTAGTTAGTTTTGTAACTAGGTCATTGGGAACCTGCTTGGTTTTATCTGGTCTCTTATCGGTGGTCGGTAACCCTGTGACAACTTTCACAGCTTCCTTGGTGATCTTATGGATTGCATCTAACCAAAAAAATTCTCCATGAACTCTGCTTAAAACTATCCTAATCACATCCTTAGGAAATTCAGGAATGCTGAGGATCTCTGTAAATCCTAGGGTTTCAATAATCTTGTGTTCATCTTTCACATTGTTGGTATCATCACATATCATGGTTTTATACATGGTTTTGATTTCCTCATCTCCCAACTCTTCAATGTTGCAGTGGATGTACATTCTGGGGTCTTCAGCATATACAACTCCCTTAGGGATTTGAGAAAAAGCACCTAAGGTATCATCCTTCTTTGCTGTCTCGGGAACTAACTGAAATACGGGCCTAGGTCTTTTTATTACTTCCACAACAGTAGGGTTTACTATGTATTCAATTGTAGAGGTGGATGCCATGATTAAATACCTTTTACTGCCTTGGATGGATGATTGGTTGGAGTGTGCTTGCTTCTTGCTTGAAATGCCTTAGCTTAGAATCTTTGTGCTCTTTGAAAATTTGAAATCACGGTGAAATGAAATGGAGCCAAAACCTTACTTTTATAATGTCTTTTCACCATCTACCACATTAATTGCATGCCAATTAAGTATTCACTTAACATTGTCTGCCGGTAATAAGTAATTTTCAACTTCTTATCTCTAACCGAGGGAATAATTAGCACATGTGTCATTAGATTGCCAAACCCTCAAGGAAATTTTCTTCAATTAGATGAAGAACTTCCTGCTGGTGGAGCACTGCTCTGTCCTTCCAGTGAAGTATTGGTTGGTTCTACCGGTGGAGAAGTATTCCCAATATTTAGATCAACTTTTCTAATCCATTGTTTTGAGAATTATTGCTTAAACTCTTCAACTTTTTCTTTACCTTTCAAGCTAGCACTTTTGTTGTCTACCGGTGTTCCTTTACTTCTACAAAATTTAGCAATATGGCCAGTCTTGTTACATGCATAACAAGTTACATTATTCTTCTGAATAGCTTTCCCATAACCTATGCCGGTTTGTGTTCTGCATTGATTTGATAAATGTCCAAATCTTCCACAAACATAACATCTCACATTCATTTTACAGTTTTAAGAATTGTGACCAATTTTGTTGCATTTTGAACATTGATCGGTGGGTGTATTGATATTCTGATAATTCCTAGATCTACATTCATTTGCTCTATGACCATACTTATTACAGTTAAAGTATTTTCCATTGAATTTATAAGCATTAGGTTGTCTTACTGGTTTGCTATGATCCTGAGTATTTGCAGTACCAGAGCTTTCACCAACTTCAAAGCCAATTCCAGAAGTGTCACCTTTAGGTTTTTGATTCTTCAGCAAGGTACCAAGTTCCTTTGAGCTTTTCTTGAATTTTTCTTTGTGTTGATTTGCAGTTTCCAGTTCTCTTTCCAAGATTTCTTTTTGTCTCATCAGTTCATTTTAGTCATTCTGAGTATGCATCAGATCTATCTTCAACATGTCATTTTCATAGCTAAGTCTTGTGTTCTCATTTTCTACATCACCTAGTCTTCTGGTCAATTCTTCTTCATTCTTCTTCCTATCCTCAATCTCTTTGCAAAATCTCATAGTCATATCCTGCATTTCATTTTTTGTTGTCATGATCTCTTGTTTCAACTTTCTTATCATATCATTAAGTAATTCCTTTTCATCATTCTCATTTTGCAGTTTTTCACAAAGTTCTCTTCTCTTATTTCTTGCAACAGTAAAATTTTCTTGAAGTGCCTGAATGATATCCTGAGCTGCCCTTAAATCATCTTCTAATTTGATATTTTTCAATTTCTCTGCATCATAGTCTGTAAGAGCTCCTTCAAGTTGCTTCATCAGATTTTCCATCTTTACTAGTGTCAAGATCTTCCTCAAGCTGTTAGGCTTCTAAAAATAGAGGACCAGGCTCTGATACCAATTGTTAGGGGTGCCACAGATACTGAGAGGGGGGGGTGACTCAGTATCTGTGGCACCCCTAACACTCTCATCATCCATTCTATGTTAAGCAAATCATATTTCACTCTATATGAGAGAACTAGGCTATTGTATCTATCGATGGCTGGTTGATCCTCTAGATCTTGTATCATCTTTTTAGCCTTTAGGATTTGCTGATAGCATATGGCTTGTCTGCTTTGTTCCTTCGTCCTCTTGGCACCTAAACTTCTGAATTATACCTTACGTGCCATAAAATGTCATAATTAAGCATGCAATAAATGTAAACTGTATTCAGAATTACCTAATTTCATACAAAATTTAACAGAATAGAGAGCATAAAACAAGAAATAGAAAATAAATAGACACATAAATATTCCTGACGAATGCGTGATCCTAACAGAGTGATTGCATGACATTGTAAAGGCTTTTGCATAATGGGCTTCACACGAATGTGTGACCCTGTATGCTTGATTGCGTGAGCATGTCTATGCAATTGTGTGATGATGTAAACTTGATTACATGATTTGGAATCTATTCTACAAATCTGTACAAACCTGCAAAAAATTTAAAAAATTCCGTACGATCTACAAAATCACATAGAAGAAAAATAAGGTTAAATTGCTGTTAGTACATGTCGGGTTCACCAAAATGTCACATGCTAAAATTCATTAAATGTAATATCAAATAGGAATGCAAGGGAAATCATGAATCCCTATCCTAATTGGAATTCAAACAAACAAACAATGAAATAATACAAAAGCAAGAAACAAGAATATAAGATATATCAATCAATTCTCCCTATTCCAAGACTACATATAGCTTCCATTGATCTTCTCCTCTTTGTGGTATGGTGGCTCTCAGATATCGCGTTGGAAACCTGCAAATGACACAAAGATTCAAATTTTTGTTATTGTTCTTGATTGATCATGATTGAATGCTCAATTTATAGATTATTGGAGAAGACTGATTTGTTGGCATTACAATAGAAAGGAGATTGTTGGCATTTCAATAAGGATATTGAGAAGGTTGTTGGAGATTATTGATATAACTAAAGAAGGATGATTACTGTCTTAATAATATTATTTTGTCATTGATGTCAAGAAATTGATTTTCTGATTCAGTATGATGTTGCCATATCTTGAGAAGTATGTTTTGATGAATATTAAGAGGTCCGTAAGTGACACAGAAAGAATGTGATAATGGAGGGGAATAATAAGTTATTCAATGGGTAACTATTACCGAGTTAGACAATGATGAGATCATGTTGTTTGATTGTTTTGATATCCTACATATGTTGTTGATTATAAGTTTAATACTATACTATGTCACCGAGCAAAGAATCTAGTCGGTAAACCCTAAGGTTATCGATATCGGTTAAAGAAGGAAGAATGTCTATCGAGTGAAGTTCAGTATTAACCAAGTAACAACTGAGTAATAACAAAATGCATTGGATGAATAAAAGCATTATTTAATGAAGGATGCTGATGACCTAGAGTTGATCAGATGATTGGTATGTCATGCAAGAAGTTTGTTGAGGATCTACGACAATGGAAAATCAAAAGGAAGATCTACAACACAGATTGAACCACAATAACCTAGCATGAGTTCCAAGGAAGGAATGCAAGTTCCAAGGCAAGGTAAAACATTTCTCAGATCAAAGGATACATTGAACCTAGTCAAGTTTGAAGATCTGATGGCTAAGATTGATCATGGGAAATGTGATCAAGGAGATTAAGCGGTTAGAAATTGTTTATAAATAAGGAATTGTTGATGAACAATGTATGCGGGCAAAAGTATGCACAATGATGCTATAGTAATATTTACCGAGCACAGAAGCTTGAAGATCTAATTGAAGAACAGATTGAGAAGCCTAACAAGCCCAACAAGGGACAAGATAAGTCTTATGACAAGATTGTTTTGAGCACATAGAATCTGCTTTAGCATTTCAGATGTGAAATTGCAGATATATTTTATTATTGTTATTTATTCTGCAAGTGATAGGAAATATCTTAACTGAGTGGACCTAACAGTCTTATTTGTAAACCCTCTAGCAAGGTAACATTCTAAATGAGTGTTTGAAATCCTTTGACAAGGTCACTTCTAACAAAGTGCAAGACTCTAACAAGTTTGAGGGAAATCCCTTAACCAGGTCACATCTAGCAATGTGTTTGTAATCTTTAACAAGATTAGCTTTTAACCGAGCATACTCTAGAAGGGTATATTTCTTAGTGGGTCCAAAATCCCATAGTGGTTTTTCCCTATTTGGGTTTCCACGTTAAATCTGGTGTTAAATGTGTTATGATGTTTTAAGTGTATCTGTTTATGAGTATTTAATGATTTACAGTCATAGTTGCATATTAGTAAAGGCTACCGAGGTTGAATTTATTGAATACATTGTATTGTGAAGTTTTTATGATTCACCCCCCCTCTCATCTTAACTAAAAATTGGTATAAGAGCTTTGGACTCCAAAAAAAAAGTTTAAAGGTACTTGAGGCAAAGATCCGAAGATGTATAAAAGGGATGCACCAAAGCTAAACAAGTCAAGTTTCTCCACATGACAGAAAAGGATGAAGTTGCATTTATCAGGAATTGGAGAATATGCAACATATTATCAGGAGAATGATTACATAGCACCTAGCACCAACCCGATGACTATGGAAGAGATAAAGGCAAAGAAAGAACATATTCAAGCTATGATTGAAATAACATATGCATTGACCGACTCAGAGTTTAATGATCTAGAAGACTGTAATGATGCAAAGGCGATGTGGTCTAAGCTCATATCTGTGTATGGTGGTGATGAACATGTTCAGAGAGAAAAAGTAGACAGTCTAAGAGGTCAACTTGAATCCATGAGAATGAATGAAGGTGAGAACATAACCCAATACAATACAAGGTTAAAGGAAACTGTCAATCAAATCAAAGGAGCAAGAGGAACTATTGAAGAAAAGGATGTAACAAGTAAGTTGCTTAGAACACTTCTACTTGCTTATGCCATTCGAGTCTCTGGAATCAATGAATTAAGGTCTGTGCCAAACATGCCAGTCTCTTTGGATGCTACTATCGGTAAGCTACATGCATTTGAGTTAAGTAATTTTGATAACAGTGGGTCCTCGGTAAATAAAGTTGAATCTGCATTCAGTTCTTTTCATATTGGTGAATCTGATGATTACAATGATAGAATGTATAAGTATACTGAAGGAAATCACAGTGGAGCAAGTGAAAGATTTCGCAAAAACATGGAAGAGGTACACAAACTATATGAGGAAATCAAAAATCAAGAAGAGTTTGAAGCATTATTAGCCAGAAGGAGAGGCAAAGGTAAGTATAAAGGAAAGTTACCTTTAAAATGTTTTAACTGTGATAGAATAGGACATATGGCTTCTAACTATCCTGACAAAGAATCTAGTGAAAAGAGAGAATACCAAGATGACAGACATAAAGACAACCCATATAGAGGACACCGAGACTTCAGAAGGAAAGATAGAAAGACATGCCTAGTAGCTAATGAGGAATCCAACAATGATAAATCTGATGGGACGGATACAAAGGAAGTTGTTTATGTGTCTGTCAAAGATGGATAAGATGAAGAAAGATATGAAGAAAAAGCCCTAATATCTCACATAAATAAAAATGATTCTTGGATGATAGATAGTGGGTGCTCACATCACATGACAGGTGATAAACACAAGTTTGTTAAATTAGAAGACTATGATGGAGGATATGTAAGATTTGGTAATGATGCACCATGTCCAGTGAAAGGTAAAGGATCTATAACACTTCTTGACAATGCTAAATGTGATGATGTATACTGGGTTGAAGGCTTGAAATACAATTTGTTGAGTGTAGCACAACTAAACAATACAGGACATTGAATAGAATTTCAGAAGGGAATTGTCAAAGTTCATGACAAGAATGGAAAGCTGGCTGCTACCAGGACACAAACAAAAGGTAATACATCTCATCTTGACTCAACTTGGAATAAATGTCTATATGCAAAAATAGAAGATACCTGGTTATGGCATAAAAGGTTTTGTCATGTAAATTTTGATAACCTGATCAAAATAAGTAAGAAGCACCAGGTAAGAGGTCTATTGAGTTTGGAAAAACCTAAGAATGCTATGTGCTGAGGATGCCAGATGGGTAAGATGACAAGATCAATCTTTACAAGTAAGTCCTACACTTCTAAAGGAATTTTAGATCTAGTACACACTGATCTTTGTGGTCCCATTAAAGTTCAAAGTTATTATGGAGATAAATATTTCATATTATTTGTGGATGATTACTCAAGGATGATGTCAATTATGTTTTTAAAAGAAAAATCAGAAGCTTTTCAAATGTTTAAATGGTACCAGGCAAGAGTTGAAAATGAAACAGGAAGACAACTGAAATTTCTTAGATCTGATAGAGGAGGAGAGTTCACTTCTGATGAATTTAACTTATTCTGCAATGATCATGGTATAAAAAGGCAAGTATCTGCACCGAGATCTCCACAACAAAATGGGATAGCTGAAAGAAGAAACAGATCAATTGTAGATTGTGCTAGAACCCTGATGATAGAAAAGAGGGTACCTCAAACATTTTGGAGAGAATCAATCAACACTGCAGTTTACACCCTGAACCGAGTACAACTGAAGAAAGGAACTGTATATGGTGAAAATGGATAACAATAACAACAATATTGAAAGGCTAAATGAATTCAACCACCAAACCCTAGCCTAACAATCAACAAAGATCCACCATAACATATGAAGATTACCTAAGACAATGCAAATCACATGAAATCACAAAGATTATACCATCACATGTCCAATAGGGTTTTGATCTCCATTCTTCCTATCTCCATTGATCTTTCTTGATATATTTGCTCTCAGATTTTATATGCACAAGAGTTCAACAAAGAATGGAATGTGGTTGCAAGTAGGATCATAGCGTAGTCAATTGCATAAAAGATGATTAGCATGAATGATTAGAATGATTAAGGTTTGATAATGAGGGAAGCATCTCCTTATATAGAAGACACAATAAGAAATGGAGGGATAAGATTGAGAGGTGTAAAAGGAGGTCGGCTATGATTAGAGGGTAGGTAAAAGAAATAATAAAATAATGAAAGGGGTAGGTAGTGTATGAATTAAGAGATGAATGACATGTGTCATAGGTAGAAAAGGCTAATGAATTAATTAAATAAATAAAGATTTATTTAATTAATAGAAGAAGTAGGATAATTAAATAAATAAGAATATTTATTTAATTTAGGAAAATGATAATTTAAATAAATAAATGTATTTATTTAAATGAGAAATAAGGCTAGAAGAGGATAAATGAATTAATTAAATAAATAAATATTTATTTAATTAATAGAAGAATTAGGCTTAGATAATTAAATAAATAAAGTATTTATTTAATTAGACATGACAATTTTAGGTGTGTACATTTTGCCCCTCTTTGAGACAATGCGGCTTGTCGCGTTGTTTCAAAGAAGATAAGATGAACTGATACAGAGTTGCCCCAGAATGGGAATGATATGCCCCCTCGAGAGATTGGATGAAAATGTCTGAAAAGATTGCAGACAATCTCTCGATAAGAAAGAAAGGCGAGAATGGATTGACCGGATAAAGTGACAAAGTCACGGGATAATGAAGACTGACTCGGAAAATGAAAGTGAGGGCTAGGGGTAGTCTATAAGATAGACCACGGGGGAAAATACATCCTCATTGTCATGCACACATCCACACGAGCATATTGTAGAGCGAAAATAGAGTAGGAGCAGTGAGCAGCGATGGCTTTCACTCACAGATTCGACCACGTTCGCCGATTTCAGAGGCCAGCAGAGGCAGGAGAGCCGGTAAGTACCACCAAACCTCCTCGTACTTTGACGCATTTAATTTTGTCATTAATGCATGTCGAATAGGGTAATAAATGTGCTTAGACTAGGGTCCAAAAAGTGTCAAAAAATGTCCAGGCGCGTTTATGTCATGTAAGCGCGTTTGCGTTCGAAAAGTATGAATTTGCATCTTCTAGGTCAAATTGGCAGTTTTGTGATGAACATATGCTGTCGATTGGATAAGCTGCTGAGGCGATACACTCAAGTAGGTCCTCTAGGAAGACTAGGATAGATCAAGGCACTTTGTGATGAACAGTGAGTACCAAGATAGAGTACTTTGTGATGAATAAGGAGTATTGAAATATGAGCAACACTTTGTGATGAACAGGGAGTGCAAATGTGAGTAACACTTTGTGATGAACAGGGAGTGTCACACACGTAGTACTTTGTGATGAACAGTGAGTACCACTAGGATAAATAGCAACACTTTGTGATGAATAGTGAGTGTCACTAGGGTAGATAGCCATATGCATTTAGATAGCAAGTAGCATTTTGTGATAAATAGTGAATGCCACTATAACTGACATGATTGAGTTGTTTGACTGCAGGAGTATTTGCTGATGCTAGAGTCACGGGAGAGATTCCCGTCGACGCAGAGGTTGCGACCTGAGTTGTTGCTCAAGGATAAAGCTGCTATCGAGGAGATGGGCTTGAGACATGTACTATATGTGCCTGAGTTTCGGGCAAACATGGGTTTGCTGACTGCGCTGGCTGAGAGATGGCACTCTGAGACGTGCACGTTTTATTTGCCGATGGGTGAGATTACAGTCACCCTGGAGGATGTATATAGGATTATGCAGATATCGATTGATGGGGAGCTGATTCCGTACGATCGAGACGGAGACAGGGATACCCTTAGATGAGTGTTCTAGGATCCGGGACTGGAGATGAGGGTGGGACAAGTGGCATGGGATACCATGACATGGATAGGATTATCACTACCAATAGTGTTGGTAGGAGTGATCAGTGAGTTCCTCTGTATCAGTTTTGTACCATTTTGTATAATGATGTAGACACCTGCGGGTGATTGTAGCCATATGATTTTGACATCATTGTATCATGACACTTTATATATATATATATGAGATGATTCATCTTTGCGGCAGCTATATGCATGTGTACCTATGTGATGAGATGTTCTTATGTGATGCTTATGATATGGATGCAAATATGTATATGATGCAATGCAATATTCTTTTTTTTTTGTTCGTTTATGTTTTATATGTGTATGCATGATGCAAATGTGAATGTATGTAATGCAGATGAATATGATAATGCAAATGTAAATTGTGCTAACATGTGTTGTGTGCAGGATGTGATGCAGTTGTGATATCTATATGTATGTATGAAATGCTTATATGTGGTAATGTAGGTGAAACTACATGAGATGCAAATGTTTTTGGTGTGTCATTATACTCAGTCATGTGATAGCAGGCTACGTGGACTCGAGAAGGACGATGGAAGTCAATCGAGAAAGGGGGATGGAAGACAGAAGATATGAAAGTGAAAGAGCTTCTTGTGCGTTATCATCATTGAGCTTTATTATGGCAAGTAGGTTATGACAATCGAGGCATATGTTCGACCCAGAAAGTCATTGTACCTATTTGCATGGAGATAAGACAGTCACAAACAAGGAATGCCCCAGTTCATACTAGACTCACAGTGTCCTCATATCCTTGGACAAGTCATAGCATTACTAAGAGACAATCCACAGACAGAAAATACAAATAGGTGACGATACCCCATCCCCGCCTTTCTAGTCAAAGACATCCCGGAAAAGCTAAAAGACATGTCACCAAAAAAAGATGAAATCAAAAGAAAACCAAGACTCGACACCAACATCCACTGTAGTCCTCAAGTTTAGTGTCTCTTGTCACTTGTATAAGTCATATTTGATTGTGGTCACAATGTTTACTTTCACAGAAAGGATAGATAGCACTGAACCATAATGTTGTCTGAGTCTGTTGAAAGATTTGATTTGTTGAAGCCCATTGTTGCTGCTGTGTCTTATCTGAAACTGACTGAATCCATGAATCTGATACTTTATTGTAGAGAAGATGAAACTTTATTGCGGATCTATGATGCAAATGTTGCTTTATTGCGGATCTGTGCGCGGATAAACTGAAGGAAGCTGGAAAAAACTGTGCTCCTCAAAACATGTGATGTTCTTAGTTCCACACCCATTACTAGACGTAGGATTTGCCTTAGCCACATATAGGATCTGATTTATTATGGATGGAAAGGGATGAAAAGGAATGTTTATTATGAATGGCTAACCAATCTTGGGTAGATCAATAACAAGCCATGATGGGAATGCATAAGTTTGTTATGAACGAATAGGTTGTGAGTGTGTGCAAAGTGAAAGGATGAAAGAGAATCCTGAAGGAGGGAGGAGCAATGTCTCTACGCATGGCGCTGGTGACCCAGTTTTCACCATGGTACTTGCCCAAGGCACCACCGAAGTGGTTTTCACCGTTGGACGAAATTATTTCTCTTTACTTTTTTCTATTTTTCAATGTTTTTTGTGTCACAAGGCGCCTGTTTGCCAGGTTTTCACCAAGTAACAATTTTTTTGTTTTATAATTTTTTTTTTTGTATTTTTGAAATTTTTGATTTTTTTGTATTTTTGAATTAGGATATTCTGAAGAGCTATGTGTAGAACCTGCGAGGGTGCATGCTATTGATAGGATCCTCTAAAGGTTCACCTTCTGTAGTTGAGAGCTGATATGCCCCAGATCCATATGCTGCTGTAATGATGTAAGGACCAAGCCAATTTGGCTCGAACTTGCCCTTCTTCTCTCTGTCTTGCTAATTCTTGGGGTTTTGTCGGAGAACCAAGTCACCTACCTCAAATGTACGAGGCTTGACTTTGTGATTGTAGCTGCGACTCATTCGTTGTTGGTAAGCCTTGAGATGATTAAAAGCAGTTTGTCTCCGTTCATCTAGCAGTTCCAGTTCTTGTAAGCGAGAGACTCTGTAATCTTCATCAATGATGATGTTTTGCAAAGAGACCTGTAAAGAGGGTAACTCAACCTCAATAGGGAAGATGGCTTCAGAACCATAGACTAGTGAATAGGGTGTAGCTCCTGTAGGTGTGCAGACACTTGTGCGGTAGGCCCAAAGTGCAGGATTGAGTTGGATATGCCAATTACGGCCAGCATCATTGACTGTCTTCTTGAGGATTTTAAGGAATGTTTTATTAGATGCCTCAGCTTGGCCATTACCTTGGGGGTAATATGGTGTGGAGAAGCGATGGGAAATATGGAAGCGATCATAGAGTTCACGAACATCCTGATTTTTGAAGGGACACCCGTTATCAGTAATAATGGAAACAGGAATACCATATCGGCATATGATATAGTTAAGGATGAATGTAGCAATCTATTTTCCAGTGACTTGTGTGAGAGGCATGACTTCAATCCATTTTGTGAAATACTCTGTGGCTGTGATAATGAATTTATGACCATTAGAGGAAGGAGGGTGAATCTTGCCTATGAGATTGAGTCCCCACTGACCAAAGGGCCAAGGAGACGCAAGTGGTTGAAGTTCTTGTGCTGGCGCATGTATGATATCTCCATGAATTTGACATTGCTTACATTTTTTGACAAACTGATATGAGTCTTTCTCCATATTGGGCCAGTAATATCCAATCCTGATGAGTTTCTTGGCCAAGGTAGGACCACTAGCATGTGGACCACATATCCCTTCATGCACTTCACGTAATGCAATCTGAGCTTCATCGCTTTCTAGACATATAAGAAGAGTGCCATCTAGACCTCGTCGGTATAGGATATCAGCTAAAATGACATATCGAGAGGATTGGTGAATGAAGGTGCGACGTTGGTTATTTGATAGATCAGGAGGTAGGATATTGTCGCGTAGGTATGTAAAAATGGAACCATATAACTGGGATTCGAGACCGACAACACATATCATCTCAGTAGGCATTATCTCATATGAAGGGACCAAAAGGTTATCCACCAAGAACTCATAACGGGTCTCATTTGGAGGTAAATCAATCAATGAAGCAATTGTAGCCATGGCATCTGCGGCGTGATTCTGCTCTCTTGGTATCTGCTCAAAATCTATCTCTGTAAAGTGCTGTTTCAGATCATCCACCATTTGTTTATAAGGCATTAAATTTTCATCTTTTGTCTGGTAATCATCAGTTGCTTGATGGATAACAAGTTGGGAGTCCCCAAAAACACGAAGTTCCTGGATCTTCCATTGAACTGCCATTCGTAATCCTGTTGTTAATGCCTCATATTCCGCTATATTGTTAGTGCAAGGAAATGATAAGCAGTATGATTTTGGTATAGAATCCCCTTGAGGAGTTATAAAGAGGATGCCAGCTCCTGCCCCATGCTATGTATATGAGCCGTCAAAGTATAGTTGCCATGGCTTTGCATGTGATATTGTTAAAATGGATTCATCTGGAAATTCTGAGCTTAGAGGAACATCATCTATCATGGGAGCATTTGCTAATTGATCTGTGATGGCTTGTCCTTTTATTGCTTTTCTGTCCACATACTCGATGTCGAATTCACTTAGTATCATTACCCATTTGGCCAGTCGCCCCGTAAGTGTTGCTTTATTTAGAAGGTATTTTAACAGATCTATCCTTGCAACTAACTTTGTCTTATGAGTAAGCATGTAATGTCGTAATTTCTGTGAAGCAAAGACCATAGCAAGACATGCGCGCTCAATTGGCGTGTAGTTTAGCTCATATCCCACCAATGTGCGACTAATATAGTATATTGCTTTTTCTTTGCCTTCAGCGATTTGTTGCGCTAAGAGTGCCCCCAGTGCTGTTGGAGTAGCTGATATGTATAGTAGCAGTGGTTGATCTGGAACTGGTGGCATCAGAACTGGCGGATTTAGGAGATAATCTTTGAGCGTTTGGAAAGCCTGTTGACAGTTGTCATCCCATTTGAATTTGATGTTTTTATGTAGCAGGTGCTGAAAAGGATTGCACTTATCTGCAAGTTGTGCTATGAATCTTCGGATGGACTGGAGTCTGCCTTGTAAGGATCGAAGTTGACTGATATTTCTTGGTGGTTGCATTTCCAAGATAGCTTTGACTTTTGCTGGATCCGCTTCAATTCCTCTTTTGGATACAATGAATCCTAGGAGCTTCTCGGAGGTTACTCCAAAGACACATTTCTTGGGATTTAATCTTACTTTGTACTTTTCCAACCGATCAAAGGCAATTGAAAGTATGTCCAAATGTGTATTTTTGTCTATTGATTTGACCAAGAGATTGTCAACACAATCTTCCACAGTTACGTGCATGAGATCATGAAAGATAGTAGTCATGGCTCTTTGATATGTAGCACCTGCATTCTTTAGCCCGATAGGCATGACATTCCAGCAGAAAGTTCCCCATGGATAAGTAAATGCTGTTTTATGTTGATCCTCGGGTGCAATTCTTATCTGATTATAGCCAAAGAATCCATCCATTAATGATAGCATTTCATGAACTGCTGTGAGATCAACAATCAAGTCAATGTTTGGTAATGGGAAGTCATCCTTTGGACAAGCTTTGTTGATGTCTCTGAAATCTGTGCAAATTCTGATGCTGTGATCTGGTTTACTGACAGGTACCAAGTTAGAGATCCATTCCAGATAATCAATTGGGCGTATGAATCCGACATCGAGTAATTTCTCAAGTTCTTCTTTGACTAGTAATGCCACTTGTGGATGCATTTTTCTTAATTTCTGTTTTACTGGTTTTGCCCCCGGTTTTACTGTCAGATGATGCATTACCAAATCTGGATCCAATCCAGGCATATCAACATATGACCAGGCGAAGTTGATTTGTCGCTCTTTGAAGAAATTTATGAATTTTGACCTTTCATACTCGGTCAATGATTGAGCCAGGAATATGTTGTGTGGAACCTCTTCTGTACCAATGTTTGTTTTGATAGTCTCCTCTACCAACATGGATGATTTTTTCTCATATGATGCTGGGAGAATGTCGAGCCTTCCATCTTCAGGCACCTCAGAGAGGTTTTCACCCTCAGATACGTCCTTTCTTTTTACTTTTTTGGGATCAGATAGCGCCACAGTGTGATTTTCGCCATAAGACCCTTGATTTGTTCTTATTTTCACATTTTTGTGACTGGAAGGTCCGACACCCTCACCAAAATATGCCACGCTATTAAGTTCTATGGTGTATCCCGCTTTATGGTCTCCAGGGGGAAGATCATCTCGTATGCCTAGATAATCAATAAAAGCTTCATCGTTTTGGAATGTATCCAACTGTGTAGGTCCTTCATTATCCCAGTCAATGAGTTGGTGATGAACAAGGGGAAGGCCGTTAATGTCTTCGAAGTTAGTGGGGCTAAGAGTGAAGATGTGGTTATATTTGGGTATGTCAAGGTAATTATCGAGGTCATCGATGGCACTCTCCTCATCAGTCTCGATCGCAAACGAATCCAAATTATCATTACTAGTAGCGCATTCTGGAACAGGTGTTCTCATCCTATGTGATTTCAACCTAGAACCTTGAGACAAGGACTGTGTAGACTCCTCGTGGGTTGTTTCTTGACCAACTTTGAATTTGTTATAAAACTCCTCCTCTTCTGTGGGTTCATCTAGCTCTCTGAATGTCTCAGTGAGCTCATAGTCACTGGAGGATTTGTCTGAACCCCATTCCCATTCGTTGGAGTCTGTGGAATAGCGATCCTCTTGTTGAATTTTGGCAATTTTGATTCATGATGTCTCTTCTGTCCTTTTAGTGTGGACCTTGGAGGTCAGAAAACCAAGTCCCTTCGAGCGTTCCCTTTTTACAGTCAATTCAGGTTGTAAGGGCTCCATAACGCCTTCTTTTCGTAACCCAAGAGGGCTTTTTCCATCATACCTGAATTTTTGTAGAATCTTGAAGCCTTTGCCATATTTCTCACAGATATTGATCTGATCTTGTGTGTCATCTTCAATGTCTTTGTAGAGCATTTTGTATAAACCTTCCTCTTCTAGTTCACCCCATCTTTGAAAGGTAGTAGGGTCCCATTTGAGCGTCATGATGGATGTTTTCTTGTTAGGATGTGGCCTTCCATATTCTTTTGGAGAGCTCATGACTTGTTGTAAATACATGGTCTGATTTAAAGTGTATTCTCCCATGCCTTTGTCCTGAAATCTGCCTTTAAGTTCACCCTGTTTTGATGTCGAAGGTTTCAATGACTTAGGGTCAATGTATGCCGAAGAAGGAACAACTTCACGATTACTGGGAATGATGATCTCAGTATGTGATCTCAAGTTATTGCAATATATGAACGGATTAGGATCACCGTTAACTGTTACCTCGACTCCGTTGTGAGGAAACTTAATGCATTGGTGATATGTCGATGGGACTGCCCTCATTTCATGAATCCAAGGACATCCTAGCAATATATTATAAGTGAGATCTAAATCCAGGACTTGACAAACCACATCCTTTGTAACTGGCCCAATTCTTAGAGGTAGGGTGACCGTGCCCTTGGATGAGCGTTCTTCATCATCATATGCCTTGATGGTGATTTGATTTTTTGAATTCACAGCTTTATCGGAATATCCCAATTGTTTAATGGTGCTCAATGTACAAATGTTTAGACCAGCTCCTCCATCTATCAGGACTCGCTTTATTCGATGTTTGTGTATGAAGGCTTCAATATGTAATGGTGCATTATGTGGCTGACTTACGGAGGCGTCATCGGCTTCTGTGAATGTAAGGGAATGCGGAATGGAAAGGTATCCCACCATGGCTTGAAACTGGTCCACATTCAGATCAGTAGGAACGGCGGTGTCTCTCAAGATTTTGTCAAGAATAGCTTTATGAGCGGGGGATATGCATAAGAGCTCAAGGATGGAGATGAGCGCGGGTGTCTTCCCTAGCTGTTCTACAAGGTCATACTCAGGTTTGGTTGATGAAGAGGCAGTGTTTTTAGTTGAAGCACCTGGCAAAGTAATTTTACCTCGACGAGTTGTAACATGACATTCAGAGGTAGGCTCGGAAGAAGATCCAACACCTCTTAGGACAATCTTGGGTCGCTGAGGAGGATTCTCAAGGTTTTTGTTCTTGATGGTAATAGTAGAGATATGATTGTCCATCGAGATATGATTGATAGTTGAATCATAGTTGTAAGGTGCTCTAGTATAGTTGGCTTGATCATCTGTGACTTTAGCTTTTCCCTTGTCGTACTTTGGGAATGGTTCCTTAAACATCTCATGTTCTTGATTGGATGAGTGTCCCTCAATCTCAATGTCACTTCTATCAATGAGATCTTGTATGATGTTCTTCAGTCTATGACAATTTCCTATCTTATGACCCTTGCTCTTATTAAATTCACAATATTCATCATCATTCCACCAATTTGGTTTAACCTTTGGTTCATATGGAGGAAAATCTGGAACTGTGATTACCTTGTTTGCCACTAACTTCTTGAAAACTGACTCAAGTGGTTCTCCCAATGGGGTGTACTTCCTTCGTGACCTGGGAGTTGTTTGAGTATTCACTTGATTGTTTGTAGAACTTGATCCAGAAAAGATGAATTTGGGTTGCACTGTGTTGGCATCAACAACACCATCATTGACTGTGTTCTTGTTTTTATTCCAAAATCTTGGCTTGTCTTTTCCTTTAAAGTCATCTTTGTTTTCCTTGAATATCTTAATGACTCCTTGCTCAATTAGGACCTTCTCTGTTGCTAAGCCTTTTTCAATGACGTCCTTGAAGGTGGACAAACAAGCTTTCCTTAGATCATAGCCAATGTCTTTATTAACATTCTGTGTGAACATTTCTACCATTTGTTTTTGTGGAATTTCGCAAGAGCATCTGCTGGCTAGATTTCTCCATCTTTGTAAAAATGATGCAAAAGATTCTCCCTCTTTTTGCTTGGTGTTGCACAAAGTAGTGACTGATATGTCTATCTCTATATTGTAGGAGAAATGTTGAATAAATGCCTCTGCTAAGTCACCCCATGACTTAATTCCAGGTGAAAGTTGGGAGAACCATTCCATAGCTTGATCACCTAAGCTTTGTGTGAATAATCTCATCAAATATGTCTCTTCTGCTGCTACCTCAATGCAAGCTGTGAAAAATTGTCTTATGTGTGCCTTAGGATCCCCTTTTCCTCTATACTTATCAAATTTAGGTGTCACAAAGTGTGTAGGAAAAGGAGGCATTGGAATGCTCTTTTCAAATGGATAAGGACATATGTCTCTCATTGTGTATGTTGGCTTTGGTGTATTTATGTCCTCCATTTTCTTTTGTAAGTCCCTGATTTGTTGCTCCAAATTGCTCTTAGGTGGAGATCGACTTCTTGGACCATACCCCATGCTTGAGGCACCAATTGGAGGAAGAGCATGTTGCATATATGGATGATATTGATCATACACATGTTCATATGGAGGAGGTCTATAGTGATGCTGCATATCTGGACCACTTGGTATAGATTCATGTTGAGGAACACAATATCTATTTTGTCCATGTATACCATACTCTACAGGCATGTCATGTTTTAATGTGTTGCCCCCAAATTTGACGTGGGGTTTCCTTGTGTCCAAATTTTGAGCATGCCTTTGAATATCCAATTGCTTTGGTGGTTGATCCTTAGCATTGGTATGTGATTGAGCATATTTGTCTGCATAAGACTTCCATAATGGTCTGTGAAGGTGAGTATCATATGCTTGACCATGTGTATGTGGGACCTCTGGTTTTTGAAACAAAGATGATGGTGATTCAGGCACAAGATGTGGTCTTCTATTGCCTCCACTATTAGGTCTCCTTTGATCCATGTTGGAGTGAGTTTGTTGCAAAGGTCGATTTTCCATTATTTGAGACATGTCAAAATCATGAGGTATCTTGGCTCCACTTTGTGCCATCATTTGTAAGAAGTATTGTATATCCCTCCTCATTATTTCCTCAATCAATCGATTGAAGCGGGGATCCATTATGGATTCTTCCACATCTGCTGAATGTACGGAAAAGTTGTCCACATTGTCATTGTGTGTAGCATTGTTGTTTGTAGTGTCCATGTTCTCAACATTTGGAATGTTTCTATAGGCATCCATGTCAGGTAATGTAGTATGATTAGAATTGAAAAAGATATCATTGTCATACTCATAAGAACTCATGTTTGCAGACTCTTGAGCCTCTTTAGTTTCTCTCCTAGATTTTTGAAGACGGGTTTCAACCATGAACTAGGTATTGACCAAGATGTGTGAGACTAGATGAAAAATGGAAAAAGTATGGAAGACTAAGAGTTGGATGGAATGTAAATGAATCTGAAGTGTACTTGCAATGTCCAAAGTGTAAGACCAAGTATGTATGTAGTAGAGTAGGTGTGACTTCCAAAGAGAGGATAGTTTCTCTTGATGAGGTAAGTTGACCTTAACTCTAAGTAAGACCAAATGAGACCCAAAGGTAAGAAACCTTGATGAGGGACCACTTAGCAAAGTGTTGTTGTATGTAGTGTGTTGACAAAGTATGATGAGGACAAGCAAGTGACCTTTTGACTCAAGTTTAGACAAATGTGAATGTAATGAGAGATGTAAAGCAATGATGGACTTTGTGAGACCCAAAGATAGGTTGAATGCTAAATGAAACCTTAGAGAGATGACCTAGGAAGCTCAAGATTTCCGAAACTGACTGTGTTTGCTTGCTGGATTGTAACAGTTTTTCAATTCTGGACATAGACGCGACTGTATACTTCACAGACGCGATTATCCGACATAGACACTACTCTGTTTAACACAGACGCGCTTCTGAAATTTTCTTGTTTATGTTTGCTGGACTATAAAATTTTTCCAATTCTGGACATAGACGCGCCTGTATACTTCACAGACGCGGTTACCTGACATAGACGGGTTTATATTCCCCACAGACGCTGTTATAAACACAGACGCTATTCTGCCCTTCACAGACGTGCCTAGACAATACTGACGCTGTTAAAACAGACACAGATGCGTTTCTGTAAAATTTGTGCAATTTTTTTCAATCTGTGAAGTCATTTTTGTTGTTACTCAATCTGACTGTTTGACTGATTTTCGTGACAAGAGGACACAGTGTTGATGAGGACTCAATGTTTGCTAGTGTTTAGACTCCAAAATGACTCCAAGAAAAGTGTGTTGTTTGATGTAAAAATGTTTTGCATACACTTGAAGACACAAAAGACACAATGTTTTGCTGTTTGATCTTGAATGTTTTGAATGTTTAACATAAGTCAAGCACAATTCTTATGGCTGGCCAAGACAATAGTTGTTGATCCCACATGGGGTTTTACCCCTGAGGCTACGCTATTCAGAGCGGATACTTAGATGCTTGACCTCACTGGCTCCACCCTCGGCACTCACTTCTCGGGTCAACCAAGCATCAGTCCCCATGAAAACTCCTCATGGCAAACTTTGTATCTCTACTAAGAACCGTATGTGTGTGGGCCGCTACCAGAGGTCCGACCTCCTGCCCCAACAACTAGAAGGATTTGGGCTTCTAAAACAAAATGGTGCTAGTAAGGGCATCCGCTCGTGTGGCCATACATGCGACACTTTTAGCTCTATAAATACAGAAGGCTCCCAGTCGGTAGGGGTTACGCCCTACAAATGATCAAATAAATTTGATCAAACGGGTTTATGGGGAGACATAGTGTCGGTATGAACTAATCAGCACATGTTATTCATAGTTTTCACCATGAATACATTTGATTATAGTGGTTCGGATGAGGTGGGTTTTCCTCGCTACCACTTGGGTCGTCCTCTTCTCACTAGTAGTCCTAATGACCACATGGGAAGACAGGCCCTCTAAAGATTAAACAAAAAGAGCCTATTGCTCAAGACACAAAAGACAATGATTCAATTTTAGTGCACCAATGGAAGTGTTTGCTAGTCTATGAAAACAAGGCACACAATAAAAATCCAAAAAAAAACCTTGCCAAGGACCTGCAACAAAGAGTTGTTAGTAGTTTGGGTTGTTTCAAATGATCACCCCTTCATGCAAGCACACAAGTTAGGTAAATTTTAAAAACCCAAAAGACTTTGTGAAAATAGGGGCCTTCAACCAAATGATTTAGCTTCCAAGGCAAGCTGCACCAATTGTGTTAGCTAGATCTGAAAATGTTAGTCCAAAAATAAACCAGATCTGAAACCCTAAATGCAAAATCCGAAAACCGAATCAATAAAATTTTCAAAATTTTGAAAAAGGCAATACACAGACGCGATTACCTCCTACGCAGACGTGACTCCGCAATAGAAACGCGGTTCTGTGAGACACAGACGCGATTATAAACCATAGACACGCTTTCTGTACGCAGACGCGGGTGAAAACGACACAGACGCGCTTATGTAACACAGACACGCCTCCCTGAACCTGCAAAAATGAAATATGGACAAAACACAGACGCGGATCTAGTTGTCGCAGTCACGCCTAAAAATCAAAAATGCGATCCAAAAGTGCGCAGACGCGAAAATACCAAAAATGCTGCCGAAAATGTCTGATCTGCAACTTCAAAAACACAAGATCTGCAACAAGGAGGTTTAATGCAAAGGGACAAGAGTCCCACCGGGCGTGCCAAAATGTATATGGTGAAAATGGATAACAATAACAACAATATTGAAAGGCTAAATGAATTCAACCACCAAACCCTAGCCTAACAATCAAAAAAGATCCACCATAACATATGAAGATTACCTAAGACAATGCAAATCATATGAAATCACAAAGATTATACCATCACATGTCCAATAGGGTTTTGATCTCCATTCTTCCTATCTCCATTGATCTTGCTTGATATATTTGCTCTCAGATTTTATATGCACAAGAGTTCAACAAAGAACGGAATGTGGTTGCAAGTAGGATCGTAGCGTAGTCAATTGCATAAAAGATGATTAGCATGAATGATTAGAATGATTAGGGTTTGATAATGAGGGAAGCATCTCCTTATATAGAAGACACAATAAGAAATGGAGGGATAAGATTGAGAGGTGTAAAAGGAGGTCGGCTATGATTAGAGGGTAGGTAAAAGAAATAATAAAATAATGAAAGGGGTAGGTAGTGTATGAATTAAGAGATGAATGACATGTGTCATAGGTAGAAAAGGCTAATGAATTAATTAAATAAATAAAGCTTTATTTAATTAATAGAAGTAGGATAATTAAATAAATAAGAATATTTATTTAATTTAGGAAAATGATAATTTAAATAAATAAATGTATTTATTTAAATGCGAAATAAGGCTAGAAGAGGATAAATGAATTAATTAAATAAATAAATATTTATTTAATTAATAGAAGAATCAGGCTTAGATAATTAAATAAATAAAGTATTTATTTAATTAGACATGACAATTTTAGGTGTCTACGGGAACTTTGAAGACACCATATGAAATCTAGTATGATAAGAAACCCAATGTAAGTTATTTTAAAATATTTGGAAGTAGATGTTATGTTCACAAAGATGACAGAAATGGAAAGTTTGATCAGAAAAGTGAGGAAGGAACATTTCTTGGTTATTCTTCTAGAAGTAAAGCATTTAAATGTCTGATCAAATCAATTAACAAAATAGAGGAAAGTGCAAATGTGAAAATTGATGAATTTGTAGAAAGAAATGATGAAGGAAATTCCAAAGAACCAGAAAATTATGAAGAATTTGTTTATGTTCAACCGAGAAGTCCTACTGAGAAAGTTGCTGAAGAAAATGAAGATAATATCCAATTACCGAGTGATGAAGAAGACCATATAGATCCTACTGAGCCCATATTAGCTAAATATGTCAGAAGAAATCATGCATCAAGTCAGATTATAGGAGATAAGGATGATCCAATGATGACAAGGAACAAACTGAGACAAAACACATGTTTGATATCTGAATTTGAACCGATAATAGTAAAAGAGGCATTTAGTAATGAAGATTGGATAAATGCTATGACAGAAGAAATTGAACAAATCAAGAAGAATGAAACATTGACACTGGTCCCAAGACCGAAGGACAAAAATGTAATCGGTACAAAGTGGATTTTCAGAAACAAGCTAAATGAAAAAGGAGAGGTCATTCAGAATAAAGCAAGACTAGTTTGCAAAGGATATGCTGAAGAAGGAATTGATTATGGTGAGACTTTTGCACCTATGGCAAGACTTGAAGGAGTGAGAACATTGTTGGCATATGCTACTTTCAAAAATTTCAAGGTATATCAAATGGATGTTAAATTTGCATTTTTGAATGGTATACTAGAAGAAGAAGTTTATATTGAACAACCTGAAGGATTTGTTGAAGACAAGAATAAAGATCCGGTATGTAAATTGAACAAAGATTTATATGGTCTGAAACAAGCACCTAGAACATGTGAAAACAACAACATTTACATGAAGAATGATGAAAACAATGGTATACTACTTTCAACCATATTTGTTGATGATATTATTTTTTGTGGTAATGACTCCTTATGCAAGAACTTTGGAAATGAAATGTGCAAAGAATTTGAGATGTCATTAATCGGTGAGATAAATTATTTTATAGGTTTGTAGATACTACAAATGAAAAATGAGATTTTCATTACTCAATCCAAGTATATAAAGGAAATCTTGAAGAAATTTGGAATGGAGGATTCTAAACCTATAAGCACTCCTATGACTACCAATTGTAAACTATCAAAGAGTGATGAATCTGCATCTATTGATGAGACACTTTACCGATCTATGATTGGAAAGCTGCAATATGTGGTTCATAGTAGGCCAAATATAGCACATGCAGTAGGAATAGTTGCAAGATTTTCTGCAGATCCCAAAGAAACCCATTTGACAACAATCAAGAGAATTTTCAGATACCTGAGAGGCACTGAAGATTATGGCTTAGTATATGAAAAGAGGAATGATTTTGATTTAAAAGTTTATACTGATGCTGATTGGGCAGGAAACATTGATGACAGAAAAAGCACAAGCGGTGGAGCTTTCTTTTTGGGAGATAGACTAGTAAGTTGGCTTAGCAAGAAACAAGGATGCATTTCACAGTCAACAACTAAAGCTGAATATGTCACTACAGCATTGAATTGTACCAATATAGCATGGATCAAACAACTGTTGGAAGGTATGAATGAGAAAGTTACTAAGCCAGTAACTATATTATGTGATAATACTAGTGCCATTAACATTTCAAAGAATCCGGTAATGCACTCTAAGACAAAGCATATCTCTATAAAGTATCATTATCTCAGAGAAGAAGTTCAAGAGAAGAAAGTTGTGCTGGAATATATCAGTTCAAAGGAACAAATAGCAGATATTTTCACAAAGCCATTACCAAGGGATACTTTTGAGTATCTCAGAAGTCAGTTAGGGGTCCTACCCCTATCTAGTACTCACTGACAGAGTTTGGTGAAAGCATCAATCTAAAGGATGACTGTTTATGAGTTGATGCTGCTTTACAAACTTTAGGAGGTTGCCTAAAGTTGTACAAAGAAAAAGTGATTGAAGACAAAGATGCTCTGATCATGAATGAGACTACAAGGAAATTACTTCACAAAGGAAGAAATCATGAATTAGTTTTTCTTTTTGGCATTTTTGTCAAAGGGGGAGAAGACTAAATGGAGAAGACAACATAAGACTAATGACAGGGGGAGAAGACTTCAGGAGAAGGTTTAAACAACTCAAGGATAATAGGAGAAGTCTAAACAACAATCTGAATCCAAATTAGTTGGAATAAATCAATTTGGTATTGCCATTTAAAGTTGGTATTGCCATCAATGCCAAAGGGGGAGATTGTTGGCATTACAATAGAAAGGAGATTGTTGGCATTTCAATAAGGATATTGAGAAGGTTGTTGGCGATTATTGATATAACTGAAGAAGGATGATTACTGTCTTAATAATATTATTTTGTCATTGATGTCAAGAAATTGATTTTCTGATTCAGTATGATGTTGCCATATCTTGAGAAGTATGTTTTGATGAATATTAAGAGGTCAGTAAGTGACATAGAAAGAATGTGATAATGAAGGGGAATAATAAGTTATTCAATGGGCAACTATTACCGAGTTAGACAATGATTGGATCATGTTGTTCTGATTGTTTTTATATCCTACATATGTTGTTGATTATAAGTTTAATACTGTACTATGTCATCGAGCAAAGAATCTAGTCGGTAAACCCTAAGGTTATTGATATCAGTTAAAGAAGGCAGAATGTCTACCAAGTGAAGTTCAGTATTAACCGAGTAATAACAAAATGCATTGGATGAATAAAAGCATTATTTAATGAAGGATGTTGATGAGCTAGAGTTGATCAGATGATTGGTATGTCGTGCAAGAAGTTTGTTGAGGATCTATGACAATGGAAAATCAAGAGGAAGATCTACAACATAGATTGAACCGCAATAACCTAGCACAAGTTCCAAGGAAGGAATGCAAGTTCCATGGCAAGGTAAAACATTTTTCAGATCGAAGGATACATTGAACCTAGTCAAGTTTGAAGATCTGATGGCTAAGATTGATCATGGGAAATGTGATCAAGGAGATTAAGCAGTTAGAAATTGTTTATAAATAAGGAATTATTGGTGAACAATGTATGCGGGCAAAAGTATGCACAATGATGCTACAATAATGTTTACTGAGCACAAAAGCTTAAAGATCTGATTGAAGAACAAATTAAGAAGCCCAGCAAGCCCAACAAGGGACAAGATAAGTCTTATGACAAGATTGTTTTGAGCACATAGAATCTACTTTAGGATTTCAGATGTGAATTTATAGATATATTTTATTACTGTTATTTATTCTGTAAGTGACAGGAAATCTCTTAACTGAGTGGACCTAACAGTCTTATTTGTAAACCCTCTAGCAAGGTAACATTCTAAATGCGTGTTTGAAATCCTTTGACAAGGTCACTTCTAACAAAGTGCAAGACTCTAACAAGTTTGAGGGAAATCCCTTAACTGGGTCACATCTAGCAATGTGTTTGTAATCTTTAACAGGATTAGCTTTTAACCGAGCACACTCTAGAAGGGTATATTTCTTAGTGGGTCCGAAATCCCACAATGGTTTTTCCCTATTTGGGTTTCCACGTTAAATCTGGTGTTAAATGTGTTATGATGTTTTAAGTGTATCTGTTTATGAGTATTTAATGATTTACAGTCATAGTTGCATATCAGTAAAGGCTACCGAGGTTGAATCTGTTGAAAACATTATTGTGAAGTTTTTATGATTCACCCCCCCATCTCATCTTAACTAACATGATTGATAGGTGGAACAGATTGATCAAGAGGTGGAACTCAGATGAGATCACATGTTGATTTATAGTTGAACTACTGATTTGGAGGTGGAACTCAATTAATTGAATAGATAAATGAGTTAACTGATTGAGAAAAAAGCTGATTGAAAGATGAAAAATAATGATTGGAGGTTAATTAATTGATGACAAAGGAAACTTTATTTAGAAAAAGCTAACTAGAAGATAGAAAAGAATGATTGGAGAGAATTAAGGAAAATATGTAATTAATCAATTAATTGAAATGTTCAATTGAAATAGATAGAATAGTCAGCTGAGATGACTGTTTGAATGTCTTTTGAACAAAAAACAAAGTGGAAGATAAAAATAGAGATTGGAAAGATAATTGATTTAATTAATTAATTGATTGAATTAATTAATTTAGCACGTGCTTGCACTTTGACTTTGATTTTCAATTTACTCTTTGCATGAGATTTAATTCAAATATTGAATTTATTTTAAATTCAATTTGTTATTTGAATATATTTAGAACTTGACTTTGATTTTCAATTTGATTTTTGAAATCATGCACATGTATTTGAAATTAGAAGAAATTAGAAGAATATGAATTTGAATGAATTAATGAAATTAAACGAAATTAGAATTTGGGTATTTGGAATTTGAATTAGAAGAATTTATTAGCTAATTAAATAATTTAAAGAAACTATTTAATTGTTTAGAAATTGAATTTAGTTAAATAGTAAAGATTATTTAAATTAAAGGATTAAAATCAAAATTAATTAAATAATAAATATTTAATTAATATTTAGAAGAGGGTTAATGATTAATTGAAAAGAGAGAAATTGAAAAATGAATTTAATTAAATAATAAAGATTATTTAAATTGGGGAATTAATAAAAAATAATTAAATAACAAATATTTAATTAATATTAAAAATGGTTTAAATGATTAAACGATGATAAATTGGAATTGGAATAATTAGTAAGATAATGAGGAAATATGAAATTAGAAGAATAAGATTAATCAACTTAATTAAATAATTAAATAATTATTTAATCAATTGGAGGAATAATTAGTACATGATCAATGAGACATTTTTAGGTTTCTACAGAAACCATTTACCCTGAGGTGATGAGTTTCCATCAATGACAACCCATAATGCCATGAACCCTTGCTGGATGAGTGTCAATTGCCAACACCTACAAAATCCAGACCCCATTTATCAAATGGTGTAATTACAACTTGAGGGTAGAGGGGCATCTCATCTAATTTTGTTGGTCATCCCATCCTTTGACATCTATCACACTTCCTGGTGTACTTGCTTACATCTTTATGAAGTGTGGGCCAGTAATAACTTGTGTTGAGAATTTTTATTGTTGTCCTTTTGGCGGCGAAATGTCCTCCAGAGGGTTCATCATGACATGTATGTAGAATGTCATAGGTTTCAAGTCTCTGACACATCTTGTCATCACATGATCCGGGCTAGTATAAAACAAACATCCTTGAATCCAGGAGAAAGAAATTTTTTTCTCAATGAGAATTCTTTCTCTTTAGGAGAGAAATGAGGAGGCATGTTCCCTATAACCAAATAGTTGGCAATGTCTACATACCAAGGTGTATGCATATTGATGGAAAACAAGTGCTCATCAGGAAAAGTGTAATCAATTACCTGAGTATCTTTTGGTATAGTCAATCTAAAAAATAAATTGGCTACTACATTAGCTTTGCCAGGCTTGTTAATTATGGTTATATCAAATTCCCAGATCAACAGTAACCATCTTGCTAGTCTTCCTGTGATCAATGACTTATTCATAAGATATTTGATTGTTGCATGATTAGTATGGACAAAGATATGATATCTTGTTATATAATGCCTGAATTTGTTGAGGGCATAAATTATTGCTAACATTTCTTTCTTTGTGACTGTGTAATTAAGTTAAGCTCCTTGTAGGTTCTTCTGACAAAATAGATTGCATGTTCAATTGATGTCTCTTTTTGACTCAAAACCACTCCTATTGCATAGTTAGATGCATCTGTATGAATGTGGAATGTAATTTCCCAATTAGGACCCTTGAGCATAGGTGCTTGTGTTAGGGATTCTTTTAGATTTGAAAATTCTTTTGCACAATCTTCTCTGCAATGAAATTCTGCATCCTTAGTCAAAAGGCTATAAAGTGGTGCTGCCATTTTGTTGAAGTCCTTTATGAATCACCTGTAATACCCTATATGTCCTAAAAAATTCTTACATATTTTTGTTTTGTAGGTGTGAAGACTAGAAATGACTATAATCTTTGATATATCTACTTGTATTCCTTTTTGAGAGATGTAGTGGCTAAGGACCACTCCTTGTTTCATCATCATGAAACACTTTTCACTATTCGAAGATATATTATGATCTTCACATCTTTGCAACACTCTTTCTAGTCTTTGTAATGCTTCAACAAAGTTAGTACCATAAGTTATAAAATCATCCATATAAATTTCCATGCACTGATGTGAAATGTTTGAAAAATATACTTCACTTCTCTTTGGAAAGTTGTAGGTGCATTGCAGAGACCAAATGGAAGCACCGAATAAGCTTAAGTTCCCCATGGACAAGTAAAAGTTGTCTTCTCCTTATCTTCTGGTGCAATCTGTATTTTATTGTAGCCACTGAAACCATCTAGGAAAGAAAAGTAATGTTTTCCTGATAGTGAATCCAATACTTGATCGATAAAGGAAGTGGAAAATGATCCTTCTTAGTTGCTGCATTAAGCTCTCTGTAATCTACACAAACTCTCCATTTTCCATTCTTTTTGGGCACTATCACTAGAGGAGATACCCCTTGGTTGTCAGAGATTGGGTATATAAATCTTGCATCTAGTAGCTTCTGAATCTCTCCTTTTTGCTATTTCCCTCAATGTAGGATTGATTATTCTTTGTGGCTACCTTACTGGTACACAATCATCTTTGATATGGATCCTGTGAGTGTATAATTTAGTATCAAGACCCTTCATGTCATGGTAACTCCAAGAAAATGCATGCTTATGATTTTTTAACAAGTTTGTCAAGGACAATTGTTGCTCCTGACTAAGCTAATTATTAATGTTTAGATATTTGCCTTCTGCAACTGGTATCTGTGTAGTCAATTCTATCATGTTTGTTTCACTAACATTTGTCATTTTCAATTCTTTAAGTAACAAAGTGGGAAAAATATTTGTTGTTGCAGCTAGAGCATTTAGATGAAGCATTGGGAAAGGGATTTATGAACTAAATGCATGATGGTATGGTTCTGCATGAGCCTCAAAATGATTCTAGATTATTTGGGACAAAATTTTATCTTCTTCATATTGTTGCAAGAAAGGGCTTCTACTTATCATCATGAGCTTAGCTACTAAATTGATATCTTCAACTTCCTCTCCAACATTTGGCAATATAGGATTATTTATATTTTGAGTTGGTTGTGTAGGTGGGTAGAGAAGAAACTTTTTAGTATTTCTTCCACCAAGGATGATCATATCTCCTAAATGACATCCTATATAAGCATCTGTTGTGGCCAACCATGGTCTTACTAAGATGATAGGATATCCTCCTAGTGTATCTTTAGGGAAGAGTATCATAAAATACATTGGGTACTCCCATGAATCTAGAGTAACCATTATATCTTATGCTATACTATCAGGTTTGATAGTGGAACTATCAGCAAGTTGCAGGATGGTAGCAATAGGCCTTTGATTGCTAATATTTAGCTGCTGTAGGATCTCCTTAGTCATCACATTAATTTTTGCACCTAGGTCTATTAAAGCATTCTTTATTTGCATACTATTAATCATTACTGCCATTATAGGGCTAACTAGATCAACATACTTAGGGACAATTACTTTCCCAATCATAATGTCTGTCAATTGGCCTACCACATGAACAATAGTGGGGTCTTTTGCCTTCCGACCTAGATTTTTGAGACATACCCCTTTTATTTCTTTCTCATATATTGGGACATCTTTGATGACCGAGAAAAATGTTATCTTGACACATATGTGTTTCAATTGATCCCGAATGTCAAAGGTGGTTTCTTCCTTTTGCTTGACAATTTTCAACCTTTAAGGAAATGGAGCTTTTGGATTAGATAGGCAATCTGGTTTAGGATATTTAAATGGTTCTGGTTGAAAAAGTGCCTCAGCCAAATTTGGATTCTCTTCTTCCTCCTTAGGTAGCTCAGTTATGAGAGGAGTGGAAGGAGTACGCAGGATAGTTCCTAAACGTAGGTGAATATCACTTAAACTCACAACATATGCATGACATGAATTTGGATCAACAAAATAGACTTGTTGTTGTTGTGGTTTATTATTTTGATTAAGTGTGGGTTGAGATGGTAATTGAGTAGGTCTAGTTGTACTAGCATTAGGATTAGGAGGGGGCATGATAGCTTGTTGCTGAGGCTGTGGAGGTGGATTCATGTAACTAGTTGTTTAGTTTGACCATTATTGTCCACCTCTCTACTGGGGTTTTTGTTGCCAACTTCCTTGTGGATGCTGCCAATTCCCCTGAGAAGGTTTCCATTAAGGTGGATCATTTTGGTAATTAGGCCAAATGTTCTGAGGGTTATTCCAAGACTGTGGTGGATACCCCCTAAAATTGGATGGGTATTGGTACTGCCACTGGTTATTAGATGCATTAGAATTTATATAAGGTCCACTAATAGATAATGGATCAGGTGGCATACCTTGTGTTGGAGCCCATGGTCTTCTTTGTGCCACATAGAAGACTTGTTCTTAATCTTCTTCAATCATCTTGGACTCAGGTGAAATTTTCTTGCTATCAATGTTGGCTGCCATTTTACATTTTTAATCCTTCTTCTTTTGCATGCAATGAGGGCAATATTCTGCCAACATTGCTTTTTCTTCATTATGTTTCTTTCTTTCTTTCAAGGTATTCAACTGAGTGTCCATATCATTTATGATATCCTACTTAAAATTTGAAAGTAGATTAGTAATCTCCATCCTTGAGACCCCATAAGTAGATGATTTTCCCATTTGGTAGCCTCTCCCTTTCTTGACAGTTGCTTGGGAGTAATTCTGACATATCTTTTTAATGTCAGCCCAAGGAACTTGAGTAATGTCTCCTCCTCCTATTAGATCCAAGGCGTGAGTACAAATATCATTGATTCTTTTGAGAAAAAAGAACCTTTGAGATTCTTCATTAAGAGTATGGTCTGAATTTTTCTTCAAGCAAAACAAGAACCTTGAAATATAATCCTACAAATTTTCATCTTCGCTCTGTTGCATTCTAAAGATGTCATCTCCCTCCATATTACCACTTCTACAATATTCCTTATACTTCTCAAGGAATTTTGTTTGCATTTATTCCCAACTACCAACAACATCTCTCCCTAAACTCATGAACCATCTTAACTTGCTCATTCCTTCAAAGTAGCAGGGAATAGTTTAAGCCTATGAGCATTAGTGGTGTCGTCAAAGCTTCTACAAAGGATGTCAAATTCAAATATAAAGGTATCTGGGTTCTCTGTTACAAGACTGTAAAACTTAGGGAGGACTGAAGCGGGGATATTCTTGAGATTATTATTATTCTATTCAGTGATGGGAAATTCAAAAGTGGGTTGGTTAGGTTTATTTTGTGCAACAACCATTATTCTTGCTTGATTAATTATTAAGGCAAATGGGTTATCAACAAGTTCTTGGTCAGCTGGATCTTCTGGATTATTAAAGTTGGCAAATATATCAGCCAAAGGATTTATCTCTTGGTCTTCTTCTTCAAGATGATTATGGGCTTCCTCAAAATGATTTTCAGGGTAAGGGTTGTAGGAATAAATCTCCCAAAAGCATCTCTTCTTCTATGCATACAGGATCAACTCAGTATCAGCCAATTCCACATAAAGAATTTGTGAAATAATTATGGGCATAACTTCTTAAAATGAGAGAATTTTCTAAGAGAAACTTGCAAAAGTATTTTAACATAAATAAACTAAAAATGACCCTAAAGAACTTCTTAGTTTGACACCATCCTCGGCAATGGCGCAAAAAATGTTGGCCTCCTCTAATGGTTCAATAACTAAGCCCTTAAAGATATAACTCAAAGATTACACATCTTTACTAAGAAGCTATCAGACTTATGATAAAGGTTCATTTAACTTATCAACCCAAGGACATGAACTTGAAATGGGCCAACGCAGTATGTGCACTAAGTCTCGATTATGACCATCACTACTTGAATGAAGAACAATACTAGAATTGAAATACTGCAAATAATTGAAAAAGTAAAATGAACTTAAGTTGATAACTAACATGAACACATTAATCTTGAACTAACACAAGGTACATAAATGAAATTCCAGGCAAACAGGCAGGAAACTACTTTGCCCGCTTTGGCTGCACGAACAAGCACAAAGCGGAGTTCTCTGGCTATAGGAATAGTCCATAGCTGGAACGATGCTAACTGTAGACACCTAAAAATATCTCATTAATTTTACACTAATTATTCATCTTTTTAATTAAGTAATTCTTTAATTATTTGATTAAATTAAATATTTCTTTTGATCATCACATTTAACATTTCTAATTATAAAATTCCTATCATTTAATCATTTTATCATTTAACCCTATCTCAATTATTAATTAAATATCAATTAGTTAATTAATTGTGACCTTTTCCTTAGTCAAATAATCTTTATTATTTAATTAATTTAATTTCCTATATTTAAATTAAATAATTAAATTCCTCCAATTCCCCAAATTATAATTCCAATTAATTCCATCTAATTTCATTTCTCCCAAATTCTAATTCCAATTAGTTTCATTTCCTCTAGATTCACATTTCATTAAATATGAATTTCAATTAATTTCATGTGCATTTCAGCATTCGAAAGTCCAAATTCAAATCCAAATTGAAAATGAGAATCAAATTAAATTTCAAAATCCTACAACACATGCTAAAATCAGAATTGATTGATCAAATCAGTTGTCTAATTAGCTAACTCAGTTAACTCGTCAGTCATAATTTTTAACTCTCAATCCCCATTTTCTGACTAATCCATCTAATCAGTCATCTCCCTAATCAATCCAGTCAACTAGCTAGTCAATTCAGTCTATTGATCAATCAATTGAGTTCACCAACCAATCTATTTAGTTCACTCTCTAATTTATTGAGTTAACAAATCAATCAACTTTGTTAACTGATCAATCTAAATTAGTTGACTATCAATCAACACTTGAGTTCTATTTCTCACCTCCTTTGTGTTAAAAATCTATAAATGCAATCCTTTTCTCAATTCAATCTAGAATCATAGTCTTCAAAGCTATTGTCCATCTTATGCAGAAAATTAGTTCAACACCTGAGAGCCACCTGCATCAACAATAATGGAGAAGAGCAATGGAAGTCTTGCTATGTCAATTGAGTTAGTTTTAGATAGATATTTCTTTCATTTCAATTGATTTTGCATCATTCCATTGTAATTTAGGAGTAATATTAATTAGATTAGAGTTGTGATTCGCTCTTTGATATATGATTATACAATTTACACTTATTTTACCCCTAGATACATTTGGTGAACCCGATGTGAAGCATGCTAACCTTCACTTTTTGTTTTGAATGATTTTGCAGAACTGTACGTGCACAGGAATCCATAGTTCACACTTGCATATACAGAAATTCGCAATTGCTCATAACATTTTGCAATTGCTATCATAATACTTTGCAATTGATTAGATATTGTACCACAATTGATACAACATCTCGCAATTGATTGAAAGGGTTACAAATTTTTTTTAAAAAAAGTCGCTTCTTTATTGTATAAATTTGCACACCTAACCCAAAAAAATCATTAAATTCTGGAGATTTCATTTTTTGTGCATAAATGTATCTAATCCAATGGAAGGAAAGGTAACATTCAGAATTTCAGGTGCAAGAAGGGCAAAACAACATAGGAGAGAACAAAGAACATACCAAAGACTCTTAAAGGCAGAAAGGGAGCTTCATGAGATTGAGGAAAAAGAAGAGATTGCCCAATATCATAGAAATATCCACCGCTTCTTAGCCAAGTAAAAATTCTATGACGACATTGATGTGATGGCTCGGGTGGTGTGGGATAACATAATTGCTGAATAACTTCTCTATCTTTTGTCTCTTTTTGCTATTTTAAAAAAAAATTCAAAACAAAAACAATTTTTTTTATTGATGAGGAATCGACCTTATATCAATTTGCAATTGATCAATTATCATTTCACAATTGCTACAATAGTAATTCACATTTGATGGTATATCAATTCGCAATTGATCTGATATCAATTCACATTTGCTCTATAGTTAGGTTGCAATTGCTAGATTAGATTTTGTTCATTCTATTTTAATTTAATTCTACTTTTTATCAGAATTTCTCTCTATCTGTGAAAAGATAGAGCTCTGTAATTGAGAAAAATTAGGCTGGATAGCCCACCATGTGTCTACTAATGCTATTTTCTTTGTAGGGTTAGAATAGAAAACTTCCTTTTGGTGCTCTTAAAAAGAACAAACTCAATTTCCTTTTATCTTTTCTCACACATTGCTATGAAGGATAAAACTGAACCCCATGCCTTTCTAGAGCAACATCTCCACTTAGAATAGAAAATCATTGCAATGAAAGGATAAAAAGAACTTTGTTTTTTGTGTCTTCAAAGGGATAGGTATTATGATCTCCCCTTCAATGGGTGATCAGAAAACCAAACTCTTCTTTTATTTATTTCAGTAAATTTTTGTACTTACATCCTTTAGAAGGCCTACCCTCCCGAGTTTCCCTTAGGGTGCCATTAAGGATAGTGAGAGGGGAATGACCTAAGTGGAAACGTCTAAACCCAAGTAATCCAAGCCACTATAAATAAATGCATATGTGATAAAAATAATATGCAACAAGTGTTACATGCTGTCACAATGGCCCCAGTGCCTATAAGGTATGTTAAAATATGTAGAGCGTAACCTCTATAGACTGGGAGGCCTCCCTCAACGAAGTACAAAACACTGCTGATTGTGACCACTCAAATGAAACCCTTTCTAAACACCTTAGAAATTAGAAGCCAAACTGAGTCAGTAACTAGACACTTGGATTATCACAGTGCAAAGGTGGGGAAGAATCTGCCCCCAAGACACTCACCATATAGCTCCCAGGATAATGGGCCAATTGAGGAGGAATCTTATTTGGTTTAATTTCTAGAAAAAAAGAAAAAAAATAAGCGCACCCTAGGGTGTGACAGGGTTGTTGTAATGCCCCGCTAGGAACCCCAAAGGAAAACCCACAATGAGGGTGAAACAATTTAAAAAAAAAAAAAGTATAAACATAATAAGTGCATAACACACAACAACATGCATGATAACACAAGTAGAAGACTTACACTAGAATTCCTTAAGGGTTTCCAATCAAGAATTAAAACCAAAAGATAAATTCCCCAATTAAGGTTAATCCAATAATACATCATTAACTCAATGATCACAAGAAGCCATATTCCATAACCGATTACATCATTGAAAGATTTAAATGATACAATATAATTCCACTTTAATAAGAATGTACACATAACATAAAGGAAACTGATAAATAACATCCCAATCTTAGTATTACATTACTCTTCCAATACATAGCTTCTCAATATACATATAAAGTTACAACTTAACCTATTACAAGGTTACAAAAGATCATGATACAATGACCACATAGGTCTCCAAATAACAATAATCTCCAAAACATGAGATAAGCATGAGGCATGAATCATAGAAAACACCCGCGAAGCCAATCCTCGGATGAAGGTATGAACAAGAACATCTGATGGGAAGTGGCACTACCACCCGACCATGTAATTCCCCAAAATGGAATCACCCCACCATGCTAGGAGATAGTTGAGGACCCTCAAGCAAGCAAAAGAATGACATGGTCGACAAAATAATATGACACCATGAAAACACAAAGAGACTCCACAATAATCCAGGTGACTCAACATCACAATTACACAAATGACTCGATATCACAAAACATAAGTGAATCGACATCACACACAAGTGAACCTAAAGAGAGAGTGTCATCCCATTTCTTGATGGTTACCTCGGTAGGCCCTCATAGGTCCCAACTCTCTATCCTGGTAACCTCTCCTGAACCTCTGGCTCCAACTAAGTCTCATGCGAACCCTACCAGCCTTTCGTAAAGACAAGGTGGTCAGTTTGCCATTCCAGGCCTTCTCACTACATTATGAGTCTCAATACAAGAACTCACCTATGCGTGAGGTACAATATCTTTATTAATGTTTGAACTACCCACCTAATCAATTAATTAGATTATCACTTATTATCCGACTCTCGAGGGGTACCCTGCTAACCACTCTAGGCATAGCCCTTGCTCGAAAGTCACTCTCTCAAAGGACACTAAACAAACAAGATCACTCCTTGATAAACCATCAAGAAATATAGTTTACCTTGTGCACCACTGAGATACTTACAAAGTAGTCACATCTCTTTCATGGACATACCTCCCTTCTACCATGCCACTGCCATAGAAGCTATCCACTGAGAAAAGTATAACTCTAACTCCCAGAACAAAAACCTCATGATCCCAAGGCTACTCAAATGTGCCAATATTAATCACAAACATAGCTAGAATAGCACCCATAGAAAGTGCTAGTACATCCAACTATACATACCTTTAAGGTATAACACAGTGAATTTCAAAATATCAACATATACAACCTGTTACTTATAGTTTCAAACTTCAAGTGCATTGATAGTCACATACACACCAAGAAGCTCCCACTGCATAGGTAATGTCAAAATTGAAAAAGATCCCTTTTTCAACATTACATAGAAGTGAATAAAAAACCTTTGTACCAAGAGCTTTCAAAATACTAACTGTAAACAAAGAACCTACAAGCAAGTCTTCACAACACCCTGTATCATACCCTTTCTTCACCTCTAAATGCTAATCGTGTTATCACAGATGAATGCCTTCTAGTTGAACCTATTACTCATTCCAACTCAGCACCATCTACATTTCCATGTTTCCAAGAGCACCTGTAGCTCATCAACCCATGCCAAAAACTTCAAATGCAAAACCACAATATCATGAATTACCAAGCAAATGATCAGGGTACTCAAAACACAAAAATAGAACCAAGATCATTGTCAAAATTCCAACTGCAGAATAAGGAATTTAAACATGACAACCATGATCTAAAACATCTCATCCAAAGAGATAACATGCTCCATATGAACATAAACACATCATGTCAAAACTCTAAATGCATCTTCAAGAGTATATCCTGACATAAAAAAATCCTAACTAAGGATTACAACATCTCTTCCAAGGACCCCTTATGAATCCTCAAGATATTAGCATCTTAAGTCACATGAAGATCATTCACCAATACACGATGAATGTGCATCACTGCCAAAGACCCACGATACCTAGTCTTCATAGCATCGTGATTAAAACAAACATTGATAGATGTATGACTTGCCAAAGGAACTCAGAAGGCATCTCCATCCTCATTCTGAGAGGACCTAGAATCAGACGAACCCTTACTTTTCTTCTTCTCTCTGCAATCCTTTCGGATGTGACCAGTCTTCCCACAATTCCAGCACTTCATTTTGGAATTCTTTCTAGGAGTCTTGGAGCTTTACTCTGACTTGGACTTTGACTTCTTGTCCTCCAGCTTACCTTTAACATCGAGAGCATCCTTGACCATCTCAGAAGATTTCCTTCAAGTTTCTTCCGACAACAACGAAGAAACCACACCTTCCATAATGAGCTTGGTTGTTGTACTCCCAATGGTCATTACTAGATGATCCCATGAGCCGGGAAAAGAACATAATAGAAGCATACACTGATCCTCATCATCAATCTAGACTCCTACAGAGGTTAGTTGAGCAACGATCATGTTGAAAACATTTAAATGACCTACAACAAATGTACCCTTGTCCATCTTTAGGGAATATAACCTTCCTCAGGAACAAATTATTTACCAAAGACTTTCCCTGATAAATGTCTCCAAGCTTCTTCCACAGAAGATTAGCAGTCTTCTCCTCATGGACATTCAACAGAACAAAATTTGCCAAACAGAGTCTGATTAACCCTCTAGCTTTTCTGTCTACAAGATCCCAGTTTTCTTGCCTCATGCCTTAAGGTTTAGAGGTTACAATCACAACACCCCAGATATTTCTATCAACCAGCAAGTCTTCCATCTTGAGTTTCCACAACTCAAAACTTGCACCATTGAATTTCTCGGTCTCCACTCACCTAAAAAAATTTGCCATCTTAATCTACAAATAAAACAAATAGACGCTCTGCTAAACTCCCACTGAAACCAGAATTGACACAACAACAACCCTACCCAACAAGGATAAAATTACAAAACCAGGCTCTAATACCACTTGTAAGGAAAACATAGTACAAAAAAACCTTCCTAACATCAATTCAATAGGGGATTAAGAAAGGTACGCCTTTAAAATTCTTTTATAATACATTAAGATGATACAGACAGATGATTCACATATCCAAACACACAGAGACAGAACACCAATATTTACATGGGAAAACCTTTACAGGTAAAAAACCCACCACTAAAGAGTTATCACTTTTTATCAGTAAACAAACGATTACAATAAAGTTTCCAGATTCTCTTCTCAGATATTTGTTCTCAGAATCTACAGTTTGGATTACAGTAATCACCAATGCAAAAAACTCAGGATTACAGGACTCCAGACATACATCATACAGTAACCTCTCACACTCCTCACACATCAAGCAAGACAAATCATCTCGGAATTCCTATCATTCTTTAATGACATTCCATGCCTTCTGCTCTTTGCAACTCTGAGCTTCTCACTCATCTCGTATTGGTTACATTTCTGGCAACGTATATACCAGCCAAGATTACAATGTGTCGGTTAAGCATAACCATTATGGAATCCAATGGTCTTCCATCCATCCAATTGCATTTCAGTTTCCTCTAGCCACTCTGACAATTAGTCACTCCAACCACCAGGAAGTCTAACCGTCGAGCGACTGCCAGTCGGTTCATGAACTCATGGAAACCAAATATCCCACATTCATCTGGAAGTCAGGTCGATTCGTATTCATATACACCGACAAAAACATTCAGAATGTTCGCTTGCTTGTCTTTTGGACTTCGGTCCGGGTGGCCATCCATAGTTGATCTTTACTCCATTGGCCATCAAGCAGATAAGAAACATGTTACTCTGATCTCCCTATGAACCGTAGATGACTTACTGATGCATTCCAAAACAACTTGGCTCTGAAACTGGTTGGCTCCATTGGCTCTTCGGGATAACCTTCAACAGGTAGACCCGATCTCTCGATGATACCCGATCACCGAAGGTGACTCCATCGGGTCATCAGTAAGACATTCAAAATGCTTTGCTGATCCCCAATAACTAGTAGACAACCTCATCGGACTTTGGAACAACACCAAACAAGATTTCTTGATATGCAAAGTTACCTTGATGAGCGATGCACTCCAAGATAGGAGAGAGCAGGCTTATCAAACTTCGGCATAGCTTCCATCTTGTCAACCTGATAGCCGAAAGTGACTCCATTAGGTTTCAGCGTAACATCCATAAGGCCCCTCCGATATTAGATAACACATTGATGACCCAAGGTGGATCCATCGGGTATCGGCATAACACTGAACTTGAACTTCTAATAGTCGATGACAACCCCGACCACCTAAAGCGACTCTATCGGGTATCGGCGTAACACCGAATAGGAACCTCCGATAATCAATGACAACCTGATCTCCTAAGGAGACTTTGTTGGGTTTCAGCATAATGCTCATGCAGTCCTTCCGATAGCCAAAGTTACCATGATGACCGAAGTCGACTTCGTCGGGTCATCGAGATAACTTCAATCCGGGTAATCCGATAAGCGATGTTAACTCGATGACCACAAAAGATGATCTGAAACAATGCTTCCCGATAACCAAACAAGGAGGATACATCGGGTAGACCTAACCTGATACTTGACCACAACATGTTCATCAGCCAAAGTTACACTGATAGGAAAAATCCACAACCCGATACCTTCCCACAAGCTGTTACATTGGGGTAAGTTACATCAATCAACCCGAACATTGGTAAGGAGAATTCAAGGTATATTTCCAATAGAATCTCTCCAGAAAGATCTCCCATGACACGATGTTAATTCTCACACCGATCCTCTCCTCCTCTAACTGCCACTAGATAGATGTGAAACTCTCAAGACACATGATAGCACATCTCACCTTGGTGTTGCTACCATATTGATACATGGCAAAACACTGATTTAAACTGATAAGCCAAGTCTTTGCCTTGAGACCAGTACCTTTACCATCAAGAAAAAGAGGATTGGAGCTCATCAAGTCCCTCATGTGCCCCATGTTAGATGGATCCTGGTCCATGAGAACCTCTCTCCCTATAGGAGATCTCTCTCCCTCTCCCTGGAATCTACTGATGCAACTCCTCTACATAGGCATGGATGGGCTGATCCACCTCAAGTCTAGGGCCTAGTCTAGCTAGCACCTCTTGAAACATCTACCGTAGATCTTCCCTTTTGATAACCTTCTCTCCTAAAAGTGGCCCCTCCTGATGAACGGATTGATCCCGATTGACACTCGCATGAGTGGGTGGTGGCGAAGGACTATGGTGGTCAGAACCTTGACCCCATCCTCCTCCTTTGCCTCTAGTGTAGACACCAACACAACCACCTCCCTTGGATTTCCTAGCCATGAACTAACACTACACAAGAGAGAAAGGTTCAGATCAAAGGCAAGGAAAGAATCAAGGAAGTCACACCATAAGACCTACACAAAAGGTCAAGGCGAATGGGCTCACTAAAAACCTAGAGTGCCCAGTGTTGAATCATGGGCTCTGATACCAAATGTAATGCCCTGCCAGGAACCCCAAAGGAAAACTCACAACAAGGGTGATACAATTTTTTTTTTTAAAGTATAAACATAATAAGTGCATTAAACACAACATGCACAATAACACAAGCAAAAGACTTACACAAGAATTCCTTAAGGGTTACCAATGAAGAATTAAAACCAAAAGATAAATTCCACAATTAAGATTAATCCAATAATCCATCATTAACTCAATGATCACAAGAAGCCTTATGCAATAACAGATACATCATTGAAAGATTTAAAGGATACAATATAATTTCTCTTCAATAAGAATTTACACATCTCATAAAGAAAGCTGATAGATAACATCCCAAACTTAGGATTACATTGCTCTTCCAATACATGGCTTTTCAATAAACATATAAAGTTACAACTTAACCAAATACAAGGTTACATAAGATCGTGATACAATGACCACATAGGTCTCCAAATAATAATAATCTTCAAACATGAGATGAGCATGAGACACGAACCACAAGAACACCTATGAAGCCAATCCTTGCATGAAGATATGAACAAGAACATCCGATGGAAAGTGGCACTACCACCTTACCATGTAATTCCCAAAATGGAATCACCCCACCGTGCTAGGAGATAACTAAGGACCCTCAAGCAAGCAAAAGAAAGACATGGTGGACAAAATAATATGACTCCATGACAATACAATATGAATCCACAATATCCAGGTGACTCAACATAGGTCTCGACCCCCATCCTAGGTTACCTTGGTAACCTTTCCCGAACCTCCGGCTCCAACTAAGTCTCATACGGACCCTACCAGCCTTTCGTGAAGACAAAGTGGTTGGTTTTCCATTTCACGCCTTCTCACTACATTATGAGCCCTGTACAAGCACTCACCTATGCGCGAGGTACAACATCTTATTTAATGTTATGAACTACCCACCTAATCAATTAATTCAATTTTTACTTTATTATCTAACTTTCGATGGGTTATCTTGCCAACCACTTTAGGCGCAGCCCCCACTCAAAAGCCACTCTCTCAAGGAACACTAAACAAACATGGTCACTCCATGAGGACCCTATGGTGAAGCAGACAACCATAACGCCACTATCCAAAAATAAGTGGTCAAAACAAGGACATACTGACTCTTGGTTAACCATAAGGAAAGGACACTACATGGTTAAGACAATGAAGTCATCATATATCACTTGGTCTAGGGTACCAAATATGCCACCACAAGACGAATGAACAACAGACCAAAAATAACACAATATAACTCTTTGCAAGGAAAGCTAATTTCACTAAGTCTGCACTCAGACAATCTTTGACAAAATCAACATCATAAGCACTTGCAACATCATTGATTGAAAATTAAATAAAACACTCTTCTACGACGCTCATATCTATTCAATTTCCAAGTCAATATTCCATCAAGAATGAAATCCACATTAAATATTCAATCGAATAAAACATGAATTCCTAGCAGGCATTTAATTCATTTCCAGATTACATCCAAAATTTACCAATTTGAATTACTAATTCATACCTTGTTTTCCATAGATAAATTTACTAAACCACATAATAAAAATCATTTGGAAATTACTATTTATATTTAGCATTAAAAACCACTTTAAAAATATTTCATTTAAACAAATTAAATATTCACGGCACATCAAAAAGGGTGTACCGCATAGGTATAAGTGTCACGCTGAGGCCAAGGCCTACCCATGGTAGTGCTGCTGCTGAGGCAACAAACACTACTTGCCAGTAGTACTGCTACCGTCGGTAGCAGGCCTACCGACCAGTAGTGCTGCTACCGCTGGTAGAAGGCGCTACTGTCTAGTAGCAGTCCTATCGCTCGGTGGTACTGCTACTATCCGGTAGTACTGCTACCATCCGGTAGCAATCCTACTGACTGGTAGTGCTGCTACCGAATAGTAGTATTGCCGACCGGTAGTACTGCTACCTGCAGGTAATAGACCACTACCAACCTGTGTGGTGGGGCTATCCCACGATGGGGTAAGGTAAAGTCCACATCAATAAAATTCATACTTCCCATAGCATTTAAAATCAAAATGATACAAATTTTTTTTAACATGAACACGATTGATTTCCATATCATTTCATGGGCACACATACACACAGTGCCAAAATCCAAATAACAAAGGGATATTTAGCAATACGGTAAATGGTGAAATAAAATCACCCAAGCACCCAATAAATATCAATTTAGGAAACAATAGAAGATTTCAATAGGTAGAAGAAGGGTTAAGATAAATTCCTTATTTCCATACACAGGAAGAATCCCTTGCATCTAGCAAAAGGCAATAACCAATTTTTGCCAACATAAACCCAAAATCTTGGGCAATTATTTACTAGAAAGAACACAACAAATTAAATCTAATTCATTCTATTCCCAATAGAAGAGGTAATTCAAGAAGTTGATTTTCAAGAACGAAAACATACAACAAATAGAGAAATGAACCATTTCTTTCCTATAAGCAATCATATGATATAAGCTTCACAAAATCAACAATAAGAGGCACTCTTTCTTCTATTCCAATCATTCCACAAGAATCTACAAAGAGATTTGTATTTTTTTAACACACAGGAAGCAACTGAAATATTCAAATTTAAATTTCAAACAAGAAGAGATTATCCAACCTTGAAGCAAACTAGCAAGCAAAATGATGGAAGAATCCCAGTCCTTGCAAATCAAATCAATTTCCAGCTCCTTCAGAATGGTTTTCCAAATTTCTCTCCCAAATTTTCTACCTCCTCTTCCCGTGAATTTTCCAGGAATATATGGGGAAAGTAATTTCAACCTAAACTTTCTAGGTAAATTTTTTCTCCACCAATCAGATTAAATTATTTTAAAAGTAAAAAGCAATCAGATTTACCTTTATCCAAAAATAATTCTTTTCCGACAATTAAAATGCAAAAGTCAAAAGGAAAGGTAAAAAGAAAAGTTTTTTATTTATATTTTCTATTTTCCATAATACTTTCCTTCAACATAATCATTTAACACTTAAATGGCTAGGCAATCATTTATTTCCTTCCACCAAAATATATTAAGGAAACTTACACAATAAAATCAGCCATTTAACCATTTAACCTAGCAAATCATTGATGTAATTAAATCAATAATCACAAAGAATAATAATTAACTAATTACACCAACATAAGATAGCATCATCCATTCAATTAAATAACCATTCAGATGAATGAAAGCATGCAAAAAGGAGGAATGATCAAATGACGACTCACAAATGACCAAACCAAAGCATGATGACTCGCATATTGGCTAAATAATGCATTGCACATATAAGGTAAGAGTGTCAGTCCATGATAATGATCCATAAAATAACATTAATCATAAGCACTGTGATACTGCATAAAATCATGCACCATAAATCCAGATAAAGCATGAAATAGCATCGCATAAAATCTGAATCAATATACAATAACACTCCACTGAAGTCAATCAAAAACATACAAAAAGAGTCTGATCAAGGAGGGGTACTACATCCTCTCCCCCAAGCCTAGGCTTACTCCTGGAAGCCTAAAACAGATAAGAATAAAGCTCTCTCATCTTTGCTGCATCTTCCCATGTCTCTAAGGTCTTATCACTTGGGTCCCATATGACCCTTACCTGGTCGAAGGTATGACCCCTGAGGGTCAAATCTAGACACTAAAGAATGCACAGGGGCTCCATAGAAAGCTTCCCATCCTCGACCTGCAAAGCGTTCCAATTAAGAACATGGGTCACATCAGGATGATATGGTCAAAGAACAAAAACATGAAAGACATAGTGGATGCAGAATAGACTCGGTGGTAAGGCAAGACGGTAGGCAACATGTCCTATCCTCTCAAGGATCTCAAAAGGGCATATAAGTTGAGATGCTATCTTAGAACCCTTTCCATAACGGATCAGACTCTTTCACAGATGCACTCTCAAGAACACATGGTCGCCAACAAAAAAATGATGATCTACTTTATGGGCATCGACATACTTCTTCAGCCTATCCTGGGCAATAGCCAAATGCCCATGAATCTGCTCAACCTGCTGCTCCATCTCATGAAGCATATCTGGGACTAAACGCACCCTATCCTCCAACCGATCCCACCTCAAAGGAGTACGACAAGGATGACCATACAATGCTAGAAGGGAGACATGCCTATAGAGCTGTGATATCCGTTGTTATAAGAAAACTCCACAAGGCAAAAATATTCCTCCCAGTGCGACTGTGTTGGATTCAATGATAGTCCCAAAGACATTGAGAGGGGGGGGGGGTGAATCAATGTCTAACCTATTAGTAGAATATTTAAAATTATTTATAACTTTGCAACCCAAAGTAGTGTACTAGTAAATAAGAATTATTGCATTAAACAAAAATAATAGAGACAACATAGAAACACACCATAACATAAGATATTTAACAAGGAAACTTGGTGTGAGAAAAACCTTGGAGGGATTTGTGACCCACAGTATTTACTCACTAGCTAATGAATAAATACTACTTACAATAAGGGGCCTGCACATGCAGGGAGGCTAACAGCCTAGAGCTCACTACTCAATGAAGAGTCTCACCGACTACAAAATGGATTAATAAATCCAATACAATGTACTGCTCAAAACAACATCTCTAATGCTAGGTTCAGTACCGGTTTAAGCTCAGATAGATAACTTAACCAAAAACCTTCACTGCCACTAAACAATTATTTTCTACCATACATATCATGTAATCTCATCTCATCTACCATCAAAATGACCTATAAGATCTCATACATATATGAGTCTTTTACAATATACCATGTCAGAGTACAAAAGATAATTATATTACAATAAACAAAAGTTCATCCCATGTCGGCTAGAGTGCCAATTTGCTTTGTTGTCGATGTAATCTGAATGCCAGTGTAAGTGCCTGCCGGTGCCGGTGTCTGTCAGTGTATGAAGTTTGTGATGCCGGACATGTAGAAACCAATTGTTGTTGAGTTTCCAGTTGGTTGCCATCAATGAAAACATCAACTATTCTCATAAGAGTGTAGACTACCAACAATCTCCCCCTTTGACATTGATGGCAACACTCATGAGAAAAATCAAAACTGTTATCCAAAACTAAAATCCAAAATGATGTGCTCCCCTTGAGCAAGTGATCTCCTCTATACATGCATTTTTCTCTACACTACTCCCCCTTTGACATCAATGACAAAGGATGTCATAAATAATCAAAAGAGTACAAAAATGCTACCTCAAGGTCTGTAACCGATTGGTTACTATCTGAAAGCCAAAACTAGATTCAGACTCTGCATAAACTTGTTGCTATCAGTTAAAGTTGCCTCAGTCTGTTGGATCATATTGGTGAGATAGTGCATTTTATGCTTCGGTGATCGCTCTCCTTGAACTGTTGCCTTAGATATTTCAACTCTCTGAGTAATCAAATTATCCAACCTCAGACCAAGTTTATCCTTTAGTTCCTGAGCATTAGACCTTATTCTTGCCTTCTCTTTCTCAAGTTTTTCCAACTTCTCCTTAAAAACTGCCATTTCCTGCTCAAAAACTGATATAAGTCCAGATGAACCTATTATATTATCCGCAATGTCATCAATTTATTTTTGAGTCTTTTTGATCTCCTCATCAATGTCCTATGTCAAATAGTGAGGTTTACATGCTTCCCTATATAACTCCTTATACTCCAAAATTGTAAAATTGAGTACCAGTAAAAGTGTTTTCAAGTTATCGATACATTTCTTTATGGTGTTTTCAAAGAATGTGTTTTTCTCTTTTTCAACTCTCTCCTTTATAGTGTCCTCATTCACCTTATCTATAGTTATTACATTATCAATGTCCAATTTCCCTAAAGAATCATTACTGTGATCTATCTTACAATTAGGTGCAATCATCTTCAGAATAGGTAATGTGCTATCAATTTCCTTAAATTCTAAGGCATTTGCAATCAGTAATCCTTTAATTGAATCCAAAAGTACCTCTGTAATATTAGTGGGTCTGAATTCACCTATAGATGTGATTGGTTCTGCTGTAGGTTTCTCCTGAACAGATGTCTGACAAATCACCTTCACTATATCCTCTTTATTTCCATCAGATGCATTCACTTTACTTATATTTTCTTCCGATGGATCTGTCTATGTCTATACCTCTACCTTTAATGGTTTCTCAGTCTAATTAAGCTTCTCTACAACTATCAGTGTCATAGAATCAACATGAACCTCTACCTCAGATTGTTTTTCTATCAGTACCACTGCCGGTTTCTCAGATTCTGGTGGCCCTGTGCAAGTTGTCTTGTCCTCTGTTTGTTTCTCAGTCTCCAATTGCTCTGCTTGGGCTGGTATCTTAGTTTCCTAAGACAATAGTTTGTGCCGATTTCTCTAAAATCTTGCTGTCCTCAACGTTATCTGCCTTAACCTCTGTAGTTTCTTTGTCCACAACAATGTTTATATCCTGAGTATCTACATTCATTGTAAAAAGTATCTCTGACTCCAGATTAGTATCATCATGGGTTATACCTTCAATAGCTATATCTGGTGGATTATCTATATGAACCAATGATGAAGGTGCTAATGGAGGGGTGTCTTGGGTTGGTGGAGGGATGTTATCTGTTATTTTTATAGAAGGTACACCACCTACTTTACCTTTTCCTTTGTCTTTCTAATATACCTTGAATGTCTTTTCCATTTTTGGTTTGCTTCTTTTCTCTTGCTTTTCCTTATCTACAAAGAATATCCCATTTATCTGTAGTCTCATTTACAATTTCTTTAACCCTTCTAGCCATCAGGCTCACTTGCCAGTGTCCACTAACAAATACTGACCAGTTAGCTTCAGAAATAAGCTCATCTATTTCTTCCTTAGAATTTACCGGATGTATAGCCAAGAGTTCTTCAACTTTCAACTTCTTGTCCAGTTCCATCACAGATAGCCTTTTAGCTTCCAATCTCATGTATAAATCATTGGGTATCTCATCAATCACTTCTATCAAAATTTTCTTTTAAATATCTAAATGTAAAATAATGCTTTCTTCAATTGTTTTTTTTTTAGAACCATTTGAAGAGTTATACCATTTATTTACATTTACCAGATTACCTTCCTATGTAATCTCATTCAGTAGACCATCTAGTGTAGGGGTAACTGGTGTTTGTTTCTTCTTTGGTGTAAGCTTCTTCTGCGGTTCCCTAACTGCTTGTTGCTTCTTCCTTAGTGTCCTGGTTTTATTAGGAGTAGGAGAAGGTACCAGTGAGGTTTTTCTTTTCCTTTCCACTCCTATAAAATCAACAACCTTACCACTGTCAGTATCAAAGGATGTTATAACCGATGAAACATGTGATTCAGGTTGCAGTCCTTCAAGCTCACTTGCTATTATACCACTGATATTCATGACATTTTCTTTGACCTTCTTGGAGGTATCTCTGATAAAATTTTCTCTTCTTTTTGTTCTCTGCATAGATACATTACTCTCTATAGTTTCTTCATTACCAAAGAATTTCTCAGATTGCTCCCTAGGTGCATCAAGTAGAGCTTTAGCATATGTCTCTAGAACAGATAGGTCTACCTGATAACCCATCTCAGTAACCCAAATAGTTCTAGGGCTTACTGCTTCCATCCAAGTTTCATCACGCTTAATGATAAAATAGTTTTCCTTGTCATACTTATCAATTATGCTCTATAGTAGTCTCTCTCTTCTCTCATGTTAGTTTGAAACATTTTGAAGTAGTCTATAATGTTCTTATCACAGTTAGTGCCCATACCGGTGAAAACTTCCAGTATCTACTTTCCTACTGGGATGTCATAACCAAAATCCTTGTGACCTATGCCAAGTATCTCTTTGGTAAATTATAGCATTAGGTATACTAGTAGGTTTCCAAAATGGAAATTACCTTTCTTGTCTCCCTTAATCTTCCTTAAGTTATCAATTAGTTCATCTTTAAGCCATTCACACACATCAATTTTAGCATTATTATTCACCATCTCATGTGCACTGCGAATACAAAGGACAGAAACATAATTTAGTCTATTTGCATGAGTTGCTTTGTATCCTAGTACCATACTCACATATCTCACATTTATATCCTTAACATCATTCACACTAAGTGACCTGTTATCAGATGTGGCTCCGGTTAACTCCATAACTCCCTTGTTAGATATTTTCTTTGTTTATCAGGCCTACTACTAGTTGAAGGTAAACCAGTAACTGCCTTAATTTCTTCTTTGGTTATCTTGCAAGCTAACTCTAACCACATGAACTCTCCATGGACTCTGCTCAATACAAGTCTTACAACTTCCTTTGGAAATTCAGGAATGTTCAGAATCTCTACAAAACCTAAGTCTTCCACAATCTTATGTTCCGGTTTGATCACACCATTTCCATCAGTAATAACCTCATTAAATATTTTCTTCAAATCCTCAGTCCCTAGGTTTTTTATGTTGCAATGTATGTAGATTCTAGGGTCTTTTTCAAATGCTACACTCTTTGGAATTTTTGAAAAAGCTCTGATAGAATCATCCTGTTTTGCAATATCAGGGATAATTTTAAACACGGGTATAGGACATTTGACATTTTCCACAATGATAAGTTTTGAAATAAACTTGGGAATAGAAGATGAGGTTTCCATTTCAAATATAAATACCTCTTAACCAAATTTCTGAATGCTTGGAAAACACTTCGCAGCTTCGCCTTAGAATTCCCTTGCTTAGTTTTGTGCTCTCTGATTATTTGAATGCTCGGTGAGTTTGAAATGAGGGTTTTCTGGTGCTTTATAGCCAAAAGTTTCTTTAAAACCACATTAAATGCTTGTCGGTTAAGTGAAAACTTAACACATCCACTGGTAAAGAAGAAATGTATCTTCTCACCATCAACTGAGGGTAGAATGCATGATTTTCAACTTGCTACAATACCCCCTAAGGATTATTCCTCAGTTAGATGAAGAATCTCCTACTAGTGGAGGATTACTCTATTCTACCGGTGCAGAGATAGTTTCATCAGTTCTCTGATCACTCTTCTTAATCCATTGTTTTGAAAATTCTTACTTTACTTCATCTACCTTTTCTTTGCCCTTTAAACTAGATCCTTTATTGTTTGCCGATGTATTCTTGCTTCTACATAATTTTTCAATATGTCCAATCTTGTTGCATGCATAACAAGCTACATTATTCCTCTGAATAGCCTTTCCATATCCTTGACCAGTTTGTGATTTGCATTGATTAGATAAATGCCCAAATCTTCCACAAATATAGCATTTCACATTCATTCTGCAATTTTCTGAATTATGACCAACTTTGTTGCATTTCGAACATTGTCCGGTGGGTGAGTTTATATTTTGATTATTTCTAAATCTACACTGATTTTCTTTGTGACCATATTTGTTGCAATTAAAATATTTCCCATTAAATTTATAAGCATTAGGTTGTCTTACCGGTTTGTTCTAATCTTGATTATTTGCAGTACCATAACTTTCTCCATGGTCAAATCCAAGTCCATTTGTATCTCCATCAGGTTTCTATCTTTTAAGCATGTCATCAAGTTCTTTTGAACTTTTCTTGAATTTGTCTTTGTGTTTATTTGTACTAACCAACTCATTTTCTAGAATTCCAACTTGTCTCACAAGCTCATCTTTAGCATGTTGCATGTGAATCAGATATGTCTTTAACATATCATTTTCATGACCAAGTCTCAGATTTTCATTTCCAGCATCATTGAGTCTCCTAGTCAAGTCTTCTTCATTCTTCTTCCTATCTTCAATATACTTACATAACCTTATAGTCATATCTTGCATTTTATTCTTCATATTATTGTTTTCTTGTCTCAACTTATTTGCAATATCTCTAAGAGTTTCTTTTTCATCATATCATTCTACATTTTCTCATGAAGTTCCTTTCTCTTATTTTGTGCTATAACCAGATTTTCTTGAAGTCCTTTAATGAATTCTTTAGCAGTCATCAAATCATCTTCAAGTTTGATATTCTTCAATTTTTCTGCATCAAAATTGTCAAGAGCTCCTTCCAACTATTTTCTTAAGTTCTCCATCTGTACCAGCGTTAGAATCTCCCTCAAGCTATTAGGCTTTTGCAAATAGAGGACTAGGCTTTGATACCAATTGTTAGATTGAATGATAGTCCCAAAGACACTGAGAGGGGGAAGGGTGAATCAGTGTCTAACGGGTTAGCAGAATATTTAAACTTATTTATAACTTTGCAACCCAGAGCAGTGTACAGGTAAATAAGAATTATTGTAGTAAACAAAAATAATAAACAACATAGAAACACAGCATAACACAAGATATTTAACAAGGAAACTCGATGTGGGAAAAAAATTGGTAGGATTTGTGATCCACAATATTTACTCACTGGTCAATGACTAAATACTACTTACAATAAGGGGCCTACACATGCAGGGAGGCCAACAACCTAGAGCTCACTACTTAATGAAGAGTCTCACTAACTACAAAATGGACTAATAAATCCAATACAATGTACTACTCAAAACAACATCTCTAATGCCAGGTTCAATACCGGTTTAAGCTCAGATAGATACCATAAACAAAAACCTTCGCTGCTACTAAACAATTATTTTCTACCATACATATCATGTCATGTCATCTCATCTACTATCAAAATGACCTATAAGATCTCATACATATATGAGTCTTTTACAATATACCATGTTGGCTTACAAAAGATAATTATATTTCAATAAATAAAAGTTCATCCCATGTCGGTTGGAGTGCCGGTTTGCTCTGTTGTCGATGTAATCTGAATGTCAGTGTAAGTGCTTGTCGGTACCTGTGCCTGCCAGTGTATGAAGTTTGTGATGTCGGGCATGTAGAAACCAATTACCAGTGAGTTGCAAGTTGGTTTCCATCAATGATAACATCAACTATTCTCATAAGAGTGTAGAATTCCAACAGACTACTGGTCCATAACATACATGTGAAGCATGTCCTCCAAAACCTGATTCACACGCTCAGTCTGACCATCGGTCTCTGGGTGATAAGCTGAACTGAAGTTCAACTAGGTTCCCAAAGCATGCTGAAGTGAGGTCCATAAGGATGAAGTAAAGACAGGGTATCTATCAGAAATGATACGCCTTGGGATCCCATGCAACCTCACCACATCTTCCAAGAAGACTCGTGCCACCATTGATGTTGTATAAGAAGATTGAATAGGAACCAAATGAGAAAATTTGGTCATTCTATCAACAATGACCATGATGGCATCATGATGATGCAAAGAAATAGGCAAACCTACAATGAAATCAATGGAAATGATATCCCATTTCCAATTCGGTATCAAATTAGGCTATAAAATTCCTACAGGGTGTTGATGCTCCGCCTTCACCCGCTGACACTCTAAGCACTTCGACACAAAATCAGCAATGTCATGTTTCATACCAGCCCAATGATATATCTATCTAAGATCTGTGTGCATCTTCTTGCCACCAGGGTGTGCCGAATAAGGTGCACGGTGGGCCTCAGTCATGATCAAAATAAGAAGACCCTCCAAAGGAGGTACATAGATCCATCCAAGATGTTGAAGAAGACCATCTGACTCAAGAGTAAACTAGAATATCTACCCTCCAATGGTCTTCCAGACTCCACCATGACTCTAACATCCTGATACCAGGTGTCCTAAGAAAGAACTCCAAGAATTCTCTCACTCAAGTCCACACCAAGGGACAATGCTGCAACCTCATGCCACCTATGACTCAAAGCATATGCCACTACATTCTCTTTCCCTTGAATATAAAAAACCTCAAAATCATACACGTAGAGGAATTCCATCCATCTTCGCTATCGAGCATTCAAGTTCGGCTGCATGAAAATATATTGCAAACTACGGTGATCACTATGGAGCTCAAACTGACATCCCAACAAGAAATGTCTCCATCTAACCAACACATGTACTACAACTACCAACTCCAAGTCATGAACTGGATATTTCAATTCGTGATCCTTGAGTTTGCAAAACTCATAGGCAACCACATGTCCATCCTGCATAAGCACCACACCTATACCTTCTAAAGAGGCATCTGTGCATACCATGAAATCTTTGGATGGATCAAGAACTACAAAAATTAGAGCACTAACAAGGAGTTCCTTCAAGGTATGAAAGGCTAATTCACACTGCTCTAACCAAACAAACTTCTTTGCTTTCCTTTGAAGAGAAGTAATCGGGTGGCCCATTTGAGAAAATCTCTGCACAAAGCGATGCTAGTATCCGGCCAAACCCATGAAAATTCAAACTTCAAAAACATTGGTCGGCGCTGGCCAATCCACAATGGTTTGGATCTTAGAAGGATCCATAAATACACCTTCTCCTGAAACTATATGACCAAGATATCTCACCTCTGACTGGAAGAAATCACACTTCACCAAATTCACAAAAAGTTGATTCTCCCTCAAGCACTGCAATACCTGATGCAATTGACCCTCGTACTCTTTCATACATCTAGAATAAATCAATATGTCAGCCAAGAACACAAGGACAAAGTGGTCAAGGTAGGTGCAAAAAAGCCCATTCATAAGACTCATGAACACTGAAGGCATGTTCATCAACCTAAATGGCATCACTATGAAATCATAGTGACCATAACAAGTATGGAACACCATCCTATGAATGTCTACATCATGAATGTGCAACTGATGATAGCCAGATTTTAGGTCTATCTTAGAGAACACCTTGGCTCCCTTCATCTGATAAAAAAGATCATCTATCTGAGGAAATGGATAATGATTCCAGATGGTTACCTTATTCAGCTATCGGTAATCAATGCATAGCCGAAGAGAACCATCCTTCTTCTTAATGAAGATAACCAGCGCACCCCAAGGAGAAAAACTAGGACAAATGAATCCCTTTTCCAGTAACTCCTCTTTCTACAATTTCAACTCACTCAACTCCTGAGTAGTCATCCGATATGGTTCTCTCGAAATAGGTTCTGCACCAGGAACCAAGTCAATGTGAAAATCTATGTCTCGCTTCAGAGGCATACTGGGAATATCCAAAGGAAACATATCAACATACTCTCAAAGAATAGGGTGACCATCAAGAGAAATTTCTCGACTCTCTTCCTCATCCACATCCTCAAGAGCAATTGCAAAAGTCGATACCCTTGACACATGCACCACCTAAGTTGCATAGCAGAAATCATAGGTAAGGATATCGATCGCTGAACTCCAATGATCCCCTCTCCTCCCATGGTCATCTAAACACTCTATTGTCTTCAGATGATAGTCTACACGACTACTATGAGATGATAACCAATCCATCCCCAACATAACTTCATAGGACCCCAAAGGAATGAATCGAAGGTCAACTGAAGTGACAAAGGGTCCTAGGTCCAACTCACAACTAGGAACAAAGGCATCTACAAACACACACACATTGGTATACAACTCTACTTGCCACCTATCCGCCTGATTAGCAGACACAAGCCTACACCGCTCCATAATGGATGAAGAAATAAAAGAATTTGAAGCACGAGAATTAAAAAGTATAGAGATAGGGATACCACACAACACACCTATAGTCTTAATCATTGTACTCTGATGCTCAGCCTGGTAGTCATCTACACCTGCAAATATTGTATGGGATCTACTTGCATCCCCCACTATTGGCTTTGATGCGGCTGGCCTCTGACTACCCATCTGGTAAGGATGTTGAGGGCATTGAGCAACTTTGTGGCCAAATTGACCACAGGAGAAGCAAAGTCCTCTAACAGGTCCTCTACTCCTAGATGACCCACTAGACTACTGAAATCTTTCCCCACTAGGGGCCTGAGATGTACCCTGAGAGGTTTTCCCTGGAAAGGTTTGCTTGTTCCTTTGCCAGTTCCTGCTCTTCCAAAACTAGGAGTTTCCACTCTACTAGCTCTGAGACTACTTCAATCTCGGTGGCTACTGCTACTGCTGTTGACCACCCTTAGCAGCTGCCTGAGGACCCCTAAGAGGTGTAGCAGTCTGGGACTGATTCCCTCTCCCTCTAGATCCATTGAAAGGATCACTCCCAAGATGAACTCTAGACTAGCCACCATGAGCATGGCTAAGGTTCTTCTCTACTAGCCTAGCTTTCACCATGACTACCTCTACTGAAGCAGGCTCAAAAACTCTCACTCCTCCAATGATGCCTTCGTTAAGACTCCTCAAGAAGTTCTAAACAAGAATAGCCTCATCATTGTCGATCTTGACATACTGTTTGAGCTCATAGAACCTATGCTCAAACTGATCTACTAACAACCCAAACTGGTGCAAATCATAGAACTCGTCTGCTTGTGACTGCCTCCACTGGGGTGAGAGAAATCGTGCCCTGAATCTCTCCAGAAAGATCTCCCATGACATGGTGTTAATGCTCACACCGATCCTCTCCTCCTCTAACTGCCACTAGATAGATGCAAAACTCTCGAGATGCATGATAGCGCATCTCACCTTGGTGTTGCTACCATATGGATAGATGGAAAAATACCGATCTAAACTGATAAGCCAAGTCTCTACCTCGAGACCATTACCTTTACCATCAAAGAAAGGAGGATTGGACCTCATCAAGTCCCTCATGTGCCCCATGTTAGCCGGATCTTGGTCCATGGGAACCTCTCTCCCTCTAGGAGCTCTCTCTCTCTCTCTCTCTCCCTCTCTCTCTCTCTCTCTCCCTCTCTCTCCCTCTCTCTCCCTAGAAGGTGCTGATGCGACTCCTCTACCTATGTATGGATGGGCTGATCCACCTTAGGTCTAGGGCCTAGTCTAGCTAGAACCTCTTGAAACATCTGCCACATCTCTTCCCTTTCGGGAACCTGCTCTCCTAAAAGTAGTCCCTCCTGATGAACAACCTGATCCTGATCCACACTCACATGAGTGGGTGGTGGTGAAGGACTATGGCGATCATAACCTCAACCCCATCCTCCTCCTCTACCTCTGGTGTGACCACCAACATGACCACCTCCCTTGGTTTTCCTAGAAATGACCTAACACTGCACAAGAGAGAAAGGTTCAAATCAAAGGCAAAGAAAGAAGCAAGGAAATCACACCACAAGACCTACACAAAAGGTCAAGACAAATGGGCTCACTATAAACCCAGAGTACCTAGTGTTGAAACATGGGCTCTGATACCAAATGTAATGCCCTGCTAGGAACCCCAAAGGAAAACCCACAACAAGGGTGATACAATTTTTTTTTTTTAAGTATAAACATAATAAGTGCATTAAACACATCATGCACGATAACACAAGCAAAAGACTTACACCAGAATTCCTTAAGGGTTACCAACGAAGAATTAAAACCAAAAGATAAATTCCATAATTAAGATTAATCCAATAATCCATCATTAACTCAATGATCACAAGAAGCCATATGCAATAACAAATACATCATTGAAAGATTTAAAGGATACAATATAATTTCTCTTCAATAAGCATTTACACATCTCATAAAGAAATCTGATAGATGACATCCCAAACTTAGGATTACATTGCTCTTCCAATACATGGCTTCTCAATAAACATATAAAGTTACAACTTAACCAAATACAAGGTTACATAAGATCATACAATGACCACATAGGTCTCCAAATAACAATAATCTTCAAACATGAGATGAGCATGAGCCATGAACCACAAGAACACCTATGAAGTCAATCCTTTCATGAAGGTACGAACAAGAACATCCGATGGGAAGTGGCACTACCACCTGACCATGTAATTCCCAAAATGGAATCACCCCACCGTGCTAGGAGATAGCCGAGGACCATCAAGCAAGAAAAAGCATGACATGGTCGACAAAACAATATGACTCCATGACAAGACAATATGACTCCACAACATGTGACTCAACATCACAAACACATAAACAAGTGAATCAACATCACAAACACAAGTGAACCTAAAGAGAGAGTGTCATTGTATAGCTTATGATGGTTACCATGGTCGGCCTTTATAGGTCGCGACCCCCATGCTGGGTTACCTTGGTAACCTTTCCCAAACCTCCGACTCCAACTAAGTTTCATGCGGACCATACCAGTCTTTCATGAAGACAAGGTGGTCAGTTTTCCATTATAGGCCTTCTCACTACATTATGAGCCTTGTACAAGCACTCACCTATGTTGGAGGTACAATATCTTATTTAATGTTATGAACTACCCACCTAATCAATTAATTTATATTTTCACTTTATTATCTGACTTTCGATGCATTATCTTGCCAACCACTTTGGGCGCGACCCTGACTTGAAAGCCACTATCTCAAGGGACACTAAACAAACATGGTCACTCCATGAGGACTCTATGATGAAACAGACAACCATAACACCACTATCCAAAAACAAGTGGTCAAAACAAGGAAATGCCGACTCTTGGTTAACCATAAGGCAAAGACACTACATGGTTAAGACAACGAAGCCATCATATATCACTTGGTCAAGGGTACCAAATACGCCACCACATGACGACTAAACCATAGACTAGAAATAACACAAGATAACTCTTTGCAAGGAAATCTAATTTCACTAAGTCCGCACTCAGACAATCTTTGAGAAAATCAACATAATAAGCACTTGCAACATCATTGATTGAAAATTAAATAAAACACTCTTCTACGACATTCATATCTATCAATTTCCAAATCAATATTCCATCAAGAATGAAATCCACATTAAATATTCAACCGAATAAAACATGAATTCCTAATAGCCATTTAATTCATTTCCAAATTAAATCCAAAATTTACCAATTTGAATTACTAATTCATACCTTGATTTCCATAGATAAATTTACTAAACTACATAATAAAAATCATTTGGAAATTACTATTTATATTTAACATTAAAAACCACTTTAAAAATATTTCATTTAAACAAATTAAATATTCACGACACATAAAAAAGGGTGTATCACAAAGTGTCACGTGAGGGCCAAGGCCTACCTATGGTAGTGCTGTTACCAAGGCAGCAGACACTACCTACCAATAGTACAACTATCATTGGTAGCAAGCCTACCGATCGGTAGCACTGCTACTGCTGGTAGTTGGCACTACCATCCAGTAGCATTGCTACCAACCGGTAGCAGTCCTACTGACCGGTAGTACTGCTACTGTCTGGTAGCAGTCCTAGTGACCAGTAGTGCTGCTATCACATAGCAGTACTATCGACCGTTAGTACTGCTACCTGCGGGTAGCAGACCAGTATTGACCCGCGTGGTGGGGCTAGCCCGCCATGGGGTAAGGTAAAGTCCACAACAATAAAATTCATACTTCCCATAGCATTTAAAATCAAAATTATACAAAATCATTTTAACATGAAAATGATTCATTTCTAGATCATTTCATGGGCACACATACACACAGTGCCAAAATCCAAATAACAAAGGGATATTTACCAATAAGGTAAATGGTGAAATAATATCACACAAGCACCCAATAAATATCGATTTAGGCAGCAATAGAAGATTTCAACAGGTAGAAGAAAGGTTAAGGTTAATTTCTTATTTACATACACAGGAAGAATCCCTTGCATCTAGCAAAAGGCAACAACCAATTTTTGCCAACATAAACCCCAAATCTTGGGCAATTAGATACTAGAAAGCACACAACAAACTAAATCTAATTCATTCTATTCCCAATAGAAGAGGTAATTCAGGAACAAAAACATATAACTAATAGATAAATGAACCATTTCTTTCCTATAATCAATCATATGATATAAGCTTCACAAAATCAACAATAACATGCACTCTTTCTTCCATTCCAATCATTCCACAAGAATCTACAAAGAGATTTGCATTTTTATAACATATAGGAAGTAACTGAAATATTCAAATTTAAATTTCAAACAAGAAGAGATTATCCAACCTTGAAGAAAGCTAGCAAGCAAAATGATGGAAGAATCCCAGTCCTTGCAAACCAAATCAATTTTCAGCCCCTCCTTCAGAATGGTTTTCCAAATTTCTCTCCCAAATTTTTTGCCTCCTCTTCCCATGAATTTTCCAGGAATACATGGAGAAAGTAATTTCAATCTAAACTTTCTAGGTTAAAATTTTTCTGCACCAATGAGATTAAATTATTTTAAAAGTAAAAAGCAATCAGATTTACTTTTATCCAAAAATAATTCTTTTCCGACAATTAAAATGCAAAAGTCAAAAGGAAAGGTAAAAAGAAAAGATTTTTATTTATATTTTCTATTTTCCATAATACTTTCCTTCAATATAATCATTTAACACTTAAATGACTGGGCAATCATTTGTTTCCTTCCACCAAAATATATTCAGGCAACTTACACAATAAAATCAACCATTTAACCATTTAGCCTAGCAAATCATTAATATAATTAAATCAATAATCACAGAGCATAATAATTAACTAATTATGCCAACATAAGATAGCATCATCCATTCAATTAAATAACCATTCAGATGAATGAAAGCATGCAAAATGAAGAATGATCAAATGATGACTCACAAATGACCAAACCAAAGCACTATGACTCGCATACCGGCCAGATGGGAAATACAACTGACTAACAACACTCACATGAGTGTAAATGCAGGTCAAGTTAGGGTGCAACAACTATCTCCTCCACTCCCATTAGATATATAAGGCACACTCAGACTTGTGAAACTAGGTGGAGTCGATACCCTATACCTACCCGGTACTAGTACCTGCAATGTCCTGCACCAAAGAACCACACGTGCATATAGACAAATATATATATACAGACATGACACACACACCGATGAAGGAGAATCGTGACATTCCCTGTCTCATTGGAGTGAGTGAAGGAAAATCATCCCTTCGCATCCCAATACACTTGCAAACACACAACATATAAATAATGCATCACACATATAAGGTAAGAGTGTCAGTCCATGATAATGATCCATAAAATAAAATTAATCATAAGCATCGAGATATCGCATAAAATCATGCACAACAAATCCAGATAAAACATGAAATAGCATCGCATAAAATCTGAATCAATATACAATAATGCTCCACTGAAGTCAATCAAAAACATACAAAAAGAGTTTGATCAAGGAGGGGTACTACAAAATTGATGGAGTTTGTCAGACCTTGTTACAATTACAATAGTTGGATGCAGATTGTTTGATATAAAAAAACTATGCGCAGGTATGCACTGTTTGCAAATTATATACAATAGAAAGATAATGATCAAAGTAAATGAGTAGCTGTATACATTGATGGAAGGCCAAAAGCAACAAGGAATATTGCAGGTTTTATAAATAGTACGCGACCTGGGTCAACTAATAAACAACCCAATTGCATATTTGAGACGTGTGAGGGAAATCTTGTATTCGTATGTGCAATAAAATCAATAAGTGTAGGGGAAGAGCTGCTAATCGATTACATTTTAAATCATATAGATACAATCAAAGTTACTATCATGGGGGTGGTACGTACTATATACCATTTAATTTAACCAATCTCCAATTAATGACTCCAATATACCATTTTATTATGAAGTTTTTTTTCCAAGTCTATTGGTTTCATTTCGCTAACGTTTTTTATAATTTTTTTTGTCACAGGGTGACATGGATCCATCACATATCATAGACAGGGATGTAGCTCGCGACACTTCTACCGAGCAGGTAAGCCTCATTGTAATTGTACAAATTAGATAGAAGAAAATTGTTAATTATTATGTTCTTTTTTTGAGTGTTTTAGAGTAATTTTGTAATTGTTAATGATATTCTTTTCAGAGATAGATGTTCGGGGAAAAGGAAAGGGAGCTGCAGTACCTGAGCACCTCTCTAGGGATGTGGACTCAACAATATCAAGCGATGATAACCCTACAAATTCCACAAACCCTATAGAATTGATTAAAAAGTCTATTAGAAAAATTAGTAGAGAGATTGTTGCTTTGGCATCCATGGAGCCTCAGACTGATTAGATATGAGAGAGGGTGCAAAAATTGGTTCAGACAATAGAAAACTTGCAAGTAAGTAGTAATGAAAGCTTTAATTTTAACAAAAGTTCAATAATGGTTTATATTTTATACTCTTTGATGTCATTAACTAAAATATGTACGTTTTGTTTTTACAACAATTTATGCGTCCTCATCAACCTAGTGGCCATGATTAGGGTATTGCAGGTAGTTCAGGTGATGCCAATTTTCCTGGCTTATCACTTGCTTGGCTTATTACTTTGAGTAACCAAAATACATCATACTTGATACTGTCAATGTTAATAATAAAGGTTCATCCTTGTTTACAATTCTTGCACTTTTCATATATTTAATGTATTATTCTTCAAGTGTTGTCAATGTTCCTATGCAAATTCCGTTGGTGCCTCATCAAAGGTTAGCCCCACCTGTATTATTGACTGCAATGTCAGGAACACGCAACATGTAGACATCCTCTACTGCACACCATATTGGCCTGCCCACTGTTGATAGATCCTTCTTTTACTCTATCTTTTGTTATGTGTTTATTTCCCTTCAAGCGTTCTTTCTTGGGGGCATTTCATAATGGATTCATTTTCTGCAGAAGGAGATACACATGAGGATTTGCAAGAGGCGACTACTGCTAATAACATACCATCATTTCTGGATCTTCTCGTATTGTTGTTGGCTTTTTGGATGTGTTGCACTGGTTTTGTCATTGATGTCAACACTTGTCAACACTTATCAGCACTTGGAAATCTCTGATTATGTTCACCGACATGTTCAGTGACTTATGCATAGTCACTAGTATCTAGTTCACCGATAGGTTATATTGCTCACCGACACTTGGAATGACTTGGAGATTATTTGGTTATGTCAAAGACATTGTTTGGACACTTTTTTTTGGTAATTTGTTCATTGGTCTATTCGGGTTTGCATATTTGCTATTACCGGCAAATAGGTCCAGGTTATACACCGACAAGCATATCTATTCTAGATCAGCACGACATGTTATGAAGATGATTTGTTATTATTGTAAATGTATTGAGCTGACATAATGCATCGTATAATGATTCATTTGTAATTGATTTTATTAGTGAGCCAACCTACTCATTTGGTCTTAAGTTATGGTATAAATATAAGATCTCATTTGTGAGATTGTAATAGGATAGTGGTGAGGATTATAATAAGATATATGTGAATATAAGTAGAGCTATACATGCAGACATCATTCAAGATTGAAGGAAGGTTTGAAGAAGACAAATCAAAGCTTAATCGATACTGAATCCAACATATGAAGATGCTATTTTAAGCAATACCTTATTATTGGATTTAACCATCCAATTGTAGTTAGTGTGACTCCCATTTTGTGATTGAGCAGTGAGCTCTAGGCAGTTGGCCTTTCTGCATATGTAGAATCCATATTGTACACACATACTATTTGCAGTAGTATCATCTGATTGTGGGTAAGGTTTACCACCGTGTTTTTTCCCCTTACAGGGTTTCCACGTACAAATATTTGTGTTATGTGTTGTGGATGTTATTGTCTTTCTGTTTCATGCATTCAACTTTACCAGTATTGCAATTAACTGATAAAACTGTCTACTGGCATAAAGTTTGATTTATCGGTATTAAGCATTAAGTTTGGTTAAGTTAGTTTTGGTTTGAATTTATTGGACAACTGATTCACCCCCCCTCTCAGTTGTCTCCGGGACCTAAGAATTGCTAGTACGGGAATGTTGCAGGCCACATTGGTGGTGAGCGACGAATATAAGATTCCCTTAAAGATACAAAAGGTTATAGGTACTTTAAAATTATTATTATATATAGTCTAATTGTAATTTACTTTCTGATCACTCGTTTTGGACTAATGATCCCATGAATTTTTTTGCAGGAAATGATATTTTTTATAAAAATCTTAATGACATTGCATTGCAGATATTTGGGCCCACCATACGTAAAAGGTGGAACATCATATATAAACTAATCCTAATCCACTATTTTGATTTCATATCATTACTAGAATAGTTTTCCTTTGATCCATTTCTTGAACTATAATAAATGTAGCTTTTGTTCATTTATGAATCTAACAAGTTTATTTTTGCTTTAAAAGGTGGAATGACCAAGAAAAAAGGTTAAAATATGAATTGACAAACCATATGGTTGAGTGGTTTGGAAATGACATATTCGACAAAACCAAGCTCCTTGAAAAAGATGGCACATATCTAAAGTATGTGAGGGACCAATATAAGACCCATTTAGAGAAGAACGTAAAGTACAAGAGTCCTCCCATGATTCTAGAGAGGGAGTGGAAGGACCTGATTTTGGATGCCAAGGAGAGAATTGAAAGGAAAAAAGGAAATACATCACCAGACGCCAAAATAAGTTATGGGATACTATTAAGAATGTAATTATGTACTAATTAATTACTCTTTATATTTATATAATCTAGCATATTTCAAAATTTTCATAAACTGAGTGACATGTTAAAGGAAACCAAGGAAAGATAAGAAAAGAACATGCAACACAAACTCGGCTCTGGTGGTTATATAAAACTTGCCGCACGAATTGTAAGTATCTGTAAATGAAATATCACATCAAAATATTTATAAATTGCAAACAATTTGTTTTTTTGATCAAACAATGCAAGCAAAATTCACGATACCAAGAAAAAATGTAGGGCTCTGAATTCAATAGAGTGCCCACATAAGATGACAAGAGAATTTCCTACCAGCAAGGCTATAAACCCGTGGCTAAATGGCTACGAGAATTGAGTGGACAAACACAAGATTATGGTGCATCTGTCACACAGGTAAATAAGCTAAATGAAAATTGTTTCAAATTGAATACTTTACCAATAATCTAATTTATATTGAGTTCCAACATAAAGTGACTATATCTGTTTTAAATAAACAAGCAATGATAACAATGTGCATGACATTGGAATGCAACTTGCTAATCATGAAACACCACCTGCACATGAAGGTATGGATGTGCATCCCAGTAGTGGAGGTATTCATTTGCTATTCAAATTTATTTATATAATTATTAATACAATTAAACATCTTAATTTGTAATTAGAGTATAATTAATGTAACCTTTTTTGTTAATATTTTAGAGCATGTAGTCGGTGGTGACCAAGTGGAGCATGATCTGGGTACACAACATCAGGAATGTGATGTTCCCCAATTAGGTTAAAAGGACCATTGTTATTTCTTTAAAAAAATTTAATTGCAATTGGTGTTCAAAATTAATGTAACCTTTAGTATTTCAACTCCAGAGGATCTAGAGGGTGTTCAACATGTTGAGGTTGAGGCTAGACAAAATGATGTGACTCCATCAGGTAAAGAGCGCAATAGTTATGTTCTCTAAATTAATGAAATACTTGTAACAATAATAAAAAATGTTTTGAATTTAACCCATTACTTTATTATTGCAGAGGACCCCCCTATGCTTCAGTGTCCTCGTCCCCAGTATAAGACTAGGCATACATTGAGATGATGAGAAGAGGACAAAAAAAAATTAAGAGGGGGGAAATGATGAAGAAAAAAATGCTCCACTTAGTCTTTTCATAGCTTCAAAGAAAAAAAATAAAAATAAATGATTTTAATCTACATTATTTGATAATGACTGATTTTTATGTGTTAATGAATGTAATTATGTGTTAATGAATGGTTATGACTGATATGTGTTAATTAATATTGATAAATGTTGCGTGTTAATTAATGTTGTATACACCTAAAAATGGTCTGAAGATAGTTAATTAAATACGCAGATATTTGATTAATTCCCCTTCCTAATTAATTGAATTCACAAGCAATTTAATTAATTTCTCTATTCATCTACTAGTAAATAAATCTAAATGATTTATTTATATAGTTCATCTCATATCCCCCTTTGATTAATTAATTCTCAATTAATTAATGTCTCCCCATACTAATCAATTCTTCTAATCCCTGATTAAGATTAAAAAACTCAAGTTTTATTGAGATTAATTACCATTTTCCAATTATTTGAATTTCTAAATTCAAATGAGCACATGGCTCCTAACTTTAACCACCCAACCTAACCATCCCCTAACTTAACCCATTCAATCTAATCTTGGGTCTAACTAACCCTGTCCTATCTTGCACATTCTAACCTCCTTATCCTAACCTGTCATGGTGTGGATATTCTCTCCTAGAGACACATGGTACTTTTGCCACATGTCTCCTCCCTTGGACACTTGCCCTCTCATGAGCAAGGCTCCTTGACACTTGTCACCATAGAGATGACAAGTGTCCCTTCCTCCAACCTCTTCTCCAACTTCCTCAATCTTGACCCTTGATATCTTCAGATCAAATCTGGACCGTTGATTCCTGCCACCTCAGCTTTGGCCTTGGAAATCCTATAAATACCCCTCATTTTGGAGCAATATGGATCCCATCTCATTTCATCTTATGCATTGTTACTATAGGAACATCCCATCTCATATCGATTTAGGCATCATTACTATAGGCAATTTGCATTTCAATTATCTAGTAATTAGCTTTGGATTTATCATAGCATGTTCATCTAGGTTCTTCAATCATGCATTTCATATCATCTCCATAGTTAACCATGATCAATTAGCTACTCAACTCTTGAGTTGTCACTTTGGGGGTCATTGCTCCGCTGAGAGCCCATCAATCCAACACCTTCAAGATCCTCAAGAATAGAGGAAAATGGGACATTTCAAGGAAGGCTTATGGTTTGCATCTTTGGTTTAAATTTTCAATTAAGCTTTTCAATTATGCTTCTATTGTCTCATTATATGTGTATGCCTCTTATACTAACCACATTTTTAGCATCACATTAATTGGCGCCCACCGTGGGGCCTAGCCCCTTTGATCTTTAACAAGTTTGCTTGTAGGAAATTTCATTGACAGGTTGATTAGCTCTTTTGGAGTGCAGATTAGCTCTCTTGGGCTCCCAAATCGCATTCTTGGCATCTTTTGTGGCATTCCGGCACCTCAAATGACATTTATGGGAGATTCCTCAACTCTGTTTTATGCTTTTCTGTACTTTAGCATTTTCAGTCTGTACTTTAGTATTTTTGGTATGTATGGTAGCATTTTTGGCACATTTAGCAGCGTTTTCAGTTTGTTTGATAGCATTTCTGGTTTGCAGAACAACGTTTCTAGTGTGCAGAGCAGCGTTCTTGGCACATATGATGGCATTCTTGGTCCATTTGATGGTGTTTTCAATTTTTTATTAATTTTGCAAATATTGTATGTTGCATTCCTCTTTTTTGCTTCTGGATTGTCATTTTTCCGAACCTAATTGGTAGATTGTTGGTTTTGCAGGTACTTATTTTGCTGTGAAAGATCGGAGTCATAAACTATTTCGCCACTAAAGAATGCAATATTAACTACTAACTTTGTTTGCAGCTACGGGATTTTGCACTTATATTTGTTAAATTAGGCACATAGACTAATTACAATGGAAATGAAAAAACATGTCTTACGTGTCTTGATGATAGGCAAGTATGCTCTCACCTTTCTTAGGTGATCAGAAAGCTAGACTCATCCTTTGCTTTCAATTGCATATCTTTAGAGGGCCTGTCACAATGGGAAAAAGTAATCACCCTATGAGAATGACCCAAGTGAGTATAGCTGGACCTGAGCATTCCAACTCACTATAATAAATAGGTCTCTGATGATTAAAGTCTCAAAGAATGGGATTATTTGAGTTTTCTCTTTGAGATCTCTCATATCGGGCATTTTGTAGGGCCTCACGGTCTCAATCACGTTTACGTGACTATAGCTTGTTTCGGTACCTTGTTGGGCTATAGGCCTCAATCATGCTTGTGTGACTTCAAGGGGTAATTTCAAACGAAATTCTTGACTAAGAACTTTAAAAATAGAAGCTACCCGATTCACCTCCGAAAGGGTGATAATCTTTGTGCAAGAGAGGTAGTAACTCTTCCAAGACACTTGCCATATCATGCCCCCATTAGAATTTGGAGTCGGATAATATGGCGTTGAGAATCCATTGCGTGAGACTCAACGGCTATATTCTGATTAGCTATTGGGTGTGTACCTAAGTCAGCAAGCAAAGGTTTTCATTCTCAGCCAATCTCCTTAGGATAGACTGATTGATGTGTTTTTAATTTTTAAAAACCTTTGAGACAAAAATACAATCTAAATTCTGTGTTTGTAAGTCAAGTCAAGATATAATCCATTGAAATACAACAAATATTGAAAACTCAAACTTCAAACTATCAAATTCACAAGTTTTATAGCAGATTAGCTCTTTCAGTCCAAACAATCACACCTACGGTCTAAACAGTCGCACCTATGGTCTAAACAGTCACACTTATGGTTCAAACAATCGCACCTACGGTCCAAACGGTCGCATTTCCAATCCAAACGTCATCTCTCTTGGTATGAATGTCAAGTTTCTCATAGTTTAACATAAACTCTCCAAGGTTGAGCAGCAATTAGAGTTTTTGGTCTAAACAACAGAGTTCTTAGTCTAAATAATAGCTCTCTTGGTCTCAAGGTCAGCTCCTTTGGTCTAATCAACAACTCTTATGAGTTGCATATCAAGTTTCTCATGTTGCAACATTAAATCTCATAATTTGTACTTGTTAGGTCTTAATATCCATTGTCTAAGTCTGAAAATCACAAAGTTGGATCAAAATTGCAATCTCCTAAGTTCAAATACTTAATTTGCTAAGTCTACACATCATTATTTAAGCTTTAGAGTCATTCTATTACAGAACAACATTTCTGGTCTGTTTGCCAGTGTTTCTGGTCCATTTGTCAGCGTTTCTGGTATGCAGAGTAGTGTTTCTGGTCAGTACAGTAGTGTTTTGGGTGCATTTTTAGCATTTTTGGTAAGTTTGTCAGCGTTCCTGGCCTGTATAGCAGCATTTCTGGTAAGTTTGTCAGCGTTCTTGATCAATATAGCAGAGTTCTTGGTCATTTTGTCAGCGTTTCTAGTAAACTACATCAAAATCAGAAAACCAAAACAACCCATTTCTCAAACAGTCAAACATAGAGAGTAGGTCATCTTGTTGGGTCATTTAATCAAGTTATCTTCTGTCAAAAATAGATTCAAGAACAAGACACACAAAAAGTCTCAAGTATTCACCTCAAACAAGTTAAAGATCAAACACCTTAAAGTGCAACAACACATTGTCTTTGATAAACTGATTGTTCAAACATAGTTTCTCATCAGGATCAATCATCCTTTATCACGAAACTACAACGCTTGATCAGAATAACCTTGTTCTTTATCATCAGATATATCGTTCCTATTTGAACTTGGTCATATAAAAAATCACAAAATTTGCACTCCAAAACTAAGATCGAAAATCTTGCAAACAAGCAAATACTTAAAAAAAATCATTTCCTCAACAATTGATCACTTATTGTGACACATTACACAAGATTTAAATGCAAAAAGATTCAAAAAACAATGCCCATTTTAATTACAACGCAGAGACATAAGATCGCTGAAACATTGGAAATACCTGAAGATCATAGAAACATGGCATACCAAAGAAAAAGACAAGAACACATAACAAGCCAACATATTGGAGAAATCAAACAAGTCCAGAATTAAAATACAACCATGTCAAAACTTAACAAAGATTCAAATGCATATCCAAAGAAAGGTGGCTCTTTTATGCACCTCTTAAAGAGATCCCTAAAGGATTTGGTTAAAGAAGATCAAAGTCATGCACCCATGTCTAACAATGATCCATCCATCCATAAGCAAATTGAATCTCCAAAGGCATCTATTCCTACACCTCTTGAAAGCTTGCAAAAACCTTCCATAGCATCCTTGCCAAATGATACATCCAAAACTGAAGTTCCCCAAGGGATATCCATAATAACCATCAAACCTATTTCAGAGGATCCTATTCAAAACCCATCCACTTCATATCCAAGCATTGATTCCTTGCAACATCCTCATAGTGCTTCCTTGCAAATTGAAGTCCTCATTCATAAAACACTCATTAAATGTGTCCTAATAGATGGGGGAGCTAGCTTAAATATTTGCTCATTGAGTCTTGTCCGTGCTCTAGGTTATTCAGAAGATGCAGTTGATCCCCTGAAAAAGATCAAAATCAAAGCACATAATGAAGAAGAGAATTCCTCTAAAGGAGTTGTGGTATTACCCATCAGAGTGGGACCTTTGCAAAAAAACACAACATGCCAAGTCCTAGATTTGGAACTACCATACAACATACTCTTGGGAAGACCATGGATACAGGACAAACAAGTTATTACATCAACATATCATCAATTTGTCAAATTTCCATACAATGGACAAGAAATCACAATATCAGCAGACTCAAATCCATTGCAGTGTTGTAATAATCTGAAATCAACTCAAGAGGTCATTGTTTCACATAACAGAGAGGTAGCAGCTCCAAGCACACATTCCAAGGAACAATCATTTGAATCAATTTTGTCAAAAATGGAAAAACAAATGTAGCTAAAAGATCAAGGGAATGAAGAATATTTGCTATCATGGAAAAACAAACAAGAGCAACTTCAAATTGAAAGGGATGAAGAAGAAGATATAGTAGTCAATGTAGTTCACACGTATGCAGAACAAACATTAGGAACTAGCCTACTTGAATCAAAATCACATACGGTTGACATGGACTTAACCAAGGATGATCAAGATTTTCTTGTACGAGGTCATTCTGATGAGAGTATCATCCTAGACATGGAAATACCTACTGAAAGCTCTGACATCTCTATCATGACTCCCAATATCTCTGAAACATATCAACTTGAAGATCTTTTATCCTTAAGCTATCCTGAACCTATGGACTGGGAAAATGAAGGACATACTGACATTGATACCTTACCTAATGACCATGCCATATCCTTATATCTTAATGAAATCAAACCTACAACAACTTTCACCAAGGATTTCGCTAACGTATCTTCAAGTCAAATAGGTGCCAAATCTCCTAGTCGCAAAAATGAAAATAAAGAAAACAATATCAGGTATAATGCTGAAAACCATTTATTGGCAACATTAGACCATGAAAAAGTAAAAATAAAGGACGCATCTATCCATGAAAACCTCCTCGAGGCACCGAAAGATGGGAGATTTGACACCTTACCTGTGTACTATCAAGAGAAGTCATCTATCCTAATAGAACCAGTAGTTATCATTGACATAATCGATCTACATCCAACAACAATCTCTTTATCAGAACCAACAAGGAAAAGATATTTGAAATCCTTCAAAAGATGGCAAATCAATTTTACCTGGTCATATGCAGAAATTCTAGGGTTCGATCCAGATCTTATAATACATCACCCAAATATCAGTCCAGGAGCAAACATCAATAATGAAACACAACATGGATCAAGAGAAAACATCACTAATGGAACACAACATGGATCAAGAGTAGACATCAATAGAGGAACACAACATGGATCAAGAGAAGACACCAATAGAGGAACACAACATAAATCAAGAGCAGGCATTCTATTTATCAAAATGGCTACAAAATGGAACATTAAACAACTTCAAGTCTTTGGAGACTCTCAACTTGTCATTAATCAAATCAATGATGACTATCAAACAAAAGATGACAAACTCATGCCTTACAAAAAGCTGGTGGATGACTTCAAGAAATATTTTGTTGAAATCGCTTTTGAACAAATTCCAAGAAATGATAACAAAGTAACAGATGTCATGGCAACACTCGCTTCTTTATTACAAACACAGGAAAATCAAGAGCATTATGAATTCCTGGTTGAAGAGTTGTTTTACCCTTCTCATAATTGTCCTGATTCCCAAACCATCTGTCAACTTATTGGACATAATAATTCTTCCCACTATGGCCAAACTTACACATACCTGAAAGATAACACCTTACCTCTTGACCTATCAAAGAACCAAAAGAGAAATTTTATTCGCCAATCCTCCCATTATACTCTCATCATGGATACCCTATTTAAACAAGGTCTAGATGGTACTCTCTTAAGATGTCTCGAATAAGAAGAAATTGAGAAGGCCTTAAATGAAGTCCATAACGACATTTGTGGCACTCATTCAAGTGGTCTTATCCTTTCAAAAAAACTCATACGCTTGGGCTATTATTGGCCAACTATGGAACAAGATTCTTTTTAGATAGCTAGAACATGCAAATAATGTCAGATCCATGGAAATTTGATCCATGAACCAACACAAGAACTTCATGCTTTAGCAACATCTTGGCCTTTCTGCCAATGGGGACTTGATCTAGTACTAAAGGAAAATCCTTGAAACTAGTTAGATCGAGAAAAGAAAGGAAAATTTGAACCAAACTGGTTAGGTCCATTTGTGGTCACATCAGTAATTGGGTCAGGGGCATATCAGCTCGAGGAACCCATCAATAGCATGCATCTGAAGAAGTTTTATGTCTGAAAAATCCAAAAAACAGTGAAAAATAAAAAAAATTCCAAAAAACAGTGAAAAAGCAGAAAAATCCAAAAACAGTGAAAAAGCAAAAAATCCAAAAACAATGAAAAAAAGCAAAAATAGTAAAAAAAAAATCAAATATGAGAAAAAGTGCAATAAAAATAGATGGTGAAAACTTGGCAAATAGGCGCTATCTGTCAGCTAGCTCTGCCATCTATTGGTTCACTCTTTCTTCCACTTGCCTTCTTTTCCATCAGTGCTATTCATACTCATCATAAAGCCTTTGTACATATGCAGGCATCCCAGGTGATTTCTCGTCATGGTTTGGATCATTGACTATATCATATTAAGGCTTGTTTCTAGGCTGGGGGCAAAATCCTGAACCTGGTTGGGGGCAAAAAGTTTTGATCATTTTTGAGCTTAATCAAAGCAGGTAGAACAACAGTCAGACAATGCTTATCAAGCGAAAAACTAAGACACATCCAACATTGAACATAAGATCACATTATCAACCATTAACTATCACATATCAATCTAAACATGACAAAACACATATCAATGGATGATATATCTTGACTCATGATTTTAACACTTTGGCAATGATGGTTCAACTATTTTATTTGGATTTTCACTATCATGATTTCTGAGTAACTCCAGGATGTCTTTGACTAGAGGAACGAGGAAGGAGCATGATATTTTTCTTGTCTACTGTCTATAAATTAATCATTAATATGTGCAAAGTTGTCTAAGGAAATGATCATCAGAATATCATGGAAGACATTTCGGACTTGCATATAGAAATGGTTAATACTGCCTATTTTACGCAAGCAACACTCTGGTCATCTTGGTTCAATTATACCTCGATGCTTGTGCTACCTTGCAATATCAAAACCCAGGAAAGTAGTGCTCAGGTCATCATGGTTCAATTATACCATTGATGTTTGCACTCACTTCCCACATTTTAAAGGCTCAATGATGAAACAAAGCAATGACTCCATGACCGGTCCGATCACTGCATTGCCTTGCATTTTAAGATAGAATTGCATTTCATTCTGCATGGGATCATAATGCTCATCTTTTCCAAGGCCAAAGCTAACATGGCGTTATCTCTCTTATTACGTGATTGATTACATTGGACAATAACAAAAATAATCAATTCGTTCATCCTGCATGATAAGTTAGTTCATCTCAAGTAATCATTGCATACCAAGACATCATTCATATAAAGCATCAAATCAGTCATTCATTTAATAAGATCATTGCATGATATTCATCAAATCTCAAATCATATAAAATAACACCATTGCATTGCATTTCATCCTTCTCATATTAACATGCATGAGAAAATCATAAAAAAAATATCATAAACATAGAAAGCATTGCAATCGCACAAACATCACATAGAAATTATAAGCATCACCATACATTTTTGCATTTGCATACATCATGTAAATACTACATCATCATATATCCATCATCTAGAATTCATAAGCATATAGAAATTAAAACATACATCAAGCATACATCATGAAAGTAACTGCACATCATAATCATATACCAAACAAAATGCATCCATCAACTTATAGGTCATGTAGAGCGAATAGGATCGACTGCATATCATATCATCAAAACAAAATCAATGTCCAAGGTACAATGATATCACAAAATATATGAGATACATCACAAATATACATCGCGGGAATCATCAATATCTCATCACAAAAGGGTGTGTACATGAATACATCACTGTCTCATATCAGTGTGACCACTAAGACGTGGAGTGAAAAATCGAAAATAATCAAATCATCAAAAAATCAGAATAATCAAATCATCAAAAATCGAAAAATCATCAAAAATTTCCAAAAATCAAGTCAAAAATCTAAAAATCATCAAAATCATCAAAATCTAAAAATCGAAAAATCATCAAAAACCAAAAAAATCGAAAAATCATCAAAAACCAAAAAAAAAAAAATCACCAAAAAAAAAAAACCAAAAAATAAAAAAAAAAAACCAAAAAAAATAAAAATAAAAATAAAAATCCCCCCCTAGTGGGTGCTTGTGGTGGCGCCTAAGGCGCTGCCTGCAGCGTCGTCGGCGCTGCCGCCACTGGCGCTGGTGATGGTGCCCGCGATGCCTCCCGCAGCGCCGGTGGTGGGCCTCCGCCTCCACCCTCCTTTCCTCCGCTCCGCCCTCCGCTTCGCCCTCCGCCTCTGCACCATCGACTCCCCCTCGCCCCCCAAAAAATTTTCTATTGTGAAAATCTGAAATTGCAAAATTGACATTTTTTTGAAAATTGCGAAAATAAAAAACAAAAATAAAAAATAAAATAAATTTTTTTTTATGTATTTTTCCAAAAAAATACATGCATGCAGAAATAAATTTTTTTGGGAGGCGTATGGAATTTTTTTTTAAATCTGGAAAAACCCAATGCAAATCTTATGCTACTCCCCCAAATATGCCAACATCAGCATATATGAATCTTCACATGATATCAACAAACTGTCAGTTCTTTATCCAATCAATCTTATCAATTCTATCAATCCATCTCATCTGATCCTTTCTATTAGGTCTTATATAGGATGAATCATTCCTGGAACCAGACGTTTTGATCAATTCTTATACAGGATATATCATTCCTAAAACCAGATGCTTTGATCATCTTTGTCTTATACAGGAGGTGCCATTCCTGAAACCAGACTTGATCTCAAACTCATCAATCCTATCAATTCAATCAAACTCTATCAAACATCACATCAAGAACCACATCAAAGTGATCGAAGAACTCGCACTTTCGTCAACCACAGTTGTAGGAATCATCCAATAGTCTATCGGGAAATCAATTTCGCAAAGATCCAAAAAACTCCAAAGGTCAATTATCTGAATTGACCTCCCGAGGGGGCATCCTCGCATCAATATCTATCAATCAACATTTGGGGCATCATATTGGCATCATATCATCTCAAGCATCAAATCCACATCATATCGGCCTCATACCATCTCAAACATTGAATCCACATCATATCGGCATCATATCGAGATTTATCATCTCCAAGATCAAAACAAAATCATATCGAGATTTATCATCTCCAAATCAAAACAGTATCACATCGAAACCAAATCAGCATCAAATCTAGATCAAATCTACATCTTATCAAAATCAATATCAACAACATCATCGATCAAGTTTTCTTTGAACCAACGTGTTGTCACACATCGCTTCAAAGAGGGGAAAAATATATACACCTAAAAATGGTGTGAAGATAGTTAATTAAATATGCAAATATTTGATTATTTCCCCTTCCTAATTAATTGAATTCACAAGCAATTTAATTAATTTCTCTATTCATCTACTAGTAAATAAATCTAAATGATTTATTTATATAGTTCATCTCATATCCCCCTTTGATTAATTAATTCTCAATTAATTAATGTCTCCCCATACTAATCAATTCTTCTAATCCCTGATTAAGATTAACAAACTCAAGTTTTGTTCAGATTAATTACCGTTTTCCAATTATTTGAATTTCTAAATTCAAATGAGCACATGGCTCCTAACTTTAACCACCCAACCTAACCATCCCCTAACTTAACCCATTCAATCTAATCTTGGGTCTAACTAACCCTATCCTATCTTGCACATTCTAACCTCCTTATCCTAACCTGTCATGGTGTGGATATTCTCTCCTAGAGACACATGGCACTTTTGCCACATGTCTCCTCCCTTGGACACTTGCCCTCTCATGAGCAAGGCTCCTTGACACTTGTCACCACAGAGATGACAAGTGTCCCTTCCTCCAACCTCTTCTCCAACTTCCTCAATCTTGGCCCTTGATATCTTCAGATCAAATCTAGACCGTTGATTCCTGCCACCTCATCTTTGGCCTTGGAATTCCTATAAATACCCCTCATTTTGGAGCAATATGGATCCTATCTCATATCAATTTATGCATTGTTATTATAGGCATATCGATCCCATCTCATATCAATCTAGGCATCATTACTATAGGCAATTTGCATTTTGATTATCTAGTAATTAGCATTTGGATTGATCATAGCATGTTAATCTAGTTTCTTACATCATGCATTTCATATCATCTCCATAGTTAATCTTGATCAAATAGCTACTCAACTCTTGAGTTGTCACTTTGGAGGTCATTTCTCCGCTAAGAGCCCATCAATCCACCACCTTCAAGGTCCTCAAGAATAGAGGAAAATGGGACATTTCAAAGAAGGCTTATGGTTTGCATCTTTGGTTTAAATTTTCAATTAAGCTTTTCCATTATGCTTCTATTGTCTCATTATATGTGTATGCCTCTTATACTAACCACATTTCTAGCATCACAAATGTTAATCAATGTTATATGTTAATGAACGTTATGTGATATTAATGAATGAATGTTATATGTTAACAAGGAATTTAGTGTGATGTTACGGGGGGGGGGAGGGGCCAAATGAGCTTCCACCTTCACGTGGTTGGCCCTGTTAAGTAGAGAATATTAAACTATTCTCCAAACCAAATGAAGCTCAATAAGATAACATACTTTTCAATATTTCATTATTTTGCATAGTTAATCTTATCGAATAATGTATATTGAATCTTAATTGCAGGGTCCAACAGAGCCAACACAAACAACAACACCACAACTTGCTGGGTATAATGAACTCCCATATTGTCTTGTATGTACACTAACAATATGATTTGCTTCTAGTGTTGATATCCATGGCGGGACTGCAAAAGTTATGAATATGCCTCATCCTTGTAATTTTTTTTATTAGTTGACATTTTCTTTAGCATTTTTAAATTTTCCTTATCATTTTAAGTCTAACCACTTTTATATGGAATTTATTGTTCTAGTTTTTTACTATCTGCCAGACATTATTGATACAAAGACTTGCATTGCATCCATTTTTTCAATTAGGTATTATAAAGGGTAGGTTGTATTTGTAAATGTATCTTTGAGTTCATCCAAATTTTATAACTATTACCTCACATCTTGTTATTGCTTCATATCTCTATGTTCTATGAGGAGAACACCTATGTTTTTCTTTGCTAATCCCTCTAAGATAGTTTATGACTGCTAATAATTGTATATATTGATCATTTTATATTGTCTCAAACCCATGATAATAGTGATAATGTATCAATAGAATAGATGGATATAAAGTTCTTATCCTACTATAACTATATATTGGACAATGTTCTTTGACTCCATGGTTGATCTGTGTGAGGATTATTATGACTATATGCTGCTATTACTTGGTGATTCATATGGACTATTATTTAGGCATTCTCCTTATCACTGTTGTATAATCTGCATGGTTGCTATCTTATATTTGTCAACCAATCTTATATTTTCCCTCGATGATCATGTATTTTCTTGCTATTTGTATTCCCCATAATTTGAGTCTTTCTCATACTACTTTTTATACGCTTTCTCATCGCCTAGACTAATGCTTAAAGTTCTATCATAAGCTAGATAGTCCCTCATTGTTGAAAAAAAAACCTTTGAATAGTATCATACTATTTTACCATCTTATAACAAGATGGCTCCCATGACACCCTCAGTAGCATTTGTGTAAGCTTCAATGAGCAAAAAAGAATTAGGTAAGGTCAACATTGGAGCATTGTGATGCAGAGCATCCACCAATCTCAATCAATTATGGAGATCTTTCTCCCAACTCACCTATTGAATAGGGAACAAACCCCAAGCCCTCACTATCCTACTAGCCCCTCAAATTGCTTCAACACCCCAAAGACTCACTCCTACTCCCTAGTCCCATACAAACATTGACATACATAACATATGGAATTCTCACCTTTCCCAAATCTATCTTGAGGTCTTTCAACCCTATAATCACACCAACTCACAAAATCTTACTCCCTCAAGCACTTCTTCAACATAAATTCATTTTATTCATGGCTCTAGGAATCTCTCCAATCCTAGCAACTATAGGACTATAATAATTGTTCATAAATTTGTCAAACTTTTTGCCACAGTGTTAGACATGCAATTGTTTTATGAGTACCTAGAGAAAGGTAATGTTAAAGCTTGTGGGAAAGCTATCTTCAAGAGAGATTATAAAACCATTGACCACATATTTACACTCTAGGCTATTGTTGAGAAGGCTCACCACCGCTCTTCCATAGTCTTTTGTTGTTTATACTTTTTGAAGGACTTTGACTCAATTGGGAGACACTTGCTTTGTTGGCATTATGTGAACCAGTATAAGGACATAATGATATTGCATGTTGCCATTGATGTCAATATGTGATATGAAGTCAACCGGCATATGTAATATGTGAGACGAGAGAACCGACATATGTGTGAACTGGTATATATGCCAAAGTGAAGCAATACATTTACTCAAGGTGAACCAGCATGTAGTTATGGGAACCGACACATGGAAGCATTGTATGACTATCAGTTGGTAGGTAGTTTCCACTTCAAGATTTTTGGTTGGAGTACCTCAAGCTTGTGTGACTCAATCGGTGATCTATGTGTGATGAGTTAGTAGTACAATGGAGAACAGATCGTGTTGCCACGTAAGCCCTGTGCGCGTGAAGGATCTTGCATGAAGAAGACTATCCCTATCCACCTTGGGAATGTGCGAAGTTTGTCAAACGGTGATAACACGTCATGGATTATCAACCACCATGAAATCAGTGGATAATGGATGATGGAGAATGTCTTGAGATCGATTCAAGATTGTTGCATTTAATGCAATATGATTCAACGGTCAGGATTGAACCGCTTGAATTGCTTAACCAAAAAGGTTTAGGGTTTAGGGTTTTTGCTACCGACTTGTCTATTTCCTATAAGGTCGATGTTGTGTTTCTTTCTAAGGTTGTTGGCAAAAGTTGTATGTGTGTATCCAAGGGAAGTGATACGTGATTCTTGCCAGACCAAAGGAGAGAAGAGATACCTGCAAAGTGAATGTGCAGAAGGAGAAGAGGAGCCAAAATGGATCTGCATTAGCATTGAGTGCTGTTACCAAATCATTGTAATTCCTATTGATCTTTAACCACTTCAACAGTTGTGAAATCCCTTAACAGGGTAGCCTTAACCGGCTTGATACAAATCCCTTAATAGGGTAACTTGAAGTTATTGAGTTCTGGGAAGCTATAGAGCTCTGGAGATCCTTTAGCTATTGAGTTCTTGAAATCCTCTAACAAGGTAACCCTAACCGGGTTTAATCCTTAACCGGGTATTGTAGCCATCCCTTAATCGGGTGATCCCTAACAAGATCGGTTCCTAGCAGGACCTATTGTAATGTCTTTAACTGTACAAGGCTCCTAACAGAGTAGACTTCTAAAGAGTTCAAAAAGAAGCTTGTGGGTATTCATCCCCACCATGGTTTTTCCCAGTTGGGTTTCCACATGAAAATATGTGTGTCATGTGTGATGCTTTTATCTTGTGATGCTTTGTTATTACCTGTTAAGCTTATGATGGTTCAATGTTTTATGCCTGTCTATAAAACAATTGAACTAACTATTGTGAAGATCTGATGATAGTTTACCTGTTCATGCATGAGGGTGTAATGCTACTATAGTATTGAGCTAAGAGGAAAGCTAAGAGTGCAACCGATTTATGATTGTTTTAGTTGTTCTAGGTCTTACCAGTTGCTCTCTGTTTCAACCAGTATCACTGTTTGCCAGTCGTTTGGAGTATTTGCTGTCAAACTAGTTTTGGACTGTATTTTTGTCTGTACTGATTCATCCCCCCTCTCAGTACCAGTTTGGTACTATTTGTTCACCATTGAGTTATCAATTGGTATCAGATCACTCTAGGTCCTCTGTGTTGTAAGCTTAACCACTTGAGGTAAAGATCCCATTCAAATGATGAAGAGGGAAGGTCGAAGGTTTAACAGGGAAAATTTTGGTATATGGAAAGATAGGATGAAGATATTCATCAGAAGCATGGGTGCTCAACATTGGAGTTATGTTGAGAATGTCTATGTTGTCCCTACCGGTACTCTCATCGATGACGAAAAGAGAGAGATACAAGAAAATGGGCAAGTCATGGAAGCCCTTATTAGTAGTCTATCTGACATTGAGTTTATTGATGTTCAGGACAAGGTAAATCCCAAAGAGGTATGGGATTCTCTTGAAAATATCTATGGTGGTGATGAACATGTAAAACAGGCTAAGGAAGAAAGCCTGAGAGAGAAGTTTGAAGATATGCGGATGGTTGAAGGTGAGACCATTCAGCAGTATGGAATAAGAATCAAAATAGTGGTTGGAGAAATCAAGAGTGCAGGTGGTAAAATAGAAGATTCCACTGTGGTAAGCAAAGTCCTGAGATCCTTGTTGCTGGTCTATGCAATAAGGGTTGCTGCTATTCAGGAGCTGAGATCAATAGACAAGACTAAGGTATCCTTGGACTCCATCATAGCCAAGCTGTCAACCTATGAGCTAAATAGTTTTGATGGTAGTGTTCAAAAGACTGAATCAACATTTAAAGCCTTTGCTTTACCATCCATAAAAGGAAAAGAAGCTAGCACTAGTGGTGAACCTAGTCAGAGCAGAGAAATGAATGATGAGGAGATTCTGATGGTATTTGAAGCTCTCCTTGTCGGGAAGCTTCCTAAAGGAACCGGTAAATACAAAGGTAAGCTACCTTTGAAATGCTTTTCTTGCAACCAGATAGGACATATTGCTATAAACTATCCTAATGGGGATAACAAGGACAAACCAGAAAGGTTCAGGAAATTCAAAGGAGGAAACTAGAGAAACTATTTTGTAGTAGTTGATGAAGGTGTCACAGATGAGGAATTAGACGATGAAGAGAATGAAGACATTGTGTTTATTGCTGTAAAGGAATATGTGGTAGACACGAAGGCTCTTGTCTCTTGGTTTGATAATTCCAATGAGTGGATCATTGACAGTGGCTGTTCTCACCATATGACAGGTGACCGGAGCAAATTTCTATCCTTGGAGGAGTATGATGGTGGTGTGGTTCGCTTTGGTAATGATGCACCATGCATGGTCAAAGGCAGAGGGTCCATCTCTCTGAATGGAAAGAGTAGTGCTGACAATGTGTACTGGGTTGATGGTCTCAGACACAACCTTTTGAGTGTTGCCCAGCTAAATGACAGTGGCCTCACTCTGGAATTCAAGAATCGAGTTTGCAGAATCGAAGGAAAAGATGGTGAATTGGTGGCCACCGACATGCAGACCAAAGGTAACCTATTTCATCTGAATGAAAATATAAGTACATGTCTTATGGCTAAGCTTGATGATAGTTGGATATGGCATAGGAGACTCTGCCATGTAAACTTTGATAACATTGTGAAGGCTAGTAAGATCAAGGCAGTTAGAGGGTTGCCGATGCTAAGCAAACCAGATAATACCTTGTGTAGAGAGTGTCAATTGGGGAAAATGTCTTCCTCAACCTTTAAAGGTAAATCTTTCACTGCTGACAACTTGCTTGATCTTGTGCATACTGATTTATGTGGTCCTATGAAAACTAGAAGTGTGTAGGGTGATAGGTACTTCATGATTCTCACTGATGACTGCTCAAGAATGATATGGGTCACATTCTTGAAAGACAAGTCTGAAGCCTTTGTGAAATTCAAAGCTTTCAGAGCATTGGTGGAGAAGGAAAGCGGCAAAAGGATCAAGTGTCTCAGAACTGATCAAGGAGGGGAATTCACTTCCAGTGAATTCAACAAGTATTGTGAAGAATTTGGCATCAAGAGGCAACTATCTGCCCCTCGTACTCCATAGCAAAATGGCCTAGCGGAGAGGAATAACCGGACTGTGGTTGAAGCAACTAGAACCATGTTGATTCAAGGAAAGGTAGCTCACACCTTTTGGAGAGAAGCGGTGAGCACTGCAGTCTACACAATGAACCGGGTACTCATCAAGAAAGGTAAGGATAAAACTCCTTATGAGTACTGGACTAGTAAGACACCTATGGTTAGCTACTTTAGAGTGTTTGGTAGCAAATGCTACTTCAAGAGGAGTGAACACCAGAGCAAATTTGATGCAAAATGTGATGAGGGAATAATCCTAGGATATTCCACCAAGAGTAAAGCTCTCAAGTGTTTCAACAATAGGACTTAGAGAATTATGGAAAGTATCAATGTGAGAGTTGATGAAACCTTTGAGAAACCGGTAGTGAGCAAGCTATAAATGAGCTGGTTGCAACCTTCTGGGAACCAATTGTTAGTCAACCAAGTACCAGTAACAGTGTTCCTGAACCGGTGAATGCTGATACTGATGAAGATGAGGATGAAGAGGAAAAGCAAGAAGAACCTATCAAGACCATTCCTCGGTATGTCAAGCTAAATCATGATCCTAAGCAGATCATAGGAGATAAGGATGCAGGAATCCTTACAAGAAGAAAGATCAGAGAAAACTCATGTATGATCTCTGAATTTGAGCCTAAATCATTCAAAGAGGCTCATAAAGATGAAGACTGGATCAAGGCTATGGAAGAGGAACTTGACTAGATAGAGAAAAATGGTACATGGTCCTTGGTACCCAGACCAGAGCATAAAAATGTTATTGGCACCAAATCAGTGTTCAGAAACAAGCTGAATGAGGATGGCACAATGATTAGGAATAAAGCCAGATTGGTGTGCAAAGGATATGCTCAAGAAGAAGGAGAAGACTATGGAGAAACCTTTGCTCTTGTAGCTAGATTGGAAGGAGTTCGTATGCTTCTTGCATATGCAGCTTTTAAAGGCTTCAAAGTATATCAAATGGATGTAAAATCTGCATTCCTAAATGGTGTACTTGAAGAGGAGGTGTTTATTGAGCAACCAGATGGGTTTGCCCTATCTAAAGACAATGACATGGTATGTAGGCTACATAAAGCCTTATATGGTCTAAAGAAAGCACCTACATTCCCATCTTGTGAAGATTGGATTTGAGAGAACAAGTGAAGATAGCAATATCTACTTGAAGTTTGAAGGAGATCAGATCCTGATCTGTGAGGTTTTTGTTGATGACATTATCTTTGGTGGAGATGACAAGATGAGTCATGAGTTTGTTGATGAGATGAAGAAAGAGTTTGAGATGTCACTCATAGGGGAGATTAAGTTCTTCATTGGACTACAGATCTAGTAGATGAAAGATGGAATCTTTATCACTTAGTCCAAATATGTCAAAGAGGTGTTGAAGACCTTTGGCATGGAAGATAGCAAACCGGTTGGTACACTGATGGTGACTGGTTGCAAATTGACAAAAGAGGATGATTCTGCACTGGTTGATGAGAAGGAATATCGATCAATGATTGGTAAGTTGCATTATGTAGTGCATAGAAGACCAGATATTGCACATGTAGTTGGCATTACTGCAAGGTTCCAGAAAAGTCCAAGAGAGTCCCACTTGGTTGCAGTCAAGCAGATTCTTAGGTATCTGAAGGGAATAGTTGACTATGGATTGTGGTACCCATACAACAATGATTTCATTCTAAAAGTATTCATAGACACTGATTGGTAAGGTAATGTGGATGACTAGAAAAGAATAACTAGTGGTGCATTCTTTCTTGGTGGTAGACTGGTCTCATGGATGAGTAAAAAGAAGAGTTGTATCTATCAGTCTACAGTGGAAGTGGAGTATGTTGCAGCTTTCATGAATTGCACTCAGACAATCTGGATGAAGCATGTTTTAAATGGCTTCAAAATCCCTGTATCCGAACTGGTAAGGATATTCTGTGATAACACCAGTGCTATCAATATTTCAAAGAATCCGGTTTTACATTATAGAACCAAGCATTTTGAAATTAAGTATCATTTCTTGAGGGAAAAGATTCAGAATAAAGAGATTGCATTGGAACATGTTTCCAGTAAGGATCAGTTAGCAGACATATTCACCAAGCCTCCCCCAAAGACTACATTTGTGCATTTAAGAGGTGAATTGGGGGTACTGCCCCTTCAGGAGGTGAACTAAAAGTATTTGTTCCACATCAGTCAGGTATTGCATAGTCAAATTTTTGTTGATTGATGTGTTGAAGGATGCTACTCCTCAGGGGGAGCAACATAATGGAACAGGGATGCTTGTGCCTCCACTTTGGCATTGTTGTCAAAGGGGGAGAAGGAGTGAATCAGAAAAGATATCTGCAGAAAATGGGGAGAAGATGTGTAGCAGAGAGATATCTTTGTATATTGCCATCAATGCCAAAGGGGGAGATCAAGGAGTGAAGCGGAAAAGATATCTGCAGAAAATGGGGAGAAGATGTGAAGTGGAGAGATATCTTTGTATATTGCCATCAATGCCAAAGGGGGAGATTGTTGGCATTATGTGAACCGGTATAAGGACATAATGATATTGTATGTTGTCATTGATGTCAATATGTGATATGAAGTGAACCGGCATATGTAATATGTGAGAAGAGAGAACCAACATATGTGTGAACCGGTATATATGCCAAAGTGAAGTGGTACATTTGCTCAAGGTGAACTGGCATGTAGTTATGGGAACCAACACATGGAAGCATTGTATGACTACCAGTTGGTAGGTAGTTTCCACTTTAGGATTTCTGGTTGGAGTACCTCAAGCCTGTGTGACTCAATCGGTGATCTCTGTGTGATGAGTTAGCAGTACAATGGAGAACAAATCATGTTGCCACATAAGCCCTGTGTGCGTGAAGGATCTTGCATGAAGAAGACTATCCCTATCCACCTTGGGAATGTGCGAAGTTTGTCAAATGGTGATAACACGTGATGGGTTACTAGCCGCCATGAAATCGGTGGATAATGGACAATGGAGAATGTCTTGAGATCGATTCAAGATTGTTGCATTTAATGTAGTATGATTCAACAATCAGGATTGAACCGCTTGAATTGCTTAACCTAACAGGTTTAGGGTTTAGGGTTTTTGCTACCGACCTGTCTGTTTCCTATAAGGTCGATGTTGTGTTTCTTTCTAAGGTTGTTGGCAAAAGTTGTATGTGTGTATCCAAGGGAAGTGATACATGATTCTTGCTAGACCAAAGGAGAGAAGAGATACCTGCAAAGTGAATGTGTAGAAAGTGAAGAGGAGCCAAAACGGATCTGCATTAGCATTGAGTGTTGTTACCAGATCATTGTAATTCCTATTGATCTTTAACCACTTCAATAGTTGTGAAATCCCTTAACAGGGTAGCCTTAACCGACTTGATACAAATCCCTTAACAGGGTAACTCGAAGTTATTGAGTTCTGGGAAGCTATAGAGCTCTGGAGATCCTTTAGCTATTGAGTTCTTGAAATCCTCTAACAAGGTAACCCTAACCGGGTTTAACCCTTAACCGGGTATTGTAGCCATCCCTTAACCGAGTGATCCCTAACAGGATCGGTTCCTAGCAGAACCTATTGTAATGTCTTTAACCGGACAAGGCTCCTAACAGAGCAGACTTCTAAAGAGTTCAAAAAATAGCTTGTGAGTATTCATCCCCACCGTGGTTTTTCCCAGTTGGGTTTCCACGTGAAAGTCATGTGTGATGCTTTTATCTTGTGATGCTTTGTTATTGCCTGTTAAGCTTATGATGGTTTAGTGTTTTATGCCTGTCTATAAAACATATTGAACTAACTATTGTGAAGATCTGATGATAGTTTACCTATTCATGCATGAGGGTGTAATGGTACTATAGTATTGAGCTAAGAGGAAAGCTAAGAGTGCAACCGGTTTATGATTGTTTTAGTTATTCTGGGTCTTACCGGTTGCTCTTTGTTTCAACCAGTATCACTATTTTCCAGTCATTTGGAGTATTTGCTGTCAAACTAATTTTGGATTGTATTTTTGTCTGTATTGATTCACTCCCCCTCTCAGTACCGGTTTGGTGCTATTCGTTCATCATTGAGTTATCATGCTTTTCCAACAAAAACATGATGTCCGCATTTTGGATTCTCTCATTAGCATTGCTTATAGGCTTTATGAAATTTATTGGGCAACTTCATGCTTACAATATCTTCAACTTGATGAGGAGAACAATTGGGGTCAAACAAGGGTGTCCTATCTCCAACCCTCTATAACATCTACATTGACAAGTTGGTGGAGCTTCTTTGACTACATACTCATATGCCTTCACTAGTATTTCAAATATATATGATTGATTGAATGTAAATTTTTTTCCAAAAGACCCCTGATAATCTTGAGGCATTCAAACTTCAGATTCATTTTTCAACTTATATCTATCTAATAATATTAAAAAGCCAGATTCTTGTTAATTATAAAAAAATAATTACCAATAATCTTATTTTCATATGTTACATAGAGTAAGATCAAATAATTACAAATCTATCTCACCCAATAAGAAATGAGCACAAATCCAAAAGAAAGGGTGCTTCATAGTCTCACATAATATGAGTAGTATTCTAATCACAAATAATTATAAATAATCTCTAAGTGAACAAGATGACCATTCTAATCTGTAGTGTAAGAATGACTATCCATACCATGTCAAATTGTGGGTTATAAATGACATTAAACAACCTTTATATACATGCATCTCGTGTCTGATCTTGACGTCTATCACAAGTTTCACTAAAACCAAGGAAAACACTAGATTTTTTCATCTTGATCTTGATGTTAGTTGAATACTTTTCTTTTGTGGGCTACTTGTAGAGTAGATCCCTTTTCTGGAAACTAGTATTTGTGTTATGTTTTCAAGATTTTCTCAAGAATGGTATTGTCACAATAGTCCTCCTTTTGTCTGAATGCTTCCTATTGGCTTTAAGTCACAGTTGCCCTGTATACTTTTCTTTCTCTCTCACTCATGCTTACTATAACTAGGTAATGAGAATCAAGTAGTGTATCATTTACTTTGTATGTGTCCTGTTTTAACTACGTGTCATTTGATAGCCATGGCCTACACTTGTAGAAAAAGTAAATGTTGTTGCAGGTTCAAGATGTACACCATTAAAACAAAAAAATTTCATACCAAGTTGCAGAATGTAGGTGGCATTCGAGGGAGGTCAGATTCCCCACAAACTTCTATATAACTACTGGTCTTTGTAATGTTCATAGCATAATAGTTTACATTAGCCATGGCTTTCAAATAGCTAAGATAATTATAAGCTTTTATGCTTAGATCTGTTTGAAATGAGAACATAGCTTCTCATTTCGAAGGTGGTTTCATGCCTTCATTGTTGGGTGCTAGATGAGTTTTCTTTTCATACTTCTCTTTCTGTTTTTATCTCTTTGTTGGATGCCTTCACTATTACATGATGGGTTATTGCTAATCTACTTGTTGATGATATTGTTCTTTTTTCTCATTCTGCCAAAGGGTTACAACATTACTTTCTTTTTCACTTATCTCTTCATTGGTACTTTAGAGTTGTACATGCCATCATCGATCCCTTTTTCCAACCCCTACCTTCAAACCGCATTCCTTTCATTTTTTATTACCCCTCTCAACCTACCACCCTTGACATTATGAATACCATTAATGACCACATTAATTTGTAACCTTGTTATGCCCCTTCAAATGCTTAATGGCCAAAGAGAATTTTTGTAGATAGATCATCCACTTCACATGCCACACATTTTCCAATTTACTTTGTGTGTAGTAATTGAAGTGGGTGATGATCAATTGAATGGTAGTCTCTTTGTTAAGAATATAGTGGTACCATTGTTTGATGAGTTGTATGAGGGTGCAAGGCTCCTTTTCATAAGTTGAATAGTGCCACAAGGTATCATTAATAGAGTTTGAGTGATGGTCAATATGTTGGCCATGATAAATTAGCATGGTTCCTAGTACATAATCAAATGCATCAATCTAATTATCAAATGATTTTACAATATTCACTAGAGTAAATGCTAGCACAAAGTAGAGGTGTTGTTTGAGGCTATTAAAGGCATGTTTTTTCTGGAGTCCATAGAAATGTTTCCTTTCTGCATATAACCTTGTTGAGTGATCAAGGAACATGTGAAAATCCAAGGACTAACCTTTTATAGAAGTTCTCAAGTTTGAGAAAGCCGTGCAATTATTTGAGTTTGCATTGGTATGCTAGTATCATGTCACCTTGATTTTTTCAAGATCAACTTGAATGCGAGAGTGGTTGATAATGTAACTAAACTTGCATGGTGCCAAAATTTCATTTGTTGAGGTTGGTTTGCAACTTGTGTTGGCATAGCATATATGGTACACGTGCAATGTGTAACATATGTTCTTCCAATGTTGTATGGGATAGGCTAGTATTTAATCACCTTGATTTTATCTGGATCAACATGAATGCAAGTGTGGTTGATTATGTAGGACATTCTAAAAGGGAACCAACAAGCACCATTGTAATTGGCATGCATATTATTATTTAAAAAAAAAAAATAACCATCGGAATTCCGACATCGTCCCAACTTTGCACCGACGACAAGACCATCAGACAATCAACATCCTCATTCGTGCATAGTTTCTGGAAGGCATCTAAATTTCAACACCAATTGAAGAAATATCTGATGAGGATACTGTATATCCAACAATAGTTTATTGTCGGACGCTCGTCATAATCGTCATTGCTACAAGTTCTTGGTAGTTGTTGGAATTCTAACGTCCATCCGACGAGGATGCTTTACGCCCAATGACATTCTTTGTCTAGATGAGATATCATGGCCATCATCGGAAGAGTTTAGGATGTTGTCGGAATTCCAATGTTAGATGGCACCGTCGAAATTACTGACGATGAGTTTTTGACGGCTTCATTTGTCATCAGTTTGATAAAAAATAGTCAAAATTCTGATGATAGGCCATCAAAAATCATCCCCAAATGTACTACTATTATTATGGGTGTACGAAAAATGATCAATATTCAAACCATGGTGGAATATACTATAGGTATGATTCTCAGATAGATCAAAGATAGTGACTACGCTAAGTATGTCTATGATTGGATAATTGTTTGATAAACTACAAATCCTTTGCCAAATGGATTCAGAGTGATGGATGTGACGGATAGATGTAAATGAACAATTTGCAATGGAAAAATGATTTAATAGATGATTGAGCTGACAGTCAAATAGAACATGTTTACTAGGTTTTCACTATATGAATTTATTGCATATTTTACATGCATTTGATTTTTTTCTTCTGTTTTTGTTGTTTAATGCTTTTTATGGATTCTCTGCTTTTCTGATTTTACTGATTTCTTCAGGACTTTATATGCTTTTTAATGATTTTTTCAAGACTTTATATGCTTTTTACTAATTTTTTTTAGGACTTTATATGTCAAGCATATAACTTCTTGAGATGGATAGAATTGATGGGCCCATCAAACCAGTCACCTTTGGGAATAGATAACTTGTATGCTCCTAAGCCATATGTTGCAACCACGACAAATGGACCTAACCAATTTGGCTTAAATTTACCTTTCTTTTCTTGATCTTGCTAGTTATGTGGATTTTATTGAAGAACTAGATCTCCGATCTGAAAAATTATTGGCTTAACTATGTGGTTATAACTTCCTTCCATTCTCTTCTGATATGATTTTAAGTGATCTATATCATTTTGATGATGCTCTTGAATCAACTCAAGTTCTTGAAGTCTAGAGACTCGTTGTTCTTCCTCTGGGATAAGACCTTTCAAGGAAACTCGTGGAGAAGGTATCTCTACTTATATTGTTAATATAGCTTTTGATCCATAGACTAAGCAATATGGAGTTGCCCCCATTGGTGTGCCAATGTTGGTTCGATATGTCCATAAAGAAGGATTTAACTAAATATGTTAGTCTTTTCCAACTTCATTGACTGTTTTCTTCAAGATCTTTAGAATTGTCAAATTTAATGCCTCAACTTGACCATTTCCCGTGGATAATATGGTGTAGAAAACCTATGTTGGATATGAAATCGCTCACATTTCTCCTTCACGTCTTGATTTTTAAATGGCCTGCCATTATTAGTGATAATGGTCATAGGGACTCCATAGTGACAAATTATGTAATTTAGGATGAATGATGATATTTTCTTTCCTATCACTTTTGTCGAAGGAATTGCTTCAATCCATTTAGTGAAATACTTATTAGCAGTCAGAATCAACTTATCTCCATTAGAGGATGAAGGATTTATCTTACCTACTAAGTCCAAACCCCATTGAGAAAATGGCCATGAACCTACCATAGGATGCAGTTCTTATGCTGGTGCGTGAATGAGATTCCCATGAATTTTACATTGTTTGCATTTCTTAGCATATGTAAATGAATCTCTCTCCATGATAGGCCAATAGTAACCCAATCAAATAATTTTCTTAGCCAACATTAAACCACTTGAGTGCGTTCCATAAATACCCTCATGGACTTTGTTAAGAACTTTCTCAGATTCTTCTCGTTCGAGACATCTCAGTAGAGTACTATCTAGACCTCGTCTATATAAGATATCAATAATGATAGTATAGCAGGTTGACTGATGGATAAAATTTCTTGTTTGATTGCAGGATACATCAGGGGGAAGGATATTCTCTTTTAGGTATTGAAAGTTTGGCTATATAAAGATTGATCGGTTTTAGATATATGGTGAATCATATGGGTACTTTGGGATTCAACAGTACGATTCAAGATATCTTCCACCAAGAATTCGTAACGTTATTAACTATCTTAATTCTTGAAAAGAGATGCTATTGTAGCCATTGCATTTGTTGCTTTGTTCTTATTTCTTGGGATGTGAGTGAATTATATTTCTTCAAAGTGCTCTTTAAAATCATCAACCAACTATTTATAGAGAATCATCTTGTCATATTTAGTTTGATAATCATCATTTATTTGGTTTATTATGAGCTGTGAATCACCATAAACATGCAATTATTTAATGTTCCATTCAATAGCCATTTTAAGCCCAATAACCAATGCCTCATATTCTGTAATGTTATTTGTATATGGAAACTGCAGTCTATATGATTTTAGAATTGTATGTCCTTGAGGTGTGATGAACAAATTTCAAGCACCTGATCTATATTGTGTATAGGATCCATCAAAATACAACTCCCAAAAATTTGTGCTTACTATTAGAATGTTTGCGTTAGGAAATTCAATGCACAATGGTGTGTCATCTTCCAGGGTTACTTTAGCCAATTGATCAACAATGACTTGTCTTTTGATAGCTTTTCGATCAACATATTCTATGTCGAACTCACTTAGTATCATAACCCATTTATCCAGTCTACCTGTCAAAGTTGCTTGCTTAACAAATACTTCAATGGATCTATCTATTTTTGCAATCAATTTCACAGAATGAGTCAGCATATAATGTCACAATTTTTTGACTTGCAAATACAACTGATGTATAATTGAATTTATAGCCTACAAGTGTTCTGTTGATGTAATACATTGCTCTTTATTTTACTTCTTCATCATGTTGTGCTAAGAGATCTCCTAGTGATACATTTGTTGCTGGATGTAAAGCAACAATGATTTTCCTTTGATTAGTAATACTAGCACTGGAGGATTAGTCTGATATTCCTTGATCTGTAAAAAGGTTTCTTCACACTTCTGATCCCATTTGAATGTCAAATTCTTGTGTAATAGTGTAGTGTCATAAATTGTGCCTCCTGCAATTTTAACCACATTCAAAGTCCTCACCTTGGCGATGACACCCTCCTTTCTGACTAGGACCTCTTTCTGCATGTTCCCCCCATTGACCCCTTCCTGTTTGAGCCTTGAGATAGTCTCAGGACCCTATCTGGGCAACAAGATAGGGAAAGATAGGCCCCCCCACCCCTATTTTCACTTTGGGATACCAAATCTCCCCCATGTTGGCCTTTGGTGAGATGAATTAATCTTCTGAGGCATGCATAAAAGGGAGTTGGTTTTCTCATTTGTGGGAGGGGCGGGGGGGGGGGGCAGTTTTGAAGCGAAGGGATGATAAGAAAGCATAGGCAAAAATATACATGATCAAGAATTCATGCATTCAAGTCTTCTTCATGTTGGTATTTTGGTATGGTTTTGTCATTGATGTCAACACCTACTATCACTTATCAACTCTAGCACTTTGAAGAATTGGCAATGTTCACCGGCAAGCAAATGACTTATGCACAGTCACTGGTATCTGGTACAACAATAGGATATAATGTTCATGGACACTTGGAAGGGCATGGAAAACACCTGGTTATGTCGAAGACATTGTTTGGACACTTTTTCTTGGAGATTTGTTCATTGGCATATTCGTATTTGCATATTTGCTGTTATCGACAAATAGGTCCAGATCATTCACCGACATGCTTATCTATTCCAGATCAGCATGGCACGCTATGGAGATGTTTTATTATTGTTGTAAATGCATCAAGCCGACATGTTGAATCGGTTAATCAGATATTGTTTTATTTGTAAATTGATTTTATTGTAATATCCTTTAGAGCTGACCTACTAAAATTGGTCTTAGGTTGTGATATAAATGTAAGATCTTATTTGTAAGATCAAATGTGGAATGCGAAGGAAGAAGTAATTTGGTATATGCGAGAATAAGTAGAGCTTTACACGTAGACATCATTTGAAGGTTGAAGCAAGGTTTTTGTAAAGACAATCAAAACTACACCGGTACTGAATCCAGCATAGTAAGATGCTATTTTCAGCAGTACATCCTTATTGGATTTAACCATCCAATTGTAGTCAGTGTGACTCCTATTTGTGTTTGAGTAGTGAGCTCTAGGCGCTTGGCCTTTCTGTATGTGCAGACCCCATTTGTATACACATACTATCTGCAGTAGTATCATCTGATTGTGGGTAAGGTTTCCCATTGTAGTTTTTCCCCTTACAGGGTTTCCACGTACAAAAATTGGTGTTATGTGTTGTGGATGTTACTGTCTTTCTGTTTCATGCATTAATCTTTACTGGTATTGTAATTAACTGATAAAACTATCTACCGACATAAAAGTTTGGTTTACCGGTATTAAGCATTTAAGTTGGCAAAGTTGTTTTGGTTTGAATTTAATTGAAAACTGATTCACCCCCCCCCCCTCTCAGTTGTCCTCGGGATTTAAAAATTGGTATTAGAGCCTAGTCCTCTTTTTGCAGAAGTTTAACAGCTCGAGGAGATCCAATGTCTACTAACTATTTCAGGAAGGATAGTCCTAAACTTGATGGAACCAACTATAGCATATGGAAGATCAGGATGGAGACACATTTAAATTGCATTGGAAAGGACATCTGGGAAGTTACAAATAATGGCTATACTGCTCCTACTCCCGGTCAGCCTAATCCACCTACCTTAGGAAAAGATGAGGAAAATGATTGCAAAGCTAGAGAAGCACTTTTGAGCGCATTATCAGATCAACAAATCATGGGATTATCAGATAGATCAACTACTAAAGCTATTTGGGATCACTTGGAAACATTGAATGAAGGAGATTACACAGTCAAAATTGCAAAACTTGAAAGCTTCCAGGTCAAGTATGAAAATCTGAAAATGGAAGAAGATGAAAGGATTTCTGCTTTTATGGAAAGAGTAAATGAAATTGTTTTGGGTATTAAATGTTGTGGAGGAACCTTAAGTGAAGATGAAATTGTTTCAAAAGTTTTAAGAGGATTGCCACTGGCATATAAAATGAAGGTGACTACTATAAATGAGTTAAGAACAATGCCTAATACATTAGTAACTAGGGATACATTGATTGGAAAACTTTCAGCTTTTGAAATTAAGGAATTCGGTCCTGCTACTACTATAGAGACAAATTTAGCTTTTAAGGCACCAACATCATTTGCACCATCATTTGACAAGTCTGATTGGAAATCCTTTTATGCAAGAGAACTTGAAGAAAGCAGGAGAGAAAATGAAGAACTTGAAGCACTATTTGCAAGGAAAATGCCTAAATGTCCAGTTGGAAGTAAGTATGAAGGTAAAGCACCCTTTAAATGCTTTAAATGTAATAAGATTGGTCATATGGCTTCTAGATGCCCTGATAGACATGCTAGACTAAGAGAAGAAGCTAGGAGAACATACAAGCCTAACCCTGAATATCAGAGATACAGATTTAAGAAGAATAAAGATAAATCTTGTTATCTTGCTGATGAAGGAGTCACTGACGATTCTGATGAAGATCTGACAGACAATGGATGGGTTTTTATTGCTATAATAGAAGATCAATGGGCACCTACTGTTCAACTAGTAGAGCAGGCCCTGGCAGCTAAAGTTGAAGTTAAGGATGAATGGATCATTGATTCAGGATGCTCACATCATATGACTGGTGATAAAGGTAAATTTTTGAACTTTTAGGAATATAATGGAGGTCTAGTAAGATTTGGAGATGACAAAGCTTTCTTGATCAAAGGTAAAGGTATAATATCTCTTGATGGTAAGCATAATACAGACAATGTTTACTATGTGGAAGGTTTAAAGAATAATCTTTTGAGTGTTGGTCAATTAGTTGAGAAAGGATTTCAGTTACAATTCAAAAATGGTAAATGCAAAATTATGAGCAGAACTGGTTTGGAAATTGCAACTAGTAATCAAACTAGAGGTAATATCTTTCATTTGAATAACAGTAAAAAGACGTGCTTGATTGCACATATTGATGAAAGTTGGCTATGGAATAAAATACTCTATCATGTAAATTTTGATTGCATTTTAAAAATCAGTACTACTAAAGTAGTTAGAGATTTACCTAAGATTGTCAAACCTCACAATCCAGTATGTAAGGAATGTCAATTTGGAAAAAAAGTTAGAGCAACTTTTAAAAGTATTCCAGAAAAATCCAATAATGCTCTTGACTTAATTCATACTGATTTATGTGGTCCAGCTAGAAGTAAAAGTTTACGAGGTGATAGATATTTCATGCTAATCATTGATGACTATTCTAAACTGTGTTGGGTTACTTTTCTCAAAGAAAAATCAAAAGCACTTGGGAAGTTCAAACTATTCAAAGCAATGGTAGAGAATGAAACCGGTAAGAAAATCAAATGTCTAAGATCAGATCAAGGAGGAGAATTTACATCCAAGGAATTTAATGCATTCCGTGAAGTGAATGGAATCAAAAGACAATTATCAGCACCCCGGACACCACAACAGAATGGAGTTTTTGAAAGGAAAAACATAACTACCTTGGATGCAGCTAGAAGTATGTTATCTGAAGCAAATCTACCACATGTATATTGGAGAGAGGCAGTAAGCACAATGGTCTATACATTCAATAACGTTCACATCAAAGGAGAAACAGGTAATACCCCTCATGAACTATGGTTTGGTATTACTCCTACTCTTAAATATTTCATAATATTTGGAAGTAAATGCTATATTAGAAGAGATGAGTATATTGCAAAATTTGATCCTAGAAGTGATGAAGAAATATTTCTTGGTTATTCATCTAAGAGCAAGGCATATAGATGTTTTAACAAAACATTAGAAAAAATTATTGAGAGTACAAATGTGAAGATTGATGAACAATTCAGAGGACCTTCAAGGTATATAGACTCTCAACCAGCAATAGAGATTCTGACAAATGAATCTACATTAAACCCACCGGTATAGAATGAAGATCCAGTTGTTGGATACAATTGTTTAATTGTGTATTGTCTTTGATGTTACACAAATGTCATATCAGTCTACCGAGTTCAGAATGTTCGGCAAAGCAGTTAGACAGAGTTTATCGAGTTCAGTCGGTCTTCGAAGAATATGTGAAAGAAAGTCAGTCTTTACCGAGTTCGCAGTACTTACCGAGTTCAGTCGGTTACCGAAGAATCAGCAGTGTTCACCGAGCATCAGTGAAATGTTTATGCAGCCGACTGAAGCAATATTTATTTATTGAAACTTGTATATGTAGCCGACCTATGTAATATTCATTTTAACTTGTAATTGGGCCGACTTGGTAACCTGAATGGTATATATGAGAGATCAAGTTGCGATTTTGAAGTGTGGTGAAGTATGAAAAATATGAAAATGTGAAGGAGCAGAAATGTGCGAATTCTGATGAAGGATCAGTGATATCCTTGAGGTGCAGAAAAGATATATGTGATCAGTAAGGATCTATTGGCGCAGAACAGAGATCTGTATTAGCAAGATAAGTTGTATTTAATTCAGATCACTTCATTGTTGCTTTCTAACCATTGTAGCAGTGATACCGAAATCTCTTAACAGAGTTGGTCTAACAACCATTTTGTAAATCCTCTAACAAGGTGACAATTTGGTTGAATTGTTCTTAAGACCTTTCACAAGGCCACTCCTAGCAGGGTGATCAAATCCTCTAATAGGGTCACACCTAACAGTGTGTTTTGTAACCTTTAATAGGGTTGGCTCCTAACAGGGCTCACTTCAGAAGAGTGAAAATCAGTAACTAGTTACATTGGTGGTTTTCCCAAAATTGGGTTTCCACGTTATATCTGGTGTTACTTGTGTTCATGTTACTTGTTTTATGCATGTTAATGTTTAATAAACACTGATAAGTTAATTTACCGAGTTTCAGCAGTTTATATTTAAGACACCTAAGGGACTTGTGGATTTATTTTTGTGGTAACTGATTCACCCCTCCCCTCTCAGTTACTCCATCCATATTTCCAACAATTGGTATCAGAGCTTTCGGTGCTTATAGGAAGGATTTCAAGGATCTAAGCTAAAGATCAAGATGTCTTACAAGAGGGAAATTCCAAGGCTAAACAGAAATAACTTTTCAGCATGGCAAGGTCTCATGAGACTCCATTTGGCTTCCATTGGAGATACAGGATTGACACATCTTGACACAGAATATGTGACACCCACTGGTACACTAACTGTTGCTGATATTGTTGCAAAGAAGACTCATAACACCATGATGATAGACATTGCATCTGCCCTAAGCTATGAAGAGTTTGATGATGTCAAAGATTGCAAAACTGCATTTGAAATGTGGAACAAGCTGAAAGATATCTATGGTGGTGATGACAATGTGAGAAGAGCCAAAGCAGAAAGCTTGAGAGGACAGTTTGATCAATTAAAAATGAGTGAGGATGAAAATATTGCAAAATATGTTGAAAGAGTCAAAGCCAGTGTCAGTGCAATCAAAGCTTCTGGAGGTGATATCTCAGAGGAAACAGTCATAAGCAAAGTTCTCAGAACATTACTACCCATTTATGCAATCAGAGTTTCTGCAATTCAGGAAAGAAGATGTGAAGCAAATCACAAGATAAATTTAGAGGCCATAGTTGGAAGATTAACTGCATTTGAGTTAGACAACTATGACAACTATGTTCCAGCTTCCAAAAACATGGAATCAACATTTGAAGCTAAGGTTTCACTCAAGGAGAAAGGCAAAAAGAAAAAGGAATCTCGGTCAGAAAGTGAAGATGAATCAGAACCAAGTTCAGACAGTGATCTTGAAATAATTGAAGCTCTTCTAGCAAAGAAATATTCCAAAGGCAGAGGAAAATACAGAGGCAAAGTTCCTCTAATCTGTTTTTCATGTGATGAAGTCGGTCATATTGCTGCTAGATGCCCAAACAAGCAAAGCAAAGATGAGAAGAAAGATCACAAATGGAATGGCAAAAAGGACTACAAATCATTCAAAGGTAAGAAAACATGCTTTATGGCTAAGGATTCTGATAATAGTGAAGATGAAATTGTTTATATTGCTATAAGAGATGATTCTGATAATGATGAAGAAGATAAGATGGCACTTATTTCTCATATAAGAAAAAATGATACTTGGATCATAGACAGTGGTTGCTCTCATCACATGACTGGTGATAAAACCAAGTTTGAACATCTGATAGACTATGATGGAGGTAGTGTAAGGTTTGGTAATAATGAACCTCGCTACATAAAAGGAAGAGGTAGAATCCCTATAACCAAAGAACTTGTATTTGATGATGCCTACTAGGTTGAAGGTCTCAATCACAACTTGATGAGTGTGGCACAGCTACTTAATAGTGGACTCAAGGTGGAATTCACGCATGGAAAGGCCAAACTACTAAATAATCAAGGAAAGCTGATTGCATCAGGCACTCAAACAAAAGGTAATTTGTTCCGACTTGAAACAAGTGAAAATTCATGTTTTATTGCTCAAGTTGAAGAAAGTTGGTTATGGCACAAAAGGTTATGTCATGTAAATTTTGATAACCTAGTGAAAATAAGTAAATTCAGAAAAGTAAGAGGTATTCCAGATATAAAGAAACCTGAGGTCGGTCTATGTAAGAATTGTCAAGTTGGAAAGATGGGAAAGACTAGTTTCAAAAGCAAAAACTATCAATCTGAAGATATATTAGAAATTGTGCATACTGATTTATGTGGACCCATAGGAACTGAAAGTTATACTAGAGAAAAGTTCTTCATTCTTTTTGTTGATGATTACTCAAGAATGATGACTGTCATGTATTTAAGGAACAAATCAGAAGCATTTGAAAAGTTCAAATGGTCTTTGGCTAGAGTAGAAAAAGAAACAGGTAAAAGACTTAAATGTCTAAGGTCAGACAGAGGTGGTGAATTTATCTCTCATGAATTCAATAACTTTTGCATTGAAAGAGGAATCAAAAGACAAGTATCAGCCCCTAGAACTCCTGAGCAAAATGGAATAGCTGAAAGAAGGAATAGATCTATCATGGATTGTGCAAGAACCTTAATGATTGAAAAGAATATTGCTATCAAATACTGGAAGGAAGCTATCAGCACTGCTGTTCATACCTTGAACTGAGTACAGCTGAAGAAGGACTCATTCAAAACCCCCTATGAATTATGGTATGGCTACAAACCTAATGTAAGTTACCTAAAAGTATTTGGAAGTAAATGTTACATTTTGAAAGAATCTAGAAAAAGAAAATTTGATGTGAAAGGTGATGAAGGTATATTCTTCGGATATTCTTGCAAGAGTAAAACATATAGATGTTTGAACTTGTCTACTCATAAAGTTATAAAAAGTGCACATGTGAAAGTTGATGAGTTTGCAGAAAGATCTGAAGAAGAAAGCAAAAGAGAACCAGAAGATTATAGAAGATTTGTGTCTATTGAACCTGATACAATACCAGATACATCTGCAAATTAGGAATCTTCTACTCCCGAGTCATCAGTAACCGAGTTACAGAAAGAGCAAACCGAACCAGTATCTACCGAGTCTGATGAACCAGAACCAGTGTCTATCGAGTCTGAAGAAACCGAGCCAATATTTACTGAGCCGGACCAGCCAGTTGAAGAACAAGAGGACAATGATGAAATTCATTCTAAAGGCAAGAAACCTGTATTAGCCGAGTATGTCAGACGACATCACTCAGTAGATCAGATCATTGGAGACAAATCTGAAGGAACCATGACAAGAGGTAAGTTGAAAAGTACTTGTTTACTTGCTGATTTTGAACCTAGAAATGTCAAAGATGCATTGGGAAATGATAGTTGGACAGAAGCTATGAAAGAAGAGATAGAACAGATAGAGAAAAACAAGACATGGACTCTTGTACCCAGACCTAAGGATAAAAATGTCATTGGAACTAAGTGGGTATTCAGAAATAAACTGAATGAAGATGGCAAAGTTTCAAGAAACAAAGCAAGACTAGTATGCAAAGGATATGCTCAACAAGAAGGAATAGACTATGGAGAAACTTTTGCTCCTGTTGCAAGATTGGAAGGAGTCAGAACCTTACTTGCATATGCTGCCTCCAAAGGATTCAAAGTTTATCAGATGGATGTTAAATCTACATTTCTTAATGGTATATTGGATGAAGAGGTTTATATTGAACAACCTGAAGGTTTTGTTGATCCACAAAAGAAGGACATGGTCTGCAAATTACATAAAGCATTGTATGGTCTGAAACAAGCCCCTAGAGCATGGTATGAAAGATTGCATAACTATCTTATTCAGATTGGATTTCAAAGAACTAATGATAACAGTAGCTTGTATATCAAGGAAGGATCAGATAACAAAATTGTCTTAGCAGAAATATTTGTAGATGATACTATTTTCACAGGAAATGATGATCTTTGCAAAGAATTTTCAGTACAAATGAATAAGGAATTTGAAATGTCTATGTTTGGTGAGATCAAATTCTTTGTTGGTCTTCAAATTCAACAGAACAAAAATGGTATCTACATTACACAATCAAAATACATCAAAGAGATACTGAAAAAGTTCGGTATGGAAGATTGTAAACTAGTTGGAACTCCTATGTGTACTGGATTAAAGCTTACCAAGGAAGATGAATCACAAGAAGTAGATCAAACACTGTATAGATCTATGATTGGAAAGCTGCAGTATGTTGTTCATACTAGGCCAGATATTGCTCTTGCAGTTGGTATTGTTGCAAGATTCTCAGCAAAGCCAAGAGAAAGTCACATGACGGCAATCAAAAGAATAATGAGATATTTGAAAGGAACTAAAGAGTATGGATTATGGTACAAATTTGGAAGAAATTTTGACTTGAAAGTATTTACTGATGCTGATTGGGCAGGAAACATTGATGACAGAAAAAGTACAAGCGGAGGAGCATTCTTTCTAGGAAAGAGATTGGTTTCCTGGACAAGCAAAAAGCAGAACTGTATATCCCAATCTACAGCAGAGGCAGAATATGTTGCTGTAGCAGTAAATTGTTCAAATGTTGTTTGGTTTAAACAGCTATTGGCAGGCATGAAAATGGAAATCAAAGAACCAATTGTTATGTTCTGTGATAATACAAGTGCAATTGACATGTCCAAGAATCCAGTGATGCATCCCAAAACCAAGCACATTGCAATAAAATATCATTTTGTCCGAGAATTGGTGTAGGACAAGGAGATCAGATTGGAATATATTCACACAAAGGAACAAATTGCTGACATATTCACAAAACCATTGGCTAAGGATGCATTCTTGTATCTAAGAGGTAAGTTAGGGGTCACTCCCCTATTTGAAATTCACTAAAGAAAAGTTTTAGTGATGCATCAACTCATCCTAAGTGAAAAATCTACTAGTTGATGCAGTATAATCAGGAAAATATTGCATATGAATCAGTACAAAAGGTACATTATAACTCAGATGAAGTCTTATTGTCTTTGGCATGTGTTGTCAAAGAGGGAGAGTTACTGTCATATCCTACTAAAATTTGAAAGAAAGTTCATTAAGATAAAGAGGGAGAGTTGTTTGATAAAGAGGAAGAGTTTTACCGTCCAAAGATGAAGTTACTTCACAGAGGGAGATTATTAAAAGAGGGAGTGTTCTCTATCCAAAGGGAAAGTTATGTTGGCATGTTGCTGTCATAAAAGAAAAGACCTGTTTTCAAATTTCATTCTGCTATGACATGTTGTGTTGCCATCAATGCCAAAGAGGGAGATTGTTGGATACAATTGTTTAATTGTGTATTGTCTTTGATGTTACACAAATGTCATATCAGTCTACCAAGTTCAGAATGTTCGGCAAAGCAGTTAGACAGAGTCTATCGAGTTCAGTCGGTCTTCGAAGAATATGTGAAAGAAAGTCAGTCTTTACCGAGTTCGCAGTACTTACCGAGTTCAGTCGGTTACCGAAGAATCAGCAGTGTTCACCGAGCATCAGTGAAATGTTTATGCAGCCGACCGAAGCAATATTTATTTATTGAAACTTGTATATGTAGCCGACCTATGTAATATTCATTTTAACTTGTAATTGGGCCGACTTGGTAACCTGAATGGTATATATGAGAGATCAAGCTGCGATTTCGAAGTGTGGTGAAGTATGAAAAATATGGAAATGTGAAGGAGCAAAAATGTGCGAATTCTGATGAAGGATCAGTGATATCCTTGAGGTGCAGAAAAGATATATGTGATCAGTAAGGATCTATTGGCGCAGAACAGAGATCTGTATCAGCAAGATAAGTTGTATTTAATTCAGATCACTTCATTGTTGCTTTCTAACCATTGTAGCAGTGATACCGAAATCTCTTAACAGAGTTGGTCTAACAACCATTTTGTAAATCCTCTGACAAGGTGACAATTCGGTTGAATTGTTCTTAAGACCTTTCACAAGGCCACTCCTAGCAGGGTGATCAAATCCTCTAACAGGGTCACACCTAACAGTGTGTTTTGTAACCTTTAACAGGGTTGGCTCCTAACAGGGCTCACTTCAGAAGAGTGAAAATCAGTAACTAGTTACATTGGTGGTTTTCCCAAAATTGGGTTTCCACGTTATATCTGGTGTTACTTGTGTTCATGTTACTTGTTTTATGCATAATGTTTAATAAACACTGATAAGTTAATTTACCGAGTTTCAGCAGTTTATATTTAAGACATCTAAGGGACTTGTGGATTTATTTTTGTGGTAACTGATTCACCCCTCCCCTCTCAGTTACTCCATCCATATTTCCAACACCAGTTACACCGGTATCATCTGAAAATTCCACTGTAACTGAGGAACAACAACAACCAAAGACACCTCGGTATGTAAGACTAAATCTCTCTGAAGATTAGATAATTGAAAACAAGTATAAAGGAGTTATGACAAGAGGAAGACTAGAAAATTAAGAGGTATGTCTTATTTCTCAAATTCAACCATCATCAATTAATGAGGCATGTGAAGATAAACACTGATTAAAGCTATAGAAGAGGAACTAGAACAAATTGAGAAAAATAACACATGGACATTAGCTCCGCGGCTTAAAGACAAAAATGTGATTGGAACAAAATGGGTATTCAGAAACAAACTTAATGAAGATGGTAAGGTAATTAGGAATAAAGAAAGACTAGTGTGTAAGGGATATTCTCAGAAAGAAGGAATTGATTATAATGAAACCTTTGCACTGGTAGCTAGAATTGAGGCAGTCAGATTATTCTTGGCTTTTGCAGCACACAAGAACTACAAAGTATATCAAATGGATATTAAATGTGCATTTCTGAATGTAGATCTTGAAGAAGAAGTTTACATTGAACAACCTGATGGATTTTCTTTGACAGATAACAAAGATATGGTTTGCAGGTTAAGGAAAGCTTTGTATGGGTTGAAACAAGCTCCAAGAGCTTGGTATGCAAGATTGGATAAGTATCTTTTGAAGATTGGTTTTTCTAAAGGTAATGCTGATAGCAACTTATACTACAAAGTGACTAATGATGACATCTTGGTTATAGAAGTTTTTGTTGATGAAATAATCTGTGGAGGAGAAGATGGATTATGTAAAGACTTTTCTATTGAAATGCAAAAATAATTTGAAATGTTTATGATTGGAGAGATAAAATTCTTTTTAGGATTGCAAATTTCATAGACTGATAAAGGTATATTCTTGAGTCAATCCAAGTACCTCAAGGAGTTACTAAAGAAATTTGGGATGGAAAACTCTAAACTGGTAAGCACACCTATGACTACAAATGACAAATTATCACTAAGGGATGAATCTACACCTGTTAATCTTACTAGGTACAAATCTATGATAGGAGGCCTATTGTATTTAACACAAACAAGACCTGGTATTATGAATGCAGTATGTATTGTTTCAAGATTTCAGAGTAATCCTAGAGAAAATCATGAATCAGTAGTAAAAAGGATTTTCCGGTACTTACAAGGCACTACAAATCTTGGCTTATGGTATCCTAGAGATGAAAACTTTGAATTATGTGCATACACAAATGCGAATTGGGTAGGAGATGTAGATGCTAGAAAAAGCACCACCAGAGGAGTATTTTTACTTGGAAGCATATTAATTTCTTGGTTAAGTAAGAAACAAAGTTGTACATCTTTATCAACAACTGAATCATAATATGTTGCAACAACAACTAACTGTACACAGGTATTATAGCTTAAGAAAATGTTGAAGGACATAAAGGTAAAATGCAAGGAACCCATAACTATCTATTGTGACAACACTGCAGCAATTGATATATCTAAGAATCCGGTATTACATTCTAAAACTAAACATGTTTCTATCAAACTGAATTTTCTGAAAGAGAATGTTGAAGCAAAAGAAGTAAAATTGGTTTATGTGAATACTAAAGAGCAGATTGTAGATATTTTCAATAAACCTCTACCTACGGAGACCTTTGAATATCTTAGAGATCAGCTTGGGGTCATACCCCCACCAATAGAGACTTAGATAGTTGATGTTTGTCATCAATCGACATAATTAACAGAGAAATTTTTTACTCCGGCTTTGATGAGGAAGCTACTTCTCAGGGGGAGTATTTGGTATACTGAATTGGTTGGTATTTTGTATTTACGTCTGGTTTTGTATTGGCTTTGGCATTTGATGTCAAAGGGGGAGAGATATCTATGGAAAAACACTTTATCTCTTGGGGAGAGATCATTCATTCGGGGAGAGATTGTTATTTTGAGAGAAAGTGATTACTTTCTGTATCTGTATTTTGATTTCTGGTTATGATCTGTTTTTCGGAGATTGTTGGTTTTTGGTATTTGGCATTTCTATTTTGGCACTTTGATGGTTTTTCCATCTTGAGTTGCCATCAATTCCAAAGGGGGAGATTGTTGGTATTTTGGTATGGTTTTGTCATTGATGCCAACACCTACTATCACTTATCAACTCTAGCACTTTGAAGAATTGACAATGTTCACCGGCAAGCAAATGACTTATGCACAGTCACCGGTATCTGGTACAATGATAGGATATAATATTCACCAACACTTGGAATGGCATGGACAACACCTGGTTATGTCAAAGACATCGTTTGGACACTTTGTCTTGGAGATTTGTTCATTGGCATATTCGTATTTGCATATTTGCTGTTACCGGCAAATAGGTCCAGATCATTCACCGACAGGCTTATCTATTCCAGATCAGCATGACACGCTATGGAGATGTTTTATTATTGTTGTAAATGCATCAAGCCAACATGTTGAATCATTTATTGCGTTGGATATTATTTTATTTGTAAATTGATTTTATTGTGTTATCCTTTAGAGCCGACCTACTAAAATTGGTCTTAGGTTATGATATAAATGTAAGACCTTATTTGTAAGATCAAATGTGGAATGCGAAGGAAGAAATAATTTGGTATATGCAAGAATAAGCAGAGCTTTACATTCAAACATCATTTCAAGGTTGAAGCAAGGTTTTTGTAAAGATAATCAGAACTACACCGGTACTGAATCCAGCATAGTAAGATGCTATTTTGAGCAGTACATCCTTATTGGATTTAACCATCCAATTATAGTCAGTATGAATCCTATTTGTGTTTGAGTAGTGAGCTCTAGGCGCTTGGCCTTTTTGCATGTGCAGACCCCATTTGTATACACATACTATTTGCAGTAGTATCATCTGATTTTGGGTAGGGTTTCCCACCGTGGTTTTTCCCCTTACAGGGTTTCCACGTACAAATATTGGTGTTATGTGTTGTGGATGTTATTGTATTTCTGTTTCATGGATTAATCTTTGCCGGTATTGTAATTAATTGATAAAACTGTCTACCGGCATAAAAGTTTGGTTTACTGGTATTAAGCATTTAAGTTGGCAAAGTTGTTTTGGTTTGAATTTAATTGACAACTGATTCACCCCCCCCCCTCTTAGTTGTCCCTAGGATCTAACACTTCATTCATCAAGCAAATAAATCATCATCAACAAGTTGTAGATCTACAAGGGATACATTTCCATTGTTTACATTCAAGCATTTGTAATTACTTTCTTTCAAGGCTGATTCCTCAACCGAGGTTTGACCGAGGAAAACCCCTATCCACAACCCTTCTCCCTCTCTTTTCTATGTGTAGGTTGTAGGTGCACAACTGTAATTGTAGGTTTGGACTTCATTTATAGGGACAAAAGAACCCTTTTCATTTCATGGATTTTGTGGAGGACCATGTACGTTGTCACCACGGTACCAAAGACTTTTCTCCAAATTTGCAGGGCAGATCAATAAAAGTCTAATTAGCCCAGATCCGAAGTTACAGGGTGATCCCGAACCAGTAGCTCCTCATTTCACTCAATTTCTCTCTTTATTCCACATAGTCAACAAGTCAAGTTTCTCATGTACAAAAGAGGATAAAAAATACTTCAACCCTTGCAATCCACTTGGAATTCATATTCTTGTTTCCCTTGGATTTGTATCTAGTGGATTCAAGCCCCTCTTTTGAATGTAAATTTCCTCCAAGTGAAAATCATCCTAGTGACTTCCTTTCTCTCCTAGGTGGGGATTCACTAGGGTCCAATTTTCCACTTTACAAATAGATGAGTGAAGGGATGACATCTATCTTCTAATTGAGAGACAAATCTTTTGATCGATTGTAATCTCCATTGTAGAGAACACAATTGACTTAAATGTTCCTAGGTGACTCCATTTCCATGATAGCTTTGACTTTTTCAGGATCTACTTCATTCCACGAGCTGATACAATATACCTAAGACGTTTTATAGAGGTTACTCCAAATGCACATTTTTTGGATTTAATCTTAACTGATAATGTTCAATCCTGTCAAATGCCCAAGATATTCAAGTGTTCTTTCCTTGTATGAGATTTTGCAAGTATATCATCTACATAATCTTCCATTATTCTATGCATCATATCATGGAAAATTATTGTCATGGCTCTCTGATAATTTGGTCCTACATTTTTAAGTCCAAATGACATGACATTCCAGTAGTAAGTACCCCATGCATAAGTGAATGTTGTCTTTTCTTGATCTTTAGGGGAGATTCTTATTTGATTGTACCCTGAGAATCCATCCATTAATGAAAACATCTCATGTCTTGTTGATAAGTCTACAAATATCAATATTGGGCAATGGGAAATCATCTTTTACACATGATTTGTTCAAATCTCTAAAATCATTGCAAAATCTTATGCTTTTATATGGCTTTGACACTGACACAATGCTTGAGACCCATTATGGATAAGCAACATATCTTATGAAACCCACATCTAATAGTTTCTTTATCTCTCTTTTAACAAGGAGAGCGATATATGGATTCATCTTCCTTAGCTTCTATTTAACTAGTTTTTCTTTTGGATCTACATTGAGATGGTGCATGATAAGGTCTGGATCAAGTCTTGACATGTCTGTATAGGACCAAGCAAATTTTATCTATTTTTGTTTGAAGAATTTTATGTAGTTTTTCTTTTCTTTATCAGATAATGATGCAACAAAATGAAGGAGATTGGGATCCTTTGATGTGCCAATGTTTATTGCTTCTATTGGCTCTATTAAAATAACAGATCTCTCCTGAAAAATATGCAGGGAGGATGTCAAAATTTCCATCTTTTGGCACCTCATGGAGGTTTTCACCATCAAATACGTCCTTTATTTTTCCTTTTGATTGATCTAGTGTTTCCATGAAATGGTTTTCAACACTAGGTCTTTTTCCTTGTTTTATTTCAATTTTACGACTGGAAAGTTTGGCACTCTCTTGAATGTAAGAAGCATTGATTCACCAGTGGAAGATATCTTAGGTGTTATTGGTTCAACTACATTAATATATAAAACTAAGTCATGGTCATTGGAAAAGATATCTAATTCAGGGTTTTCTAGGTTATCCCAATCCATTAGTTCTGGATGAAGCAAGGGTAGGTCATAGTCATCGTCTTCGTCATCGTCATTGGGTATTTCAAGGTTCATGATTTTATAGTCATAGTTTGGTGTAGATTAGATTATGTCATAGATAGAAATCTCTTGAGGATAATCTCTCCCAAGTGCTCTCCAATTAGCTCTATCGAAGTTAAGATGGGTATTTTGCGATTCACTCTCAAGTGATTCATCATCTGATGTTTGTCCCTCAAATGAATGAATTATATCAACACACACATCTTTGATACTACAAGTTCCTTCTGGACCAATTTTAATAGATTCATTTGTGGCTTGAAATTGGCATACTTATGCACATGACATAGAGGATTCTTTTGCTATCTTATGTCTTCTCTCGAACTCAGCTTCTTTTGGACTAATAGTCATTCTTGCTTGACTTTCTATTAGTTCTTCTATGGTTCTTCCATACCTTGGTATCTTTTGCTCAATGCTTGATATAGATTTGTTATTTTGTTGATCTTTTGATGATTGATTAGTGACGGTTTGTGTTTCCTGTGGTGTCCCTTCTTGATCCTATTTGTGTTTCCTATGGTGTCCCTTCTTGACCTTTCTCATTCTCTTTTCTTTGTTGTCTTACATATGCCTCTTTCCTCTGAATTCTAATTTCTTCTTGCCTTCTTTCTAGCTCTATTTTTTGTTTTGTGAAATATGTGTCTTCACTTGTAACAATAGCTTGGTCCTCACTATTTCCTTTACTTGATACATCAGATAATGGATCTGGACCCCATTCAAATTTGTTTGAATCCATTTCTGAATCATTGTCTATAATCACACCACTATACCTGACAAGAATGTTATATGGTGAGAAGAGTTCTTTGATTTTGGCCATATGTTCTTTCATTACTTCTGGAATATCTTGATCAGGTTCCACACTTGCTTGTATTCCTTGAACTTGTTTGAAATATTCTTCTTCTCTTTTGATAGAAAGTGCTTCCTGTTGTTTCTCATATTCTTCTCGTTTCTATTTGTTAGCTGTTGTTTTTGCTGCTTGATTGAGATTTTCTTGCCATGACTCTTCTTTAGGAACTGCTTTCTTTCTCCACTTTGAATGTTGATAATTATGGTACTTTTTCCTTGATTTAGGATACCCAAGTCCTGATTTGTCTTCTTTAGATTGTGTGTAAGGACAAATGGGTTCTAATATACCTTCTTGTCGCTTGCCAATTGGTCCTTTTCCTTCATATCCCATCTTTTGTATGATCTTGTAACCATTGCCATATTGTTCTTTGGGAATATTAATGTATGTAGCTATTTCTATAATTTCATTTCCATCTCTGTATAACCAGCTAAGAATGTCCTTCTCTTTAGTTTCCTCTACAAGTGTTCCAGCTCTAACAAATGATCCCTCAAACATTTCAACTAATTTCTTTGGGATCCATGGTTGAGTATTTGTAGGTTTTCTATATGATTAAGGTGAAAGTGGTAAGTTATGCAAAGAATATTTTCCCATTCCTTCATCATTTAGTTTGAGATTTTTCTCAAAGGTTTCCCATAATTTTTCTTGAATTCATTTGGTGGGATAGATTGCTTCTCTATTGTAATTCCCACCAAAATACCCTAGAGAAAACTAATCATCTATCATACTAATTGAGATTTTTTTTTTAATTAACTTTTAATAACAACTAATGCAATACATAACATCTCCATATAACTATATTCATTAACCATTTTAACGCAAGCAAAAATTACATAACATCATTAACCTTTCCCTAGGGTACTTCAACGTTATTACTCATTCAACTTCCATAATGACAACCTACTCACATGATAAACATATTCTCTCTTGAATTAATGCATCATATTTAATTTCCTAATCATGAGATATACAACCCACTAGATTATCTATCCATTATGAAATGCATACCATTATACCATTCTACTAGCATATTACATTCCTTTTTAAAATTCAAGACAACTCCAAAATCCTACATTTGTTTTATGCAACAAATCCAAATGTGTTTTAACCCAGCATCTCCTATCTACATGCTATTTTCCTTTTCCATGATGATGCAATCCTAATGCATAGGTAAAATCCATCTTTGATAATCCATTTAAACATACTTCAATCGCTTCTAATACTAACATGATCTCATTCTATTTATTATGATTATCTCTCATAAAGTATAAATTATAATTCATTTTTCAATCCATATGGTAAACTAATTCCCTTATTCCTTTACTCAAGCACAACATCACACTAATCCTTCAATCATAAAGTTCATTTATTGACTTACAAACATATAAAAATATAAATCCATTAACTTCATTATAAGTATATGGCATACATCATATACAAGTCGTTTACTATTTATCTAGCATGATATACATTCCATTACTATGCAAATCAATCTATTTCATATTAGCTTCATTCTAAAGCCTCAATACCTTTTAATCCCAATTTTATTTTACATTCAAATTATCACATGGTCATATATGTCTCCTCCATCATGATTTACCAATTAGCAACATGATCTATTCATATATCTAATTCCTTCATAACATCTTAGTTTTCACATAGCACCAAAATCATATCCACAAATCCAATAGCAATAGTTTCCTTTCCTAATCCAACTACACATAAAACCACTTTCCCAATTTGACAATAACCCCAATGCCTAACACAAGAATCCTAATATCTTTCAAGTATACACATAGAGAAATAATTACCTAAACCTTATCCATATTATCTAACATCCTCAATACTGATATTTAAGATTATTTCATTTCTCAAGGATCTTTCGCATATTAAATCACAATCTAAAGAATAACCATAGAATTCCTTTCTAAATCATTTGTATGTGAATGTTATATCATGCAATGATCTGTAGATATCTTGGAAAGCATTCCTAGAGGAGAAGAGATACCGGTAGTAGTGTTCAGGGTTTTGTGAATTGATACAGAGTAGAGGTAGAACTGGAACCCTATTTGGCATAATAGATGTATTTTTTAGTTCAATTTTATTATTTTACTTCAGCAGAAACTTGTAGTTAGTGAGACTCTTTAGTGATGAGAAGTATGCTCTAGGCAGTGTGCCTTCTTGCATGTGTAGGCCCCCTTTATATGTAATATCCTTTCATATGGCCAGTGAATTGATATTGTGGGTCACAAATCCCACCGTGGTTTTTCCTCTTTGAGGTTTTCCAGATATAAATTATGTGTGTTATGGTGTTCATTTATGTGGATGATTTATTTGCTTCATATTATATGTTTATCTGTTGGTTTATATGTGTATGATATAAATAATAAATAATGACGAACAACAAATACCCTAAATGGTACTGAGAGGGGGGTGAGTCAGTACATACAAAAACTTCTCCATAACTTATCAAGTTAAAACAATTCTAACTGGTTGTCTTCATCACTAAAGTTAACCATGGCAATACCAGTTAAACATAGCAAGACTTTAGACATCTAAACTAGTAAAACTAAATACTTCAAATATCATTCAACACTTGATAACAACTTCACCGATATACTCATGCATGTGTTGTATCAGTAATACCATAAGCATTAACTTTGCATGCATATGCATCTAAACAAATACTGCTAAATCATCACATAAAAAATCCACAACTCATGACACACAGATTTTTCATGTGGAAGCCCAAATGGGAAAAACCACAGTGGGGATGAATACCCACAAGCTTGTTTTTGAACTCTTTTGAAGCTCGATCTGTTAGGAGCCTAGTCCGGTTAAAGACTTTACAATAAGGTTTTTTTAGGAACTGATCTTGTTAAAGATCACCTATTTAAGGGATGGCTATATACCCTGTTAAAGGTTACCTTGCTAGAGGATTTGAAGAACTCAATGATCTTGAGTCACCTGGTTAGAGCATTTTCAATAATCCTATTAAAGCTACCTGGTAAAGGGATTTTCCAATTGTTGAAATGGTTAGAAGATAATAGGTAAAGCTCTAATTTGATAACAACACTACATGCTAAGGCAGATCCTTTTCAGCTCCTCTACTCTACAATCACACTCTACTATTTTCCAATCACTGGTCTAGAAAGCATCTCATCACTAGTATAAAAACACAACATTTGCCAACACAAACAATACCAAACATCATCGACCTTATAGACAACAATTAGGTCAGTAGCATAAACCCTAAACCCTAAACCCTAAACATTTAGGTTTACAATTACAGGCGGTCCAATCCTGACCATTTAAAACACTTTGCATAGAATGAAACAATCTCAAATAGATCACAAGTCATTCTACATCATCCATTCTCCACCACATATGGAAATCAGTAACCCATCACACTCTCTTCACATACCGCTAAGAAGAATGTTCATTCCTGAGGTAGACATTTAATGCAATCGATCTTCACATGCAAGATCCTCAAGGAAATCCTTCACGTGCACAAAACTGATGTGGCATCTCGATCTCATCCTTATCTCTTAGCTAACTCATCATAGAATATCAACGGTTGCATCACATAAGCTAGATTGCCATACCAGAAACCCTAGAGCTAAGATTACCAACTGGTAGCCACACTTAGTGAAACCCTGACATCGGTTCACTACATCTCTTCATACCGGTTCTCAAACTTGAACATTAGTAACAACTTCTTCCAATCTTCATACTGATTCACCTACACTTATTGACATCAATGACAACATACATCATCATCATATGCCAACAATCTCCCCCTTTGGCATTGATGGCAATACTTAGTGTAGCATTGCAACTATAAACAACATAGACCAGTGCAACTATAACATATATCTTCATCAACAAATATCTTCTCCCCCATACATTAGATATCTTCTCCCCCTTTCATTAAGTATCTTCTCCCCCTTTCATTAGATATCTTCTCCCCCTTTGAAAATAATGCCAAAGTGGAGGCACAAGCTTCCATTTTCCACTATGATGCTCCCCCTATGGAGTAGCATCCTTCAACACGTCAATCTTGAAAGATTTGACACTGTAGTACCTGACTGATGTGGAGCACAAAGATTTAGTTTACTTCATGAAGGGGTAGAACCCCTAATTCACCTCTTAAATAGGTAAATGTAGTCTTAGATAAGGGCTTAGTGAATATAACCTCTTTGTTTTGAACCCTCTCTCTCAAGAAATGATACTTGAGCTCAATGTTCTTAGTTCTAGCATGCAATACTAGATTTTTGGAAATATCTATTGCACTTGTGTTGTCACAAAATATACTCACCGGTTCAGATATAGGTACTTTAAAACCATCCAATACATGATTCATCCAAATTGCTTCAGTGCAGTTCATAAATGCTGCCACATACTCCACTTCAGCTATAGATTGGGAAGTACAGCTCTGCTTCTTACTCGTCCATGAGACTAGTCTTCCACCAAGAAAGAACGCTCCACCAGTTGTGCTCTTCTGGTCCTCCACATTACCTTCCCAATCTGCATTGGTAAATACTTTGAGATTAACATCACCATTGTATGGATACCACAATCCATAATCAACTATCCCTTTCAGGTATCTAAGAATCATCTTGACTGCTACCAAGTGGGATTCTCTCAGACTTTTTTGAAAATGGACTACAATTCCCACTGCATGAGCAATATCCGGTCTACTATGTACCACATAGTGCAGCTTACCAATCATTGACCGGTACTCCATTTCATTCACCAACACTGAATTATCTTCTTTAGTCAATTTGTAGCCAGTCACCATCAGTGTACCAACCGGTTTGCTCTCCTCCATGCCAAAGGTCTTCAATACCTCTTTGACGTACTTGGACTGGGTAATAAAGACACCCTTTCAGACCAATGAAGAATTTTATCTCTCCAATCAGAGACATCTCAAACTCTTTCCTCATTTCATCTACAAATGCATGGCTTATTTCATCATCTCCTCCAAAGATTATGTCATCTAAAAACACTTCACAAATCAGAATCTGATCTCCTTCAGATTTTAGGTAGATGTTGTTGTCCTCACTTGTTCTCTGAAATCCTATCTTTACAAGATGAGAGTGTAACTGTTCATACCATGCCCTTGGTGCTTTCTTCAATCCTTACAAGGCCTTGTGTAATCTACACACCATGTCATTATCTTCTGATAAGGAAAACCCATCAGGTTGCTCAATGTATACTTCCTCTTCTAGGATTCCATTCAAGAATGCATATTTCACATCCATCTGATATACCTTGAATCCTTTAAATGTTGCAAATGCAAGTAGCATTTGAACACCTTCTAGTCTAGCCAATGGGGAAAAGGTTTCTCCATAGTCTTCTCCCTCTTCTTGAGCATATCCCTTGCATACAAGTCTTTCCTTGTTCCTTAAAATTGTGCCTTCTTCATTCAGCTTATTCCTAAAGAACCATTTGGTACCTATGACATTCTTGTGTTCTAGTCTGGGTACCAAAGACCATGTTGTATTCTTTTCTATCTGGTCCAGCTCCTCTTCCATTGCCTTAATCCAGTCTTCATCTGTAAGTGCCTCTCTAGTAGTTTTAGGCTCAAATTCAGAAATCATGCAAGAGTTTTCTTTCACCTTTCTTCTTGTGAGTATCCCTGCATCTTTATCACCTATGATCTACTTAGGATCATGATTTAGTTTCACATATCTAGGAATGATTCTAGTTGGTTCTACTTGCTTTTCTTCTTATTCTTCTTCTTCTCCATCTTCTTCTTCACCTACTGCAGCTTCTACCGGTACAGGAACACTGAGATCTTTTCTTGTTTCTTTCTTAACCGGTTCCTAGAAGGTTGAACCTGATTCATCTTCCACTTGCTCATTGGAGGTTTCTTCAGGTTTCTCAAGGGATTCATCAACCCCGACATTAATACTCTCAACAATTCTCTGAGTTCTATTGTTATAGCATTTGAGAGCTTTTCTCTTAGTGGAATATCCCAAAAATATTCCTACATCACATTTTGCATCAAACTTGCTCAGATGCTCACCTCTCTTGATGTAACACTTATTGCCAAAGACTTTAAAATAACTCATAGTGGGAGTCTTCCTGGTCTAGTTTTCGTAAGGGGTTTTATCTTTACCTTTCTTGATGAGTACTCGGTTCATAGTATAGACTGCAGTGCTCATTGCTTCTCTCCAAAAAGTGTTAGAAACCTTTCCTTGGATCAACATTGTTCTAGCCACTTTAACTACAGTTCTATTATTCCTTTCTACTATGCATTTCTATTGTGGTGTCCTTGGGGCAGACAACTACCTCTTGATACTGTTCTCTTCACAGTACTTGTTGAATTCATCAGAAGTGAAGTCACCTCCTTGATTATTTCTTAGGCATTTTATCCTTTGACCACTTTCCTTCTCTACTAATTCTCTAAAGGCTTTGAACTTTCCAGATGCCTCAGACTTGTCTTTCAAGAATGTGACCCACATCATTCTTGACCAGTCATTAGTAAGAATCATGAAATACCTATCTCCCTGAATACTTCTAGTTTTCATTAGACCACACAGATCGGTGTGCACAAGATTAAGTAAGTTATATGCTGAAAAAGACTTACCTTTGAAAGTTTAGGAAGACATCTTCCCAAGCTGGCATTCTCTGCACAAAGAATTCTCAGGTTTGTTCAGCAAAGGCAATCCTCTTACTGCCTTGATCTTACTCACCTTTACAATATTATCAAAATTTATATGACAAAGTCTCCTATGCCATATCCAATTGTCATCAAATTTTGCCATTAGACACTGACTAATCTTGGCATTCAACTGAAACAAGTTACCTCTGGTCTTCTTACCGGTGGTGATAAGTTCACCACTCTTTCCAATTATACAGAAGACTCCACCTTTGAAATCCAGAATGAGTCCTTTGTCATTTAGCTGAGCAATACTCAAAAGGTTATGCTTAAGACCACCTACCTAGTAGACATCATCCACACTTCTCTTTCCATTCAGTGAGATGGATCCTTTACCTTTCACCAAACATGGTGCATCATTGCCAAATTGGACAACACCTCCATCATATTCTTCCAGAGAGAAATTTTCTCCAGTCACCAGTCATGTAATGAGAACACCCACTATCAATAGTCCACTCATTTGAGTTGTCAATGCGAGAGACAAGGGATTTCTTGTCAGACACTTCTTCCTTTATAGCTACAAACACTATATCCAAATTCTCTTCATCCTTAGATTCTTCATCAGTAGCACCTTCATCCACTACAACAAGACAATTTCTCCTACCTCCTCCTTTATACTTTCTAAACCTCTCTGGTTTATCCTTATTGTCATTGTTAGGACAGTTAACAACTATATGTCCTATCTTATTGCAGGAAAAACATTTTAAAGGAAACTTACCTCTGTATTTTTCGATGCCTTTTGGAAGTCTGTTGGCAAGAAGAGATTCAAACTCCATCAAAATATCTTCATCATCCATATCTCTGCATTCCCTAGATTCATAAATGGTACTTACTTCTTTGCCTTTTCTAGTTGGTGCAATAGATGCTCTAAAAGATGACTCATACTTCTGAATACTGCCATCAAAGCTATTCAACTCATATGCAGTCAACTTTGTAATGATAGAGTCTAAGGATACCTTGGTTTTATCGATAGACCTTAGCTCCTAAATAGTAGAAACTTTGATTGCATAGATCGATAACAATGATCTCAAAACTTTACTAACAATGGTGGCATCATCAATTGTTCCACCAGTGCTCTTGAAAGCTCCAACCACAGTCTTGATCCTTATGCCATACTTCTGAATGGTCTCTCCTTCAACCATCCTCATGTCTTCAAATTTTCCTCTAAGGATCTCTTCCTTAGCTTGCTTGACATGCTCATCACCATCATAAATGGTTTCCAAAGAGTCCCATACATATTTAGGATGGTCCTTATCTTGTACATCAATGAACTCAATATCGGACAAGCTGCTAATAAGGGCTTCCATGACTTTTCCATTTTCTTGAATTTCTCTTTTTTGATCATCGATTAGAGTGCCAGTGGGGATAACATAGAGATTCTCAACATAGCTCCAATGTTGAGCACCCATACTCTTGATATAAATCTTCACTCTATCCTTCCATATTTTGAAGTTATCTCTATTGAACTTAGGACCTTCCCTCTTCATCATTAAAGAAAGATCTTTTACTTCAAGCGGTTAAGCTTATATCACTGAGGACCTGGAGTTGCTCTGATACCAACTAATGAATAATGATGAACAAAAAATACCCTAAATGGTACTGAGAGGGGGGGTGAATCAGTACATACAAAAAATTCTCCACAACTTATCAAGTTAAAACAATTCTAATCGGTTGTCTTCATCACTAAAGTTAACCATGGCAATACCGGTTAAACACAGTAAGACTTTAGACATCTAAACCAGTAAAACTGAATACTTCAAATATCATTCAACACTTGATAACAACTTCACCAATATACTCATGCATGTATTGTATCAGTAATACCATAACCATTAACTTTGCATGCATATACATCTAAACAAAGACTGCTAAATCATCACATGAAAAATGCATAACTCATGACACACAAATTTTTCATGTGGAAACCCAAATGGGAAAAACCATGGTGGGGATGAATACCCACAAGCTTGTTTTTGAACTCTTTTGAAGCTCGTTCTGTTAGGAGCCTATTCTGGTTAAATACTTTACAATAAGGTTCTGTTAGGAACCGATCCTATTAAAGATCACTCGGTTAAGGATGGCTATATATTCTGTTAAAGGTTACCTTGCTAGAGGATTTGAAGAACTCAATGATCTTGAGACACCTGGTTAGAGGATTTAAAAATAAGAATGTTAAAGCTACTCGGTAAAGGGATTTTCCAACTATTGAAATGGTTAGAAGACAATAGGTAAAGCTTTGATCTGATAACAACACTACATGCTAAGGAAAATCTTTTTCAGTTCCTTTACTCTGCAATCACACTCTGCAGTTTTCCACTCACTGGTCTAGAAAGTATCTCATCACTTGGATACAAACACAACATTTTCCAACACAAACAATAGAAAACATCATTGACCTTATAGACAACAATTAGGTTGGTAGCATAAACCCTAAACTTTAAACATTTAGGTTTACAATTATAGGCGGTCCAATCTTGACTGTTCAAAACACTTTGCATAGAATGAAACAATCTCAAACATATCACAAGTCATTCTGCATCATCTATTCTCCATCGTATATGGAAATCAGTAACCCATCATGCTCTCTTCACATACCGCTAAGAATAATGTCCATTCCCGAGTTAGACATTTAATGAAATTGATCTTCACATGCAGGATCCTCAAGGAAATCCTTCACGTGCACAAAACTGACGTGGTATCTCGATCTCATCCTTATCTCTTAGCTAACTCATCACAAAATGTCACCGGTTGCATCACATAAGCTAGATTGACAAACTAGAAACCCTAGAGATGAGATTACCAACTGATAGCCTCACTTAGTGAAACCCTGACACCGGTTCACTACATCTCTTCATACTGGTTCTCCAACTTGAACATTAGTAACAACTTCTTCCAATCTTAATACTGGTTCACCTGCACTTATTGACATTAATGACAACATACATTATCATAATATGCCAATACTGATTCACCACCCTCTCAATGTTCTTGGATCCCAAGAATTGGTATCAGAGCCTGGTACCTCGGAAGAAGTTTAATAGCTTGAGGAAGATCCTGAAACTAGAATCTTTGAACATGGCTATGGAGAAGAAACTTGAGATGGCTCTTGAGGATTATGATGCTGAAAGGATGAAGAACTTAAAATTGCAAGAAGAATTGAATTCTACAAATGAGTTCATTCTTATCCTGCAAGAAAGGTTATCATCAACTCAAGCCAAGAGAAAAGAACTTTTGCAAAACTCAGATGATGAGGAGAAGAATGCACTTAATGAACAATGTTAGGAATTGTAGACGTATAAAAATGACCGTATTCCTAAATGAATATTTAATGTTCATTTATTCTTTTTTTTTTTTTATCATTAAGTGCTATCTTGTATGGGGATAACTCCCTATATTGCTTGAAAATTTTAGAGATTACATTGAAATTAACCATCATGGACCCTCTAAAACCAAAACATCTTACCAACTACATTTTACTAAACTTTACATAATAGAAATATAAAGATATTGCTCCTACTTAAGCCAGAAGTACACCACAACTAGACCTGCATACCCTCAGTCTACACCTGTCCCCCAATGGCTTGATATATTACATCAGCATACTCACCAATTGTAATTGCATTGTGGGTGGAATTCTCCAGAAGCCACTAGTTGTCTGACTCAGTTGTCCTTTGAAATGGTTCCATGTTTCCATTAAAGATTGCACATCTGAATATCTCCCACGCCTCTTCTCCAAATATCTTCAGTCTCTCCCGCTCTTCCCTCCACACTTCTCTGCAGGCCATTTCTTGTACCTCCTCACTGCTCACAGAATCCTCCTCTCTAGCATCACTGTCCACTATGTCCTCTTCTTCCTACATGTCATCTCCTTCACTCTCTTCATCATCCTCAGAGTCCGAGCGAAGGTAGTTCTTGAACTGAAAATAAATTTTCAGAATACTAACTCTGACATCTTCCTACAAACCCAGAATGGCTTTAGCGACGATGTCTGCAATAAAGGGTTTTAAGAAGCCCATTAATAACTCGACCACACGCTCCTTCATTTCTATGATATCAACCAGTGGAAGGAGCATGGCTTCCATCACCAGAGCATCACACCAGTGTCTGTCCAAATTTAAAGTAATGCCCACTAACCCCCTAATTGAGTCATAAACATACTCTTCAGTGCTAAACAAATTTCTCAACTATGTGATCAATGAATTTTCACAGTTTACACAGCTAATCCTTCTAAAGTAGGCCATGACGAGCTATATTCTTGTTACACTCCCCAAAGAATTCTAAAAAATTCCTGCTAGGCCAAAGCCCTTCCCATTCACCTTAAGTAGATGAAAACTGAGATGTCAATCAAAGCATAGTCTGATTCCCGCTATAATCTTTCCCTCTGTGACCATATCTTTTTCGGAATGTATCTTTTCTAGACTTGCGGATCTACTTAGAATCCATGTGACCCAACCATCTATTGCTTCCTAAAACCTCAAGTTTGAGTTTCGTCCATTTACGGTACTCATGCTCTTGAAACCAATCTATCTGCACTTGTCTCTGCATCTAATCACTGTCAACCAGCTTCCGTAGAAAGATATTCTCAGATGTGACAAAACTCAAGTACTATGTGCTATCATGGTATAATTGAAACCATTATGCTCATCCTCGGTGCACCCTGCTAATCTCATAAAATCTCATTCATCTGATTCCAGTTCTTGGAATTCCTGCTTTATCTGCTTCAAGGACCGAGAGCAATCCTTCCGGTAGCTCCTCCTTCTTAATCATTTGTTTTGGACCGTCGCAATCGATTCCTCTGTTTGCCAGCCAGTCCATCGCCAAGTTGCCCTCTCAGAATATGTGTTTAAGGGTGAAATTGTTGAGGCTGTCACATAATTTTTGGATTTTGGGATGATACTCCTCTAGTTTCTAGTTTTCAAATCTCTGTTTGGAGATCCCATTCAGAATGATTTGCGAGTCTCCCTCTACTTCTACATTCTGGAAGCCTCGGGCTACACACCATTCCATCCCAACTAATAGCCCTACCAATTCTACCATATTATTTGTATTGATTCCTAAAGGACCGTAATTAGCCCCAACAAAGTTGCCAAATTACTCCCTTATAATGGCACCATATCCTGATTTTCTAGGGTTACCACGGCTAGCTCCGTCGAAGTTAACCTTTATATTTCCTGTCATTGGAGGAGACCATACTATGCTGTCTTTGTTTTGCCTCTTGTCCATTAGCTTATAACCACTAATCTTCATTAAGTTCCAGAGTCTTTCCATCTCTTTGTCCCATGAAGAATAAGAACTATACTTTTTGCCAACTACTTTCACATTGATGACTTCTTCTATGGCTCCTTTTAATTTAGGAATTAGTGTATCATAAGACAGAGCCTCCTCATTGAAAACTCTTCGATTTCTCTCCTTCCAAATATGCCAAACAAGTAAAGCTAGACTCACCACCCACATAATGCTGCCTTTTGATTTTTTAATACTGGAAGGCCATGCCAATAAAAAACTTTTTAATGATTGATTTCTCACCGATTCAAGCTGCAAATTGCCCAATAGCCAATCCCAAACTTTTTTAGAGTACGAACACTAGTACAAGAGATGGTCCATAGTCTCTTCGTTTTCCTTGCATAAAATGCATACACTCGGACCTGCAATTCCAATTGTTTTCAACTTGTCCCTTGTTAGTATGCGACCATGCAAAGCAGTCCAAAGGAATGCCCCTGCCTTGGGTAGAACCATTTTGTGCCAACACAACACCAAGGGTGACTCCACATTCTGTTTTATGCTCCTAAGGATCTCATATCCCAGATTAACCTTATATTTTCCTGATTTAGATGCACTCCATAATAATTGATCCTTTTCTTTTTGATAGATGATTTTTTTCTTCTTGTTTAGAATATCCTTTAGTTCCACATTCTTTTCCATCTTCCATTCTCCTACCGATTTCCATTCAATCCACTTTGACTCCCTCCGCCCTTCCATAATATAATTAGCCACATACGACCCAACCACTGCTTCTACTTCATTAACCCAAACTATGTCATCTATTTCTTCAACTAGAGGTATATCACCATTCCATGAATCTCTCCAAAATTTGGCCTTTCCACCATTACCAATTTTCCATGTTAGATTCTCTGTTATTATACTTCTTCTTTCCCAAATATATTTCCAAATTGTAGAACCCTTAATCAAGTTAGCCACTATAAAAATCCTTTCTGCATCGTTTGAATCCAAATACTTAGCAGCCATAATCTTACACTAGGATTTATGAGGTTGACCATACATTTTCCATGCTAATTTAGCCCCTAGAGCCAAATTATGCAAGTCCATTTTTCTTAGACCCGCTCCTCCCTCCATTTTTAATAAACAGGCTGTATCCTAATTAATGAGAGAAATTTTCTTCTTCTCCTATGCTCCTTCCCACAAATTTTTTTTAAACAGACTGTCTAACTCTTTAGCTGCTTTAGATGATAACCGAAAACATGACATTTGATAAATAGGGATCACTGAAAGAACATATTTGATCATTTGGATTCTCCCTGCCTGTGTTAACCACTTGTTCTTCCAAGAGGAGGCCTTTACTTGACATTTGTTGATCACTTCCTCCCACAATCTGTTTTGATGTCTGCCCGGGTCTAACTGAACCCCTAAATACTTCAGAGGAAATTTTCCCTGCGGATAACCCATTATTTCCCCAATTTTACATTGCATCCTCTCATTAGTGTTAAAGAAATATATCATTGATTTATCCTTATTCATGCTCTGTCCCGATCCTTTTTCGTAATCATTCAGTAGATCTTGATTACCTTAGCTTCCTTCTCTGTGGCTTCCCTAAAAAGAATTATATCATCAGCAAATTGAGAGTGTGAAATTGGATCAAAACTGTTGTGAATGTGTGCACCTTTCCACAATCTCCTTTTTACAAGTTTCTTAATATTTCTCCCCAGAATCTCGGCCATTAATACAAACAAAAAAGGAGACAAGGGATCACCTTGTCTAAGACCATTAGTAGCATGAAAAAAACCTTTTATAGATCCATTTACAATGATGGAGTATGATACTAAGGAGACACAATGTTTTATACAATTTAACCAGCTAGAATCAAAACTGAATCTTTCAAGAATAGAGAAGAGGAAGTACCAATTCACCCAATCGTATGCCTTATTGACGTCTAATTTAACCACCATCACCTGAGTCTTTCTCCTTTTCATCGAGTGCATTGTTTCAGCAACAATGATTATGCTATCAGTGATCTCTCTCCCAGGAGTGAACCCATGTTGTTCTGGAGATACTAGCTTGTCCAAGACCTGCTTCAACCTATTAACCATTACTCTGGATATAATTTTATATATTGAGTTACACGGCGATATAGGTCTATAATCAACAATACTCAGACAACTTTGCTTTTTTGGAATCAGGGCTATAAGTGTATTATTTATTTTATTAACAAATTTACCTTTCCTACGAAATTCCTCCACCACCATCCAAATATCCTCTCCCATGATGTTCCCACACCTTTGATACAACTCCATCATCACCCCGTCTGGACCCGGTGCTTTATGCGGATGCAGTTCAAATGTTGCCTTTTTAACTTCGTCTTTTGTTATTGAAGACAAAAGTAAAGCATTATCCTCCTCCAAAATCTGTTTGTCAATGATATCCAAAAGATATTCAACAGTTACATCTCTACCCCTCACCGAAGATCCCAAGATTTCTTCAAAATAATTGATTGCTATGTTCTCTATCTCTTCTGCTTTGCCAACTATTTTTCCTGAGACTTCTATCAATTGATTGATTCTATATTTATTCCTTTTTGCTTTTAAGTAAGCATGAAAGAATTTGGAATTTGAATCCCCTGCTTCTATCCATAATTCTTTGGATTTGTCCCGCCAAAACATTTCTTCTCTCAGGAGTATTTCTACCAATTCAGCTTTAAGGGATTTCTCAACATGGAACTCTTCATTCGTCATCCCCTTCTGGATTACCAAATTATTAATCCTATTTAGTTCCTCTTCCACCCTTATTTTTTCAGCAAAAACATTCTTAAAGGATTCCACATTCCACGTTTTGATTTTGTTCTTAAGATATTTCATCTTTTTGACAAAATAATAACTTGGAGTGCCTTTAATGTCTATACATTCTTTCCACCACTTCTCAATGTTTACTTCAAAGTTAGAATCTCTCCACCACATACTCAAAAACTTAAAATTTCCTTTCACCTTCGCTAATGGAATTGAGCAATTCAGTTGTACCGGAAAGTGATCCAAAAGAGTTATGGGCTGGATAATTGACTCCAAATCAAACTTGCCTCTTATCCAAAATGATCCAACAAATATTCTGTCCAATCTCTCAGAAATTCTGCTAAAATTTGCCCTCCTATTAGTCCATGTAAATTTTCCAGATTTAGGGACTACATCGAAGAGGTTATTGTCTGCTACAAAGTCTCTGAAATCTTCCATCACTCGGGCATTCATTCTTAACCCTCCAAATTTTTCTTCATTATTGGGTAAAGCATTGAAATCTCCCACCACAATTGCTTTCTCTGAATCAATCATGCTAATCTTCTTTGTAATCTCTATCCATACCTTTTTCTTTTCTTCTGTCCTCGTCGGCCCATAAACATTGAATAGGGAGAATTCCATATCTTCCTGCAAGATTCTTACTTTATAGTGCATCCAATTTTCTTGCTTGTAGATCAAATCTACTACCACTTTATCTCGATTCCAAAGAATCACCAGTCCACCCATGGAACCTATTGCCTCTTGAAACACACCATCCCACATCCTGCTAAAAGATTTGAAAAAGGAAGCTTTTTCTTCATTAAGCTTGGTCTCTTGCATCACTATGATATCTCCTGAAAATCTTTGAATAGCCCTCTTGACCAAGCATTTTTTGTTAGGGTCCGATAGACCCCTGACATTCCATGTTGTTATTTTCATTGATTACGAAGGGAGATTCCTAATCCCTTGGTTTTCTTAATAAAATCCAACACACCAATTATGCCTTTCTCCTTGGATCTATCCTCTCTCTTCTATTTATTGCTTCTTCTACCCCTTACTCCTTTTGTTTTCCCCAACAATACATTAGCCGATTGGCTAATGCTTCTAGGATCAATATTCTCCAATTCATCAATAAGATAAGGTTCATCATCTAAACCCCTTTCATATTCAAATTCAGTATCTGACAATCCTTTCTCTTTTAAAGCTGAGTCTCTAAAATCCTCCTCTGTGTTGATACTACAGTCATACGAATTTCTATTGCTAGTTCCAACATTGATTTCCTTCAACTTTATCTCTCCATCTTCTATTGTTGCATCCTCCACAGTAATCTTCCTAATTTCTGGTTCACATTTAGTTTCCTTTTGTAATGGAACCGTTTCTATTCTTTCTTTCTCTAGTAACTGTTCATCTCCCACGTTTTGTGACTTATCTTGGCTCTCAACCATTTTCTTTTTTCCTTCTGTTATTCTCCTCCAAACCTGTACTAGTTTTCTAAAAATCTTGTTAGCCTTTCTGACAAACATCTTGCAATCCTTCTCTCCATGGAATTTACAGCCACACCTAGAGCATCTTGATATTTCTTTTTGAATATCCACTTTTTGGGACCATTCCCCATATTCTGATACCAAGGTTATTCTCTCAGGAATTTTTTTAACTGCTGCAATTCTCATGCGGGCACATTTGCATATGTCTTCTACATCGTTGAAGTCTATTTCCAGCAATGTACCCAATGTTCTACCAATTTTCTCCCATAGTTCCTCACTCCAGTATTCTATCGGGAGGTTATATAAATGAATCCATACCGGCTCGGAGTAAACAACCAATGGGGTAGGGTCAAAATGAGGCGTCCATGGTTGGATATAAAATGCATGCGATAAGATGAACCAGTTTCTATCTATGAGTTCTTTGTTTCTCTCCTCCTCCTTTTCGAACAGAACTACAAAGAAACCCTTGGCGATAAATCTGGTTATAGTTCTTTTTCCCCAATTACATTTGACCCAATTTCTTATTTCCTTTCTCGGCTAGTTTAGCCCTATTATTTTGGCTATCACTGCATATTCTTCCCAAAACACCACATCCTCCTTTAGTTCTTTTGAAAAATCTATGCGAATATCCTTTGCTTGCCCTCCTTTTCCACCATTAATAGGAAACGACATTGCAGAACAAGCTTTTTTTCTGTGATGTTCATTTTATTCTTATTACTCTATTTAGTTAAATTTAATTTAATTAAATCACCCACATTCGGCTATTCAATTTATTTAAATTCACTAAAGCCCTTTGCATCATTTAATTAAATAAATCATTATTTAATTAAATCTCTTCTTCTTACTTTTAAATTAAATTTACATTTAATTAATAGTTTATCCCAAATTGAATAAATCTAATTTATTCAATTTCCCAAATTGCAACCAAATTAAAATAAAGAAATTTATTTTAATTAAATCTATTTTCCCTCACCCACTTGCATTTTCCTACATCTCCCACTTGCATCCTAAACCCTATTCCTAATTTCTTCTAGAATCCATCTAATCCTAATCAATTAGCCCAAACCCATTCATTATCCCCTTTCCCTAAATTTGAGGAGGTCACTTCTCAAATTTGGAGTAAAGTCTTCAAAAGGCATTAAAGCCTTTGTCCATTCAACAAGCCAACTTGTTGAATGCCCCCAAATTTGGAAGGACTCTTACAAATTTGTCCCCAAAGTCTTCAAACCATTAATGGTTAACTAACCCTTAGTGGTATGGTTAGAGACTTTTTGACTAACTTAACCTCCATCTAACCCAGGGGTCTCATCAAGCATTCATTGCTTGACCATGGTCATCCCTTTAACCTTTGCACAAGAGTTTACCCCTTGGATAAAAGCTTTATCCATTGGATAAACCTAACCTAACCTTAACCCTTACCTCCTAAGGTAACCATAAGGCCTTCTCAAGCATTTAATGCTTCTTTCATCTCCTCTCAACCAGTCTTATGTTGACAATTGTCACCATTTCATTGGTGAAAATTGTAAACATGGATTGATAACTTTCAATCCCGACCCTTGATTAACTTCTTCAATCTTGACCATCCATTGCCCTATTTTCACTATAAATAGAGCTCTCATTCCTCCATTTTAAGGATCCATGCAAGCTTTTAGTATCTCATTTATGCTCAAATTTATCAATACATCTAGCTTCTCTTTGTAATAGGAATTAATCTAATAAGCATTTTAGACTATTTCCTTTATCATTAGCTTAAATCATTAACTAGTATATCATGTTAGGATAGTATTGCTACTAATCTTGTCATCTTATAATCTAGTTTATTTCATTTGTAGGATCATGCATGGATAGGATGCATTTCATAATTTAAATCAATCATAAGAATCCCTTGTTCTTACATTCATCATCCCTAAGCCACTTTGCTCAGTGATCTGAGAGCAAAGGCATTGGCTTGAGGGACCTTGTGAGATAGAGAAGCATGGAACCAACCTTGGGAAGTTGAGTCATTCTTCATGACTCCATAACTTGCATCAAGAAGTCCCGTGGGTGTGTGAGCAAGCCTCTTTGGGACCACATTTTCACTTTTTAAGTTTCATTGACCTGCTTTTCCTGCACACATTTCTGGCGCCCACCATGGGGCTCTACCCCATTAATCAAATCAGTTTTCAAAAATTAACACTTTTGCAGGTACGCGAAAAACAAGAATCCGTGCGTAGGGAAAATCCCTTAGCGCATCTGGTTGATCTTTCAACGCATCCAGCTCACTATTTGGCGAGTGGGACTCATTCCTCAGCGCGTGCAAACCATACCTTAGCGCATCATCCTCACTAACATTTTCTTGTAGGTCTCGATGCGGAAGAATAACAGAGTGGCGCATTTAGAAAACAGTTCAGCGCATCGGGTCTTTTTGACAGCACATCCTGACTATCTTGTAGCACATGCAGTTTGTTCTGTAGCGCATCATAGATAGAGGCAAAATTAAAAATTGTAACCAAATGTGAAATTAGACTTGTTGAAGTCCACCAAACCGACAGATTTTCTAACAATTTTTCTTGGTATCTTGTAGGTTTTTAACAAGTTTCTTGCAGATGGGAGCTCAATTTTAGGATCAAATAGTTTAAATTTTTTACTAACTTAGTTAAGTTAGTTAAAATATAAGGCTTTTTTATTCTTGTTGGATAAAATTGGACTCACTTTGTTTGGGCTTTAAAAAGAACCACAAAACAAAATGAATTTTCCTTGCTCTTCTAGGAGAGAATTTTTCAAATTGGGTCTTAAAAAGAACAAATGAATTTTTCAAGTTTTGTAAACAAATGGCTTAAAAAGAACCTCACCATCCTTTGGTGTATAAAAGGATCCATTTTAAGTTTTAGCAAAGTAAATAATAACACAAAGTCCAAAAGTTTTTTGCAACTAAAGAGGGAAGATCTTTCCCTTTCAATCGATTTCTTTTGTTGACAAAACATCGCATTTATTTTGTTGACCAAGTTTTTTTATAGATCAGAAAATCAATGCCTTGAAAGGTTAAAAAGAACACCACGTTTTCATGGAGCAAAATCTCCATATAGAGTTAGCAAATCATTTCTTTGAAAGGCTAAAAAGAAACTTGTGTGCTTTGTTTCGAAAGTGGAAGGTATATGCTCTCCCCTTAATTGGGTGATCAAAAAGCCAAACCACTCTTAAAAAGCTTTCTTTACTTCAAGCATTTACATCCTTCAGTAGGCTTGCCTTCCCAAGGGGTTGAAAAACTCTTAAAGCCATTTTTGGCTGGTGTGAAGGGAACGTCCTCAGTGGGAAACAACTTTGAAGCCAAGTGTTCCAACCCACTATAATCAAAAGTGGAAAGTGAAGAAAGTCCTTTTCAATGGTTGCATGCAGCGATTAGCCTTCCCCCAGTATTCTTGAGATACGTAAAGCCTTTGTTCTAAAGGTTGGGAAGCCTCTTGAGGTAGTTTATCACTCACAGTCAAATTGGAAGCCTGATTACGAACCTTAGCATAGAAAATTTGAGCCGATTCAGTATCCAGACATTTGCAATATCATAGTGCAAGGGTGGGGAAGAATTCGCCCCCAAGATCGCTCACCATATATCTCCCAAGATAACTACTCAATTGTGAAGCAATTCACTTTGAGTTAATTTCTAACAAAAGACAAAAAAATGGGTGCCCCCTAGGGGGTGACATGGTTGTTTGAGCTAATGGAGTATCGATACTAGTGGGCTATGATATTGCTTATGACCTTTGAATAAAGAGTCTGACTGAAGTGCATATTGTATCTAAACCTGTCAAAACATTGGGGATTTGAACACATCCTCATAGAACATACACTTATTGTTTAGATTAAGAAAAATGGTTGTATCTTTGGTGTTGTGCTTTCATTTGTTACTTCAGAAAATCATCTATCAATACTAAAAACTCAAAGCAAAATTCCTAAAATCACAGAAAAGCAACCAAGTCAAAACTATTAGGGCAATTTAGCACGTGAGAGCAACTTCTTAGCACGTGGAAACCATCTTTTAGCACATAAAACCTTTACCTTAGCGCATCAAGTGTAAACATTAGCGCTTCATCAGAAACCAAAACTATCAATATCAAGTAGTGCGTTGAAGCATTAGCTTAGCGCGTGGAAACCGAATCTTAGCACATAGGGTTTAACAGTTAGCGCATTAATGGCCCATATTGGTGCATAACCTTTTGAACAAAGGCAAAATCAAGATAAACCAGTTAGCGCGTATCAGGGGGCAGCGTAATGCGTAGGGTCTTTTCTCTAGCACATTGAGGAATTTTTCTAGCACATTGAGTCTCTATTTTAGAGCATAACCAAAACCAGAAAAATAGGGGGAAAAACAGAGGACAATTTTGAAAATTTTGAAAACAATTTCAAAAGCTTTCCTTCATCAGCCTGAACTTCATCGAGCAGAAAACCAAAAACAGAGTATCAAAATTTGTTTCTAGAGAAAAATTTCCATCATGAAAGTTGTCCAAAATCTAAAACTAGTCGCAAAGTAAATATATATCTCCTATCAAAATCAGGAAACATCATCACAAGTATCAAACAGGTCCTTCCATCAAACGGATTTTTATCTCAAAACACACTTGTTTTAAAAAAACTCCAAGTTGTCAAATCGAGTTTCCATATCGGGAAAGGTCGTATTCCATATCATTTGACACACTTTGTCGTGAGGGGGCATCTAAACCTTCATTTTGATAAAGTAAAACTTGAGTTTCCAAAACAAGCTAAAATAAATCCAAAAACAAATCAAAGGAAACCATTGATCGCTTGTGCATGACTAATCCTCATATTCTGAGAAGAAAGAATATTTATCATTACACTAAGTTGAAGAAACAACAACCGAGTTCTTTGAAACTTGCCAAAAGAAGTAAATTTTTATACATCAATCACCAACTCTTCAAATCTCATTGCACATTCCTTCGTCATATACGCTTGTATCTTCAAAACAAAACAAACGAATTTGACGAGGAACCCTTGAGGAGTAAGGCATTATGTCAAAAATCAGCATTCAGTCAATGCATAAATCAAGGAGGGAAGATCAATCTGGCCTTCTTTCCCAAAGAGTGCATCACTTATAACATACCCCAATTTCAACCACCAACCCCTGAGCAAAATATTGAAGAAGAGTTTGTTCCTCTTGTCATAGAGAGCTTCTACTAGATGCCCGTTGTTACTCGCTCTCAATGAAACAAACAAAGCGAAATGCAACCAGAATCCAGCATGAATCAGAGATTATCAAATCCTTTCGAGGGTCCGCATCTAGAGGACACTGAAATTACTGAGGAACTCCTTCAAGAGTGTCAAGAAAGCGCTTCATTTCAAAGGCTTGTGGAAAGAATCATGGAAAATGACAAAGAAAAATATATGTTCATGCTTACAAGCAAAGGAGTTAAACTTCTTGAAGATTTGGACATAGACATCTTTAGAACCAGATCTTGACATTATGAATATCAAGAATGACAAAGAGAGGAAGAAACACATGACCCTGAGCAAGATACCCCTGAGCAAAATATCCCTGAGCAAAACATCCTGGAGCCAAACATACCATTCCACACACCATTTCAACCTAGAACTAATACAAGGGAAGAAATATTCCCTCAGCAACACAATGCACCTTTGATTGCTCTCACTCAACAAATGCAAATGTTACAAAGACAATGCAAGACATGCAACAAGTTACAACAATACGGTACTCCTTAACTGAAATTTTTCCTTATCCTTTTGACAGACGATTAAACATGGTAGCTTTTCCTTTAAACTCAGATGTTCCCACATTTGACAAATATGATGGGAAAAGTGATCCCCATGATCATGTTCAAGAATTATGTACAATGAGTCTTGAATTTGCCCATGATGACACCTATTTGATGAGGTTATTCCCAAGAAGCTTGGGAGGGAAAACAATGGAATGGTTATCCAAAATCACACCTCCCGTCAGATCATTCGATGAACTAGTCAACAAATTCATAACTCAATAGTCCTATAACATTCAACATGCTATCACTATGCTAGATGTCTATAATACCAAGAAGAAAAAAAAATGAAACATTCATGATATTCCTTCAACGTTGGCGACGTATGGTTTCGAGATATCCTCGTGATGTGCCCAAAACGGAAAAGATGGAAATTTTCATCGACAACTTGAATAGTGAGATGAGTTATAGACTCAAAATCCAATACATACCATCTTTTGCCAGGTTGATTGAGAATGGCATCCAAGTAGAAGAGGCATGTGTCAAGAAAGGAACGTTAAAATTCTCCAAAGAAGGAACAAGTTCATCCAACTACAACAACCAAAACAACAACTTAGACAAATCCATATTCTGGACTAGAAACAAAAACAATGGAAATGAAGGAGGAAATGAATCAAATGATCCAAAATCAAAGCAGCCCGTGCTCGCATTATCTGGTAATCCTCAAGCTACAAAGAATCCCAAAGGTGCTAACCCAGGCACTAACACTTATGCACCAAATACCAATCAAGATCAATTCAACACAAACACTACCCAAAACAATAACACCAATCGAGGACCTAATCCAAACTCACGATGCAATACAAACAACTTTCAAAAATGCATTTACACACCACTGGGGTAATCATTAGAGTCAGCATTCAGAGAACTCCTGGCAAACAAAATTATCTCCTTACCAGCAATCAACAACTTTGAACCACAAATCAAACCACCCTGGTGGAATGACTCACACTTCTGTGATTTTCATTGTAACAAAGGTCATAAAAAAAATGATTGCATGAGACTGAAAAACATTGTTCAGGACATGATTGATAGAGGTGATTTAACAGTCGATGGTCTCAAGACAAATAGCAACCATGGAGCCTTTAAGAATCCTCTTCCAAACTATAACAAGGATGGAGCTTCAACCTCAAACAATACATGTGGAGCTCGTATCAATCACATATACAATAACACCATCAATCATATATCAATTGAAGACAATCAAGTAAATGTCATCACCATCAGAGATAAGCGTGAACATGAATCTATCAACGTAACAACCAGAGCTCAAAAATATGTCTTGAAAGGGCATATATCAACAACAAACACCATACCCAAAATTCAATATGATCTAGTCAGTCAACTGCGTAAGACTCCTGCTCAAATATCCATACTAGAATAGCTAAAACTTTCGCCAAAACACAAAGACATATTGGAGCAAGCATTATTGGAAACAAATGTACCTCAAGATCTGGATGCTGACAAATTCCAAGCCATGGTGGCTCATATGACAGGGCCTCATAACCTCACTTTTTCTGAGCATGATAATATCTCATTGAGCCATCCACACAATACTCCACTCCACATTGAAGTCTTGGTCTATAAACACTGAGTTAAAAGAGTATTAATAGATGGAGGAGCTGGACTCAATATCTGTACCTTAAAACTTATCCGTGCAATAGGCTTCTCTAAGCAATCTATTGATCCATGCAAAAAGATCACTATCAAAGCATATGCTGATGAAGAAAGATCATCTAAAGGAATAGTAATGTTGGCAATACAAGTAGGACCAATACAAAAGGACACTATGTGCCAAGTCTTGGACATAGACCTCACATACAATATCTTATTGGGTCGACCTTGGATACATGAAATACAAGTAGTACCTTCTACTTATCATTAGTGTGTTAAGTTCCCCTACAATGGACAAGAAAATTCCATATCAGCAGATCATAATCCTTTTCAACATTGTAATGCTATGGGGGCAGCCCAAGATAGCTTGGTTCCACATAATAGAGAAAAACAAAGTTACTCAACACCAGATCCTCAGCAAGAAAAGTCTACATCACTATCTATGGATTTCAAGTAGAAAATGAAGATCCAAGAGCAAGGCATGGGAGAGTACTCTTTGGCACCCATGTGTTTGACCAACTTACCAACATCACCTAAATCTCATGGATTACCTACAACATCAACACATCAAGCAACCCAACCCATCACCAAGTTTGATGGCACATTTATCCAACTAGGCACTCTAGCACATGAATCTGAGGAAAATGACATCCTTAGTTGGTTATACAAAGATGAAGAAGAAGACAGAGCAGTTATTGTGGAGATAGCTATACCCACACACTTGTATGGAAAAGGCTACTTAGTCATGCAACAAATGGGATACAATGGCAAAGGACCTATTGGTAAGCAAAAGGAAGGCATCACAGAACCATTAGATCCTCCTTCACAATTCAGTAAAGACAAAAAGGGACTGGGCTTTGAACTCACTCTACTACCAAAAAGGGCACCACACAAATATCAAAAACCTCTGTGGAAAGCAAATAAGAAATACAAAGAAGACTCCTAGCAAGAGGCACTATTTGAGTCAGCTGAGACAATACGTAAGGAACGTGAACATCAACAACAAAAGCAATGTCAAAGGTAGCCTATCAATCAAAAGAAAAAAACATCTACTGCAGAAGCACATCATATTCAAGAACCACTATCCAACAAAGAAGAATCACCTCCTGATTACATCATTCCTTCCTGAGGAGAGACTGTATATGAACAAATGCAAAGAGTGGAAGCAGGATCTGACACAGAATCAGAGAAAACTATCAAACCTGTTTCCATTATCAAAGACATGTTCTCACCCTACAACATACCAGTTCACAACACTGCTAGAATTTGGGATAATACTTCTGAGACTGATTCCAATGAATATGAAAGGGGCAACTGTTCTAACGTAACTGAATATATTTGTGCAAATGATAGTAATACACCCATCTCTCAAGAAGAACATGGCACAGAATCTAGACCACTTGAATTTGGTCCACAAAATATCTATGACGCCAAGGAAAACAAGCAACAACATTATGAGCAAGTCTATATGGAAAATCATACCATCGAAGACCTCAAAAAAATCCTTAACTTCTTTAACACCCCAGCCAATCATGATGATACCTCCATCCTGACACTTACAGCAGTGGAACTTGATCCACCAAATGACTCCTTACCACTTGTCTTTCTTGACCTCATAGATTGGGACGATCTTGAAACTCCTGATATACCAATTTTCCCAAATGACAAATCCATTATCCATTACTTATATACTGTTAACCCGAAGATAGACTCTACCAGTGAACAAAATAATGACATCTACAATCAGGGGAGTGCCAAGTCCCTTAGTCGCAAAAAGGAATGAAATAAAGAATCTACTGCTGAAAACCAGTCAATGGCAGCAATAGATCACAAAAAAGTAAAAATAAAGGATGCGTCTGAGGGTGAAAACCTTTTTAAGGTACCTAAGGATGGGAGACTTGACACTCTTCCTAAGCATTATCATGAGTGATCACCCACATTGATTGAGCCCACTCAATCAATCAACATTGGTACTACAGAAGCAGCCAAAACTATACACCTTGCAAAATCTTTGACAGAAGACGAAAAATCAGAGTTTATCAAAATTCTTAAAGAAAAGAAAATCAACTTCTCTTGGTCATATGTAGATATGCCTAGGATTGATCCACAATTGATCATGCATCACCTATCCATTACTCCAAGAGCTAAGCCAGTCAAGCAAAAAATATGAAAGATGAATCCACATGTGGCACTCATGGTTAAAGCTGAATTGAATAAACTATTAGATGTCGGGTTCATTCGACCTATCGACTATGCTGAATGGATTTCCAACATTGTACCAGTATCAAAACTAGATGGCAGTATCAGAATATGCACTAATTTTAGATATGTCAACAAATCTTGTCCCAAGGATGACTTTCCTTTACCTAGTATCGACATAATTGTAGACCTCACAGCAGGCCATGCAATGCTATCACTAATGGATGATTTTTCAGGCTATAATCAAATCAAAATAGCCTCAGAGGATCAAGATAGAATATCATTTACCTGTCCCTGGGGAACATACCATTGGAATGTCATGCCTTTTGGATTAAAGAATGCAAGAGCAAATTATCAATGAGCTATGACAACTATCTTTCATGACATGATGCATACCTTCATGGAAGACTATGTGGATGATTTAGTAGCTAAATCCTTCACTAGAATAGATCATTTTAGCATCTTAGAAAATATTTTTGAGAGATTGGAGAAATTCCAAGTCAGGCTCAACCCTAAGAAGTGTGTCTTCGGGGTTACATTAGGCAAGTTACTAGGTTATATAGTTTCAGCTAAGGGTATTGAAGTGGATCCAGCAAAGGTACAAGCCATTATGGAGATGCCACCACCAAAGAACATCAGTTAGCTCAGATCTCTACAAGGATGACTCCAATCAATTAGGTGATTCATTGCTCAATTAGCAGATAAAAGTCTCTCGTTCAATCATTTGCTACATAAAAATGTACCATTCAAGTGGGAAGCCAAATGTGCAGAATCATTTTATCAAATCACACAGTATTTAATGAACCCACTAGTTCTAGTACCATCAATAGCAGGGAAGCCACTTATTCTCTACATTTCAACAACAGACATATCACTGGGGGCATTATTAGCACAAGAAGATCAATAGGGAAAAGAATGAGCTATATACTACATCAGCAGGACATTGAACAGATATGAACTCAACTATACATTCATTGAGAAGGCTTGTCTAACAGTGGTATTTGCCTCTCAAAAATTCCAGCACTACATGCTAGCTCACACAATTAAACTAGTTGCAAAAATTGATCCTCTCAAATATTTACTTAGCAAGCTAGCTCTTACAGGTAGATTGGCTAAATGGGTCATGATTCTCAGTGAGTTTGATATCCACTACAAAGAACGACGAGCTATCAAAGGACAAGCAATTGTAGATCAACTGGCTGAAGCACCCCTACCTGGAAAACAACCTATGGAGATCAAATTTCCAAATAGAGATGTTCTTACTATCTCTACCAAACAATGGACCCTATACTTTTATGGATCCTATACTCAACATGGCTCAGGTGCTGGCATTTTGTTCATCACTCCTGAAGGGTACACCATACCAAGATCATATCGACTTATGTTTCCATGCACAAATAATGTTTCTGAATATGAGGCACTGGTTATAGGCATCAAAATGGCCGTATAATGGAAAATCATAGAATTAAAAGTCTATGGAGATTCACAACTAGTCATCAATCAAATCAACAATGACTATCAGACAAAGGACGACAAGCTGCTACCATACAAGCAAATGGTGGATGATTTTAAAAAATATTTTGTACACATCACCTTTGAGAAAATACCAAGGTTGGATAATAGAGCAGCTGATGCAATGGCTACTATCTCTTCACTACTACAAATTCCAGAGCAACAGAATCATTAAGAGTTTCTGGTAGAGCAACTGTTCTCCCCAGCCTATGACCATTCTAATTCCCTTGTTATGTATGCCTTGACCAGTTCAGACTCTCCATTATATGGACCGATATACAAATATCTTAAGAGCACTATCCTACCCATTGACCTATCCCGAAACCAAAAATACAAATTTATCCGACAAGCCGCCCGTTATACTCTTACTGTTGATACTTTGTATCGTCGAGGTCTAGATGGTACTCTTCTTCATTGCCTTGATCGTAATGAATCTGACCCCGCATTACAAGAGCTTCACAAAGGTATCTGTGGCACACAATCAAGTGGTCCTACTCTTGCTAAAAAGCTTCTAAGAATGGGATATTACTAGCAAACAATGGAAAAAGACTCTTACCACTTTGCAAAGAAGTGTCCTAAATGCCAAATCCATGGAAATCTTATACATGGACCAGCATAGGAATTGCAGCCATTCACAACATCCTGGCCCTTTTGCCAGTGGGGACTGGACTTGGTTGGAAAAATTCATCTTTCATCTTCAAATGGACACAAGTTCATTATAACTGCAACAAAATACTTTACCAAGTGGATTGAAGCGGTCCCCATGACCACAATAACTGGGAAACAAATAGCCTCTTTTATCCTTAATTATCTGATCTGCAGATATGGCATTCCAAGCTCCATCATCATAGATAATGGACGACCTTTCAAGAACCAAGATGTGTGAGAACTATGTGAAAAATTCAAAATCCAACATCGTATTTCTACACCTTACTACCCGTAGGGAAATGGTCAAGCAGAAGCATCCAACAAGACAATATTAAAAATCCTAAAGAAAACAGTGAATGATACAGGCAAAGATTGGCATGTACAACTCAATCTAGCACTTTGGGCATACAGAACTAGCATCCACACACCAACGGGAGCTACACCATATTCATTGGTATATGGATCCAAAGTAATTTTACCCTTAGAGGTAGAAATTCCATCTCTCAGAGTCTCTTTAAAAGGCCTAATTCCAAATGAAGAGTATTGGGTTAATCGACTGCAAGAGCTCAAGCTTCTAGATGAAAGATGTCAATGTGTCTACACTCATCTCAAATCATATCAGCAACGTATGTGCAGGAGCTACAACCACAAGGTCATTCCTAGAATTTTTAAAATTGGTGACCTAGTACTCAAGGAAAATCCTAGGAATCAGCAGGATCGGGAAAAGAAAGGTAAATTTGAACCTAATTGGTTAGGTCCCTATGTCATCATGTCAGCCTATGGATCAGGTGCCTATCAACTAACAACTTTAGAGGGAGATGTGCTCGACGAACCAACTAACAAAATCCATCTAAAGAAATACTACACTTGAGTAATCTAATGCACGGAAAAGTCAAAAAATCAAAATCATATCAAAAAATAAGGAAAAGGCAAATAAAAAGGTACAATAAAAGCAACTGGTGAAAACCTGGCAAACAGGCGCTATTGTGAGAGGACAACTCCTCTATCTATATCCATACCATTATATCCATAGTAAAGCACTCTCAGCCATCACCTGACATTTTTATCATAATATCCATCCAGGACATACTTAGCGTAGTCACTATCCTGGTTTATCATCATATCCTTTCACCGCATCTCACCATGGCTTGACAATCCCTGTACACATCCGCATTAAGAGGAACACCTAGCTAGGGGAAATATTAATCACAACTTGCAGCACACTCAAGCCATCAAAAACTTGTCGCAAACTCAAAACATCATATCCAGCAAACAAAACTCAGCAATCACAAACACCACACATTGATCACTTAACGTGATTCACAAAATATGATGTATGATTTTTTGAAGTATCAAATGATTGCATCTTGCATAAAGCTTTGACTATTCTAGCACTTAAACTTTTTGAACTATTGGATCTTCTACATTCTCTCAACGATACATCAAGCTAGAGAAAGTCATGGGGACTCCAATATTTTTTTTAGTTTTCTATCTGTGAGGCGATCATTTGTACTATGTAAATACTTGTCTTGAGACATGATTCATATCATATCACTAAAGACATGATTCCACTTTACACATACAAATGGTTAAATCTTGTCTATTTATACGTAATTTGCACTCAGGTCATCCTGGTTCAATTATACCTTGATGCTTGTGATATCTTGCAAAATAAAAAATCATGTAAATTTTTCTCAGGTCATTATGGTTCAATTATACCATTATGCTTGTATAAATTTTTAACATATCCCAAAACAAATCAATGCTCAATGATGATACCTATCAAGAAAGAAAACAACATGTGGCTATACAGGGATGACAAATGCAGAATGAGGATGCTCAAATCAAGTAGTTGCATATCATTTTACAAGTAGTTGCATATCATTTTACAAGTAGTTGCATATCATTATCATACATCTCATTTTCAAGATACATCTCACAGCATATCATTATCATACATCTCATTTTCAAGATACATCTCACAACATATCATTATCGTACATCTCATTTTCAAGATACATCTCACAACATATCATTATCATACATCTCATTTTCAAGATACATCTCACAGCATATCATTATCATACATCTCACATCATATCATTATCGTACATCTCATTTTCAAGATAAATCTCACAATATATCATTATCATACATCTCATTTTCAGGATACATCTCACAGCATATCATTATCATACATCTCATTTTCAAGATACATCTCACAACATATCATTATCATACATCTCATTTTCAAGATGCATCTCACAACATCATCACATATCACATCACATACATCCATCTAAGCATTGCATCATCATAAAATAATCACAAGCATATAAAAAGAACCATCCATAACACATCACATGAGGATCAAAGAAAATGGTGTCATATATATATATCTCAAAGAATGATCAATATACAAAATATGTCATGTCTATGCCAACACAACAAAAGGATCAAAATATAATAGAGACAATGTCTCTCAAGTATGACTCTCTCCTGAGGGAGACAATCTCACTGTAGATGTCCTAGCACCTAGATCTCCAGGTGGATAATGTCTAGAAGGCCCCATCATGCCTCTGCTCTCTGTCCTTGACCCAGTCTCTCGAGATCGACTAGATTTCGACGTTGTAAAACTTTGCACTCGATGCTCCCTGGGCACCGCATCCTCATAATGACTCTGGTAGTACTCTGCCTCCTTGGCTCTCAAAGCCATCTCTCTCAAGGTGTCTCTCATCGGGCCACCTGCTGCAGCTCTCTGCAAACTCGCTGCGAGGTCCTCTGCTTGACCTCGACGCTCTATCTTAGTATCACGCTCTGTGGTTAGCGGAGTAATCTGACGCTGATGCACTAAAAACTATGTCTACAACTGCTGCATTGACAACTGCAAAGATCTAATATGCGCATCCTCTAGATGCATCAAAATCCACATCTATAGGGGTACCTCATGAAGGGGTACCCCTTGTCCCTCTGCCTGCTCTCGGTGCTGGTGGAGGTAGCACATTTGACCTCCTCCTTTGGGCCGGTCATCTGATGTCATCATACCCTCCCACTACTGCTATCACCTCCCCAACCCTCTCCTCACCCCTAGCTCTAATAGCCAAACCTCCTCTCCCTCTATCCATTGCAACCCACTGCACTACTCTCTCCACCCGTATCCCTCTATCACCACCATCTCCACCCCTATCTCCTCTCCTCCCCCTATCCCTTTGTCAACCTCGGCCTCCTCCTCTACCATCTCTGCCATCATCTCCTCCTCCATCACCACCTCCCTCATCTATCTCCTCACCTGCCTCTCCCCATCTCCCTAACCTCTGAGGTTGATCATCCTCATCATCATTGAAAGAGGGAATCATCTCCACTAGATCTGATATCCTAGCCACTGCACGCACTACAAAAAGTCCTGCAAACTCATCAGTCATCCCTGCATCCACTATCTCAGGGGCATAATCCCAAATCTGGCTGGCTAAATGAAAGAACTCCTCCACGACCACCGCACTATCAATCGTAGGTCCCCAATCCAGAATGTCTTGTCTTCATCAAGTATATAGGCATGCTTCCTATGGAATCCCCTGCTGTTGACCATACTACCGCAGTACCCAGCTATGAAGAAACCTCTCAATAACAAAGGGTGTCCGCCCTATCAGATACCTGGACATGTAAACATAAGACATCTCCATCCTGTCCTCTGCCCATACCTCACAACCTGTATATGGTCGCCAGACGACCATATCAATATCATTCAACACTCTCCTCCAGTGCTCTAGCTTGCCCAGCTTACACTGGACAACTATCCCTTGGTATCCGTATGTGTATGCACACCCAACAGGCCTATCTCTATCCGCCAATGGCCTTGCTGTGGGAATATGCTCCCATGCCCATACCTATAGTAGTGTCACTCTAGCTGATAAACTGCTATAGCCCAGTTATACTACCTGATAAAAATCCCTATATAAGTGGGCCAATATAGCCGACCCCCATGCAAAGCGACGACCCTGCGTCACCATGTCCTCCAAAACTAATCCCCACCCCACTGCTAGTTCCTTCAACCTACGGTTGGGACATAGGAAACCACCTATAAAACCTGCCAACACTGATGGTAGGGGAGCATAATCCAAATCTAAGAACTCCTGTCGGGGGATCTCGTATCCGCAAACTATGTCATCGTGCAGAATCTGACACAGTGCCTCTGTACCACCCTCCTCAGTTTGGTCATAGGGTAATAGCACCCCTACCACAAGAATCCATAGAATCCGGTAGCAATCCTCAGGGGTGACTGTGATCTCACCTGCCACCAAATAAAAGGTGTTCGTATCACTGTGCCACCTCTCAGCTAATGTTTTCAATAAACCCCGATTCACGATAAACTGAGGCATCTCTAACAATGAGGACAAACCACACCTCTCAATAATATATCTGTTTGCCTGTGTCAATCACGGTATCAATGACCACGGTCTAGGAAATCACTCTCATGTCTGAACCACTCCAATGCACTCCTGTCACGTAGCAAAACAAGTCCAATATCAGTTTCCTCATCAAAACATAGATATCAAAATCAAATTCATATCAAAACTTGAAAATTTGAACATCTAATCAAGTTACACATCATATCAATCCATTTTCATATCAACTCATATCAACTTGTAACACAACTCAAGTTTCACAATCATATCAGCTTGTAACACAAATCAAGTTTCACAGTCATTGCAGCTTGTAAAACAACTCAAGTTTCACATCCATATCAACTTGCAACACAACTCAAGTTCCACAATCATTGGAGCTTGTAAAACAACTCAAGTTCAATATATATATCAACTTGAAACAATTCCTATCAAATCATGTTCATATCCACCATCCCTATCAAAAACCACATCATATCAAATCAACATCAAATCAAGTTATATCGAAACTTCTATTGGACAAACTTATCAAAACAAAGACAACAGGCACACAGACTGACAATTTGCACCTATCTCGGTAGAACTGGCATCAACACTACAAATTTTATTCTTCCAAAAAATCCCCCTTTACCAAAAATTTTTCCCCATGCGCTAAACAAGCTTGTCTACGCACTAAACTACTTACTATGTGCTACCCTGTCCTCTCAAAGCGCTACCCAATCCATCCTATGCGCTAGCCAACACCTACGCGCTATCCTATCCTATTTTTACGCCACCTAACCTACCCCAAGTGCTAAAACTACCCTACGCGCTATCCTACTTGGCTCTTGCACTATAACCCTTCCCCACTGCGCTAGGGTATAACTACGTGCTACCTAAGCCTACCAATACGACACCCTGGGAACCCTATGCGCTACCCATTTTTTCCTCTGTGCTACCCTGTCATCCCAGTGTGGTAAACTTATCCTAAGCGCTACCCTAATTTACCGCTGTGCTACCCTAAACTTTTGAAATGCCACCTATTTTATTAAAACCTACGCGCTACGAAACCTATCATATGTGCTATGCTTTGACCCTGACACGCTAAACCGGCAAATCCATGTGACAAAATTAAAAACATGATAAAAAATGACAAAATAAAAATCCAAAAGGGGTCAAAAAGGTTGACTTACTAGTGGTCCATACGCGACAGGCCTCCGATACCTCCGAACGTGCTCGAATTGATGAGAAGCATAAGGAACTGGCATGTTGACTTGTCTCCAAAAATCACTTTCTCCAAGGTCAACAAGCACAAATGAGACAAAAGAAATCACTTTCTCCCTTTATATAGGGTAAATCAAAATTAGTGTTACATGGAGGGACGTGTAAATTGCTCGCGATGTCTCCTACCACCCTACCAAATGTCAATATCGGGAGATGAATCAAATTACCACATTCAACATAGACAAAATTTTACAATGCAATGAAATTTATCAAATTTACCTAAATCAAATCAAATTTTCAAAATTTTTGATTCATCTCCCGAGGGGGCATTATGAACATCGTTTATCAAATCTGGGGCATGACATGAAAATCTCAAAATGACATAAAAATTGATCATAACTAAATCATGAAGACATATCATTTTCTTTGAATCAACATGTGCACATACGTCACTTCAAAGAGGGGCAAAATGTAGACTTATAAAAATGACTGTATTCCTAAATGAATATTTAATGTTCATTTTATTCCCATTCCTCTATTTAGTTAAATTTAATTTAACTAAATCACCCACATTCGGCTATTCAATTAAATAAATTATTCTATTTATTTAAATTCACTAAAGCCCTTTGCATCATTTAATTAAATAAATCATTTTATTTAATTAAATCCCTTCTTCTTACTTTTAAATTAAATTTACATTTAATTAATAGTTTATCCGAAATTGAATAAATCTAGTTTATTCAATTTCCCAAATTGCAACCAAATTAAAATAAAGTAATTTATTTTAATTAAATCTATTTTCCCTCACCCACTTGCATTTTCCTACATCTCCCACTTGCATCCTAAACCCTATTCCTAATTTCTTCTAGAATCCAGCTAATCCTAATCAATTAGCCCAAACCCATTCATTATCCCCTTTCCCTAAATTTGAGGAGGTCACTTCTCAAATTTGGAGTAAAGTCTTCAAAAGGCATTAAAGCCTTTATCCATTCAACAAGATAACTTGTTGAATACCCCCAAATTTGGAAGGACTCTTACAAATTTGTCCCCAAAGTCTTCAAACCATTAATGGTTAACTAACCCTTAGTGGTATGGTTAGAGACTTTTTGACTAACTTAACCTCCATCTAACCTAGGGGTCTCATCAAGCATTCATTGCTTTGACCATGGTTATCCCTTTAACCTTTGCACAAGAGTTTACCCCTTGGATAAAAGCTTTATCCATTGGATAAACCTAACCTAACCTTAGCCCTTACCTCCTAAGGTAACCATTAGGTCTTCTCAAACATTTAATTCTTCTTTCATCTCGTCTCAACTAGTCTTATGTTGGCAATTGTCAACATTTCATTGGTGAGAATTATAAACATGGATTGATAACTTTCAATCCCGACCCTTGATTAACTCCTTCAATCTTGACCATCCATTGCCCTATTTTCACTATAAATAGAGCCCTCATTCCTCCATTTTAAGGATCCATGCAAGCTTTTAGTATCTCATTTATGCTTAAATTTATCAATACATCTAGCTTCTCTTTGTAATAGGAATTAATCTAATAAGCATTTTAGACTATTTCCTTTATCATTAGCTTAAATCATTAACTAGTATATCATGTTAGGATAGTATTGCTACTAATCTTGTCATCTTATAATCTAGTTTATTGCATTTGTAGGATCATGCATGGATAGGATGCATTTCATAATTTAAATCAATCATAATCATCCCTCGTTCTTACATTTGTCATCCCTAAGCCACTCTGCTCAGTGATATGAGAGCAAAGGCATTGGCTTGAGGGACCTTGTGAGATAGAGAACCATGGAACCAACCTTGGTAAGTTGAGTCATTCTTCATAACTCCATAACTTGCATCAAGAAGTCCCATGGGTGTGTGAGCAAGCCTCTTTGGGACCACATTTTCACTTTTTAAGTTTCATTGACCTGCTTTTCTCGCACATAGAAACTAAGTCAAGCAAACATGCTCATGAAGAATGAAATACAAAATATGACTATGAGGTTATCAAAAGATATTGAGGAGAGAAAGAAGAAGGAAGATAATGTTGTTATATCTCTGAAGAAAAAATGTGATGAATGTGGTAGATTAAATCATGAGAATTATTTGTTGAGAACTAATTTAGCACACTCCTAGAAAAATGAACAAGAACTTGAAAGACAAATAACTACTTTGAGAGATGATCTAACTACTGCAAGTGAGTATAAAGAAAAAATCAGGATTAGTGCTGCACAGTTGTATGATTTATTGAAAAGACAAAGGTAGATTGATGATTCTAGAGTACTTGGATTTGTACAAGGTGAAATCTTTGTTACTATAAATGAAGATCAGACAACCAGTATGCAGAAATTATTAGAACAGAGGAAACCGGTAAGGCAATCTAATGCTTATAAATTTAAAGGTAGATGTTTTGTTTGTAATAAATTTGGGCATATGGATAAACAATGTAGAAATAAAGCATATCAAAACTATAATTTGTTCCTGGTCAATGCACAAATTGCAAGAAATATGGTCATAGATCAAAAGATTGCAAAATGAATGTTAAATTTCATGCATGTGGAAAGTTTGGACATTTTGCTAATCACTATAGGTCAAGGAATGACACCGGATTTGTCAAAGCAATTCAGAAGAACAATGTTACATGTCATGCATGCAACAAAATAGGTCATATTGTTGGTATTATGAATATGTTGCAACACTTATCCTTCTGGGGATCTTTGGTTATGTTGAACCGGCAAGTTCAGTGACTTATGCACGGCCACCGGTATTCGGTTCACTGGCAGGTTATACCATTCACCGACACTAAGGATGACTTGGTATCATCTGGAGATCACTTGGTTATGTTGAATTCATGGTTTGGACATTTGGTTTTGGAGGTTTGGTTATTGATCTAATCAGGTTGATATATTTGTTGTTACTGGTAAATTGGTCTAGGTTATGGACCGACATGCATTATCTATTCCATATTCGCTTGACACGTTATGGAGATGGTTTAATCAATTAATATTGTTGTTGAGCCAACATAATGCATCACATCTTGACTTAATTGTAATAGATATTATTGTATTATTCTTAGCAAGATGACCTACACATTTGGTCTTAGGTTTTGGTATATATGTAAGATCTGAATTATGAGATTAATAAGGTATGGTGATGGTATGTAATAAGGTATTGTAAGTTTGTGATATTTGGTATATGTGAATATAAGCAGAGCTACTCACATAGACATATTTTGAAGATTCAAGGAAGGTTTGAAGGAGAGAATCAGAGCTTAACCGGTATTGAATCCAGCATTGGATATGCTACTTTGAGCAGTACATTATTATTGGATTTAATCATCCAATTGTAGTCAGTGTGACTCCCATCTTGTTATTGAGTAGTGAGCTCTAGGCAGATGGCCTTTCTGCATGTGCAGACCCCATTTGTATACACATACTTTTTTCAGTAGTATCATCTGATTATGGGTAAGGTTTCCCACCGTGGTTTTTCCTCTTACAAATCTTTGTTTTATGTGTTGTGGATATTGTTTCTCTTTCTATTTTATGCATTAAGTTTCACTGGTACTGTTATTAACTATTAATCTATTTACTGACATTAAGTTTGGTTTACCAGTACTAAGTATCAAGTTTGGTTAAGTTATATTTGGGTTAAAATTATTAGACAAATGATTCACCCCCCTCTCAGTTGCCTCCGGGTCCTAACACATATTGCTAAATATTGCAGAAGCAAGACTCAACTGGTTAGCAATGATAAAGATAATGAGAAAAGAAAGTAAAAGGTAGATGAAATACAACAAGATCACACCAAGAGATGGGTTAGAAAATCTAAAGAACCAAGTGGAGATGGATCTATACCGGTAACTCCACCGGTAAAATAGGGTATTCCTCCACCAATAGGAAATTCCACCGGTAATTGAGGCATAAGCCTTAGGGGTTGGCAAAGTCATTGCAAAATCCTGCATATTATCCCATAAGAGATCTAAGGAGATCTAGAGAACTGTGTTCATCATTGATGAAGGTTCACCTGACACAAGACTATGAAACTAGCATCCGTAGGGTTGTTCATGAAGTATTTATTATAGAGAAAGATTAGGGTTTTATTCACTGATAAAAAGGGGTAAGTGAATTCATTTTCACTCACCAAGAATTCAAGCATTCAGAGTGAAGATAAAGGCAAATTAAGTGCAAGCAGAGGAATTCTGAAAGGATTTCGAGCAGAAACACTCAATCTTCCACCGACGTTCACTTTCAGGTACTGTTCGAAATGGCATTTGGATCTTCAGCTCCTACTTTCATTGTAAATCCTACCATTGTCTAAGTCAAGGATAGGTTAAGGCCTATATTCAAGGTGGTTCTCAAAATTGATAAGAAGGAAGACTCTGCATGAGGATTTTCTAGGGTTCCTGATGGGGTGATGTACGTTGAAGATGTAAGGCCATACCTTCACTATATCCTGGAGGATTTAGGCACAAAGGAAATCAAAAGCATGTATCAATCCATGATATTGGGAGACTCCAGAACCATCAAACCGAAATACAAAGCAATTAAGGATTTAGGGTTAACCGGTATTCTATACATACCAGAATTCAAGGATGAAGTCATCATATACGTTCTAAGTAGGGTTCACAATGAGTTTATTTGGCTAGACAAGCCTTACATGATTAGTAAGGAGGCTATTCAAGCAATCACTGGCTTACCCAAAATCAAACAAGAACCTGGCAAGAAAATTTCCAACACTAAGGTCGAGAAACTCACCGGTGCAACTCCTAATAGCAGATCAATGAGGATCAACACAATCAATGACAGTAATATGAAGTTTGTAAGCATGATAATAGGTTATAAGGTAAATCAATACAACTGATTGAATTTTGTTGCTAGTTCATGCATTCATGCTACATATCAGATGCTAAGGAATAACACAAAATATGATTTATGTGAATGGATGAGGAGTGAATTGATGTTGAACCTTGGGAAGATCAAGGGAGTTAAGAAAGGAACTTTTAGATATGGAAATTTGATTGTTTGTTTAATTCTTTAGTTCCTGAATGAGCTACCTAGTCTTGGAAAAAAATGTTGGGCTCATGACATACCGGTAGGTATGCAAATCAAGGAAGCAATCAATAGTCTTGGTACCAGAAGAGATGAGAAACTTTGGGGGTATTTCAAAACATTCCAAGAAAACATGAGGCAGAGGGAGAGAATATCAAAGAAAATTGTGGAGAAGTACTCCACTGATATCTATTTTATGGTCAAAATCGATGAAACCCTTATAGAGGCAGTTGAACCTAGGACAGTCTGGATTATTGAGCTTGGATATGAAGTGGATGATAGCATTTTTGAACTGTATGCAAAAATACTGCTAGATACCCATTGGATGACAAAACAAAGCATTTTGGTATAGCAAAAGAGAAGGCACTTGAAGTCAAAACTGGTTTTAATAGGAAGAGAAGATAGAAGAAAATAGAAAAGATGTTTGCATATGTACATGATGTAATTCATAAGATAGATACTCAATTGGGTTCTGGATCCAAACCGGCAGCAGAACTGGCAATGGCTAGTACTATAGAGGTGAAGAAGCTTGAAGCTTACATTTATACCATCACTTTTGATTCTAACCCTGAGGACAATGAACCTCTAGCTTTCTGAAGGGTACAAAGGAAGAAAATGGATCAACCACCGGTAGAGCAGAAGAAGGCAGAGCCTAGGAGGAGACTTGTTAGAAAGGCAACAAAACCTACTGCACCACCACCTCCAACAAGGAATCCTATACAAAAGAGGAAACTAGTCACATCTACATTGGCAACCACAAGAAAAGAAAAAGAGTGATGATACTGAAACTGGTAAGACTAAAAGGACCCATGCTGAGCTAATTGATAAAATTACAAAAGATGGAATTTTGAAAAATGTATCTATGTATTATGAAGATTTAGAGGACAATGAGAGAAATGAAATAGAAGAGGCTATTTTGTTAAATATAGAGATTTATAAGAAAGCCTTAATAGAAATTTTGAAAGAGATACCTCTATCTTTGTATAATAAACTTGATGCTAGAAGACTTGACATTGTCAAGAGACATAAGGAGATTAAGGAAGTAGCACTTTTGGAAATGTGTGGTTCTGTAACAATGAGGAAATGAAAAGATGCATAGATGTTGCGAATAGGACAGTTTTCAGCAGTAAACCCTGACATATAAGTCTAATGATGGGCAAAGTAAATGATGTGATAAATGAGACTAGTAAGGGTTGGACCAAATTCTTCCTAAAGAATCTAGATTTTCTTACATCTCAAGAAGAATTTGCAAAAGCTACATCTTCCACCATTCCTGACAAATCAAAAGGGAAAGGTATTTGGGGTAGTTTAGCTCCAATTTTGACTATACCGGCAGTAACTATAGACATATAGACATAACTGACAGTAAAAGAGAGTGTACAACCCATACAACTGAAACTATTTTTGAGCAAGGAAATGTATAGGATACTGTAAATATTGTGGATAATACTCCACCAACAGTAATTGACATTGCACCAAGTGGCAAAGCCACCAGTAAAAAAGAGGTTGTAGAGGATAAGGAAAGGAAACTGAATCTATATCGGTAGTTAAAACTGATTCCCCGGCAAAGGTTTTGGCAATTGACACTTCTCAGGTTGAGAAGAAATCCATCACTGAGATGAGTCCCACTGAGTTGATGATGATGGCAACTCAGAAACTATTGAAGGAGGGTACTACAGACAAGGGAATAATTGATCAATCAATTACAGTATTACACAGATTTTTACCTGATTGTAAGATTGAAGATGGAGAAATCCCTTTCGACAAGCTCAAGACTCTAACAGAACATATTTCTAACAATTTTCAATCTCTGAGGTAGATTGTAGATCGACAGGCTTTAGAAAGATTCACTATAGCTAAAAGAGAAACCTTTGACTAGATAATTGAAACAGAGAAAAAGAAAATTGAGGCCAAACTCATTCTTATTTAGAATTGTCTGAAACAAGATACAAATATCTACAAGGTCTATTGTAACATAGGAATTCTTACGGCTAATGTAGATAGCAGATTAAAGGAGTTACATAATAAAGTAGCTAGCATTGTAAAATCTTTTGATAGAATAACCTCACTGACCACATCTGTTGATGGACAAATTTTGTCCTTGGAGAACCAAATTTATTCTTTTGAGAAGGAGAGATAAAGTCATTAGGAGAGAAAGAAGTCTTAGAGGATTGGTGAGTCCCAGATTGGATTCACTGGGTGTTCATAAGAGAGAGTGCATGGACATAATTGCTAAACCCACATTGGCATATGTCAAAGAGAAGGAAACACTTTCGCACTTACTAAGTGGACTAGCATCTATATCTGACACCTTCAAAACCAGTTGGGATACATATCTTCAATTTTTGAATAAGGCTTACCCCAAAATTTTGAAGTTGGTTAAACTCCAGTGAAATTAATAGTATTCATTTATTCTTTTGTTCTAAATTATTTCAATTCTTTCACCGGTATTTGGCATTGATGCCAAAGGGGATTATGTATATATGTGAAAAATATTAGAAAAATTAGATAGGATCACATGGGAAGGATATCAAGATATCAAAAGGAGTGTATTGCTCAGAGGGAGCACAATTCATTTGAACCGACAGGGAATCCATTTTTCACATGAGTGTTGCCATCAATGCCAAAGGGGGAGATTGTTGGCAATTGACACTCACCGGATTCATTTTATTGTCATTTATGGAAACAATATTAGATGGAAGTCATATACCGACATTAGGAGGCATATACTGACAAACACTGGCTTTGGAGCATTCAGGGCTACATCGACACCAAGACCGACATCAACATCAGTACTTGAAGGAAGCCGACATCAAGGGAGATTTATTTTGTAAATCATTTGATAATTATTGTTGAGGCCAACATTCAATAAATTTTATAATATATTGTAAGCCGACATAAGGCATATTGTTTGTAATGGGTATATAGGTTAGTATATTAGGTCATTTTGGATATGATACAAGATATGATAGAGGATGCGACATAGGAGAATATAGAAGAACTATATAATGTGAAGTATATGGATGTAGATCATTTGTATGTGAATGTTATATCATGCAATGATCTGTAGATATCTTGAAAAGCATTCCCGAAGGAGAAGAGATACTGGTAGTAGTGTTCAGGGTTTATGAACTGATACAGGGAAGAGCTAGAACCAGAACTCTATTTGGCATAGCAGATGCAATTTTTAGTTTAATTTTATTGTTTTACTTCAGCAGAAACTTGTAGTAGTGAGACTCTTTAGTGATGAGAAGTATGCTCTAGGCAGTGTTCCTTCCTACATGTGCATGCCCCCATTATATTTAATATCCTTTCATATGGCCAGTGAATTGATATTATGGATCACAAATCCCATCGTGGTTTTTCCTCTTTAAGGTTTTCCACATATAAATTTTGTGTGTTATGGTGTTCATTTATATGGATGATTTATTTGCTTCATGTTATATGTTTATATTTTTGCCGGTTTATATGTGTATGGTTTAAAAGGATAAAATCTTGTGTTACCAACAGAACACTGATTCACCCCCCCTCTTAATGTTCTTAGATCCCAACAATATGCACCTAAAAATATATTACATCTAAGGGTGGGTTCATGTCAATATTTAGTACTGCATTCACATATTTCTTTACCACATTGCATTATCCCTTTCTCATATAGTTGCATCAATAAAACAAGGTGATTGTCAATGTCATTCACCTACCTACACTGAAAGGAACAAAGGTTGTCTCATTTCCTAGATACTTGTTCTTGAAGTCTTTAGGGGGTCTTTAGTCATTCATCTGCAATGTCACATTGTGAATAAGCTTTATCCTTTGTTGGGTAGAGGTTTCCTTATCAAGTCTTGTTACCAAAAATCTATCAATTTCTATATCTCACACATTAATCAAAAAAATCTAAGTCATTACAGATACCTAGTTGGTCATGTGGCTAGGGAAAAATCCAATATTCTGCTTCAATGCCACTATAATTTCATACCCAAGTAGGTTTCATTACTTACAAGTCAAGGCAAGAAAACTTAAAAAAAAAATCGTTATGTCAATCGCAAGGCAAAACAAAAAAAAATGATATATTACTGAAATATCACACATATAAAAGCGACAAAAAAGAGAAAGCTTGACTATGGGAACATGTAAATAACTCCATCAGTGCTATGGATGCCTACTGGAAATGGAGCAATGTTTGAGAGATTACGGTACTTAACCTCGTCGGAGCTCTAAAAGCTTGTTTGCAGCGAGGCTCTATCCAGGTTGCTTTTGAAGTCAGAATAACTCATGTAGCTAGCCACATAGGATTCCAAGGGTCTTTGATGGTTATAAGAGTCATAATAAACACAATTGCACACACATGGGCAAAAGAAGATCAAAATTTCAAGAATTGATGGAGAAGTTTTCCGCACCTCCATTCATAAATCTTGGTTACATAGTGTGTTAGGTTGGATGGTATAAGTATTTTGAGAATGGATTGAACTCCTATCTCTGAAACGTTTCACACCTTTAATCCAATTAGTGCATTTTAGAATGAAATACACACACACTCATCCTTGTTCGAATAGGAACTACATTTTTGCCATGCATCCTGCATTTGCATAACTCATATAAAAAATTCATTGTCTCCAACGCATTATGCATCGTCATGTTAGGTCTGCATACTTGGGGGCATAACTGAAAAAATCCTAAAAAATAAAAAATGATCTTGAAAAAAATCATAAACATTCGCAAAATGATCCTGATAAAATCCTAAACATTCAAAAATCGATCCTGAAAAAATTATAAACATTCACATATAAAGTCCTAAGAAAATACCAAAAACAACAAAAAACATCAAAGTCAATAAAAACATTTCAGATAAAAATCCTAAATAAAAATAAATCAAAATAAATAAATAAATCAAAAATCAAAAACAATTCTGAAATCCTAAACGTTCGAAAAATGATTCTGAAAAAATCCTAAACATTCGAAAAACAATCCTAAAAAAATTATAAACATTCACATATAAAGTCCTAAGAAAATACCAAAAACAACAAAAAACATCAAAATCAATCAAAAACATTTTTGATAAAAGGCCTCAAAAAATTCTAAACATATAGAAAAAGTCCAAAATCCAATCCAAAAACATTCAAATATGAATTAAAAAACTTGCAATAATTTGTCTCGCAAGAATCAAACACCACAACAGATGTCCAGCAAACACTTCACACGAAGTTAAACAAAGAATACAACTATCTTTTCAAAACATCTACAATCACACTGATCAACTATCTAATCTATCAATTTATCAAACTATCAACAAGATCAACATCTTGTCTTAAACAAAATCGGTACACTCGAAACTAGACAGATCGGTCTTATACGGGGTCCAAAACTTTTGAAACCAGACATTATCAAAATCACATCAAACATATCAAATCAAAGGCACAGTCAGTCTAACTATTGAGTTTTATCTATTTTTGGGTGACTCTTTTTATCAAATTGGTGAAGATCATTTCTTTTAGCTACTCAAGTATGTCCAAAAGTGACTAGAGGAGCCATGATGGGCATGATCCTTTTCTTTGCTTGTTGTTTGTGGTTTGAACCAATGAAGTTATGGGGTAATTTCTCTAGTGGTTGTTTGTGATAGGAGCATTTATCTTGTGAATGCCACACATACCATGACCCCTAGTGCAATTCCCAAAATGGAGGGTTCATTCCTTATCTGTTACATGTTTGTTTCTTTGCAATGAGATATCTATACATCTTGGTTCCTCATACCTTGGTGTAATAAGTTCCATTGTTATATAATAAGGCTCAATGATGATAATGTATTGCACTACAAATAAAGCAATGAAGACTTTCTCATCAAAATTTCTATCACATCATCCATTATCACATCAAAATATGGAATACAAAGATTGATTCAGTTGATTAATTATTTTCTATCTATTCTACGTCAAACAACTAACAATTCTTCTAAGATATTCAACATATATTTTGACACACAAAAAAATATAAGCATCATCACATCACATGTTCATTATCATTCCAAAATCATAATAAAGTTTTCATCAACCATTATGCATCACAACATAAAGCTACATCAAATCACTGCATGATGGCACATTCATATTGCATTCATCATCACAATAAAAAATGCATTAGGGCATGAAGTTCACCATCAAAAAGCTCATCAAGAACACATATCATATATATCATATAGAAATGTGTCAAAATACATCATATCTACAACATCAAATTCAATAACCAATCTCTCAACCTATACTACCTCTATCAGTAGGTGCATCTCGACTAGCTCCAGCTTATCCCAACGACGCTCTAGGTGGACCCATCACTCCCCCACTGCTAGTCTGTCGAGAGGTAGATAGAATTGATCTTCTCCCCATGAAAGCACTAAAACTAGGTTCCCTCTGACCCTCAGGAATAGCCCTCTCATAAGCCTGTCGATAACAAATAGCCTCCTGTGCAGCAACAAAATATCTATCTGCTTGGATACGTGCGTTCGTCACTAGCCCAAATAATTGATCATATGCATCCATATTGATCTGAGTTCTCCTAACTTCCTTATCCCTCTCCCTCTGTAATTGACCTCTATCAGCAGCTATCTGATCCCTCTCCGCAGTCAACTCATCCATTGCATGCCGATGTTGGTTTCTCAATCCCTCCTCATCTCCTCTTTCCATACCTACAAACTCTATAGCCTGGGGCATCTCCAAATCATATCCACCATCCCCACCCTCATCTCCACCACTACTCGATGACCCTGATCCTGACTCGCCACTCTCATTAGAACTACTCATGGATGGAGTCTCTCCAACAATATCCACATTCTCCTCTCCACTATCCACTTGTTTTGCAACTGTTGCTATCAGATCTATACCTCCTCCATCGCTACCTCCTCCACCTCTATCTCCTCCATCCCTACCTCATCTACCTCTACCTCCTCCATCTCTACCTCCTCCACCCATATCCTCTCCACCTCTCCATCTGGGACCCCTACCATGTCTAATCTATTGAGCACCAATTGGAACTGTCAGATCTATCAAAGGTATAGGCATGTGTTGTATCCACCATATACTATACTACACTATAGACCCTGGATCTGCTACACCAAGCCGCCATCCCCACAAAACAAGAGCAAGAGCATCAAACTCGGAAATAGCAATATGAGGCTGCACACAAGCACCCCAATCACCAACCTCTCGAGTAGTGTGAGCAAAATAAGTTGTCACATTTGGAATACCCTGTACTTCCCCTAACTATCTGAGTACATGGCTAGGAAGATGCATATCAATAACCCTTTTACTACCCATGTCTCAACTAATAAGATATCTCTTCTGTCGACAAAAAGGAAGATGTTGGGCATCATCAATCCACCCTAGACAAGTAAGATAAGGTCTCCATGAGAAGTATTATAAGATATCAATCTGATGATGCCAATACAAGATGTTACTTGATGCATGTCTCACGCCAATAGTATACCCAAAAGGATATGGCTGCTCTGGCTCTAAATCTATATGTAACGCAGGACGAAAAATAGCTATGTTTTCCCTGTTAGGACCCAGAAGGCAACTGAGAGGGGGGGTGAATCAGTTGTCTATTAATTTCAACCCAAATATAACTTAATCAATCTTGATACTTAATAGTGGTAAACCAAACTTAATGTTGGTTAACAGATTAACAGTTAATATCAATACCGGTGAAAATCAATGCATGAAACAGAAAGAGAAACAACATCCACAATACATAACACAAATATTTTAACGTGGAAACCCTGTAAGGGGAAAAACCATTGTGGGAAACCTTACCCACAATCATATGATACTACTACAGATAGTATGTGTATACAAATGGGGTCTGCACATGCAAAAAGGCCAACCGCCTAGAGTACACTTCTCAAATGGGAGTCGCAATGATTATAGTAGGATGGTTAAATCCTAGAATAATGTACTGCTCAAAATAACATCTCCAATGTTGGATTCAGTACTGGTTAAGATCTGATAATCACCTTAAAACCTTCCTTGAACCTTCTTTATGGTCTTCTCATATGATCTTCAATATTTGCACATACCATGTTACAATACCATAACCTTACATACCATATGCCATATCTTGTATCTCATCAATTGAGATCTTACATATATACAAAACCTAAGACCAAATGTGTAGGTCGGCTCACTAATAATATTACAATAAAATCAATTACAAACAAGTCAATATGTGATGCATCACGTCGGCTCAATACATTTACAACAATATCCAAGCAATAAATCATCTCCATAACATGTCGTGCTGATTTGGAATAGATAATGCATATCGGTCCATAACCTAGACCAAATTGCCGGTAACAACAAATATGTCAACCCAATTAGACCACTAACCAAAATACCAAAACCAAGTATCCAAACCATTTCTTTGACATAACCAAGTGATCTCCAGATGATAACAAGTCATCCTCAATGCTGGTGAACAATATACTGGTGATTGTGCATAAGTCACTGAACATGTTGGTGAACACAATGTGTTGGTTCAACATAACCAAAGATCTCCAGAAGGATAAGTGTTGACATCAATGACAAAACTAATGCAACACATCCATAATACCAACAATCCCCCCCTTTGGCGTTGATGGCAACACAAGATGGAAAAACATCTAAGTGCCAAAACAGAATGCCAAAATCCAAAAACCAACAATCTCCAAAATAGATCAATACCAGAAATCAAAACCAAAATGCAGAGAGTATATGTCTCTTCCACAGTGAATAATCTCTTCCCTGAGGATAATGTTTCCTAAATACAAAGTTTTTATATAGATATCTCTTCCCCTTTGACATCAAATTCCAAAGCAATACAAATATCAGAACACAACCAACTACTCCCCCTAAGAAGTAGCTCTGCTCCATCAAAGCTGAAAAAAGGTCTCTCTGTTATTTTCTGCTGGTTTGATGCCAATCTTCAATTGTTTAAGTCTCTATCAATGAGGGTATTACCCCATGCTTCTCTCTGAGATATTCAAAAGTTTCCCTAGGAAAAGGTTTAGTAAAGATATCTGCAATCTTCTCTTTAGTATTCACATAAACCAATCTTACTTCTTTTACTTCAACATTCTCTTTCAGAAAATTATATTTGATAGAAACATGTTTAGTCTTAGAGTGAAATACCGGATTCTTTGATATATCAATTATTGCTGAATTATCACAATAAATGATTATAGGTTTTTTACATTTTACCGTTATTTCCTTCAACATTTTCTTAATCCATAATACCTGAGTACAATTAGTTGTTGTTGCAACATATTTTGATTCTGTTGTTGATAATGATATACAACTCTACTTCTTGCTCAACCATGAAATCAATCTGCTACCAAGAAATAATGCTCTGCCAGTGGTAATCTTTTTTTCATCTACATCTCCTTCCCAATTTGCATCGGTGTATGCACATAAATCAAAATTTTCATCTTTAGGATACCATAAACCAAGATTTGTTGTGCCTAGTAGATACCGAAGAAATCCTTTTTACTGCTAATTCATGATTTTCTTTAGGATCTCTGAAATCTTGAAACAATACATACTACATTCATAATATCAGGTCTTGTTTTGTGTTAAATACAGTAAACCTCCAAGCATAGACTTGTATTTTGTCGGATTAACAGGAGTTGAATCATCCTTCAATGTCAATTTGTCAGTTGTAGTCATAGGAGTACTTATCGGTTTGGAGTTTTCCACACCAAATTTCTTCAATAGTTCCTTCAAGTATTTTGTTTGACATATGAATATACCTTTATTAGTTTGTGAAATCTGCAATCCTAAAAAGAATTTTATCTCCCCAATCATAGACATTTCAAATTCTTCCTGCAGCTTGTTAGCAAAGTCTTTACACAATCCATCTTCTCCTCCAAAAATGATATCATCAACAAAAACTTCAATAACCAAGATGTCATCATTAGTCACTTTGAAATATAAGTAGCTATCAACATTACCTTTAGTGTAACCAAGCTTCAAAAGATATTTGTCTAATCTAGCATACCAAGCTCTAGGAGCTTGCTTCAATCCATACAAAGGTTTACTTAATCTACAAACCATATCCTTATCATTTGTCAATGAAAATCCATCTAGTTGTTCAATGTAAACTTCGTCTTCAAGATCACCATTCAAAAAAGCACATTTTACATCCATTTGATATACTTTGTAGTTCTTATGAGTTGCAAATGCAAGAAATAATCTGACTGCCTCAATCCTAGCTACTGGTGCAAAGGTTTCATTATAATCAATTCCCTCTTTCTATGAATATTCTTTACACACTAATCTTGCTTTGTTCCTGATTACCTTACCATCTTCATTAATTTTATTTTTGAATACCCATTTAGTTCCCTTTATATTTTTGTCTTTAGTTGAGGAACTAATGTCCATGTATTGTTCTTTTCAATTTATTCTAGTTCATCTTCCATTGTTTTAATCCAATGTTCATCTTGACAAGCTTCAATAACAGATGCCGATTCAATTTGAGAAATTAAACATACCTCTTCATTTACTAGTCTTCCTCTTGTCATAACACCTTGATACTTGTTCCCCATTTATCTGATTTTCTGAGTGATTCAGTCTTACATACCTGGGTTTATTCATATGTTGTTGTTCTTCAGTCACTATGGAGTTCTTTGATGATGCCGGTGTGACTAGATCCACACTGTACCGGTGCATTCTGTATAGGTTCATTTATGATCATCTCAACTGCTGGTTTAGAATCTACAGACCTTGAATTTCCTCTAAATTATTCATTTATCTTCACATTAGCACTCTCAATGATTTTCTGCAATCTTATATTAAAACATCTATATGCCTTGCTTTTAGATGAATAACCAAGTAATATTCCTTCATCACTTCTAGGATCAAATTTACCAATATACTCATCTCTCCTAATATAACATTTGCTTCCAGATATTCTGAAGTATTTAAGAGTAGGAGTATTACCAAACCATAGTTTATAAGGGGTATTACCGGTTTCACCTTTGATGTGAACTCTATTGAAAGTGTAAACTGTTGTATTCACTGCTTCTCTCCAATACAAATGAGGTAGATTTTCTTCCAATATCATGCTTCTAGATGCATCTAGAATAGTTATGTTCTTCCTTTCTACAATTCCATTTTGCTGACGTGTCTGAGGTGCTGATAATTGTCTTTTGATTCCATTCACTTTAAAAAATGTATTAAATTCCTTAGATGTAAATTCTCCTCCTTGATCTGATCTCAAACATTTGATTTTCTTACCGGTTTCATTCTCTACCATTGCCTTGAATAGTTTGAATTTTTCAAAATCTTTTGATTTCTCCCTGAGAAAAGTAACCCAACACATTCTAGAATAATCATCAATGATTAGCATAAAGTATCTATCTCCCTATAGACTTCTTGTTCTTACCGGACCACACAAGTCAATTTGAACTAAATTAAGAACATTATTGGATTTCTCATAAATACTCTTAAAAGTTGTTCTAACTTGCTTTCCCATTTGGCATTCCTTACATACCGGATTATAAGGTTTCACAATCTTAGGTAAATCCCTTAGTGCCTTAGTTGAACTGATCTTTACGATGCAATCAAAATTTACATGACAAAGTCTCTAATGCCATAACCAACTTTCATCAATATGTGCAATCAAGCATGTGTTATCATTGTTGTTCAAATGAAAGATATTACCTTTAGTCTGATTACCAGTTGCAATCTCCAATCCAATTCTATTCATGATTTTGCATTTACCATTCTTGAATTGTAACTGAAATCCCTTTCCAAATAATTGACCAACACTCAAAAGATTATGCTTCAAACCTTCAACATAATAAACATTGTCAGTATTGTGCTTACCATCCAAAGATGTAGTGCCTTTTCCTTTGATCAAACAAGATTTATCATCCTAAAATCTTACTAGACCTCCACTATATTCCTAAAAAGATAAGAATTTAGTTTTATCACTAGTCATATGATGTGAACATCTGGAATCTATAATCCATTCATCCTTTTCTTCAATTTTAGCTGCCAGGGCTTGCTCAATCAATGAAACAGTAGGTGCCGGTTGATCTTATTTTATTGCAACAAAATCCCATCCATTGTTTGTTTGTTCTTCATTAGAATCATCAGTAACTCTTTCATCAACATAGTAACAAGATTTGTCTCTATTATTCTTAAATCTGTATCTCCGATATTCAGGGTTAGGCTTATATGTTCTTTTAGCTTTCTCTCTCAATCTTGCATGTCTGTCAGGACATCTAGATGCCATGTGAACAACTTTATTGCAATTAAAACATTTAAACGATGCTTTACCTTCATACTTACTTCCAACTGGACCTTTAGGCATTTTCCTTGCAAATAGTGCTTCAAGTTATTCTAGTTCTTCATTTTCCCTTCTGATATCTTCAAGTTCTCTTGCATAAAGTACTTTCTAATCAAATTTATCAGATGATGATGATGATGTAGATGATGATGCTTTGAAGGCCAAATCTGTTTTAATTGTAGCAACAAGACCAAATTCCTCAAGTTCAAATGCTAAATGTTTTCCAACCAAGGTATCTCTAGATACTGATGTATTAAGCATTGTTCTCAACTCATTAATAGCAGTTACTTTCATTTTGTATGCTGGTGGAAATTCTCTTAAAAATTTAGAAACAATTTCATCTTCACTTAAGGATCCTCCACAACATTGTATTCCTAAAACAATTTCATTAACCCTTTCCATAAAAGCAAAAATTCTTTCATCCTCTTTCATTTTCAAATTTTCATACCTGACCCGGAAACATTCTAGTTTTGCAATTTTGACAGTGGTATCTCCTTCATTCAATGTCTCTAATTTATCCCAAATAGCTTTAGCAGTAGATCGGTCTGATAATCCCGTCATTTGTTGATCTGATAATGCGCTCAAAAGTGTTTCTCTTGCTTTGCAATCATTTTCTTGATCTTTACCCAATGTTGATGGATTAGGTTGATTCGGTGTAGGACCAACATAGTCATTCTTTGTAACCTCCCATATGTCTCTTCCAATGCAATTCAAACGTGTCTCCATTTTGATCTTCCATATACCATAGTTAGTTCCATCAAGTTTCATACTATCCTTCCTGAAAATTTTTGTTGCCATAGGATCTCCTCAAGCTATTAGGCTTTTGCAAAAAGAGGACTAGGCTTTGATACCAATTATTAGGACCTGGAAGGCAACTGAAGGGGGAGGTGAATCAGTTGTCTATTAATTTCAACCCAAATACAACTTAATAAATCTTGATACTTAATATCGGTAAACCAAACTTAATGTTGGTTAACAGATTAATAGCTAATATCAATACCGGTGAAAATCAATGCATGAAACAAAAAGAGAAACAACATCCATAACACATAACACAAAGATTTTAATCTGGAAACCCTGTAAGGGGAAAAACCACAGTGGGAAATCTTACCAACAATCATATGATACTACTACAAATAGTATGTGTATGCAAATGGGGTCTGCACATGCAGAAAGGTCAACCGCCTAGAGCACACTGCTCAAACAAGAGTCTCAATGACTACAGTAAAATGGTTAAATCCTAGAATAATGTACTACTCAAAATAGTATCTCCAATGCTAGATTCAGTACATGTTAAGCTCTGATAACTACCTTCAAACCTTCCTTGAATCTTATCTATCGTCTGCTCATATGATCTTCAATATTCTCACATACCATGTTACAATACCATAACCTTATATACCATATGCCATATCCTGTATCTCATCAATTGAGATCTTACATATATACAAAACCTAAGACCAAATGTGTAGGTCATCTCACTAAGAATATTACAATAAAATCAATTACAAACAAGTCAAGATGTGATGCATCATGTCGGCTCAATACATTTGCAACAATATCCAAGCAATAAATCATCTTCATAACGTGACGTGTTGATCTGGAATAGATAATGCATACCGGTCCCTAACCTAGACCAATTCGCCAGTAACAACAAATATGTCAACCTGATTAGACCAATAACCAAAATACCAAAACCAAGTATCCAAACCATGTCTTTGACATAACCAAGTGATCTCCAGATGATAACAAGTCATCCTCAGTGTCGGTGAATAATATATCGGTGACTGTGCATAAGTCACCGAACATGTCAATGAACACAATGTGTCGGTTCAACATAACCAAAGATCTCCAGAAGGATAAGTGTTGACATCAATGACAAAACTAATGCAACACATCCATAATACCAACATTCCTAATCCTAAGTTTGAAGCAAAGTAATACCACATCCAACGGATTTCTGTTGTAGGTAAACAATCCCATCCATCTGATGATACAAAGTGGAAAGAAGACAAGGATCCCAAGAAAACACACGTCTTTCAATAATCATATCATGTATGACACGTCCCCATCCAACGGGAAAACCATGGGCGCGTATATCAGGAATCAATAATCTAGCAACAATACAAGCAAACACAACAGTGAGATCATCATAATCAAAATCATCCCAATGAATATCATAATGACCATGGATATGTAGATCCTACTCCTTACACTCGAACAATGAACACAAAGATGAAATACCATTATCACAATCAAAAGTAACTTGCCTACTAGATATCAGAATGTGTAAAATACGCCACACATCCTCAAGTGTGATAGATGCCTCACCCGTCAGTAGATGAAAAGAACATGTCTCTGAATGCCACCGCTCAATCAAAGCAGTAATCATAGCCCAGTTGGTCGTAACCTCATGCAAATGTGCTATATAATATAATCCAACTTGCCGTAACAAAGCGGCATCCTCTACATCCAACTCATAACATCGATCAAGACTATCTAGCCGTGTCTGCCTAGCAAGAAGTACTGGATAATGCACCTACATTTGGGAAATATAAAAATGAGTCAACTATGACATCAAAACTGAAGAAAAAAAGACCATTATTATCAATTACAATTCAATATTACCAATTGCAAAGTAAAATAAGCAAATGCGACATACTTATGCCAAATGTGAATCAAATTTATCATATGCGACACGATATTATCAAATGCGATCCAAAACATTCAATTGTGATTCAATTTTATCATTTGGGAAACAATGTTATAAAATGCGACATAAAATATCAATTGTGAAGTGTTAAACTCAATTGTGACATGATTAAATCAATTTTGACAATATCGATACTCAATTGCGACATACATAAAAGATGACATGCCAAAAGATGGTTAATTTTTTTGCAAAATATAGACATAAACTGGCAAAAAATCAAGCAATTCACTATGCCACCAATGCCAGGAGGTCTCTGATAAGATTGCACTCGCTCAGATAAATGCAACCTCGATGTATGATTTGCCATTTCGCTCCAAGGATGCTAGAAACACTAATATCTCTAAGGAATTCTTTTAAAACAAAAAATGCAAATGAGCTCAAATCCATACCAATCCTCAATTTATAAGCTCAAAACTAGGGTTTTTTCAACACAAACGCTTGTGAACCCCTCCAGCTTCAATGCAATTGTAAACATAGCAAAAGAGATTGATAATTCAAACTTCATCCAATCACTATCTACCACATTTCTGAAAAACTGGTCTACATTTCACATTTTCCCGACCACTTTTTTGGGGGGGGCATTATACCCTAGCGTCACCGGGGCAAACTGGGGCACTTTTTACTTTTTCATTTTCTTTGAAACAACATCATTCTGACATTGTCTCAAAGAGGGGAAAATCTAGACACCTAAAAATGTCTCATTAATTCTACACTAATTATTCGTCTATTTAATTAAGTAATTCTTTAATCATTTGATTAAACTAACTATTTCTTCTAATCATCACCCTTCAACACTCTTAATTATTCTATTTCTATTCTCAAATCATTTTAATCAGTTAACCATATCTCAATTATTAATTAAATATCAATTATTTAATTAATTATAACCTTTTCCTTAGTTAAATAATCTTTATTATTTAATTAATTCTATTTCCTAAGTTTAAATAATTTCATTTAAATTATTTAAATTAATTAACTTATTCCTCCAATTACCCAAATTTTAATTCCAATTAATTCCATCCAAATTCATTTCATATTTCCACAAATTCAAATTTCATATCATTTCATTTAATTTCATATTCCAAAATCACATTTTCCCCAAATCTGAATTTCAATTAATTTCATGTGCATTTCAGCATTCGAATGACCAAATTCAAATCCAAATTGAAAATGAGAATCAAATTCAATTTCAAATTCCTACAACACATGCTAAAATCAGAACTGAATGATCAAATCAGTTGTCTAATCAGTTAACTCAGTTAACTCATCAATCATCCTTTTTAACTCAAAATCAATCCACTTATCTCTCCAATCAATCCAGTCAACTAATCCATCTATTCAGTCTACTGATCAATCAATGGAGTTCACTCTTCAATCAATCTAGTTGACTACTCAATCAAATGAGTTCACTAATCAATCTAAATTAGTTATCTATCAATCAACACTTGAGTTCTATTTCTCACCCCCTTTGTATTGAAAATCTATAAATTCAACCTCTTTTCTCAATTCAATCTAGAATCACAGCCGTCAAAATTGTTATCTATCTTATGCAGGAAATCAAGTGCAATACCTGAGAGCTACCTACATCAACAACAATGGAGAAGAGAAAAGAAAGCGTTGCTATGTCAATTGAGGGAGTCTTAGATAGATTGTTTCAATTCAATTGATAATTGCATTATTTCATTGTTTTGATTAAGTAAAAGGAGGTATTTGAAAGGTACCCGAACCTTGTACAAAGAAGGAGCTCAAAATAACTAGAAAGATTCATGCTTGATCACTTCAAATGACAAAATGATCTCACCCGAACAAAAAGGGGATCAACACACATTACATAAAAAACTAGAAATAGACAACGACAGCAAAAAGACAGGACCTAAGACCCTTGCAGAAATAGAGACAAAGACAACTAAATACTTTTCATGATATCCTCGGCATGGACAACCATTTTCTTCATATTGTCTGTCGAGGTCTTTAACTCCTCCAGCTCATGACCTTTGATGTCGCCCTTGATCCTTGTATTGGCTTTGGTCCTCTTTTCATGACCCTTTTTTTCTAGTTGATCCTTGTCACCATCCTTCTCTGTATTTTTCTCAAATCTATTGATCAAGATGTTCATGTTATCCACCGAAGCTTTGAGGATTTGGAAGTTTTAATCTGCAATCTTCTTAACATTGAGTTCCATTTTGTCAATTATGTTACCTAGATTGTTCATTGCAGTTTCCATCCCTTTCACCTCCTTATTTTCTTCCATCTCTTTTACCTTTTTTTTCATTGTAATAATTTTACCCACCATACTTTCAATTCCTTCTGCATTGTTAATTGCAACTTCCAGCTCCTTAACATGTACCGAAATGGGTTTCTCACAAATCATTGCTTTTGTGATAGCCATTGTATCTCTCTTGAAGCTGCCAATATCCTTCACCATTATTCCGATGGTATCACAGAAACCTTTTATAGTCTCATAATCACTAATACCACTCTTGTCCCCTTTATCCTTTTTTTGCAGACCTTGGGTGTTCAAACCCTCAATGTTGCCCATAATCGGGTTCTCCTCCCCCTCCTTATCCTCACCCTCATCATTTTTGTTCTCCTCAGCCTCCTCAAAATCAATCAAAACATGGTTGATGTCTTTATTACTTCCCTTGTTAGTCTTCTTCCTCTGAATTTGCTTTCCTGTAACTTTCCCTTTCTTTTTTTTAATAATTTTTTTCTCAAAGGATTCGGCTTCAAACTCCAAAATATCTGAATCCACCACAATCCTTTTCTGCTTATCCTTATTCCTCCCTTTTTTACTAGTCTCCTCCGAGTCTCCCTTAGTCTCTGAATCAAAGTTAAAGTCATTGGCTTCACTCTCTCTATCCTCATCTCTTGCATTTTTGCCTTTAATAGGCTTTTCAATGCATCTCCCTTTTAGCACTTTATAAACTAGAGCCATAAGCCCCTGGTGGAGGGTATGGTCACCTTTGGGATCTTTTTGAATTTCCTTGATAGTGTGGTCCATAGAGCAAGCTACATAATAAGGCAAGCTCACCTTTTCCCCATGGCGGAAATGGTTGAGCAAAACAAAGTGATGGCCATAGGCTCTAGTAAACCTACCATCCAAAGTGATATAGGTGATAGAAGAAAATAAAATAAACCTCCAAGGCCTACATATCCTTTTTGGGGAATGGTAGGAATTGTTGACTTTCACCATCTTTCTCCTCTCATCATCCGTGACTGGGAACTTGTCCGCTACTTTATCGGAGATGTTGCAGTCCCTATTAAATTGCATACCCTCAGTGATCATCCACGTAGCTTCAGTAATAACCTCCTCATCAACATTCATCATCTGGGACCCGACCATAATTTTGCCATTTTTCCAGTTCTTGATAAAATAATTGGTAATTGTGGGATCTTTCCCACTTAACCTCTCCATAAACACATTCAGACCCCCCTGTTGTAGGATATCCCACACTTCCTCATTCTTCCTCCATTCTAAGAAAGAGGTAGGTTCGAACCTTTTCTTATTACCTCCCATTTTTCTTGCACTATCCTTGAAATTCCTTCTCTCAGCTCCAAATCCTCTTCTCTGGTTTCTGTAGATGCCCTGAAAAATGCCCAGAATCCATGTCAGACAATTATGAGAAGACACATACATAAATGCTCATTACCTCCATAATAACCCTACATCGAAAAAAGTGGAAGAGGCATTTAGAAACTATAATTGAAAGTGCCATGTTGCCTAGTCTGGTTGTGGTCTAGATCAAGCAGGGATTTCATTTCACATGCGATCTCACTCTTGCCGTAACTAGTAATGATGTCTTCCGATTGGCAAGCTAGGTTGGCTGCCCAATCAACACAGGAATTACCTTCCCTATACACGTGTAAAAACACACATTTCAAATTCCTCACTAATTTTCTTAGCCGCTTTGATAGAATTGCTAATTGACCAAGAAGGGAGGAACTTCTAATTTAAATAGTTGATTATATTCAATGAATCTCCTTCACACCAGACTCTAGTGCATTTGGCTTCCTTAGCAAGGACCATCCCATGGTATGCCGCCATAGCCTCAGCTACATGGTTTGTCTGATTTCCTATAGGAATGTTTTTTATAATTTTGCATTTTCCCCATTCATCCCTAAGGACCACCCCACATCCTGCAACACCCAGATTACCCTTTGAAGCACCATCAAAGTTAATTTTCATCCAAATATTGGGCGGGCTAACCCATATCACACCCTCTCTAGGATTGATCTGAAAGCTATCTTGACCCTTTAATCTCCACTTTTTGAAGATAAATTGATCATCCTTGTCTTGAGGATTATCAATACCTCCTATGATTTTCATATTTTCCACTATATTTCTTTTAATTTTCTCAAACACAATTTTAGCCTTAGACACCTTCTCTCTGAAAACTTTGTCATTTCTCTCTTTCCATATATCCCAGCACATATGAGGTAAATCTAGTTTCCACAATAAAATAATGGACTTGTTCCTTGAAGGATGATGCCAAGAGTTTAAAACCTTCTGAACAGACTCTGGGAAGCCCCAGCTGATTTTGAAGTGATCTAGACATCTTCTCCATACATCAATAGAGAAAGGGAAGTGAAAGAGCATATGGTTGATGGTCTCCTCATTCTGCTTGCACCTAATACAAACACTAGACATACTCATACCTCTTTTTCTGATGTTCTCAATAGTTAAAATTTTATCTTGAAGGGTTGTCCAGAAAAAAATATTAATCTTAGGGGTAAGTCCTTTCACCCAGGCCTTAGCCCAGCATGGGCTTTCCATTTTAGAATATTGTTGATAGTAAAGAGATGCCATAGTGAATGAACCACTTGGTGTGAGTTTCTAAATTAATTGGTCTTAATCTTTGACCACTGCCATAGAGTTCATTATTTTGTTCAGACTTCCCAAGGACTGATCCCCCTGAGATAAATCCTTCCACTGTCCATCTTGCCAATAATCACCCACCATAGATCCAAATCTTTCCTTGTACTGGTTCTGGAGTCTACTCCATTCAGGATTTTCAGTCATAGGGGACTCAAGCAACCAAGAGTCATCCTAGAATTGGATAAGGTTCCCTTTCACCATCTTCCATTTTGCGCCTCTGACAATTAAATCTCTTGTAATAGAAACATTTTTCCAAATATTGGAACCAATTGGAATATTTTCTTCTTTGAGGAATCTTAGAAGAGTTGGAAATTGCCTTTTCTACTTGTTGTCCCATATCTATTTCCATTCTCCTTGGTTTTTATACCCTCTCCAAATCTGCTTGGCCATAAGGTATTCATTCATGTCTCTTATTCTTCTAAGACCCAAACCTCCCTTTCTTATTGGCTTATAGACCTTGTCCCATGCAATCAGATTCATTCTCTTCTTCTCCTCAACCCCTGTCCACAAAAAATTTCTTTGGATCTTTTCAATAGCCTCCGCAAACTTGGCAGGAATTTTAAAGAGGCTAATGGCATAAAGAGGAATACTTTGAAGAGTAGATTTCAGCAGTTGAACCTTACCAGGTTGGCTAAGAAGATCACCCTTCCAGCCAATTAGCTTCTTATGGAATTTATCCACCAAAGCTCCCCAGAAAGTGTCAGGTGGATCATGGCATAAGGGAAGCCCCAAGTAGGAAGCAGGAAGACTCCCCAATTAACAACCCTAGATATTACTTATTTTAATCTTTCTTCTTTCAGGGGTGTTAATGAAATAAACAAAACTTTTAGACCAATTAATAAGCTGCCCAGTAGCTGAACCATAACTATCCAGAGATTTCTTTAAACTTCTAGAATCTTGCACTATATCTCTCCCCATTATTATAGAATCATCCACAAACTGTTGATGGGAACAAACTTGATCCACAGAAGATGGATTCAAACAACAAAACTCCCCCTTCTCAACCAGCTTCCCTATACATATCCCCAGACACTTCACCATGATAATAAAGATAATCGGGGAAAGAGGATCTCCCTGTCTGGGTCCTCTTAAGGATTTAAAGAAAGGGGAAGGAGATCCATTAATTGAAACAGAGAAAGAAGTCGAAGAGACTAATTTCCTGATAAGATTAATACTTCTAGAGAAGAAACCAAAAGTAGAGAGAACTTCCATCATAAAATCCCAATCCACTCTATCATAGGCTTTAGATAGGTCAAGCTTCAGAAGAAAGCCATCTTTTTTAGAATTAGACAAAGAATGAATGTTTTCATGGACTGAGATTATTGAATCCAAGATTCTTCTACCTAGGACAAAACCACTTTGCTGAGGAGAAATGATAGAGGGAAGCAACTTCAGGATTCTAGAGGTTAGAACCTTGGAGATTATCTTGTAAAGAGAGTTGCAAAGACTTATAGGTCTGAAGAGATCCATAGAATTATCCCCCATCTTTTTGGGGATAAGAGAAATAAAAGTGCCATTTATCTCTTTCAAAATTCTTCTAGCACCAAAAAACTCTTTCACAACTCTAGACACATCATCTCCAATAATATGCTAATGCATTTGAAAAAACAACATGGGAAAGCCGTCTGGGCCTGGTGCCTTGTTATCTTCAAAGGAGTTGATAGCTTTCAGAATCTCATCATGGGATGGGATAGAAACCAAGTGAGAATTTTGATCATCCTCTAAGATTGTAGGAATACAATCAAAAAGGTTCTTTTGGGCCTGCATATCCAAATTCTGATCCTTAGCAAGTAGATAGGAGAAAAAATCCATAGCAACCCTACTCATAGGTTCTTCCTCCTCAACACTTCTTCCATTCACTTTAATCTGTGATATTCTGTTAATGGCCTTATGTTTTAGGGTGGACATGTGGAAGTATTTAGTATTCATGTCCCCTTCCTTCAACCATACATTTCTTGACCTTTGTTTCCAGTAGGTTTCTTCTTTAGCTATTATGTCATGATATCTCATAAGGATAACATCATCAACATCTCTTGAAGTATTAGTATAACCATTATTTTTTATCTCATCCTGAATATCCTTTAGCTCTGAGAGGATTGTAGCTTTCGAGGAAAAGATATTCCTAAAGCAATCTTTATTCCACCTCTTAACATTTTCTCTTACAATCTTCAACTTTTTGACCACTTTGTACATGGCATTCTCTTCAATACTGACCTACCATCATTCCTTGATCTTGCTTTCCATATCCGAGTGTTTAGTCCACATTCTCTCAAATCGATAAGGGAAGTGTCTCCTTCTATTCTTGGCCTCCACCATAAAGGATATAGGATAGTGATCCGATCCTGCCCTTATGTGAGCTGATAAAGAAAAGAAGTGAAGATTAAACCAGTCTAGGGATATAAGAGCTCTATCAAGTCTAACCTGAATTAAATCCTCACCATTCCATCTATTAATCCAGATAAATTTAACTCCTTGCAGCTTGAGGTCATGGAGAGCATTATTGTTGATAAATTCAATCAAGTCCAATCTATTGTCCAGATTAGTTTGGCTCCCTCCCTTTTTCTCATTTTCCTTCAAAGGGGTGTTGAAGTCCCCCATAATAACCCAACTATCATCAGAAAACCTACTTCTTAACAAAGTTAGTTTGCTCCAAAAATCACTTATGCCGGTCTTAGTGTTAGGAGCATACAAATTATTTAAGACCCATAAAGTACAATTTTTAAGATGCTTAAATCAGATATAGGCTAGGTTGTTGTCCTGAATCAGCACTTCTCCTTCTATATTGTTTTTGTTATAGAAAGTAACAATACCTCCCGAGGCACCTTCTGAACTCCCTCCACTAACTCCTCCATTATTGAGCATCTTCAAACTTTCTACCTTATCTTTTGACATATTGGTTTCTCGAATCAAAAAAATATCTGGGTTTTTGTCTCTAGTCATACTTTTAACTAAATCATGTTTGTGAGGATTATTTAGTCCTCACATATTCCAAGAGATGATCTTCATGGTTTTTTAGAAATACCTACCTCAAAGATGGTTCTTTGAGTCCCATCTGCAATATTCTTTCTTTTTTCCATTGTCCTCTTCTTTGCATTTGAATATCTTCCTGGAGAGATATGTTGTGCTCCCACATCCCCAAGCCTGCTTCTAGTATTTCTGGTTGATGTACTATTATTGATATTGTTGTTATTCTTTTTTTTTGCTTGATCTTTCTTTTATCCTCTGCTATTTCTTCTTCCTCTTGCTTTGATTCACTCTTTCCCAGTGCCTTTTTGATGTCTTCCTCATCTCCCCATTTTGGCTCTTTATCCTCCGGAAAGGTTAGCTTTACCTTAACTGGAGAGGCTAATGAGATCTCCGACATCCCTTGATCTAGAATGTTATCAGGTTGAGCATCCTAAATCTAGTCTATTTCTTTATCTAATTCAAGTGAATTAGATACTAAGTTAAAATTATCTCCTTCCTCTTTGTTGCCTTCGGATTTATTATCTCTATTATTTTCATACTTATCTGAGTTTAGCTCTATCTTATCCTCTTTTGTTTCCTCGTTATGGTTGCTACCTTTAGATTTTCTTTCTCCATGATCTAGATCCTTGTCACTCTGCTCCTTCTCCTGATGATCTATTTTTTCATTATCTCCTTTCTTTGATTCATTTCCCAATTCTTTGATGAACTCTTCCTCTGTCCTTCCAACCTAAGACTGCTTTTCCTAATCTATATTATTAGAATCCGAAGCTTTCAAAGAGCTGTCTATTTTTTTCCAAACTTTAGCTTGGGGTTGAGACTTGACCACATTATTTGGATATTTTTTAGCCCAATGCCCTGGTTTTTTACAGTGAAAGAAAGAAAAAGGGATTGATTCATAAACAATATTCTGCTTCAATTTCCCAAGTTTAGATTCTATCTCTATCTCCTCTGGCATGTTTGTTTCAGGTCCAACTCCTACACATATCCTGGCATAAATAAGCCATCTTTTGGATGTCATGATTGGATCAATAGAAATAAGCTCCCCGAAGGCATTGGCTATTCCTGCAAGCACATCTTCCTCCTAGTATTCCATTTGGATCCCAGGGAGCTTAATCCAGACAGGAAATTGAACCAAAAAAAAAAATTCTCTTCCCACATTAGGGTACCACTTTTGGATGTACATGATATATTTTCCTATCGCCCATGAACCCATGTAGAGGATGTTTCTTTGATCCTCCTCACAAGAGAAAGAGAAGGACATGCAACCTTTGTTCATAGCGACCACATCTACTTGACCTTTCAAGATCCACTTTCTTTTGACGAATCCACGAATGATCTCAATATTTGGTCTCGTCCCAAAAAATTTACCAATCAAAGTATTTTCCATTCTAGCAATATTATGGTCTATGATTTGGTCAGGAACAGAGATGGTGAACTTACCCTAAGACACATTCGAGGTATTTTTGATTGGAGGCAAGGACGACTTACCTTTGGGTTTGACCCCAAACAAAAAGGACCACTTACCAATATGTCCATTCAATCTGGGTCCCCCCTTAAGACCCTCTAAGATTTGTGGGTTCTTGAGATCCCTTCCAGAAGATTCTTTACCTTCCATTGTTTCCTCTGAACCACTAGCCGCTTGTTGTCCTAGAGCCCCTCCCGTTTTGCCACCTCCCAATTTTGAAATTTGAACCCGACCTTTCTCGCTACCTGCTGCAATCTTCTCCTCACGTGGTCTTGGTCCTCCCCCTGGGTCCCCCGAATCCAAGGGAGCATCGAGATCCTTACCACCTGAGCTCCCCCCTTCTACAAGACTCTCTGAATCTTCTGTGGCAAGCTGTCCCAGCTCTGAATTAGAACTTCCGCTCAAAAAATATGAATTCTGGACCCGACCGCTCTCCATGATTCCTCTTGTTGAATGCTTCTCCTTTTACTCTGATACTCTTAAAAAGGGTGCAACACCGGGACTTCCCAGGAGGTCACCCATCCTAGTACTACTTCAGCCCAAGCGCGCTTAACTGCGGAGTTCTGATGGGATCTGGTGCACTAACGCTGGTATGATCACACCCATTATTTCATTGTTATTTAGGAGTAATAATTAGATTTAGAGTTACGATTCACTCTTTGATAGTCTAATTTATGCAATTTATGCCTATTTAATGCCTAATAACAGTTTCTTTAAATGATTTAATTAACTAATTTATTCTTCAAATTCCAATTCCAAATCCTCAAATTCTAATTTCATTAATTTTTTCTAATTTCATTTATTTCTTCTAATGTCATTCACATTCAAATTCTTCTAATTTCTCCTAATTTCAAATACATGTGCATGATTTCAAAAATCAAACTGAAAATCAAAGTCAAGTTCTAAATATATTCAAATAATAAATTGAATTTAAAATAAATTCAATATTTGAATTAAATCTCATGCAAAGATTAAATTGAAAATCAAAGTCAAAGATCAAGCACATGCTAAATTAATTGATTCAATTAATTAATTAATTAAATTATTATCTTTTCAATCTCTATTTCTATCTTCCACTTTGTTTTTTTCTCAATCAGCTTTCAATTAGTTAACTATTCAATCTATTTTAATTGATTGTTTAAATTAATTGATTAATTACATCATTTCTTTAATTCTCTCCAAACATTCTTTTTCTATCTTCTAGATAGCTTTTTCTAAATAAAGTTTTCTTTGTCATCAATCAATTATCCTCCAATCATTCTTTTTCATCTTTCAATCAGCTTTTTTCTCAATCAATTAACTCAATTAACTATTCAATCTATTTTGTTCCACCCACAAATTAGTAGTTCAACTATCAATTAGCATGTGAGCTCACTTCTATTCCACCTCTCAATCAATTTCACCCAAAAATCTATAAATTCAGCATTCAATCTCCATTTTCAACAATCATACAATCATGAACAATCACGAACTTTGAATCTTTGTGTCAATTGTAGGTTGTCAGCGAAATATCTGAGAGCAATCATACCACAAACAAGAGAAGAACAATGGAAGCCATATGTAGTCATGGAATAGGGAGTTTTTAATTGAATATTTGATATTCCTATTACTTGTTTTGTGGTATTTCATTGGTTTATTTTTGAATTGCTTGAATAGTTAAGGGATTCATGATTCTCCTTATTTCCTGTTTAGTAATGATGATTTTAATCATACACAAATATCATAAAAAAGATTGATAATGACAATCAAAGGTTGTGGCACAATCAAAGTTTTTAAAAGAAATATATTTGATATATTTTGAACAAAGATAGATTTGAATAGGATGATACCACCCAATTATGCTCCTGAAATTTAAGGAAAAAAGTGCGGAACCATGTTGGTGGGCGCCAAGGTCCTATCAAGTTTTTTCCAAATTTCTAGGGATGCAAGCTATCGTAATTCTAATGGAAATTTCATCTTGGTGGCTCTAACAATAATGTTTAAATATATGAAATATTCTTCGAGAGTTTAAATTAAGGTAGGATGAAGGATAGATCATTATAAAATGATAAAGGGCACACCTGGAATTAAGGGCCCAAATAAGAGTGTGATGATGTAATAAGGTGGAATAAGACCCATAATATTGAATTAAATATTAATTAATTACAATAAAGGTCCTATAATACATAGAGGAAAGGGAAATCTAAAATATGTGCTAGGAGAGTTTGAAATTGCAAACACTAATAAAGTTGTACAATTTGCAACTCTACATTAGCATTGTTTTACTTATATCTAATTTTGTAGGTGTATTTGATATCTTTCATAACCTAGGATCTTCTTCCTTACCACTTTTGTGTTGCATGTTATTTTTTCAGTCTAGTTGACTTTTTTTGGTAAATTGTTGACTTTATTAAAGTTTCTTTCTTTCTTAAATATTTTTCTATCTAAAGGAAAGCAAATTAATTATCTAAGAACCAATAAAAGTCGAGCAATTTTTATGAGGAAATGGCTCTGCATTTTGGCGATCAACATTCTCATTAGGGCAAGGGTTTCAATACTACTGGAAGGCCTCCATCTACCGGCAGGGCTCCCCCTCCACAAAATCAACCGTGGCAACTGGTGAAAAGAAGAAGAGCTGCTAGGGCAGAAAGAAGGGAGGCTATGGCTCCTTTAAAGCAGTCAAATGTGTGGGCAATCCCCATTACCTCACAAATCCCTGGCTGTGCCACTAAAGCAAACCATATACCACTGGGATTTTGGTCAACTGCATCTGGACCTAGCCACCCCCTTCAAAAGCCACAACAGATCTCTCAACCACACACCTATCATACAAAGGGTTTTAGAAGACTTGTCGAGGATGGAGGAAAGGCAATGCCATACCGTTGCCCTAATTTAGTTAACTCTGAGCCTACATCAAGGATGGGGAGCTCACTTCACCATGGAAGCAAGAATTCTCTCAAGGCAACAAGGAGCAAGGGTGCCCTAAAACTGATAACTCCCAACCTGGATTGCATTAAGATCCCGACTCCCAAAGACGCCATGGAATTGAGGAATTATTACAGAGAGAACGATCTCTTTGCAAAATGGAGAGGTAATGATCAACCTCTCATAGGAATAGTTGAAAGGTGGAACAAAACATTCCACGGGTAGGTAAGTATCACTACCCTAGCTAATAATTTTTTGTATATTGAATGTTACAAAAAGTCTCAGAAATCTAAGCTATTGCATGAAGAACATGTCTTTTACAAAGCTGCAAATTTCAATTTTATTGAATGGCAACCCAAATTCGATGCTAATAAATATGAATTCAAATCAGCCTCGAAATGGGTAGTAATTCACAATGTTCCTATTGAATTAATGCATGCCAAAATTCTCATAGAAATTGGGGATAAATTGGTCAAATTCATAGCCGTAGAAGAGAATTGGTCGGATAAATCCAATATAAAACTGTTAATAGAAGTAAATAAGGGCATGGAAAATCTAAAAAACATAACCCTAGATACAGTAGATGGTAAATACATCTTAAAACTGGTATGGTATAATGACCTAGTCTCTGAAAATTTAGCATTTTGCAAAAGTTCTAACCCTAGCTTATAGAAGTCTCAGGCTAAGAAAATAGATAACTATAGAGTATCGAAGGACAAAGTAGATATAAAATTTAACAATGAGGGGCGGTTTTATCATAAACATTGGTCAGCAAGAGACTGATAATAATCTAACCCCCCCTCCTTCCTTGGTCCTACGTAACATTCCAAACAAAGCATAACATAACAATGAACCCCCTGTCTATGCTCATGGGGAACGAATTCAAATATAATTAAACAACGTTATCAAAAACTTAATGGGGAAATTAGCAGAAGAATTTGTAGAGGAGGTGTTCATTGATGCTCTGATAGATGGGGCAAATAATGACATCATCCTCAATTTAAAATATGAACTTACCCCCCTTAAGACTCGGTCCCTAAACAATAACCTGACTGAAGTTGTTCATGATGAAAACATTGCAGTTTCTCCCAATATGGAGGAATCCCCTGTTGTGGAAGAGCTGATTGCAAATGAGGAGAGAGAAGTCATTATTAACGAACTGATCAGAATGCAGGAATGGGAAAAAAACATAATATTAGACAATAACTTAATCAATCTACAAAATAGAGGCATCCTCCAGATGGGAGGTGAGAAATTGACTCCAGATTGTGGCAAATCCACTATCAACAAAAGAGGTCAGAAGTCTTTTTAGACAAACGAAAATGGATGGGGATGTGGAGGGGAAGGCCAAAATCACAACCCTATTGGGTCAGGGAAAGTTCCCCCTTCCCCCTTAAAGGAATAAATATATTAACATGGAATGTTAGGGGTATGGGGCTCCTAACAAACAATGCTTAATTAAGCGAAGCATATTGAAATATACTATGGACCTAGTACTATTGCAAGAAACAAAATTGGGTAAGACTGATATTGTCAATTTTAGCATAATTTCACCCAATGGCAGATGGAAATGGTGGAGTCTATAGGGGTATCAGGTGGATTGGGTATAATGTGGAAAAAGAACTCAATTGCATTTACATGCCATACCAAGATGCAAAACTGGATGACTGGTAAAGTAAGAGCCCTTAGCCTAAACCTTGAGTTTATCATCATAAATGTATATGACCCAATTCCAACATATAAGAAGAGATTAGTTTGGCAGGAAATTGAACACTTCTTAAATAATTAGGATGAGAAACACATCATCATAGGTGGTGACTTCAACACCATCTTGTACTCAACTGATTAAAGTGGAGGGGTAAAAACCATGAGACAGCCACAAAGAGACTTCGCAAACTGGATAAATAACAATAACCTCTTGGAAATCAGGTAAGATAGGTTTTCACACATGAAATAACAAAAGAAAAGGTTTCTCCAACATTGCAGAAACACTTGACATATTTTTTCTCAAAAGAGACCTGACCGACCTCAAAACAAAATTAAAACCTACCGTATTGTCATGGTCAGGCTTTGATCACTACTCGGTGCTATTAGAACTAATGGGGAAGCAAAGAAAATTGGGTGCCCTTTCAAGTTCAAACTGATGTGGTTTAAGCATGAAGACTTCCTCCCTAACATGCAGAAATGGTGGAATGATAGTGTCTTTGTAGGATCTAAAATGTATTGTCTTGTCTCTAAGCTGAAAGAGATTAAACACAAACTGCTAGAGTGGAACATAAAGAAATTCAAAAACATCTTTGAGGAGAAGTCAAGAATTGAAAAAGAGCTGGAAACTGTGAATAACATTGTGATGCAATACAGGATGACCCTAGAAACATACGAGGCAGAAAAAAAGCTTCTATGTGAATATGAGGGTATTCTGGCTAGAGAAGAGATATACTGGAAACAAAAATCTCAAGAGACATGGCTAGAAGATGGAGACAAAAACACTAAATTTTTTCACAACAGTGTCAAAATGAAAAGGGATGTAAACAAAATTACTCAGACAACCAATGACAGGGATTAGATCATTACGGAACAAAATCTGATCGCAGAAGATGCTACCAAGTATTTTGAAAATATTCTCAATAACTGGGAGCACTCAAACCTTCTTATTAATAGGACCTTATTGAAAAACATACCCAAATTAATAACAAAGGATGATACTCAAATGTTGAACTCCAAAATCACCCATGAAGAAGTTAAAGCTACTCTGGCACAATTCCAAGGCGATAAGGCCCCTAGATCGAATGGCTTCCCTGCTGGCTTTTTTCAGAAGTGTTAGCACATCTTAGGGGACAAGGTCACTGATGCCCTGGAATCTGCCCAAAATGCAGGGAAGTTCCCGAATGAAATCAATAACACCTTTCTAGCCTTACTCTTGAAAAAGGAGAACCCCTCAAAGTGGGAAGAATTCAGGTCCATTTCTTTATGCAACATGACTTAAAAACTAATAGAAAAAGTCATAGATAATAGACTAAAAAAACTACTGCCAGCCAAAATATCATAAGAACAAACTGGTTTTGTACCCAATATATCAATTTTGGATGGGATTATCATAGTCTAGGAAGCGATCAATTCCAATCAGTTCCAAGGGTAGCCTAATATGCTGATAAAATTAGACATTAAAAAGGCTTATGACAAAGTGGATTGGTATTTCCTTTGTAGCTACATGAAAGCCTTTGGCTTTAACAAACAATGGGTGAATTGGGTCCACTTCTACATATCAAACCCAAGGTTCTCAATCTTACTAAATTGGAAATCAGAATGCTTCTTTGGAGCTACTAGGGGACTCAGACAGGGAGACAAGCCAAGGAAATCAAGAGGATATTACAATCTTATGGGCTGGCATTTGGGGAAATGATCAATAAGGAAAAATTGGAGATATTCTTTTTCAACATGAAAGCACAGGAAGAGTTTAGAATAGCTTCATTTCTAGGGTACAAAATTGGCCATCTACCATTCTCATATTTAGGAATGCCTCTAGACAAAGGTATTGGAACCAATAAACTCTGGGATCCCCTGATTGAGAGGGTTAGGAAAAATTTGTCATCTTGGAAAGCCTTATGGGTGATGGGGGCAGGAAGACTAACCCTCATAAAGATAGTCTTGGTAGCAATGCCTATCTATCTACTATCATGTATACCACTCCCGAAAGGGGCCTATAAGAAATTAACTCAAACAATCAGAGATTTGTATTGGAATGACATAGAGGATAAGAACAAAATCAAACTAATATCATGGGACAAGATATGTCGAGAAAGGAGTGATGGAGGCACATGAATTAGGAAACTACTATGGTAGAATAAGGCCTTAAGGGCAAAACTAGCATGGAGAATGTACACATCCTCATAATCCAAATGGGCCAAAATCCTTAGGAATAAATATATATCAAGTAATCAGAGAGAAGCAGTATTTAGGGATATAGACCCACCCAAGGTTTCTAGAATCTGGAACTTTATAAAAGAATGTCACATACTCATATCTAATCATCTATCCTGGGATATTCGTGATGGTAAATCTGCCTTGTTTTGGGAAGACTCTTGGGGGGGATACCCTTTGATAGAAAAACTAATGGATACTATCGGTATAAAGGACCAAATGAAACTTTATGGGGTAATCATGTAAGGGATTATACAACAATGGAACTAGAATTGACAATTGGATGGAAATGGAAAAACATGCACCCATTCATGATGGACATCGAATCCCATGAACTATACCAAATTATTGGATGCAGAATAATAATATTCAGACTTGGGCCAAATGACATAATATGGTCTAGATCAAAGGATGGATAGTACAACTGTAAAGATAGTTTTAGAACCATATATGATGAGGCAAACACTGCCAAGGACTACATCCCAAATACACTATGCTGGGACAAATTTTGTCTCCCAAAAGTTGGTTTCTTTGCTTGGGTTGCAATTCAAGGGAAGGTCCTAACTGCTAAACAATTTAAACTTAGAGGCTATGAAGGGTCCTCAATATGTCTCTTATGCAAAGAAGATGAGGAGACAAATGACTTTATCTTCACAACTTGCAACTACACACATAAATGTTGGTATTGGCTGATGGCTCAACTAGGTTGGTCAGGCACCCTTATCCCTTCCTTGATGGAATGGTTCAAAGGTTGGTTGATCATCAAAAGGAATAGTATCTTCCACAACTTATGGATATTTATTCTAGTAGTAGTAATCTTCCACAACATCATAAGACATTTACAGACTGGGATAACTTCATCAGAAGGTAGTGGAAGGGGATTAAAATTCCTCCATTTACTAGGAAGGGTGGAATAGATAAAACTGAAGCAAGGAAAGCTTGAAAATGGGTTCCCCCAGAGATTGGATGGTTTAAACTCAACTTCGATGGAACATCCAGAGGTAATCCAGGGGTGGTAGGTGCAGGTTGTATAATACATTTGGATGAGTGGAGCTACATTGGCTCTAAATCCATATATCTAGGTCAATGCACTAACAATAAGCTAGAACTATTGGGCCTAATAGAAGGTTTAAATCTGTGCAAACAATTGAAAATATCTAAATTGGAAATAGAAGGTCACTCAGCCATTATAATTAACACAATGAGAACTAGAACAATGCCAAACTGGGAACTTAGAAATTTGTTGGATAGAGCCCTATCTCTACTAGAAAGCTTTTGCACATTACACAATAAATCACATATATAGAGAGGCTAATACATTGGCAAATAATCTAGCCAATATAGGGGCAGATGGAATGAATAAAACCACATCCTTGACATCTAGACATTCAGAACAAGTAACTCATGGGCAGCCATGGGCTTCAAAGGTATAGTTCATAGCTTCTATATGTACAATAACCCCTACCAACACATTCTCATATTTTCATTTACATACCTCCATTGACATATGTATTTGCAAACATATATATGTATATGCACAGATAGCGAGATATATGTACATATATATTCATACTTATATACTTGTATGTGCATGCATGTATATATATGACAGGTTTTGTTCGATTGCTTAAAGAAATCATGCATTGGAAATGCTAGAGTGAAAGGCTAATAGATAATCATTAAAAAGTAATCAACATTTTTATATTCGAAACAACAAGGCATTATGGGGATGGAGACCTGTCAGATTTATCTGATAATAATCATACCGCATACCATGAGGTGAATAGTCACTCATCACATAACAACTTATCTCTCAACCGAGATTGAAACTTAACCTACCAATAGTGTCAGTTATCAAAACCAATATATCTAGTGGCAACACTCACAATTTAACTCTATCATAAACAATAGATTCTGGTATTTGCTTGTGCCTAGAAAAGCATGAGATGTGTTTTGTGGGAGAGATATCTAAAAATTGTTGGTCTGTTATTCTGAGGTCGGAGGATGACTTAGTCATTCATGCGACCAAGAGGATTATGAGAAATGAGCTTATGAACACAGAGCATAGGAAATGAGTCAACAATGACATCCCTGTGGGGTTTGTAGCCATATTACTTACAATGGGAGAAGAAAAGGTAGATATAGCCTCATTGTGCAGGTTAATATTCGATAACGAATACCTGGTTAATCTAGAGCTGGATATCAAATGTGTTGATGATAATCTCTATATCCCTTATCCAAAAGATTACATCAAATCTTCAGAAGCCATAGACAAAGGAGAATCACTCGAAATAGATTTTAAGAGGCTCATTCTTATCATCAAGGACCATAAACTCTACTTGCAGCGATAACTAGATATAACAAGGAATATTACATTCCTTAAACAATGGCTTAGTGTGGTAAAAGAGCCAAAAGGAGATTGGTGGGTAAGCTATATGGTTGATGATGGTTGGACCCCATTACAAGCTGAAAACCCCATCGACATGGGGGTTGAGGAGACATAGGCTTCTAGCACAGAAGCCATAGATGATAAGGATGAATAAGTAATCTCCATAACATAGTTTTTTTTGTATGTGGATATAATTACTCTAATACATAGGGAAGAAGGATCTCTAGATAGTAAACTTTACACATAGATCTGATTATGAATGCATTTTGACAAAAGGGTTGATTGGGACAGGACATATACTTAGAAATGTATGGCTCTATTATAATATAGATAAATAAGGGCAAGGCCACTAATTTGGTATTATTGACAATACATGTATATATATACTGAAATAGCATAGTTTAGAATCAAGATTTATCTTTCAGTCAGGCATATACTCTAATGTTGGTTTTCTTATATTAGCATCTCAAACATGACTAAGTAGGTATGACCTAAGGCCGCTCGCATACATCTATCTCCAGGATGCAAAGATAGGAAGTATTTTTCGTAACACCTGCATATTTGGCTTAATCTAGCATTTGCATTAAGACACTTTTGTGATTAGAATGTTAAGGTAATATTATGGATAACATGATAGATGGGTTGTATTATTATCAGTCTCTTGATGACCAGTGTTTATTTCACAAATGTTATTGTAACCTGGGTAATCTTTCATATTATAGTCAACAGTATGATCCTAGAGCTGACTCAATATAAAATAAGCCTAGGTTACAATAACAATAGTGGAAAGTATAAGAAAAGCTTGCTGAGATAATAGTAGTTCTTTCATTTTTTGCACTAACACTTCATGAAGTGATCTGCAGTAGGATTGTGTTGTGAATCTGTCTTGCAGGTGACATAGTAAGTCAGAAGGCAATGAAATATGGTAAAGGTGGAAAATTTTCACAAGGAAGACTATTGAAAGCAAGTTTGCACAAGGAAGATTATAGAAATTACCTATGATGGGCCCTTTTACGCCTAGAATGAAGGGATTGTAAAAGAAAATATGCAATGCAATAAATGATGTAAATTTTAATACTAGCTATTGACTAGACCTAAGGTCCTGGGAAAGGTCGGAGGTTTTCTCCTCTCCGCTCTTTCCTACCGGCTCCCGCACTGAACAGAGATTATAATTTTATTTATTAAATAAAATATGGCTTCGGCCTTTTACCGAGATAATAAAAATTATCTAAGAACCAAGTCTTTTGAGTTGTGATAATGATAATGAATGTCTATAGGTGGGTAGATTATAATAATTTTGTTTATCATTCGACATGGAATACAAAGAAAAATATATAAATAACCTTATTTCAAATCTAAATATGGTTATCATTTCTACTTGGAACTTCAACTTGCAATGATTGGTTCACATGTACTTTAAACCTGCAAAACTCAAATGCTTGCATTCTATTTTGGGAGGCCCAAAAAATGATTCATTAAAACAATGATACCTTTGCGAATATGGGAGAATGCAAATGAAGCCTTAAAACACCTCAAGGTATCTTCTTTTGAATGAAGCTTTAAAACACCTCAATATATCTTCTTTCATAATTGTTTTGACATGCAATATTTTGTCATGACTAAAACAAACTGAAATGGTATGGGAAAAAGACAATAAATAAAAATAAGCCTAAAAATGAGATATCAGAGGTTAGATGTGAAATTATACTTGGTCACAAATTTTCTCCTATGAGATTTAAAAGATAAATTTTATGTTACATGTATCTCGATGATATTTTTTAAAGAATTTATAAGAGTTCTCTAGGAAAATAAAAATTTTCCCTAGTTTTTAGACTTTATTTTTGGGGCAAAATGATCATAACATTGAATTAGCTCAACAAGAAATGAAGAAAAAAAACAAATGGGACATAAATGTTCCACAAGTTACAATAGTTAATTTGAATTTGGAACTCTAGAACAAAAAAGAGCCTACCAACCCAAAATGAAATGTTTTACTAAATTAAGATCTAATTCGGGAAGGAAAAAAATAACAAGGAAGGATAAATCCTCAAGATAAATGAGTGTAAACAAAACGATGTAATATGAAATAATTTTGTCAAGGAAGCTTTTATGCTAAAAATTGAAAATAGCCAAATCATATACACTTAATTGAGAAAATAACAAACATTCATGTAATGCCCTTGTGACCACCTCAATATTTCCATTAGAGGGTGCACATTGAAAATGATACCAAGTCAATACTTCCTCAAGCTCTTTTTTCCCTTTCCATATGCACAAGAAGATATTTAAGATCAATGGATAGAAAACATTAGTAAATGGTTATGATAAATACTATGACGAAACTGTTAGACACTTCAAATAACCAAAAGACAACTGAGAGAGGGGGTGAATCAGTTATCACAGATTACCAAAACATTTAGCAATTAAAACTTTAATACCAAAACCCAAAACATTAATACCGGAATGCTTAAACCAAATACTAGAATAGCAGTTAAACCAATTAAGCATAAACAATAATCACAAAATAAATACCATCCACATGACACCAAGATTTATATGTGGAAAACCTGGTAAAGGGAAAAACCATGGTGGGAAGCCTACCCACAGTCAGATAATACTTTTGTAGTAAGTATGTGAATTACAATTGAGGGGCCTGCACATGCAAGAAGGCCAACAACCTAGATTCCACTGCTCATCACAAAAGGAGCCTCACTTACTACATAGAAATCTAGACTACAATCTGGAAGAGGAGTTGAACTGCAAAGATAGCATCTCCAATGCCTAAGTAAAGTTTCGGTTAAGCTCAATACCAGAGGACTAAATCCTCTTACATAAACCCAATTTGATCTCCAATGATCGACCAAATCCTTTGCCTGAATGATATTACATTATTTGCACATTACATATCCTCACATATGATTTACAATGAGATCTTACATCATATATATACAAACCCTTGACCATAAATAATCAGGTCGGCCATCAAACAATAAACCAAATACATAATTACAAAATATGTTAGCCTTAGACCAAAAAAATAATATCCAACACATAAGACATCCTAGAAACACATCGAGAGGTCCAATCCACATGTTACATTAAGCTGGTCCATAACCTAGATCAACCGAGATCCAATATAGGTCCACACACTAAAGCAATGATCTTCATCCGCCAAGTCTCTAACATGATCACCAACAGCATCCAAAATCTCCACTACAAGATGTACCAACACCGCTTATGCAATTCATCAAAGATCTTCATAAAAAGCTCCACCAATGAAACCCTCATTGGAACCAGAAGCCAAGCTTCCAAGCAAGCAATATAGCATCCGATCACCAAACCAGAACCAACTGACTTAATATGAACATGAGTATCATGAATAAGCTAATTTCATAACCAAACCATATCAGAGCCTACTGGATCATGTCATATCCAAACCAACAAGAAACTACTCAACCTACTAGGACCAGAAGGGTGCCGGTAAAATATCCAAATAGCTAGTGTTGACATAAATGACAAAACATCAATGCAACACATAATAAATTCCACCAAATGGACAACAATCTCCCCCTTTGGCATTGATGGCAACACTAGATGTGAAAAATATCTAAGTACCAAGAAATGCCAAATAAGTCTTCCCCAATGGAAGATGGCCAACAATCTCCCACTCAAAGATATAGCAATTAAGTTCTAAAATAAAGATCAAACTCCCCTTGTGAATGATATCTCTGTAAAAATCCAAATTATACATATATCTCTCTCCCTAATGTATACAACTCCTTAAGTTTTTCTTTTTCACATCAATATCTCACCCCCTTTGACATCAATGCCAGAAATCTGACACAAATATCAAAGCAAAAACATAAATCATTGAATCACAAATTTGACTACTCCCTCTTAGCAGTAGCATCCCCACATCAGTGCCAGAATGAAAAATATCTCTGATAATGCATACCAGATTGATACCAAACCATATCAATCAAGTCTCTACCGAAGGGGCATAAACCCCTAATTTGTCTTTGAAGTACTCAAATGATTCCTTAGGAAAAGGTTTAGTGAAGATATCTACAATCTTCTCTTTAGTGTTCAAATAAACCAGTCTAACATTTGCTTCCACCTTTTCCTTCAAAAAGTTGTACTTGGTAGATATGTCCTTTGTCTTAGAATGAAATATCGGATTCTTTGATATATCAATAGCAGCATAGTTATCACAGTGAATAACTACTGGTCCATCACAATCCATTTTTATATCCTTCAACTTTTTCTTCATCCATGAAACTTGTGTATAGTTAGTAGCAACAACAAGATACTCAGCTTCAGCAGTAGATAAAGAAGTACATGATTGATTCTTGTTGATCCATGAAACAAGTTTCTTTCCAAGAAAGAAAGCTCCACTAGAAGTACATTTTCGGTCATCAACATCTCCAGCCCAATCTGCATTTGTATATGCATATAAAGTAAATTCATCATCCTTAGGGTACCTCAAACCATATTCAGATGTACCTTGTAAGTATCTAAAAATCCTTTTCATTGCACTCTCATGATTTTCTCTAGGATCATTCTGAAATTTTGATATAATAAAAACAACATTTATTATGTCAGGCCTAGTCTGAGTCAAATAAAGCATACCTCCAATCATAGATTTGTATCTTGTAGGATTTACTAGTGCAGAAACATATTTTCTTGTCAATCTCTCACTTGTAACCAAAGGAGTACTTACTGGTTTAGAATCTCCCATACCAGATTTCTTCAACAATTCTCTAGCATACTTGGTTTGATAGATAAAAATAGCTTTATCAGTTTGAGTAATCTGCAAACCTAAGAAAAATTTCATTTCCCCAATCATAGACATTTCAAATTATTTCTCTATATTCTTTGAAAATTCCATGCATAACTTATTTTCACCTACAAATACTTCAATAATCATTATATCATCATCAGTGATCTTATACTATAAATTACTGTCAACATTACCCTTAGTAAAACCAAGCTTCAAAAGATATTTACCCAACCTTGCATACCAAGCTCTAGGTGCTTGTTTTAATCCATATAAAGCTTTCCTTAACCTGCAAACCATGTTTGTATCCTCTGATAGTGAAAAACCATCAAGTTGCTCAATATAAACTTCCTCATCAAGATCCCAAAAAAATGCACACTTAACATCCATCTGATAAACCTTGTAGTTTTTATGAGCAACATAGGCAAGAAATAATCTTACAGCTTCAATCCTAGCTACAGGTGAAAAAGTCTCTACATAATCAATTCTTTCCTTCTGAGAATATCCTTTACAAACCAATCTAGCCTTATTCCTTATAACTTGACCATTCTCATTCAATTTATTCCTAAAACCCCATTTAGTTCCAATAGCATTCTTATTTTTAGGTCGGGGAACCAAAGTCCATGTGTTATTTTTCTCAATCTGATCTAATTCTTCTTCCATAGCTTTCAACCAATATTCATCTTTACATGCCTCAATTATTGATACCGATTCAACTTGAGAAATTAAACACACCTCATTAGTTGTCAGTCTTCTTCTTGTCATTACTCCATTGTTCTTATCCCCAATGATCTAATCTTCTGAATGATTCAATCTCACATACCTAGGAGTCTTCTGACTCTTTGTTCCTCTTCCTGGTTTTTCAGTTACTGTAGAATTTTCTGATACTGCTGGAGTAACTAGTTCAACAATTTTTTCTAGTAAAGGTGCTACTGGTTCAAATATAATCATTTCCACTGTCAGTTCCTTCTCATAAACTTGGATTTGACCTCTATTCAGCTCATCCACCTTGACATTAGCACTTTCCACAATTCTCTGCAATCTCTTGTTATAACATCTATATGCCTTACTTTTGTTAGAATAACCAAGAAATATGCCTTCATCACATATAGGATCAAATTTCCCAATGATGTAATCTCTCCTGATATAACATTTACTACCAAAGATTCTAATATACTTAACTGTAGGTGTACTACCAAACCATAATCCATAAGGTGTCTTACTAGTTTCTCCTTTGATATGTACTCTATTGAATGTATAAACCATTGTGCTCATTTCTTATGTCTAGTAGATATGAGGTAGACTAACTTCCATCATCATTGTTCTAACAACATCCAAGATAGTTTTGTTCTTCCTTTCCACAACTCCATTCTGCTGAGGTGTCCGGGGAGCAGAAAATTGTCTTCTTATACCATGCTTCTCACAATAGTTATTAAACTCACCGGATGTGAATTCTCCACCATGATTTGACCTCAAAAATTTAATCTTGAATCCTATCTCAATTTCCACTTTAGCCTTAAAGATTTTAAACTTTTCAAATGCTTCATATTTTTCCTGTAAAAAAGTAACCCACATCATTCTAGAATAATCATCAATGATTAGCATGAAATATCTATCACCTTGAAAACTTTTAACTCTAGTAGGGCCACACAAATCAGTATGAATAAGATCAAGAACATCATTAGATTTGTCTTGTATACTCCTAAAAGAGGTTCTGACCTATTTACCTATTTGACATTTCTTTACATACCGGATTATAGGGCTTCACAATCTTAGGTATATCTCTAACTGTCTTAGTTGAATTGATCTTCACAATGCAATCAAAATTTATATGACATAGCCTTTTATGCCATTGCCAACTCTCATCAATTTGTGTAATCAAACATGTCTTCTCACTAGAATTAAAATGAAATATATTACCTTTTGTCTGTGTATCAGTTGCAATCTCCAAACTAGATATGTTAACGATTTTGCATTTTCCATCCTTGAGCTATAATTGAAATCCCTTATCCACCAATTGTCTTACACTCAAAATATTATGCCTTAAACCTTCAACATAATAAACATTGTCAGTATTGTTCTTAACATCTAATGATATAGTTTCTTTTCCTTTTCCTTTGATCATACATGCTTTGTCATCTGCAAATCTAAGCAGATAGCCATAAAATTCTTACAAAGGTAGAAACTTCCCTTTATCTCTAGTCATATGATGTGAACAACCACTCTCAATTACTCATTCATCCTTGTCTTCAATTTTAGTAGCAAGTGCCTTCTCTTCAGGTACATTCTCTTCCAGTTCCAGAACATCTTCCTTGATAGCCAAGAACACCCATTGCTAGAACCACTAGTAGAGTCTTCTACCGTTTCATCATCAGAATCAGTAATGCCTTCCTCATTTTCTATGTAGCATGATGTGTCTCTATTTTTCCTATACTTATACTAGTTTTGATATTCAGGGTTAGGCTTAAAAGATCTTCTAACTCTTTCTTCAAATCTTGAATTCCTTTCAGGACATCTAGATGCAAAATTACCAATCTTGTTACATTTAAAAAAATTAAAAGGTGCTTTTCCTTCATACTTACTTCTTATCTTTCCTTTAGGTACTCTTCTAGAAAATATTGCTTCAAGTTTCTTGAACTCATCATCTTCTCTCTTCATATCATCAAATTCATTTTCATACAAAGCTTTCTAATCTTGCTTATCGGTTGCTGATGCAGATGCATGAAAAGAAGGTTCAGACTTCATAGCTCTAGAAGGTCCAAATTCTTCAAGCTCAAAAGTAGATAATTTCCCAACCAACGTATCTATGTTGATAGATGTATTAGCCATTGTTCTCAACTCATTAATAATAGTAGCCTTCATCTTTTAAGCTAGTGGTAGGGCTCCCAAAACTTTAGAAACAATTTCATCTTCACTCAGAGTTTCACTACAATATTGAATTCCCATAACAATCTTATTTACTCTTTCCATGAATGCAGTAATCCTTTCATCTACTTCCATCTTCAAGTTCTCATATCTCACTTGGTAACCATCAAGCTTAGCAATCTTCAGTGTAGGGTCACCTTCATTAAGAGTCTCCAACTTATCCCATATAGCCTTTCCAGATGATTTGTTAGTCAATCCCATTATTTGTTGATCAGAAATTGCACACAAGAGGGCTTCTCTTCCTCTACAATTATTCTCAAGATCCTTATCTAGGTTTGTTAGAGGTGGATTGCCAGATGCCAAATTATGAGGTGTAACACCATTCTGTGTAATTTCCCAAATCTCCTTGCCAAGACATCTTAGATGAGTCTCTATTGAATCTTCCATACTGTGTAATTTCTTCCATCAAGCCTAGAGATATCCCTCTGAAAGATAGCTCCAGATGAATTGGATGAACTTGAACTGTTAGACACCATAGGATCTTCCTCAAGCGGTTAAGCTTTCTACAGAGAGGACCAATGCTTTGATACCAATTGTTAGACAGTTCAAATAACCAGAAGACAACTGAGAGGGGGGGGGGCATGAATCAGCTATCACAGATTACCAGAACATTTAGCAATTAAAACTTTAATACCGAAACCCAGAACATTAATACTAGAATGCTTAAACTAAATATTGGAATAGAATTTAAACCAATTAAGCATAAACAATAATCACAGAATAAATATCATCCACATGACACCAAAATTTATACGTAGAAAACTTGGCAAAGGGAAAAACCACGGTGGGAAGCCTACCCACAGTCAGATAATACTTTTGTAGTAAGTATGTGAATTACAATTGAGGGGCCTGCACTTGCAGGAAGGCCAACAACCTAGAGTGCACTACTCATCACAAAAGGATCCTCACTGACTACATAGAAATCTAGACTACAATCTGGAAGAGGCATTGAACTGCAAAGATAACATCTCCTATGCCTAAGTAAAGTTCCGATTAAGATCAATAACAAAGGACTAAATCCTCTTACATAAACCCAATTTTATCTCCAATGATCGACCAAATCCTCTTCCTGAATGATATTACATTATTCGCCCATTACATATCCTCATATATGATCTATAATGAGATCTTACATCATATATATAAAAACCCTCGACCATAAACAATCAGGTCAGCCACCAGACAATAAAACAAATACATAATTATAAAATATGTCAGCCTTAGACCAAACAAATAATATCCAACACAAGACATCTCAAAAACACATCAAAAGGTCCAATCCACATGTTACATTAAGTCGGTCCATAACCTAGATAAATCGGGACCCAATATAGGTCCACACGCTAAAGAAATGATCTCCATCCGCCAAGTCTCGAACATGATCACCAATAGCATCCTGAATCTCCACCAGAAGCTGCACCAACACCCGTTGTGAAATTCATCAAAGATCTTCATACAAATATCTACTGGTGAAACCCTCAACAAAACCAGAAGCCAAGATTCCAAGAAAGCAGGATAGCATCCAATCACCAAACCAAAACCATATGACTGAATATGAACATGAATAAGCTAATTCCATAATGAAACCATACCAGATCATGTCGGATCCAAATCAACTAGAAACTACTCAACCTACCGAGACCAGAAGGGTCCCGGTAAAGCATCCAAATAGATAGTGTTGACATCAATGACAAAACATCAACGCAACACATAATCTATTCCACCAGATGGCCAATAGAAACCCTTTTTGAGAATTTATCTTTTCAATGTTGAGCTATAGTGCTTGCACAATCACATAGGATAAAATAGTAGTGGAACAAGTTGCACAAGTTCAAACCACATTTATAATATCAATAATAAAAATACAAATTTATTTTTGAAACATATTATAGCCTAAAGGTTGACAAGGTACTACATGAACATGGCAACTTTAGAACATATGAGCAATGTAATAGCTTCTACACCTCACTCGATGTTTCAAATCAAGACTTAATCAAAATTTTAGGCAAACAAATGGCATGGGATTTTTTCTATCCCTTTTGCATGCACTAACAATTACTTTCAAATTCAACATAAAAAAATATAAATGATAAAGCACTAAAAGGAAAAGTGGGCTTTAGAAACTCATTTTTATGGACATATTACAATTGCTAGTATAACATGCTTTTAAGTACATTGTTAAATGACATGATAGATCAACTATTTTAGTGTTTTTGTGTCTTGCAATAATGTGCAATTTAGATATAGAGAAGCAAATCTCATGAACTTCGTTGCCATTTTAGCATTGGAATTGCACAAGCCATTTATTACCTTTATTTGTATTCAAAACTAGCTCATTCAACACGCTACCAAAGACCTCATGGAACATGTGTTATTTTGTTTGGTAACTCACAATATTTCTCTACAATCTATTCCCACCAATCTTAGCCTAATCAAGTCACAAAATATGTTTTTTCATAAATTTTAGGTTTAAAAAAATTGCACCTTTCACTGATTGAACATAGCATTAAAATAGAAACAAAGAAAAATGCAAAATTTGATTCGTTGTAAAAATTCAAGATTACTCACTGTTTAAAGCTACCCCTGTCCCTATAGTTCCATGACATGAACTAAAAATGATTGAGTATGATACAAATTTAACTTGATTAAAATATCATGGTTATAAGTTATCTTATGGATTCTATAATTTAGATATTTTGATAGGTAAATATCTCATATTTAGTAAGGTCTCAATCAAAGTTGGACTACTGGAACTCAACAAAAACTCAACAATGCCCAAAAATGTAACTCAGTAAAAATTTGGCAAAAACTTGGAAACTTAAAAAATTTCTTAACTTTAATTAGAAACACATTTTTTTTCACAAAATTTAATGAGGAGATGCATCCAATGAGTTAATAAATGAGTAAATAAAATAAACAAGCCAAGTCTAGTTATATTTGATTGATTTAAATGAAAATTTCGTAAAAGAAATCCTCATATAGATTGTTTTTTTTTTTAAAGGTGGCGGTGCCACTTAATATATTTTATTTATATAAAGTGGATTCAAAGAGCTCCTAGAGAAAAGAACCAATAAGAAAAATCCAATCCTTGCTCTACAATACATAGAAAGGTTGTGAGACTTAAATCTCAAATATGCCAAAACATACAATATCTTATAATGTCCACAATACCGAGTGTCACATAACATCTCCCAGTATCGAATGCTTTCTAGGATAGTTTGAACAAGGTGCAGTCCGAACCAAAACATCACGAGAGATGTACACATTTACATAGCAGTCCATAATCTACTTCACTTATGCATTTATCCAGCTTACAATCCAGCACGCTTCTCAAATCGACATCTATTCACAACAGAACCATAGGACCCTGCACTTATAATACCACACATACCAATTTATATCATTATGAAAAAGACCACTGCGTAGATATATGTAATATTATCTTGTACCCATATCCTCCAAAATTTTCCCCTTGAGAATTGGATAAGAATCGAAATCACAATTCGAACCCATCATATTAAGTTCCTCCTTGGAACTTCCCATATTTGCCAAATGATCTGCAACCCGGTTTCCTTTTCTATACACATGTGAAATGGTAAAGTTTGCAAATGTATCAATTAGTGTCCATACTTGTTCAAGTAAATATCTTATCTACCAATTATCAACATTTCTCTTTATGCAAGCGTTGATAATAATAGTTGAATTGTCTTCAATGTGAATATAAGAGATGTTCAGTTTTTTTACTAGTGGAATGCCTTCAAGTAAAGCATATGCCTCTGCAAAGTTGTTAGTACTTGGTGGAATAAAAGTAGATTTAAAAAAAAAAACACATCCTGTGTGATCCATTATGCATACTCCTATCCTTACATTGCCCGGGTTCCCTTTAGAGGAGCCATCAAAATTCAATTTGAAATGCATTGAATCCGAAGGACACCATTTCACTTTATTTCTGTCAATTTTACTAGTTCTCACGCTTGGAAGACAAGGTGATACAGGAATAGAGATGCCTTTCTAGCAATTAATAACTTGACCATCCCAAGAAGTAAATTCCCTATTTGAATTGAAATGACTTGAAACATGAGCATTAACCAGTTCTAATACTGATTTTTCAATATAATTGAAAACATCAGAAAGAGGAGATGTTTTATTTCTAAAAATACGCGTATTTCTTTCCCACCAAAGTGACCATACTACTATGGATGGGATCACTTTCCAAATACATGCAAAAAGAGAGGATGAATATAAGACTGGCCATGACTGGAACAAATCACATACATTATTTGGAAGAGGGGTGCTAAAGCAAAGCTTATCAAGCACAAACATCCAACAATAGTGAGAAAAATCACATTGGAGGGGGAGATGATCTAATGTTTCACTATGTTCACCACAAAGTACACAAGCAAATGGATGTGCAATATTTAATTTAACAAGTCTCTCACTGGTGAGTATTCTCTTATGTAGAGAAAGCCAAGAAAACACCCCTACCTTGGGAAGAACACTGTTGTTCCAACAAAAATTGTAGGATCTTTGTGAATAGGATTGAACAGACATCTGATGAATTGCCTTATACCCTTCCTTGATAGATTACTTTCCATTCTTCACAGGGTACCATGTCAATTTGTCCAAACCATTAGAGATAAAGATAATGAGGGTTGATGAAGTACCCTACTACATGAATGACTTGGTAGAGTTGATTGTTCCACCTTATATCAATAGTCTTCCATATGGGATCAAATTTGAGTTTGTCCCCTTGTAATAATTTTTGATACGCCTTGGCCTTATCCATGGCTTCATAAAGATTCCCAATTGGGGTTCACTCCCCATCTACCAAGTGGAGAACTCTAAACAAGGGTTCTGAAACCTATAATTAAAAAATACAAAAATATTAAGGTTACAAATTATAATGGAAGGCTAGATTAAAAAAAATATATTCAATTTAAATTTAAATTCAAAAATTTGAAGTTACTTTCACAATCTGTATAGATCTTTGTGAAAATAGGTTGTCCAAGACTATGCATGCAACCCTTTCTCCTTTAGTTTTTTTCCAAATAAGGTGAGTTTGTCATGCTTGACTCACAAGTATTTGTTTCAAAGCCATCAATGAACTAAGAACACTTTGTAACATTAAGAAAATCATTGCAAATGTTGTGACAGTCGATCTTACCAACTCTTTCCCTTGGGTGTGGTCTTTCATCAAGTGAAGAACCAAAAAGTGATTGTAGATAGTTTTTGTGATCTTCCTTGCATCCTCTACAACTGGTGTCACCTAATCATGTTTGACTATGTCCTCCAAAAGAAGGTCAAAGACGTGTTGCACAAGGTGTTCAAAAAAGTGTTTTGTGTTTATGTTGGTGGATTCTCTCAATCGTTGCATATCTTGCTACATCATTAGTTATTATTTGCACCACATTTTATTTGTTCTTCCACCACTACTCTTTCCCTATCAGTTACATTCACAAGCAACCTACAAGTACAAAGTGATATTAAGTACACAATTGCAATTTTTAGACAATAAATAGTTTAAATTGAACATGAATTACTATAGATAAAATAACATAAATTTAATCTAAATTTTAAAACTCAACATAAGTCATCAAAAAATTTAAATCAACTAAACTAACCTCCCACTCAATTCTTTGTGAGAAGGTGCCTTGTAGCCTTTTCTATCAACTATCAATGTGGTAACCAAATTCTCCCAGTACGCATTACTTGTCACATTGAAAGGGATGTTGTTAAGGTATTAAAAATTAGTGCACACATTGTATGCATGCTCATGCACCTCCCTTTTCCACCCAATTACCTCCCATGATGGTTGTGCTCTAGGCACAATTTTTTTATGTGTAGGTGCTAATGCTAGTGCTCTACTAGAAGTGGATGAATTGGTGCTCATGGCGGTGGATTTATTTTGGATGTGTGGGCCAGAGAGAGATCCCACTATATCCTAAAATGCATCTTCATTTGATTCAAGGTTGACTAGAGCACCTTGAGAAGCAGGTATGGATTTTATCTTGGCTTCCCCTTTCTCTCTCCCTTTGTAAATTTTTCTCTTCGATGGATGCAATTATGACATTCATTTCACTTTTTATTTCCTCAGCAGTTCTGGAAGAACCCCTAACATCATGATGAGTGATTCTTACAAGGTTTTATTTGAGGCAATTTATGCCTCATGAAATACTTTTTCAAATTTAATGCAAAAAGGGTCTCTATCTCATGTAGTATGAGTGCCTACAAATGATGGTGGTGGCATTGATGGTACAAATCTTGAAGTTGCACTAGGTGTAGAACCTTCTCTATTTTTCATTATAAGTTAACCTACACATAGAGAGTGAAAGCGCAAGTTGTTAATATTTTAATAAGAAATAATAAACAAACTAAATTAGTTTAAATCAATACAAATTAGTTGAAATTGATAAAAATTTAATCTAATCTAATATTCTAAACATTTTCCTAGATGAAAAAGGATTCAAATTTTTATTTTAAATGTATGATTTGAAAAAGCTTCAAAAATAAACAATTTAAAAAAAAATTGTAAAAATAGATGCAACAAGAAGGAAATACTTTTTTTTTTAAGTAAAGAAAACCTACTTGGAAATCCAATTTGCCTTTGAAATTACTCAAAAATAGCTTCAAATCTTCACTCCTTAGTGTAAAATCACTGCAAATGAACTGGTAGAAGGTTGTGAGGGTTTTTTTGTGCTAGAGGAGAAAAAGAGAATAATCAAAATCAAATGATTTTTTTTCAAACCCAAGCATTACTTTTCCCATGGCCGAGTTTTTTTCATAGACTCGGTGAGTTTTAGTGGTGACTAGTTAGTTGAAAAACTTGGAAACCAAAAAAGCTCACAAGTTTTAAAAAATCATCGAATTTTCACTGAGTAGTCCATCTATGGTCTCAATCATCTAATTTCTAATTTTCCTAAATTTTTAACAAACTTGATTTTGTATAATAAATTTTCATTAGAAAGAGGAATGCAATAAGGAAGTTGAAGGTATGGATTAGATAGCTCCTTATCAATTACTTCCACTATTAAATGCACTAATGTGGATATGCTTGTTGTTTCTATAGTTATCATGCCAATATTTCTACTAGCATTGGCAATAATTTAGCTTACTTAGACAAGCAAGTGTTTCTTGTCCAACTTCTTGATCTCATCTAGCCATGTTTTTTAATGAAGCGCGCTTATCAATGAAATTTAATGTAGCATGTGTAGCTTAGAAATAACATATTCTAATGGAAGAAAAACCTCAATTCCAAAAGAAAATTTAGATTGACATGCATTTATTTAAGTATTTAGAAGTTATAATCTAATCCTAAGTACTACAATATGGTCAACATGCTCTTGTTATACCGCATCACAAATCTTGGCTAGTGTGATTTATTAAATTTTATTGAATGCTTCCACTACTCCATTACCTTGTGGGTAATAAGGGATTGTCTTATGATGAAATATCATTAACTCTCTAAGGAGGAACTTAACTCTATCTCTCAAAAAATGAGAATCTTTTTTACTTTTTCAGTTGAATGGGTATCAAAATCAAGTAATATTATTTTCCCAAATAAATCATATAGCAATAGTAGTTGTGAAATCTCATTAGGATAACTTTTCCAATTGGTTAAGATACTTCATAGTAGTAATAATGTATCACACACCTAATCACCTTGTGGATGAACTGATATTCTGCACACAATTAACCACACATTTCTTAAATGGTTCATATGTTTGAATAAGGTTGGTGTAAATAGGGACTTTATCAAAGTAGTTAGCTTCTAACATACCTAGAGAGAGTCCTATTCACATTTCTTAAGTCTCCACTTACAAAACTTTCATTATTTTGTCTCACTACATCTATCTAAGACATGGCATTCCTTAGTGAGGCACCTAGTGCACACAAACTTACCACTTTCTCACAAATTTGTTAAGTGGGCTTGCAAACATCCCATGTTTGGAGGGGTAGTCAGTTGGTATTTCCTATATTCTTACCTCATTGCCCTTGAATATATATGAAAGTTTCTCTATGTACATTACTTACATTCTCATTGTGTATAATATATGTGTTGGCATTATGTGAACCGGTATGAGGACATAATGACATTGTATGTTGTCATTGATGTCAATATGCTGAAGAGCTGAGAACCGGTATAACACTGTGAATCGACATTTGTGCCAAAGTGAAGCGGTGTGTTTGTTCAAGGTGAACCGGCATATGGTTATGGGAACCATCACATGGAAGTGTTGTATAACTATCGGTTGGTAGTCTCAACCTCAGGGTTTCCGGTTGAAGTGCTTCAAGCTTGTGTGGCTCAACCGGTGACTTTGTGTGATGAGTTAGCATGGTAACGAAGAACAGATCGTGTTGCCACGTAAGCCTTGTGTGCGTGAAGGATCTCACATGAAGGAGATTATTCCTATCTACCTTGGGAATGTGTGAAGTCTGTAAATGGTGATAAAGTGTGATGGGTTATCAGCCACTATGAAATCGGTGGAAAATGGATGATGGAGATTGGATCAAGACTGTTGCATTTAATGCAGTGTTCTCAACGATCAAGATTGAACCATTTGAATTCCTTAACCTAACAAGTTTTAGGGTTTAGGGTTTATTCTACCGACCTATCTGGTTTCCTATAAGGTCAATGTTGTGACTCTTTTGTGAGGTTGTTGGAAAAATTTGTGTGTGTGTATCCAAGAGAAGAGATACGTGATTCATGCCATACCAAAGGAGAAAAGTGATACCTACAGAGTGTAAGTGCAGAAGGTGAAGAGGAGCTTAAGCGGATCTGCATTGGCATTGAGTGTTGTTACTAGATCATTGTAATACTTGTTGATCTCTAACCACTTCAGCAGTTGAGAAATCCCTTAACAGGGTAGCTTTAACAGGCTTGTTGTAAATCCTTTAATAGGGTGACTCAAAACCATTGAGTTCTTGAAATCCTCTAACAAGGTAACCTTTAACAGGGTTTAACCCTTAACCCGGTATTCTAGCCATCCCTTAACCAGGTGATCCCTAATAGGATTGGTTCCTAACAGAACCTATTGTATCAGTCTTTAACCGGACAAGGCTCCTAACAGAGCAAACTTCCAAAGAGTTCAAAAACAAGCTTGTGGGTATTCATCCCCACCGTGGTTTTTCCCAGTTGGGTTTCCACGTGAAAAATATGTGTGTCACGTATGATGTCTTTTTCATGTGATGCTATATTGTTTTCTGTCAAGTAGTGAATCATGTTGATCTAGTTGCTTATATGTATATCTTTGATGGTAGATTACTTGTTCATGCATTAGGGTGAAAAGGAAATGAAGTGTTAGATTGTATGAGAAGATAAGTGTCAACCAGTTTATGCTTGTCTCAGTTATTCTGGGTTTTGCCAGTTGTACTTTGTTTAAGGACCAGTGTCACTATTTGTCTGTCAATGCATAATGTCTGCAGACAAACCAGTTCAAGAGTGTGTTTTTTTTTGTACTGATTCACACCCCCTCCCCTCTTAGTACTGGTTGGGTACTACTCATTCATCATTGTGTTATCAATATGTTGCTAGTTACGCTAGTTTGGTTTCTGAAATAGTGGAAATAAAAAACTCTAACCTAGAGATTCACCATTTCCAATCTTTTGTATCATTTCATTAAGGAAACAAATAATTAGGCTCTTCTTTAGTCTTAAAGGAGAGATGATCACTGTGATTAATTTTATCATTTGGTTGATTTGATGTGAAGATGCAAGAACTACGTAGAATGGTACAAAATTAATAAGATTCAACATAAATAGACAGATACAAAACATGAATTAGCCACAAAAGGGTAGATATGAAAATAAGAAAAAAAGAAGAACCTATTACTAAAATATGGAGCTAAAAGTGGTGGTCTATGTTGATAGGTAACCTAGACCTAGAGGTGCTTATATTAGCTAAAACATCAAATTTTGGATCATGATGTTCAAGTGCATCATTCCCTCCAAAGTTCACCCTCAAAGTGTCGATAAGACATGCAAATTGGCATAGACCTAGGGTTTTTGCTTGTCCAAAATTTTTAATTGTGTGGCATAGCTTGCTTTGCATAATTTTACAACTTTTGATTATGAGATATGTAACTTGCACACAAAAAAGAGGAAAAAATAATTGTTCTTTATAGGGGCTTGCCTAAGTTAAATCCCATGTTGGTATTTTTATTGCAAATATGAATTATTGTTCTCATATATTTCTTACTTGTTGATCCAAATATGTAACTTGTTAATATCCTTGGTCTGGATGTGCTTTGGTTAAGTGCAGTAACAAGGGAATAGTTCAGTGGTCATAGATGGTTGGTGATTTACTGCAGTCACTTCAAATAGTATATCAATTTCTGATAATTTTTTATTTTATTTTTTAATCTTTGGAGATGATTCTAATGGTTTGCAATTAGTGTTGGTGAAGTATGATTGTTTCTATGAACAACTTGTCTGAGTTCATTTAGATTTTGGTCCACATTATTGCACATATGTTTCATTAGTTCATGCGATTGGCGCATGATGTTGGTGGATGTAAAAACATGTTATATTCTAGTTGTTAGACACCCATTTGGTCTGTAGTTGGAGTTATGATTATTTGAGTTCAATGACAAAGCAAAAGTGTAGAATAATGCATTGTATTCCTTTACCTTAAGGTATTTGGTGATGAGGTAATGAATTTTTTTTTTATTGTCCACATTGTAATTTGAGTATGTTGCACTCGTGTGCCTTAACTGTTGTATCTCTTGGAGCCAACCTATAATGTTTGGTTTGTATGGTAGCGAGGGGATCTATAGGCTATAATTGGGATAGATATGAATGTTGGAATTACACACTCAGATGAGAATGGTTGATGTTGTCATTGATGACAACCAACTGGTAATATGATTCATAGATTATACCAGCAATAGACTTCGCATATCGACACCAACAACTAGACAAAGTTCATTCACACCAGCATCTAGTTTACACTGGCAATGAATCATACTGGCACACAGGCCGACATAAGATCTTGTAGGTCATTTTGAAAGTAATCTAGATGGTATGTAATTAGGTAATGCAAGCGGATTATGAGAGAGAATATCTATATATGCATTTTGATGATTTTATGAGAAGAGTAGAGCGAAGAAAGGTTTATGGTAGAGGTATTTGATAGAGCTTAAACCAGTACTGAATCCAACATTGTAGATGCTATTTTGAGCAGTACATTGTCATTGGATTTAATCATCCAATTTTGTAGTTAGTGTGACTCCTTTTTGTGATTAAGCAGTGAGCTCTAGGTTGTTGGCTTTCCTGCATGTCCAAGCCCCTATTGTATCAGTAATATTTATTCATATTGGCCAGTGAATAAATATTGTGGGTCACTAATCCCACCGAGGTTTTTCCCCTACCGAGTTTCCTCGCCAAAATATCTTGTGTTATGGTGTGCATTGATGTTGTATGTCTTATTTCTCTTTATTGAATTATTGTTTGTTTACCGGTACATTAATTTGGGTTATAAATTTGCAAACAAGTTTAAATCTTTGGTTAACCGGTTAGACATTGATTCACCCCCCCCCCCTTCTCAATGTCTTTGGGATTGATCAAGTATCTAACAATTGGTATCAAAGCCTAGTCCTCTATTTGCAAAAGCTTAACAGCTTGAGGAAGATTCGGAAACCAGTACCAATGGAAAGTTTGAGACAACAGTTGGAAGGAGCTCTTGAAGATTTTGATGCAAAAAAATTGAAGAATATCAAACTGGAAGATGAACTCAGAACTGCTCGGGAATTTATCAAAGCACTTTAAGATAACCTAGTTATAGAAAAGAATAAGAGAAAAGAATTGCATGTCCAATTTCAAAATCAAGATGATGAAGAAAAACAAGCTCTTAGAGATATTGCAGACAAATTGAGACAAGAGAGTAGTAACATGAATAATGAAATGCAAGATTTAACCATGAGACTATGCAAAGATATTGAAGATAGGAAGAGGAATAAAGAAGATTTGGCCAGAAGACTTAATGAAAGATCAAATGAATCTCAAAGGCTTAGTTATGAAAATGATATACTTAAAACTGATTTGATCCACATGCAACATGACAAAGAGGAACTTTTGAGACAAGTTAGCACTTTGGAAAGAGAGTTGGTCACTGCAAATGAATACAAAGACAAATTCAAGAAAAGTTCAGATAATCTTGATGATATGCTGAAAAGTCAAAAACCTAATGGAGAAACAATTGGACTTGGATTTGAACATGGAGAAAGATTCAGGACAGCAAACAACCATGATCATAGCAAACCCGTAAGGCAACCTAATGCTTATAAATTTAATGGGAAATGTTTTAATTGCAACAAATTTGGTCATAGAGAAAATCAGTGCAAATTTAGGAATAATCATAATACAAACTTACCCGTCGGTCAATGTTCCAAATGCAATAAAAATGGTCATAACTCAAACAATTACAGAATGAATGTGAAATGTTATGTTTGTGGTAGATTTGGACATTTATCTAATCAATGTAGAACTCAAATTGGTCAAGGTTATGGAAAGGCAATTCAAAGAAATAATGTAACTTGTTATGCATGTAGCAAGATTAGGCATATTGCAAAATTTTGTACAAACAAGACTACACCAGTGAACAATAAAGGATCTAATAACAAAGGCAAAGAGAAGGTGACTAAAATCAAGCAAGAATTTTCAAAACAATGGATTAGAAAGAGAGATCAGAGTGGTGATGAATCTATCTCTGCACCGGCAAAACAGGGTAGTCCTGCACCGACAAAACAGGGTAGTCCTACACTGGCAGGAGGTACTTCATCTAATTAACGAATAATCCTTAGGGGTAAGGCATCAAATTGAAAATCATGCATTTTACCCTCGGTTGATGGTAACAAGTTATATTTCTTCTTTACCAGTAGACATGTTAAGTTTTCACTTAACCGGAAGAATTTAATGCGGTTTGGTGAACTTTTTGGTTATAAAGGCATTGTAACCTCTCATTTAGAATTACAAAGCATTCAATTTATGAAGAGCACAAAGAGAGCAAAGCCATTCAAGAGGTGAAGCAGCTAAAACATTTTCAGGGTATTTCAAAGGATTTCACTTGCAGAGAAGGTATTTATTTCAGTATCATGGCTACTTCATCTTCTGTTCCCAAATTCATTGCAAACCCTACTGTGGTAGAGAATGTTAAGTGTCCTAGACCTATTTTTAAGATCATTCCTGAGATTGCTAAGAAATATAATTCTATTGGTGCATTTTCTAAAATTCCGAAGGGAGTTGCTTTTGCTAAAGATCCGAGAATATATATTCATTGCAACATAGAGAATTTAGGGTCTGATTATTTGAAAAACATATACCAAAATGTTATAGCTGACAAACAAGGTTTAATCAAGCCAAAGCATAAGATTGTTGAGGATTTAGGATTTGTTGATATCTTGAATATTCTTGAATTTTCGGATGAGATAGTCTATATTGTACTTAGCAGGGTTCATGGTGAATTTATGTGGTTAGATTCTATTTTCAAAATTACTAAGGAGGCAATCAAGGTAGTCATCGGTTTACCCTCTACCGGTACTAGGTCTGACAAGAAGACAGAGATCCCAAACAAGGTGGTTATGAACCTAATCGGTGCCACATCTGATAGCAGATCTCTTAGGGTTAGTGATATCACTGATGAGAATGTGAAATATGTAGTATAGTGATTGGCTACAGAGTTGCTCATACAAATAGGCTAAATTTTGTTTCTAGTTTGTGTATACATAGTGCATATGAAATGGTGAAGAACAGTACAACGATTGACATTTGTGAATGGCTAAAGGATGAACTGATAGACAATTTGAAGAAGATCAAGGGTGATAAGAAAGGAACCTTCAGATTTGGTAACTTACTTGTATGCCTAATGCTTTATTTCACAAAGGAGATCCCTGAAATTGGTCCCAAAGACTTTTCTTATGACATCTCTGTTGGAAGACAAATTATGGAAGCAATTACCGGCATAGGTGCTGATGGTGACAAATTGATAAAAGATTGTTTCAAGAACTTTCAAACCAAGATGAAGGCAAGAGAAAGGATTCCTCAAAGTATTATGGACAAATATGATAAATAGATATGTTTTGTAATAAATAGAGATGAGACAAGGATGGAGGTTGTTACTCCTCAAACCATTTGGATAATAGAGATGGGTTATGAAGTAGATTTGAACATTCTTGAGTCTTATGCAAGGATACTTCTTGATGCACCAAGGAAACTGACTGAGAAGATATTTGGCACAACTGAAACAATTGAGAGTGATGTATCTATGATGAAGGAGAGGAAGAAAAGAGATAAATTCATGAGAGATGCTTCTAAATTAGTTAAAGAGGTAACATAAGGTCTAATTAATATCAGTGGTATTGTTGCTGCAATAAAAAGACAATCAGAGTAGACACCGATAGCTCATGTTCCCTCGGTTGTTACTTCTTCTGAGATAGAAAGTGATAGAGTAGCAAAATTTAAAAGAGTTGAAAGGAAGAAAAGGAAACCTTCACCAGCACCTACCCCTTCTCCAAAGATGACAAGAACACTAAGGAAGAAAAAACAAGCTATGATTACACCAAAGAAACCAACACATAAGGTATCAGATATTCTATCCCTGCAAGAACTTATAAATGAAATAAACACTTATCAACTCTGGCACTTTGGAGAATCAACAACACTCACCGGCAAGCAAGTAACTTATGCATAGTCACTGGTATCTGGTACATCAGCAGGATAAAATGATCACCGGCACTTGGAAGGACATGGAAAACACTTGGTTATGTCGAAGACATCGTGTGAACACCTTGTCTTGTGGTTTTCTTAATTGGCATATTTGTATTTACATATTTGTTGTTATCGGCAAATAGGTCCAGGTTATGCACCGGCAGGTTTATCTTTTCCAGATTAGCATGACATGCTATGGAGATGATTTATTATTGTTGTAAATGCATCAAGCTGACATGTTGAATTGATTATTGCATCGGATATTGTTTTGTTTGTAAAATGATTTTATTGTAATATATCTTGTAGAGCCGACCTACTAAAATTGGTCCTAGGTTATGGTATAAATGTAAGATCTTATTTGTAAGATCAAGTGTGGAATGCAAAAAAGGATTGTGTGAAGGTATATGCGAGAATAAGTAGAGCTATACACGTAGACACCATTTGAAGGTTGAAGGAGGGTTTTTGTGAAGACAATCAGAACTACACCGGTACTGAATCCAGCATATGAAGATGCTATTTTGAGTAGTACATTCTTATTGGATTTAACCATCCAATTGTAGTTAGTGTGACTCCTATTTTGTAATTGAGCAGTGAGCTCTAGGTGCTTGGCCTTTCTACATGTGCAGACCCCATTTGTATACACTTACTATCTACAGTAGTATCGTCTGATTGTGGGTAAGGTTTCCCACCGTGGTTTTTCCCCTTATAGGGTTTCCACGTACGAATATTGGTGTTATTTATTGTGGATGACTTTGTCCTTTTGTTTCCCATTAATCCTTACCAGTATTAAAATTAACTGTTAAAACTGTCTACTGGCATATTAGACTGGTTTACCGGTATTAAGCATTAAGTTGGTTTAATTTTTTTTGGTTTGAATTTGTTAGACAAATGATTCACCCCACCCCCCTCTCAGTTGTCTCCGAGACCTAACAATTGGTATCAGAGCTTAGTCCTCTTTTGCAGATGTTTAACAACTTGAGGAGATCCAATGTCTACTAACTATTTCAGGAAGGACAGTCCTAAACTTGATGGAACCAACTATGGCATATGAAAGATCAGAATGTAGACACATCTAAATTGCATTGGAAAGGACATCTTGGATGTTACAAAGAATGGTTATATTGCTCCTACTCAGAGTCAGCCCAATCCACCTAACTTGACTAAAGATGAAGAAAATGATTGCAAAGCAAGAGAAGCACTTTTGAGCGCATTATTTGATCAACAAATCATGGGACTATCAGATAGGTCTATTGCTAAAGCTATTTGGGATCATTTGGAAACACTGAATGAAGGAGATTCCACAGTCAAAAGTGCAAAACTTGAAATCTTCCGGGTCAGGTATGTACATCTGAAAAATGGAAGAAGATGAAAGGATTTCTGCTTTTATGGAAATAGTAAATGAGATTGTTTTGGGTATTAAATGTTGTGGAGGAACCTTAGGTGAGGATGAAATTGTTTCAAAAGTTTTAAGAGGATTGCCACCGGCATATAAAATGAAAGTAACTTCTATAAATGAGTTAAGAACAATGCCTAATACATCAGTAACTAGGGATACATTGATTGGAAAACTTTCAGCTTTTGAAATTGAAGAATTTGGTCATGTTGCTACTATAAAGATAGATTTAGCCTTAAAAGAATCAACATTATCTGCACCATCATTTGATAAATCAGATTGGAAAGCCTTTTATGCAAGAGAACTTGAAGAAAGTAGGAAAGAAAATGAAGAACTTGAAGCACTATTTGCAAGGAAAATGCCTAAAGGTCCAGTTGGAAGTAAGTATGAAGGTAAAACACCCTTTAAATGTTTTAACTACAATAAGATTGGTCATATGGCTTCAAGATGCCCTGATAGACATGCAAGACTAAGAGAAGAAGCTAGAAGAACATACAAGCCTAACCCTGAATATCAGAGATACAGATTTAAGAAGAATAAAGACAAATCTTGTTACATTGTTGATGAAGGAGTGGCTGATGATTCTGATGAGGATCCGACAGACAATGGATGAGTTTTTGTTGCTATAACTGGAGATCAACCGGCACCTATTGCTCAACCAGTAGAATAGGACTTGGTAGCTAAAGTTGAAGTAAAGGATGAGTGGATCATTGATTTAGGATGCTCACATCATATCGCAAGAGATATAGGTAAATTCTTGAACTTTCAAGAATACAATGGAGGCTTAGTGAGATTTGGAGATGATAAAGCTTGTTTGATCAAAGGTAAGGGTACAATATCTCTTGATGGTAAGCATAACACTGACAATGTTTACTATGTTGAAGGATTAAAGCATAATCTTTTGAGTGTTGGTCAATTAGTTGAGAAAGGATTTCAGTTACAATTCAAAAATGGAAAATGGAAAATCATGAATAGAACTGGTTTGGAAATTGCAATCGGTAATCAGATTAGAGGTAATATCTTTCATTTGAATAATAGTGAAAAGACATGCTTGATTGCACATATTGATGAAAGTTGGCTATGGCATAAGAGACTTTGTCATGTAAACTTTAATTGCATAGTGAAAATCAGTACTATTAAGGCAGTTAGAGATTTACCTAAAATTGTCAAACCTCACAATACAGTATGTAAGGAATGTCAATTTGGAAAACAAGTTACAGTTAGTTTCAAAAGTATTCCAGAAAAATCCAATAATGCTCTTGATTTAATTCATACTGATTTATGTGGTCTAGCTAGAACTAAAAACTTACAAGGTGATAGATATTTCATGTTAATCATTGATGACTATTCTAGAATGTGGTGGGTTACTTTTCTCAAACAAAAATCAGAAGCACTTGGAAAGTTCAAACTGTTCAAAGCTATGGTAGAAAATGAAACCAGTAAGAAAATCAAATGTCTAAGATCAGATCAAGGAGGAGAATTTACATCTAAGGAATTCAATACATTCTGTGAAGTAAATAGAATCAAAAGACAACTATCAGCACCTCGGACACCATAGCAGAATGGAGTTGTTGAAAGGAAAAACAAAACTATCTTGGATGCAGTAAGAAGTATGTTATCAGAAGCAAACCTACCACATGTATGTTGGAGAGAGGCAGTCACTATAGCGGTCTATACATTCAACAAAGTTTACATCAAAGGTGAAACTGGTAAGACCCCTCATGAACTATGGTTTGGTATTACTCCTACTCTTAAATATCTCAGAATTTTTGGAAGTAAATGCTATATCAGAAGAGATGAGTATATTGGAAAATTTGATCCTAGAAGTGATGAAGGAATATTTCTTGGTTATTCATCTAAGAGAAAGGCATATAGATGTTTTAACAAAATATTACAGAAAATTGTTGAAAGTACAAATGTAAAGATTGATGAACAATTCATAGGAGCTTCAAGGTATATAGACTCTGAACCAGCAACAAAAATTTTGAGAAATGAACCTACACTAAATCCACCAGTACAGAATGAAGATCCAGTTACACCGGTATCATCTAAAAATTCCACAGTAACTGAGGAACAACAACAAACAAAGACACCCCGGTATGTAAGACTGAATCACTCTGAAGATCAAATAATTGGAAACAATTATAAAGGAGTTATGAAAAGAGAAATATTGGAAAATGAAGAGGTATGTCTTATTTCTCAAATTGAACCATCATCAGTTAATGAGGCATGTGAAGATAAATATTGGATTAAAGCTATGGAAGAAGAATTGGAACAAATTGAGAAGAATAACACTTGGACAATAGTTCCCTGGCCTAAAGATAAAAATGTAATTGGAACCAAATGGGTATTCAGAAACAAACTTAATGAAGATGGTAAGGTTATTAGAAATAAAGCAAGACTAGTGTGTAAGGGATATTCTCAGAAAGAAGAAATTGATTACAATGAAACCTTTGCACCGGTAGCTAGAATTGAGGTAGTCAGATTATTTTTGTCTTTTGCAGCACATAAGAACTACAAAGTATATCAAATGGATATTAAATGTGCATTTTTGAATGGAGATCTTGAAGAAGAAGTTTACACTGAACAACCTGATGGATTTTCTTTAACAAATAACAAAGATATGGTTTGCAGGTTAAGAAAAGCTTTGTATGGATTGAAGCAAGCTCCAAGAGTTTGGTATGCAAGATTGGATAAGTATCTTTTGAAGATTGGTTTTTCTAAAGGTAATGCAGACAGCAATTTATATTATAAAGTGACTAATGATGACATCTTGGTTATAGAAGTTTTTATTGATGATATAATCTTTGGAGGAGAAGATGGATTATGTAAAGAAGTTTCTATTAAAATGTAGCAAGAATTTGAAATGTCTATGATTGGAGAAATAAAATTATTTTTAGGATTGCAGATTTCACAGACTGATAAAGGTATATTCTTGAGTCAATCCAAGTACTTAAAAGAATTACTTAAGAAATTTGGGATGGAGAACTCTAAACCGATAAGCACACCTATGACTAAAAATGACAAACTATCACTAAGGGATGAATCTACACCTACTAATCCAACTAGATACAAATCTATGATAGGAGGTTTACTGTATTTGACACAAACCAGACTTGATATTATGAATGCAGTATGTATTATTTCAAGATTTCAGAGTAATCCTAGAGAAAATCATGAATCAGCAGTAAAAAGGATTTTCTAGTACTTGCAAGGCACTATAAATCTTGGATTATGGTATCCTAGAGATGAAAACTTTGAATTATGTGCATACACAGATGCAAATTGGGCAAGAGATGTGGATGATAGAAAAAGCACCACCGATAGAGTATTCTTTCTTGGAAACAGACTAGTTTCTTGGTTGAATAAAAAACAAAGTTATACATCTTTATCAACAACAGAATCAGAATATGTTGCAGCAACAACTAATTGTACATAGGTACTATGGCTTAAGCAAATGTTGAAAGACATAAAGGTAAAATGCAAGGAACCTATTACTATCTATTGTGATAACACTGCAGAAATTGATATATCTAAGAATCCGGTATTACATTCTAAAACCAAACATGTTTCTATCAAACTAAATTTTCTAAGGGAAAATGTTGAAGCAAAGGAAATAAAACTGGTTTATGTGAATACTAAAGAGCAGATTGTAGATATCTTCACTAAACCTCTACCTAAGGAGACTTTTGAATATCTCAGAGACCAACTTGAGGTCATACCCCCACTGGTAGAGACTTAGGAAGTTGATGTTTGTCATCAATTGGCAGAATTAACAGAGAAATCTTTTTACTCTAGCTTTGATGAGGAAGCTACTTCTTAGGGGGAGTAGTTGGTATACTGAATTAATTGGTATTTTGTATATGAACTTGGTTTTGTAATAACTTTGGCATTTGATGTCAAATGGGGAGAGATTGGTATGGAAAAACATAAGGAAAACACATGTTGCTCCCAGGGGGAGAGATTGTTATTTGGGAGAGATTATTACTCTCTGTATCTGTATTTTGATTTCTGGTCATGATCTTTTTTTTGGAGATTGTTGGTTTTTGGTATTTGGCATTTATGTTTTGGCACTTCGATGGTTTTTCCATCTTGTGTTGCCATCAATGCCAAAGGGGGAGATTGTTGGTATTTTGGTATGGTTTTGTCATTGATGTCAACACCTACTAAACACTTATCAACTCTGGCACTTTGGAGAATCAACAACATTCACCGGCAGGATAAAATGATCACCAACACTTGGAAGGACATGGAAAACACTTGGTTATTTCGAAGACATCGTGTGGACACCTTGTCTTGTGGTTTTGTTAATTGGCATATTTGTATTTGCATATTTGTTGTTACTGGCAAATAGGTCTAGGTTATGCACCGGCAGGTTTATATTTTCCAGATCAGCACGACATGCTATGGAGATGATTTATTATTAAATGCATCAAGTCGACATGTTGAATCAGTTATTGCATCGGATATTGTTTTGTTTGTAAAATGATTTTATTTTAATATATCTTGTAGAGATGACCTACTAAAATTGGTCTTAGGTTATGGTATAAATGTAAGATCTTATTTGTAAGATCAAGTGTGGAATGCAAAAAAGGATTGTGTGAAGGTATATGCAAGAATAAGCAGAGCTATACACGTAGACATCATTTGAAGGTTGAAGGAGGGTTTTTGTGAAGACAATCAGAACTACACTGGTACTGCATCCAGCATATGAAGATGCTATTTTGAGAAGTACATTCTTATTGGATTTAACCATCCAATTGTAGTCAGTGTGACTCCTATTTTGTGATTGAGCAATGAGCTCTAGGCGCTTGGCCTTTCTGCATGTGCAGACCCCATTTGTATACAATTACTATCTGCAGTAGTATCATCTGATTGTGGGTAAGGTTTCCCACCGTGGTTTTTCCCCTTACAGGGTTTCCCCATACAAATATTGGTTTTATGTGTTGTGGATGACTTTTTCCTTTTGTTTCATGCATTAATCCTTACCAGTATTGCAATTAACTGTTAAAACTATCTACTGGCATATTAGACTAGTTTACCGGTATTAAGCATTAAGTTGGTTTAATTGTTTTTGGTTTGAATTTGTTAGACAACTGATTCACCCCCCCCCCCCCCCTCCTCAGTTGTCTCCGGGACCTAATAGAAAAGGAAACCTTCACCGACACCTACCCCTTCTCCAAAGAGGACAAGAACACTAAGGAAGAAAAAACAAGCTATGAGAGAGCCCTGCATTCAGAAAAAAAAACTTACACCAAAGAAACCAACACATAAGGTATCATATATTCTATCCCTGGAAGAACTTATAAATGAAATTACCCAGGATGGAAATCTCAGCAATTTCATCAAATATTATCATACTTTCAAGGATTCTGATAAGGAAACAATTGAGGAAAGTATCATTCTACATCTTGATATTTACAAGAAAGTTTTAATTGAGGTTGTTGATGATTTGCCCAATGATCTTTATCTGAGACTTGAGGAAAAAAGAATGTCTATAATGGAATTAGATAAGAAATTAAAGGTTGAAGCATTGTTGACAGTTCACCTTGTCGATTCTAGGTAGGAGATTGATGAATTGATTGCAGAAGCCAACCGGTTAGTTTTTGCTAGTGGTCACTGACAGGTTAGCTTAATGGCTGGCAAAGTCAAAGAAATTGTTGATGAAATGGTTGACAAATGGGATATATTCTTTGTAGAAAAAGAGAAGAAGGAAGAGAAGGATAGACAGAAAATAGACAAATCTTTCACCAAAGTATATTAGAAAAGTGATAAGGGTAAGAAAAAAGTTGGTAGTATTTCTAACTTAACTATCAAGGATAACCTATCCCCACCAGCTGAAGACACACCACCGATAGTGGCAGAGCAACAGGTTGAGGAACAAGCAGAGAAACAGGTTAAACAACAAGTTGAGGCACATGTTGAACATGAGGAAGAGAAAACAGAGGAAGTGAACACTAAGAGTAGTGATCTGGATTCAAACATTCTTTTTACCATGAATGTGGACACTCAGGATATCAATGTAATTATAGATAAATCTTCTGAGAATGTTGAAGGAAAGACAACTGATAATACAAATATTGAGATCTCTGAGTCACCGGTCAACACTGTTGACTCTTAGACCATTGAGATACCAGCTGAAGTAAAGATAACAGATACCATCCCCGATGCTACCCAGCTTAACATAGAGAAACTGGTAGAAGCACAAGCAGAAGCAGAGGTAAAAGCACAAACTGAACATATAAATGTCAACACTCAGCAAAAGGTAGAGATACCAGCAGAGAAAGAACTTGAACATAGTATAGATGAACTGGAAGTCAAAAAGATAGAAAGTAAGAATGAAAGTAAGGTTGAAAACATAGTTGACACACAGAGTCGGAAAAAGGAAGAAAAAATGGATAAAGAAGAGGTCAATGTTGAAAACACGGAAGACATGGTTAAGGCAATTGGACAAGTATTTGAAGAAAGGAAAGTTATTACAGAACCTAGCCCTTCCACCATGGACTTCAGACCTACAAATGTGATAGATGTTTTATTAGATTCTATCAAGAAGATCATTGAATGCAATTCCCTAGCATTTAAGGCTATTGATGACACCTTACCTATTTTACAACAGATAGCACCGACATGTAAGGTAGATAATGTTGTAGGCTCTATTGGTAAGTTAGACACATTGTCTAAATTTATTTCATCTAATATTCAATCGATTTATAAGATTAATGAGGAGACAATTAGAGAAGGGATAAATAAGGAGAAGACATATTTCTTTAATAAATCTATTAAGGACTGTACAGGAAAGTTAGATTCCTTAGTACCGGCACTAAATTCAATAATTTTGGAGTTTAAGGAACTATATAGAGATGTTTGCAAGCCACATCATTTTACTGCAGATATTGATGATCAGATCAAACAGACACAGAAGGAAATTGATGATATAGCAGACAACCTGATAGGTTCTTCTAAACTCACTTCAGTTTTAGATCAAGAAATGGTAGTATATGAGGAGAAAATAGAAAATATTGAAAAAGAGAAAGCTCAATTAAGGTTAAAATCCTAAGAGTTAAAGAAAAAACTTGGTCCTAGATTGGACATTCTGTTGACACACCAAAATGGACTATCCAAGGCTACTATTCTAGGAGGAAGATCGCCAGAGGAACAAATGCATCATCTAACCAGCATGATCCGACGGACAAAGGATATCATTTCTGATAATTCTAAATTTTTGTAAGGACTTAATCTGATTGTAGGAGATATCTTTCAGATTGTAAATAATAGGTTACAAGAAATGAGGTAGAATTTTGAATTTTTTTATTCTTTTTTACAACCTTTTTCATTGATGTCAAAGGGGGAGTGATAGAGAGAAAAAAATATATACTGAAGGAGATCATTTGCTCAAGGGGAGCACTTTCGATTTTGGACAATTTTGGTTTTTGATTTTTCTCATGAGTGTTGCCATCAATGCCAAAGGGGGAGATTGTTGGCATTACACACTCAGATGAGAATGGTTGATGTTTTCATTGATGGCAACCAACTAGTAATATGGTTCATAGATTATACCGGCAACAAACTTTACATATTGGCACTGACAGCTACACAAAGTTCATTCACATCGACATCTAGTTTACACTGGCAATGAATCATACCGGCACTTAGGCCGACATAAGATAAAGTATTTTTTATGTGAATTATATTATATTATATAATGTAATTAATTATTTGTAGCCGACATGATGTATTGTAAGGACTCATATATGTATGATATCTTGTAGGTCATTTTGAAAGTAATCTAGATGGTATGTAATTAAGTAATGAAAGTGGATTATGAGAGCGAATATCTGTATATGCATTTTGATGATTTTATGAGCAGAGCATAGCGAAGAAAGGTTTATGGAAGAGGTATTTGACAGAGCTTAAATCGGTACTGAATCCAACATTGTAGATGCTATTTTGAGCAGTACATTATCATTGGATCTAATCATCCAATATTGTAGTCAATGTGACTCCTTTTTATGATTTAGTGAGCTCTAGGTTGTTGGCCTTCCTGCATGTGCAGACCCCTATTGTATCAGTAATATTTATTCATATTGGCCAGTGAGTAAATATTGTGGGTCACTAATCCCACCGAGGTTTTTGCCCTACTGGGTTTCCTCGCCAAAATATCTTGTGTTATGGTGTGCATTGATGTTGTCTCTCTTATTTCTCTTTATTGCATTATTGTTTGTTTACCGGTACATTAATTTGGGTTATAAAGTTGCAAACAAGTTTAAATCTTTGGTTAACCGGTTAGACATTGATTCACCCCCCCCCCTTAGTGTCTTTGGGACTGATCAAGTATCTAACAAGGAAGGTGTCCTAACATGGTGTGATGCATCACATGTTTTATTTTTCCCTTTTCAATGCATTGAAGATTTTTTGGGGGTTGACTGTTTTGATTATACATGTTACATCTAATTAGGATGACCTAATTGATGTTAGTTTGGTTGTGAATGGTATAAAAGGGATGAAATAATTTTGTAGATGGCACTGTGTGTTTTATGAGTCATGTGAAGTGTTTATGAAGTTGTTCAAATACTTGCAAGTACAATAGTATAATAATGAAGGTAGTTTTAGATGTGTTTAAACAAATAATTATAATCAACATACCAATCGATGTGGTTGCTTTCAGTTCAATCTTATTGGTGTATCTCTTTCATATGCAATGTATCTTTCCTTGAAGAAATGGTCTTTTATGTACATGTCTTAAATGTACACAAGTATTTTGTATATTTCCCTAAGGTTGTGTTCCTCATTCTTGCAAGTCCATATCGAGGGCAGTAAGCTCCTTAGCCTTGAGCCCAAACATTGTAACTTGTTCTTCATATAGTGGGACAGTTCTCACCATGGTTTTTACCTCATTGGATTTTCCATGTAAAATCTCATGTTCATGTTATTGGCCATTTGGTGGAATTGATTATGTGTTGCATTGGTGTTTTGTCATTGATGCCAACACTAGCTCTTTGGATGCTTTACCGACACCCTTTTGGTCCCAGTAGGTTGAATGGTTTCTGGTTGATTTGGATCTGCGATGATCTGGTAGGCTCCAGTATTGTTTGGTGATGGAATTGGATTGTTCATGATACTCATGCTCATATTTTCTCAGTTGGTTTTGGTCTGGTGATCGGATGCTATCTTGTTTGCTTAGAAGCTTAGTTTCTAGTTTCGGCGAGGGTTTCACCGACAAAGATTTTGATGAAGATCTTTGATGAATTGCATAAGTGGTGTTGGTGTAGCTTCTGATGGAGTTTCAGGATGTTGTTGGTGATCATTTTTGAAACTTGGTGGATGGAGATCATTTTTGTAGAATGTGGACCTATATTGGGTCCCAGTTGATCTAGGTTATGGACCAGCTTTAATGTAACGTGTGGATTGAACCTCTCAATGTATTTTTGGGATGTCTTATGTGTTGGATATTATTTGTTTCATCTTAGGCCAACATGGTTTGTAGTTATGTAATTGGTTTATTATCTGGTGGTCGACCTAATTGTTTATGGTCGAGGGTGATAAGTTGGGACTTTATCATGTTTTTGTCATCAGAACTCCTAAGTTTTTGACATCTTTTGGTTTGCATAGTAGTAGTGATGTATTGGAAATTGACTATGTGTATTCCATATGTTAAGCCTAAACTTATTAAATCATGTTTAAACTTTGTTGGTCTATTCCTACAGCCATGCCATTTATTCCTACAGCCATGTGATTTGTTCCTATTGCCATGTGAATTATTTAGGGTAATATCATATGTGAATTAATATATGTGTTAATTAAATAAAATGCGTATGTATGTCCTTGTATGTTGTTTCTGTTGTAGTGCAGGTAATAAATGATGTCACGGTGGATATTCTCCTATCGCGCCTGATGAAGGAAGGATTATGTAGGAGATAACTAAAGATCAAACTGTAGAGGAGCTGAGCAAGCGCAAGGTATGGCATAGGTGGAGCAGTCAAGCAATACTACCAATGTCTCACTTCAGTGGGCATTGAATTTGCAAACACCGCCATGACATGCAAAGACTGTGGTTTGGTTTAGATCCACGTTTTTTGCAACAAAGCTCCAATTATCTTCTTTATCGGTCAATCATCCGCCTCTTCTTTTGGGTGTGATTTGTGTTGTCTATTGTAGTTGATTTCTCTTTAATAATAAGCTCTTCTTTGTCTCTGAGGTTAGATATAAGAGAGAAGAATAGAGCAGAGGATTTTTAATAGTTATTCTTGAGTATCTTTTAAAAGACATGTAATCACTTTCAAGAAGCAATGAAAAAAAATTATATTGTTCTGATCCATTAAGAGTAGTTTTCTGGAAGCCTAGTATCACTCATCCAAGGGGGCACACTTGGTGAGTGATCCAATGTGTTCGTTAAAGTTAGTTTGCTTTCTTTCCCCATAGTAGAAGTTCTTTCTTAGAATGTTCCTATAGCCACTGGAAACAAATCCACTGACTGTTCCTGCAGCCAAGCTAGAACAAAGTATTTTTTGCTTATCCGTATTGAATTTTTCCAGCATTGCTTTTATGAATTTATGCAGAAGTAATTCTTGTAGCCTTTCCATAATTTCCGTTCTTGTTTGCCTTTTCTGCATAATGTTAGCTACTGCGGTAATGTAGAATAGCTGTTGCAAGAACTTAGTGCATATATAGTGCAGACCCATTTCAAGTATTACGTCCTTGGGTTGACAATTAAATGAGCACTAGCCATGAAAATAGTGACTTTACCAAATGAATGTCCAAACTTTGGATTGAGACTTCAATTAGAGTTATTATTCTTATTATTGGGGTAGAAATTTTTGGGGCCGCTGCCGAGGATGGTGTCAAACTAAGAACCTGCTATGGTTATTATTCTTTTCAGCTTCCAGTTAATTGTTTTTTGGTATACCTAATTGTTTGAAAATTTTCAAGAATTTGCATGCATAGACGAAGAAGAGATGCCAGAGGTAGATTTTTGCCCACTCATTCTAATCATGTAGAAGATAATTTACCAGATATAAATCCTTTTGCTAAACTTTACCAAACCCCCATAGAATTTGAACCACCCTGAATCTAAATTACCAGAAGGTAGTCTTCAATTCCTCTTTTGTATTCAAGAAGAAGAATTTCCTATAGTAACAACCCCCATAAGTCCAATGCAAGGGAACCCACCTTCTGGTGGAAATAACCCACCACCACCACCAGGCCCAATGTTTGAGTTCCCCATATCTGATCAACATGATAATACTAATCTCAAGAACATTCCAGCATCTTCACTCCCTAAATTCTATGAATTGGTGACAAAGGATCCAGACACATTTCTGTTTGAGTTTGATGTTCTCTGTAGAAGTTTTGACTATACTATAGATGCCCATAGACTCAAAAAAATTTATGTCACCTTGAAGGAGTCATCCTTGAGATGGTTTATGAGCTTGGGTAGTAGCACAATCAATACATGGGATGAGAGGAAATGGTTGTTTTTTGCAAAATACAAAGATTATTGTAGAGGCATTGATCGTCATGGGGATGATATCTTTAGAATGACACAGAAAGAAGATGAGAGTCTTGAAGATTATCTAGAAAGGTTCCTGTTTAGTGTCAAAAAGTCCAAACATAGTACTCTCAATGAAGATTCCCTCAAGTTGATATTTTTGAGGGGAATTAGCGATGAATTTATTGATTCTTTGGATCTTATGAGAGGAGGTGACATTACACAGTCCACTTGGGCTGAAATAGGACAAATTTGTAAGAAGTATTCCAGATCTGCTTCTAACAAGAACAGGCGTTTCAAGCCAAGAGCACCATCATCAGCATTTGGTATTGGAGTTTCTAGATTGGAACTTAACCATTTATTAAAGTACTTTAAGGAGGACATTATAAATAATATGGCTACCTAATTGGATACACTTGCAACTAAGAAGAGGCATGATGAAGCTGATGCATTTCTTGCAGAATTTTGCCCTCAATGTAGACAACGAAAGAAGGATTGTAGATGTAAAATGGTTGCAAATGTGGAGGTACCCAACTTCAAACCAATTCAAGGTGAGGACAAGCAAGTCTTCTATGTTGCTCAAAGAAGGCCAAACTTCCAAAGACAAGGTATGCCTCCGGATCCACTTTCTTTTTCTAGTTATAGTGGAAATTCTTATGCACCAAATAACCAATGGAAACCACCATATGCTCAAAATTTTGGTAATTATCAAAACTGGTATGGTTCTCAAGGCCAAGGGTAGAATTTTGGTAATCAAATGCCACAGTGGTAGTAGCCACAAGGGAATTGGTACCCACCGCAAGGCCAAGGAAGTCAGTTTCAAGGGAATTGGCAACCTACTTCTCAATGGAGGGGGAGTCAGCAATGGAATGCCCAATCTTCTGGTTATCAGTAGCCACAGCCTCCTGCACTAATGCCTCCTTCTCTAGCCACTGTTGTACCACCTAAACCAACACATTTGCCTACTCAACCTCTGCCAAATCCTAATAATAAGTCTTAGCAATAACAACAAGCTTATTCAGTTGATCTTAATCAATACCCAACCTATTCTCTATCTCTAAGTGACATTCACCTCTGATCTGGGACAACTCTGCCTAATCCCTCTCATCCAATGATCACTGAGGTACAAGAGGAGCAAGAAATCTCTAATCCAACAGATACAATACCTCAGAACCAAATATTGCCACCATTTCCTCAGAGATTGCAAGAGAAGGAAGTTCCCACATAACAACGGCAAGGCTTTGATATTATAGATCAACTGAAGCATATTTGTGTTAAAATTCCATTGTTGCAAGCAATAAAAGATGTTCCCATATATGGTAAGGCACTGAGAGAAGCATGTCTAAATAAACCTGGCAGGAAGAAAAAGGATCCACAAACAGTGCATGTTATGGATCAACTGGCAGATATTATGTTGGGAAAGGTTGTCATTCCAAAATATTCTGATCCAGGTAGTCCTGTTGTGAGTATAATCATTAATGACAGTCAAATAAAAAATGTTTTGATTGATTTAGGGGCATCCATTAATATGATGACAAGGGAAGTAATGAAATAGCTTGGGATCAATAGTTTAAGGCCTATACACACAGTTCTATAGCTTGTTGATAGCTCTACAGTGAGACCTGGTGGTATCATTGAGGATGTAGTAGTTATTTTGGATTCATGGGAATACCCTGTAGAGTTTATGATTTTATCTCCAAAAGCAACATTGGGAGGATATCCGGTAATTTTGGGAAGACCTTGGCTTTCCACAACTGATGCATATATTGGATGTAGATCAGGGGATATGACTCTTTTAGATGGGAATTCTACAAAAACATTAGCCTTGTATTCTCTTGCACAACCCCAGCTTGATCAACAACAAGCCATTTGGCCTATTTTGGGAGAAGAATCTGAGGGAGTTGACTCTATTAATCACCTTATGATGATTAATCAAGGGCCATTCATGCAATTACATGATGAAGAATCAATTCTTTATAAGATCTTGATAAATGAATTAATAGAAGAGTAGAAATTGCAGGAGTTGGTTCCGAATATTGCAGGTTTGAACTTTCCTGCAGCCACTGATATATTGCATACTCTGTTGCCGCAAGAAGTATATTCTTCTCATTTTTCTGATATGAACCAGATTGACCTTACTATCAAGATAGAAGTGGAGTTGAATAAATGTTTGAATATCAATAGAAATCTATTAGATATTCAAAAAAGGGCCCTTGTGGACTTGTTGAAATATCATAAAAATGCTTTTGCATGGGATTACAAGGATATGCATGGGATAAATCCAGCAGTTTGCACCCACCGTATTTATATAAAGGAAGAATGTTTCCCACTCAGACAGCCTCAAAGAAGAATCAATCCTACCTTAAAAGAGATAGTTAGAGAACAGTTACATAAGTTGTTGAAAGTCGGGTTTATCTATCCTATCTCTGATAGCCAGTGGGTATCACCTCTGGTCATAGTCCCTAAGAAAGGAGGAAAATGGAGGGTATGTGTTGACTATAGAGCCCTAAACTTAGCAACAAGAAAAGATCATTTTCCATTACCATTTGTGGATCAGGTATTGGATTCCTTGGCTGGTAAAAGATACTTTTCATTCCTTGATGGATTCAGTGGTTACAATCAGATTCAGATAGCCCTGGAGGATCAAGAAAAGACAACATTTACTTGTCCATGGGGCACATATGCATATTATGTTCATCTTTTTGGGTTGTGTAATGCTCCAGCCACTTTTCAAAGGGTAGTGATCAGTATCTTTTCTGATATTTCTCAAGACATCATGGAAATCTATATGGATGACTTTACAACTTATGACTCTGAATTTGAACAAGCATTGGGTAATCTGAAAAAGGTTTTGCAGTGATGTGAAGACTACAGTTTATCAATAAATAGTGAGAAATGTTTCATCATGATGCAAGAAGGAATAGTCCTTGGTCATCATATCTCTGTAGAAGGCATCCAGGTGGATCCAGCAAAAATAGAGGTCATTCAACATAACAATGCCCCTGTAAAGCAAAAAGATGTAAGAAGTTTTCTTGGTCATGCTGGATACTAGAGACAGTTTATCAAAGATTTCAGTAAAATTGCAAGTCCCTTATATTCATTGCTTACCAAAGATATGGAATTTAAATGGACCCCAGCATGCAATGAAGCTTTCTTGAAGCTTAAGCATGCCTTGACTCAAGCACCAGTTCTTAAAGGCCCAAATTGGTCTTTACTGTTCCAAATCCATACAGATGCATCTGATTATGCAATAGGAGCAGTATTAGGACAAAAGATTGACAAATTGGAAAATGCAATATATTATATCAGTAAGAACTTACAGGGACCTGAGTTGAATTACACAGTCACCGAAAAGGAAATGTTAGTTGTTATATATGTACTTAACAAATTTAGGCACTATATCACAGGATATCCCATATTTATGCATATAGATCATACTGCAATCAGATATCTCATGAATAAGCCTTCAATTACTGGTAGATTGGCTTGCTGGTTATTGTTGATGTAGGAATTTGATATCACAGATGTTGATAAACCAGGGAAGTCTAATATGGTTGCAGACTATCTTTCAAGACTTCAATTACAAGAAGATTCTACAATGATAGATGATGCTTTTCCAGATGAACATTTATTTCTCATCCAAGCTCACACTCCCTGGTATGTTGATATCGCCAACTATCTAGCCGCTACTAAGATGCCAATTTATTTCTCTCCTAAGGAAATAAGGTTGCTTGTTGAAAAAAGTTTTAACTTCTCATGGATTGCTGATTGTTTATTTTATAATGGGCCTGACCAAGTCATGAGAAGATGTGTCAGAGAAGATGAAACATATGATATCCTGCATGCATGTCATGATGAGCCATGTGGAGGCCATTTTGCTGCCAAAAGAATAGCACTGAAAATACTCAATACAAGGTACTATTGGTCCACATTACACAAAGATGTAGCACAGTACACACGGAAATGTGACAGATGCCAGCGAATGGGAAGACCTACAAAATCTAATTAAATGCCACTATATCCACAAATATCAGTTGCACCACTTGATAAGTGGGGATTAGATTTTGTTGGCCCAATTGATCCACCTTCTAATGGCAAATCCTATATTTTGGTGTGTACAGACTATGTAACAAAATGGGTGGAAGCTTGTGCCATGACACATGCAAGAGATAATAAGGTGGCTGAGTTTCTTTATGAAGAGATATTCACAAGATATGGAGTACCAAGGAAGATTGTCTCAGACCAGGGACCTCAATTTACTTCAACACTATTAGCAGCCTTGGTCAATGAATACAATATAAGGCATAGAAAATCTACTCCATATCATCCACAAGCTAATGGACAGGTGGAAGTTACAAATAGGGAGCTTGAGGCTATTCTTACAAAAACAGTATCTATTCATAAAAAAGACTAGTCTCATAGGCTTTCAGAAGCAATTTGGGCATACAGAACAACTTGTAAAACACCAATTGGTTTTACACCTTTTGAGATGGTTTATTTTAAAATAGCAATGATGTCTATTGAATTTGAGCATAAATCTCTGAGGACAGCTTTGCAATTAAATATGACATTATCTGAAGCATAGAAAGAATGTATTCAACAATTGAATACTCTGGATGAATGGAGGAAAATAGTTGTTCAACAAATAGAACTGATCCAGAATCATAGAGCAAAGTGGCATGATAAATATATCAAGGACAAGAAGTTCAAAGCTAGTGACTGGGCACTACTGTATGATTCCAGATATAAAGATGCTATGGGGAAGTTTCAAACCAGGTGGTTAGGTCCATATGAGATAGAAGAAGTTTTCAATAATGGAGTTGTTCATTTGACCATAATTGATCTTGTTCAATTTAAACTCTTGGTGAATGGTCACCGACTGCGTCTATATCATAAGCCGGCCACTAAAGAGGAGCTCCTACAGCAATTTGCCCAATAGGATGAAACAAAGGTTCCTGCAGTAACTGACAAGGTTCCTACAACAACTAACAAAGATCCTGTAGCAACTCATCAGCTTCCTATTGCAACTGAGCAAGGTAATAAAGGTAAAGTTCCTGTAGCCTATGTTGGGAACATCCTTGCCACTTTACAATAAAATATTTACATATCTTATGGGAATATTATTCTCCATAAATAAAATTCCATCCACGTCATTCCATCCCACTTTCTTATCTGTCATTTCACTTCATTTCGCAGTCATTTTCGTACGACTGCAGGTATGTACATATTGTGTTTTGTTTTAATTACGCATTTATTTATTCATTATGATTATGCCTTTTTTTTTAAATTCGCTACACTCCCTGAAATCTTGTCAGTTTGTGTGGACACGTGCTAGGTTAAGTTGGGGGAGTGCTTTGTGGTTTGGTTTCCAAAGTTGTTGATTATCCATCCTTTTTGGTACTTTGAATTGATTTCTTGCCATCATTGTTTAACAAGCTATTATTTCACGCAAGGGAATAATAAATTATGCCGCCAGAATTGAGATATGTATGGAAATTTCAATTTGGCAAGTCTGTCGGATATTTTGGTCTTTTGTTTCTCAGCTGTAGAGTATTCAGTACTAGCAGAGTAAGAGATGGGTGGTGATACAATTCACCATGAGCCAATAGTTCATGAAGTGTTGCTACAAGATGCTCTTTGTGAGCATTATTTTAGACACCACGGCTGGCTAGATTACTTCTTGAAACTCAGAGAATATAACGAAGAAATTGCTACAGAATTTATGCATTCCTTCAGTAAAGGAGAAGTTACGGTTAAATGCTTGAGGGTTATTGCTATGGAGCAGTGAATAGTAGAAGTAACAGGGTTGCCACAGGAAGGTGAACTATTTCTAGAATCAAAAGATGAAAGGAGCGTCAGGGCAGAGTTCACAATTCCCACAGATGGACCCCTAATGGTGGACAAACAAGGAACTAGAAGGGTTTCCCTACTAGCAGAGTGGCCTCAGGTAGCTTTGTATGTTATAAAATACATTACTTGTGAAGGGAGATATTCAAATCTGCATTCACCGCATTTTAAATTACTTAGTCATTTACAGCATGGCCCGAGGGTGAATGTCCCTAATTTCTTATATCACCTCATTTCTACAATTGGTAAGGAGACACGAAAAAATGGAAATCACTTCGTTAGCCATCATGGATTGGTTAAACTACTTGTACAACTATCCCTAAGAGACGTTTCACAAATGGAATGAGGAGCATTTGAGGATATACTGCAGTTCAATGTTGAAGATGCCCCTATTGTAGAGAATTCGCCGGTTGAAGAAGAAAATATTGCAAAACCCTCTTCCCCCATAGTTGCTGCAGAGGATGATTTGCTTGTTGCTGAAGGAGCCACGGTTATTGTGGAGGAAGAGATGGCTAAAGTAAATGTGGAACAACCCTCTACTTCTCTTCAAAGAGATTCACCAATTCCTAGGAGAAAAGGGAAGGAGTTGGAAAGGGATGAAACAGATGAAGAACCCATGGCCCAGTCGTAGGTAGCTCAAATTTCTCCTGCAGCCAAGAGGCGTAGGTCAAAAAGAAAAACTCCTGCAGCAACTGAAGCAACTCCTGCAGCAACTGAAACCTCTCCTATAGCCACTCCAAAGGTTTATGTGGGAAGAACATGGAGTAGGACACAGAAGGCTCATCCTGTAGGTGATCCGACAAAGGTTATTGCGGTGGAAACTTCAAAAGAAGGAAGCCCTGCCGATATTGAAATGCAAGAAAAAGGAAAACCCATGGATGATGAAATCCAAGTAGAAGTTGATGAGGATAGACTATCAAATCTTGCTTTTGTGGCATAGAAACTTGAAGAAACTGTTGGAAATATTTCATAGCAGTCTAAAGAAATTGTTGGGGAGATTCCTGAGCAGTTTGAAGAGACTGTTGGAGATATTTCACAACAGCCTGAAGGGATTGTTGGAGACACTTTACAGCAGTTTGAGGAAAATGTTGGAGAGATGCCAGCACAGATTGAGGAATTTATTGAGGAAATCCCATGGCCTAAGGTAACACCTATTAGACCTCCTTCATCCTTAAGCAGTTTATCTATTGCTTTGACATTTTATAGATAATGGGAAATAGAGAGGGTTAGGTTGCAAGGGATTATTGATAAATAGCAGAAAGAAATTGAAAAGAGGGATAACAGAATTGAGGAATTAGAGGCTAAGGTGGAAATAATTGCTAGTATGGTTCCTGAGTTGATGTAATGTAGGTCACCTCCAAGGGTTTATGTTGTGCATTTGAAGGAGCGGTATTTGAATTTCAAATTGAACCATACTATTAGGGACCTTAGCCCCTCCTTAGAAACACCTGAAGAATTATTTTATTCTTACCAAACCTCTCCACCAGCTATGAAGAATTTGCTATGTGAATTTTATTTACATAACTATGTTGTACCCTTAGACAGTGAGTGGAATCCTTTATTATATATTGGAGATATCCATATCAAGGCTTTAATGTCATGGATCCAAAATGAAATCAGCATGGGGGCACAAGCCAGCGCATATGAAAAGTTATAGTTTGACTGTCCATTTCCATTAAGGAAAGAATCAAAAGAACCAAGAGTTCTTTATTATGAGTGGCAAAAATTACTGGTAAGAGATGATGTTAGAAAACTAGTGCTGCCAATGAGAGAAGAAATCTATCAAGCATATGAGCATTTGGTTCAGACTAATGGGACAGCTGCAATAGAAGGGTTAACTCAACGCTGGACCAATTTACCAGAATAGTTAAAGCAGGGAGAGCCTTATTCATTGCAGAATTTTCGGGCAGCTATGCAAAGAGCTCCCAGATATAAATAGTTAGGCAGAGAGAAAGCCAACAACTGGTCACCATTGATCTTTCAGCCCCCAATCCTCATGTGGCCATTGTTGGGATGTCAGTCTACGGATCAGAACTATGATGCAATCACAAAAGAGTCAACTAGATGGTCTAGGCTAGAAAAAATGAAGGGATTTTATTGGAACTTGGCTTTAGGAGGGACAGGTCAGGGTACCATTGGTGATTTGAGAGTTAGTGCAAGAGTCAAAAATTTTCCTTTTGTTGTAGGATCAGCAAGTTCTTAAGTTGGGGGGAATGATAAGTTGGGACTTTGTCATGTTTTTTGTCATCAAAACTCTTAATTTTTTGACATCTTTTGGTTTGCATAGTAGTAGTGATGTATTGGAAACTGACTATGTGCATTCCATATGTTAAGCCTGAACTTATTAAATCATGTTTAAACTTTGCTAGTCTATTCCTGCAACCATGCCATTTATTCCTGCAGCCATGTGATTTGTTCCCGTTGCCATGCGGATTATTTAGGGTAGTATCATATGTGAATTAATAGATATGTTAATTAAATAAAATGCGTATGTATGTCCTTGTATGTTGTTTCTGTTGTAGTGTAGGTAATAAATGATGTTACGGTGGATATTCTCCTATCACGCCTGATGAAGGAAGGATTACGTAGGAGATAACTTAAGATCAACATGTAGAGGAGCTGAGCAAGTGCAAGGTACGACATAGGTAGAGCAGTCAAGTGATACTACCAATGTCTAACTTTAGTGGGCATTGAATTTACAAACACCGCCACGATATGCAAAGCTTGTGGTTCGGTTTAGATCCACGTTTTATGCAGCAAAGCTCCAGTTATCTTCTTTATCAATCAATCATCTGCCTCTTCTTCTAGGCGTGATTTGTGTTGTCTATTGTAATTGATTTCTATTTAATAATAAGCTCTTCTTTGTCTCTAAGGTTAGACAGAAGAGAGAAGAATAGAGTAGAGGATTTTTAAAAGTTATTCTTGGGTTTGTTTTAAAAGACATGTAATCACTTTCAGGAAGCAATGAATAAAAATTATGTTGTTTTGATCCATTAAGAGTAGTTTTCTGGAAGCCTAGTATTACTCATCCAAGGGGGCCCACTTGGTGAGTGATCCGGTGTGTTCGTTAAAGTTAGTTTTCTTTCTTTAGCCATAGTAGAAATTCTTGCTTAGACTGTTCCTGCAGCCACTGGAAACAGATCCACTGACTGTTCCTGTAGCTAAGCTAGAGCAGAGTAATTTTTGTTTATCCGTATTGAATTTTTCCAGCATTGCTTTTATGAATTTATTCTGAAGTAATTCCTGTTGCCTTTCCATTATTTCCATTCTTGTTTTCCTTTTCCGGATAATGTTAGTTGTTGCAGTAATGCAAAATAGCTGTTGCAGGAACTTAGTCCATATATAGTGCAGACCCATTTCAAGTATTACATCCTTGGGTTGACAATTAAATAATCACTAGCCATGAAAATAATGACTTTACCAAATGAATGCCGAAACTTCGGATTGAGACTTCAATTGGAGTTATTATTCTTATTGTTCGGGTAGACAGAGGGTTTGTATATATAGATGTAAGATCTCATTGTAGATCATCATGGTTATGGTTAGAGGTCATGGTCAAGGATTGTAATGTGTGAATAATGTAATATCATTCAAGAAGAGGATTTGGTCGATCATTGAAGATTGAATTGGGTTTATATAAGAGGATTTAGTCCTCCGGTATTGAGCTTAACTCGAATAGTACTCAAGCATAGGAGATGCTATCTTTTGCAGTTCAACACTTCTCTGGATTGTAGTCTAGATTTGTAGGTAGTCAATGAGGCTCTTTTTGTGATGAGTAGTGTGCTATAGGTTTTTGGCCTTCCTGCAAGTGTAGGCCCCTCAATTGTAATTCACATACTTACTGCAGAAGTATTATCTAACTATGGGTAGGATTCCCATCATGGTTTTTCCCTTTACCAGGTTTTCCACGTATAAATATTGGTATCATGTGGATGGCTTTTATTCTATGATTATTGTTTATGCTTAATTGGTTTAACTGCTATTCTAGTACTTGGTTTAAGCATTCTGGTATTATTGTTTTCGGTTCTGGTATTAAAGTTTTAATTGCTAATAGTTCTGGTAATCTGAGACAACTAATTCACCCCCCCCCCCCTCTTAGTTGTCTTCTGGTTATTTGGATTGTCTATCACATGTGTGGTTACCTTTACATTTTTCAGTTCTTTATTTTTGCACATATGGTTATTCTCTATTCTGCTTCACATCTTCTCCCCAATACTAGAGATATCTTCTTCGCTTCATATATTCTCCCCTTTTGACAACAATGCCAAAGTAGAGGCACAAACAGCTATGTTCCACTATGCTACTCCCCCTAAGGAGTAGCATCCATCAACACATCAATCTTGAACAAGATTTATCAATGCAATACCTGACTGATGTGGAGCACACACCTTTAATTCACCTCTTGAAGGGGCAACACCCCTAATTCACCTCTTAAATAGGTAAATGTAGCCTTTGGTAGAGGCTTGGTGAATATGTCTGCTAACTGCTCCTTACTGGAAACATGTTCTAATACCACTTCTTTGTTCTGAACCTTTTCCCTCAAGAAGTGATATTTGAGCTTGAAGTGCTTGGTTCTAGCATGCAAAACCGGATTCTTGGAGGGTAGCTTTAATAGGCTTTTGTGCAAATCCTTTAACAGGGGGACTCAATTCAATGAGTTCTTCAAACCCTCTTGCGAGGTAACCTTTAACAGGGTTCTAACCTTTAACCAGGTATTTAGCCATCCTTTAACCAGGTGATCCCTAGCATGATTGGTTCCTAGCAGAACCTATTGTAAAAGTCTTTAACCGGACTAGGCTCCTAACAGAGTGGACTTCTGAAGAGTTCAAAGAACAACTTGTGGGTATACATCCCCACCGTGGTTTTTCCCAGTTGGGTTTCCATGTGAAAAATCAGTGTGTCATGTGTGATGCTTTTCATGTGATGGTTTAGTGTTTTATGTAAAGTGGTAATGCAAAATGATTCAATGATCATAAGTATTTCTGATGTATTACTTGTTGAAGCTTTTGGGTGAAGTTGTGATAAGGTATTAGGTCTTGAATTGATCTAGGTATTACCGGTTTGTGTTTTTCATAGTCTCACTGTGTTTTACCGATAGTGCCCTGACTTAGATCAGTAATGTTGTTTACCAGTTAGTGCAGTCTCTGTTGTTTGAGTTGTGGAGAAAGTTTTTGTCTGTACTGATTCACCCCCCCCCCCTCTCAGTACCTATTGGATAGTTATTGTTCATCATTATTCATCATATACTTCTTACAAAAACTAGACAATATGCATTGTTTTAAGGGGAGAACTAATTGAATATCTTATATACCCCCTTGCATTCCAGATGATGAATTATTTTTAGCAAGATAGATGTTGTGAAGTCATTTTCAAAGCACTCTATATGTTTGCGGTGGTTTGCAAAGATGTTTATGATCGTGGGTAAAATAGAGTATCAACTTTTTGAAGTATAACAGTAAAATACATTTATGATGAAAAATACTAAGTAGGTAGATGCAATAAATAAATTGGCTTTTTGAATTCATTTTGACCCTTGTGATCTTGTGAATTCGAGAGTTACTCAATGCAAAAGAGTTTCCTAGTGCGACAAGTGCAATTCAAGGTTTTTATACAAATGCTAAATTTTTTTGTGAGGCCCTACCCCAACTCAGTTTGGTATTTTCAGTTATTTGCATATTGAGACTATTATGGATGCTTTATTTTATGCTTTATGGATTTAGAACTTACATGATTCCATGATTTGGATCACATTGTCATATGTTGATGCTTTATTTTATGCATGATGATTATGAAATTTTATATGTTGCTAGAATAGAATTACTTTGAAATGGTGAATGTCATTATTGGAATTTCAGGACTTCATTTTGATGATAGAAAAATGATGCTTATTTTATGAATGGTTCAATTTTGAGAATTATATTAATTGCTTATGTGGAATCGAATTTGAATGAATGAGATATTGAATTATTGTTGCCAAATGTATGAGTGTTTGATGTGCAATGAAATCCATGTATCTAATTATGTATAATTGTGATTATTTGGAATTACTAATGTGTTAGTTGAGATGCGCAGGAAAATTATCCATGTGACCATGGAATTTATATGGAGAACCAAACCTAGACCAATTTACATTTGTTAAGCCAGGGGTTGTCTATTTGGAGAGACAACACCCCATTTGTAATGTATTTTATTTGTGAAGTAAATTATGCATGTGTGTTAATTTGATTTTATTTAATTGTGTAAACCTACAAGAGACAAATTCCATGTGTGATTTTTATATTGTATTTTATTGTGTCACTTGACACATGTGATGATTAGTGTCATTAATTTTGACTTGTCTCTTGGAGGGAGTTTTGTTTCTACCAAAGCTATTCAAACACATGAGTGTGGTCCCAAATTTGCCTTGGATTGGGAGTCTTAGGAGTGGTCAACTCAGGTTTGACCCGTAGGTTAACTTCAGTTGGGTTTCTAAGGGGTTAAATGGATTCCTAGGGTCAGTTTTAGGGCTTTTCCAGAGGTCCAAAGGGCATACCTATGGGTTAGGGGTATTTTGAAACATGTGACTACTCCCATGTGACTGTTTAGTCACTTCAAAAAGTGGTTTTTCCAAGGTGAGCGAAAATTCAACTTAGAAGGTTCCTCCTAGGATAGACAACCTTCCCTTTTGATGTCAAACTCTCTTCCCCACCTTCTCTCATGTTTTCCCTTTCCAGTTTTAGTAATGTGTAAGAGTTTGGGAAGAGCAACCAATGGGAACTCTCACCTCACCCAAGGGGTTGGGAAGTGTGTGAGAGGCCTTCTTAGGCAAGGATTAGAGACTTAGTGAGTAATCACCCACTCTCCATTGTTGGAGATTATGCACTTGTTTTAAAAATTAGTTGTAGAATAGAATTTTTGGGAAAGATTGGTGGAACAGTTTGTGTGGATTTGGGCAGCTCATCCCCAACTAAGTCTAACATACCTATTGGTAGCTTAAGGTTGGTTATATTCCCTTTTGTTTATGTTGTTTATGTTGTTTTTGAAAGAAAGAAATGCTTGTTGAAAGAGATGTGTTTATGTAAATTGTTGTAGGAGAAAAATGTAAGCTTTCATTTCTATGTTTTTGTTTATGTGTTCTTGTTTTGGGAGTGTCCAAGACCTCCTACTCTTGGGAGAGTAGGATGGTCTTGGGGTGGAAGAAGTATGACAGCCTTAGGTGAGAGGCTCTCCTTAAGGAGAGTGATCTCAAGGGTGTCCTTTCTGACCCTTGTTGCATAGCCTTGTGTATGCATTTGGGGGTCATAAGGGGAGAGAATATGGCTTTGAGCCTTTGGGGGGGGCATAAGGTGTGGAGATGAATCTTTTGTTGTATTTTGTATTGCCATGAGGTGGCTTGAGTTGTAATTTGGCTTGCAATCTCCCCAATGGTACTTGGTCCACTTCCACCCGTGGAAAGATCATCACAAGAAGTGGTGAAAGTGTAACTTGGGATGGGAAGATGTATGTTGAGTGTTTGCCCTATTTGTTGTGTTGTATGCTTGTTTGTAACCCGTCTAGAACTTGGTTCTCCAAGCTCGGGGGTGGCTTCTAGTAAGCCTAGGCTGGGAGGTGAGCTCTCCATGGTCAAGTTGTGTTTTATTGCAGGTTGCTTGGGATGGGAAAGGAAAGAATGAAGAGTTTTGTTGCCGTTTTATGTTGCAGAAAAGTTTAAAAGACAAATGTATTTAATATTGAAGTTTGTAAAGAAAAAGAGAGCCATTGTTGTATTTATTTTCCCAAAAGAAAAGAAATGTATTATTGTATTCATATTACCATGGAAAGGAAAATATTGTTGGGGGTTTCAAACCCATTTGTATTCATATTTACTTTGTATCTACATTTGCTAAAGAAATATATATTTTCCTACTTTGGTTAGTTTTGCAAAAAGAAAGGAGAAATGTATTAGCTTGTATTTAAATCTTCATGTTTTACAAAAAAATGAAGTAGATGCATTTTTGTGTATTCTGAAAATAAAATTAGTTATTACTACATGTTCTTTTATGTTATTATGCTACTACAAATAAATATATCAGTCATTTATTTTTCCCATCTAGTGCAGAAAATAAATCCTAATGTAGTAGCTATTTTATCAAAAAAAAAAATTATTAGCATTTAGTTTTTAGATTAAATTTTCCTACCAAAAAAAAAGATTATATTTTAAGTTGCTATTAGAATGCATTGTAGATAATAGATATAGAATGTCAGTTTTAAACAAAAGAAAAAGAGAATATTAAGCATGTATTTCTTCAGCCTCTTTAGAGAAGGATATTTTTCCCATTATGCAAACTACAAATAATATTGGGAGAATCTTGTATGCATTTTAAGGATACACAAAAATAATAAACTCAACCAAAAAAAAATTCCCTAAATGGGTTATAGTTTAAAGAGTAGCTATATATATATATATATATATATATATAATTTCCTTATATGATATTCTGAAAATCTGTTTATAAACACAAAAAAAAATAGTTACTTATTTACATGTTAAATTTTCTAACAACAAAAAAAAATGGATATATATATATATATATATACATATTTTTACATTTTGTAAAAAAAAAAAAAAAAAAAAGAAAACTTTTAAAAAAAAATAGTAATAAACTTTGCTAAGAAATCGGGAAATTTTTTTGAGCCGAACCCATGTTTAGGCACAGTGCCGGTGCGGCTCGGGCCGCCACTGTGGTTTCCCACAGTGGACGACACGAAGACCGCCACTGTGGGCAACCACAGTGGTGGCACGGTGCCTTCCACTATGGGTAACCACAGTGGTAAGGCGCTCGACCACCACTGTGTTTACCCACAGTGGGCGGCACTCGGCCGCCACTGTGGGGAAACACAGTGGCGTCCGGGTTTCCTCCGCCCGGCGCCCCCCACTCAAATCTCTCTCCGCCGCTCCCGCCTTTGGCCGCCGCCCAAACCTTTCGACCTGCAATCTCACACACACACACACTCACAAAGCCCTAACCCAATTTTCGGGTTAGGGCAGAATGCTATTAGTTTAAAAAATATATATATATGTGTATGTTATAATACCCAAGCCCTAACCCTAGTTTCGGGTTAGGGCAAACACACATAGACTTTAAAATAAGATATGTGTGGGTTTCATGGGTTTATTTTTATATAAAATAAAAAAAAAGGGGTGCCTCCTCTTCTCACATAGTTATGTTCTTTAAAACAAAATAAATAAATAAACAAATGAATGTAAATGAGAGTCAAGTTAAATAAGTATTTAACTGTATTTATTAAAATATATATATATATATATATATATATATATATGGGAATTCGATATATATATATATATATATATATATATATATATATATATGTAAAGGTATAATTCCATCTTTAGGAAATTTTATATCATAATATAATATCAAAGGATTTATTGTTTTTTTTTTTTGAAGAAAAAAAAACAAAAAAAAAACACCTTGTTAGTATTTATCCTGAGTGAAGTTAACTATATATATTGGTCAAGCATTAAGTGCCTTGTATAAGATAAAGTTTCATTATGGACCCCATTTACCCCGTTAATCAAATTTTAGACAAATTTCGTATATTGTTATAAATGACTTAGAATTACTTAATTCTAAGTGCTAGGATAAATTAATCTTTAGACCTACTATAATTTAAGAACTATAAGAGACTATGGGTCATTTAATTTAAAGATCATATATTAAGTTTGGGGTCAATTTGTTAAGAGAGTTTAATCATTCATAAATGGAAGGTTAGTGATAACTCTTTTGGAGAAGTATTAGCTCGCTTATGCCTTAGATTATTTATCACCTAATTAATTTAATTGTTGATTTACTCAAAACATAGTTAAGACCAAACTAGTTTGCATTATTCTAATTAAGTTAGTCGTTCTAAGTTAAGTATTTAAAAAAAAAAATTATCCCGTTTGTGCCCAAAAGTTTGGGCATGACATTTTGGTATCAGAGAAAGGTTACCAACACTAGGAACCTTACTCCATTATGTTTCACTATAATTATTTAATTAATTAAATTGTATTTATTTTTATTATATATATATATTTTTTTTAAAAAAAAAATTAGCTAAAATATTTCTCCTAAAATAGTTATTTATTTCATTTTATTTTATTTTCTTAAAAAGGATGCCTCCAACTACGCGACAAACTTGCAAACATGGTATAGGCCCTAGGCGTGAATGCATGGCATGCGAAGAGGTCATTAGGGAGGAATCGGTTCAGGAAGTGAACCCAGCAGCTCCTCCCGAACGATCAGTTGACCCAAACCAAGACATCTTGGTAGCTCTACAGAACCTGATTGGCATAGTTCAGGATAGACTTCCGGCAGTAGATCATAATGTTGAGAACCAGAACTCAGGAAGCCATAGGACAGTAGAACAGGAACGGAGTAGGAGTCCACCTCCTAATCCCGTAGAGAGTCAGGCTGGGCATGAGCCCGAGTCCATTCACCTACCAGCACCACCTCCAGTCGTAGCACTAGTGTATATTGAGAGGGCACGTCGGGATCCAAGGGATCTAATTAGAGAGGTTATGCGTCTTCAGCCACCATCTTTTGGGGGATCTATCGATGGGGTAGAAGTAGAGGCATGGCTTTTAAGCCTAGATAGGTGCTTTGCATTGCGCTCTTATGAGAGCAATCTAAAAGCATGTGCAGCGGTTCACCTATTGCGAGGAACAACCTCCACATGGTGGAGACAGGAAGAATATAAGTGTGGCTTAGAGATAGAAACCCTCACTTGGAAGATTTTCACAGAGAGATTCAAGGAGAGGTACTTATCAGAGCATTTCAGATAGCGTAGGGTGGATGAGTTTCATGACCTCCAGCAGAAGGGTCTTTCAGTGACCCAGTACGAGAACAAGTTCTTTGAACTCTTACTGTATGTAGACTACCTGAAGGATGAGAAGCTTCTCGTCAACCGATTTATCAGAGGTTTGAATTCTGGCATAGCAGGACCAGTGAGAATGGCCGCTCTAGGGAGCCTTCGGGTTGCCATGGAAAAGGTTTTGATAGCCAAGGAGATTCAGGTCAGACCCCAGGACTCGAGGGATCGGTTCCAGAACCATAACCCTACACCACAGACTTACGGGTTCAGAAACCCCATTGGAAAGGTAACAACAGACACACATCGGGGTTCTCCAAACCCCCTCCTCTGCAGCAGTCACAGCAAAACTAGAGGCAAAGGCCTCCACAGAGTCAGCAGGGCGCGAAGCCCAAGCAGTGGTAGCCACAGGGTCAGAGGCGAGATCAGAGATCTCAGGCTCCTTACACACCTCCGGCGAGGACTCAGCAGTCCTCCAGAGGTGGGTATAGTGGTTCTAGCAGGACAGGGGGACAGTCTTTCTCCAGACCACAAGGAGTGCAGTTTCAGGCACGTGGCACTTGCTTCACATGTGGAGCCATGGGACACATGGTGAGAGAGTGTCCTCAGGGTCAGATGGCAGGAAATCAAAGGATGGCAGCATCAGAGCCGACAGTTGGGGATATGGGCAAGTCCCATAGGATCTTCGCAGCGGTTGACAACCACCAGGCAGAGCATCAGGCCACGGTTATTGAGGTAGCAAGTATGGTCAGAGGTAGCAGTGTATCTATATTATTTGATTCAGGAGCTACTGACTCTTTTATATCTCCATTGGTTGTGGAGCGTTGCGGGCTAGTGGCAATTAGACAAGAGGTCAGTTGGGAAGTGGAATTAGCTTCAGGGGCTAGAGTGTCAGTGGAGTCAGAGGTTAAGGGTTGTCAGCTTCAGATTGGTAATACCACCACCTTAGTAGACCTTAGAGTTACACCACTTGGATCTTATGGCATCGTACTTGGCATGGATTGGCTTTATGCCCACAGAGCCAAGATGGATTGTCGCTTGAAAAGGATCGAGTGTGAGGATGATCATGGTTCTCCCATGGTGATCACTGGAATTCAGAGACCCGTGTCTCTTCGTATGATCTCTGCCATACAGCTTAAGCAGAGCATGCGAAAGGGATGCCAGTTATTTGCCATCACCATTAGTGATAGAGAAGAAGAAGAGGAAAAGGAACCATCCATTGATGACCATCCTATCCTTAAGGGATTTTCAGATGTATTTCCTTCAGAGTTACCCGGTATGCCGCCCCATAGAGAGATTGATTTTCATATAGACCTTGTTCCAGGAGCCGAACCAGTCTCAAGAGCACCATATAGAATGACCACAAATGAGCTTAATGAGCTCAAGATACAGCTTGAGGAACTCCTAGAGAAGGGCCACATTCGCCCTAGTGTATCCCCTTGGGGTGCACCAGTCATCTTCGTAAAGAAGAAGGATGGATCTCTCCGATTATGCATGGATTACCGTCAGTTGAACAAAGTAACCATCAAGAACCGTTATCCGTTGCCCAGGATCAATGATCTGTTCGACCAACTTCAGGGTGCCAAAGTATTTTCCAAGATTGATCTAAAGTCAGGGTACCATCAGTTGAGGATAGTGGATAGTGATATCCACAAGACCACATTTCGCACTAGATATGGCCACTATGAGTTCACCGTGGTCCCATTCAGGCTTATGAATGCCCCAGCAGTTTTCATGAGTCTCATGAATGGAGTATTCCACACATTCCTCGACCATTTTGTGATTGTGTTTCTCGACGACATATTGATATATTCACGGAATGAGGAGGAACATGAGGAGCACCTGAGACAGGTTTTGCAGTGTTTGAGGGATAATCAGTTGTATGGCAGTTTGTCGAAGTGTGCTTTCTTTAGAACAGAGGTCAAGTACCTTGGTCATGTTATATCCGGTGATGGGATCTGAATAGACCCATCAAAGATCAGAGCCATTATGGATTGGCCAGCACCTACCAGTGTGACAGAGGTTAGGAGCTTCATGGGCTTAGCAGGTTATTATTGACGTTTTGTTGAGGGATTCTCTAGAGTCGCTCATCCTATTACTTCTCTTCAGCGCAAAGGGAAGAAGTTTGAGTGGATGGAGAAGTGTGAGAAGGCCTTTCAGGAACTTAAAAAGGCACTTACTACCGCACCTATCCTTGTAGTACCAGATCCTTCAGCTGATTTCATGGTTTGCACAGATGCTTCCCTAGAGGGTTTAGGGGCAGTCCTTATGCAGAGTGGTAGAGCTATATCTTTTGAGTGGGAAAAGTGGGCGAATACAATTTAAAATTTGAAAATTATGAGAAATACCAGTCCACACACACACACAGGACTTCTTGATGCAAGCTATGGAATAACGTGGGGTTACTCAGCTTCCCAAGGAGGGTCCCATGGTTCTCTATCTCACAATGTCCCTCAAACCAATGTTTTGCTTTCAGATTACTGAGCAAAATGGTTTAGGGATGGCAAATATGAGAACGAGAGAGATTTTTAACTGATTTTAGTATGAGATGTGTTATAAGCTAGATGTGATGCTAAAATGCAATAATCTAGATGATAAGATAACGAGGTTAGTATGAATACTATCCTAGCATGATATATTTAATCTATGATTGAACTAAAATGATAAAGAAAATACTCTAGCATGCATATTTAGTCTAATTTATGATCTAAAAGAGAGGCTAAATGATGAGCATAAAATGATATGAAAGCTTGAAACAATTTGAGCATAAGTGTGATGCTTCAAATTTGAAAGATGATTGTTAAAAATGGAGGAATGAGAGCTCTATTTATAGCACAAACAGGGCAATGGATGGTCAGGATTGAATGGTTTAATCAAGGGCCAAGTTTGAAAGTTGGGGATCCATGTGCACAATTGGCACCAATGATATGGTGACAAATGTCAACACAGGATTGGGTTGAAAGAAGAGGTTGGAGGCATTAAAGGCCTGAGAAGACCTCATGGTTATCTAAAGGCTAAGGGTCAAGTCTAAGTTAGGTTTACCTAATGAATTAAGATCTAATCCAAAGATAAACCTTTGTGCAAATGATTAAGAGATAATCAAGGTCAAAGCATTAATGACCTGATGAGACCCTTGGGTTGGGTAGAGGTTGAGTCAAAACAAATGTTTTAACCATGTGGGAGGGTTTGAAATAACCATTAATGGTTATTGGAGACTTTGGGGATTAAGTGGTTGAAGGTTGGAAGCCTTCAATGGTTTTCAAAGACTTTGGGGGTTTTGGTGGTTGAAGGTTGAAAACCTTCAATGGTTATCCAAGACTTTGGGCCATTTGAGAAGTGACCTCTCTTTGCTTAGGGATGTGACAAAGTTTAGAGGAGGGTTAGGTTAATTAGAATTGATTAGAAGATTCTAGAAGGGATTAGGAAGGGGTTTGGGATTTTGCAAGTGGATGGGGGATAATAGGATTTGATTTTCATTCAATTTGGTTGTAATTTGGGGAAATTAAATAAATTTGATTTATTCAATTTAGGATAACTATTTAATTAAATTTGAATTTAATTAAAAGTGGATAGGAGGATTTAATTGAATAAAATGATTTATTCATTAAATGGATATAGTGAATTTTATTTAAATAAATTGAATAATTTATTTAATAAAATAGAAGAATGTGGATAATTTAATTAAATTGGATTTAATTAAATAGAGAAATGAACATAAAATATTCATTTAGGAATATGGTCATTTTTATACGTCTACATTTTGCCCCTCTTTGAAGTGACGTGTGTGCACATGTTATTTCAAAGAAAAATGATGTGTTTTTGTGATTTATGATCAAATGCAATTTTTTTTTTGTGTGTCGTTCTTTTAATTTGCCAATCGTGCCCCAGATTTGATGTGATGCCCCAGATTCGATATTCGATGTGATGCCCCCTCGGGAGATGAATCAATATTTTTTTATTTTTTTTGGACAATTTCTGATTTAAATTGATGACGTTCGTATGATGTGTAGGATTTCATGCGTGTAGTAAGTGTGTAAATTGATTCATCTCCCAATAAATTACAAATGTTTTGGCATAGGGGAGACCGCGACCATATTACAGGCCCAGTTAGCTAACCCTAATTTCATTTTCCTCCTATAAAAGGGGAAAAGGGCTTGATTTAAAGTCATTTGTGCTTTGTTGACTTTGAAGAAAAGAGAATTTGCTCTGGAGAGAAAATGCCTATTCCCTATCACAGACACCGTTTCGAGCGCGTTCGGAGGTATCGGAGACCAGTAGCGCGTGGACCACCAGTAAGTCAACTCTTTTGACCTCTTTTTGATTTTTGGTTTTGTCGTTTTTAGCTATTTTTTGAATTTTAAAGTTCAGACAAATCATTTTAGCACGTCTAGGACGTAGATTAGCGCATACGAAGTACACAGTAGCGCATAGAAGTGAATTTAGGGGTTGCGTTTGAAAGTATTTTGGTAGCGCATAGGTCACCTGGGTTAGCGTGTCCACGTAGAATAGCACAGGTAATGCATTTAGTAGCGCTTTGGAGGAACAGGGTAGCGCGTAGGACTAACCTAGCGCATAGGAGTCGTAGAAGTTCGCATGAAACAGGGAGTTTAGCGCGTAGGCATAACCTAGCGCGTAGGCAAAGGGGTTTAGCGCGTAGGATGAACCTAGCACATAGAATGAAAAGAAGAGCACTTAGGGAGGATAGACTAGCACGTAGACAGAGTCTAGTGCATAGGGTAGTTTGGGTAGCGCAAGGGAGGAAAATATTAGCGCGTAGAAAGAGTCTAGTGCATAGACCAAATTAGATAGCGCATAGGTAGAAAAAGGTAGCGCATAGATAGAATCTAGCGCATAAGGCAGATAGGTTAGCGCGTAAGACAAGCAGCCTAGCGCGTGGGTCTGTTTTAGCGCATGTCAAGTTTGTTTTAGCGCATCCATGAAAATTTTGTGTTTTGGGCAGATTTTGAAAAGTTGTGTTTTTGCGTGCTTGTCGTGTTTTTGATGTATGTATCCAAGATGAGTATTTGTATAACTTGTTTTGATGTGCAATTTTCCAAGTTATGTATAGATATCAAGCTGTTTGTGTTGATCAGAACATGATTATTTGCGTTGTCTGTTTTAAGTTCAAATGTGTATGAAAGCCTGAGTTGTTTTACAAGCCGATATGGGTTGGAAACTTGAGTTGTTTTACAAGTTTTGATATGGGTGGGAAACTTGAGTTGTTTTACAAGTTTATGTGATTGTGGTACTTGAGTTGTTTTACAAGTTTTGATATGGTTTTTGAGAACTTGAGTTGTTTTACAAGTTGATATGAAATGATAGGATTTTGAACTTGATGTAGAGGAGCAAATTTGTTTCATGTGGTTGATGTAAGTTTTATTTTGATATCTTTGTATTGATGTGGAAACTGATATTGGATATATTTTGTTGGTTGACAGGAGCGATTGGGGATCGTGCAGTCGAGGGAGAGATTCCCAAGACCATGGACGCTGATACCACGTCTGTCACAGGCAGACTTGGACATTATTGAGCGATGCGGATTGACCTCACTTCTTGATATGTTGCGGTTCACTGTGAACCGGGGACTATTGACAGCTTTGGCAGAGAGGTGGCATAGTGACATGAACACCTTCCATTTTGCCACGGGAGAGATGACAGTGACACCAGAGGACTGTTATCACATTCTGCGCGTTCCTGTGGTAGGAGCTATATTACCCTATGAGCAGACGGAGGAGGGCGGCACAGAGGCACTGCGCCGGATATTCCATGATGAGAGTGTCTGTGGCTATGAGATACCGTATCAGGAGTTCCTAGATCTGGATTATGCACCGCTGCCATCTGTATTGGCAGGATTCATTGGAGGATTCCTTTGTCCTGATCGCAGGTCAAAGGGATTTTCAGTGGGATGGGGGCTAGTTCTGGAGCAGATGGTCACACAGGGCCGGAGATTTGCATGGGGGTCAGCGATGTTGGCCCACCTTTACAGGAGCCTGCATGAGGTAGTATACCTCGGATATGGGAGTTTATCAGCAGGGGTGACCCTTTTATAGGTATGGTGCTGGGAGCACATTCTAGTAGCGAGGCCACTGGCAGACAGGGATAGGCCTGTAGGGGTGGCTTATGCTTATGGTTATAGAGGCCTAGTTGTCCAGCGTAAGCTGGGCAAACTAGAGCATTGGAGGAGGGTGTTCGACGATATAGATACGGTCACCTGGAAACCGTATACAGACTGTGAGGTGTGGGCGGAGGATGGGATGGAGATGCCTTTCATTTTTATGACGAGGTATCTGATTGGGAGAACGCCATTTGTTATAGAGCGGTTTCTGGTTACCCGAGTTTTGCGACAGTTCGGGAGGCAGCAGGGGATTCCGCAGGGAGCGTGCTTGTACACACGGCGGCAGCAGGATGTGGCCGATTGGGGGCCGACCATTGACAGTGTTGTGGCCATTGAGGAGTTTACAGGGTTGGCCGGACAGATCTGGGACTATGCCCCAGAGATACAGGATGCGGGCATGACAGAGGAGTTCGCTCGTTTATTTGCTGCTCGGGCCGTGGCTAGGATCTCAGATCCAGAGGAGATGAGACCGGCATTCGATTCAGATGGAGAGGAGGGAGACAGGGGAGATGATGGGGATGATGGAGGAGATGGAGGAGATAGAGGGAGGAGGAGAGGTAGAGGTGTGCAGAGGGCAGTACGACAAGGCAGGATTGAGAGGGGGAGAGGAGGATTGGCCATTGGGGCCGGGAGAGAGGGTAGAGTGACGGAGGTGCTGGCTGTAGTGGGAGGAGAGGAGGAGGTGGTGAGACCAGCTCAGAGGAGGAGGATAGACATACTCCCACCTCCAGTACCGAGGACAAGGCGAGTGGGAGGGGTTCCTCCAGCACAGGGACCACTGCGGGTTCGAGTGTCGGGTCATGTAGAGGATGCACAGATCCAGACCCTACAGATTACTGTGCAGCAGCTACAGGCACAGATTTTGACTTATCAGCGGCAGATTTCGCAGCTGACCGTTGAGAGAGATACGGAGATAGAGCGGTAGGGTCGAGTGGAGGAGGCCTTAGCGAGTGTACAGAGAGTAGCGACGGGTGGTCCATTGAGAGACACCCTGAGAGAGCTGACCTGGAGAGTACAGGAGGTCGAGTATTATCGGCGGCATTATGAGGATGTAGTACTTAGAGAGCGACGTGTAGCGATTTTTGCACAGTCGAGATCGAGTCGATCTCGAACGGCTGGGACACGATCTAAGAGCCGAGGAGTGACAGGGCCAGCGAGACAGGACCCTCCTGCAGATCCGGGGGCGAGTGTATCTAGAGCTAGGCAGGATCCTCCTGGAGATCCAAGGGCAGGTTCATCCGGAGCGAAACCATCTCCATCAGGGGATAGTCACACTTGAGAGACATGGTCTCCATTGTATTTTTGGATTTTTGCATTCTTTGTATTGGACATATGGCTGAGACACATTTTGTAGATTTTGATCATTTTTTGAGAGATATATATATACGGAGCACCATTTTTGATCGATGTGAGGTTTTTATGGATGCATTTTATGTGTGCTACTTCCTTTCATATAATGATGTAATGCTTACATATATGATGTAATGTGTTATGCAGGATGTATGTTTTTATATGCTATGAGATGTATCTTGAAAATGAGATGTATGATTAATATACTGTTACATCTAATATGAAATGATGTAATAATGATGTAAATAATGATATGGGATAATAGCGTAAAATGATGTGCGATTAATTGTAACATGATATGCAACTAATTGTAAAAATGATATGCAACTAATTGTAGAATGAAATGCAACTAATTGTGTTTGGAGCATCTCTCATTCTGTATTTGCCATCCGATATAACCATTTATTTGCTTTCTTTGTAAATATCATCATGGAGCATTTATCGATTTTTGGATATGTTGAAAATTTATACAAGCATAATGGTATAATTGAACCATAATGACCTGAGTAAAATTTACATGATATTTGATTTTGCAAGATAGCACAAGCGTCAAGGTATAATTAAACCAGGATGACCTGAGTGCGTATTGCGTAAACAGACAAGATTAGATCAGTTATATGCGTGAAATGGAATCAGGCCTTCAGTGATATGGATCACGTCTCGAGGCAAATATTCACACAATACAAGTGATCGTCTCCCAGATAGAAGACTAAGAAAAATGTTGGAAGTTCCTCATGATCTCTGGCTGTGAAGCTTTTGATGAGATAAGGAAAAGATTCCAATTTATTAAAAAGTTCAAAATGCAAAATGATCAAGACTTTAATGCGATAATGCAACATTTAGTACTTCAGAAAATCATCCATCCTTGAGTTTCTTGCGTATTTGTTTGTGTTTGTGATTGTTGTGATGTAGTGTAGTTGTGTTTGTTGGATGTCATATGTCTGAGTTTTGCAATAGTTGGTATGTCTTGAATGTTGGCAAGTTTTTTTTGTTGAACAGTTTAATGCCCCTAGATGAGTGTTCTTCTGGATATGAGTATGTACAGTGATTTCCAAGCCATGGTGAAATGCGGTAGATGAATAACTCAGGATAGTGACTACGCTAAGTATGTCTTGGATAGATATATGGTAAGTGTCGGGCGATGGCCGAGAGTGTTTTGATGGATAAAATGGCATGGATATAGATAAAGGAGCCGGTCTTTCACAAGGGCGCCTGTTTACCAGGTTTTCACCATTTGTTTTTATTGTACTTTGTATTTTTGTTTTTTTTTTGCACTAGGCTACCTTAAGTATAGTACTTCTTTAGATGAATGCTGTTAGTTGGATCATCAAGCACATCTCCTTCAGAATTTGTTAGCTGATAGGCACCAGATCCATAGACTGAAATGATGACATAGGGACCCAACCAGTTAGGTTCAAATTTTCCTTTCTTTTATCTATCTTGTTGGTTTCTTGGATTTTCTTTTAGGACTAGATCACCAACCTTGAAATTGCGAGGAATGACCTTATGATTGTAGCTCGTGCACATGTGTTGCTGATAGGCTTTGAGATGAGTATAAGCATGTTGGCATCTTTCATCTAATAGTTCTAGTTCTTGCAGTCGGTTGACTCGGTACTCTTCATCTGGAATCAAACCTTTCAAAGAGACTCTAAGAGATGGAATTTCTACCTCCAAGGGTAAAATAGCCTCTGATCTATATACCAAGGAATATGGTGTTTCCCCTATAGGTGTGCGAATGCTGGTCCTGTAGGCCCATAGTGCTGGATTGAGTTGTATGTGCCAATCTTTGTCTGCATCATTCACTGTTTTCTTGAGAATTTTTAGGATTGTTTTGTTAGATGCTTCTGCTGACCATTCCCTTGTGGATAGTATGGTGTAGAAAACCGATGTTGGATTTTGAATTTTTCACATAATTCTTGCACATCTTGGTTTTTAAACGGTCATCCATTATCTGTGACGATTGAACTTGGAATACCATATCTGCAGATCAGATAATTTAGGATAAAAGAGGCAATTTGTTTCCCGGTTACTGTGGTCATGGGAACTGCTTCGATCCATTTGGTAAAGTATTCTGTTGCAGTTATAATGAACTTGTGTCCATTTGAAGATGAAGGATGAATTTTGCCAACTAGGTCTAGTCCCCACTGACAAAAGGGCCATGATGTTGTAAAGGGTTGTAGTTCCTGTGCTGGTCCATGTATCAGATTGCCATGGATCTGGCATTTAGGACATTTCTTGGTAAAGTGATATGAATCTTTCTCCATTGTAGGCCAGTAGTATCCCATTCGTAGAAGCTTTTTAGCAAGAGTAGTGCCACTCGAATGTGTGCCACAAATACCTTCATGAAGCTCATGTAAAGCTGAATCAGAATCATTACGATCAAGACAACGAAGAAGAGTACCATCTAGACCTTGACGATATAAGGTATCGGCGGTAAGGGTGTAACGAGCAGCTTGTCGGATAAAGTTACGTTTTTGGTTACGGGATTGGTCAATGGGTAAGATATTATGCTTGAGATAGTCGTATATTGGTCCATATAGCAGAGAATCTGAACCGGTTAAGGCATATATAACATGGGATTCAGAGTGGTCATAGGCGGGGGAGAACAGTTGCTCTACCAGGAACTCATAACGACTCTGTTGCTCAGGAATTTGTAGTAGTGAAGCGATTGTAGCCATTGCATCGGCTGCTTTGTTGTTTAACCTTGGTATTTGCTCAAAGGTGATGTGCACAAAATACTGTTTGAAGTCATCCACCATGCGTTTGTAAGGAAGTAGCTTGTCGTCCTTTGTCTGATAGTTGTTGTTGATTTGATTGATGATCAATTGTGAGTCTCCATAGACTTTTAATTCTGTGATTTTCCATTCGACGGCCATTTTGATGCCGATGACCAGTGCTTCATATTCAGCCACATTATTTGTGCATGGAAACATAAGTCTGTATGATTTTGGCATAGTGTGTCCTTCAGGAGTGATGAACAGAATGCCGGCACCTGAACCATGTTGAGTATAGGATCCGTCAAAGTATAAGGTCCATTGTTTAGTAGTAAGAACAAGTACATCCCTATCCGGAAATTCAACCTCCATGGTTTGTTTGCCTGGTAGCGGTGCTTCGGCCAATTGATCTGCAATTGCTTGTCCTTTGATGGCTCATCTTTCTGTGTATTGGATGTCGAATTCACTGAGAATCATGACCCATTTAGCCAATCGGCCTATAAGAGCAGCTTTGCTGAGTAGATATTTGAGAGGATCAATTTTTGCAACTAGCTTTATGGTGTGTGCTAGCATGTAATGTCGGAATTTCTGAGATGCAAAGACTACTGTTAGGCAAGCCTTTTCAATAAATGTATAGTTGAGCTCATAGCCATTCAATGTTCTACTGATGTAGTATATGGCATGTTCCTTTCCTTGTTGATCTTCTTGTGCCAATAGTGCCCCCAATGAAATATCTGTTGTTGAGATATATAGAATAAGTGGTTTTCCGGCAACTGGTGGTACTAGAACTGGTGGATTCATCAGGTACTGTTTAATTTGGTAAAAAGATTCTTCACACTTAGCCTCCCATTTGAAGGGTACATTTTTGTGTAGCAAATGGTTAAATGGTAGACTTTTATCTGCTAGCTGAGCGATGAACCGCCGGATGGATTGAAGTCGTCCCTGTAGAGATCTGAGTTGACTGATATTCTTTGGTGGTGGCATTTCCATGATGGCTTGTACCTTTGCTAGATCAACTTCAATACCTTTAGCTGATACTATGTAGCCTAGTAATTTGCCTGATGTAACCCCGAAGACACACTTCTTAGGGTTGAGTCTGACCTTGAATTTCTGCAATCGATCAAAGATCTTTGTTAGGATGCCAAGATGTTCAGCTCTAGTGTAAGATTTTGCTAGTAAATCGTCCACATAGTCTTCCATAAATGTGTGCATCATATCATGGAAGATGGTTGTCATTGCTCTTTGATAAGTGGCCCTTGCATTCTTTAAGCCAAAAGGCATGACATTCCAACAGTACGTCCCCCAAGGACAGGTGAATGCTGTTTTATCTTGATCTTTTGGAGCTATCTTAATTTGGTTATAACCTGAGAAACCATCCATTAGTGAGAGCATTGCATGGCCTGCTGTGAGATCTACAATTATATCAATACTTGGTAGAGGAAAGTCATCCTTTGGGCAAGCTTTATTAACATCTCTGAAGTCAGTACATATTCTTATACTACCATATGGTTTTGAGACTGGAACAATGTTGGAAATCCATTCTGCATAGTCAATAGGTCGAATGAATCCGACATCTAATAATTTCTTTAATTCTGTTTTGACCATGAGTGCTATCTGTGGATTCATCTTTCGTAGTTTCTGCTTGACGGGCTTGACTCCTGCAGAGATGGACAAGTGATGCATGATTAAGTGTGGATCTACTCCGGGCATATCAGCATATGACCAAGCAAAGTTGATTTGCTGCTCTTTAAAGAAGATGATGAATGCCAATCTTTCTTCTTCTGTTAGAGATTCTGCAAGATGTATATTTCTGGCTGCTTCTGTAGTACCAATGTTGATTGATTGAGTATGGGCGATCGCTCATGAAAGTGCTCAGGAAGAGTGTCAAGTCTCCCATCGTAGGTGCCTTAAAAAGGTTTTCACCCTCTGATACGTCCTTTATTTTTACTTTTTTGGGATCCATTGCTGCCATTGACTGGTTTTCAGCATTAGATTCATTATTTGATTCATTTTTGCGACTGAGAGACTTGGCACTCCCTTAAGAATAGACGTCGTTATGCGGTTCACTGGTAGAGCTTGTTTCGGGATTTATGGTACATAGGTAGTGGATAATAGAGTTATCATCTGGAAAAATTGGGATATCGTGAGTCTCCGATTCAGTCCAGTCAATGAGATCAGGGAAGACAAGTGGTAAGGAATCATTGGGCGGGTTAAGTTCAGCTACTGTAAGTGTTAGGATAGAGTTATCATCATGATGGGTCTTGTTTTTAAAGAAGTCTAGGTGTTCATCGAGGTCTTCGATGGCATCATCTTCTATATAGACTTGTGCGTAATATTTCTGTTCACTTTTCGGAGCATCATAAATATGTTGTGGTCCAAATTCCAGAGGTCTATCTTCTACGTTATGTTCTTCTTGAGAAATGGATATGAAATCAGTATCATCTGGGAAATTTGTAGTAGTATCTGAGCAAGCACCCCATTCATATTCATTTGAATCTGTCTCATAGGCATCATCCCAAATTCTATCTGTGCTGTAAACAGGTATGTTGTATGGCGAAAACAAATCCTTGATGATAGACACTATTTTGATATTCTGTGTTGATTCGGTATCCGATCCATCTTCTATAGTCTGGATTTGCTCATAAATTGTGCTTCCTCGGGGAGGAATGATGGTTTCTTGTGATGATATGATTTGTTCTTGAGCCATTGGTGTGTGAATATGAGCCACTGCTGCAGATATGGCCTTTTTATGATTCAAAAGCTTTCCCTGAAGTATCTTCTGATCTTGACGTTCTCTTGCCTTGCGGATTGTTTCTGCTGATTTAAAGAGAGCTTCCTGCCAGGATTCTTCTTTGTATTTTTTCTTTTCCTTCCATTGAGGTTTTGCATTTGTGTGTGGTGGCCTTTTTAATAGAAAAGTGAATTTAGAACCTAATCTTGCTTTATTTCTACTAGGTTGTGAAGGAAGATCTATAGGTTCCGTAACTCCTTCTTGGCGTTTTCCAATAGGTCCTTTGCCGCCATATCCCATTTGTTTCATGATCAAGTAGCTTTTTCCATATAGGTGTGTCGGTAGAACAATGTCTAGAGCGGCCGCTCTATTAGCTTCTTCTTCATCTTTGTATAGCCAGTTAAGAACATCCTTATCTTCTGATTCATGTGCTAGAGTCCCCAATTGGATGAAGGTACCATCAAATTTAGTTATGGGCTGAGTTGCCAGATGTGTTGATATAGTAGGTAAACCATGGGATCTAGGTGATGTTGGCAATCTGGTCAAACATAAAGGCTCCATAGAGTATTCGCCCATGCCTTGGTCTTTGATTTGCATTTTCTGTTTGAAGTCTCCCCATAAGGAGTTGGATTTTGCTGTTGGTGGATCAGGTGTTGAAGATCGCTGCTTTTCTTTGTTATAAGGAACCAAACTGTCTTGGGCTGCCCCCATTGCATTGCAATGTTGAAATGGATTGTGATCAGCTGATATGGAAATTTCCTGTCCATCATAAGGAAACTTGACACACTGGTGGTATGTAGAAGGTACTGCTTGCATTTCATGTATCCAGGGTCGGCCTAATAAGATATTGTAGGTGAGATCAATATCTAAGACTTGACATACCGTATCTTTTTGCACTGGTCCTACCTGAATAGGCAATATCAATGTTCTTTTAGAGGACCTTTCCTCATCATCATATGCTTTTATGGTAATCTTTTTACAAGGATCAATAGATTCTTCTGAGAAGCCTAGTGCACGGATAAGCTTTAAAGTACATATATTAAGTCCGGCTCCTCCATCTATTAAGACTCTTTTGACACGGTGTTTGCAAACAATGACTTCAATATGTAGAGGAGTATTATGCGGATGACTCAATGAAGTATTATCATGCTCTGAGAAGGTGAGGTTATGAGATTCTGTCATGTGGGCAACCATAGCTTGGAATCTGTCTGTATCCAGGTTTTGAGGTACATTTGTTTCTAATAGCGCTTGCTCCAATATGTCTTTGTGTCTTGGAGATAGTTTCAACAATTCCAGGATAGATATCTGAGCCGGAGTTTTGCGTAGTTGATTAGCTAAGTTGTATTGGATTTTTGGTGTAGTAGTTGGAGGTGCAGTATGTCCCTTCAAGACATATTTCTAAGTCCGAGTTGTTACATTGACAGATTCATGATCACGTTTATCTCGAATGGTTATAACATTGACTTGATGGTCTTCGGCTGATATGTGATTGATTGTGCTGTTGTAGATGTGATTAATACGAGCTCCGCGGGTATCATTTGAAGTTGATGCTCCATCTTTGTTATAATTTGGAAGAGGATCTTTGAAGGCTTCATGATCATTGTTTGTTTTGAGACCATCCACTGTTAAGTCACCTCGATCAATCATGTCTTGGATTATGTGTTTCAATCTCATGCATTCGTTTGTTCTATGACCTTTGTTGCGATGAAAATCACAATAGTGTGAATCATTCCACCAAGGTGGTTTGATTGGGGGTTCATAATTGTTGATTGGAGGTAAAGAAAGAACCTTGTTTGCCAACAACTCTCTGAATGCGGACTCTAATGATTGGCCCAATGGTGTGAAGATACGTTTATGGAAATTGTTGATGTTGTTGCGTGAATTGTTGTTAGGCCCTGGATTCAGGTTTTTGTTTTGATTATCGTTGGAGTTGTTGGTATTGAGTTGTCCTTGAGCATTGTTTGGTGCATATGTGTTAGCACTGGGAGTAGCATTTTTAGGATTTTTCGTATTTTGAGTATTTCCTGATAAGGCAAGCACTGGCTGTTTAGATTTAGGATCATATGATTCATTGTTGCCTTCGTTTTTGTTTCGAGTCCAAAATCGAGTTTTGTCTAGATTGGTATTGTTTTGGTTATTGTAGTTTGATGAGTTCATTCCTTCTTTGTAGAACTTGAGTGTTCCCTTTTTGACACAAGCTTCCTCTACTTGGATGCCATTTTCGATTAATTTGTCAAAAGATGGTATGCATTGAAGTTTGAGTCTGTAACTCATTTCACCATTCAAGTTATCAATGAAAATTTCCATTTTCTCTTTTTCAGGAATATCTCGAGGATATCTTGATACCATGTGTCACCAACATTGAAGGAATATCATGAATGTTTCATTGTTCTTTTGTTTGGTGTTGCAAATATCTAGCATGGTTATGGCATGTTGGATGTTGTAAGAATAATGGGTGATGAACTTGTTAACCAATTCGTTAAATGATCTAACAGGTGGTGTAATCTTAGATAACCATTCCATTGTTTGCCCTCCCAGGCTTCTCGGGAATAACCTCATCAGATAAGTGTCATTATGAGCAAATTCAAGACTCATAGTACAAAATTCTCGAACATGATCTCGAGGATCACCTTTTCCATCATATTTATCAAATTTGGGAATGTCTGAGTTTGGAGGAAAAGGTATCATGTTTAAGCTTCTGTCAAATGGATAAGGACAGATTTCGTTTATAGAATACCGCACTGTTGTCCCTTGTTGCATATCGTGTATTTGTCTTTGCAACATTTGCATTTGTTGAGTAAGAGCAACCAAGGGCGCATTATCTTGCCAAGGGAAGAGTTCTTCCCTCGTATTTGTTCTCAACTGAAAAGGTGTAGTAAATGGTATGTGTTGTTCTGGGGTTTCGAACACAGGTACTTGCATTTCTGGTATATGTTGTTTTGGAATATGTTGTCCAGGTATGCGAGTCTCTTCTTCCCTTTGTTGTTCTTGATATGTATATTGTTGAGATTCTGTTGGAAAGACGTTTACGTCAAAATCTTCAGGAAGTTTGACACCTTTGCTTGTAAGCATGAGTAGATATTTTTCTTTGTCATTTTCCATGAGTTTTTCAATGAGTTTTTGGAATGAAGGATTTTCTTGGCATTCCTGAAGAATTGCGTCAGTAATTTCAGGATCTTCTGAGGATGGAACTTCAAAAGGATTTGATAATCTACGATTCATACTTGATTCCGCGGGTGTCTCGCTTTGTTTGTTTCGTTGAGAGCGAGTGATAGGCATTTTAATAGAAACTTTCAGTGATGAAGGGAACAAAGTCCTCGTTGATATTTTGTTCTGGTGTTGTTGGTTCTGGTCTAGATGTGTTATATGTGATGCATTCGTCAGGCAGGAATGCTGGATTGATCTTTTGATTAAAAGCAGACTTTTGACAGTATGCTCTTGTTTTCAGGGGTTCTTTGTCAAATTCGCTGGATTTGTTTTGGATATAACGTTTAACGTGATGAAGAAATACCCGATGGGATTTGAAGAGTTGACGATTGATGTATAAAAATTTATTTCTCTTGATGAATTTGGAAAAGCTCGGTTGTTGTTTCTTCAATGTGATGTTGCGATAGAGGTTCTTTCTTCTCAGAATGAGGGGATTAGTCATGCATGAGTGATCAATAATTTCCTTTGAGTTGTTTGGATTTAGTTGATTCTTGTTTTGAAAATTTCAAATTTTACTTTATCAGAGTGAAGGTTTAGCTGTCCCTTCACGAAAAAGTGTGTCAAATGATATGGATAAGAGTTTCCTGATCTGGAAACTAGATTTGACAATTTGGAAATTTTTAGACAAGTTTTTTTTTTTTTTTTTTGGAGATAAAATCCGTAAGATGTTTTAAGGATTGGATTGATACTGATGATGAAAAGTTTCTGGATTATGATAAGAAAAACGTCCTCTATTGCTCGATTTGTTTTCGGATTCTGACAACTTTGTTTGACACAAATTTGACTTGAGAAATAGTTTTAATGATTTGTTTTTGTCACTCTGGTTTGATAAAAGATGTGTTTTGATGAAAACTGTTTTTAAAATATTTTTGAGATTTTCAAAATTTTTGGTTTGTCAACTCTCTGTTTTTCTCCTTTTCCTCACGCGCTAAAACAGACGTTCAATGCGCTACTGAATTTTCTCTATGTGCTAAAATTATTTCCCCACGTGCTACTTTGCCCCTGATTACACGCTAAAACATTGATTCCAAAAAATTTTGTTTTATTGACTGTGAAATATGCACGCACTAGACTGGGTTTTACACGCGCTGACTGGTTTGGCTAATGCGCTAAAATAGGCTTTCGAAGCGCTAAGCTGTTTGTTTGACGCGCTAAAACAGGCTGTTTGAAATTTGCTGATATATTTTTTTTGGAAAACAACGCGCTACATTGTGCCTTCTATGCGCTATATGTTTTGGTTGATGCGCTAACTTTGGTTACCTATGCTCTAATGTTTTGCTTCCACGCGCTAGAATCTGTGTTGTACGCGCTAAAAGATGGCTCTCTGTTTTACTTTGCAGTTTAAACGCTACTGTTTTTGTTGCACGCGCTATTTCTTTCTGTGGATGCGCTAAAATAACTGTTTGATGCGCTAAGATGTTGCTCTTACGCGCTAAACTGCCCTGATTTTTTCTTTTGTTGTTTTTGTAATGTTTTTGACTTTTGTTGAGTGAATTTTTAAGTGTGATGGATGATTTTCTTAAATACGAAATGCAAACACGGCACACAAAGTACAATCGTTTCACTTAATCTAACAGAAAGTGTATGTTCTGTCGAGGATGTGTTCAAATCCCCAATGTTTTAACAGGTTGGATACAAGATAAACACTTCAGAAAGACTCTTTATTCAAGGGTCATAAGCAACATCATAGCCCACTAGTCTCGATACTCCGTCAGCTAGAACAGTCGTGTCACCCTCTAGAGGGCACTCGTTTTTTTGTCTTTTGCCAGAAGTTAACCCAAAGTGAATTGCTTCACAGTTGAGTAGTTATCTTGGGAGATATATGGTGAGTAATCTTGGGGGCGGATTCTTCCCCACCCTTACACTATGATGTTACAAATGTTTGGATACTGACTCAGCTCAAATTTTCTAATGCTAAGGTTCTTAATCAGGTTTCCCGTTCGGCCGTCAGTGATAAACTCCCTCAGGAGGCTTCCCAACCTTTAGAACAAAGGCTTTACGTATCTTGAGGATACTGGGGGAAGGCTAATCACTGCGCGCAACCGTTGAAAAGGACTTTCGTCACTTTCCACATTTGATTATAGTGGGTTGGAATTCTTGGCGTCAAAGTCGTTCCCCACTTAGGTCGTTCCCTTCACATCGGCCATAAACGGCTTTAAGAGTTGATTGCAACTCCTTGGGAAGGCAGGCCTGCTAAAGGATTTATTGCTTGAAATACTGAAAACATAAGAGTGGTTTGGCTTTTTGGTCACCCAGTTAAGGGGAGAGCATATACCTTCCACTTTCGAGACAAGGCAAATAAGTTTGTTCTTTTTAACCTCCAAGACAATAATTAGCTAACTTCTAATTGGAGATGTTGCTCCAACAAGCATGGTGTTCTTTTTAATCCTTTATAGCAATAATTATCTAATCTATGGAAAATAGATCATCAACAAAGCAAATTTCGACTTTCGGAGGTCAACAAAAGAAATACGTTTTGCTTTAAAATCAAACTTCCTCGCTCTACCTGCAAGAAATTTGTTAAAAATCCTGCAAAATAACAAGAAGGCTATTAGTTTGTTTTCGGGGGACTTCCACAAGTCTAAATTTTTGGAATTCGGTTACAAAATCTTTTTGTTCGTTCTATCTGTGATGCGCTACAGAAATAACTGCACGCACTACAATATTCGGCGGATGCGCTACTTTTTCTTTTCTGTGCGCTATTCTATTTTCCGAATGCGCTACTCTGTCGTTCAAATGTGCTAATCTATGGTTTGGCTTTCCCGCGGTCTGTTGTTCAGGGGAATTTTGAATTTGATGCGCTAACTGTCTGTTGAAACGCACTGGAATATGCAGTTTAAGCGCTAAAAGGTTTATTTGATGCGCTAATTTGTCCGGTACATGCGCTAATCTGTGTTTCGCCAGTGTCGACACCTACAGGAAAATGTGTCAAATAGTGTTATGCGCTAGGAAACAGTTTGGACGTGCTAAGATAGGAAGCACACGCGCTAAACAGTAGGCTAGAAGCGCTAAACTGTTAGGCGGATGTGCTAAAATATCTCTTAGACGCGCTAATTCTAGTTTCTCGCGTACCTGCAAAAGTCCTCAAATTTAAAAAATGATAGGTTATTGGGGTGCGTGCCCCACGGTGGGCGCCAGAAATGTATGTGGGAAAAGTGGGCGAATACAATTTAAAATGTGAAAATTATGAGAAATACCAGTCCACACACACACACAAGACTTCTTGATGCAAGCTATGGAGTAACGTGGGGTTACTCAGCTTCCCAAGGAGGGTCCCATGGTTCTCTATCTCACAATGTCCCTCAAACCAATGTTTTGCTTTCAGATTACTGAGCAAAATGGTTTAGGGATGGCAAATATGAGAACGAGAGAGATTTTTAACTGATTTTAGTATGAGATGTGTTATAAGCTAGATGTGATGCTAAAATGCAATAATCTAGATGATAAGATAACGAGGTTAGTATGAATACTATCCTAGTATGATATATTTAATCTATGATTGAACTAAAATGATAAAGAAAATACTCTAGCATGCATATTTAGTCTAATTTATGATCTAAAAGAGAGGCTAAATGATGAGCATAAAATGATATGAAAGCTTGAAACAATTTGAGCATAAGTGTGATGCTTCAAATTTGAAAGATGATTGTTAAAAATGGAGGAATGAGAGCTCTATTTATAGCACAAACAGGGCAATGGATGGTCAGGATTGAATGGTTTAATCAAGGGCCAAGTTTGAAAGTTGGGGATCCATGTGCACAATTGGCACCAATGATATGGTGACAAATGTCAACACAGGATTGGGTTGAAAGAAGAGGTTGGAGGCATTAAAGGCCTGAGAAGACCTCATGGTTATCTAAAGGCTAAGGGTCAAGTCTAAGTTAGGTTTACCTAATGAATTAAGATCTAATCCAAAGATAAACCTTTGTGCAAATGATTAAGAGATAATCAAGGTCAAAGCATTAATGACCTGATGAGACCCTTGGGTTGGGTAGAGGTTGAGTCAAAACAAATGTTTTAACCATGTGGGAGGGTTTGAAATAACCAATAATGGTTATTGGAGACTTTGGAGATTAAGTGGTTGAAGGTTGGAAGCTTTCAATGGTTTTCAAAGACTTTGGGGGTTTTGGTGGTTGAAGGTTGAAAACCTTCAATGGTTATCCAAGACTTTGGGCCATTTGAGAAGTGACCTCCCTTTGCTTAGGGATGTGACAAAGTTTAGAGGAGGGTTAGGTTAATTAGAATTGATTAGAAGATTCTAGAAGGGATTAAGAAGGGGTTTGAGATTTTGCAAGTGGATGGGGGATAATAGGATTTGATTTTCATTCAATTTGGTTGTAATTTGGGGAAATTAAATAAATTTGATTTATTCAATTTAGGATAACTATTTAATTAAATTTGAATTTAATTAAAAGTGGATAGGAGGATTTAATTGAATAAAATGATTTATTCATTAAATGGATATAGTGAATTTTATTTAAATAAATTGAATAATTTATTTAATAAAATAGAAGAATGTGGATAATTTAATTAAATTGGATTTAATTAAATAGAGAAATGAACATAAAATATTCATTTAGGAATATGGTCATTTTTATACGTCTACACAAACCATCAGAGCCTTCAGTACATATTCACTCAACCGAATCTTAATGCACGTCAGAGGAGATGGATGGAATTCTTGTGCGAGTATGATTTTGACGTTCACTACATCAAAGGGAAAGAAAACGTAGTTGCAGATGCTTTGAGTAGGAGACATCACAAGGTATACACCATGTCTATGAGCACGGATTTGAGAGATTGGATCATGCAGCAGTTGCCAGAGGACAGATGGTATTTAGAGGTTTGCCAGGCTATACGATCTCAGGAAACTTTAGAAGGGAAATATGTGGATTGTTCCTTAGAGTCCGATGGTTTATTACGCCATAGAGGGCGCATCTATGTACCTTCTTCCGGGGGATTGCGGGAGTTCATTATCACAGAGGCTCATAGAGCTCCTTATGTAGCACATCCCGGGGTTAAGAAGATGTATGCAGACTTGAGGGAATTATACCATTGGCCAGGTATGCGACAGCTTATTGCCGAGTTGGTAGCCCGATGCCTTGAGTGTCAGAGAGTCAAGGCAGAGCACCGCCATCCAGGTGGGTTGCTCCAATCTCATGCTATACCAGAGTGGAAGTGGGATACTATATCTATGGATTTCATCATTGGTCTCCCTATGTCATCTCGTCGCCATGATGCCATCTTGGTGACAGTTGACAAGTTGACCAAAGTGGCCCACTTTTCACCAGTTCGTACCACCTTCACAGCACCAATAGTAGCACAAGTGTTTTTGCGAGACATTGTCAGACTTCATGGCGTTCCACGCAAGATAATTTCTGATAGGGATTCCCTCTTCACTTCTTCTTTTTGGAAGGCATTAAAGGCAGCTATGGGTACCAAGCTCAATTTCAGTACAGCCTATCATCCGGAAACGGATGGTTAGACAAAGAGAGTTAATCAGGTGTTAGAGGATATGCTTCGCATGCATGTCATGGATCACCAGACCAGATGGGAAGAGTACCTTCCCTTAGTGGAGTTTGCCTATAACAATGGGCATCACACGTCCTTGGGGATGCCACCCTATCAGGCATTATATGGCAGACCTTGTAGGACACCATTGAGTTGGGACCGCATAGAGGACAGAGTTGCTATTGGTCCTGAGATAGTTCGGGATATGGAGCAGCAGGTGGATTTGATTAGGCAGCGCCTTAGAGAGGCACAGGATAGACAGAAGAAATATGCAGATGCGAAGAGGATAGATCGTAGCTACTTGATTGGAGACAGAGTCTTCTTGAGAGTGCGACCGCATAAGAGTCCAATCCGATATGGAAAGGGTTCTAAGTTCGCACCTCGATTTGTAGGACCATTTGAGATCCTTGAGAGGATGAGACCAGTTGCCTACCGTTTAGCATTGCCACCTAGCCTGCCGCGCATCCATGATGTGTTTCATGTTTCAGTTTTGAGAAAGTATATCTATGATGAGTCTCATATTCTAGATTGGGATGCCTTGCAGGTGGAGTCGGACGGGCAGCTAGCTTTGGAGCCCATTCGCATTTTGGCACGCCGGACACTGGGCCTTCAAGGTCGAGAGCTGGACCAGGTTAGGGTCCAGTGGGATTGCTATGATGAGGTCACAGCCTCATGGGAGGATGCAGCACGTATGAGATCACAGTACCCCCACCTTTTTGATGAACTCCAGGAGGAAGTTCATGCCTAGAGGGGGAGGGTGTGAGGCCCTACCCTGACTCAGTTTGATATTTTCAGTTATTTGCATATTGAGACTATTATGGATGCTTTATTTTATGCTTTATGGATTTAGAACTTACATGATTCCATGATTTGGATCACATTGTCATATGTTGATGCTTTATTTTATGCATGATGATTATGAAACTTTATATGTTACTAGAATAGAATTACTTTGAAATGGTGAATGTCATTATTGGAAATTCAGGACTTCATTTTGATGATAGAAAAATGATGCTTATTTTATGAATGGTTCAATTTTGAGAATTATGTTAATTGCTTATGTGGAATCGAATTTGAATGAATGAGATATTGAATTATTGTTGACAAATGTATGAGTGTTTGATGTGCAATGAAATCCATGTATCTAATTATGTATAATTGTGATTATTTGGAATTACTAATGTGTTAGTTGAGATGCGCAGGAAAATTATCCATGTGACCATGGAATTTATATGGAGAACCAAACCTAGACCAATGTACGTTTTTTAAGCCAAGGGTTGTCTATTTGGAGAGACAACACCCCGTTTGTAATGTATTTTATTTGTCAAGTAAATTATGCATGTGTTAATTTGATTTTATTTAATTGTGTAAACCTACAAGAGACAAATTCCATGTGTGATTTTTATATTGTATTTTATTGTGTCACTTGACACATGTGATGATTAGTGTCATTAATTTTGACTTGTCTCTTGGAGGGAGTTTTGTTTCTACCAAATCCATTCAAACACATGAGTGTGGTCCCAAATTTGCCTTGGATTGGGAGTCTTGGGAGTGGTCAACTCAGGTTTGACCAGTAGATTAACTTCAGTTGGGTTTCTAAGGGGTTAAATGGACACCTAGGGTCAGTTTTAGGGCTTTTCCAAAGGTCCAAAGGGCATACCTATGGGTTAGGGGTATTTTGAAACATGTGATTACTCCCATGTGACTGTTTAGTCACTTCAAAAAGTGGTTTTTCCAAGGTGAGCGAAAATTCAACTTAGAAGGTTCCTCCTAGGATAGACAACCTTCCCTTTTGATGTCAAACTCTCTTCCCCACCTTCTCTCACGTTTTCCCTTTCCAGTTTTAGTAATGTGTAAGAGTTTGGGAAGAGCAACCAATGAGAACTCTCACTTCACCCAAGGGGTTGGGAAGTGTGTGAGAGGCCTTCTTAGGCAAGGATTAGAGACTTAGTGAGTAATCACCCACTCTCCATTGTTGGAGATTATGCACTTGTTTTAAAAATTAGTTGTAGAATAGAATTTTTGGGAAAGATTGGTGGAACAGTTTGTGTGGATTTGGGCAGCTCATCCCCAACTAAGTCTAACATACCTATTGTCAGCTTAAGGTTGGTTATATTCCCTTTTGTTTATGTTGTTTATGTTGTTTTTGAAAGAAAGAAATGCTTGTTGAAAGAGATGTGTTTATGTAAATTGTTGTAGGAGAAAAATGTAAGCTTTCATTTCTATGTTTTTGTTTATGTGCTCTTGTTTTGGGAGTGTCCAAGACCTCCTACTCTTGGGAGAGTAGGATGGTCTTGGGGTGGAAGCAGTATGACAGCCTTGGGTGAGAGGCTCTCCTTAAGGAGAGTGATCTCAAGGGTGTCCTTTGTGACCCTTGCTGCATAGCCTTGTGTATGCATTTGGGGGTCATAAGGGGAGAGAATATGGCTTTGAGCCTTTGGGGGGGGCATAAGGTGTGGAGATGAATCTTTTGTTGTATTTTGTATTGCCATGAGGTGGCTTGAGTTGTAATTTGGCTTGCAATCTCCCCAATGGTACTTGGTCCACTTCCACCCGTGGAAAGATCATCACAAGAAGTGGTGAAAGTGTAACTTGGGATGGGAAGATGTATGTTGAGTGTTTGCCCTATTTGTTGTGTTGTATGCTTGTTTGCAACCCGTCTAGAACTGCCACTGTGGTCAAGTTGTGTTTTATTGCAGGTTGCTTGGGATGGGAAAGGAAAGAATGAAGAGTTTTGTTGCTATTTTATGTTGCAAAAAAGTTTAAAAGACAAATGTATTTAATATTGAAGTTTGTAAAGAAAAAGAGAGCCATTGTTGTATTTATTTTCCCAAAAGAAAAGAAATGTATTATTGTATTCATATTACCATGGAAAGGAAAATATTGTTGGGGTTTCAAACCCATTTGTATTCATATTTACTTTGTATCTACATTTGCTAAAGAAATATATATTTTCCTACTTTGGTTAGTTTTGCAAAAAGAAAGGAGAAATGTATTAGCTTGTATTTAAATCTTCATGTTTTACAAAAAAATGAAGTAGATGCATTTTTGTGTATTCTGAAAATAAAATTAGTTATTACTACATGTTCTTTTATGTTATTATGCTGATGCAAATAAATATATCAGTCATTTATTTTTCCCATTTAGTGTAGAAAATAAATCCTAATGTAGTAGCTATTTTATCAAAAAAAAAATTATTAGCATTTAGTTTTTAGATTAAATTTTCTTACCAAAAAAAAAGATTATATTTTAAGTTGCTGTTAGAATGCATTGTAGATAATAGATATAGAATGTCAGTTTTAAACAAAAGAAAAAGAGAATATTAAGCATGTATTTCTTCAACCTCTTTAGAGAAGGATATTTTTCCCATTATGTAAACTACAAATAATATTAGGAGAATCTTGTATGCATTTTAAGGATACACAAAAATAATAAACTCAAAAAAAAAAATTCCCTAAATGGGTTATAGTTTAAAGAGTAGCAATATATATATATATATATATATATATATATAATTTCCTTATATGATATTTTGAAAATCTGTTTATAAACATAAAAAAAAATAGTTACTTATTTACATGTTAAATTTTCTAACAACAAAAAAAAATGGATATATATATATATATATATATATATATATATATATTTACATTTTGTTAAAAAAAAAAAAAACTTAAAAAAAAAAAATAGTAATAAACTTTGCTAAGAAATCAGGAAATTTTTTTGAGCCGAACCCATGTTTAGGCACAGTGCTGGCGTGGCTCGGGCCGCCACTGTGGGCAACCACAGTGGTGGCACGGGGCCTTCCACTGTGGGGAAACACAGTGGCGTCCGGGTTTCCTCCGCCCGGTGCCCCCCACTCAAATCTCTCTCCGCCGCTCCCTTTCATGGCTGCCGCTCCCGCCTTTGGCCGCTGCCCAAACCTTTCGACCTGCAATCTCACACACACACACTCACAAAGCCCTAACCCAATTTTCGGGTTAGGGCAGAATGCTATTAGTTTAAAATATATATATATATATATATGTGTATGTTATAATACCCAAGCCCTAACCCTAGTTTCGGGTTAGGGCAAACACACATAGACTTTAAAATAAGATATGTGTGGGTTTCATGGGTTTATTTTTATATAAAATAAAAAAAAGGGGTGCCTCCTCTTCTCACATAGTTATGTTCTTTAAAACAAAATAAATAAATAAACAAATGAATGTAAATGAGGGTCAAGTTAAATAAGTATTTAAATGTATTTATTAATATATATATATATATGTGGGAATTAGATATATATATATATATATATAAAGGTATAATTCCATCTTTAGGAAATTTTATATCATAATATAATATCAAAGGATTTATTGTTTTTTTTTTTTTTTTGAAGAAAACAAAAAACAAAAAAAAACACCTTGTTAGTATTTATCTTGAGTGAAGTTAACTATATATATTGGTCAAGCATTAAGTGCCTTGTATAGGATAAAGTTTCATTATGGACCCCATTTACCCTGTTAATCAAATTTTAGACAAATTTCGTATATTGTTATAAATGACTTAGAATTACTTAATTCTAAGAGCTAGGATAAATTAATCTTTAGACCCACTATAATTTAAGAACTATAAGAGACTATGGGTCATTTAATTTAAAGATCATATATTAAGTTTGGGGTCAATTTGCTAAGAGAGTTTAATCATTCATAAATGGAAGATTAGTGATAACTCTTTTGGAGAAGTATTAGCTCGCTTATGCCTTAGATTATTTATCACCTAATTAATTTAATTGTTGATTTACTCAAAACATAGTTAAGACCAAACTAGTTTGCATTATTCTAATTAAGTTAGTCGTTCTAAGTTAAGTATTTAAAAAAAAAAATTATCCCGTTTGTGCCCAAAAGTTTGGGCATGACATTTTTGTTTCAGTTTGTGTGGTGCATAATGCCTACTCCAAATGTTGTTGATCTGTCTTTGAAGCCATGATCCGTATTCAAGCCTTATCCATTTGTGGTTGTTAAGTGACAAGGAAGGAGCCTTTTCAAGGGTTCCAACCATATTATTTACATTGAAGATGTTAGGGCATATATTCATGCACCCTTGATAAAGGTAAGCCATGTGAAGTTCAATGATTTATGGAATCAATTAATGGAAGATGATTTGATGGAATACAAACCCCAATACAAACACATTTCAGAGCCCTGACTAGGTTGTGCTCCAGCGACACTATCTTGGTGATGAAGATGGTGAAGAATGATACAATATAGTTCACTAGTTTGGTATCAGATAAGAGTTCAATGATAGTAGAATATATAGTTGATCCAGGTGTCAGGTAATCAAACTCTTTGCTACAATATTCACATCCATTATCTGATTTGAGACACTTGAACTTATTTCCTATCTCATTCTTAACCAAATCTTTTCATTTCTTAAAAGTATCAAATACATCATATTTTATGGGAATGAAATAAACTCGTTTCTCTAGTTGCATCATCAATAAAAGACATGTAATAATAAGAGCCACCAAGAGATGATACTAAGCTAGCCCCAATACATTTGAATGCACAAGATCTAACTTTTCTCTCTTCTTTTCCTTCCCAACCCTAAGAATTTGACTCTCTTTTATTTTTAATAAACACAATTTTCACAAAAATCCATATCAACTTGTTTCAAATCTAGCAATAATTTTTTGGAATGGATATTCTTCATCCCCTTCTCACTCATTTAACCAATCCTATTATGCCAAAAAGTTGTATTTATTTATGTGGAAGCTAGGAAATGGAATAATCAAAATTACTAGTACATAAATATGATGTACCTACCTTTTTCTATTTTTCTATTAGCAATAAGCCTTTAGTAACCTTCCATGAGTTGTCTATAAATATGGTTGTGCAACCTTCACTTCCCAGTTGTCCTACTGAAATCAGGTTTCTTCTCAAATCAGGAACATGTTTCACCTCTTTCAATAACCATTGATGTCTATTTGGTAATTTTATTTGTACGTTCTCCTTTCCAACAATTTCACATGAATCATCATCACCTAGATAAACATATCCAAAATCACTTTGAACGTAATCTAGAAAATATTTCTTATGGGGTGTGGCATGAAATGAAGCCCCTGAATCTAACAACCAAGAATCAATAATAATATCTAAAGAAAGAGTCAAAGCATCTTGTAAGACATTACCTGTTACATTTGCTTCCTTATTATTTTCTTGTTGTCCATCCCCCTCTTTCCCTTTTGGGAGAAACAATATTTCTCTAGATGTCCTTTCTTCTCACAATTCCAACACTCCAACCTTGCCCTAGATTTGGATCTACCTTTCCTATATTTCCCATGGTTTCCTGGTCTCTTTCATCTTTCCCTCTATCTATCCCTATTATCAACACTTGAAGCATTACCAAATATCTCATCTATGTTTTTCCATCACATTTCCTCATCAAGGATAACACCAACAACATCATCAAACTTTAGAGTATTTGAACCAGAGAAAAAATTACTTACAACATGACCAAGCTATTCCAACTTTCTGGTAATGAGCACAAAATCAAGAGATCCTTAACCTCATCATCAAAGGTTACTTTAACAAAACTTAGTTGACTAGTGACTGTGTTAAACTTATTCAAATTATCAACAATAGACCCACCTTCAAGCATTTTCATATTAAATAAATATTTCATAAGAAATACCTTATTAGAGGTCAAGGTTTCTCATATAATTTTTCTAATTTTGACATCAGACCCACCATTGTTGTTTCTTTTTCTATATTGAAAGCAGCTGACGATGCCAGACATAGTCGTATTGTTCCTAGTGCCTTCCTATTGAGAGCCATCCATTGTTCATTTACCATAGTCATCGACTTCTTTTCTACTCCACCCATTAATAAATAAAGATCCATCTAATATAGATAATTTTCCATTTGCATCTTTTGTAGCCAATAATTTTGGTTGTTAAACTTCTCAACCTTTATCTTGGCGGATTTCGCCATTGCTCCCACTCAAATAAGAAAAACCCTACCAAATGACTAAAAAATACATGGCTCTGATACCACTTGTTAGGATTTTAAGGCATACTAGAGCGATAAACAATATTAAATATAATGAAAAATAAGAAAGGAAAAATAACAAAACATAATAAAACATAGATTTAATGTGATTCACCTAATGTGGGCTACATCCACCAAAGAAACATACGTCCACTTATTTTCTATTATCTAGCGAAGATCAAATTACAATATACATCTTTTACATTACATAGCCACTTATTTATAAACATTAGCTAGTTATTTATAAGCCTTTTTGGTGTTTTACTAAGGTCAACTTACATACCAAAACCCTAACTAACTCCTTTAAGAAATAATGGGTAATTTTTTTGCTTTGGTGATATTGCCCATAAAACCCCTGGATAGGGGTATTGCACCTAGCACCCTCACCAAGAAGATCATCTCCTAGAGCCCTACAAAAGGGGTCTTTCCCCCCTGAACTCCCCCATTAAATAATTAGAGAGTAAAATGTGATTAAAAAAGTTACTAAAATTTAAGCTTTACAACATGATCAATCGCCACATACCAATAGATTTTACCACCATGAATGATAACAAGTCTCTATATAGAATTAGAAATGTTGCATAGTGAGGTGAAACATAATAGCAGAAAGTGTTATATAGAAGGGAAAGGACAAATTTGAAAATCAGTGTCACTTTTCATATGAATGATACCTGATTTCATATGTTGCTTTTTCCCATTCAAGGCTTGAGATTAGTCAATGATATCATGGATTGGATTGGAAAGTGGACTGAGCCTATCCATGGTAAAACACTTGCTTTATATAATGACACAAATGAGTCTCCTTCCTTCATAATGAGGAACCTATCCAATCTCTTAGAAATATTTGTGAAAAGTTTCTACCTATTTGTCCATGTGAAAATATCATTTTTTGGCATCACATATTTTGATTGTTTCACTGCAAAAAGTTCTAGAAGCCAATTTACACCTACAAGATGCACAAGAAAACCCCCTTCTTCTCTTCATTTGAACATTAAATTGAAACATCTTTCTATCACCATCTTGTGCTCTTAGTGATCTTGATTTGGATAAGTGATATGGGACCAAGCTTTCCTTTTTCTATTTGTCTCCTTCGGTCTCCAAACATTCACCACAAAAAAAAGTTATTCACATTAATCACCTTGAACTTAAACAACTGCCAATACTAATAAGCCACAACCTATTTCCCTTTAAGCCTTAATATATTTTATTGGTCCTTTTTCTGTCAACATAGGATCCAGTCTGAGAAAATCTATCCTGCATAACCTATGTGTTATGCACTTTTGTTTGTTGACAATCTACAAAAGGGGTCTCTTTTTGCCCTTTCATCCTTTTTGGTCTCTAATTCTATTTTTGCGTTGACTGGGTTGGCCGGTCAACTCACTTAAGTGCTACCGGCTAGAGGTTCCCTATTGTTTGTGGGTCGGTTCCTCTTTATTCCCTCTTATCGATCAATGGCAGTTTTCTCTCAACTAGGAAGGGCCCCGCTACCCTGCAGGATTTTCTAAGACCAACAAATGTTGCAATGGGATAGTGGGATGGTGATCTGGCTTATGATTTCTGCCATCTCACATGCTTTCAAAGGCAATAAGAAGACTGTGCAGGATAAGAAACATCAAAGGCAAGGATTTTTCCTCTTATCCCTTAAGATGAAGAAGAACACGACAACGTCATGCGGGAAGGAACACAAAACCAAAGAGGACTTTTAATTATCTCGTGGGGTTAGAAAGACATCAACAGGTGACCTGCGCGAGAAGAAAATAACTAAGGAAGGTCTTTTTCCCTTATCCCATGGGGTTAAGGGGGACACAATGTGATGTCGCGAGATAAGGAAGACAAAGGCAGATGTATGTTAACTCTTATCCCACACAATGAAAAGGTCAACAAGAAAGGGTCATGGGATAAAGAGGATATGAAGAATATGCTTATCCCACGAGGGTAATAGACAGTGCAAGAAGTGACGCAGGGTAGGAGAACAAAAAGAAAACAAAGGACTTTCTTATCTTGCATGTTCCTACGGGATAAGAAAATAAAGGTCAAAACAAAGAATGCTTATCCTACGAGGTGAAGTTGGGTGAAGAAAGAAGTCATGGGATAAGAAAACAAGGAAGACAAAAAATAAACTCTTATCTTGCAAGGATAAAGGGGGATAGGAGGCTTATCCTGCAAGTTTGAGCAAAGAGTGAAATAGGCCTGCGGGATAAGAAAGCAAGGCAGAAACAAAGGAGGCTTATCCCGCGAGGTAAAAATGAAGTGCAAAGGGACCCATGGGATAAGAAGACAAAGAAAATCCAAAGGGGATGGTTGTTCCCCCTTATCTTGCACAATATGCAGGGTCATTTAGTGGTCAAACACAGTGAATAAAGCATGGACCTGAGGTGCCACGTCAGCCAATTGCGGTCATTGGATATTTATAAAGGCCCAATCCAATGACCATGTTTTAATCACAGATTGGCCCTGCTGGATGCCTATGTGGAGAGATCTTGTGCATCTTTCTTCACATGAATCTCTCAAATAGATGATGGATTTTTTATTTTGTAGTGGTCATTGAGTTTTGAATGCTCTGCAGGAGGGTGGTTGTTAACCTGATGGTCGAGGATATTCTTTTCTTAGTTGGCGCTCAATTTTGGACTCGATCTCACTCCAACCACTATATTTGCTCGCCATTACTCTAGATTTGACCCTATAAGCCAATTTCAGATGCCACCCATGCCCTCTTTAATGTAGTTCAGAGACCTTTTCTCTCTCCAGGTACCCCCAAACATATTTAGATGCAGGGTTTTCCCTAATTTGCGAGGATTTTTGTTTCTTCCAGAGGCAAAGGGCACCTTCAGAGGCTAGATTCAGTATGCCATCAGATCTGTCGATCTGATCTCTCTCTCCTCTGATATTTTTTTAACCTAACCCAAGTGGGGTTAGGTTTTTCTCAAATGAAATCATCTGAGTTATGCCTAAACTATAAAGGCAATTTTTGTACATTTTGATCGGATCCTCCCCTTTTTTTTCTTCTGCAGAACTCTTCATGTTTCTCTACACTTGTAAAAATTTCCTTTCCTTCTCATGAATAAAATTAGTCTATTTGCCTCATTTTATTTCACTCAATTTGTGTAATTCCTTACCTCTTTGTTTGAATATATTCTTGTTGGTTTTCCTAAGTTGTAGGTGTAGTGTTGATTCCTCTCTGGGTGGAACCTGTGAACTAGTTTCAGTTCCTCTTGCCATTTTCCAAATTCCAATCTTCACTCACATTTAGGTGATAAATTAGGCTATAAATCAGTGCATACCTGGGGTATTTTTATTGATTTTCTCTACAATAATAGGCAGGGGAGATCATCATTTTAGTCTAGGTGCAAACCCTTTTTCCCTTCTTTCATGCATTCCCTTCTCTCTCTAGCTTTTCCTAAGAATCAATATATTAGTTTTACCAAGTATTGGGTTGGTCCAACACTCTACATTTCAGATTGAAGAGGAAGTCAACCTTCTTCAGAGATTCAACCTCACAACAATGCAAGGTCCCACACTTGAGAGGTTTTTTCCATGTTTCACAAGGTTGGTGATCAAGCCTGATCACCAAGGGTGCAATATTTTGTGACAACAGATTCCAAAGAGTACCCAAACCTCTCAAGAATCCTCTAGCCTCCATAAACATTCCTTTGCAATGCTTATAACTTTGTATCAACTTTTCACTCTCTTTCCCAACCAACTTTATTTCTTGCAACATAACTAAGTCTACTCTAGCTAGATCAATTTCGTGCTTGATCATGCAACATTTGTTAGGGGTATTAATGCCCCTAAAATTTTAGATAAGAATCTTCATGATGACCCAAGAAGCTGTATGCCCTTCGGTGACCTAAATGTCCTTTGTATCGATATTTAGGAAATATGGCTAATTCATCCTCCCTTTCCATCTTTTGTATCCAAATTCCATGTTTTGATATGATTTCAATATTTCCTTTGCAATTAATTTATAAGAACACAATTTAAGAAAAATATGTTCATGTATATGGATTTTTACAATTTAACATAATTGTAAAATGTCTTTCAATTTAATAAAAAATAATTTGTAATGCTAATAAAAATGTTCCATTGCTAAAAGAAATATAGGAATTATCTAAAAAAATATTTACAAAAAGTTACTATTAAAATGTGGTTTAAATGTTAGCAATTGACACTCATTCGGTGATTTTTGAGGCTTGATTTATGATTTAGGATTGTCATTGATGGAAACTCTTATAGGAGACTTGATCCAATGGTTGTAATTCCTCTTATTCGAAAGCAAGAGTTAACTGGTAGCCAGTCAACTGCTAAATCAGGGTTATTCCAATGCAGTTTTGGTCTGGAAAGATTTCCGATGATTGCGGTGAATAAGTTCAAGGTGAAAATGATAGGCCAACATTAATGAAGCATTTTGGAAAATTGTTTTGATCCAGCGTTGTGTCTTGTTAGAGATTGAAGCCGACTTGGAGGAGATTATTTTTTATATGACTGGATCTATAAGATTGAATTGGAAATTGGTTTTCAGTGTATTATTGTTGTGGTGATCCATTTTGGTGTGATTCAGCACAGTTTCACATGCGCATTTGATTCCCAGGTGATGTGGTAGCTGACTAAGATAGAAACAAAGCATATTGCAGAGTGAGTACAGTCAAAGATCTTGTGCTTAACCAGAACTAATTCATGCATTATCAAATGCTATTTCAAAGTTCTTTAACTATATTTCCTCATTGTAATTGAAGTCTAAGTCAATGGGACTTCCCTAAAGGTTGTAGCCTTCCGGGTCATTGTAATTAAGCAATGAGCTCTAGGTAGTGGGCCGGAATGCAAGTGCATTCCCCATCTATGTAATATTTATGTACTCCTGGCCATAGTATATGAATATTGTGGGTTCTAGCCCCACCATGGTTTTTCCCTTTTTGGGTTTGCACGTAAAAATTTCAGTGTTGTGGATCTGTGGTTTATTTATTGCTTTCTTATGTTCTTTACTATTATGTATTGCTAATGAGTGGATAAAGAATAAGTTTGTGAATTTGAATTCCAACAAAATACTGATTCACCCCCCCTCTCAGTGTTCCTTGACTCTAACAATTGGTATCAGAGCCTAGTTCCTCTGAGGAAGCTTAACTGCTTGAGGAAGGTCTAGGAGATTGATTCAATGGATTCAAGTTTTCAGAGACAACTCAATGTGGCACTTGAGGATCTTGATGCAGCTAGAAATGAGATTTGTACCTTGAAGAAGAACCTGAATGTTGTTGATAATTTCATGAATGACCTAAAGGATCAAGCTAACATCTCTAGAGAAAAGAGGAAGGAATTGATGGACAAGCTAAAGGAGAAAGAAGATCAAATAATGGAATTCCAGGATAAAGCTGATGAAGTTAACAAGCTTGAGAGAGAGAATGTTGCTTTGAAGAATGAGATGCAATCCATTGTGATGAGGCTAACTAAGGAGATTGAGGACCAGAAGAAGAATGAAGAAAATATGGCACAATCATTGAAGGAAAGAGTTGATGAATGTTTTAGGCTTACCTATGAGAATGATCAGTTGAAGCTTGAGTTGACACAATCAGGGAATAACAGTCAAGCACTTGAAAGACAAATTGCTAGTTTAAGGGATGATCTTGCTACTGCCAATGAATACAAAGACAAATTCAAAGCTATCTCAACAAGGCTTGATGAGATGCTGGAAAGTCAAAGACATGGAAAGGACATGCAAGGACTTGGATTTGAGAAAAGCAAATCCTCCAGATCCAGACAAGGCAATGCAAAACCTAATCAGAAGAAGAACAATAATCCTCCAGTAAGACAACCTAATGCTCATAAATTGAATGGTAGATGCTTTACCTGCAATAAATTTGGTCATATATGGAAAATGAATGTAGAAGTAGGATGAATAATGGGATGAACAAAATGAATAATACTCCTACCTTTACCGGTCATTGTTTTATATGCAATAATTTTGGTCACAAGTCAAATGTGTGTAGAGCAGTAATCAATAACTTTCAAAACAAAATATTCTATGCATGTGGAATGTTTGGACATATCTCTAATAAGTGCAGGACAAGACCAAATCAGATGAACTTCAGACCTATCTAGAATAATGTTGTTTATTGAGCATGCAACAAAACCGGTCACATTGCAAAGTACTGCATAAACAAGAATAGTGCTCTGGTAGATAAGAACAAATCAGATGCAAAGTGAAAAGCTAAAGTAGAAGAGATCAGAGACAAGAATGAGAAGATGCAGGTGAGAAAAGATGAATCTAAAGCAAATGGTGGATTTGTACCTGTATTCAGTGTAGAAACCTCATCCGATAACTAGGGCTTTTGAGCTTAGGGGGAGGAAAATTCATCTAAATCATTCAAAACCCCTTGATAAGATCTGTAGTCGATGGATTACAGATGGTAGGATTTAAATTTCAGTTGATACCCAGAACTCTAATGGTAGATTTCAGCATCTGGTAGCTAAACAAGGCATCCGGTTGGATATCTAATGTACACTTATTTTAAAATGAAATTAGGGTTTGTGATGTTAAAAGGGGAAAATACAAGAATTATTCTTCACTTTGAGAACAGTGTTTTCAAGTTGAAGAATTAGGTGATCAAGATTTTCAGGCGATCAGAGAACTAGAAGCATTTTGACAAGAAGGTTAGGGCATCCGATAGAAAATTAAGGTATTTTTCGAAGAGCATATCTGAGTTTAAACTTTTGAAAATTTGAAATGGCATCCTCTTCTTCTATTGCTACATCATTATTTGTTGAAGTTAAGGATAAGAATCGTCCTGTATTCAAAAAGAATCCATATAAGTCTATGATGGACGATCCTATTGGGGCATTTTATTTTGTTCCACACAGAGTTCTGAATGTTGATTATGTAAGGACATATATCCATTGTGAAATCAAAGAAATTGGTACATAGGACATTTTGGACCTATATACCAACAACATTATGGATGAAATTGGAAACCTGAAGCCAGAATTTATGCAATTGCAGACAAAGGGTTTCACCCAGTTCATAAATTTTGTGCCATTTGATGAAAAGGAATGGGTGAGATATGTGTTGCGAATAATTCATCATGAGTTTATTTGGTTGGATCAACCTTACAAGATCACACCTGAGGCAATTAGGGAAGTGACATGTTTGAATCAAATCGGTGACAATCCAAGGCTGTGAAAGGTTACAAACCCTACGGTTACCAAGTTAACTGGTGTAGAATTTGATGAAATATCCATGAAGATTAACACAATTAAAGATGATGATGTGAATTTTTCTGCAATGGTCATTGTGTATAAGGTGCATCAGTCTAACCGACTAAATTCTATGTCAGGGACAACAATTCATACAGCTTACCAAATGGTAAAGGAAGATGCACACTATGATCTGTGCAGTGTTCTTTTGGAGGAGCTCATGATCAATCTAAAGAAAATCAAGCAGGACAAAAAGTACATTTTCAAATATTGTTCTTTTGGTAATCTATTTGGCTCTTTACTTTTTGAACCAGATTCCCAGAACCGGTAGAGTGTAGTGGGCATTTGAAAGGCCGGTAGCCCAATAGATCAAACAAGGTCTTAATAGACTTGGGAACATATATAATCTGAATGTTGCTTTATGGGAATTTTTCAAAATATTCCATGAGAAAATGAAGCAAAGGGTAAGAATCCCTAAGGATATTGTCAACAAATATGAAGGGACAATTTGTTGTATGGTTAACAAGGATGAATGCCTTATGGAGGCAGTTGAACCCCAGATGGTGTTGATTTTGCCAATGGGCTATGAGGTTGAAGTAGGAACACTTGATGCATATGCACAACACCTAATGAATGCTCTGGTTGATTCAAAGGAAGAAAGGTTCGGCACATATAAAGAGAAGTCAATGGAACTTCACACCAAGTTCACCGAACCAGAGAGGAAAAGGAAAGTAGGTAAGATGGTGGAGGAAATCCTCATGTAAGAAGGTCACCTAAGAGAAAGGGTCAGGGCTGCAAGGGTTGCAAGAGATGCTATTGAAAAAGATAAGAAGCCAAAGACTGCTCCAGCTCTAGTCAAATCTAAGGTGATAGGGTCTTCTCCCGCTTCGGTGAAGACACCTTTGGCTCAGCCTGAACCCTCTGGCTCATTAGTTAAGGGCAAGGGTGATCTGAGGCAGAAGAAAAAACCTCAGAGGGAGTACATAGAAGTATCTTTGGTGGCATTTGAGATGGAATCTGATGCAAAAATTCAAAAGGTCCCCAAGAAAGGAGAATTTGCTAGGGTAATCCAGAAGCCTCAATCTGATGAAGAAAAGAAAGGGCAGGAAGAGAAGAAAGTGAAATTTGAACCTGTTCCATCTAGTAGGCCAAAAAGAGGACAATGAGTTAAATTTGACTTGGATGAAGCAATTAAATCTGGTAAGATGGTGTAGCATCACAAATTATACACCCTTGCTAGGGTGGTACAAATTCACACTTGGTTTAGCACCCGCCTTAGTGTGTTTTGAATTTTACATTTCTAATTCCTTTAAGCATTCAATTAATTAATTTAATTAAATCTAAATTCATATTTCATCACTTCACACATTATAAAGTTGGGCCCTTTACCCTAAGTGTGCCCCTTTTCATCTTATTGCTTCAATTAATCATTTAATCATAAACCCTAATTATGTCCTATTTTGATCTTTAAGGCCCGATTTCACATGTCAAAACATCTCAGAATTAGCTGTAAATTTTGGATCCTCTCTAATATCATCATATCTAATAGCCTTGAGAATTTGGTGAAAAGCTAGTTGGACCATGTGCACTTTACACACGGTCCCCGACATTTTTCCTGAAATTTCAAAAGCATAATTCTATGATATTACAATGCTTAACCCCAAAAGATTGGTGGAAAATTCAAATCCTAGGTCGGCCTAAAGATGAAATTAAGATCTAGGGTTTCATACATAAGAGCTCTCTTTCTTCATTTCAAGGTCTAAGGAAATCGAATTTGGAAAACTTTTGGGAGCAATTACAAGGAGCATTCTATGTAGCGAAAGAGAAGATCTTTGGAGTCTTCAACAACATTCAACAAAACCTATCAAGCATTCATCAAGCATTCTTTCATCAATTGGGGGATTTTGAAGATATGGGAAATCAATAGATCACCAACTGAAGATTGGCTTGTACCTCTCCCTTGGGGTTGGGTATGATTTCATGTTGTTTCTATGTCTTTATATGAGCTTCATTATATTAATTTGATTTACATCCATGATTTAGATTACTTTGCATCATTGATTTAGAGCATTTAATTTGTCAATTACAAGTAATTAGGGTTTACTCTTAGGGTTGCTCTAGATTGTTTACTCTCATCCTAGGATCTTACACACACAAAAGGTTCTTGCACACACTATTTTACTATACAAATCAGCTATTTTTTGAGGTAGAAATCACCAAAATAGGATTTTGACTAAGGCAAAACCCTATTTTCAGCTATAGGTGTAGATCCGGGATCCAAGTATTGCTGCAAGTTTCAGGTCCGATAGAGCACACAGGGACTGTTTCAGAGGAAAAACTTGGCAGAAACACCTGGGACAGGGATGTGACACCCTGGTCCTTCCCAGAATCGAAGCATGGCACCATGTTCCTGCCCAGGATAGGGGCATGTCACCCTAGTCCTCCCAAATCTGGGCAGATTTTGGTAGGACAACAAGTTTCAATCTTTAGCTCCTAGCTTGACAAGTACAACTTGAGGCCCACAGAATCAAAACAATGGCACAACACCTTGGTTGTGGACATTTTTTATCAAATCTTTGATATAGGTGCACATTAGAATTTGTCTCTTAATATGTACTTTCGAGCAGTATATCAATTATTCTTAGTTCTGCATTTCCAAATTAGGGTTGTTTATGGAAACTTGTATTCTAGGTTAAATTATTCAAATCTGCACTTTTGCATCACTTCTTCCTCTCATTTGCAGCAAAAGAATAGAAACCCTAAGAGGTAATCCTTGACTCTCTCTTCCTACAAGAAGAAGCCAAAGTGTGTTACCTCCCCAAGCTCTTTCGTATTCCACAGTGTGTACATGAGAATGTGATTAGGACTTGTTTTCTTAGTCTCACTTTTTCCCCTACACATTTTGGTGAACCCGACGTGAATCCAATTTCATTTTTCATTGCATTGCATTATTAGATCTAGATTTAGTATCTTTTAATTTTTCTTTATAAACATAAAATTCCAAAATGAAAGTGAAAAAAATTAAGAAAAAAAAGAAAAAAAAGAGAGCTTTCCTTTTACTTGCATTGTGTGTTTAAATCTCATTCAATTTTCATCTCAAAATGTTAGATCTTTATTTGCAAGATGTTTATGCTTTTGATGATGTATGCAATTATGTTGATTATGACTTTAGTAAGGATGAATTAGATTAAGCTCTAGAAGAGTTTTTTAACCCTAAACCTTCTAAACCCATATTTTGCCAAAAACTAATCAACCTTGTTACTATGCCATTTCGTGGTGATGAGAAAGATAAGTTGAATGATTCCTCTCATGGGTACATTCCGATCAACTCCTCCAATAGATCTAGTGACATGGTTGTTTACAAAAATTCCCTTTATAAGGATATGTCTCCTTTTGAATCAAAAGATAAACCTTTTAACCGATATGATCATTCTTTGTTGGATGATGCCCTTGATGACTTTATATCTTTGCCTAAATCTTCAAACAAAAAGAGTACATCTAAAAGGCTAATCAACATGATACATGTGAATGAACATAGAGAGCCTCTTTTTGTGGTCCAAGGTGCTTATCCTTCCTCAACTTCATCTCTCTCTAATCAACCTCTTTTCACAGTTCAAGGTGGATATAGTCATGACTCCTTTAGTACTCTTTACAAACCTATCATTATTGTGTAAGGAAGAGATCCCACTAAAATTCCTCATAATTATGCTAAACAATTAACTAAGGAGAATCATCATGCAGTTGCCCATACCTACAACACAAGAAATAATAGGTAGCCTAATTCTCCTTCGGTTATCCCAACTTCTCTTCCTGATCCTCAACCTATTCTTCCTCAAGCACCCTGTATCTCACAAACTCTTGGCAAGTATTATGATCTCATTGAACAACTTAAAGCTACTCCTCCCAAGATATCCCTTTGGGATTTTATTCAAACTTCCTCAACCCATCATGGAATGTTACAAGATGCCTTGAAAACTTTGAGTATCCCATCCATAGTGACATCTAATAACATGGCTTCCTTAATTGATTATATCACATCTCCTAAAGCTCGAATTGTGTTTGCATAAGATGAGTTGCCTACTAGCGAGATACAACATCAATATGATCCTTTAATTATTGTGGTTATCATTAATAATAGTGCAATAAGATAGACACTAGTGGACAATGGTTATGGCCTTAATATTTGTAGCATTAACTTATTGCATAAAATCAATGTCAATACATCTCTTATTAAGCCCAATTCTCTTACTATCTGGGGCTTTGATAATCTTTCTAAGTCTTCACTAGGTATCATCACCTTGCCTATTAAGGTAGGTCCTGTTACTTTGCCCACACCTATCCATGTCATGTCTAGATATTTGAAAAATAACTTGTTATTAGGGATACCTTGGATTCATAGCATGCAAGCTATCCCCTCCACATTGCCATAGGAAAGTTAAATTCATTTACAATAATAAAACATATACCTTGCTAGGTGACACAAATCTCCAAGCTTGTTTTCAAACATCAACATCTAAATCCTCTTCAACTGGTTCTTCCCCAACAATCTTAGATGATTCTTCTAAAGCCTCTACTCCCACTAGTGTGTCTATTTCTTTAAATTTATCTCCTACCAATAATTACTCAAGTGAACCTAAGGTTCTTGAAGAAGAGCCTTCCCAACCTGATTCTACTGCTAAGGATGCCTTCTCTCCTAAAAAGATTCTTACAAAAGATGATTGGGGATCCCTTGAATTTACTCCTACTTTTATAGGAGAATATAGAATCCCCCCCAGAGAGCCCAAAGTTGAAAAAAAGAAAGAAGAAGAAGAAGAACCTAAAAAGAAATCCACTCTATCTAGGCCATTAAGTAATAACTTTGTGGCGGCTTCTTAGAATTTGTCTCCCTTGACTTTTGATCTAGAGGAGTTTGAGCCTTCACTTTATGAAAATCCTCCTTCTCTTTCGAAAATGGCTAACCTCTATGGTCTTGGTTTTCACATCTTAGCTAGGTGTGGATATAATGGTAATGGATGTGGTTCTCAAGAGCAAGGGATAAAGGTTCCCTTGGAAAACAAATTTTGTGATATGACATTCAGACTTGGCTATGATCCTTTTGAGCGTACTAAAGCTTCCAAGAGACCATCTATTAGTGTTAATGTCATCTATGCTTCTCTCTCAATAAAATATCCATAGTATATTGACTGTGACTCTTCTAGTATCTTTTCTTTGGATGTTTTTCCCACTGATGCTTCCTTAGCTGATTTCCTAGGAGTTTATGACAACCTTCCTCGTTATCACCATAATCATGGTTTTCCCTATTGTTTAAATGCAGAAGCATACTTTAGGAAAGAAAGAAATAATGATGAGATAATTAAAGAATTTCCTCAGTTGAAAGATACTCCCCAACAAAGTAATCTCCTCATAAGTGACACTATTGATATAGGGATGGATCCTTGTGTTGAAGACAAAGTCATTAAGATAGGAAAATATCTTGATGAAGAAGAACAAAAATAATACTCTAAATTGTTACATGAATTCCCTGAAATCTTTGTTTGGATACTCTGATATGCCAAGTATTGATCCTAAGGTTGTCACTCATAACATTCTCTTAGTTCCTGATGCTAAATCTGTGAAGCAAAAGATTCGAAAGATTAACCCTAAAGTAGCATTACTTGTTAAGGTTGAGATTGAAAAATTATTGGATATCGGATTCATTTGTCCTATCGATTATTTCCCATGGATTTTAAACATTGTGGCAGTAGCTAAACCTGATAGCAAGATTAGGATGTGTACGGATTTCCGAGATCTTAATAAAGCCTCTCTGAAGAATGATTTCCCTCTCCTGAATATCGATATGATAGTGGATTATGTATCAGGTCATGCTTTATTATCCTTCATGGATGGTTTCTCAGGATATAATCAAATATTCATTAATCCTCAAGATCAATTTAAAACCTCTTTCACCACCCCTTGGGGCACATTTTGTTGGGTTATGATGCCTTTTGGATTGAAAAATGTAGGCACTACCTATCAATGTGCTATGACCCTTATCTTACATGATTACATACACAAGATCTTAGAAGATTGTTGATGAAATCTTAGCTAAATCCATTCTTCGTGTAGATCATGTTAAGATCCTTTACCATGTCTTTGAAATAATTCATAAGTACAACATGTGCTTGAATCTACAAAAGTGTGTTTTTGGTGTGGATAATGATAAACTATTAGGTAACATAGTCTCGCATCATGGAATCGAGGTGGATACAAAAAAGATAGATGCCATTGTTAATATGACACCTCCTAAAAATGTTTCCCAATTAAAAAGTTTACAAGGGAAGATCCAAGATATTTGTTGGTTTGTTTCTCAACTAGCGGATCTTACCTTTCCTTTTACTCAATTTCTTAAAAACAATATCACCTTTCAATGGAATCAGGATTGTTGTCAAGCATTTGAAGACTTAAAAACCTATTTGGCCAATCCTCCTGTTCTTCAACCCACTAACCCTTCTAAACCCTTTCTGCTATATGCACCTTCTTCTCTTCATGCTCTTGCATCCTTATTGGCACAACATGATAAGGATGGTAGAGAATTTCGAGTTTATTAAATAATTCACACTATGCTCGATTGTGAAGTCTGATATTCTATGATAGAAAGGGAGTGCCTTGCTTTAGTCTTTGCAATACAAAAAATAAGGCATTACCTTTTGAATGTTGAAGTCCATGTTATCATTAAATTTGATCCTCTAAAACATCGTTTCTCTAAAACTTATCTTTCAGGATGCTTAGCCAAGTAGGTTATGATGTTGACTGAGTTTGACCTCAAGTTTGTCTCACAGAAGGTAATAAAGGGTCAAGCATTGACTGACCACTTACTTGAGGCTCCCTCACCCTTCTCCCTACCTAACCCGAAGTCTTTCCCTGATGAATACATTTTCTTTATTGATATTGATGAGGTTTAGGAATTATATTTTGATGGCTCTAGGTTTCATACAAGATCAGGGGTAGGGATGGTCCTAATCTCTCCTAAAAAGAAACATATCCCTTTATCATATCGTCTCAATTTATTGTGTACTAATAACATTGCTGAATATGAGGCTCTTATAGCTAGAATTAAAGCAACCTTAGCACTAAATGTGGAACATCTACATATCTATAAATATTCTCAATTAATCATAAGACAAGTGATAGGAATTTATCAAGCTAAGCAAGATAAATTATCACAACATAGAGATTTAGCTATATCCTTGTTGCAAAAGTTTGATTCTTATACCATGGAGCATGTTCCTTGAAAAGATAATCAAAATGTTGATGCAATGGCATGTGTAGCCTCTCTTGTGTCTTTAGAGGACCCCTTAGTAGATCTCAAATTCATCATTCATAACCTCACTACCTCGACTATTGCTGATAATCCTAGTGATGTGGCATGTTGTTGCATTGTAGATTCTAATGAGTGGTACTCGCATATCGTAAGATATTTGAATGATGGTACCTTTCCTGACTCTACAAACAAGAATACTAGGGCTAGGATTTATAAGTTGGCCACTAGATACATTATCCTTTCTAATGTTCTATATAGGAGGGGTTATAATGGTCTTCTCCTTCGATGTCTTAAAAAAGCTGAAATCTTTGTTGCCCTTGAGGAAGCACATTCAAGTTATTGCAGGGGGGATTTTGGAGGTAGATCTTTAGTTCAGAGATTGCTCCAAATGGGATATTATTGGAAGACCATGGAAAAGGATTCCTTTGTGTTTGTTTATTATATCACTAGTGTCAACAACATAGCAATTTGATCCATGCTCCCGCCCAAGAACTTCGATCTCAAGTAGCATCTTGGCCCTTTTCTACATGGGGTTTGGATCTTATTCATAAAATATCTCCTCCTTCATCTCAAGGGCATACTTTCATCATCACCACAACTAATTAATTTACGAAGTGGGTAGAAGGAGTTCCTCTTTGATCCACTACCGCCGAAGTAATTTGCCAATTTATCTTAGAAAACATCATTTCCCAATTTGGAATACCTTCTGCTTTGGTTTCAGATAATGGAACGTCATTTAAAAAAAAGAGGTGAAGAAGTTTCTTGAGAAATATCATATTCAACATAAATTTTCTACACCATATTATCCTCAGTCAAATGGTCAAGTCAAGTCTTCAAATAGGATAATTGAGAAAATTCTTTGTAAAATTGTAAAAAAACATGGTAAGGATTGGCATACTCAGTTAATCTACACTCTTTGGGCTTATTGAGCGAGTGTACGTATTGCTATAGGTTGTACTCCTTATAATATTGTTTATGGTTTCGATACCATTATGCCTTTGGAGTTGGAAATTACCTATTTAAGAGTTTCCCTTAAGGGTATAATGGATGATGATTACTATAGAGAACATAAGCTTCAACAACTTGAGATGCTCGATAAACATCGCATAAATGCTCTTGAGAATATTCAAGCCTATCATAAAACTCTACAACGAAGCTACAATGATAAAGTCATTCAACGTTCCTTCTCAGTAGGTGATTTGGTACTTTACAAGAATCAGCGCAATGTGAATGCCTTACCCAAGGAGAAAGGAAAATCAGCCCTAATTGGCTTGGACGATACTTTTTTGTCTAAGTCTATGGATCAGGTGCTTACAAGATAGGAGATGTGGAAGGTACGCCTCTCAAGGAACTCATAAATGCTATGCACCTTCATAGATATTATGCTTAGTTTCTCCCTCTATCTCTCTTCTTCTAAGTTTATTCTCTCTCTTCTTGTGTCTTTTCTTTATTCAAAATTGAATAATATGCTAGCATATCTTCATTAAAGTATGTGGTATTAAATGATATTGTATTGTTTAGTCTACATTACTTCATTCTTGACAAGCATGTTTTTTCAATTTATTGTTTGTCTTGGATTCATTTATGTAAATTGTGATAGATTTACATTTTATATGTGCTAGCATGTTATACAATTCCTTATGTGTTAAGTAGGGTTATATCATGTTGTGTTTTATATTTAATTAAATCACATTAGCCATATAATTCTTAAGCTTAGCACATTTTTTTTCCTACATCACCAAAGTAGCATTTAATAAAATACTTTGTTATTAAATTAAATCACACATGTATCAATTTAATCATGAAGCATTGAAAAATCAATCGCATGGAAATTAAATTAGACATACATGTTCATTACCAAATATGTTACTTTTAATCAAAACAATGTATACATTGTTTCATGAATTAAAATAGCACGTTTGAGACAGAATATATATATATCGATAAATGTCATAACATATATATCACTGTACATCAAAAATATCATATCATGATCATCTCCTATCCCTAGGACTATTGGAGGATGGTGACTAGATGTCCCCTCCTGATCTGGTTGTTGAGGTTGATAATATGATGAAACTATAAGGATCTTGTCAACTACGGAGAGGGGGGGTGAATCAGTAGATATAAAATAAACTAAACTTTCACCAAAAAATTTCAACTCAAAATCCAATCACTAAATTAACTGGTTTAGTCACTGTATCAAAAAATGCAACTGTACTGCCAAACTTTGTTGGTTGACCAAAACATCAATGATACATTGCAATAGATCTGAAACTTAAATACCATTTAACCAAAACATTAAACCACTTCACTAATATCAATAATAGCTCATTTCAGATCATTTCCAGTCATCTAAACATATCTAAGTATATTTACCAGTCATTCGTCTCAACCATATCAAAAACACATCCACCAAATCATTCACCACTTGACACAATGATTTTTCACGTAAAAACCCAAATGGGAAAAACCATGGTGGGGATGAATACCAACAAGTATTTTGAACTCTTCTAAAGTTCGCCCTGTTAGGAGCCAAGCCTTGTTAGAAGCTTTTACAATAATGTCTTGTTAAGAATGAACCTAGTTAAGGACCACCCGGTTAAGGGATTGACTACAATACCCTGTTAAAGGCAATAACCTGTTAGAGGTAACCTCGGTGGAGGATTTCAAATCCAAGCTAATGGATTACCTTGTTAGAGGATTTCAAGAAGAATATTATTAAAGCTTACCCAGTTAAGGGATTTAACTGTTGTAATGGTTAGAGAACAACACATTCTTTGTTGATTTGGTAATAGCACTTCCTTGCTTAATCAAATCCTTTTCTGCTCCTATCTGCCTTCACAACATTCTGTAGACACACTTTTTGGTTTGGCAATAATCACTTCCAAACTTAACCAAATTTTCCAACACAATTACAAACAATTAATTGACCTTAAAAACAAATACAATAGGTCAGTAACAGAACACAAAACCTACATATCTCATAGAGATTACAAACATGTCGATCCAATATTGACCGTTAGATTACATAGAAATCAACTACACATTGTTATAGACAACGTCAACCACTCCTGGATCACATCACATTGGATCCTGTAGCTCATCACGCATTTGTCACTTCATACTATGCAATTGATCATTCCCAAGATAAATGGTTATCTCTATGTGCCAAATCCATTTTGAAACTCATCATGTGCAATATGCATACGTTGCATCTTCATCTCCGATCACCATTTGGTCATGGATCATCACAACTGATTCTCCAAGCTCCATCGGTTAGGGTTCTACTTATCAACTGGTTAGGGTTATCGGTTGATATATCTACTTCAATAATAATATCGGTTGCCTTCACTGCTTTACTATCGGTTGCTTTACTACATCTTTACCGGATATAATACAACTTCATTACCAGTTATTATTGGCATCAATGACAACACTATACTTCATCAATGCAATCTTCATACAATGCCAACAAAGGTGGGCCCATGGGTGTATATCATGATGTGTAGCATGATTGACTCTGTGAGGAGCTTCTATGATCCCTCTCCATCATGATCCCTCGGTATGTGGTTACCTCTACCCGTGTTGTTGCTAGATCATGCTCTATCTATTGTAGTCTCTCTAGCAAAGATCTATCCCTCTCTCTCCAGACCTCCATCTCAAACCGAATAGGGATAAATAGGTCCCCGTTCCTCCCCGCACTCCCCTGTGGTCTATGCACTATCTACAAGAAGCTGGGAATGTGTGCGGTGGTGATAAGATCTATCACTATATTCTTGATTAGGGAGCGCCACTCCTAGACACCAACTGTAGAGAGAGAGAGATTTTCATCAGTAACATTCTATATCATGAAATCTAAAAATATTAAGAAGCATAAATTAAATAATCACACAACACTTTACCTAGATCTCCCTCTTGCCAATAGGGGGACCTCCTATGACTGGGACCCGCTAGGCTCTTCGTGCTCATAGTGTCTCTATATGGTGGGCATAAGACAATGAGGACTAGAATCAGGACCCCTTATAGGGTCCTCCACTTGCGATGGAATTCTCAGTGGATCTTGGGCTATGGTGTCATCCCTTGAGTGATGAGGAACTACATTTGACTCATCCTCCTCAACCTCATCATCCTCCTCATCGCCATCCTCCTCGCCCTCCTCTTTATCCTCATCCTCCTCATCCTCCTTGTCCACTCCTTCCTTGTCCTCCTCCTCTTACTCTCCATCCTCTTCATCATTGCCATCTCGATCTCCCTCTCCTACACTACCAGCCTCCTGCTACCTTGCATCATCATCCTAATCATCTATGTCCTCCTCAATAGGATCCTCCGATGTGTCAGGCTCCTCCTCATCACATGTGTGTCTCCATGGCCCAGGATTCCCTCTAGGATAGTCTGCTGGAAAGATGGCTCCAGAGTATGTCCTACCCAACCATGTGATGTACCATCAGTGTGCATCTACATCATCTCTATAATCGATCGTGACATCCCTATCTGATCCATCTAAATCTGTGATGTCATCCTCATCACAGGTAGGCCTCAGAATGGCTCTCAGCTTAGGAGTCCCGTGTGAGTGTCGGATATAGATAGGCACATCTGTAGGAACACACTACTCAAACCCAAATTGTTGTCGAACTCAGTTGAAGTAGAATGGGACTACGAGGTGGTTGTATCACCCCTCTAGTAGAAAGTTTTGCTACATGCAGAATAATTGCCTCTATATCCCTGCCCACATGTGGTATAGGAGCACCTAGGACTTAGGCTAATAGTCCTTCTTCAATTTTGGCTTGTACTGACCTTAGCCAAGTCATATTTCCAATAAGGACTCCAAGAGGGTCTAATGTGTGTGATTAGAGTCTAGGTTGAGTCAAGTGTATGCCTAGTTTAGTTGGTTTCTTCCTAGTTTGAGTAGTCAATGATGCCTACTAGATGGTCAAAAGAGGCATAGTTTGGTTAAATTACTAGAGGGGTTCAAAATGGACTTAGAAATGTTAAAAAAGAAGTTAGTAATGATTTGTAATAGGTTGCCTAAGTTAGAAAGGCAAGATGTGGAAAATTGTAAAAGTTGTCATGACAACTTTTTAAGTTGTCATGACAATTTGGTCCTAAAAAAAGCTTAGCGGTGGAGTTAGGGTTATAAAATTGACCTAAGATGCTTCCATACATGGGGAAGACTATTTAAACCCTCTCTTGTAAAGATACCAGGGTTGGAAGCATTGATTATTGTGAATAACAAACTGTGAACACTCATTTTCAGACTGTTATTACAATTTTGGTCTTATTTTGCATTGAACAGTGAATACAAATGGATTAAATCCATTGATCCAAACTTGGATTATTGTTCTTTGGTGTGTTCTAGTGTCTTATAGTCCATTTCATGCTTTCTATATAGGTTTTGTTAGTTCTTTTACTGTTTTGTTTTCAAATAGCCAGTTTTGGCTTGTAAATAGCATATCACTGCAAAATAGTTGCCCCATAAAATCCCTTTGTGATACGATCACAGCCTATTGGGACATGGTAGGCAACCCAATTTAAATTGTAAATATGTAGGGAGGAGTTTTGGAAGTGAAGGTTACTATTGTTGCCACCTTGATCTAGGCAAGTCCTCTTGCAACTCAACTAGGAAAGACAAGGTGAAGAAATGACAAAAGATTGTAGGGGTGAACCCAAAAACTTAACCTAAGAATTTTAAATTGTTAATAAGGTCCATACAGAGTTTAAAATGAAAGGAGAAGCTTTGACAAGTCCATTTGATGCCCTTTTCACAAGGTTGGACAGCCGTAGTCCTAAAAGCCATTGAAACCCTAACAAAACCTCATTTTTGGGTTAAGGCATTGTACAGACACTTGGGGGTCTACAACCAACTAAATCTCTTGAGGTTAAATGAGTGATTGAATAATCATAAAGCTCTTTGTGAGTCTTTTGGACCGTATGACCAAAAATCCCTAAAAACTCGGATTAGGAGGCCTAATTGGGGCTCTTTCCTAGTAGCCCTCTTTTTGAGCATTTCCTTGAAATCGGTAAGAAAGATGAGTTGGGCAATAAAACATGTGGACCTTGTTGGAAAAATTTCATGTTGAAAGAACACATCCACACCTCTGCAAAAGACATGCCAACATTAGGGGTGAGAGTGACAAAATGTCAATTTAAAGGATTGAGGACTAATGAAGAGCATTGAATTGGTAGAGTTCCTAGTGAAGACACTTGTTGAATGTCACCTTAATGTGGACAAAGTAATAGTCCTAGCAGAGCTTGAGAAGGACTAGGAGGAATTGAAGCACAATGAGGCCTAGAGGAGTTGGTGGAGTGAGCAACACCAATAGGAGAAGTGTGAACAAGCTAGGGAAACCCTATGAAATTGGTATCAGAGCCTATAAGATTTGGGCTAGGTAAAATTTGATTTCCTTAGAATTGGAGAAGTCTATTGGAGACAATATCAATATGGTGACCAATGCAGAGTTGGCAAAGAAAGTGGATGATCAGGAGGAAGAGAATAGGCTCCTGAAGGAAAAATTGGCAGAATTGGAAGGTAAGCTTGGTGTAATTGAAACCAAGGCAGATGAAGTGTTGGTAAAGGTTGAAGGAGTAGAAGGGAAGGGTAAAGAGGTGTCAGAAATAGACAAAGTGCCTGAACCTGATCCTGTTTTGGAATAGGAACCTTTCCTAAAGGCATTGAAAGCCTTGAGTGGTAAATCGTTAGAAGGATTGCCATTATTTACTGGTAAGATGGAAGTAGAAGTGGTTCTAGAATTGATAGAGGGCATGGAGAGCCATTTTTAATGTGAAGGCATAACTGAAGCTCAAAGAGTCAAAGTGGCCAAGTCTAGGATGAGGGGAGCCACTCTCACATGGTGGAAATTTATGCAGGATGAGAGGAAGAAAGTGGGTAAAACCCCCATCTCTTCTTGGAAAGGGATAGTCAAAATCAAAGAAGCTTATCTCCCTGATGACTATGAAGTGCATATCCATAGGAAAAGACAAAAACTAAGACAAAAAGACCTTGATGTAAGTGGTTATATGGAGGAGTTTCACAAACTTAGTCTTAGGTCTCATGTTGAGGAAGAAGAAAGCCTTAAAGTAGCTAGATATCTAAATGGACTAAGATGGAATATCCAAGAGGAAATCAGTCTATTGATCCCAAAGAGAGTACATCAAAGCTATCAACTTGCTCTCAAAGTGGAAGAAAAATTGAAAAGGAAACATGATTCAAGTAGTAGCAGGGGCAGGGGTAGAGGAAAAGAAAATAAAGGCCATAGGGGAGGCTTCGGAGGGAGAAATTAAGAGCAAAGAACACAAGGTGAGACTAAACTCACTAAGAAGAAAGAATTTGGTTCGAGTAGAGGAGGATCTAGCAGAGGAAGGGGGCCAAATAGTGGTTTTAGAGGAAGAACTAGTGGACAAGGTAAGGGTTCCTCATATTTTGCCTTAATGAAATGTTACCATTGCAATCAGCTTGGTCATGCAGCATATAGATGTCTAGAGAAGGGATCTTCATCATAGAGTCATGAGAGAAGTGTAAACTACCTTCAAGAAGAATCCTCAAGCAATAAGACCTCAGAAGTAGCTTTAGAATCAGAGGTAGGAGACAACCTAATGATATGAAGAACTTTGATCAAAGAACCTGTCAAGGAAGAGCCTAGCCAAAGAAGATCACTATTTAGAATCAAATTTAAGATTATGGGCAAAGTTTGTAAGGTGATAATTGACTCAGGGTCAATAGACAACATTGTGTCAGAAGAGGCAGTGAGTAAGCTCAAGTTGCAAAGAATTCCTCATAACAACCCATATAGGGTCACTTGGTTGAATAAAGGCCAACATGTCTTGGTAAATGAGAAAGCATGGGTAGATTTCACCATTGGGAGGTATAAGGACAAATTACTATGTGATGTCCTACCCATGGATGCATGCCATCTTCTATTAGGAAGACCATGGAAATTTGATAGACAAGCTATTCATGATGGAGCCAAGAATGCATATGCATTCAAGAAAGATGGAGTCACATTCAAGATACAATCTATCCTTGAGGAAGGTGAAAAGAGAGCAATAGGTCCTAATGTCCTTTTGGTAAGTGAAAAATAGTTCTTGAAGACACTTGAGGAAGGTGAAGGAATAGGGCTTGCATTAGTGATGAAACCTAAAGAGAAAGATAAGATGGAGAAACCAGATTTTCCAATAGATCTTCAAGACTTATTGAAACAGTTCAAAGGGATAGTGAGTGATGGAAAACCAACCACCTTACCTCCTAAAAGAGACATAAGCCATCAAATTGACTTCATACCTGAAGCATCCTTACCTAACAAAGAGGCTTACACAATGACTCCCCAACAAAATGTTGAAATTTCTAAACAAATTCAAGAGCTTTTAGACCAAGGCCTAATTAGGAAAAGCATTAGCCCTTGTGTTGTACCTACTATCTTAGCCCCAAAGAAAGGTGGTACTTGGAGATTGTGCACTGACTCTAGGGTTTTAAATAGGATCACCATTAGATATAGGTTTCCAGTTCCTAGAATAGAGGACCTAATGGATTGTTTAGGGGAAGCCAAATACCTTACCAAGATTGACCTTAAAAGTGGATACCACCAAATTAGGATTAAGAAGGGTGATGAATGGAAAACAACATTCAAGACAACAGAGGGCCTTTATGAATGGCTTGTAATGTCATTTGGCTTATCAAATGCTCCAAGAACCTTCATGAGGCTCATGAATGAGGTGATGAAGGACTTCATAGGTAAATTCGTGGTGGTATATTTAGATGATATTCTCATTTTCAGTAAGGATAAGGCAGGTCATGTTAAGCATTTGCAAATTGTACTACAAAGATTGTATCAGGAGAAGCTAACCATGAACTTGGACAAGTATGAATTTATAAAGAAAGAGTTGATTTACCTTGGGTTTGTGTTATCACATGGAAATCTCAAGATGGATCCTAGCAAGGTTGAAGCCATAATAAATTGGCCTACTCCTAAGTTAGCAACAGAGGTGAGAAGCTTCGATGGTATAGCTCAATATTACAGGAAATTCATTAGGCAATTCAGTGCTATATGTGCACCAATGTTGAACACAATTAAAGGTTGAATGAAGGAAAAATTTTAGTGGAATGAACAAGCAAATAAAGGTTTCAAAACCTTGAAAGAAAGGATAGCCACCCAACCGGTTTTGGTGTTGCCTAGTTTTGAGAAACTCTTCATAGTGGAATGTGATGCAAGCAATGTTGCAGTAGGTGTTGTCCTAAGTCGGGAAGAAAGACCAATAGATTTTCATAGTGAGAAGCTAAGTGATGATAAGAGGAAATAATCCTCATGTGACTTAGAGTTATATGCATTAGTACAGGGTTTAAGGAAGTGGAGACACTATCTCCTTCCTAAGGAATTTGTAGTCTACACAGACAATCAAGCTTTAAGCTTCCTAAACTCACAAGACAAGCTTAGTCACAAGCATATGAAGTGGGTAGAATATATGCAAGTCTACAAATTTACAATCAAGCACAAAAAAGGTCAAATAAATAGGGTTGTTGATGCATTAAGTAGGAGACTCTTGACAGTCCAAGAAATTTAGTTAATAAGCATAGGTGTTGACAATTTTAGAGACCTATACCCGGATGATGAAGATTTCTCCAATGCTTATAAGGTATGCAAAGGTTATCAAAACCATTTCCATAGTGAGTTTTCTGATTATACCTTGCAAGATGGGTTATTGTTTAAGGGAGGGCAACTTTGTGTGCCTAGAGGTTCATTAAGAGAAAATATCATACAAGAGAAGCATAATGGCAGTCTTAGTGGTCATTTTGGAGTCAACAAAACTCAAGAGTTAGTCCAAAAGTATTACCATTGGCCTAGGATGAATCAAGATGTTAGGAAGTATGTGGAAACTTGTATTGTTTGTCAAAAGTCCAAGGGCACATCTTCAAATACTGGTTTATACCAACCTCTTCCCATACCAAATAGACCTTGGGAGTGCATTAGTATGGACTTTGTAGTGGGTTTGCCAAGGACAAAGTAGGGATTTGATAGCATTTATGTCATAGTGGACAGGTTTAGTAAGATGGCCCACTTTGTACCTTACAAGACCACTCATGATGCATGTCATATTGCTCAATTGTTCTTTAAGGAAGTGATAAGGATACATGGATTGCCCATGAGCATTGTTTCAAACAGGGACTCAAAGTTTATGAGTCATTTTTGGAAAACACTTTGGCAAAGGCTTGGCACTAATCTATCTTTTGGGTTTGCATACCATCCAAAAATAGATGGACAGACTGAGCTGGTAAATAGAAGATTAGGAAACCTATTGAGGTGCTTTAGCAAGGAATATGGTCAAACATGGGATCAAGTGTTGGCACAAGCTGAATATGCTTGCAATGACACCATATATAGAACCACGGGAAAGAGACCTTTTGAGGTAATCTATGGACTTCACCCAAGGGGTATTCTTGAGCTAAGAGACCTAGGGAATGCTGCAACAAGGAGTGGATATGTTGAATATTTTTCTCAGTCTATGAAAGAGATACATGAGTTAGTTAAACAAGCATTGAAGGGTAACACAACTAAGATCAAACCAAAGGTTGATGAGAGAAGAAAGAACCTACAATTCCAAGTAGGAGATCTTGTCATGGTACACCTCAACAAAGCAAGGTTGCAGCAAGGGATACCTAATAAGTTGCAGATGAGAAGGTTGGGTCCATGTGCCATCTTAGCCAGGTATGGAGAAAATGCATACAAGGTGGACCTACCAAGTGAAATAGGATTGTCATCAGTTTTCAATGTAGCAGATTTGGTGGCTTACAAAGGACCAATTCTAGATTCAGATCATAGTCAAACAAAGATAGCAGATGATGCAAATAGCCTTTAAATGCTAGCAAAACCAAATCCAAGGGCTGAGAAGATAGTGAGTTCAAGGGTCGCAAAAGAGACAAGATACCAAACTTATTGGGAGCACCTAGTTAAGTGGCAAGGCATGGATGATGCAGAGGCTACATGGGTGCCTAAGATAGAGTTCAAAAGGTTAGGCATTGATCAAAATCTAATCCCAAAAGAGGTGACTTAATTTTCTTTTGTTTGGGAGAATGGTGCAAGAGCACCTAGGACTTAGGATAATAGTCCTTCTTCAATTTTGGCTTGTACTGACCTTAGCCAAGTCAGATTTCCAATAAGGACTCCAAGAGGTTCCAATGTGTGTGATTAGAGTCTAGGTTGAGTCAAGTGTATGCCTAGTTTAGTTGGTTTCTTCCTAGGTTTGCACTTTGTTGGTTGTTCTAGGTTTGAGTAGTCAATGATGCCTACTAGATGGTCAAAAAAGGCATAGTTTGGTTAAAGTAGTAGAGGGGTTCAAAATAGCCTTATAAATATTGAAAAAGAAGCTAGTAATGATTTGTAATAGGTTGCCAAAATTAGAAAGGCAATATGTGGAAAATTATAAAAGTTGTCATGACAATTTGATTGTAAAAAGAGCTTAGCGGTAGAGTTAGGGTTCTAACATTGACCTAAGGTGCCTCCACATGTGGGGAAGGCTATTTAAGCCCTCTCTTGTATGGATACCAAGGTTGGAAGCATTCATTATTATGAATAACAAATTGTGAACACTCATTTTCAGATTGTTATTATAGTTTTGATCTTATTTTGCATTGAATAGTGAATACAAATGGATTAAATCCATTGATCCAAACTTGGATTATTGTTCTTTGGTGTTTTCTAGTGTCTTATAGTCCATTTCATGCTTTGTACATGTTGGCATTACAATAGAAAGGAGATTGTTGGCATTACAATAGAAAGGAGATTGTTGGCATTTCAATAAGGATATTGAGAAGGTTGTTGGAGATTGTTGATATAAGTGAGAAAGGATGATTACTATCTTAATAATATTATTTTGTCATTGATGTCAAGAAATTGTTTTTCTGATTCAGTATGATGTTGCCATATCTTATGTTTTGATGATTATTAAGAGGTCGGTAAGTGACACAGAAAGAATGTGATAATGAAGGGGAGAAATAAGTTATTCAATGGGCAACTATTACCGAGTTAGACAATGATGAGATCATGTTGTTTTGATTGTTTTGATATCCTACATATGTTGTTGATTATAAGTTTAATACTGTACTATGTCACTGAGCAAAGAATCTAGTTGGTAAACCCTAAGGTACCTAGTCGGTAAACCCTAAGGCTATCGATATCAGTTAAAGAAGGTAGAATGTCTACCGAGTGAAGTTCAGTATTTACCGAGTAATAACAGAATGCATTGGATGGATAAATACATTATTAAATGTAGAATACCAATGAGTTGGAGTTGATCAGATGATTGGTATGTCATGCAAGAAGTTTGTTGAGGATCTACGACATCAAAAACACAAGAGATAAGATCTAAAGCATAGATTGAACTGCAATAACCTAGCACAAGTTCCAAGGCAAGGTAAAACTTTTTCAGATCGAAGGATACAAGGAACCTAGTCATGTTTTGATGATCTGATGGCTAAGATTGATCATGGGAAATGTGATCAAGGATATTAAGCGGTTAGAAATTGTTTATAAATAAGGAACTGATGATGAACAATGTATGTGGGCAAATGTATGCACAATGATGCTATAGTAATGTTTACTGAGCACATAAGCTTGAAGATCTAATTGAGGAACAGATTGAGAAGCCCAACAAACCCAACAAGAAGCAAGATAAGTCTTATGACAAGATTATTTTGAGCACATAGAATCTGCTTTAGCATTTTAGATGTGAAGTTGCAGATATATTTTATTACTGTTATTTATTTTGTAAGTGATAGGAAATCTCTTAACCGAGTGGACTTAACAATCTTATTTGTAAACCCTCTAGCAAGGTAACATTCTAAATGAGTGTTTGAAATCCTTTGACAAGGTCACTTCTAACAAAGTGCAAGACTCTAACAAGTCTAAGGGAAATCCCTTAACTGGGTCACATCTAGCAATGTGTTTTTGTAATCTGTAACTGGATTAGCTTTTAACCGAGCTTACTCTAGAAGGGTATATTTCTTAGTGGGTCCGAAATCCCACAGTGGTTTTTTCCTATTTGGGTTTCCACGTTAAATTTGGTGTTAAATGTGTTATGATGTTTTAAGTGTATCTATTTATGAGTATTGAATGATTTACAGTCATAGTTGCATATCAGTAAAGGCTACCGAGGTTGAATCTGGTGAATATATTGTATTGTGAGTGTTTATGATTCACCCCCCCCCCCCCCCCCCCCCCGCCTCTCATCTTAACTAACAATTGGTATCAGAGCTTTGGACTCCGAAAGAAAAGTTTAAAGGTACTTGAGGAAAGATCTGAAGATGTATAAAAGGGATGCACCAAAGCTGAACAAGTCAATTTTCTCCACATGGTAGAAAAGGATGAAGATGCATTTATCAGGAATTGGAGAATATGCAACATATTATCTAGAGAATGATTACATAGCACCTAGCACCAACCCGATGAAAATGGAAGAGATAAAGGCAAAGCAAGAACATATTCAAGCTATGATTGAAATAACACCTGCATTAATCAACTCAGAGTTTAATGATCTAGAAGGCTGCATTGATGCCAAAGCGATGTGGACCAAGCTTATATCTGTGTATGGTGTTGATGAACATGTTTAAAGAGAAAAAGTAGACAGTCTAAGAGGTCAACTTGAATCCATGAGAATGAATGAAGGTGAGAACATAACCAAATATAGTACAAGGTTAAAGGAAACTGTCAATCAAATCAAAGGAGCAGGAGGAACTATTGAAGAAAAGGATGTAACAAGTAAGTTTCTTAGAACACTTCTACCTGCTTATGCCATTCGAGTCTCTGCAATCAATGAACTAAGGTCTGTCCCAAACATGCCAGTCTCTTTGGATGCTACTATCGGTAAGCTACATGCATTTGAGTTAAGTAATTTTGATAAAAGTGGGTCCTCAGTAAATAAAGTTGAATCTACATTCAGTTCTTTTCATATTGGTGAATCTGATGATTACAATGATAGAATGTATAAGTATACTGAAGGAAATCACAGTGGAGCAAGTGAAAGATTTCATAAAAACATGGAAGAGGTACACAAACTATATGAATAAATCAAAAAGCAAGAAGAGTTTGAAGCATTATTAGCCAAAATGTTACCAAGAGGCAAAGGTAAGTATAAAGGAAAGTTACCTTTAAAATGTTTTAACTGTGACCTTGATCTAGGCGAGTCCTGTTGCAACCCAGCTAGGAAAGACAAGGTGAAGAAATGACAAAAGATTGCAGGGGTGAACCCAAAAAATTAACCTAAGAATTTAGCATTGTTCATAAGGTCCATACAAAGTTGTAGGTGAAAGGATAAGCTTTGAAAAGTCCATTTGATGCCCTTTTCACAAGGTTGAACAACCACAATCCTAAAAGCCATTGAAACCCTAGCAAAACCTCATTTTTGGGTTAGGGCATTGTACGGACACTTGGGGGTCTAAAACCAACTAAATCTCTTGGGGTTAAATGATTAATTGAAGAATCATAAAGCTCTTTGCAGAGTCTTTTGGACCATATGACCAAAAATCCCTAAAAACCCGGATTAGGAGGCCTAATTGGGGCTCTTTCCTAGTAGCCCTCTTTTTGAGCATTTCCTTAAAATCGGTAAGAAAGATGAGTTGGGCAATAAACCAAGTGGACCTTGTTGGACAAATTTCACATTGAAAGAACACCTCCATACCTCTGCAAAACACATGACAACATTGGCGGTGAGAGTGACAAAATGTCAATTTAAAGGATTGAGGACTAGTGAAGAGCATTGAATTGGTAGAGTTCCTAGTGAAGACACTTGTTGAATGTCACCTTAAGGTGCACAAAGTAATAGTAATAGTAGAGATTGAGAAGGAATAGGAGGTATTGAAGCACAACAAGGCCTAGAGGATTTGGTGGAGTGAGAAACACCAATAGGAGAAGTGTGAGCAAGCTAGGGAAACCCTATCAACATGAACATCCTAAGGCAGGGTCTCCATCTAATGACCTCCGCTATCAATCTTTCAAAACTCATCCTCCAATGTAGAATATCCCCAAACCACAACTCATGGGTAAGTGGATATGCAAACACTCTAGGTTGCTCTGAAACCAAGTCAATGGGTACCCTAGTGGGTCTAGTGCATGTAATGTGCTTGAATATCCATATTACATAGCAGTGTGTAGGTCATTAGACTGCATCCCTATCAAAACATGTACTCTCCTAGGTCATGGTAGAGGTGGGCTAATATGCTCCACCCCTAGGAGAATATCTTCTAATGTTTCTCCATGTCTCTAACTGCGTAAGTGAGATTGCCATGCATATGTGTGTCACGCCCATTAGGGTACACGCCTAATGAAATTGTCGCAATCATCATCTATCTTGCTAGCGTAACCTCACCGATGGGATGTAGGAGCCAACTGATCATAATGTGACACCTAGTCTAACTGGTCATCTATCCTGATGTAGTAGACCTACTCCCTCCTGTAATCGGTAGCAGTGCATTCTGCTCAGTATCTCACTGTGTCTCCCCTGATAGGAAGACAGAGTATGCGGTAAACATCATCAAGTGTGACTGTCATCTCCCCCATAGGTAGAAAAAAAGTGGAGGTATCCATGTCCCATCTCTCCATCAGTGCCATCAACATCACTAGATGGAACTTGATGGTGGGCATGGTCATCACGTACCACAAACCTACAACGTGGATAAACTCTCTATCCTCTAGTGAGAGCCATGAAATATGACACTGTAGGGTCCAGAAGGTGTGACCAATAGTATGCTCGCAAATATAGGGAAGTTCTTTAAAATTGAAAACATCAAATCATCAGTAATCGCCCAATCGATCATAATCATCTAACAAAAAGCATCATCAATCTATCCTATCTGTCTGAGACATGATCCCATGTGACCCTTGGCCGCTCTAAGCTGGGACCAAGGCGCCCCTTTGGGACTAGGATGCCCTAGGAGGAATAGGGCGCCCCCTTTGGATTAGGGCACCTTGGAAGGACCATGGTACCCCTTAGGACTAGGGCACCCAGCGAGGACTAGGGCACCCTAGGGCCCATGAGGACTGAACAGGGGGCACATGCATGATTTAGGTGATGACATCATTAATCTTGAAAATCAACGTAAATAGAAAAGTCAAAGAAGAGTCAACAAAAAGTCAACTCACCTCGTCGAGTGGTCCGCTGGTCAAAATGGCTCAACGTAGGATCTCCATCTATGTGGGTCGCTCGGGTCGACATTAAGGCATGATGACTGATGTGTGGGCTCCTCTGTAGTGAATAGTGTTGAAAGTCAAAAAGTGACAAATGAGAGTGTCACTTTCATATTTATGAGGTATGCACTTTTTCGTTTTATGATTTTAATTTAAAAACCCTAATTTCACCCTTTTTGTTCAATCTATCATAACTTGAGCTAGGGAGCTTCTATTTTCACATCATCGGTGGCATTGGAATCATGGTTTTTCCCTCTTCCTTTGCATTCATTCCATAAAGTGCTTGGATGTAAAATCAAGCCTTGTTGTGAACATGTTTCATCAAGGTCTTCATCACAATTCGTTGTGGTAAACATGATACACTATTTCACCTCACTAATCAACAAGCCGAAATAGGGGGACATATAGCTACCTATGAATTTCATCACTTTCCTTAGTAAGCATTAGGTGATTTTGTGAACTGTGTACTGCAGATATCGTTGGGGGCTTCATCCAACAACATGGATATATCCTTTTTTAAATGATGTTTACTTTTTCTGTACTTTAGCTTGCATATGCACATAGTTTCATATGACCACTAAAGTGGGGGCTAAATGTAGCGTCAAAAATTGTACACCCTTGCTAGGGTGGTACAATTCCATGCTTGGTTTAGCACCTGCCTTAGTGTGTTTTTCATTTTAAAATTCTAATTCCTTTAAGCATTTAAATAGTTAATTTAATTAAATCTAAATTCATATTTCATCACTTCACACATTATAAAGTTGACCCTAAGTGTGCCCCTTTTCATCTTATTCCTTCAATTAATTATTTAATCATAAACCCTAATTATGTCCTATTTTCATCTTTAAGGCCCGATTTTGTATGTCAAAACATCTTGGAATAAGCTGTAACTTAGGGGTCCGCTCTAATATCATCATATCTAACGGCCTTGAAAATTTGGTGAAAAGTTGGTCAGACCATGTGCACTTTACACACGGTCCCCGACATTTTTTCCGAAATTTCGGGAGCATAATTCTATGATATTATGATGCTTAACCTCAAAATATTGGCAATAAATTCAAATCCTACGTCAGCCTAAAGATGAAATTAAGATCTAGGGTTTCATACATAAGATCTCTCTTTCTTCATTTGAAGGTCGAAGGAAATCGAATCTAGAAAACTTTTGGGAGAGATTACAAGGAGCCTTCTATGTAGAAAAAGAGAAGATATTTGGAGTCTTCAACAACATTCAACAACACCTATCAAGCATTCATCAAACATTCTTTCATCAATTGGGGGATTTTGAAGGTATGGGAAAGCAATAGGAGATCACCGACTGAAGATTGGCTTGTACCTCTCCCTTGGGGTTGGGTATGATTTCATGTTCTTTCTATGTCTTTGTATGAGCTTCATTACATCAATTTGATTTATATTCATGCTTTACATCACTTTGTATCATTGATTTAGAGAATTTACTTTGTCAATTACAAGCAATTAGGGTTTACTCTTAGGGTTGCTCTAGATTGTTTACTCTCATCCTAGGATCTTGCACACACACAAGGTTCTTGCACACACTATTTTACTATACAAATCGACTATTTTTTGAGGTGGAAATCACAAAGATAGGGTTTTGACTAAGGCAAAACCCCCAATAGCCACTCAAAACCTATTTTTCAGCTACAAGTGAAGATTTGGGATCCGAGCGTTGTTGCAAGTTTCAGGTCTGACAAAGCGCACATGGACTGTTCCGAAGGGAAAAAATCAGCAGAAACCCTTGGGACAGGGGCATGGCACCCTATTCCTACCGAAGACAGGGGCATAGCACCTTGGTCCTCCCAGATCTAGGCAAATTTTGATAGGACAACAAGTTTCAGTCTTCAGATCCCAGCTTGACAGGTACATCTTCAGACTTGCAAAATCAGGACAGTAGCGTAACACCCTGGTCCCTGACATTTTTGCTTAGATTTCTACTATAGGTGCACATCTAAATTTGTCTCTTAATCTTTACTTTGCAACAATATATTAGTTATTCTCAGTTTTGTATTTCTAGATTAGGGTTGTTTATGCATACTTGTATTCTAGGTTAAATTATTCAAATATGCACTTTTGCATCACTTCTTTCTCTCATTTGCAGCAAAGGAATAGAAACCCTAAGAGGCAATCCTTGGCTCTCTCATCCTCACAAGAAGTAGTCGAAGTGTGTTACCTCCCCAGGCTCTTTCGTATTCCATAGTGTGTACATGAGAGTGAGATTGGGACTTGTTTGCTTAGTCTCACTTTTTCCCCTACACAGATGGAAATAACTCAAACCAAGTATGATATTATTCCTCCTTTATTTTCTCAGGAATTAATTGATAAAATTATCGAGGATGGGAACTTGAAGAATATTTCTACATATTATTAGAATTTTGATGATAATGATAAAAGACAGATTGAGGAAGAAATAGTATTACATTTGGATGTATTTAGCAAGACCTTAATTGAACTAGAACACTATCTTCCAAAAGATCTGTATAATCTTCTTGATGCTAGAATAAAATCAGAAAGTTAGATGGACAAATAAATGAAAGAAAATGAACTGGTCAATCAGTGCACCAATATCACTATTGAAGAAATTGATTGGCTAATTTTGCAAGCAAATAAAGAGGAATTCAGGAGCAAACACAGAGTTAACAACCTTATGGTGGGAAGAGTGGAGGAAATAAGAAAAGAAACCATTGAAATATGGAAGAAATTTCTTACTGAGAACCAGCTAGTAGAATCTGATTCACATGATCGAGCCTCTTAGGCAGAGAACCCTCTGGTACCTAATGAAGAAAAGATGGAGGATAGATAGGATGTTTTAGAGAAACAGGTTTTGGATTCAACAGAGGTTGAGCTTGATAAGGAAAAATACAAACCAATTGAGACAGAGGTTGGTGCACCAAGTGGTGACACCGATGCACATAAGGCATCCATAGAGGATAAAGGCAAGGCAGGGCTAGATGAGGTAGAGAAAAAGGAAGAGGAGAAGCAAGAGGATTAGGGCAAGGGGAAAAGAAAAGTGTCAAAAACTCCAATCCTAATGGAAATTGACACTTCCAAAATTCAAAGCTAATAGACTTTTCCTCAATTTAACATCAGTTTTGACAATTTATTCAATCAAATGTCTTTGGTCGAAAGAATGATTATTGTTGCAGCTCATCAAGCTCAAGCTAGTCAGGAGTTAGCACAATCTTTATCCAAAGAAAAGAAGCTTATTGAGATATCTGTCAAATTTTTAGAATAGGTAGTACCAAAAGTGCAACTTGATGCTAATGCCAGTTCACCTGGTAAGCTTCAGCACTTGGTAGATCATATATCTACTCAATCTGATTCTTTGGCCAAGGCATTAGCTAGGAAGGCTTTGGAGAAATTCAAAGATGCAAGAATACATTTTTTTGCAAATGATTGATAGTGATAAGGCCCAGCTAGACAAAGAACTAAAATTAATTGATGAGGCCTTACAAGAAGATGGTAAGATTTATAAGTCTTCTCTAAATTTTGACAAATTTTACTACTGCAATAAAGAAGTAGATAGATAATTACAGAGGACAGTTAGCCCAAATTTCTCAGGCATATGATCCCACAATAAACTTGACCGGAAATGCTGAAGGTCAAATTTTGATTCTTATGGGACAGATTGGTGATCTGGAGAGGGAAAAGGACAAGATGTAGAGAAGGGCAGGTGAACTCCAGAACCTAGTTGGTCCCTAGTTAGACACCTTGGCATGCCATAAGATGGAATGTCTTCATAATATGACTCAGAAGACACCAACTGAGCTACATGCAATAGAATTCCATGCTTATGTTTTGAATGATTTTATTTCTATTTTGGAAAAATTGTGGGTAGGTTGGAATACCTATTTTGGATTTCTTAAGTCTACATATGTAGATGTACTCAAGTATGTATAGATATAGTCATCTAGTGTGTATACATGTATAAGGAATTTTTCTTCACACCCTATCTTTGGCATTACTATCAAAGGGGTAGAGATAAGGTAAAAAATGTACAGATTTTTTATTGTGTATGGAGTGTACAAATTTCTATAGGTTTTGGGGTTTTTTGATCTAAGGGGGAGCCTTAGAATTCTTTCATTCTTGATATGGTGTATATGTTTCACAAGTTTCAACACTTAGCCATTTTATGCAAGTGTTGCCATCAATGCCAAAGGGGGAGATTGTTGGCTGTTGACATTCATCCGATGATTTACGATGCTTGATTTATGGTTTAGGGTTATCATTGATGGTAACTCTTCTTGGAGACTTGATCCAGTGGTCATAGTTCCTCTTATTAGGAAGCAGGAGTTAACCGGTAGCTAGTCAACTGGTAAATCAGGGTTATTCTAGTGCAGTTTTGGTTTGAAAAGATTCTTGGTGATTGTAGTGACTAAGTTCGAGGTGAAAATGATGAAGCCGACATTAATGAAGCATTTTGGAAAAAAAAATTGATCTAATGCTATGTCTTGTTAGAGTCTATATGAAAGTGATAGTAGTGTCTATGTGGAAATTTTTTAATTATTTTTATTTAATTAAGAGTATGTTGAAAAGCCTTTTCTATTGTAGTACAATTCGATTTTTTTTTTATTGACTCGCTATAGTTATAAATGTCATTTTAGAAAATATTATTGTATTCAAGTGGCTGATTAAATGGTTATAGAATTATTGTTATTCATTTGAAATCTGTTCTTATTAACATTTTTAATGTACAATATGAAAGATGAAAAGTAAGACAACATAAAAAATTAAAAAAAGATCTTTATGAGTCAGATTTATTAGAGTTCAATTAGTTTATGGTTAGAATTATGGTTCTAGAATAAAGACTAGAGTAGGTTTAGGGTTAGGGTTAAAAAATAAGTTGTTTGTTGATTCTACCATTCATTAAGATTCAAATCCACCTAAGTGTTGGCTTGATGATGATAGTAATAGATGACTTCATGTGTTGTCATTGATGGAACATGTATACACACACATATGTTCACATTGTCCACCGGTATAACTTCTGAATTACTTCTATCACAACTGGTATTGGAAGTTTAGTTTATGATGGTTTAGAGAGTGTCAAAACAGTATATGTTGACAACCGGTATAGGCAAGAATAACTTGACACCAACTCGAAGATACAACGGAGACCATCAAAGAGGCAATGGAGGACAATTAGTTTACATGTTGAATTGGTTAACTCTAACCGATATTAGTGCTTCAACTGGTATTATTCATTGATTGTGTGATGAGTTATCACCGATCGTGATGAGTTATCCTTAACTGACATTTTGGTGGTAAACTGCGATGAGTTATGTTTTGATTGTCCAGATACACTGCACCTAAGAAATAGTGATACAATTTCTAAGCTGACATGAAATCTAGTGTCTATATAATGACATTATGATGAACTATCATGGACAAGTGAAGAGAGTAACATGATGCAAAGTAGAAGTTGAAGGCATTAATGAATATGTTGGTGATACAGTTGTGAACAAGCAGAAGAGGATCTATTCAAGCAAGTTGTGCTACTATTATATCACACACCTGTTATTTTCTAACAATTACAATAGTAAAATCCCCTAACCGAGTAAGCTCTAACAAGCTTCATTGTATAAATTCTCTAACCAAGTGATCCATCAGTTTGGATTCAGAAATCCTCTACCAAGGTTACTCCTAATAGGGTACTACCTTTAATACGGTATAGCTCCTTACAAAGCTTTGGGATCTTTAACATGATTCACTCCTAGCAGAGCAACTTTTGCAGACCTTAACCAACCAGTTACCTATTTCTGCAAATAGTTAACTTGTGAGTCTCATCTCACCGTGGTTTTTCCTATTTGGGTTTTCCACGTATAAACACTTATGTTATGGTGGATGTTTTACTTATTGTGGATGTTTTAATATCATTTTGGATTGCATGCATAGTGTTTGGCAAACTTATTAAGTATCTCAACCAGTCAATATTTAAAGTAGTATTGTTTTTGTTGTCACTGATTCACACCCCCCCCCTCTCAGTTCTTTTGAAGTCTATCACTAAGATGTCATATAAGACATATGGTCAAGATTATGATTCAAATGACTTAAGAAAAATAAATACCCCTTAATTCTTGGTTCTTAGTGAAAAATGTATTAGTTTGATTTTGTGCTCTTGATATAAATAGGCTAAAAAAAATGGTTTCACATAAAATAATCCATAAAATATATTAAAACTATATATAACTCCTAATTGAACTCTTACCCTAGTAATTCAACTCAAAATTTAACCATAACTAAACCTAACCATAAGCATAATTAAACATTGATCAAAATTAAATTCTAACCCTAACCCTAATTATACCATAAACGTAGCTAAACCATACCCTAACTTCAATCCTCATTGAACATTGATTGAATTCTAACTCTCATTATAACCTTAATTGTAATCATAACCCCAACCTTAAAACTAACACTAATAGTAACTCTAACTCTAACCCTAATCATAGTTCTAATATTACCCTTACCTATAATATTAATATTATTATTAAGATACAAGTAACCAATGTCTTTTGTCTTGCTTCATTCGAACATTTATGTAAATGATATCTAAAAAAATAATTTGGGAACTAGGTTAAAAAAATGTTTAATTACAATTACATTTCAATTAAGATTAGGTTTTAGTTATAGATATTGTTGACTCAGAATTTTACTTTCGAAACAAACAACCTTATGGGAAATTCAGTGATGGGGGACCGATTGTGCATGGTTCACTGAATGACCTTCAGCATTGAGAAGCTGACTCTTCCATGGTGTTTCGAGGAAAGGGGAAGAAAGAAACACTTTAAAATAGTAAAAACTAGGCTACTGAAGCGATGCGCCAGAGCATATTTTAAGAAGACATGAGTACATAAAAACCAATTACATATGATTTTTTTGAGCCCATTCAACAATCTACAAGTTCGGATAAGAAACACAACCAAGATTCAATCAAATCTTTCTGTAACATAAAGAAATACCTATCATGCATTTACCAGATAACAAGTGTAACACATAGTTCAATCGGAAAAATCTTAGATATATATATTCCTGAAGTCTTTAAAAATCCTAATAGAGAAGCACATAAAAGACCATTAATGCATACTGAGAGTAAAATCTCACAAAGGCCATAGGCACAGTTTGATTGAACTTCTTCAAAAAACAATAAAAATAGTTTTTAAGGCTAAAAATACTATTAAGAAACTTAATCACCTTGCGAAGTTCTAAACCCCCATAACAGGGAAAAAAATAAACTAAATAGAGCCTTCGGCTCCTAACAAACTCGGACTCCACCGCTTATTTTGTTCGCATGTCATGGGCCACCTGTATGATTTTCCAACATACCACCCCAAATGTTGTTAGCCCCTGAAGTTGTTAGCCCCTAAAGTTGTTAGCCCCTGACATTGTCAGTCCCACGACGCTCTGCTTTGCAGGCACACAACCAAAGAGTCATGATCAAAAAACAGCGGGCGGAGGGACCAAAATGATGCCGCTAAATGAACAACCCATGCCACATGGCAGCTCGGTGCTACTCCAAAAACAAAAGGGAAAAATAATCGCACAAAATTCCCACCGAGCTAACAATTGTCTCTGCTGATGCATGCAAACAGGAGAAACAAAAAGAGGTGGGGCCACCAAAAATAGCAAAATGCCACCTGCGGACCAATCCCGAAATAATGTTAACATTTCTTGGCGACTAAAAGGGGAATTCTGCCTGCAGAAAGCTTAGAACCCAAAAACTCTGGTTCACAGACCAGGCCTTATGGTAAAACAAGGCGAAGCGAGTCAAAAGCCTGTTGTATTTGCAACCACTCATCTTCAGGGGGCAACACCTACACTTCTAAATTCTAGAAATGCTGCTCCAGACAAATCACTTCGTCAAAAGGAAAAGATGTCAGCTCGTCCTGGACTAGCTTTAGGAGAGTAGAGAGTTGGGCCAGAGGGTGCAAAAGATGCTCGACCTGATCCACTGAAATAGGATTGCCTAGACCTTGCAACAAGGTTCTATCTTGCTGAAAATGCTCAATCTGGCTTAATATTTGCTCAATCCCTAGCACAGTACCGTCTGCGGGAAAAGGAGAAGGTAGGCCCAATAAAACAAACCTCTCTATGCGCTGCTTGATGTCCAGAACCAAAAATTGTAGAGGTGCAAGAGCTTCTGAAGCCTGCATGATTTCCCTGTGTCGGTTGATGAAAACATTCATCCTTCTAGTCAATTGTCGACAATCCGCAATCCCCTTTTCCTTTAATTCTTCATCTTGAGTAGAGTGCAGCAAATGGACAAGATCCCGGGCTACCAGGAGCTTAGGACCAATGACAAGCATAGAACTACTTATGAGGGCGCTGGCTTCAGCACAGAGGGATTGTGCATTATTAAGGAATCTTAGCACAGGATGCAGCGAAGGGCAGTACTGCTTCACCTTTTCCCAATGAGAAACATATAAATCTATTAAAATAAGGGAAAAGTCTTGAGAAACCTCCACGAGGGGAGGAGTATTCAACAACCGCGAGATCTCCTCACCTTTTGCCATTACTTCACCTTGTAGCTCTCTGCACCTATTTTGTTCAGCGACCACTTGGATTTCTAGCGCGTGGATCTTTACATCTCCATTCTGCATCGCTTGTCGGAGTTGCGTAACACCATCCTTTTCTTGGCACAAAAGAACCTCCACATCTTGAAATTTCCTACTCGGCTAGCTCCAGGGTAGTTTCCTTTTCACGCAACTCTGTTTCAAACTTTGATTTGCTTTCTAACAGCATCACTTAAGCATCACTCAGTTGTCGGGCATACTCCTCCTTTAGGCGGACCTCCTCACGCAGTTGTGCCTGAATTTGCGTGGCATCCCTAGAAGCTTCTTTCAGTTGCTGAATTTCTTGATCTCTTTCTTGCAATTCTTTTAAGGCCACGTTTCTGGTTGCCTCCTGACCTTTCAACTGTGTACCCAGATTATTGAGGGTAGACTGTAACTTTCCCTTTTCAGTGTTAGCCTAAGTGAGCAATCCCTGTAGATGATTGATCTCAACATGGAGAGCTTTATCTTCTCTTCTTTGTTGGGTCAGTGATTCTCCGCTTGCATTTTCTCCAAGCGATGACTCTTTTTGATAAAGTCCGAAGAGACAGCCTTCGATGTTTCCTCCATCATTTAGACCTTATCGGATGTCATAGCATTCAAAAGGTTAACCCCGATAGCATGCAGGTCATAATCAGTGGGCCTCATTTCCGACTCCAGTTTGTTGACTTTAGGGAAACTAGTTGCAAAGAACAGACTCTGCTTCTCTTCACTGAAATGAGTTTGCAGGTGTGGGCGGGATGGCCTAGCACCTTCCTTTTCTTTTCTTTTAAATGTTCTGCCAACACGGGCGGTCTTGGAATAAGTAACTTGCTATTGGTAGGCACCCGGATTGGCGATAGCTTGACCTGCAAATGCAGAACCAGGGGGAATTGCAAAGGGAAACTGGGAAACAGGACCGTCAAAAGTGGTCTAGATAGGATGCGACAACGTTGTGGGAGAAAATAATGGGACGAAGGGAGAGGCTCCTGGTAGAAATGGATCAATGGACGTTGTTCCAACAATTGAGGGAGGAGTGGACTCTCCAAAACCAAGCCTGCGTGAGATGGTGGCTGCTTCTGACATCTGGGCGGAAAAAGTTGCAGACATAGAGGCTGGGACTTGGAGCAGGACTGAAACTTGGGGGAAGGTATCAAATGGGCCAACCGGTGCTCCGGTCGGTGCTAGGGTAAGGGCAGTGGGAATCTGAGCATGTATATTTGCGACATGGGCAGCAGAAGAAATATTAGCTTGAGAAGAGGAAAACGATGACGAAGAGTGTACCTGGACTGCGTGGGTCACTGACCTCATAGGATCTGTTGGCTTGTCTAGGACTTGAGAGGATGAACCCTTCATTTCAGAGCCTAAATACTACCTTTTGTTGGGAGGGTCCTCTTGATACTTCTTCTCAACTTGCCTTTTACTAGTTTGGGAGCGAGGCCTACGAGCAGAAACGTCGAGAGGGGGAAGAGTACTAGGCTCGCTATCCCTCTCTTCAATATTTATAATTTCAACTTCTCGCTGCTAGGCGACCTCGGGAGATGAATACCCACGTGGTGAGCTATCGCTTGTTCCCTCGTTAGATCCATTTTCCTGGTGCCATTCAAGATCAAAATGTTCATCCAAAGGAATGTTGCCAATGTTTTCTCTGGGCTGATTTATTTCCTGTCGGTAGATCCATAAATCCTCCCACTTTCTCTACGGCCAAGCGTTAGTCGTCATGGTCTTGCGCATAGCCTGAGGAATGGGCTTTGCGGGGTTGTACCTTTGTGAAATAGAATAAAAACTCAACCAGGGGGGGTGCTTGAGGACGGTAAAATCATTGAGACCCACATACAAGCTTGGATCATCCACCTGTGGATTAGCGCATTGTTCCATTACAATCTGTGACTCATGCTTAACCGCATTCTTCCTATGAGACAGGCACCCATCTGGTTCATAGCTCCAAAAATCATCGATCACCAACAGCCCAAGCTGCACCAGTTTTGATGTCAAGAGGTTCTCTGCGATGCCCCGATGAACTAGGGTGATGGGACCGATAGCCTTATTGTCCTCGGTGATTGAGGTGTCGTGTTTCTCGGAACCTATAGCTTTCTCCACCCATACTAGTTGGTGAGCTATCTCGAGAGCAAGAGTCCTCTCTGTGACATATGTAGGTAGACGGAAAGGTTCCTCAGAGAAACCATGGACTCGGACAAAAGAGAAATCACTTCCTATGAACCAGTCACAGGGAGGCCGTTCATTGCACATCCAGTTCATTTGAATTTGTGAAAAGAGGGAGGGTGGCACAATGGGAATGATGCCAAAATATTTCAAGGCGGAGTTAGGAAACAATAAAAAAATTGATAAGCATCATAGGAGGACAAAATAACAGGCGTCCAGACTGAAACTGGCGTTATATTTCTTGCTTCATCGCTGCTGGCTAGTTTGATAAACCGATTGAAAAAGGCTTCATTTTGATGCAAGAGCAGGTGAACCAAGACTGAGGAGAACCTAAAATGCTGAAGCTGGTGGAACTTGGATAATTGCTTTACCATTTCATTGGCTATCAGGTCAGAGAAATTGAAATGGAAAGCTTCTTTCTATTTTCGGTATTTAAAAAGGAAACCCATCATTGCAGTTGCAATCTCCTGATCATTTTCATGACCGCACAACCAGGAGAGAATGGATGAAATATCTTTGAGGTCCTCATGCTCTAGGTCGCTATAAGATAAGGGTAGCTTTGGGGGGCCTGATGACTGACTCCGATTCAAGATGCTGTTACAAAAAGAGACCGCATCTCTTCTTGAGTTCCAGTATTCCTCCATGGTAGCATCTAAGAAGACCTTCATTGCTTCAAAAAAAGGCAACACATCATGTCCTTTATGGCATCTGGTGATATTACCACCTTTAAAGAAAGACCACTGGCAGAGCAGGAATTGGGGTCGAAAACGTTGGCAATCATCACCACAAGCTTTGGACAGTGCGGGACCATTGGGACTATAAATTGACGAGTCCCACTTTGCCAGAAATGGGTTGTTGTGGAAAATGGGTCCGCTCTATGATGAATCATCCTGTTCTATGCGGCCTCCCTCAGGTTCTTCGGGTGCTTGTGGAGCTCTGGTTCCATGACATCTTCGAATGGGTCTAACACTGCTGTGGCATTTCAGGTAACTATTTTAAACTTTGCTTTGGTCCTTGGACATTCCGACTTGGGCAGAAAAGCATGAGAGGCATATGAGAGTTGGCCAAGGACATCGACCCACAACGCTTTCTGAGCAGGGGCCGAAGAGGGAGCTTCAACTTCCATTTCTTACTCATGAAAAATTTGTTTCTCAGTTCTCTATTTCTCAATTCTATGCCCAGCTCTGACTGAAGGATGAGTTGATAGAATGAAAAAAAATTTGGCAGATCCTTCTCTTTAATGCATGGCATGCCTAGGTCATTGCGAAAGAAAGGTACTTAGGAATGGGCACCCGTTTTGCACGTATGCCTGCTCATTTTTTAGGGTTGAGAAAACTTATGAGGAGGACTAGCACCGCCATTTGTGATTACCAAGAGAGCGCTGGCACTGCCCGCCATTAGTCAAGCCACTTGCAACGATTTGCTTGTACGAAGGATTTTTCCCCTTTATTAAGAAAATCTCACGCCCACCGAGGTGGCACGAGGTGGAGCAGTCCTGCGGGGATTTCTCTTTAAAAGTGATGTACCTTTAACAAAATGTGTGGCACTCAGGTACATGTCCATTCCAATCGAGGTACTTGCTTGGTAGCTTGCCATTTATGAAAACCTGTCAGTAGGTATTATTTCCCTTGTGCCAATTTACGCAGAAAGGTTGGTGTGTTGGAGATCGGGAGGACTGGCATTGTCATCATTTGTCACCTGGAGCCGAGAAATCTTATAAATATGTCTTTTCGGACATTCCTGCTTATATTACTAGCTTTAACGATGGGGTTTTCTAAAAGATGGATACTTTTGTCCAGCTCGTCAGCAGCAAGACACGGGTTGCTTTCATTGGCAACATATCAAATCAGAGGCTGTGGAGGATGAGGAAGAGGAAGAACCCTCTAATCATCGCCACCATTAAATGGGTGCTTGGAGAGGATTTCATAGATAATGCTAACCACTACCGAGTTAACTCGGACATTTGCTCGCGCTTCGTGGCTTCTCTGCTTGATGTTGGGATTGGTGGGTACAAGACCTCTGAGCTTACGAGAGCTCTCTTCTCAGGAGACTATCTCAGAGGTTTGGAAGAGGTTGTAGCTTACTACATTCCTTTTCAAGGTTTACCTCTGGCGACGGACCTACAGTGGTTCATTACCTCTGGGGAAGAAGTGCCTTGGTATCTGCTCATCGGCGGACTACAGACTATGACGCTATCTGCTCATCGCTTACAGACGGAGCTTTCTGCTGAATTCCTTCTTCGTATTTTTTGGATAGTCCCCATCTAGGCTGGTACCGACTAGTATACTGGCTTCATGGACTATATATTTCCACGGGTCCTCACTCCGGACGTTCTCCCCGACTTGGTCCTCATCATTACAGTGGAAGCTTCTGGAAATGCTTCCGATCAGGAGTGGTCTGGAGAAGAGGACGCAGAGGACAACACCAAAGACTCTGATTCCCTCATGGAGGAGCAGGAAGATGAAGATGATTCTGCTGTGACATAGCCCCCTACTCTTCTCTCTGTTTCTTTCTTAGAAATAGCCTTGCTTTGATTTTTGACAAATGCGGCCAGAGGCCTTTCTCAATATTGTAAATCTTCGTATACGTACTCGGAATATGATAATATTATTTTTCCTTAGTAATGGCATATTGAGTGGCTCTTTACTTTCAATATTAATGGCATTTTGAGTGGCAACATTACCCAAAGAGAAAGCAATAAATAAAAGCACACACAAAAGCACTAATTACATTATGTACAATAAGAGGCACTAAGTTAATGAAAAGGTTTTAAGTGGAAACCGTTAACTGGGATTGTAAGAAGATCTCCCTGCATATCTTCTAGATCGAAAGTGTTGTGACTTTTGCAACTTGCTATACAGAAAGGGCCCTCCCATAGCCTGTCAAATTTTGCATGCTAGCCGGGTTTGGTAGCTCTTTCATTGAATTTTAGGACCAGGTCACCCTGCAGGAATTGCGGGGGAGAACTTTTCTTGTTGTCAAACCACTTTTTAATGGTTTGTTGGCATGTCTCAAGGGAGGTGAACGCTGCTTCCCTTGCTTCCTCTAGTTCCATAATTTCAGCCAACCTCACATCCATAGGGTCGTTCTCCGCTATTTCAAAAAACTTAAGCAGTTGTAGAGCTGGGATTTCTAGGGATACGGGGAACAATGCATCCTTCCCGTAAACCAATTTATACGGGGAGGTCTTCAAAACTTGCTTAGGAGTTATCTGGTCTGCCCACAGTGCTTTCTTCAGGTGGTGATGCCAATCCTTTTTGTGCTCTGAGCCAATCCGCTTGATGATCCTGATGAGATTCTTATTGGTAGACTCTGCGAGCCCATTTCCTTGTGGATAGTAGTTTCAGGAGGTCTTTAGGTAAATACCTTTGCTGAGGGTGAACTGGGTGATTCATGAGCCTACGAATGCGCATGTGTTATCTAAAATTATGGTCTTCAGAGGACCATAACGGCATACTAGATCTTCCAGGAAAGCCAAGATTTCAGACTCAAACGAATTTTTCAAAGGAATGACCTCGGACCATTGGGTGAAGTAATCTGTGGCGGTCAAGATCCATTTGTGCCCAGCCAAGCTCGGGGGATTGATCATCCCTATGAAGTTGAGCCCCCATTGTGCAAAAGGTTCCTCCACCACTATGGATTGAAGTGGCATTGCTACTTTCCTGCACCTGCCAGTATAATATTGGCATTCCTTGCATGTTCTTACCATGGAGTGCGCCTCCTTAAACATGGATGGCCAAAAATATCTGGCACGCATGATTTTGATAATGGTGGTTGGCATCAAGAAGTGACCTCTGGATGAACCGTGATGAAATTCATAAAGAATCTTGTCAGCTTAGGTTCGATTCACACAGTGAAGCAGGACTCTGTCAAAATTTCTTTTGAAAAGGACATCAGCTATCAGTCAGAAACCACTATTCTGTAACCTATAGAACCTCCTCTTTCCTGAGGGAAGACCTTTAGGAAAAATTCTTGTCTTCATAAAACATTTGCACTCTTCCACCCAACACGCCTCCGCTGGCTCTGAAATGGCCATGACAAATTCGTTTGCGACTACCTCGGGGTCTCGGGGGGCGAGATCTTGTGCTAAGTATTCAGACAATCCTCTACCGCGGACTGTCTTGGTGGGTCTGACATCAATACCATACTCCAAGATTTTGGTGATCCAATTAGCTCTCTTCTCAGTGATGTCACCCTCCATGATATATTCTCTGACTGAAGGGTGAGCGACATGCACTGTGATCTTGTTGCAGGCGATGAAATGCCTAAACTTCTTGAGACCCTTGACTACTGCTAGAGCTTATTTTTCAATGAAGTTGTACTTCACCTCATATTCCTTAAGAGTCTTGGAGTGGAAAGCTATGGGGTGCTCTCCATTTGTTTCTATCTCCTTCTGGGTTAAGATCACGACAATGTTATAAGGGCCAGAGAAAACATACATAATGAAATCTTTGGTCATATCGGGATTAGACAGCAAAAGAGCTAAACAAATAGCTTCTTTGATTTTCTCGAAAGCATTCTTCCCATTAGAGGTCCATTTAAAATGCATTTCTTTTTTAAGCATCAGGGTGATGGGCCTCACCATCCCTGCAAAATCTGCAATAAAGTGGCTAACAAAGTTAACCTCACCTAGGAAGGATTTGACTCCTTTCTTATTTACAGGATGGGGGAGCTATTTTATAGCTTTGACCCGATCAGGGTCAATGGAGACTCCTTCCTTAGAAACAATGTGCCCAAACAATTTTCCTTGTGGGACACAAAAAATGCACTTCTTCGGGTTCAAAGAGATTTTGAATTCTAGACATTTTTGGAAAACCAACTCCAAGTGATCAAAATGATCCTAATTGTTTTTTGAAAACACAGTGAGATCATCCAGATAAATCAGAATGATTTTGTTAATAAGCTCTTTGAAAGCTAGGTCCATAGCCCTCTGGAAAGTTGCGCCGACATTTGACAACCAGAATGGCATTTTTTGATAGGCGAATGTTCCCCATTTAGTTGTGAAGGTCATCTTATGTTGGTCTTCTCCTTTCACCAGAACCTGATTGTAACCCGAGAAACCATCTAGCATTGAGAACATTTATGATCCTGCCACTGTGCTTAACAACTATTCCATTGATGGCAGAGGGTAGTGGTCTTTTAGGGATGCTTGGTTTAAGTCTCTAAAATCCACACATAGTCGGATATCTCCATTCTTTTTCCTTACGAGCATCAAATTGGACACCCATGTGCTATGTTTGATGGGATAGATGATTCTTGACTATATCAGCTTTCTGAGCTCCTGGGCCATGAGTAACTCAACTTTTGGATTAACAAGTCTCTACTTTTGCCAGACTGGTTTGGTTCCATCAGTAAGTTCGATAGTATGTTGAATAATATCGGGGTTGTATCCTTTCAAATCCTCATAGGACCATGCTAGCACACCTGTGTATTGATCACAATATCAGGCCAATTTCTCTCGGTCTTGGAGTGAAATCTCCTTCCCAACTTTAAGGATTCTACCATAACCTACCGACATTTCAGTATAGTCTCATTTATCAGTCGTGAGCTTCCTCTTATCACTTTTGGTGTCGTCTTGATCGAAAAGGTTCTCTAAGGTGATTATCCCATTAGGGATCTTATTTGATTTTAACTGTATGATTTGGTCCTTGTATGCCTCTTTAACCTTGGGTTGTAACTGATCTGCAAACTCCCCCAAATTTTGAATGAACAGAGCAATTTGTTCATCGTTCTCAAAAACCTGTCAGTGGGTGTCATTATCTGGGATAGCTGGTCGAACAATGATGCCAATTGCTTGGGGGTTGACTAGAAAATCCATAGTGGGGTTGAAATTTGACCCAATAGTGGCCATCCTGTCAGTGGATGCATTTTCCTTGCGGGGGATTCTTTGGATGTTGAAAGATTCGAAGCTTTCGATCAAATCCCAAGCTCTATGGCGGTAAGACCTCATGCAGACATGTTTTGTACTGGAGATTCCCTGAATTTGATTGACAACAAGTTTGGAGTCTCCTAAAACTTTTAATTTCTTTATACCCATCTTTTCTACCAACATCAGGCCATGAATCAGTCCCTCGTACTCTATTTTATTGTTGGAACATGCGAACTGTAAGTGAAAAGACTTTAGAATATGCTTGCCCGAAGGTGAAGTAAGACAAATTCCAGCCCCTGAACCTACTTTGCATCTTGTGTTGGCATTTTTATGATGTTGTGATTTTCATTGATGGACACACACTTGTTTTATGATCACTTCCTTATGTATGAAGTTATGTTCAACCGGTAATTGTTCCAACCAGTATTATGTATTATAGTCTTTAGACTATCCGTATTTTTGTAGAAGGTGTTAACCGGTCACTAACTGAATGAAGACCCAAAGCGGTATGAAAACCTCAAGCGGTTCAAAGATCTTAAAGTGGATCGAAGGAACAAAGCGGTAGTTAACACTTTTCCCAGTCTTCATTTTAATAACCGGTAATCGATAAAGTGTATGAACCAGTAATCGGTAAAATGTATGAACCAGTATTACTCTGTGATGAGTTACCAACCGGTATTTTTGTGATGAGTTATCATCCACCGCCACTTTGGCGGTGATTTTATGTCGTGTTACCAAATGTGTCTAGATGCACTAAACCTAGGAACTTGTAATGTAATCCTATTAGACTGACATGAAATCAGATTCCTTTATAAGGACATCATGTCTAGGGTTTTAGGAGTTGATAGGGGTTTTAGTAATTGATGAGGTTTTTGTATGTGTGATCATAGAAGAATAGATTAGGTCTGTGTGAAGAAATAGAGTGTGGAGATATTGAAGACTGAAGTAATGCTAAATGTGCATTAACAATGAGCTATCATGGATCTAACCAAGCATACTATGCTAGTATCTAGATCACTCACTTATTGATTACTCACATCTTCGACAAGTCTAAAACCCTTAACCAAGTAGGCCTGGCAAAGCCTTTGTAAATCCTCTAACGAGGTGGTTCACAACTGTGAATCTAAAACCTTTCACAAGGTAGTCTTTAACAGGACTTATCTCCTAACAGAGATCTAGATTCCTAACAAGATATGTTTTGGTGAAGAACATTGTATGACCTTAACCGGTCTAGTTTCTATTCTGCAAATAGTTACTTGTGAGTTTCTGCTCACCGTGGTTTTTCTCATTTGGGTTTCCACGTCAAAACCTCTTGTGTTATGGTGATTGTGCTCTTGTGGGTGAATGCTTTATTTGTTGTTTGGTTTGCATTTGTCTTAATTGGTTTGTTGGTAAATCTGTTATACCGGTTAACTGTTAAACTGTTTAAGAGTTTAAGTTCAACAATTTTTGGTATACTAATTCACCCCCCCCCCACCCCTCTTAGTATTCATCAATTGGTATCAGAGCCAAGCTTTCTATAAGTTTAACCACTTGGAAGGAGATATGGGGGAATACACTGTGAGGGAACTTACTCAGCGTCTCACTCAGACTGAGAAAGCCCTTGATGAACTCAAAGTCAAATATAAGGCCTCTCTGGCGAAAAGAAGAGAGCATGCTGTGAAATTGATGGAGCTTACTGAAAATAGTTCTTCTGATGAAGCAGACATGGAAGTCCTAGTTGAAGAAGTTGAAAAATTGAATGAATCTAATGCCAACTTGAGAAGGGAACTGGAAGGACTGACTATTAGAATGTGTCAAGAGCTTGAGAACCGGAGGAAAGTTGAAGATTTGGTAAAAGACAAAGATCATGAGATCTCCAAGGTGAAGCAAGAAATCAGTACCCTTACCGCTCATCTCCAAGAGAGTAAAGTGGAAAAAGAAGAAATGCAAGGTGAACTAAACATGGCTATTTCTAAGAATACAACCTTGAAGGAATCCAATGCTGCTATTTCCAAGGAGATCACTAAGGCAAAGGAAATACTTGCCAAATTCAATAAGAGTACTATTAAGCTAGAACAAAAGCTTGAATCAACAAAAGCAGTAAAGAATACCACTGGACTTGGTTTTTCCGGTTATGAGGAAGGTGAGACCTCTGGAACAAAATCTATGGAGCATCAAAGAAGCAACCGACATCAAAGGATAAAGGTAAGCAAAAGTTTAAACCTGTTTGCTTTAATTGTCTCAAGGAAGGACATACTGCTAATGTGTGTAGAAATAAGGCCTACAATAATTTTCCTTATTTTCTAAATGATAAGCCTAGATCCAATAGATTCAATGGAAACTGTTATGCATGCAACAAGTTTGGGCATAGAGAATTTGAATGCAGGTTTGTTATGCACAACAATGGGAGATATCCTCAAAGGACTAAAGGAGTTTTTCCTGAATCATCTGTGAACTGGAATCCAAACCGGTATAATGCCTATAACCATCAGTCAAGTGGTGGTGGCTATCAAGCGGCAACTAGTTGGAGAGCAACCTGTTTGATCTTCCATGGTAGCGGTCATATTGCTGCAACATGCAAGAGGAAGAATGGTAGAATGAACAATGGACCATGGAGAACACCTAGAATGGTATGTTATCATTGCAACAAACCAAGACACCCTTCCAGAACCTGCAGAATGAGAAAGAACCTATCAGATGTTATACCGGTTGCTCCAGAAGGGAAGATTGATGTTGAAACTGTTCAAGCAGGAACGAATAAAACATGGAAAAAGAAACCTGAAGAAGTGTCACAAGATGAACCGGTTTCCACACCTAGTGTGGAAGTCTCTGAACCGGCAAACTGAGCTTCGGAAGAGCTTAGGGGGAACAAATCGGTGAAATGTTTTGAACCCCCGGTTTATATTGGTAAAAGTCCTTAATCGGTATACATTACCTGTCAATCGACAGAAGATTGTGAAGCAGTAAAAGGCAAAATTAGGGTTTATGCCCTAGCGGTGGAGCATTTATTATGGTAGGTGAAGAATTCATTTAAAAGGAATTTTCAAAGTCATTTTCACTTATCAGTTTTCGAGCGAAGATTTTTCAAGAGCAGAGCGATGAAAGGCAATTCGACTTGCAATTCAAAGGAATTTTAAATCTTGCAGAAGAATTGGGAGAGATTTACATTCAATCAAGTGAAGAACACCAAGCGGTATTCAAGCAACTGAAGTGGTGTAGAGTGAGCTGCATTTGTCAAGCCCTAAATTTCAAAATTCTAAAGGTATTTCTCAAAAAAATTGTTTATCAGTTAAATCATGGCTTTTGCATCACACTCCAGCTCTAGTGTACCTATGGACTCAGCTGATTTCATTCAAAGAAAGATGAAATACAATTCCCTATCCCAAATACCTGTCGGAGTCATTGTCGAAGGGGATATTTCAGGGTACATCGACTGCAAATTAGAAGACCTAGGATCCTTAGCGATTCATTCCCTGCTAAGTCTGTTTTGTGGGGATGACAAGAAGATCAAATCGGAATACAACATTTTGGAGAAGAAGAAACTTCACAATGCGGTTTACTTTCTTAAAGAGTTCATGGAAGACCACATCTGCATCATCCTGAGTAGAGTACATGGTGACAAGATGTATCTTGAAAGGACGCATGACATTATGCTTGAAGCAATTCATACCATCACCAGTTTCTGCAATGTTGGTGAGGTGCCAGTCCTAAGGAAGGTCATCAAGAATGATATGACTAAGCTCACCGGTTCTCTGAGCGACCAACGGGGAATGACCGTCAACTCCATTAAAGATGATTTGGTCAAATATGCTTGCATGGTGATTGGATACTGGACATTTTATGCCAACAAATTAAACTTTGTCTCTACTGCTGAGGTTAATGCCACCTACATAATGATCATAGAGAATGCCTCATTTGATCTATGCACCTATTTGCAGAAGCAACTTCTTTTGAACTTAAAGTCCATCAAACAGGACGGTGCCCTAAGATTCAAATTTGGACAACTTTTGGTGGGTCTGTTTTTCTACTTTCAAGGCTATTTCCCAAGAGTCAATACCATTCAATGGTCTGCTGACCAATCGGTCACCAAAAAAATTAGGGAAAGTCTCCAAGCGGTGGGAACCGGATATCCTGAAGTCTTGAATAAATATTTTGATGAATTCAAGCAGAAGATGAGCCAAAGGATGAGGATATCTGGCGATATTGTTAAGAAGTATGAAGAGGACAGCTACTTTATCATTAGAGTAGATGAGTGCATAATGGATGCGATTGAGCCCAGATAGGAGGAAGTAGAACCTATGGGATATGAGGTGATGTATGACATGCTGGATGGGTATGCCTCTACCCTGATTGCCTCTCCTTTAAATGCAAGGAAAAGAGAACCGGCACCTACTTGGAAAGGGTAACACCAATTGAAGAACCTTCTATGAAAAAGGGAAAAGTAGTGCCAGTGGCATTGGTAACCGGTTACCTCAGCCAGCCCAAAAGTGACCAAGTGGTCACCTGCCAAGAAGAAATTGGAAGTTGCACCCGCTAAAGTATTTGAAAGGAAGCAGAAGACCAAAAGCAACTCACCTGGGTCTAAGGATACAAAATTAGATGTGTAGCCTAAGAAGACCAGGCAGACAAGGAAGAAGGCAAAAACTACCAGCAATACACCTGCATCATCCGCACCGATAAATATTGATATCTCTTCTTATAAGCCAATGACACATTGTCAAAGGACTATCAAGAATATAAGAAGAAAATTTCTTAGTGATCTGAAGGAGTGTTTTGATGATTTTATCGATAGTGAAAGAGGAAACAGAACAGGAAGTCATTAATTATTTGTGCATGAATGACCAGTCGCCATCAGAAATTAGATCTGAGGCACCTGATTCTTTATACAATTCTTTAGACAACAAATGGCGCATTGCCATAGAAAAAGAATAGGAAATAAGAGAGAAAGTATTTGCTCAATACTTTCCAGAAGCCTCCAATTCTGAACTATATGAGATTATGGCCACTCATAAAGGTCTCTTCTTCATGAGAAGAAGAAGACTTAGTTTGCTAGAAGGCAAAACCTCTGAAGTAGAGGAGGACACTCATTTGCATGCCAAAGTTGTTGTGCGGTTGCATCAAGTGTCTAAGGCCAACAAGAAGGCTGAACAAGAACCGAAAATCGTAAAACCAGATGAGGTATATGATAGTGAAGGAGAACTAGTCACTGAACATGTCGACACTATTGATGTTGATGCCTTGGATGGTGAAAATGTCACTCTAGACGCAACAAAGGAAAAGGCTGATAAAGAAAAAACAAACAAGGAGAAACAGGATAAAGAGAAAGCGGAGAAGCAAAAGCTGGGCAAGGAAAAGGCCGACAAAGAGAAAGCGGAAAAAGAAGAAGAGAAAAAGAAAGAGGAAGAAAATAGGAAACAAGAGGAAGAAAAGAGGAAACAAGAGGAATAAAAGATGAAACAAGAGGAAGAGAAGAGGAAACAAGAAGAGGAGAAGAAGAAAGAGGAGGAGAAAAGGAAAGAAGAGGAGAAGAGGAAAGCAGGGGAGGAAAAGAAACAAGTAGAGGAAAAGCAGAAAGAAGAGGAAAGAAAGAAGGAGGAAGAGAAGAAAAAGCATGAAGCAAAACAAAGGGAGAAAGAAGAGGAAAATAAAAGAGCGGAAGAGAAGAAGGAAGTAGAAAAGAACAAGCAAGCGGAGACTCCAAAGGCAACTGGTGGTCAAGCCAAACCGGTCGACATCACCAGTCCTCTTGACCTCCAATCTGTAGATGAATCGGAGTTGTTGCAAGGTATAAAGCTAGCACAGGAAAGACTGGAAGTATTGAAAAGGAAAAAGGAGCAGGATGTCATTCACACTGCAATTGACACCCTTACAAGTTTGATTCCAGGTACCAACCTTCCTGGTACCGATTCCTCTCTGGCCCAACTAAAACTTCTATGTACAGTTGTAGAGGATTAGGTACAATGCTTGGAGGAAGTGTTAGGCCCAATATGGAAAGCTAATGTACTGAGAGGGGAGGGGTGAATCAGTACTCCAAAACTTTTCTTTGATAATAACCTTATTGTTATGCATAAATAGAATAGTGCAGTAACATAAAATAAAGTTAAAACAAACATATAACAATCATACATGATTCACTCCATAACACAAATATTTTGGTCATGCAAAAACTCTTGGTTAGAGAGAAAAACTGGGATGGGGATGGCACCCACAACTTCACTACTGCAATAATAAATAATGCTTAGTTAGAGCTACATTTAGCTATTTATGATAGCTTACCCTGTTAGGAGTATCAAGATTAGTTAGATCTACCTTACTAAAGGATTTTACAACACTATATAAATGTTGCACCTGGTTAAAGGATTTTACAATTTATAGACATGGTTAGAGTCTTTTACCCTGTTAAAGGTTTCTCTTACAACTTCAAAATATTACAATAAAATCATTACAAATATCTGCAACTTTACATCTGAAATGCTATAGCAGATTCTATGTGCTCATAATAAGATTACCTAGCTTGTAGCATACCTTGGTAACCCATAATGAAACTCGGTAAACCCTTCTGTTTACTCTATTCTTCGACTGTTCACTGATAACCTTCTCGGTGACCTCTCTGTATCTCTGTAACAGTTTTCCTTCATGCATACACACACATATCTCACATCTCTTGTTGTATCTCTTTTTCTAACCCTAGAATCATGCTGTATAAATAGATCTCTTACAGCGGTGATCTAATTTATTGCTTCGATCTTAAAAAAGATTCTTTGAATGAATAACTAAACAAAATATTTCATTGGTTAGATTGACCTTGTAATCATATACAATCTCCTAGTGCAATTTCCAATGCAAAAACGGTTAGATGTGCCTCGATCTTGTAACACATTTTCATGTGCATGTCCAGGTTCAATGTATCTGGTAAAACATTTGACTCAGTGAATATCAACTCGGTGAGTTAACTTTACTGCTCGGTAGCCATGAAACATTACTCAGTGAACAGCTCGGTGAATATTGCGTTCTGTGACTACTTTCTTCTGTAACCGACTAGACTGTTCATACCGACTTCTCTATGTGTATCGACTGCATGATTCAGTAATACTAACCGACTAGAATATATAGTATGACTTTGGATATGAAACTAATGACAATTTGATAAGTAGTAACAATCTCCCCTTTTGACATTAGTTGAGATGTTTGACAAAAACTACTTTCAAAGTCATAACTCAAAAACTATATACTTGCAAAATGAGTATACTTGACAATATATAAAATAGTCAATAAAATAGTATATGCAGAAATACTCCCCTTATCATTATTCTATACATAACTCTAAATTTTGCATGTTCGGTTATGTTCTATACTTGTGTGCTCTGAATGCTCTGTATATTCTGCTCGGTATACTCCCCTTGTATACAATACTCAAAATTGTGTTATCAAAACTGTATTACTCTCCAAATGTAGAATTACTCCCCCTTTGTTGGGTATTACTTTCCTCTATGTAGTATCACAATATTACTCCCTCTTTTTGACAAACATTAAAAACTTAATTTCCATCCAGAGGTGGTAACTGATAAAAAATAGTCTTATACTTGGTCCGGGCATCGGTGAGGGCGACTGAGAGTGAGTCCTTGACACTTTCCATTAATGAGTTTTGTGCTTGAATATCATATAAGAGTGATATTAAGCCATCAATAGTGCTTCCCTCTTGTGTAGTTGATAAGCGTGTAGCTCAGTTGATCTGTTCCTGTACTGATGAGAGATGAGGAAGAAATAATGTCTAAAGGATCATTATATCCATCCTGATTTTATGCTCTTCATTCCTCAGTTCTAACTGTTGAGCCATGAGCTATTGAAGCTTTATATAAAAATTCTAAACTGAATTAGGCTCAGTGGTCAACTTAGATGAGAGATCGGTGATCTCTTTCTCAATTGCATCAGTTTTATTTTTGACATCTTTAATAAATAAGGAAAATGTACACAATTTCTGGAATAAATAAAGAATATGCTTGAGTTGAGGGGACAACTCAACAATGAATTTGACAAGTTTTACCTTGCCAACAACAATTGATTTCTGTACTTCCTCTACCATTTTTGCTGTAAGCTCTTTATCCTTGAGCTTTCTTAAGTACTCGGATGCATCAACTCCAGATGTTTCAATTTGATTGAGGAGTTCATCCAATTGAATATGGATGGCTGCATTGGTTGACATTGTTGCTGATGGTAGCATTTATGTGAGTAGTGTCCTAACCTTTTGAAGTACTTTATTCTTTTTATGTATGGCTAGTTGCTTCTCCTGTTTGGCCTTTGCTTTGCATAGTTCACCAAATTCAGTGAGTGCTTTCCCTTTCAATTTGGAAATGTCTACATTGGGCAACACGATCGGTTTAGACAAGTCAAATTTAAAACCATGCTTTCTCACCTTCTTCTCTTTTCCTTTGGTCGATGGCACTAAGACAAGTGCTTGTGAGGCTTTCTGACCCTCGGTAGGTTGCTCGGTAGATGCAACACTTTGGTCAGTTCCTGTAGTCATTGCAATGTCTTTGGGTGGCTCGGTGCTAGGGGTCTCAGTTGTAACATTTTCAATGCTAGACGGTGCTTGAGACGTCTGATCTTTGGTTGTATACCTACAACTCCATATTTTTTCCCTTTGGTGCCTTGCTCGGTGTCCTTGGGAGCTTCAGTTGAGACTGGTGGCTTCACCGGCGGATAAGGTTGAACTTGTTCTAAGACAGATTCACTAGAGACAAGTTTTGCATAAGTAGTGCCTTCAATCATTTCCTGCTCTGGTGTTGCTTCATCCATTACATCTTCATCGATTTGTATAGTGTCAACAGGGTCTGGACCTTGCTCGGTGACATCTGGATCTTGCTCGGTGACATCAACAATTTCAATTTGAGATTGTTCATCGACATCTTGTTGTTTGAAGATCTCCTGCCACTTGGCTTTTGTTTCATTCTCCACATCTATATATAGCCCATTCATCAATTTTAAGGCTCTCTGTTTCACAAGAAATTTAGAATTGTATGTGGTCAAATGCTCCTTAATTTCAGCTACGGACATGTCAGGAAATAGATGGACTAGACTTCTTTCTCTTATTTGCCTCTCTGAATCCATTGCATATTTCCATCTGTTATCATTGTGTAAGTAGATTTCACTCAGAAGTGACTTTGCTAGTTCTAATGGTGCTAACCGAAACTTCTGAAGTGTACAGATGACAGCTTCTTCAATATGTCGCTTCTCATCATTATTCCTAGTCTCATACTTAACATATCTGAATCCTGCAAATCCACCGTATTCTTTAAGATTGGCACAAAAAATTTCAACACTGTAAATGTTTACCTTTTTGCTTTTCACAATCTGGAATTTGTTTGCATCATCAGACTCTGTATCACTCAACTCTTTTGGCAAAATGAGTCTCTGAGTAGATTTCTTGTAAGTTCTAGTTACCTTAGGAATGACAAAAGTCTTTTGTTTCTTACTCGGTGATGCAGTTGATGCTCTGGTGTTGGGTCTCTTTGTTGGTGGAGTCGGTAGGGCCTTTGAGATGTCCTGTTTCTTTCTTTTCAGAACTTTACCCTTAGGCAACTCTGTGCTCAATGTTATTGTAGCCTCTTGAGCTTCTGTCTCCTCTTCGCTAATGGCAAGATTGCCTTTGACAGGTGTAGAGGAGGATTCTTCTCTGAATTTCTCAGATAAAACCTTTATCATTTTTGTAGCTTTTCTTGTAGCCTTAGGTACTACAATGCTCATTTTTACTTTCTCCTTCACCTCTTCATAGGTTCCATACCTTAGTTCGGTTGCATGCCTTGGCGGTGATAAATAGGCATCAATTTGTTGCTGTGTAATATCATAATCAATCTCATAACCCATTGGTTGCAATGATTGAGTTCTTGGTTCAACGACATTTACATAGCAATAATTAGTGTTGACTTCAAAACATATATTGTCCTTGTATTTTTTGACCAGCTGTGGTGGAATCCTGTACTTGTTGTGCATTTTCTCTTGGAATTTGCTGAAGTAATCATCCATGATATCATTAAAGTTATCTCCTAACTTCTTGATGTAGTCATTGATCTGATGGGTGATAGGTCGGTGTAGCTCCCATACTACTTTACCGACTAAGGGAAAGAACTTCTCAAAATAGAAAAACATACATACAAGTAGTGAACCGAACTTTAGTGTGTTTGCCAAGTTGTTCTTCTTCGGCTTCCTTATTGTGTTCAGGTTCTCAAACAAGTTCTTTAGTAGCACTTCACATAGGTCTACTTTCATTCCCTTCTTCACTATTTTGTAGGCCAGGTCTACTGCAGCACATGGTACACTATTTTCCCTTGCATATTGGAAGAAATAGTAACCAATAACTCTAATTGCAAACTTTAGTTCTGCATCAGTGACATTATTCAGTTTCAGTCCTCGGTAATCAGATTCTACTCTGGTTAGACTGATTAGCTCCTTCTGTGATATCATTGTCTGTGCTCGTGCATGATCATAGATGGGATACCCGGTGATCAGGTGAATGACTTCCTTCGTGATCTTGAATGGTTGCTCTTGTAGCCACATGAAATCATCATGTACTTTGCTTAATACAAACTTAACCCACTGGGGTTTGAACACACGGAGATAGACTAGGGCTTCAGTTAATCCCTTGATTTTGATATGCTCAAATTTGCTATCCAGTTTGCCATCAGTGCAAAGTTCATCATACGTGTCACTAATCTCTACATGACCAAGTTCCTCAACATAGTATTTGGTAAAGAATCTGACATCTTCTACTAACAAGACTCGATCCGGGCTGAGTGAAAATGCGGTTTTGTCATCTGGTTCTGAGGCAACTTTGGGAGTTAGAGAATATTTCAGCGAGGGCTTCTCCACATTTTGGACAACTACAGGGTCTTGGATCTTGGGCGCCATGGTAGATTTCGGGTAAGATTTGACAAGTTATCCTTAGGGTTTACAAGTGACTGACACTTCACACTCAGTAGACAATAGCAATTTGACTACATCAGAAACTAGCTAAACAGTGTGAATAGATTGATGTAAATACCTCGAAATTCGCTCTGAATGAAGTTTGATCGCTTTTATTTGCTCTGCTCTGCTTCTTGAAAACTTGGTGAATGAAAATGACCGCGAAAACTCTTTTAAGTACTCAAAAATACCTCATCGGGCTCCATGCAAGTTAGGTCAAGACATTAAATGCACTCAGTTCACCTTTTACCGATTTACTCCTTTTTTTGTTTTAACCGAGTAGCCAACTTTGCTTTATTAACCGACTTGATAGGTTTCCTGTATACACCGACTTGACAGGTTTCCTGTATAGTATATAAACTGACTAATTGCATCTTAACTATGCAGATTTTGAATTTTGTACATAATAGAATAGGAACTGTTATGATTTAACTTTTAGAGAATGTAGTCCCTTCATACCTTTTCTTGACTAATTTGAAATAGGTGCACCTAACTCGGTAGGTAAGGTGCTTTCTTCATCAGACATAATTTCCTTTTTTTTCCAAATCATCTTGAATTTTTCTTTTATCTCTTCAGTGTCTCTTCTCGATTGATCTTTGCAATCTCCAGCTAAATGTCCAGCTTTGTGACAATGAAAACATGCCATACCAGGATTTCTCCATTATCTCCGGTTGTTCATTCCAAATCTTATAAAACAATTGGCACTTATATGTCCATATCTTCCACAACATTCACACCATATCCTTGTATTGTAATCCCATGGTACTGCTGCATATTGTCGGTAAGGATTTGTGTAAGTTCGGTAACCTCCAATGTTTGCTCGGTGTGGATACTTCATGTAGTTCTTTTGCTTAAACCAACACTTCTTGGTACTATGTCCATATCTATTGCAGTTTCTACAAAACCCTTTGAATTTTGCCTTCTGATAGTTGTTAACAGACTTTGTCCTACATTGATTAGGTGTGTGACCATATTTATTGCAATTATAACAATATCCATTGGACTTAGTGATATTCAGTTGCTTACCTTTTCTGATCTGGCATATGTTGGCAGTATGACCTTGATTTCCATAGTAGTAGCAAATAGGCTTCTTCCTTTTGATGTTATTCCTTTTTCCAGCTTGTTTTGATGATTATCCTCTCTCGGTAGTATGAATTCCTTTCTCGGTTGATTCTTTTCCTTTGTAACCGAGTCCTCCTTCTTTGTAGAGTCTTCTTATGTTCAGTTGCTCATCCAACATCTTTGATGCTTCATAACTTTTCTCCAATGATTCTTTGGATTTCTTCTCTGTTTCAAGTTCACCAGTCAACCTTGATACTTCAAGTTTCAATGATTGATTTTCATCATTCTTTAGAATTGCTTCATGATGTGCATAACCTAGTTGATCTGTCATATTTTTTTGAATACCAGTTAACCTTATGATTTCATCATCCTTATCAGATACTAGAGCTTCAAGTTGTTGTTTCTCTCTGTGTAGATCTCTTGCTTTATCCTCAGCTATCCTTAATGCATCTAGATTTTTAGTCATCTGTGTACTAAAATGTTCATGTTCTCTTTTCATTTCTTTTAGTTGATCAGCCAATGCTTTGTTCTTTTCTTTCAACATTCCAATCATTTCTTCAGTCTCTTCAGATATACTGTTCTCAGATGACGTCTCGATTTGTTCCACTAGCTCTTGAGAATCCTACTAGTCATCAGATAATATTCTCCTTACTTTCAGAGATTTTTGCATTATCCAGCTCTTCTTGAAGATACACAATCTTCTGAGATTGTTTGTAGCCTTCCATTGCTAAGATCTTTCTCTTTAGGTAGTTAAACCCTTTTCCAAGATTCAAGCTCTGATACCAATTGTTAGGCCCAATATGGAAAGCTAATGTACTGAGAGAGGAGGGGTGAATCAGTACTCCAAAACTTTTCTTTGATAATAACCTTACTGTTATGCATAAACAGAACAGTGCAGTAACATAAAATAAAGTTAAAACAAACAGATAACAATCATACATGATTCACTCCATAACACATATATTTTGGTCATGCAGAAACTCTTGGTTAGAGAGAAAAACCATGATGGGGATGGCACCCACAACTTCACTACTGCAATAATAAAGAATGCTCGGTTAGAGATACATTTAGCTATTTCCGATAATTTACCCTATTAGGAGTATCAAGATCAATTAGATCTACCTTACTAAAGGATTTTACAACACTATATAAATGTTGCACCTGGTTAAAGGATTTTACAATTTATAGACTTGGTTAGTCTTTTACCTTGTTAAAGGTTTCTCTTACAACTTCAAAATATTACAATAAAATCATTACAAATATCTGCAACTTTACATCTGAAATGCTATAGCAGATTCTATGTGCTCAGAATAAGATTACCTAACTTGTAGCATAACTCAGTAACACATAATGAAACTCGGTAAACCCTTCTGTTTACTCTATTTTTCAACTATTCACTGATAACCTTCTCGGTGACCTCTTTGTGTCTCTGTAATAGTCTTCCTTCATGCATACACACACATATCTCACATCTCTTGTTGTATCTCTTTTTCTAACCCTAGAATCATGTTGTATAAATAGAGCTCTTACAACGGTGATCTAATTCATTGCTTCGATCTTAAAAAAGATTATTCGAATGAATAACTCAACAAAATATTTCATTGGTTAGATTGACCTTGTAATCATGCACAATCTCCTAGTGCAATTTCCAATGCAAAAATGGTTAGATGTGCCTCGATCTTGTAACACATTTTCATGTGCATGTCCAGGTTCAATGTATCTGGTAAAACGTTTCACTCGGTGAATATCAACTCGGTGAGTTAACTTTACTGCTCGGTAGCCATGAAACATTACTTGGTAAACAACTCGGTGAATACTGCATTCTGTGACTGCTTTCTTCTGTAACCGACTAGACTATTCATACCGACTTCTCTGTGTGTACCGACTGCATGATTCGGTAATACTAACCAACTAGAATATATAGTATGACTTTGGATATGAAACTAATGACAATTTGATAAGTAGTAACAGGAAATTGTTGAAGCTAATGCACAAAAGAAGCATCAAAAGACACTTAACACTACCTTAGTAAAGAAATTGAATGAGCTTCGGTCTCAACTTCAAAACGAGTAGAAGAATATAAGAGATGCTATGGATGAGGGAAACCTACTATTGAGCAAAATAAGCCAACCCCATCTATTTTGTGATGACGTGCTTGCTCAAAAAGACAAACTGCAATCTGATTTGCAGGCATACATAAGCAACTTTAAGACCCCGTATGACTCTTTCACTACATATGGGCAAACTATTCACCGGTATCAGCTTCAGTCTACCAGGATTGAGTTGGAGATCAGCATCAGGACAAGAGATTTGCAAGAACTTCAACTGGTTTTATTGCCCAGACTGCAAATTCTTCAGAAATGCTTTCTCAATCTGGAAGCTTTGACAGTAACTCAAGAAATGAGTACAATTGATGCCATGGAAGAACAGGTATCACAGATCTAGATGGAAAGTGAGGTGGCTACCTCATTACTTGAGTCATGGTCATTATCCATGAAGACTTTTATGCAGGATTTTAAATCAGTTTTTGATAAGTTTCACTCATTTTTGTCATAAACATTTATTTATTTTAATGATAATGAGAAACAAGGGTTGTTCTGCATTACTTTGTCATTGTTGGCAAAGGGGGAGTAGTATTTAAAATTTTGATAAATGTTATGTATATTTGCATGTTATCTCTTTAAGGGAGTAGTATACATTGTATTTTCTGCAAAAAGGGATAGTGTATATGCTTAGGGGGAGTAATTCTAATTATGGCATATTTTTTTATTGTAAAACACTTAGATGTCAAAATTTCCTAAGTGTTGTCATCAATGCCAAAGGGGGAGATTGTTGGCATTTTGATGATGTTGTGATTGTCATTGATGAACACACACTTGTTTTATGATCACTTTCTTATGTATAAAGTTATGCTCAACCGATAATTGTTCCAACTGGTATTATGTATTATAGTCTTTAGACTATCGGTGTTTTTGCAGAAGGTGTTAACTGGTCACTAACTGACTGAAGACCCAAAGTGGTATGAAGACCTCAAGCGGTTCGAATATCTCAAAGCGGAATGAAGGAACAAAGTGGTAGTTAACACTTTTCCCAGTCTTCATTTTGATAACCGGTAGTCGGTAAAGTGTATGAACTAGTAATCGGTAAAATGTATGAACTCGTATTACTCTGTGATGAGTTACCAACCGGTATTTTTATGATGAGTTATCATCCACCGACACTTTGGCAGTGATTTTGTGTCGTGTTACCAAATGTGTCTAGATGCACCGAACCTAGGAACTTGCAATGTAATCCTATTGGACCGACATGAAATCAGATTCCTTTATAAGGACATCATGTCTAGGGTTTTAGGAGTTGATAGGGGTTTTAGTAATTGATGAGGTTTTTGTATGTGCGATCATAGAAGAATAGATTAGGTCTGTGTGAAGAAATAGAGTGTGGAGATATTGAAGACTGAAGTAATGCTAAATGTGCATTAACAATGAGCTATCATGGATCTAACCAAGCATATTGTGCTAGTATCTAGATCACTCACTTGTTGATTACTCACATCTTCAACAAGTCTGAAACCCTTAACCGGGTAGGCCTGGCAAAGCCTTTGTAAATCCTCTAACAAGGTAGTTCACAACTGTGAATCTAAAATCCTCTCACAAGGTAGTCTTTAACAGGACTTATCTCCTAATAGAGATCTAGATTCTTAACATGATCTGTTTTGGTGAAGAACATTGTATGACTTTAACCGATCTGACCTTAACCAGTTTGGTTTCTATTCTGTAGATAGTTACTTGTGAGTTTCTTCTCACTGTGGTTTTTCCCATTTGGGTTTCCATGTCAAAACCTCTTGTGTTATGGTGATTGTGCTCTTGTGGGTGAATGCTTTATTTGTTGTTTGGTTTGCATTTGTCTTTATCGGTTTGTTGGTAAATCTATTATACCAATTAACTGTTAAACTGTTTAAGAGTTTAAGTTCAACAATTTTTGGTATACTAATTCACGCCCCCCCTCTCAGTATTCATCATCTTGCACCATCAAAATGTAGGGACTAGAGTAAAGAGGAAAAATCTCCTTGGGTAAAGGGTTCTTTAACTAGTTTTGGGACAACCTGACCTTCATAAAAAATACAGTAAGTACCAAGACCTGTGGCATGATAATTTGAATAGGGGTCAGAATCAATGAATTCCTCAAGAAAAACCTCCTAATATGGAAAAGCATCTCCTGTTATTTCTTCCTCCTCGATGAATTCTATCATCCTTCTTTCTTCGTCGGAGATTGAGGTGTGGGTTGGCTTGAAATTGAGCATAGCCTGATCTGCAACATGCTCAACATGAAGGGTTTATGAGAGGATTTTGAGCTTGGCACCTCGCTTGGTATGGAGAATAAGGTGGTACTAGTCCAAGAACAGGTAACCTCCTATCTTGGCAGTAAAATCTCTAGAGAGGCAAAGACCAAAAACAGGGGGAATGTCAATAACCACTACTTCTTGAGACACTGTGACGCTAGGACATGCGAACAACGTTAGCAGGAGGTCTTTAATGAGGCCCACAGTTTGTGCCTTCTTCCCATCTAACTGCATGATGCCATGATTTAATGGCTCATACTTAATATTCAAAACCTCAATGATTTGCTTAGGCATGACGGTAGTGTTGGCGTCGGAGTCTATCATAGAGTTATGTAGTAGTTTATCCCCTACTATTGTTAGAGTAAAGTAATTAATTAACTTTACTCTCCTCTTAAGATTTCACTTTATGCATATTAGTCATTTAATAATTAATATTTAATTATTAAATGCTCTCACCTTAGGGTTAGGTTTTCCTTTCGGTGTTGATCTCCTTTATAAGGATTGATCTCTTGTATTATTGTAATATTCTTGATTCATTTTTCTCTGATAATAAATCTTTTCACTTTGTCAGAGCCAAAACTCTTGTTTCGTTCTTTCTCTTTCTCTGTGACAAGTTTCTTGCATGCAGGTTTCTTTGAGTTCTGTGGATTTGTATTTCTCAAATCCTACATGGTATCAGAGCTATATCTGCTACAGCTTGTTCAGACTTTTGAAAGATTTTGAGATCTAGGTTTTGGTTGCATCAAATCTGTGTTTGTCTTCTGTTTTTTATTTTGGAATAGAGGTATTTTTTTCGGTGCACTTTGAGCCCAAACAGACCTCACCGTTGAGCTCGTAGCCCCCCAAAACCCTTATTTTCATATAAAATTCATCCTATTTGGACACAGTTGCTCCAGAAGGCAAAAAAAAATTTGCCCCAAGGCCGTACGGCCCCAGGGCAAGCAGTTCGAGGCGCATACACAAAAAAAAATAAAATATATATATATAAAAAACAACAGTTTTTTTCAAAAATCGGGCGCCGCCAGTTTAAGGCCCGCGCCGCTGGTGTGCAGCCCGGCGACCACTACCTCGCCGCCGCCGCCAGCGGGACCCGCTGCTCCCTGTGCCGCCTGCTCGCCTCCCGGCCTCCGCCAGCACCAGTGGCACCGCCCCTGCGTTGCCCCCACACCACCCCTATGCCACCAGCCTTTTGCGCCAACTCCTGGTCACCCAGCGGACTAGGGGCCTATTTTTTTAAGCCCTTGAGGGCTATAAAGGCCCATCTGGGCCTTTTTGGAGCTGTTTTACAAAATCGGGCATAAATCGGGTGTCCGATCTCCATTTTTCAAAAATGAATAGGCGTTGGAAAGCTGAATCCGAGCCCGTTCTAATGGTGTAGGAATTTTTTCATATTTCTCTAGTTTGATTGCATTTTTTCACAGTCAAAGTCTGATGAGCCTTTTTGCACTCCGAGGGGTATAACTTGCTCGTTTGTGCTCTGTTTTTCGAAAGCGAATAGGCGTCAGAAAGGTGGTTCTGTGCTCTTTCCAGATCTATAGTCTATTTCATCAGTAAATTCTTTAGGTGCTCAAAATTTTGTCTCAACCCGTTACTGCTTTCTATCATTTTCAGGCTTTCAGTTTGTACTGGGAATTAGTTTTTTGCATTATGGGGGGGTGTTTTTTCTTGCTTTCCATTATTTACATCAGAAAACCAGAATCTACAAACACCAAAACAAAACAACTAAACCCCTTCTGCATCTTCTGTCTAGTTCTGAAAGACCACTTAATAATAATTAATAAATTCAGAGCAGTTGAGGCACAGTTCACAGGATGGTCGACAGACCTATTGAATCTCTCACACCGCATAATTACCACACTTGGAAGGGTCGCATGATGACTCTTCTCCAGTCTCGAGGGTTATGGTCCTGTTTGGATGAGGTTCAGCCTCAGTTGACACGTCCTTTTGAGGTTATACAGCACAGGAACAATATGGATCAGGCTATGGGATTGATGGCTTTACACATTTCCGAGAGTCTCCAGTTTCATCTTGAGGGTTGTCTCACTCCTCGAGCCATTTGGACCAAGTTTGAAAGACTTTTTGGTACTGTCAACGAGTTCAGAACTTTGCAGCTTGAGGCAGAGTTAACTTCCTTGGTACCTGATTCGTTTCCCTCTATTGAGGACTTTCTGATGAAGTTCAAACAACAAAGATCTATCTTGCAGGGTTGTGGTAAGACTAAGACTGATACAGAGTACATTTTCTTGATCCTCTCCAAGCTTCGGGGTCCATTTCAGATCTTCTCTTCAACCTTCTATTCCACCATAGATGCCTTGGGTGCTCGACATGTCATGCCTTCTTTTGAGGTCTTTTGTGATCGTCTGACTCGTGAGCAAGCTAAGCTTAAGCAGTTGGATTCACTTTCAGGTTCACAGAACTAAGCATTGGTAGCCCAGTCCTCAAAAGGAAAACAGAAGCAGAAATCGAAGCCTAAGAAAGATTCAGAGGCTAGTGAGAATCCCTCCAAGCCACCACCTAAGTTTGATTCAAAACCACAGTCCAATTCTAAACAGGGCAAATCTTCAAAGTCTGGTGAGTCTTCCTCCAAGACTAAGAAGAAATCTGGTGATCCTTGCAGTTTTTGTGGCAAGGAAGGACATCCTGTTTCCAGGTGTTGGAAACATTTAGAGGCTTTGGAGGAAGCCATGCAGCAGCATAATATCAGTGCACCTCAGCCTCCTTCACAGCCCACAGGGAAAGGTCATGCTCTTTCTGCACGAGCATTGTCCTCAACACCCACTTGGATTCTAGATTCTGGTGCCTCTCACCATATGACACACACAAAGGATTTGGTCACCGCTCTTGCCCCTACAGGCACTAGACTTATTGCAGTTGGTGACTCAGCACAACTTTCCATTCAGGGTTCTGGTACTGTTTCATTGGATGGTGGTTGTCTACAGGATGTACTTTTGGTTCCTGACATTTCGACAAACCTTCTATCCGTTTATTAGATTTGCCACTCTAGCTCTGGTAAGACAGTTGAGTTCTCACCTCATGATGTGGTTATTCGAGATCTTCATGATCCTGACTTGGTTGTGGCTACTGGGAGTGTGGATTCTACATCTCACTTATATAGTTTTGATGGCTTTGAGAGTTCAGACACTGTTGGTTCCTCTCTTATAGCTCATGCAGATTCAGTGAGCAGGCTTTGGCATGAGCGTTTTGGCCATGTCAATTATAGATATCTACAGCAGATGAGTACACAGGCACTTGTGATTGGGCTTCCACAGATTTCTTGTACGGATGGTGTATGTCGTGGTTGTGTCCTTGACAAATATCATCGAGATCCTTTTCCTAAGGGTCGAGCCTCTCATGCTAGGGCAGCCCTAGAGTTGGTACACAGTGATCTTATGTCCTTTCCGACTCCTTCCTTTTCAGGGGCCCGTTATGTGCTCACTTTTATTGATGACTTCTCCAGATGTACGTGGGTGTACTTTCTTAAGTACAAGTCTGATGTCTTTGACTCATTCAGGATTTTTACGACATTTGTGGAAAAGCAATATGGACTTTCTATCAGGAGGATACGCACAGACAATGGGGGGGAGTATGTTAATTAGGCTTTCAGAGATTTTTGCACTGAGCATGGTTTACAGCATCAATTTACAGTTCCTTACACCCCTCAGCAGAATGGTGTTGCTAAGAGAAAGAACAGAACCTTACGGGAGATGGCAAATTGTATGATACAGTCTCGAGCTATGAGTTCTTCATTTTGGGCTGAGGCAATCAATTGTGCCAATTATATTCAGAATCAGATGCCTCATAAGGCATTGCGACATATGACTCCTGAGGAGGCTTGGACCCATGTCAACCCTGATGTTTCTACATTCCGAGTTTTTGGTAGTGAGGCTTGGGCATTTATTCCTGATGCTCAGCGGAAAGCCATGGAGAGGAAGAGCCGACCACTCATATTTGTTAGCTACTGTGAGGATGTTAAGGCATACAGGTTGTTTGATCTTGATTCCAAAGAGGTTCTGTTTCGGCACGATGTCCAGTTTGATGAGCTCTATCCTCAGATGGATTCTCCATCACCAGCTTCTCCCTCATTGCCTACTCCTTCCTCTTCATCTCTTGAGGATTACTTATCTCTTGAGGATGATGTAGATGATGATCCACCATCTCCACCACCATCAGTTGCTCCATCTTTGCCGAAATGGGCCCGTGATACTGTTGAGGCAGCTGGTTCTTTGGCAGGTGATCCTTCAGATACTCGTCGCACTCGTGCTCAGACATTTGGTTCTAGTCTTTTGAGTCATGCCATTTCAGATGATCCTCAAAAGTTTTCAGAGGCGACAGGACACCTTGAGTGGGATAGGGCCATGGATGAGGAGTATTCTTCTTTGATGAAGAATCATACTTGGGATCTTTGTCCTCTTCCTAAGGGAAGAAAGTTGGTTCGATGCAAGTGGGTGTATCATACCAAGTATGCTGCAGATGGTTCTGTTGATAAGTATAAGGCCCGTCTTGTTGCGAAGGGGTTTTCTCAGGTAGAGGGTATTGACTACTCTGAGACCTTTGCTCCTGTCGCCAAGATGAATTCTATACGCCTGGTACTTTCACTTGCAGCTTCACAGGGATGGACAGTGTTTCAGATGGATGTGAAGAGTGCCTTCTTGCATGGAGACTTACATGAGGAGATCTATATGGAGCAGCCTCAGGGATTTGTGCAGGACACTTCTTTGGTTTGTAGACTTTGACGTTCATTGTATGGTCTCAAACAAGCCCCTCGGGCTTGGTATGAGAAGATGGACTCTTTCCTGCTTTCCTCTCACTTCACACGCTGTCATTCCGATCACACAGTGTATATTCAGCGTCAGGAGGGTGATCTTTTGATTCTTGTGCTATATGTAGATGATCTCATTTTTACAGGTAGCTCATCCTCCATGATTCAAAGTGTTTAGAGAGCTTTGATGGAGTAGTTTGAGATGACAGATCTTGGTCTCTTGCACTTCTTTATGGGTCTACAAGTTATTCAGTCTTCAGATGGGATTTCCATATTTCAGGAGAAGTATGCTCTTGATATGCTTCAGCGATTTGGCATGCTTGATTGCAAGTCTGCCCCCACTCCATTTCAGTCAGGTGTTGTTTTGTCTTCCACTTGCTCTACTCCTTCCGTAGACCCCACTTTATACAGGCAGTTGGTTGGCAGTTTGTTGTACCTGACACATTCTTGTCTTGATCTTTCCTTTGCGGTTGGCCTTGTCTCTCGGTTCTCCCATGATCCTCATGAGAGCCATTAGCAAGCAGTCAAACGTATTTTGAGGTACATTTGGGGCACCACTCATTATGGCATTCACTACACTTCAGGATCCCCTCACATCATTGGCTTCACTGACTTCGATTGGGCTGGTGATGTCAATGATCGGAAGTCTACTTCTGGCTTTGTTTTTTGCCTTGGTTCTGGTCCTATCACATGGTCTTGCAAGAAGCAGTCTGCTATTGCATTATCATCTATAGAGGCTGAGTATCGAGCAACAGTGTTAGCCAGTCAGGAAGTTTTATGGCTTCGACAGTTGATGACAGAGTTTGGGTTTCCTCCAGATTGTCCCACTATTCTTTGTGTGACAATCAGAGTGCCATTCACATTTCTCGCAACCCAGTGGAGCATCAACGGACAAAGCACATTGAAATCCACATGCACTTCATCAGGCAGTTGATTCAGGATGGTTCTCTCATCTTGGAGTACATTCCTACAGAGGAGCAGGTTGCAGACATCTTCACTAAACCTTTGGCATCTCTGCGCTATCTTCAGTTGCGCTTCATGCTTTGGGTGAAGGAAGTTGTCCTTGGGGGGTCTCAGTGAGGCCTTCCTTCCTTCATGTTTTCTTTTCAGCATGATTTTGTATCTCTTTTTGGAGAGGAGTTTTTTCCCACCGGGTTTTCTCCTTTACTCCGCTTTATAGAGATTTTCTTGTATTCGGGTACCTGATCAGGCCTTGTTGCCGGGACCCTTTATTGCATTGTAGTTCCTTTGCTTTCTTCTGCATTGTTTGTAGCTGCATTGTAGCTCATCTTAAGGGGGGGTGTTAGAGTAAAGTAATTAATTAACTGTACTCTCCTCTTAAGATTTCACTTTATGCATATTAGTCATTTAATAATTAATATTTAATTATTAAATGCTCTCACCTTAGGGTTAGGTTTTCCTTTCGGTGTTGATTTCCTTTATAAGGATTGATCTCTTGTATTATTGTAATATTCTTGATTCATTTTTCTCTGATAATAAATCTTTTCACTTTGTCAGAGCCAAAGCCTTTGTTTTGTTCTCTCTCTTTCTCTGTGACAGGTTTCTTGCATGCAGGTTTCTTTGGGTTCTGTGGATTTGTATTTCTCAAATCCTACAACTATGAGGGTCAAATAAAAAGGTTTGGGCTTAGGCTTACCTACTGATTGAGATTTTGGTTGGACGTCTTGATTTGTCAATGCTGCTGCTGAATATGATCAATCTACGAGACGCTGAGAAGCTTGCCCGCTCATTGGCAGAGCAAGTAGTAGCCTTCCTACTGGGTGGGGTAACCTCCTCCGACAAGGCTTCCTTCAAACGACTCCTTTGCTTTGGGATGGCGAGAAGATCCCATAAAGATACATTAGCCGAGGCTTTCCTTAATTGCTCCACTACGTCCAATATTGATGGCAGCAATGTCTTTGTCTCCCTGGGCTTATAAGGGATGAAATCTTTCCTTGGATAAATAACAGCGACTGCAGGTTGTTCGGTAGTGTTGTCAATGGAGGACTTCCCTGGTACGTTACATTTTCTCTCGTAAACCGCCTCTTCGATCTAAGATTGTAATCTGATTGCACTTGAGGAACCCCTGAGCTCGAAAAAGTTGTGTCGTTAGTCATCACAATATCTTCTCCTTCCATCCAAGAGAAAAGTGCTTGATCTGGGGCTATTTCTGCTTCCTGCTCCATTGTCATGCTCTGCATTTGTGCAATGAAGGAAGCATTGTCCATACCGGGGGCCACGTAGGCCGAGTCGTCAGTCGCCATGCCTTGGCAACGTTGCTCTGCAAGCTTTTGTTGTAGATTGCCTCTCGAACAATTTTTTGGAGTGTGTGCGCTATTACATGGAAAACACCAAGAGTTGGTATCGTTTGCCAGATTATTTTGTCCTACTGTCAACTCTTTACCGGTGCTAGGGTAGACTATTTGCAACGGATTGGGCACGAGAACTATCCGACCAACTGATTGATTCAGAGCAACTCGATTATTCGAGTACTGGTTTTGTTGATAAGCAGGCCTATTAGATTGGTAGTTTTGCTGGAAAGGGGGTCTGGTTTGTGGTATTTGAGATCTCTTTAGATTGACTATTTCATTAGAAAGAGACCTTAGTAAATTTTTCATGTCACTAACTTCAGCAGCTAAAGACGAGGGAGGAGGCGGATTTGCTTGTTGGGGTCCGAGATAAGCGTACATAGATTGGGGAGCGGATGAACTGGCAACAACCATTTCTAGGATATTAGGCCATTTGGCTGACTGGATAGCTCTGGAAAGACAGGCATAAGTGGTCGCGGTGATAGTTTCCCTGCATCAATTAGGTTATTTTCTGTGGAGACAGCCAAGTTGAAAGCTTGAGGGAGAGTGTTACCGCCTAAAGATTGAATCATCACCGATATATCAAAGTTGAAAGCCTTTAGATATAAAACAAACGCCATGTCAGCGGGAGGATGAGAAGATAAAGGTATTCACTCCCAAGTCCTCTGAAAGCGCATATTGAACTATGTTAAAGCTTCTTGTGGGGCTCTCTTTATTGTAATCAACTAATGCATCAAAGACAACCTGTCTGCTTTATCGGAGAATCTTTGGAAAAAACGATCGCCTAGCTGGTCCCAACTACCAATAGAATTCGGAGCAAGGGATCTGTACCAGTCCAAAGCTCTTCCTTTGAATGACGCCACTAGCAGCCTCAAAGCTACGTTCTGCTCAGGTATACTATGGACAGTGCAGACGTTGGCTATGTCGTGCAAGTGTTCTCTAGGAGTCTTAGAACATTCCCCGGTAAACTTAGGAACCGCTTTCAACGCAACAGAGGGTATTTGGGCCCATGTGGCGGGTAAAACCAGAGGAATGAGAGGACTTTCGTTATCCCATGTTACAGAATTTCTAGGCGGGATTTGAGCCATTACTGCGACAGGAGTAACTATAGAAACGCTAGGGAGGCTCTAGGATGAAGAGGCAGTAGATTGATAAACACTAACCATGGGTGGAAGGAGCAAACTGGGATTCAAAGCTATCTGGATCCTAGTAATAGGTTTGTGGCTCATATACTGGCTTGAATCTTGAGAAGTAGCGTCCCACCGGGCGTGCCAAAAAAAGAACTGTTGACTCAGAATTTTACTTTGGAAACAAACAGCCTTATAGGAAATTCAGTGATGGGGGATCGATTGCCCAGGGTTCACTGAATGACCTCCGGGATTGAGAAGTCGGCTCTTCCTTGCTGTTTCGAGGAAAGGGGAAGAAAGAAACACTTTAAAATAGTAAAAACTAGGCTACTGAGGCGATGCGCCAAAGCATATTTTAAGAAGACACGAGTACATAAAAACCAATTACATATGATTTTTCTCAGCCCATTCAACAATCTACAAGTCTGGATTAGAAACACAACCAAGATTCAATCAAATCTTTCTGTAACATAAAGAAATACCTATCATGCATTTACCATATAACAAGTGTAACACATAGTTCAATCGACAAAATCTTAGATATATATATTCCTGAAGTCTTTGAAAATCCTAATAGAGAAGCACATAAAAGACCATTAATGCATACTGAGAGTAAAGTCTCACAAAGGCCATAGGCACAGTTTGATTGAACTTCTTCAGAAAATAATAAAAACAGTTTTTAAGGCTAAAAATACTATTAAGAAACTTAATCGCCTTGCGAAGTTCTGAACCCCCATAACAGGGAAAAAACTAAACTAAATAGAGCCTCCGGCTCCTAACAAATTCGGACTCCACTGCCTATTCTGTTTGCATGTCGTGGGCCACCTGTATAATTTTCTGACATACCACCCCAAAAGTTGTTAGCCCCTGAAGTTGTTAGCCCCTGACATTGTCAGTCCCACGACGCTCTGCTCTGCAGGCGCACGACCAAAGAGTCGCGATTAAAAAACAGTGGGCGGAGGGACCAAAAAGATGCCGCTAAACGAACAACCCACGCCACGTGGTAGCTCGGCGCTACTACAAAAACAAAAGGGAAAAACAATCGCACAAAACCCTCGCCGAGCTGACAACTGTCTCTGCTGATGCATGTGAACGGGAGAAACAAAAAGAGGCGGGGCCACCAAAAATAGCAAAATGCTGCCCGCGGACCAATCCCGAAATAATGTTAACATATATCTCTAAACATACTTTACATATGTTTGTGTATAAATAAGTATGCTCATTTTAATGTTTATTTATGTATAATTAATTTATAATAAAAAATATTAATTTTATATAATATAATATATAACATACATACATACATACATACATACATATTATTACAACTATTATCAATTACTATTGACCCTTGTTTAAATATATAAAGACGCTTATATTTAACAAGAGATGTAATGTGTCAAGTTCTCGCCAATAGTGTGGTTAGATTATACTGTATAAAAGTAGAGATGAAGATTGAGGGGGAGAGGAAGAGGGAGATAAATATATAGAGAGATGGAGAGAGGTGGAGGATGCGATTAAAATAGAGATGAATATAGAGATAGACATAGAGAGGAAGAGATAGAGAGAGATAAAGATTGTGAGAGATAAAGAGATAGATAAATATATAGGGAGAGGGAGAGATAGAGAGGAAGAGATATATAGGTATAGAGGGGGATGGCGAGAGAGAAATAGATAGAGGGGGAGAGGTAGAGAGAGAGGTGGTGGGAGCTCAATATACGAAGAGGGAGAGGAAGAGTTATTATAAAATATATTATAATTATATAATATATTTTTTAAGATAAATTTACAAAAAATAGAATTCAATGAATATATAAGTATATCACTCATAATCTTGAACCTTACAACTATAGCCCCAAACCCTTTGCGTGACCCTACATTTGAAATGCAACTTTGAACTTCATGTCCTTTTTTAAAAAAACTTCTCCCTTATGTAAATTTGGATTTGATAGTGCTCTAAAGAATTGATGTGAAATGCTATGAAATGGAGGAATTTGTGGCTTATCTTAATTAAGTCAAACCCTATGTATTGATTTAACAATGTGTGAACAAGATCTAAGACATGCTAAGTAAAAAGTAAAGTGCCTATGCACACGCCCTTATGAAAGTAGATGTTGAATGCAATGATTTCTCTAAGAGCCTTTGTAATGATAATATGATGATGTTTCATATTATCATTTATGCCTTAGAAAAATGACCTAGGGCTTTGTCCTTTCTATCCAACATTCTAGCATTTAAATTTGAATATTTTGTGTAGTGGCAACTATTTAGAGCCAAGTTAGTTTGGGCAAAAAAATGAGACCTTAATAAAACTCAAATTATTTTGTTAATCATAGGCGAATTTCGTAGCTCATAGCTATAATTGTGACCTTGATCTATTTGTCCCTATTCTTTTTCTTAAAAATACTAAAAAATGTATATATGTATTTTTGTTCCTATGTTGTTTGAAAAATGTGTTGTTTGTAAGCATTATTGGAATATGTAATCAATTAAGGGATACAAAACTTGTCTTCATTGTATTGTGTCCATATTATATTGATTCAAGAGTATTCTATATAAGATAAAGACATGTTGGACAACCATGTAATACTAATGTAATCACAAGTGCTTTGCCTATATGCTCTTTGCTATTAAATGTTTAATGACTTGAATGTTATCTTTTTATTTTTCCTCTATGCCTAAGTTGACTTAAGACAATATTTTATATATACAACCTAGATATTCAAACTAAGCCCAAATGGTGGAGAAATAAATAAATTATAAATTATTTGATACAAAAAAATGGTTCAATTGGTGAGGAAAAGCAATTTAAAATTGAGGGTTGAGACAACCTTAACAATCATGACCTTGGCCATGATTACAATTATAATTTTTTTATTATAAAACGGAGAACTAAGAGAGTGGATCAACCCATGTTTTATGGCTTGAGAAAAGTGGTGTGAAGTAATAGAAAACAAGCTAGGGTCAACACATGCATAAACGAAATTAAGCTATACAATATAATATTTATTTTAAAAATGTCCAAAGTGAATCCAAAATAAATAAAGAAAAAGGTAAGAATATACTTTTTTCCTTCACACCCATACAATACTCTTAAAATAGGATAAAATTTTCATAATGCTAAAATTTTAATTTTAAAAAATAGATTTATACAATTTAATAAGAAAATACATATAAAAAATAATGTTATGTCAAAAGTTATATTAAATATGATTTTATATAATCTTTTCTTATGAATAAAAAATTATCATTGCTAATTACTTTTTATAGGTTAATCTTTATTATTTTTATAAAAAAATAATTTATATTAATATTTATATTTACATGATGTTATGTCAAAAGTTACATATAATTCATATATAATATTTTTCTATGAATAAAAACATTTCATCATAAACAACGGATTACATAATATTTATCATCTTTACAATATATAATCTTAATTTAATATTTTATTTTGAAATAATTTTTATAATCATAATTTTAATATTATTTAATAAAACATTTATATACTTAAATTTCTTAAAGAATCATCCAATAACAATTATTTACCTTCCTCATAAATCTTATTAAATTGTTAGAAATTGTTTACTAAAACCCATAAACAATGTGCGTTTAACACACTTTTAATTAAATAAATAAATGTGAATCCAACTTTTTAGTTGGTGTGAGTGTGTAAATTTGGTGTAGGGAAGGATGAAGTATCCTTATCCTAACTCACGTGAACCACAAATTATCAAAAACTATGAAAGAATTTAGAATCTTATAAATTTTCCATCAAATTCAACTTAGAGTTAAAAAATAATGAAGAAAACAAACCATGGCATTAAAGTCCACATTCGGCACCTGGTTATGTTGGCAGCTTTAAGAGAGAGCTAATCCTTATAAAGTTATACGTATGATGCTCAGATTGCAATTTAATATTGCAAATGCAGACGCAGACCAAGTACGGCGCAAACATTTTGTTTCCCGCTCTGAAAACAAACCAAGCCGATTGGGTTCTACTTATCTCTCATAAGATTGGAGTTGCCACAGTGAGCGATTGGGGCTGCGATTTGTTCATACATTTTTATACGTGATTGAAAATTAAACCCTGCAGAAACGAAATAAAACAGAAGAGGAGGAGAAATTCACAAGATTTTATGACACCGTCAGACGACATCATTCTTCTCAGCCGTTTCTCTAAATTCTACTACAAACATTATCAAGAAGGTAACGAAATCCCTGTCAAAAAGCTCTCTCCATTTTTTCGTTATGTCATGAAGTATCTAGAGCATACATATACAGTGGGTCAAATTTCCAATAGAATGATAAGACTTGAAGAGAAATATGAAGTAGTTAAAAAAAATGTTGAAAACCCTGAGTTCTGTTTCAATAATGACTACGAATCTGCATTTTATGAATGGGGTAGTGTAATATGGGGAGAACGTCCTATTGAGGACATCCCTCCATTGATAGACCTTGTGAAAACGCCTCAGAAGAATGGAAAAAGTAAACATGGCCAAGAAAAAGTTGAGAAAGAAGAAGAAAAATACAATGAACAACTTATATATGTTTCTGATTCCCAAGAAGAGAAAGAGAAAGAGAGAGGTGAAATAAAATTTGATGAAAAGAATGATTGGGTTGCTGATTCCGAGGAAGAAGAAAAAGAAAAAGACTCTGAAAAGTCAATAAACATATCCGACTTTTATTATGAGCTTGAAAAATGCCTTCAAGATATTAAAAAAACATATTCTTGGAAATGGAAGTGAAGTATATATATCTGCCCTAATTCGAAAAACGTGAAGTTTTTGAACAAAATTGCGGTAGAACTTTATTATTAAACTCCCTATTTTTTGTCAGTTAGCAAAATGTAAAGTTTCATAGTTCAGAAAAATATGCATAAAAATGTTGTCTTGAGGGTGTGATTGAAGGAAGACTTCCTTAAATTCAATGCTAGTAAAACAGTAATTTTGTGTTTGAGCATTTATCTTCACTTTGGCTTTGTATTACTTTGCCTTTTTTAGCTATTTATTTGTGTATTGCAATTTGTTTTTCTCAGAGATTCCATTGTTTCAAAATGAATTATTAATTTATTTAAAATAATATTTCTTATTTCTCTTAAGCTGCTCATTGTTTCAGATCTGTTGCGTACCTCTTTAGTAATGAAAAGCCTTTTTGGCTCTTAAGAATCCATGTAGTTCAATCTTCAAGATCTGCTCCAAGTCTTGTCATTTTCTCTCAGAATTCTTCAAATTAAATTAGATCTGCTGAGATTTTTGATTCTTGACCAGGCTAATAAAGAGGATTTTAGAGCTTTTCATCAATTCCATGCCAGAAATGAAACTTGTGATAACATTTAGCTTCCATGTCACTTTTTTTTGTTACAGTTAGGACAAATAACCAATATACAAGAATGAATTGTAGATCTGACTATAACAAAGTAATTCTAGCTGCTGATGCCAATCATTTCCTTTCCACTCTGTAAGCTTGTTTTACATTTTATAAATTAGAGAATCGTAAATTGATTTTTTTAGCTTTCCCTTTGAAGAATGGACGTCCTAAATCAATATCCAGACATTAAGGCAATATGGATAGCTTGTACTGGGTAATGAGTTGTTTACTATGTGATTAGGATCTCAAGATGGAGATACAATATAGAGTGGTTTCTTCCATAATGAAAATTGTATGGTGTCACCCTATATTAAGGGATTATTCAAGTATTCAATATATTGGATATTACAGAATCTTGACCTACAAAGATTCAAGTTGTGTGATCTCTAGCTTATCCCATAGGTTGCTATAACATCTCACATATTTATGTTGTTATATGCGTGTATCCTAATATGCAAAGTTACAATGAAAGAGGTGATGGAAGATATCTTCTTCTTCACAACACAAAGGGCACTTGCTTGGCTGTAGAAATCTTATTAAGATGTTCCCTTGTGGAGTAAATTGTGATGAGCTAACCACATAAACACCTTTTCTTTTGGCTAAGCATTCAAATTCAATATCTATTTCCAAATTTCTCTAGATTATGCCCAAGGAAATGATTTTGCAAGAGCTTCAGACTCTTCTAAAACTTGATGCCCTCACATTCCTTTCTGATGCTAGCATATTCTACCTGCTTAATACTTTAGGGATCTCTGAAACTTAACAAAATTTTGATTATAAGTTGTTTGTTTGTTGCTTTCATTCCAAGCGGAGTTTAGGGCAATTGATTTGAGTTGTTGGGTATCTATGGGTGATGATACATTGGTTTATTCTTGAACCAAGTATTCTCTCAGAAATTTTCCTTCTCTCTTTTTAATCCTTCAAAATGAATTAATAATTTATTTAAAATAATATTTTTCATTTCTCTTGAGCTGTTGTTCAATGTTTTAGATCTGCTACGTATCTCTTTAGTAATGAAAAGCCATTTTGGTTGTTTAGAATCCATGTAGTTCAATCTTCAAGATCTGCTCCAAGTCTAGTCATTTTCTCTCAGAATTCTCCAAATAAATTTTGCATATAGAACTAAATTAGATCCGGTGATATTTCTGAGTCTTATTTATCACATATCATGAGATTATGCCAAACATGTGTTAAGTTGGCTCAAGGAGGAAGGGTCATTGGGGCCTGCTGACCAAATTTGAAATTTGAGACGTCTGCAACTGCAGATGTGTCTCAGTGTGGGCAAAGGTCTGATCTAGATGGCTAATGGATTTATAAAGGTATATCCATAGATGGGTGTGATAAATAGGGGCATAAGATAAATGTGTGAAAATGTGTGTATAAAAATGATTATATTTGTATGGATGGATATGTACATGTAACAAGCTGTTTCCTCAAAAAAAGGCACCAAACTAAATGGGACATTACATGGGCATACAAATTTCACCATTACACTACCATATAAACCTCATTGATTACCACTTAGTCATCCCATTTGACAGCTTGTGTATATTAGTTTTTCTTAGAGTGTTTAGTCCAATTTACTTAAATAGAGTTTTCAGAAATGGCTAAGTAATTGCTGCATTGCATGGTTTTGGCACCGTCGACCTGTAGTAGGAGATTACTTGCTCCTGAGAGAAGTTAGGAGCCTTTTGAATAAAACTGCTGTTATTCAATTATGAATATTTTTCTATTAGTTATCACTAAGAAAAGTCAGGCTTTACAGTATAACTTACAACAAAGAGAAATTCCTCAGGATTTTTTCTACTTTTCTTCTTCGAGAAATATCAGGACTTAAAGCTAGTTACAATGAATAGAAATTACTACGATCATTTTGTACTAACAATTGCCACTCAATAAAGGAGCTAACATCCCAGTCCCATGTAGGGGCTTCCCAAGTTTTCTATGTATCTGCTGTTTAGAAAACCTAGAAGCCTTTTTTCGGTGGGCAAATTTCAAGATAAAATCTGGATGGAAAATATTAAAGAAAAACTGAGGGAAAGATGTAATCTTCAGTGCTGCGGCGAGAGAATCATAATGGCTGCGTAATTGCACCCTTCAACACCCCTTCTGCTTTTTCCATGACTGGAATTGTTCATCCCAGTCAGATAAAAAACTCCTATTTTCTAGGAATAGTCTAGAAGCTTCTGTCAACTCCTAAGATAAAATTTAAATACACGTTGGTCCATCTTTTCCTGAAAAGTAGAAGCGGTGGCCCTCAACATGGAACCAATGGGTACTGGAAAGCTTCAGTCCTCTTCACAACAGACAGAGTTTCCTGTAAAGATCTACGTCTTAGCAAAAGAGAGGCTAAGTGGGTATTGGAATGCTTCAGAACCACCCTTCCAAGCTGGCTGAAAGTGTCCTGCTAAAATTTTGGTTGCTCCACTTTGGTTGTTGCGATTATTATTATTTTCTTTAAGCCCCTTTGGCAGCTCCGTCTTTTGCAGCTGAGATGACATCTTTTTCTGTATCCGCACATAGCAGCTTCCATGGTGCCACGTACACGGCAAAATAAAAGGGGCAGCTCCCTTTATCTCCACCTTATTGAAAGAAAGTTGGGTTAAGGTTGCCAATTTTGTGCTCTTTATACCTGTTGTAAGCAATTGCTCCTGAAGCTTATTTTTAAAATATGAAAGATGCATTTTCAGAGGTGTCCTCCTCTAGTATCAAACAGAGAGGAAAATATTGCTTTTGATTTACTCTACTAGATTGTGAATCTCAAACGTTTGTGAAAGGATCCAAAGAGAGGGTGTCTTTGATCTATTATAACTTATAAGAGTCAAGCATAGGTTAGGGAAATTCAGCTCAACGTATAGGACAACATGTCTTATTCAGAACTGTTTTTAAAAGCCAAAGATTTACACAATATGAAAGAATTGCGTGAATGATGAAACTAGTATTTTGTTGAATTCTTTCTAGAACATTGAGGCATTGCATAAAAACTGAACACCCTAGAGCTCATTTGATGCAGGACTATTCTCTGCATGCATAAATACACGAGTTTTGGCTTTAAAGATGAGAATTAATAGTTGTTGGCTGTCATGCAACTTTTTGTGCGTTAAGGTATTGTTTGAGTGTAAGAAATATCATCTTAAGAAAAGTATTAGTCGTCCAGGGATTTTTTTTTCATGTCAAGCCATAAAAAGAAAATAGAATGTTACAAGAAAGATTTAAAAAAGAGACAAACTTAGTGCTCTCAAAGATTGCCAGTCAAGCAGATCCTTTTAGAATATATCTCTGCCATACCCTTTTATAGTAAGTAGTAGTAAACGAGTTGAACATTAAACATCGATGTTTATTATATTTAAATTCAGCAAGGATGAAACCTACCTGTCGGTCACTTCCAGTTGTGTTCTCAAGGCTACCTTGCAAGTTATAACAACTATTTCCATGTACCTGAAAATAAATTTTCACATATACAGGTGTGTGCCTGCATGCATGCGCGCGCACACACACACACATGCCTAAATGTTCTTATTCTTGAACACTGTCATTGATATTCAGGCCATATAATAGTATTTTCATGCATAACTAGATTTATGATTTTAGTACATTGTGCAAAGATAGATAATGGTTGAAACACATGTGATTACTGAATTATTTGAGTTGATCATCGTCATCTTTTTCTTGGTTTGCCTGCAACCTTCATGCAAGGTTGCTACTTCAGATAATATGATATGAGGATTTTTATTTCATAGAAGCAGTTCCAAGACCCCAGTGACCCAAATTTTTGTACCCTTAACAAGACATCAAGTTTTTGTAAAAAGCTAATAATTACCAATGTCAAAGCACACATCTGGACTGTTGGTTTCTCTAGAAATGGTCACCATAGCCTTTTTAAGCTAAATTTGCAGTGACTTTTGTTCTGGAATTGTTACATTAACTATTGTAGATTTTCTCTTTTGGTTCTTGAATGTGTTACGGAAAATGTATCCGTTGATTGTATTGCATAGTTCCAAGGCATAAGGGACACATGTTTCTCGAAAGCTTTTTGGAACTGCACATGATCTGACCTCTTTGTTTTGACATATCATTTGGTTGGGAAGACTACGAGTCGAATTAAACCCTCGGGACAACATGAAACTATGGCAAACTCACTATTAGTGAGTGCTTCATTACTGTTGTCTTTATCTCTCAAATTTTAATGTGTAGATACAATAATGAGGTGATCTTATGTATTAGTTCATACTTTATCAGATTTCATCCTCTACCATGATTGGAATGCATGGTTGTTTCATCTTTAAATTTTATACTGATATTTATTGACTTCTTTAATAATTGGCAATTTCAATTTTGGTGGATTCTTGACCAGTAGATAAACTTGCTTACTTGGTAGATTTCTTGATAAACTTGCTTACTTGGTAGATTTCTTGAAGTCCCTTTGTTGTGCTTGTATTGGATGTTATGTTACTTTGCTTCTTATCTACACTTTTTTAGAATAATGGGCCGTGTAATTTACATACATTTCCATTGGCTTTTCTCACAATCTTTATATGGCCTTGTTACTTAAGAGTTTGGCTGATCTGAGAAGCCATTTGTATTTTATACCATTGTGGTTCACAAATTTTGCTTAAAGCTAGTAGCTATAACCTCTCGCCTTTACCATTAGTTTTTCATTATGACCTCTATCTTGCTCACTTTTTGATTAAATTTTGGCTTCTACTTTAGTTAGATTATGTATTAAAGACCAGCTCTTTGGATTTTCCAATTTATTTAGTGTTTTCTGCAACATGGATGTGGCATGATGAAATAGGACTAACTGGCAATATTGCGTCATAACTTCTACTTTGAAAAGCATGATAGTGTTACCTTTGATTGATATGCCGTTGCTGCTTTGGCAGGTTCTTTTTCCGTAGACAAACTTGCTCATTTGATGGATTCCTTGAAGTGTCCTTTTCACACTCATGTAGAGGCTTATGTTTTTCTTCCTTTCTTTCAATTGTTGGTTTATACTTCATCAGCAAATTTCTATCTTGAAGCACTATTTGAGTCTTGACCTACTTATTACAGTTGGTAGATGCCTTATGAACCAGGCTAGTAAAGGGAATTTTGGAGATTTTGGTGTGTAGCACAATGAGCTTTCTCAAAAGTTTGGAACTTTCACACCACATGTTACCACTCTAGACTATGCTTCCATGGTTCATGCCATGTGAATAGACTAGCCAATCCCAAGTAGATGAACAAGAAAATCAACTAGAAGGAAATCCATCAATTATTAGAGAATCTAAATAATTATGTAATCGCTTCTCTTGTAATTTTGTATTTACCTGTACTCGTCTCATAGGGTCATCATCATAATCATCATCATAATCATGTACTCGTCTCATAAGGTCATCATCATAATCATATATATATTCATAAGAATTTCTACTAGGCAAAATTAGCTAGGAAGCATTCTGCTAGTTTTCTATTGTACTCAAAGAAGAGCATTATTTTGTTATCTTCCTATCTTCTGAATGTTTATTAATTTACAACGTTGTTCTTTGCTTCATATTCATTCCATTTCTTAGTCCTTTGTTAGCTAGTTTATTGGCCTATGTGCCATATTTATGTCTCTTGCAGAATATAAAATTATTTTGTTATTCCCATGCTTTTCATTGTTGGTTCCTCATGTCAATTGCAGGAATTGGTATCATAAGTTCAATAGGCATAAGCTTGTAAATACACATGCACAAGAGCCATAAAAAGGATAGAAAGCTGGTTCTATATCATGCTACTTGAGACAAATGCCGATGTAAGATTGAGATGGCCGATTCCTTGAAATTTTTTTGACGCCTCCTAAAATGTCCAACAACTAATCAAGAATGCTCTATAGGAGTACCACATTACACTTTTCAGACAACTCTGCAAACTTGTGATGTTGTTGGGTACTATATTTTGTTGCTTTATTTTAGGGGTTCAGATCAATGTAAATATTTCATGCTTACAAGTTCATGTTGATGTTGATGTTGATGCATGTAATGATTAGATTTGACAATTGGAGGCCTACTTCTTAGTCACTTGCTTCACTAATGCTAAGAAGGTTACTTTTGTGGTGTTGAATATGTTCATATTGATCTCACGTTAGTGGGAAGCTTACAACTACTAATGTTAGCATTATTTTGAATCATTTGACACTTTTACATTTTCCACAAAGAATACTATCTTCTTAAACACTATGAAGGTGAGTACACAAACTTCTTTGACTGTGCCAAAGGATGAATCTATTGGTGCAATATTGTACAAACAAGCCCCTCGATATCCTTGCTTTTCCATGAACATATCTTCTATTTTCATGACCCCTTTTGCAAGCAACACACCATCTTCATTAGGTTCTCGATCTACCTCCAAATGCACATTCTAAACTTCATCTTCTACCTCAATCTACGAGGTACCTTCATACTCTTTGCTTTCAAAAATTATCACAAGTCTCCTCATGACCCACCTCATATTCCTCTTTGAACTCATCCTCTCATCTGCAACAATCTTCCACTCACACACACTTTTTGGCTTCAAACTCTCAATCGCTCAGGACTTCGCACTCATACAACAATTCTTTTGTGCTCTCCACAACTGCTTCACACTTCTCCACTCTTTCCATAGCTTATCCCTCTCAGCCCTCAATTTTCGGGGACTCCACACACACCTGCAACAATCCTCTTGAGCTTCTCAGATAACTCTATTCACTTCAACTTCACTTGCAGATCCTAGTGTAGACTCTCCATGCTCAAGAACTCTAGCTCTGATCCAATTGACACAAGACAACACTCTTGCTACCAAAACACACACCCACACAAGCATTAAATTCAAATAATATAAACGCAAGACTACAACAAAACCACTTCAATTTTTATTCATTATCACTCACAAATTAACTATTCATCTGCAACAAATTTAATTACAAAGCTTTGCCTTTTCTTTGGCCTTCCTCTCTCTCTATCTCTACACATTCATATCATCTTAGAGTTCATATGTTCTTTACCTTTCTCAAACCTCAGCGACTCCCAAATCTCTTTGCACATCCAGGCACCACTACTTGTGTTCCTCTACAAACCCTTTCTCACCAATTTCTTTATTTTTTGGCCAAAATCCCGTGTTTTTTCTTCTGCCCGATTCTATGCTCATGTTACTCTTCTGTTCATTTCCTCCTCTTTCTTTAGCACACACTCACTCTTCTTGTGAATTGGCTCCCATGTAAAGCTTTGCATCCCACATCACATGCAATTGGGAAGTCCAACGTTTCCTCTTAACCATTACCCACCATGCCCCTCTTAACTTATATTGTATTTATAAATCTACAAAGGTTTTCATCGTTTCACATTCCTCTGGTTGCACATGTTCATTTTCAATCTGCAATCAATTGGTTTTTATATTGAAACCCCTCTATCTTTTATGCCACGTCCAAAACATTTTGGCTTCCTTATCTCCTACGCAGCCATTTCACCTTCTATGGTGCTACCACAAATTTAGTGTTGGCATCTTTTTGTTTCCGTTATGCTATTATGGATGCTGGCAAACGTAGGAGAATTTGGATTTACACCTACCAAATGCTTGAAAGTATCTAAATTCTTTTCTAGAAATCCATTTTGTAAATTAATGGAGGATCAGTCAAACTTCTTTTGGGAAGATTTTCAGGGGATTTTGTTTGCTAAGCTATGATGAAGCATACACCACTAAAACCGATAGTCATTATGGGAAAGGGTGTGCATTTAATGCGATGTGAGAAGGGTTATTTTTTAATGCTAGCATCAAGGCTTCGTTTGATGCAAAGTGAGCAGGTGGCGACAAAGGTTGGTGAGAAGCAGTCTGGAGGTGAAGTGAGATAACATGGAAGCAAATTTCTCTTTTGGTCACCCCTAAACAATAGTTGGCCTTTTTGGGCCAAATTTCTAATAAGAGGCTTCATAGTATATTTAAATTTGATGACTCTATTTGTGCAAACTTTAGACATTATTTGATTAGGAGTTCATAAAATTTGAACACAAGTCTCCAACTAATATTAACATAGTTCCAATGTTGATAGTGTGGGGTTTGGAATTGAGAATTAAGGAGGACACCTAATGTGTCATCAAGGAATCTGTTGACATAGTTCCAATTTTGATAGTGTGGGGTTTGGAACTGAGAATTAAGGAGGACACCCAATGTTTCATCAAGGAATCTGTTGAGGAAGTTTAGCCATGCGGGTTGAGGCCAATTCTAGAATAGGTGCGACTAGGTGAAGGCCCTCTTGTAACAAAGGGTGATTGGCTAAAAAATGGTGAGAAGTCGTGACAATTGCAACCCTTTTTTATGATGGAGTCTATTTAGAAATGTGGAGGAGAGGAAGGTGGAGGGGCATATTGGATGGGAAGCCATGAAGGACTATCTTTGGGAGTCGGCTTTGAACCGTAAGGATATTGGTGTAGTGTGAGAGGTGCAAGGGAAACATGGCATATAATAGGCACACAAGGAGGAGGCAGTAGCAGAGGAGCATGAGGACGGAGCTTGGGACATGTTTAATTTTGAAGATTATTGGGTCAATGGACCCCTCAAGGCATGCACGAAATAGATTTTGTATAAAAAATACTGTTAATTTTGTAAATTTTGTTTGATCAGTCTAGTTGTAGCTAGTTTCTTGAGTGTCTTTGGAATTTAGTCTATGAACATTGTATACTGTAATGGCATCATAGTATATCATGGTTTCTAGTAGGTGGGCCGAGTGGAGGATGAATTTTTGTGTCTATATAGTTTTTTTTGGTATAGGTGCCATGGTAGCTAGGGTTTCTAATCGTGTTGTTGAATCTGACTATTAATATCAATGTATTCTCATATTTTAAATATTAATAAAAATATCTATATTATTGATAAAAAAAGAAGAAAGAATTCCACATGTAAAATATTAAAATGTTTGTTTCCATGCATGACTACACTCCTATATGTAAGGTACCAACACTATTTTTATCAAAGGGGACCCACAAATTGGGATGCCCAATCCCTAAAAAATGGGACAAGTGTCATCATTCCCTCCTTACATGTAGAATGAAACCTCATTATTCCAACTCATAAAATGATACAATTAGATGAATATAATTAATTTTATACAAAAATAAGCAATTGTAGAGTTGTAAATTGTCACCACTCCAATTCACACCTCATGTTTGTGCACCCACTTTAGTATGTCCTATCCTCATCCCCTCTTTAGGTCTGTGCATGCTCAATTATCCAACTTTGATGTCATGTACACCCTTTTGTGGGTCCCAGTGTGGGATACCTATCCCCTTGGTTACTTGTTTTGGTCCTCTTTGTGGAAGGACCAGGTATGCCCTGGTCTGAACCAAGGCACTCCAAAATGCCCTAGTCCCTCTCAAAGGGGCCCCAATTTAAAATGGGGTAGGAGCTATATCTCCCCGATAAGAATTTAATCCCTGAGGCTACACATGGTTGTTGGAGCTCGACCTAATTAGTAAATTATGTAGGGAACCCTATATAAAAACATCCCATCAATTCATTTTGACAACCATTATCTATCTATAACAGCTGTGTATTTGTGAAGCATTCTTTATCAAGCATCTTCAAAGATTCAAGGCTGCATATTCATCATTCAAGCATTATGGAGCAAAGTTATATCAATGTTCATGCAAGTGTGTGTGTGATTAGGGTTTTTCATGTCCATTTGTTTGTCATGCCATTACATCAACATTTGTGATTATATTTAAAGAGAATTGCATCAACATCAACAATTACAGATCTGAAGTATATCCCCTTAACATTTATTTAAGTATTTGCACTATTTCATTCATGGTTAATCCCAAAATTGGGGTTTGACCTAAGGCAAATCCCCTATTCTCAACATTCTTCCTAATGAAGGGTACTCCCTTTGTAAACCCAAACACACAACACAAACAAAGAAAATAGACAGGAAAATGCAAGACACACATACTTGCTTTCTATTACCTCAATGAAATAAAATTACAACATTTATAAAAATAACATGCAATAGTCACATGGACATTCTCATTACAATAATCTACAAGCCAGAGCCACAATGTGCACTATAGGAATTGTCCCCCCAGTAAACCCCAGTTGCCTTATTTATATTGTTAAGCTTAACCGCCTAGAATGTTTTAGAAAGTGTAACTTCCCCCTTTGAAGCCGACCAATTTTGTATCCCGTTTCTCTATATTGGAATATGCCAAGAATATGCCCAAAATGGGTTTTGGGGTATTTTGAGAATTTTTACTTTTCTCCTAAAGTAGCACAACTTCCAGAGGCCATATCTTTTAATCCGACTATTGGGTTTTCAATTATCATATATTGTTGGAAAGCTTGCAGAGAGATGCACACCATGCTTTTGTCAAATTTATAAGATCACTAAATTTTGACTCGATTCGGGGCCTCTAAGACCCTCAAAAATGCATTTGAAGTTCTGATGGAGAAATTTGCCAGAAAATAATAGCCTTGCCCTTATTAACTATAAACAATATTTTTGGGTGATGCAAGATTGCTCTTACACCTTGGATGCTCTTGAATCACTTCCATTTCTTTCTATATGGAGGAAACAAGTGCAAAATTGTACTTGGGAAATTTAGCAGAGTCAACAGTGATAAACATGTTAGCTTTTGACAACATAAAATTTGGAGAAACAAGGTAGATTTGTGCTACCTAGTATTGAAAAATCAAATCAAATTTCATAGGGTAGGTTTTAAACATTTCATTTTAACTAGATCTAGGTCTGTGGCTCCGTGGGACATTTGTAGCATATTGTTTATGTTAGATTACTTCAATAATCCCTCATTTACCCTAATTTCACAATTACATTACAATTCAACTTAGAAAGAAAGAGACTCACACCCCACACACAATTGAGTAAATATGATCAACATTCTTTGCCCATTTTCTAATCAAGTTGTAGCTAGATCTATTGGATTTATCCCCTTCTTTCAATGCGATTTGGTTAATTGGGCTAGTTAATAGTTTTACTTGTTGAAACCTTAATTCCTAATTTTCACCACATTACAGTAATAAATAAATAAATAAATGTTAAGAAATTGCAAATTTTGAGAAACCTTAATTTGTATCACTTGAAATATAGTAACTCAAATTATGTTCTCATAGGAGCTACCCCAAGTATCAATAATATAAAAATTTATCTCCAATAACGAATTCCTAAAAAAATAAGGTTACTAGATAGAAAATTGGTTGCAAAGATAATATACATTTTTTGTATGAAATAAGGTTGATGAATAACACATCAACGAGATAAATTAGATGCGATATTGCTTTCCTATGGTATCATGATTGATCATTATATCGATATAATTGATGGTATGAAATTTTTGATGATCTTGTCTTCTAACTTTAATTCTCTTCAAGAGATGATTAAATTATATTCTCTCGTTCTTCCTATACATATCTCTCAAGGTATATTTGAGAATGCACTTATGTGGTCTTCTCTATATAGATCCCGATTCACATCAAATTTCTTCTTGCTTTCATATAACAATCATGTTCTCTTTGGCCAAGTTATGAAATTCTTACTTAATCGCTAAAGATAATTTTTTTTTTTTTTGTGTGCATAAATTACTTCTCACCACTAACATATTGATAAAAGGAATTTTAATCTTCCTATTAAGTATATAATTTTAAAAAAACGAGGAAAATAGGGACCATTTATTCTCTTTGTGTAATATAGGAAAAGTGACCCTATACTAACATGCGCATTTACCTAGGATCAATTCCTTCTCCCAAACATCATTAGAGATGTGAGTGGGATTGGATTGGTTCCCATAAGGAATATCCAATGATGTCCTAGACTCACACTTCTATGATTGCATGTGATTGAAATTAGTTGAGTGTATGTGAACTAGGTTAACTATGGTAATATGAGTAAATATAATAGAAAATATCAAATACAACATAACATATAGAAGCATAATGATAGGTATATAATGAGGATATAAATAATAACATATATTTCAAATCTAAAGTTGATTGTACTAGATAAAAGCACCAGGAACCCTACTTTTAAAGTGACGACTGGTTTAGGAGAAGGAAAAATGTAATCAGAAGGCTTTGCACATCTGTCTCCTTAGTATATAGGCCAAACAAGAAGGAAAGGCACACTAGGTGCCCTATTCTAGGAGTTTTGTTTATTCAAAGACTAGCACTATTATGTCTTTCGACTCTACTTATCTATAAATTCCTCGTTGTCAGCTTTGATCCTATACACAAAAAAGGGGGAAAATGGTTGTGTTGTTTAGGGGCTTTCCTAAGCCAAACCTCTTGTTGATGTTTCCTTCAGTACAATAGTGATGATGATGAAAATGGATCTTATCTCTACAAATACAAGTCTTAGTAAATGATAAATCTTGAAATGACAATATTACGTTAGGAATGCAATGCTCTTAGGAAGTCCTCCAAATGTTAGTGCAGTAACATTATTATCACAAATGAGAAGAATGAATTTATAATTGAGTGTAGAATACTTGTAGTATATTGATTTATAGATTGTGTAGTGTAGTAAATAGTAACCCCTTTACAAATTCACACTCTTTTTGGGCCCTTGGTTTAATGTGCCTCATTCTAGGTCATTTTGAGCCATTTTTAGCATTGTCCCATCTAAATTATTGCCATATTTTTATAAGGTTACCAAATCTTATGTCTTGGGACCTTCTACTTAGCAACCACCCTTGCCTTTTCCTTTTATAGGTGGATTTGGGTGCCTAGTGCCATATTTCTTGTGGACTAGGGAACTCAATGCCATAGTCCCTCCAAAAGGGGTCAAAATTTCAACACTTGTGAATGTGGGTTCCCTCCATTGTGATATGATCTAGATATTTTGATATGACCATTTGAAGTCAACCTAAATGTGAAAATACCTTGAGAATCCTATATAAGGAAACAATTTATTACTTACAATTAATAATTCACAAGCTATCATTCCAATTCATGCATTCAAATTCCTTTATTCAAGAGGAGATCTAAGTATAAGGAGCATCAAGTTACAACTTATCTTCATGTATGTTTTCATGATGAATTATGTTATGATTTTATCATGTTATCACATCAAAACTTGGAGGTACTATTTAAATAGAATTTCATCACCAATATCATCAATTGTAAGGAAATATCATTTCATTTCAACATTTCAATTAAGATTTAGCCTTTGCCCTACAAAGGGCAATCTCTCTTTTTCATCTTCATAATTGTAGTGGAGGTGGAAACACCAACAACAGGTTTTACTTAGGAAATCCCCTATAAAAGCCAACCACTTTCCCTTCTTTTATGTGTGTAGGTTATATATTTGACACCAAAAAGTTTCAAATTTGCACAGAGAAGACTAAGATATACTTTCAGACTTTGAATAGAAAAAATACCTGGACTATGATGATTAGCTCCATAGTCTTACACTTTTAAGCTAAAAGTTGGAGGGAAAGATCTATAAAGCATCATGATTTGGAATATGAAGCCTCATCCGACGAAAAGGCCATCAGAACTAAGGTGCCTATCTCCATAATCTCACACTTTTGACTCTAGATTTTAGTAACATGTTCTTCTATGCATCTCGTTTCTAGATCTATAATTCTATGTTTGATGACTCTTTTATATCTCTTTGTCTGTGTTGAATATTGTCAACTTTACATCATTTTACCTAGTGATTACACATTCACATCAAATCAAATTGAATAAAAAAGAGGAAATAATCATAGACACCATCCATCTCTCCTTTAGGGCTAAATTTGGATCTTGTTGGCTATTTGCTTTATTGAGCGATAGTAATTTGGGAATTAAGAGATCTTAACATATGTCTCTAGGATAGAACCCCATTTTTCATCATTTCACTTTACTGAACCTAACATGTCTTATACTTGCATATTTTCTTATTTTTATATGAAAATTTTAAATTTAGATATATTCATTTCTCAAACCTATTTCTTCTGTGATTTCATTACTTAACATTATCATTGCTATCTCATTATTATTATTAAAAAATAAAATTCATTTATTTGTATTCTTAAGTAGTTATTTTTACAATGAAGCCATTTGATGGATGTGATAGTTTCTTAGCTCTTCTTGTGACCCTTGGTCCCTCTCCTAAAGATCCTCCTAGCCATAACAATATTTTGAAGCAAGAGGATGAAAACACTAGCACCTTCCTTAATGACCTCCCTTCTAAGAATTCAAAGCATTAATGAATCATTCTTGTCCCTCTCCCAAAATTAGTCCTACACATGTGGATATTTTATTGAAGAGTATGATTCCATTCAAAATGCCTTTAATGACACTTTACCTATCATTCACTTGAATTATATCTCTTCTAGAGATGAAATATTAATGAATCATGCTTGTCTCTCTCCCAAAATTGGTCCTATTCATGAGGATAATTTTATGCAAGAGGAGGTTATCACTAGAAATGAATCCAATGTTATATCTCCTAAAGATTAAGTTTTAGTGAATAAAGAGCCCAATAAAAATCAAGTCAATGCAATTCATGTTTTTAGTCATGTGAAACCTCAAATTGTTGTCCATATTCGTAAATATGCCCCTCAACATCAAAAAATAATTGTTCTTGTTCTAAAATGTGTTATCAATCCAACTAGACCTCCCAACCATTTCTTAAGATTGAATGAACAACTCACTCAAAGTAATAGGCTTACTCAACAACCCAAATATTAAGAAATAATTGACACATATAATACTTGTAACAACAAGCAAGATTTAAATGTTTTTCCTATTTCTCAACCATTTCTTCTTCTACACTCTCCTCTTCCACAACATGTTGGTAAGGAGTATAATATTGTTGAGCAACTTTTTGGTACTCCAACTAAGATCTCCGTTTTGGGATTTGATCCAAACTTCAACTACATACCATAGTATGATCCAAGCAATCATTATACAAGGTAGTTGTCTCACCTTCTAGAAAACCAAATGTTGTAGAAGCCTTGTTTGATCGTATGCATATAAAGATGGATATTGTGTTCAAATAAAATTAGTTACCGCCTTTAGAAGTGTTGGGACTAATTAAAACTGAGTCAAGTTTATAGGCCCATTTCAAAATTTGCCCAGCATTTCCGAATGATTAAAATAAGTCAGTTTGAATGGCCTAGTTAGCAAGGGGGTAAAATGGACCCAGTTGATTTTGAGAGGGTAAGGCTCGAGATTCATGTCCCACACCTTTCATTTGGCCTATTCAGTGTGTTGCAACTTTTAGAATTCATTTTGGATAAGTTTACGAGATACCCATTTTGAGGGGTGAGTTGGAAGTGCATTTTAGGCACAAATGCAGATTTTATGGAGTAGCCTTCTTTGAGCGATTACATCTTTTGCCTTGTTGATCATCATGGAGAAATTAAAAATGGATTCAATTCTATGCATAAATATGAGTCAGTCTGCAAAATTTCAAGTCCTTATGAATCCGTTTGCTCAGTTTTCAAAGCTCAATCCGTTTGTAGTTTGTGATGTTTGCACAAGTGTAAAAATGTCCTGCTGAGCGTCATGTCAGAATGTTTGTTCCGGGCTAATGTTGGTATAAATGGTGAGCTACGTTTCAAATTTCAAAGCTCTATCAATCCGTTTGATCGGTTTTCAAAAGAGCTCATTTTGCCATCAAATTCAGTTATCCGCACTTTCAGCGTTAGATCAGTTAATGTAGCCGTTTTGGTGAGCGCGCCGTTTGCATCCTGTCAGTCTGGTGATCGAATTGAGAATTCAAAGATTTAATATGTACTTAAAGGTACCTATGTTCCGAATTTGAGAGACTACAGAGGTCGTTTGATATTTTTGAGAAAGGCATCATGTGTTGCCAGAACATTGACTTCATCAGGTCCGCAGTGTCGACAAAGCCAGTAGGCCATTTTCGAAAATTAATATCTCTTCACTCGGGACTCATCTTGAGAAACCGTTTGGTAGATGTCATCCTTGTATATCAAAGTACACGCCTATCAGATGGCGAGCTCCAGAAAGGTGTTTTGACAGGTTTGAAAATTACGTCTTCGCGATTAAATGCGAAAAATGTGGCGTAATTGCCTGAAAGTTGCAAAATGCAATTTTATGATCCGAAAATGGTGCCGATCGTCTCCAGAGGTATGTCTGAGGTCCATGAAGTATTCCAGGGGTCAGTTGCATGAAAACGAAATTTTTTTAGTCGGACCCACTTTGGGGCCCGACCTGGCTCATGCCTGTGCTTTAAATTTAATGGTGAAATGTTCTTTTTTCCTGACAATATATGTGTATCCATATTGGCTCGATTGAAATTCGCCAGTCGGACAGTGAGAGAGAGGAGAAACTCCAAAACCAAATGCAATTGGTGAGTGTTTAAACCAAATTCAGCAGCAAATAAATGAAGTTTTAGAGAAAATGAAGGCCAATCAAACACTTCCAATTAAACGTAATTGTCTTTTACCTGGCAAACAAAAGGAAAACGTTGGAGGAGATGCAAATAGAAAAACTTTTAATACAAATGCAATCTGTTGTAATATTCCAAATTGCATTGGTTGGTATAAAGCCTAGACAATCCCTCCCCCCATGTATGGCATTTGGAGCAGCCACAGGAAAACTTAAGACCAATTTCAATGTTGGCAGTTTTTTATGCCACTCTCCTCCCCCATGTGAAGCCTTTGGCAGCAGTAAGGGCACTCAGCAAATGCAACATGGTTGCAGCAGTAGCATTGGTCTTCAAATGTAAAAAGTCATCAGCAATATGAGGTTGGTCCAATGGCAAGCAATTGCAAATGAAACAGTTCCTCCCTACTGGACATGATTGCTGGAGGGCATTGAAATGTGTGTTTAAATAAAGGCTATTGGCTGGTATGAAACCATAATTCCCCTTGCTACATTGTGGTTGACAAAGTTAGCAACAGCAATGGAAGCATTTTAGCAAAAGCACTTGGCAGGTGTAATCCCAATGTTCCCAGCCATACTGTACAAGGGGCATCCAGAAAATTAGAAAACTACAGCAAGTTACAGTAGGTAGCATGGATGGCCAAGGGGAATCATTTAAAATCTTCTAAATTAAATGCCATAAGAAGCATCCTCCCTTCATAGCCAATGCAATTGGTGGTTGTCTCTCCCAAATCCAACGATTGCCAGCATCCTTTTCCTTGCATGACATGTTGATGGGCAAAGTTAAAAAAAACTAGTTAGTGCAATTGCCAGTCCTTTGCGTGGAGAGTAGGGGAGTAAAAGGAGACTTTCAAGGAAATGCAATGTGCAGGTATAAGTAAATTCCATGGCCCAAAGCCAAGTCCTCCTGCAGGCAACATGGTGTTTTGGAGGCTTTCAAACTTTTAACCAAATGTATTGGCAGCAATGAAAATGGCATATAAAACTTCCAATACAATTACCAGGTGAAGCCAACACTCTCCTTCACGTGGCTATTAAACTTTCAACAAATCCCATTCACAAATGAAAGCCCCAGGCAAGGCGCCATTAAAAGTTTCAAAAAATGCACAATTTCAGGCAAACACATTATCCCACATTGGTTGTGCACTGGGAGTTTTTGGTATTTATATGCAAAAACGCACAGTAGTATAATGTCTAAGCCTTAAAGGCTTTTGACACAAGGTGCCCATGGGCGCCCAAGGCGGGCCCATGCGCGAGCACGCTTCCCGAGGCGATGGAGGAGTTGACTGGACGAAGACCAAGTGGACCCCACGCAGGTACGCTTCCTGAGGCAGATAGGCAAAATTTTGCAGACGAAGGCCGGGCTAACGAGCGAGCAAGTCCGAGAGAGATCAACGGTGCGCGCTATTTCGCGAAGGGAAGATGCACGTCGTTTAAACCCTGCGAAATAGCGAAAGTGAACGAGAGCCGTCCACGTGTCGTGATAGGTGGCAGTCTAGCAGGCGGGTCCCGGTGAGGTGGCACACAGTTGGTGCACAGGTGGCAGTCCAGTGGCAATGACGTGGCGGCCAAGTGGCAGTGACGAAGCAGATGACGTGGCGATGATGAGGTGTCATCCCAGGTGGCGTCCGATCAACCCCATCGACCAATCAGAGGCCGCCACGTGGCAAGGCGTCATAGCACAAATGGAGGCAAAAATCAAATTTAAAATGATTAAATGATATAGTTTAAACTATAGAGAAATTCGAAAAATTTAAATGATGGGTCCGTGTTGAGGATTAATTCGCCCAGGGCTCAATTTTTTGCCAAAGTATAAAGTGTTATATGTTTTCGGAAAGCTCTCGGAGTGAGGAATTTGAATATGAGGTTAATTTTGGCAAATGTGGGATATTTTGGATGCAGTTTTCACGGGAACAAAATTCAGATAGAGAAGGGACACTTGGCAATTCAGTTACAGATTTGATTTGGTTCCCTCTCTCTTTTAATTCCGAATTCTTCTCAGTTGTAGGGGTTCTAGAATTCTGTGAGGAAGTGCTCCAGTTTTCATGGCTTCCATTTTCTGAAATTCTTGACCCAAACTTGTAAAGTTCTATGGATCTACTCAGGGTATAGAGGCTACATTGCAGGATGACAGATTGTTTTCTAGTTGCAGGTCTTACTTGTGTCAGGCATGAGTAAATTTCCCATGATATTGTCTCTGTGATATGTTTTTTCATTATTATGAATTCAATCCTCAAGGAGGATGAAATTTGTCATCTCAAGGAGGTTGTGTGACTGTTTATAGGTATCCTTCAAGGAAGGTTTTAAATTCTATAGTCAGTCATAAATGATGAAATGTCTTTCCAGATCTGATAAATTTGTGAATGAATCAAATAGTGCATTAATATCAGGTATTGGTGCATGAATATCTTGTTTAAGGAAAACAAATTTGCATCTATGATTCATATTTGCAGTTCTGTTTGTAACTCTATTGCCCAGTGAACAAGGTACTGGTCTTGCAAGTTTAGGGATGGTTTCAGATCAACATTTTAAAAGACAAATCTATTTCCCTTTATGTTTAGGGGTGTGTTCTTCTCATTCCAAGCTCTGTTTCATCCTATTGTTTGTACAGATCTAGCCAATCTGTAATGTTTCCTAACCTATTGAGCTTGTGAAATGATCTATCTGCTTAATGTTGATGCAGTTACGTGTCTGTAATTGTTGTATTTGGTGCATCAAGAGGGTGTCCCCCCCTAGGTCTAGCAGAACCTGAAGTGAAGGAGGATCAATTAGGGTCCTATGTTATGTTGTCCAAGCCCTGATGTGTTTTGTAGACTGAAATTGACCATTTTATAGAAAGATTTGCAGGTGTTCTTGGGTTATCACTTTTGGTGAACAACAAAAATGGCGACTCTGCTGGGGAATAAATGGATGTAAATGGTTGATTGATATGGTTAGAGGTTGAATGTGTTCCTAGTCCTATCAATTTGATATCCAGCCAGTCTGTCCATGGTGTATGCATAGAGTGTAAATTGGTTTCATGGTGAAGAAATTGCTCTTTGTTTTGGATCTGCAAAATGATATGTGTTTCATATCATATTTTATGAAGGAGTAATAGTGAATGCATGGTTGAAAGTGTGAGAAGTTCGTTCAGCTGTATGTGATTTTTTCTCAATTCCTTAGTTGGGTGGCGACTCTGTGGTTCATACCAGTATTGAACAACCTGGAAGAGTGTTTGTTGCAGCGAGATCGAAGGAGTAAAGAGAATTAAATTTGTGATTGAATGGTTCTACTGTTCAAAATATCCTCTGTGCAAGAGGTGGCGACTCTGATGTAAAAGACCATGCTAAAGGTGAAGTAAATCTCCAGATCTACAAGAGTTTATAGCTGCAAATCTCCAGGTATTTTCAGAGGTTTCAAATGCAAAGATATTTGTTCTAAAAATTAGAATGTGTAATGTCATTTTCCCATTTAGTGAACAGCACTAGTCTAGATGGAAAGAAGAATTTCAAGATTAATTTGCATATCTATGCTGCTGCAATGTCCAGTGTTTATGATCTTTAGTAGTATGCAAATTTGAAAAATTAGTGACTGCAAGGTTTTTGAAAAGATTTTTTTAAAAACAGTAAGGTGCATGGTCATGATAATGGTTCAGTGATTGTTATAAAACCTGATGGATCCTGATGTAGTTCCTAGATCTGTGAATTCTTTGTCAAATTTGAAAGAGATCAATATAGAAATTGAAAAATGTCTTCAAATGATCCAAGAGAGATTTGTCTGGTTGTTAAAAGGGAAAGTAGGGCTAAGAAGTAAAGGAGAATCATCATATGTCTTCTATGAAAGATTTTTAGCTGCATTGAATGAGCTTTCAACTAATAATAGACCCCTTGAGTCTGTTTTAATTGAGATATTCCTAGAGCTTTATGAGCCTAACTCAGTTAATTGGTCTACTGCCTTCAGAGAAGAATGTGTTGAATCTATTAAAGAATGGATAGATATGATTGAAAGTAACCAATCTGAAAATATACATAAGATTAAAAATAATGAAGGAGATGAGCCCCTGAGTGGATGTACCTCCTATGATGCTGAATGTGATTATTCTCAGCATGAAAGTTCAAATGTGTATTCAGAGCGAGAAGAAATTTGTGAGAACAGTGATTGTTCAACTAATCATGAACCCATTGAGGTTTCAGATGCTAATGATGTAGATCACCTTGTTGTTGATTTCAATCCACAAGATGTTTGCAACCCCAGTTATGAAACTATGTTGCAACATGTAGCAACACATTATGAGCAGCGTGATAAAGGATATGATGCAGATGCAAGTTGTTGTGATGATAAAATAAATGCGCATAGGGACATGAACACTACAGATCCAATACCTTTATCATATTGGGACAATGTTTACAGCTCAGAGGATGAAGCCAAGGAAAATGAAGAAGAAGGTTCACTATGTAGTGAACAAATTTCAGAACTCTTAGCTGCTGATTTTCAGAGATGTGAATTCAAAAATGTGCCCAATCTTTCATACCCACTCAGTATATGTTTTGATTCTGATGATGTTTTTGAGGGTGTAAAAAATGATACATATGATGTTGATTCTCTTCCTATGTTTGATAGACAAAATGACAATGCATATATGGTTGATAGGTATGATAATGAAGGTTCATATGTTGATATGAATTCTGGCTTTGATATGCATTATGAGGATTTACCTTTTAGAAGACATGACAGATCTGGGGTGTTTTTCTCAGATTTGCAAGGAGGAAATGAACCATTGGCAAGTAAAAATCATGTACTTTCATGTGTGCAAAATTCTGATAGTTTTTGTGATCAGCAAGTGGAAGTGCAGTCATGTTATGAGGAACTTTTCCTCTCTAGTTTGCAAGCTGTCATTGTGGAGGAGTGTTCATCATTTGAGCAAACTAGTAATATAGATGTGCCTGATGTTTTCAACTTTCAGAATGAGTTAGACTACTTTCCATTTCAGTAGGAAAAAAATGGTAAAGAGTATGGCACTCTTATGTCACCTGGTGATCAGCACGTTCAACATTCGTTTGGTTTCCAAAGATTGATTGATTATGAACATGCTACTGATTATGTTTTATGTGACCAGCTGATTAGAAGTGGAAGTGTCTTTGATCAGGCAGATTGGAATGATGATCTCAACTTACCTCCGGTTAGTGGAAATGAAAATCAAGTGTTTGACAGAGGTAAGAATTGATTTCAGTTTTGATGGCCTGGGGCCATTGATAAGTTGTATATTTTGTACAGTTGCTTTGCTTTCAGTTGTGTGGTTTTCAATAAGGTACCCTGCTGTTTGGGTAGAATAAGGAAGCCCTGTTTTGAGAAGAGAAGAATTGAGAGAAGAATGACCCGTCTTTTGGGTGGTCTGCTTAACCAAAGATATCTGGATTCTTGTGTTGATCTCGCAATCAACTATCCCCAATCAGAGCCACTGTTGGGACTAATTAAAACTGAGTCAAGTTTATAGGCCCATTTCAAAATTTGCCCAGCATTTCCGAATGATTAAAATAAGTCAGTTTGAATGGCCTAGTTAGCAAGGGGGTAAAATGGACCCAGTTGATTTTGAGAGGGTAAGGCTCGAGATTCATGTCCCACACCTTTCATTTGGCCTATTCAGTGTGTTGCAACTTTCAGAATTCATTTTGGATAAGTTTACGAGATACCCATTTTGAGGGGTGCGCTGGAAGTGCATTTTAGGCACAAATGTAGATTTTATGGAGTAGCCTTCTTTGAGCGATTACATCTTCTGCCTTGTTGATCATCATGGAGAAATTAAAAATGGATTCAATTCTATGCATAAATATGAGTCAGTCTGCAAAATTTCAAGTCCTTATGAATCCGTTTGCTCAGTTTTCAAAGCTCAATCCGTTTGTAGTTTGTGATGTTTGCACAAGTGTAAAAATGTCCTGGTGAGCGTCATGTCAGAATGTTTGTTCCGGGCTAATGTTGGTATAAATGGTGAGCTACGTTTCAAATTTCAAAGCTCTATCAATCCGTTTGATCGGTTTTCAAAAGAGCTCATTTTGCCATCAAATTCAGTTATCCGCACTTTCAGCGTTAGATCAGTTAATGTAGCCGTTTTGGTGAGCGCGCCGTTTGCATCCTGTCAGTCTGGTGATCGAATTGAGAATTCAAAGATTTAATATGTACTTAAAGGTACCTATGTTCCGAATTTGAGAGCCTACAGAGGTCGTTTGATATTTTTGAGAAAGGCATCATGTGTTGCCAGAACATTGACTTCATCAGGTCCGCAGTGTCGACAAAGCCAGTAGGCCGTTTTCGAAAATTAATATCTCTTCACTTGGGACTCATCTTGAGAAACCGTTTGGTAGATGTCATCCTTGTATATCAAAGTACACGCCTATCAGATGGCGAGCTCCAGAAAGGTGTTTTGACAGGTTTGAAAATTACGTCTTCGCGATTAAATGTGAAAAATGTGGCGTAATTGCCTGAAAGTTGCAAAATGCAATTTTATGATCCGAAAATGGTGCCGATCGTCTCCAGAGGTATGTCTGAGGTCCGTGAAGTATTCCAGGGGTCAGTTGCATGAAAACGAAATTTTTTTAGTCGGACCCACTTTGGGGCCCGACTTGGCTCATGCCTGTGCTTTAATTTTAATGGTGAAATGTTCTTTTTTCCTGACAATATATGTGTATCCATATTGGCTCGATTGAAATTCGCCAGTCGGACAGTGAGAGAGAGGAGAAGCTCCAAAACCAAATGCAATTGGTGAGTGTTTAAACCAAATTCAGCAGCAAATAAATGAAGTTTTAGAGAAAATGAAGGCCAATCAAACACTTCCAATTAAACGTAATTGTCTTTTACCTGGCAAACAAAAGGAAAACGTTGGAGGAGATGCAAATAGAAAAACTTTTAATACAAATGCAATCTGTTGTAATATTCCAAATTGCATTGGTTGGTATAAAGCCTAGACAATCCCTCCCCCCATGTATGGCATTTGGAGCAGCCACAGGAAAACTTAAGACCAATTTCAATTTTGGCAGTTTTTTATGCCACTCTCCTCCCCCATGTGAAGCCTTTGGCAGCAGTAAGGGCACTCAGCAAATGCAACATGGTTGCAGCAGTAGCATTGGTCTTCAAATGCAAAAAGTCATCAGCAATATGAGGTTGGTCCAATGGCAAGCAATTGCAAATGAAACAGTTCCTCCTTGTTGGACATGATTGCTGGAGGGCATTGAAATGTGTGTTTAAATAAAGGCTATTGGCTGGTATGAAACCATAATTCCCCTTGCTACCATTGTGGTTGACAAAGTTAGCAACAACAATGGAAGCATTTTAGCAAAAGCACTTGGCAGGTGTAATCCCAATGTTCCCAGCCATACTGTACAAGGGGCATCCAGAAAATTAGAAAACTAGAGCAAGTTACAGTAGGTAGCATGGATGGCCAAGGGGAATCATTTAAAATCTTCTAAATTAAATGCCATAAGAAGCATCCTCCCTTCATAGCCAATGCAATTGGTGGTTGTCTCTCCCAAATCCAACGATTGCCAGCATCCTTTTCCCTGCATGACATGTTGATGGGCAAAGTTAAAAGAAACCAGTTAGTGCAATTGCCAGTCCTTTGCGTGGAGAGTAGGGGAGTAAAAGGAGACTTTCAAGGAAATGCAATGTGCAGGTATAAGTAAATTCCATGGCCCAAAGCCAAGTCCTCCTGCAGGCAACATGGTGTTTTGGAGGCTTTCAAACTTTTAACCAAATGTATTGGCAGCAATGAAAATGGCATATAAAACTTCCAATACAATTACCAGGTGAAGCCAACACTCTCCTTCACGTGGCTATTAAACTTTCAACAAATCCCATTCACAAATGAAAGCCCCAGGCAAGGCGCCATTAAAAGTTTCAAAAAATGCACAGTTTCAGGCAAACACATTATCCCACATTGGCTATGCACTGGGAGTTTTTGGTATTTATATGCAAAAACGCACAGTAGTATAATGTCTAAGCCTTAAAGGCTTTTGACACAAGGTGCCCATGGGCGCCCAAGGCGGGCCCATGCGCGAGCATGCTTCCCGAGGCGATGGAGGAGTTGACTAGACGAAGACCAAGTGGACCCCACGTAGGCACGCTTCCTGAGGCAGACAGGCAAAATTTTGCAGACGAAGGCCGGGTTAACGAGCGAGCAAGTCCGAGAGAGATCAACGGTGCGCGCTATTTCGCGAAGGGAAGATGCACGTCGTTTAAACCCCGCGAAATAGCGAAAGTGAACGAGAGCCGTCCACGTGTCATGATAGGTGGCAGTCTAGCAGGCGGGTCCCGGTGAGGTGGCACACAGTTGGCGCACAGGTGGCAGTCCAGTGGCGATGACGTGGTGGCCAAGTGGTAGTGACGAAGCAGATGACGTGGTGATGATGAGGTGTCATCCCAGGTGGCGTCCGGTCAACCCCATCGACCAATCAGAGGCCGCCACGTGGCAAGGCGTCAGAGCACAAATGGAGGCAAAAATCAAATTTAAAATGATTAAATGATATAGTTTAAACTATAGAGAAATTCGAAAAATTTAAATGATGGGTCCGTGTTGAGGATTAATTCGCCCAGGGCTCAATTTTTTGCCAAAGTATAAAGTGTTATATGTTTTCGGAAAGCTCTCAGAGTGAGGAATTTGAATATGAGATTAATTTTGGCAAATGTGGGATATTTTGGATGCAGTTTTCACGGGAACGAAATTCAATTAGAGAAGGGACACTTGGCAATTCAGTTACAGATTTGATTTGGTTCCCTCTCTCTTTTAATTCCGAATTCTTCTCAGTTGTAGGGGTTCCAGAATTCTGTGAGGAAGTGCTCCAGTTTTCATGGCTTCCATTTTCTGAAATTCTTGACCCAAACTTGTAAAGTTCTATGGATCTACTCAGGGTATAGAGGCTACATTGCAGGATGTCAGATTGTTTTCTAGTTGCAGGTCTTACTTGTGTCAGGCATGAGTAAATTTCCCATGATATTGTCTCTGTGATATGTTTTTTCATTATTATGAATTCAATCCTCAAGGAGGATGAAATTTGTCATCTCAAGGAGGTTGTGTGACTGTTTATAGGTATCCTTCAAGGAAGGTTTTAAATTCTATAGTCAGTCATAAATGATGAAATGTATTTCCAGATCTGATAAATTTGTGAATGAATCAAATAGTGCATTAATATCAGGTATTGGTGCATGAATATCTTGTTTAAGGAAAACAAATTTGCATCTATGATTCATATTTGCAGTTCTGTTTGTAACTCTATTGCCCAATGAACAAGGCACTGGTCTTGCAAGTTTAGGGATGGTTTCAGATCAACATTTTAAAAGACAAATCTATTTCCCTTTATGTTTAGGGGTGTGTTCTTCTCATTCCAAGCTCTGTTTCATTCTATTGTTTGTACAGATCTAGCCAATCTGTAATGTTTCCTAACCTGTTGAGCTTGTGAAATGATCTATCTGCTTAATGTTGATGCAGTTACGTGTCTATAATTGTTGTATTTGGTGCATCAAGAGAGTGTCCTCCCTAGGTCTAGCAGAACCTGAAGTGCAGGAGGATCAATTAGGGTCCTATGTTATGTTGTCCAAGCCCTGATGTGTTTTGTAGACTGAAATTGGCCATTTCATAGAAAGATTTGCAGGTGTTCTTGGGTTATCACTTTTGGTGAACAACAAGAAGTTCAAAATTATCATGATCCCCTTATGCTACTTGTGCTCATTAATGACAATGTAATAATAGATAACTTAGTGGATAACAAATCAGGTCTTAATGTTTGTAGCATTGACTTATTACATAAGATCAAAGTGGATACTTTCCTCATCTAACCTGGCTATATTTCTATAAATAAATTTGATAATGTTGGTAGATAGTCATTATGTACAATTCTATTTCCTAATAATTAGTAGGTCCTATGATATTACCAATGATTATTCATGTCATTATTTATATTCTTAATTATTATATTCTTCTAGGTAGATTGTAGCTCCATGATATGAAAGCAACCCCTTCTACTCTTCACCACTCACTCAATTTTATTCACAATAAAAATAACAAACTTGGAGTTGATAAAAAGATGCATAGTGATGAATTGAAAAAGGCGTAGGATGTATATAGTCCCTTAATATTATAGTTCCATCTACAACACCATCTCCTATTAATGATTTAGAGAAAAAATGCTATTCCTTATATTTTACACCCTCCTCTTGTGCAGAATGCAAAGTCCCTAAATTTCAAACTAAATTCTAGAACTTTCTATATGTTTCACTTATCTAAGATGCTTCTAAATCCATTCCAACTTCCTCTTCTAACACATGTCTTGATGATAATTGGGATTATTTATATTTCAACCCAATTAAAACTAAGAGTTAACCCTGTCCTCCTAACATTTGGACAATCCTACATTTCATTTGGAAAAACATTATGGAGTTGATTTTAAAATTCTGTCTAAATATGGATACAAAAGACACGGTTTAGGATGTATTGAACAAATTATTGAGGCTCATGAGAAATCTAAATCACACTTTTCTAAATAATGTTAGGAGTACAACCTCATCCATTGTCGACATCCCTGTTAGACTTGTGTGAATAATGTTGTCATTGATGTCAAACCAAACATCCAGTTCTATACTAGATAGTGTATGCAGGCCTGAATATTTGTTCGGATGTCATGGATGTTATGGATGAAATAATTATGTAAGGATTGTATGCGGTCAATATGTATGTGCAATTTAGTTGTTGCGGTTTTTGGTTAGCAGTTATTATGCAACATGGACAACTTTGGATGATGACCTTCTAAGGTCTCATTGAGTTTTCATTGACCTCGGTATCCCAGTGTTAATTCTTGTTGATCCTAGTATCAATTATGTATCCCAGAGTTTGCATTTTTTATGACTATCACAAGTATCTTTTTGAGTTTTGTGATTATGGTTTCCTTGGTACATGTGGAGTCTACATCTTGGAGATATTGGGCTTGATCTTGTGACAATAGGTCCTTTCTCTTGGGTCTGGATGACCCTACCCTTTTTTTCGGCAATTTCGGTATATGCATTGGTAATCAAAAGTAAGTAAAGAAATTTTGTAGAAGTATTGTGGAGGCCGACATGAGCTTATTGATAGTGTGTTGGGCTTGGTTGACACACTATTCTATAATTGTACCCTCTGGTATATATACATGTACATGAATGGTAAATGAAGACATCGACCAAGAGAGTGTGCGTGATGTGCAGAAGATAGTTGCCAGTTAAGGAAGCATTGTATGTGAGAGTTGCAGACAATGAAGGTAACTAGTGTCACAGTAGTGCAATAGTCCCTTACCGGACTTGCTGCAGAACAATTGTGCAGAGATCTCTAACTGGATCTTCTGTAAAGTCTAAGATTTATAATTTGAGCTTTAACTTGGAACTGATCTCGTGCATTTGGAGATGCAAACCTTCTCATTTCATTTATTTCAGTTGTAGTGAGAATTCTAATAGTTAGCCATTCCTTTTTGTATCTGCAATGAGCAGTCTGATAGTGAGTCATTTTTGTAATCTAGCAGTGAGCCACTCGACAATGAGCCACCTATTTATAAACACAACTATAACTAGATATATTTTCCTGAGAGTTAACACTCTCCATGTTTTTTCCCATTTGGGTTTTCCATGTAAAAATTCCAGTGTTTATCTTGTGGTTGTGTTCTTCTCGTTTACTATGCACACACAATCGAATTCGGAAATAGATGACTATTATTCCAAAGATTGTGGAAACTTAATGGCTTCTTCTTTACTTCAGTCAAGTCTGTTTGATATTTTTGAGGACAACTACAATTGGTAAAAAGTTTATTGTTTTAAATAAGTGGGAATACTAATTCACCCCTCCTCTCAGTATTTTGGTGCTTTGAACTTGATCAACAATCCCATCCTCCATCATCTAATACATCTATGCCTTATCCTCCTAATTTTTCATCTAAACAAGAGAGTATTTTACTATACCTTCTTCAAGCCAAATTGATTACTCTCCCTTGGTCAAAATAAAATAGAAAGTGCAAACAAAATCATGAAATTTCTTCTTTTTGCATGTATCATCAAATGTATAGCCATTCCACAAATGAATGTCAAGCTTTGTAGTGTAAAATTCAATAACTTATCATAAGTGGTATCATCCAAATGACAAGTGACAATAGGTGGCACATTTTTCCCATCCCTTCTAAATAATACTTATTCCTATTATGTTGCTTCTCACTATATTACACTTGTAGTTTACTATTTGGGGGGCTTATTGTCATTCATGGCAGTACAATTTCATGTGAAATCATACTTGGATAGCAATATAATAGTCTAATTATTCTTATCTCTACACTAGGAAGAAGAATAGTTCTTAAACTTTTATCCTTCATTAAGATCCACTTTCCTTTGTTTAGTTGTATCTTTTATAACGATTCATTGCACAGATTTGTTTGACCTTCATGAAAATATTATCCTGTATTGGAGATGTGTATACTTGATTAGGACCACTTATTTTTTTGAATGAGTGTATTTTAATTGATCTCTCCTTGGTTTTGAAAGTGTGTAATTCTTCATCAATAAATCCCCTCTCCTAGCAATTTGAAAGGTGCATATTCTTGATCTCCTTCTCCTTTTAGTGTTTAAAGTGTCATCTTTGATTTAATATCTCTTTTATTTATGAAGGTACATATATTTATACAAATATCTCTTCCTCCCCCTTTGATAATCATGTATCCTTGGATCCCTTTACACTTTTTGCAAGATATCTTCTTTAGAACTACTTTTCCTTGCTTAAAGCTTTGCATCCTTTGTCAAGATCTTATGCATGCATTTTTATTGAGGATATCTCTTTAGTGTTGAAGGTGTTTTTTAATTTATGTGCATCTATATCTTCCTTAATATGTCAACATGAAAATAAGTTGAGATCTTAAGGGGGAGCATATGAGTCCTCATTGCTCATAGTTATTCATTGTTATAGCATTTAAACTTTGTTTTTATAATCTAGCATAGTATGACTTACTAGTTTTAGTGTTGTTATAACTTAACACTGCTTAAGCCTGATTCAAATAACATAATACAACTTGTTAGCATGATCATCATTGTCTTTTATGATTTCAAACATTGATTACCCAACATAGAGGAGCTTTCTAGTGTAATTGTTTTGTTACACTAGATGAATAACCTGACAAAACAAATTGTTGACATTTCATGTCACCCTTAGGCCCATCCTTCACATCCATCTAAGGCATCATAAGTGGGCTAAAACCCTATATATATGGATAATTCTTAGGCCTAATCTTAGAACCATAGACCCTAATCCTTGCTTATCCTTTTCTCAATCTATGTTATAATTCTATGTTGACTTGTACAACAAGTCATATTCACTTAAATCCACTGATCGAAGGCCACTTTATCATCTAATGACCGAAACCTATTTACTAGCTTACAAAATATTTATATCATGCATTCCCTATGCCCCCACGTGGCTAAACCTTGCCCATTATTTTCTTGCGGGGTCGCAGAGCGAAGTCCATGTGCTAATCCCTTGCCCCCTACACCCCCATGATAATGATGATGTCATCAGTTTTATGGCCATGAGATGGCAGGGTAGAGTATCATGGCCCCTACACCCCCACGTACCATGTGGTGGGTTTCGATTGAGTGTCATAGTGATGCATGGCGACATTGTTCAAGAATCCAAGGGACATTTGACGTAGCACTTATGTGGTGATGGGGGGCTCAACTTTGAATGGGCATTATGAAGGATCTTCTAGATGATTCGAGCCATCTATTTGCAATAGGAGTTTGATCGATGGCTATGACTTAATCTGCCATTGTGAAGGCCCCTTCGATGCATCTTGACTATTCAAAAATATGCGAAGGAGAGAATTGATGGCCAAAATTTTATTCTTATGGGCCAGAATTTAAATTCCAATGTTGATGTTGGTGGTTGTTGATAAAGGGTCAATATTGAATGCCCAGTGACCACAATTACTTTTTGCTCTGATTTAATGCTTGAGGATGACATCATTATTCATATCCAAGTTCTGTAGATGTAAAACATTGTTCAATGATCCACAACTAAGATGGGAGGAAATCAATTGTGAATTAAAAATTATAATGCAATTGCCACAAAATAGATCTAATACAAATTAACACAAATTACTTAACCATAAGAAGATTTGAACATGAAAGAACACACACAAGGAACACCAAATTTGACGTGGAAAACCCAAGAAGGGAAATACCATGAAGAATGTTAGTTCTCAATATGAAATATCTATTAGTGTGACACTGGTTAAGGTAATTTTTACAAGGTGGTTTACTGCCAGAATTTCTCACTGTAGGTGGGCTCATTGGCCAGCTAACACTACCAAAAAAAGGAGGGCTCATTACCTAGAGGAAGAAATAAAGAACCCACCACAAAGGCACAAGTACCACTCTACTGCAATGTTGGAAGAAACCTTAGGCTCATTACCACCAGTAGAAAACAACATCAACAATCAACCACATTGATCAACCATTTCGAAACAAAAAAGATAGATATTTCTTTTACAATCAACTTCCTTCTATATGGCCTTGATTATATTTGCATTACAATCATTCTATATATATATATTGATCTCCAAAATAGATCTTCCAAGATAGACAATGAGATAATAAATCATAATTCAAAATAGGTCTTCACTAAGATTCCCGTAGTGGAAAGGAATGAAAAGTGGACCACACCACAATGCAACAACACATTATCCAAACACCGCAATCACTAGACCAAAAAGATAGAACATTCAGAGTTAATTGAACTAGGTAAGAACATGGTCAAAAACACAATTCTGGAGCACATCAACATGTGCCGAATTATAATAACAAAGATATGTGCATGAATAGCATAAATCCAACAACGCAACAGGAAAACTGAAAATCCAGAGCAATGTGGAGCTTTGCAAATTCTGCCAGATGAACATCATCAGCACAACATAAATTTCTAGAGAACACTTCCGAGACCACCAAACCACGAAGGAAGAATCTCAAAGAAATATCCAACAACATGCCAACATATCAATAATATATCTATAATAAGTCAAAATGTCTGGAGCAAAAACCAAAAATTGAAACATATTTCATACGTTGACATAAATGACAACCATACTAAACCATCAACCAACTTCACATTTGCAACAAACATGACCTCCCATGCCCATTTATTGTTTGTAGAGGCTTTCTCTCCTATCAAAGAACATCCAAACTCCATCATAGTGCCAAGGTCGCCCCAAAATCTTAGGATTTCATGCCCATATTGACTGCAACAACAACCTTCTCTGCTTCTAGAAGATTAAAATGTACCTCTGATTGCCCTCATTTCTACACCTAACACTAACCAGGTTAGGGCTTTGAACACATTGCAAATTAGAGTTATGCCAGAACTATAAAGGAAATCTTGTAACATAGTTTAACGCTTTTTTCTTCCTTTAGTTATCTTATAGAAACTCACGTTTTTCTAAATTGTAACTTTTTCCTTGCCTTATATCAATAAAAAATTTCTTGTTTTACCTGCTAGTGCAAATATTCTATGTAAAGTATTTTACTCCTTTTTTGCATGCATTTTTCTCTTTTTTTAGATTGTATGTTATGTTAAACTTGCTCATAAATGTTTCATTGCAAATGCTCTTCTTTCCTTTTAGCATTTTATTAAGTTCTAACCTTCATATAGGCTTTAGAAGATAAATTAAGGTAGGAACTTGTGTATGTCTTTGGGGATTTTCATTGGTTTACTATGCAGTCATAGGCAGGAAGAAACACATTCCGATCTTGGTGCATCACCTCCCTATTTCTTCCCTTTTCCTTTTTAATTCATCAACATAGGTTTAGAAGTAGGCTATAAGGTGTTAGGTTGGTTCAACACTACACCCCGATAATAAAAGAAGCCACCCTTCTCCAAAGATTCAACCTCACAATTCAAGGTCCCACACTTGGAGGTTGTTTCCATGTTTCACAAGGTTACTTTGTTGGCATTGTGTTGTCATTGATGTCAACTGGTATAGCATGTTACCGGTATATTAGGACATTCGATGGGAATAATAGTTGATATGTTGTTAATGATATCAACTGGTAGTGTGGACAGTGAAGCCAACAGGTAAGCATGTTGGAGTAGCAGGTTTACATGTAAGTATTGGGAAGAAGGAACCAGTTAGTGAGTATGTATGTTGATGCTGAACAAGCACCATAGAGAAGTGATCGGTGAGTGACAAGAACCGACAAGTGTGTAAAGGGTAAAGCTTGCTGGAGAATGAACTAATGAAGGGTTAGTAGTACAACCAGTATGCTAGTGTGATGCCATCTAGCAGGACTCCCACCAGATGAAGAGAAGATTGACAAAAAGTCTTCTTCAATGAGAAAAAATGACATATGGAAAAGGTACTAGGACATATGTCAAGTTGGAGATGTATCCTCATTATTGACAAATGACATAGATCCCCCTCCACCGGTGTTTAGCAGTGAAGTGCAGTTGTCTATTCTTCCCAATAGTAAGTGGTAATACATTGCTTATCTCACAAAATACATGGCATACTTAATGACACTCCGGGATAAGATAGTCAGAGTAAGCAAAGGCAGGTGATTGGATGCATACACCAGATGACCAAAGTGGAAGATGAGGAAGCCACCAGAGTTTGAGATTAGGGATGTACACTGGATCAACATGTGAAGACATTATCTGCTCCCGAGACAGAGAAGGAGGAGTTGAGATGATGTGTTTGTCACCTTGACAAACCGGTTGAGAGGAGAACTTGTCAAATGAAGATGAGGCTCTGCAGTTGCATGCATGGAGTGACTAGGATGTAGATGGTGAAAGGTTCTTGCCACTGATGGATTGCTGCTAGGGGTTGGTGGCATGAAGACACGATGCATATTACCAATATGAAGGCATAAACATGTCAACCGGTAAACAAGGTGGTTATTAGTATGCAAAAAAGAGTCAAGAGGCATAGTGGAGTGCTCATAATCAGGTGGTAAGGTACATGATGAATCACCATGGTTATCTACTCTTGGTCAGCAAGGTGATGATCGGTGAATGTGATGCACCGGTTGTGCATGAGAATGTATGGAAAGATGGTTAACCGGTAAGGTGAGGTGTACTGATAGGGTTAGATGACTGGTAGGTGTGCACCGGTTAAGTGTTTGGTCGGTGATCCTATCTGAATCGACACAAAAGTCTAAGTTGAGGTGGATACCGATAGAGACGCCACATGGAGTTGAAGTGTCATGTCAGTGAGGTTGTTGGTGTTGGTCGACATTTAATGTTGACTGTGACAATCACGGGGAATTGCAGAAGTGTGTGGCTCAAGACAAATCAAAGGACGCCCCCTCGTGAGTTGATCGAAGCAGGAGATCTGATCGACTTATCAACTTGGAAAAGATAACCATGAGATCATTGAATGTGATGGATTGAAGCGGGTCAGTGATCAGTCTGTCGTATTTGCTAAACAAAGAAAATACGCATTGGAAGCCACAAGATTGGCAGTAATGGATAACTTGTTGCAGGTCCACAATATCAGAGAAGATATTTGATTGGATCTAGTATGCCAAATTGGTTGGTGAGAAAACCCTAGCACACAAAAGTTCAAACTCACGTTTTGGCGGGAAAGATCTGATATTTATGCTGATCAAAGATTGAAGTTGGGTGCTCCTGGTCAGAGAATAATAGTGATCCTGAGCAAGAGAAAAGAGAAGATAAGACTAAGAAGAGTCAAGGAACTTAGATCTAATGCAGAGAGCTAGCAAGGAAGGTGAAACCGATGAAGAAGGTTTAGCAGTGGCTTAACCGACAAGATCAATGTAACCGGTAAAATGCAAAGTGAGTTGAAAAGATGAGAATTGGTGGTGTTCAATCCATCTAGAAGGTAGAGTAGAGTGAAGCAGTTGTACGTGTGTATGGGAGAAAGGATAAACCAGTGAGAAGAGTAACCAACAATAGGTATATGATCTGACTGATCATCCAACAGGTAGAGGTAGAACCAGTGTGTCAGCAACAACAAGTAAAGGTGAGCAGAAAGATAGAGAGATAGAGAGAGATAGAAGGAAGAGTAGGAGTCAACCGGTAAGGAAGAGGAGGTGGAAATTGACAGAGTAAAGTATATGCAGTGGTTACAAGATTCACTTGTAATCAGATTATCACTTTTGTAATTGATTATGTTCATGATAGATCACTGATTTGGAGCTCAGTGCAGGGGTTGGTGCCCTAAAGCAGGAGTGGTACTCCTTGGGTTGGTTCCCTAAAATTTGTAACCGAGGTTTTCATTGTGAGGTTGGATTGGAGTAGTAGACTCCAACAACACTTCTCATCGAGGTTTTTCCCATTTTGGGTTTTCCTCATATATATCGGTGTCATGTGATGTGCATTTGTGTGTGCTTTCTTTATGATATCTTTCCTTCTCTTACCGGTAGGTTCACTTAGTGTTTTCATTTCTAACCGGTACTCACTCTTAGGATTTAAAGAGTAAGATTTTTTGGAAACCATTGATTCACCCCCCTCTCCTCTCAGTGGCATATTGTGTTCAACAATTGGTATCAGAGCCTAGGTTCTCGGTTGATAAGATTTCGCTTGGGTAAATTCTGGTATTTTAACACAATGGTTTGTTTAGTGTCACCCCTTACTCCAGTGTTTGATGGTTCAAAATTTTGTTTTTGGAGTCATAGGATGGAAGTGTACATGTCCTCCCTTGGGTTTGATGTATGGATGTTGGTAGTAAATGGATGCCCTAGTAAAGTCAGTCCTCCCACCGGCCCTGAAGCAAAAAGGAGAAATAAATGCAATGATGAAGCTATGGAGGCCATACTCAATGGGCTATCTGGTGATGTGTCCTCATAGGTGGACAAATGGAGGTTAGAAAAAAGCATATGGGACAGATTGAAGAAACTTTATGGAAATGAACCTTGCACTACAGAACCGGTTTGTGGAAACAAGAAAAGAAATGAAGCACATGTGTCTGCAGATGATGAAGGAAGATCTATTAGTAGCAACATAAATGATGAAGAGGAAACTCACCTCTTTATGGCTCAGGAATCCGAAGATGAGAGGCACACATCAGAGAGTGATCATGCAGATCATTCCTACTCGCAAGATGTGTTTGATAGTGATAATGAAGATGAAGTCAAAGTTGATCTTGAATGTGAACTAGTAAGTACACTAGAAGAGCTGCAAAATGTTAGAAATGAATTTAAGAGGTACAAAGATTCAGTTCATGAAGATTGCAACTAGTTGAGAACATGCCTTGAAGAATCAAATAATAATATATTCATATTGATATCTCAACTAGAAGAGGCAAAAGGAATGACTGGTGAATTGAATTCAATCTTTGATGCTAAGGAGAGAAGATGTGAGGATTTGCAACTAGAAGTGGAGACAAAGGACAAAGAATGTAAGGACCTAAAAGGTGAAATGGAGAATGTCAAGAAAGACCTTGAGAAGTGTCAAGAGGAGCTCAAGGTAAGGATCCGGTATGATGACAACACTAATGCCTTGGACAAAATGTTGAGCAAACAAAAACACTCCAAGGAAACCAAAGGATTAGGATATGCTGCTGGTGAATGCTCCACAAGCATGGATGTCTCCCACAAGGACATTCAATTTTTCTCCCCTAATGGAGATAACAAGATCCAAAATTTCATAGTCTGAAGTGCACCAAGAAAGAAGGTTGACCTAACTACAACCAGTGAGGACATGAGGCTAAAAATGAAGACCAGTGCAACAACAAGAAATAATGTAGATCTTAAAGGAAAAACGAAAGCTGAGAGAAGATAGGTTCATCGGAAATAAGAATACAAGAAGGCAACCTAAGAGATCCCCCATCAGTGGAAGACAAAGAGATGCTGCACCCCAGAGAAGTAGAGGTGAAGAAGCCAAATCGGTCAGATCACCTCATGTTTGGCAGAATGAATTTGTAAGTAATAAGTCTCCATTCTCCAGTTACTATTTTGCTTGTAAAGGATATGGCCATAGGGATGAGGAATGCAAAATGACGTCTAGGAATAGAAAAGGTGTTTTTCCTAGGGATATCAATTTAGTTTCTAAAAAATGTAATGCGTTTGGGCATAAAACATCAGAATGTAGAAACGTGCATAAGCTCACCCCCAGTTATGCTAGCCAAATTCCATTTCCTGCTTCAAGAAATATAAATTATATATGTTATAACTGCAATGGATCTAGCCATAGAAGTAATGAGTGCAGAAAGAAGATGATTCATGCACATGGAAACCGACATAACAACTATGCCCAAAGGAGAACCACACCTGCAAAATCAAGAAGTCAGTTGGAACCGGTAGCTGGATACAATGGCATAATCAGAAAAGGAAGAGGAAACCGCTATGTTAGAAGGCCCCCCAATCATTTGATTGGCATGAATGTTGTATGCTACTACATCAATGCTTCCAGTCATGCTGTAGAATTTTGTAAAGAAAGGTCCAATGAGAAGAAGAAGGTCAACATTACTCCAAGGGCTACAAATGAGGAAAGGAAAGAGATTAAGAAGGAAGATAAGAGCATGGACAAACATTGTGCCTTCAATGCACAAGTGATATCTCCTAAAGCTTAAGGAGATGTAAGACTAAGCGAGAGCTAAATATTGATTAGATCACTCACCCCCATGCTTGATGAGGACAAAGGAGAAGATAGGTTGCTGCCAATATGAAAGAAAAAGGGTGAGATAGGCATGTGCGTGGTTGCTGCCTTGACTACACACTCGTACTTGTATCAATGTATAGTTCAAATAATAAATAGAATAAAAGACAAGAGACACAAGAAGACAAAGGCTAATGGACAAGGCATATCGGTGAAGATAGTCAACTGGTAGAGTAAACCGGTGTGTGAAGTGTGTTACCTGCATGTATATTACCAATATAGCAGAATATGTGAGTCAATGTGTTCCGGTTGTGTTGCAGTGGCTCTGATGGCTTGGACAGACAAATTTATGTCACTGATGATGTTAGAAGCAGTTCTAAATGACAATATGTTGGACCAGTAGCCGATCCCATGTGTATGAGATATCATGATGTCAACTGGTGTGAGATTTGACATGAAGTCAATGTGACTTGGCATTGTGGTCATGTAACATCATGTTACAAAGATGGGATGGATGCCATGGAAGTGAAAGACCATCAATATTTATAGATGCTCACTTCCACTGGTACAAAGTGTAGTCTGGGGTACCGGTTTAGGACTTGACTGAAAATGACGACCAGAGGGTTGTGATTCAGGGGGAGTTCACAGTCATATCTTATGATTGGTATCAATGTCTGCATCAACAATTAGTTTCAATTGGTAGCACTTATAGTACAATCACATTCGATTCTTAAGACCAATTGAGAGCAAATGGGGAAGATGTAGTTTGACTGGCAGATAAGCAGTATTCACTGACACATTTTTTAACAATTGGTTAATTCTGTAATAAGTATCAGACCTGTATATACAATTGGTGTTAGTTCTCTAGTTCATGTGCTGCTAGTTGAGAGGTTGCAAAGCATAGTGGTAAAAAGGGAATAAGCAACCAATGCAAAAGGGGAAAAGGGAGCTAGCAGTATACCAACTGTCAAGACCCTTTGCTAGTGTTGTCAAAGGGGGAGAAAGAATCTGTAGTATACTAAATACTACATGTGTTGACATCAATGCCAAAGAGGGAGATTGTTGGCATCGTGTTATCATTGATGTCAACCAATATAACATGTTATCGGTATATCAGGACATCTGGTATGGGAAGAATAGTTGATATGTTGTTAGTGTTATCAATTGGTAGTGTGGATAGTGAAGCCAATGGGTAAGAATGTTAGAGTAGCAGGTTTACATGTCAGTATTGGGAAGAAGGAACCGGTTAGTGAGTATGTATGTTGATGCTGAACAAGCACCATAGAGAAGCAACCAGTGAGTGACAAGAACCAACGAGTGTGTAAAGGGAAAATCTTTCCGGAGTATGAACGAATGAAGGGTTAGAAGTACAACCGGTATGCTAGTGTGATGCCATCTAGAAGGACTCCCACTAGATGAAGAGAAGGTTGACATAAAGAGTGCTTCTTTAGTGAGAAAAAATGACATATGGAAAAGGTATTGGGACACATGTCAAGGTGGAGATGTATCCTCATTACTAATAGATGACATAGATTCCCCTCCACCAGTGTTTAGCAGTGAAGTGCGGTTGTCTATTCTTCCCACCGGTAAGTGGTAATACCTTGCTTATCCCACAACATACATAGTATACATCATGACACTTTGGGATAAGATAGTCAGAGTAAGCAAAGGTAGGTGATTGGATGCTCAGATGACCAAAGTGGAAGATGAGGAAGCCTACAGATTTTGAGATTAGGGATGTACATTGGATCAGCATGTGAAGACATGATCTGCTCCTGGGACAGAGAAGGAGGAGTTGAGATGATGTGTTTGTCACCTTGACAAATGGGTTGAGATGAGAACTTGTCAAATGAAGATGAGGCTCTACAGTTTCACACATGGAGTGACTAGGATGCAGATGGTGAAAGGGTCCTACCATGGATGAATTGCTGTTGGGGGTTGATGGTATGAATACATCATGCATATTATCGGTATGAAGGAAGAAACATGTCAACTGGTAAACAAGGTGGTTACTAGTGTGCAACAAAGAGTCAAGAGGCATAACGGGGTGCTCATAATTAGGTGGTAAGGTACATGATGACTCACCATGGTTATCTATTGATGGTCAGCAAGGTGATGACCGGTAAATGTGAAGCACTAGTTGTTGAGGAGAATGTATGGCAAGATGGTTAACTGGTAAGGTGAGGTGTACCGATAGGGTTAGATAATCGATAGGTGTGCACTGGTTAAGTGTTTGGTTGGTGATCCCGTCTGAACCGACATAGGATACTAAGTTGAGGTGGATACTGATAGAGACACCATGTGGAGTTGAAGTGGCAAGCATGTAGAGGATGGTGAAGTGCTATGGTGGTGAGGTTGTTGGTGTTGGTCGACATTTAATGTTGGCTGCAACAATCATGGGGAATTTCATAAGTGTGTAGCTCAAGGAAAATAAAAGGACACCCTTGGTGAGTTGATCAAAGGAGGAGATCTGATTGACTTATCAACTTGGAAAAGATAACTGTGAGATTATTCAATATGATGGATTGAATCGGGTCAGTGATCAGTCTGCCGTATTTTTTAAACATAGAAAATATGCATTAGAAGACACAAGATCAGAAGTGATGGATGACTTGTTGCAGGTCCACAATATCAAAGAAGAGATTTGATTGGATCTGGTACGCCAAATTGGTCAGTGAGAAAAGCCTAGCACGCCAAAGTTCAAACTCATGTTTTGGCGGGAAAGCTCTGATATTTATTTGATCAAAGATTGAAGTTGGGTGCTGCTGGTCGAAGGAGAGTAGTGATCCTGAGAAAGAGACGAGAGCAGATAAGACTGAGAAGAGTCAAGGAACTTAGATCTAATGCAGAGATCCAACAAGGAAGGTGAAACCAGTGAAGAAGGTTTAGCAGTGGCTTAACTTGCAAGATTAGTGTTACTGGTAAACTACAAAGTGAGTTGTAGAGGTTAGAACCGATGGTGTTCAAGCTAGATGAAAGGAAAAGTAGAGTGAAGTAGCTGTATGTTTGTATGGGAGAAAGGATTAGACAGGTAGAGAGAAGAGACATGATAAACCGATGAGCAGAGTAACCAACAATAGGTATATGATCTGATTGATCATCCAACAAGCAGAGGTGGAACCGGTGTGTCAGTAGTAGTAGGTGAAGGTGAGCAGAAAGATAGAGAGAGAGATAGAAGGAAGAGTAGGAGTCAACCAGTAAGGCAAAGGAGGTGAGAAACTGATAGAGTAAAGTATATGCAGTGGTTACAAGATTCACTTGTAATCAGATTATCACTTTTGTAATTGATTATGTTCATGATAGATCACTGAGTTGAAGCTCGGTGCAGGGGTTGGTTCTCCTTAGGTTGGTGCCCTAAAGGAGTGGTACTCCTTGGATTGGTTCCCTAAAGGAGTGGTACTCCTTGGGTTGGTGCCCTAAAAGTCGTAACTGAGGTTTTAATTGTGAGGCTAGATCGGAGCAGTAGACTCCAACAACACTTCTCATCGAGTTTTTTCCCATCTTGGGTTTTCCTCGTATATACCAATGTCATGTGATGTGCATTTGTGTGTTCTTGCTTTATTATATCTTTCCTTCTCTTACTGGTAGGTTCACTTGGTGTTTGGATTGCTGACCGATACTCACTCTTAGGATTAAAAGAGTAAGAGTTTTTGGAAACCATTGATTCACCCCCCCTTCCCCCCTCTCAGTGGCATATTCTGTTCAACATACTTGATTTAATAGCTTATACAAGGGTGAATTTTTTTGCGATAATAGTTTTTTGCATGCCCAGTGGGACAAACTTTCAAATTTTTTTTATCACCCTATCGATGTTAGACAAGGAACTACAATTCTCATGCTAGTGGTTTAGTGTTTCTATGAGTATCCAAGCCTAGGGGAGGTTTTTATTCAAGCACTTGGCAAATTTTCTCCTACAACAATTCCAAATTAGACCTAAAATTTTCATGCCCAACATTCAAATAAGGGCATCTTTAAGAGGTACTTTTCAATATTAAGAACTCATATTCAAATTGTACAACAAGGAGTAGACATTCATTATCACCAATTAGGGGTGTTGAAGCTTCAATCACTACACCTCTTAGGTATCATTCTACTCCACCTATTAGAACATCCTAATCTAGGGTTCTCGCCACTCATTTGAATATACCATTATTCCCCATGTCTCTCCCTATGTCCTCTTCTTTTAGCCCAAAATCATGACATATCCATGGTTGGATTAAAAAGTATACATGATTTCATTAGTGAAACCTTCATCACCTCAATAGAACACATTCAAGAGGTTGCAAATATTTGGATTGTCCATATTATAAAAAAGGATAATGTTTCTGTTAGTCTCCTGGCCTCATCACTTAAAGTAAAAGAATTGCAATGGTATAGAGGATTGTCATGTAACTCTATTCATAACTGGGATGAGTCAAGTGAGAAATTATATAAACATTTTGAGGATAAAAGTAACCATTTATCACTTGTAGAGTAGTTGACTACTATCAAAATAGGACCTCATAAATTGATGAGAGATTTTAACTTTATATTTCAAAAGACATGGCATATGATCCTTGCTCTAGTGAAGCCTCTTGAAAACTACCAGAAGCTGAGAGGGGGGTCATGAATCAACATTCAAAAAAACTTGATCATATTAAGTTATTTGAGCAACAACATTTATCTGATTTGACATGCATGAAATTAAACAACTCAATAATCAAAATACTCTCACAAGAACACCAAGATATTTACGTGGAAAACCCAAATTGGGAAAAACCATGGTGAGATTCAAACTAACAATATAGATAATAAATGGTTTACAATAAAGAAGGCTTCCTATCAAAGAGATCACTACTTGGGACTTGCTAACTAAGGTTCACGACCTTATAAAAGATACAAAAAGGACTTGCTCAACTAAAGATCACTTCTTCAGGGCAATATATAAAACTGCTCTTACAAAAAAATAGGAATAGTAGATTGAACTGTATACAAAATAGCATCTGTTAGAATGTAGATAACATTTCAAAATCCGTCTACTCTTTACATCTCATAATATTTGCTCTTCCTTCATGACACTACTTTTGCATCCATCACTTACACCACTCCCCCCTCACCCCCCCCCCCCCTCTCTCTCTCTCTCTCTCTCTCTCTCTTCTATGCTTAATATATATCAATTGGATCCAAAATAAACTTTGCTAGGTCAGCCAAAAGAATATAAAATATTTACATAACGTTGACCCAAAAATACATCATCCAAAAGGTAAAAGAAATGTGTGAGGGATCACACAAAGTTGGCACACCTTCTAATCAACATCAAAACCTTTTATGCACAATCACTTAGACCAATGTACATAAACCTGTACAATGTTTGACCTATTAAAACCATACTATCTTATCTCATACTTAAATAAATAATTCACCCCAAAAGAATTACAATGTCTTGATTAGAAACATAGTCATGATGAGAAAACAATCCAAATGGACAACATGATCATCATATATATATCCAGTACAAACAGTCATTTTGAACTACAATAAGTTTCACCAAATAAAACACAAAAGAGAATATAATTACTTCCAAACCATGTAGGAAATACCAGACTTTCAAAAACACATTAAATTATCACCTTATATCATTTCATCAGTACAACATGAATCTAGTTGTCTACATGGTATCATAGAAATAGATATCCCGACCAATAAGTAGATACATAATGCATTAGTTGAAAATATACATATCCAAATCACCAACAACAAATGGTTCATATAGGATTGACAAAGTTTTGACATCAATGACAACAAAGACATCTATATGTGCAACAATCTCCCCCTTTGTCATTGATTGCAAAACAAAAACTTCTGCAAGTATATTTCCATTGTGTCTCCCCCTATCAATATTTTTCCCCCTTCGACAATAATGACAAAGGGTAACTCAAGCCAAAAAATATACAAATAAAAACTACGACTCCCCTTAATAGAAATATTCAGAAAGAAAATGAAAATATAAATACTTGTCAAATATTTTCAGGCTAAATATCCTTGTACAGTTTCTTCAAACCAACAAAAGAAGAGTTTCATGCATGAATATTAGCAGACAAAATTCTAGTTTGACACTCATAATGAACACATAAATCACTACAACATCAAAGACATTGTTATTAACTACACTCTACTCAACCTTTTATCCATTAGCCAATAATCTGAGAAAAGTGGATAACTATAATTCCATGGCAGATCCTTGAGTCCATAAAATAGCTTCACATATTTTTCTCTTTTCTTTTGCCTCACACTCAATTGAGAATAGAGATCCAGATCCTTGGACCTTATTGCACCATTATAATCTTTGTAGATTTTAAAAGATTGGGCTAACTTTGTAAGTTGAGACTCAATAGAGTCTATTTCATCTTTGAACTACTTTGTAGCCACAAGCCATCTTAAGCAATATCTGTACAAATGGGATGCATTGTCCATCATTTTCCTAAATTTAACCAAGTTCAACTTAAGATCATGATGTGACTTCAAGCACCTTTCTACCATTTTATTTGTTACATTTTCTTTTGTGCAAGGCTCACTAGATTTACTATTGTACCATCATAAATTGCATCCCGTGCAATTCCACATGAAATAAGAAGCTCAACTACAAGATGATTGGGAACACTCTTTGCTTGTTTTTCCTTTTTTCCACATGGATCACCCTATTATCTTGGAACTTGTCTTTTATCAAGCATATTGACCGGTTGACCTATGGACTCTAGCGCATTGCAGAGATGTCTACGCACCATGCTAACATCCCGCGAATCTATTAGTCCACAGGTGGCCATTTTAGTGTTATGCCTATGCTTGAAAGAGTTTGTAACACCTCTATTCATGACCATTGATGTAGAGATTCACTTTGGAGGCTATATCTCATGGTTTTTTATAAATGGAAAGGATTCTTGATCATTTTGGAGAAGTAACTTGAGTTCTTGGCATCCATTTTCCTTACTATACACAAATTTTCCAGGATTTGAATACCACCATTGTTGCAGCTTCTTGGAGAACCCACGGTTCCATCTTCACAAGTGTTGGATGGGGGTTCATTCTCTTTCATACTTCATTTGCATATTTAAAATATCTTATTTTCAACTTATCTACTGTCTTAAAATTGTCCATTTCTTATTTGTATCATTTTATTTCCAATCATTGCTACAACCTGGGTTGTTCATGGTGGTGGAAACATTGAAATGGGAGTTTGGCTAAGGTATACCTCTAAAAACAACCCCCACCATTTTCTCTTCTTGTTTGTGTGTAGGTTCGTAATTGAGAGGGAAGTATCTATCTTGCGGGGGGCTTCAATCGTGCACCGATTGTCACCTTCCTCTATCTTTTCTCACTTTTTTTTAATGTAGCAAGTTCTTGTTGGTATTATTGGCATTAAGTTGTCATTGATGTCAACTAGTTTGGCAAGGTCACTGGTAAGTAAGTAGTGGTGACCAGTATGATGGCAATACACATGAGAGTGAGTAGACGGAAATAAGGCTTACCGGTAAGGCATAAAATGTGATGAAGGTTGTTTGGTTGTTATGAAGGCACAACAACTGGTGAGAATAATAAAGAGGATGTTTGATGGTCCTACCAGCAAGGTGATCTAAACTGGTAGTCTACCTTGGTCGACAAAGAATGTCAAACCGACATAGGAATCCAAGCAAAGGTGGATGTTGACAAGCATGACAACTAGATGCTAGGTGGAGGGCTTGCACAGGTCGGTGGAGTGTGCATCAACGTAACAAATCTGCAAGCAAGTTGACTTTTATGAGGAACCCGCAAGTCATGGAGGATGCCAAAGGATTGCAGCTCGAGGAAGGCAAGCTGGCAAGGCGACTGAACTGATCCTGTAAGAAGATTTGATCCTTGTACCCATTTGGTGAAGGAAACAACAAATCCATTAATGGCAAATGACAGAGAAAAGAAGAAAAGCATGGTGTAGACCTCTAGATTTAGAAAACGCACATTGGAATGTGAAGCTTTGCTGGTGATTGATCAATGTCATGATGATATTATCCCTGGAAAAGAATATCAAATCAAATCGGATCCAGATTGAGCTGGAGAAGGTAAAACCTAACACGACAGTGTTTGAATGCGTTCTTGGGGGGGATCCATGATTATAAATACATGAGCTCGAAATAGAAAAGATTGATGCTTAAGGAGAAGAAGAAGAGTGAAAAGAGCTTGAGTGTGGAGAAGGATCATCTCCATTAGAATTTATTCTAAGAAAGTTGCAGAGTGAGTGTGCAAGAAAACCCGTGAGAGGGTTTAACTGGTTGTGATTGAATTCTGGTAAACTGTGGCAGGTCTAATAGTTGAGCTAACTAGTGAGGTGTGATTGATCAAGAAGGCATCCCAGTGTGATGCAGTGTGTTGAGAGGCTATGAGAAAGAGAGAAGAGAGGCCAAGAAGTAGAGAGAGCAATCTGTTAACTGATAGTGTGGGATCCGGTAAAGAAGAAGAAGAAGATTGTTAACCGACAAAGACCTATTTGGTCAAGATTTGCATAACATTTGCAACAAGGAGCTATAATTGTATCAAAATTGTATTTCAATATACATCACCAAGTTGGAGCTTGGTGTAGGGGTTTGTTCTCCTTGGGTTGGTTCCCTAAATTAGAAGGGGTTGGTGCCCTAAATCCTTGTAATTAAATGTTTCTTTTGTGAGGTTGGATTGGAGTAGTAGTCTCCAACAACAGTTCTCACTGAGGTTTTTCCCATATTGGGTTTTCCTCATATATCTGGTGTTGTGGGTTGCATTTGTGTGATTTTCCCTTTTGATTATCTCTTTTGGTTACCGGTTTTATTTTAGAGCTTAGGATAACAATCAATATTCTGAGGTTGCATTAAAAACAGAAAAGATTAGGAACCATTGATTCACCCCCCTCTCAGTGGTACATTGTGTTCAACAATTGGTATCAGAGCCTAGGTTCTCAGTTCTTTTAAAACCTTGGGTAAATTTTGGACTTAGAACACACTGGCAAGAAATGAATCTGTCTCCTCAAAAGCCCCCATGTTTGATGGATTTAACAATGCCTTTTGGAGCAGAAGAATGGAGACCTATATTTCCTCTCTCGGTTTTGATGTGTGGATATCTGTTAAGAATGGGTATACTATCCCTAGTGTTCCTCCCACTGATCCTAATGCCAAGGAGTATGAGAATAATGCAAAAGCTAAACATTCTATCTTGAGTGGGCTATCTGATAATGAGTTTGTCAAGGTCATGCACTATGCATTTGCCAAGGAGACTTGAGGTAAAATGTAGAGGTTATTTGAAGGAGATGCAAAAGTCAAAGAGGCCAAGTTGCAAGCACTAAGGGGCCAACTTGAAGGCATCAAGATGATGAAAATATTGCAGACCACCTTCACAAATTTGATGAAACTGTGAATACCATCAAAGGACTTGGAGAATAAATTGCAGATGAGATTCTTGTAAAAAAAGTACTTAGGTCTCTCACATCTAAGTATGATACAAGTGTTTTTGCCATAAAAGAAGCCAAGGATCTGAGGATCTTTACAATGGATGAGCTTTTTGGGTCACTAACAGCCTATGAAATGAGAACAACCGATGATGCATCCTTAAGGAAAGAGGCAACATTCAATACCACCAAGAAGGGCGAAGAATTAGCTTCTCATTAAGGATCCGGTGAAGACTCTGATGCAGAGGTAGAAAAATTTGTCAGAAAGCTCAAAAGAGGATCCGATAAGTATAAAGGAAAGCTACCACTCAAAATTTTCAACTGTGCTAAAGTTGGACACTTTGCTGCAAAGTGTCCTTATAATGAAAATGATGGAGATGAGTCAAGAGGGTTTAACAGATCTTCTGGCAAAGATAAAGAAAGAAATATCTACCAGCAAGGAAGAAGAGGCTACCAGAAGTAGAAGAACCTCTATACTATTGAGGATGATGCCATAGATGAAGAAAGTGCATCAGAAGATGACTACCATGAGAATGACAAAAAGTTAATCTCTTTATGGCACTTGATGAACTAGTTGGTGAAGATGGGGAAGATGAGGATATTGCATCTGAAGTGGATTTAGAAGGTGAGCTTATAAGTGCTCTTGAGGAACTGAGTAAAACAAGAAGAGAATTCAAGAAGGTCAAGCTTTCTGCACTAGATGAACAAGGTCTCTTGAAGAAATCCCTAGATGAGTCCAGTCAAGTTATATTTGACTTGAAACTGCAGCTGGAAGAAACCAAGAGGATATGTGAAGTTACATCCTCTGATCTGATGAAGGAAAAGGAGCATCAAGATCTAGAAGCAGAAATAGTGAAGCTCACAAAGGAGCTTGAAGAAAGTAAGGAAGAAATAAAAGTGAGAAGTAAATATGAAGGCAATACCGAAGCCTTAGAGAAGATGTTGAGCAAATAGAAGCAATCCAAAGATACCGGTGGCTTAGGCTTTGAAGAAGGTCAAAGTTCAAACAACAAAGACACATCTGGTAAACAAATACACTTCACCTCTTCAAATGAAGGTGAAAGAAGAAGACATTCACTGTAAGCAAGGATACTGGTAAAAAGACATATGTATATGTCGTGGAAATCGCCACACAAATCGGTATACACAAGCAATGAACCAGAGGCCACACTCATTGTACCGATATGCAAATCCATGGATTAATGCAAGAGTTGACTAATGAGCTGAGATTTTAGCTCTTTTTATTCCTAGAACTTATAAGTTTTTGTCATATTTTGATTTATATGATTGGATGGTAATGATGTATTAAAGATTGACTATATGCATTTCGGATGTTAACTGAGCCCATTAAATCATGTTTTGTCTTTGTCAGTTATTCCTGCAGCCATGTGATTCATTCCTGTTACCATATAGATTGTCATAGGCAATATCATGTGTGAAATTGATATATGTTATGATTAATTAAAATAGATATGTGTATGCTTGTATGTTCTCACTTTTCAATTGCAGGAATAAATGAGATGCTGTGGAGAAGGTTCTCCTATCATGCTAATTGCAGTTTGAGATATTCAAGGAGGCGACTAAGAGTTCAAATCAGCATAGAGGATAATGAGTGTAAGGAACAACATAGGAGAAGTAGGTGCGCAAGACTCATTTATGTCTTACTCCAGTGGGCATCAATCTTGTAATACCGCCACACTATGTTTTGGTTGTGGTTTGGTTTAGATCCACTTTTTCAGTTGCTTAACTCCGACTGTTCTCCTTCATGAATGTTATCCGCCTCTTCTCATCGACGTGATCTTAATTGTAGGAAGTTATTGTTTTCCTTTAAAATCAGTGTCTTTGTCTCTTTTGGGAAGTTAGAAAAGAAAAGAGAAGAAAAGAGTAGAAGATTTAGAAATATAGTTGCAGAGTGTTTTGAGTTTCTTTTGATTCTGAATAATGTATCGACTTTTGAGAAACAATGAATACAAATATGTTATTCTAAGCACTTAGATTTATTTTGGAAGCCTGGAAGTACTCATCGAAGGGGGCCCACTTGGTGAGTGTTCTTGTGCCTTTGTTAAAATTAGTTTTCTTCTTTCACTGTAGTAGATGTCCTTGCATTGACTGTTCTCACAACCATTAGAAAAAAATCCATTGACTATTCCTGCAGCCAAAGAAAACAAAGTAGTTCCTATTTGATAGCTTTGGACTTAGTTAGTATTTCTTGAGTGAAATTTATGTTAATGTAGAGTTTTTACTGTAGCCATTTAGTTGTTTTGATTCTTACTTTTCCTGCATAGATGTTAGTTGCTACAGTAATGCAGGGTAGCTATCATAGGAACTTAGTGCATATATAATGTAGACCCATTTCAAGTATTACGTCCTTGGGTTGATAATCAAATGAACACCAGCTATGGAGATAGTAGCTTCACAGAGTGAATGTCCAAACTTCGAGTTGAGACTTTAACTATAGTTATTATTCTTATTGTTGGGCTAAACATTGACCATGAAGGGTTCGCTAGAGTCAACATCACGAAGGGATGACCCCCAATGAGGTAGTCCTTTGCAGGACCAAGGCAAACTAACCGGCATGTTTCAAACTTTCATGGTTATTGTTACCGGTGTAAAAAATTTGGGCATAGAATAGATAATTGTAGATTAACCAATAAGCCCTCTATGAGTTATGAAAATAGAAATCCTTTTAATACACTCTAGGATATGAATGTTGTCTGTTATGAGTGAAATAAATATGGTCATAGGAGTTTTGAATGTAGGAAGCATAAACTGGTGCCCTAAAATAATTTTAAAGATTCATCTTTAAATGAAAATGTGAAATGCTTTAACTGTCAAGAGTTTGGACATATAGAAAAGTTTTGTAAAAATAGGAAGATCAAGTAGAAGAAGAAGACAAATCCTTATCAAGAACCGGTACTTGAACTGGAGCACAAAATAGTGTGTGTGTGAAAAGTGGATCGTATATGTATCTGAAATACACAACACTTCAATTAAGTCATTAGATGCATGGTTAGTAAATCAATCAATGTTGAACAATAAACCATCACAAAGCGACCTATTGCCTTCTAGTAGATGCGACTTTAGTCTTGCTCTCAGATTTTTATATGCAATACCAGTGACTAGACAACACCTAAACGAAGGATTTAATCTATATGAGTATGAAATTGAGCTAAATGGATGCAAGATTAAGCTAGATAAATGCAAGATATGCAAGATTAATGAATATTAGGCTAACATGATTAATCTATGAATACATATTAAGCTAAATGATTTAACAAATATGAAAATACTCTCAATACAAAATTTTAATGAACCTAGAGAAAAAACATAATAATAACAATATATTCTCCAGGATCCTTAATTAGGAGATGAGGGCTTGAATCTATAGAAAATTCAGAAAGAAACCAATGGCTGAGATCAAATGATGATAATGTTAGGATTCCCAAAGATACTGAGAGGGGGGGGTAAATTAGTATCTGATCGGTTATAGAATTTTCTTAACTTATAACATGAATAACATATTAAAACTGTGTACCGGTAAACTAGAAATAATGCAGCAAATAAGAATAACAACCACAATATGAAAAACACACCATAACAGAATATTTTAACGAGGAAACTCGGTGTGGGAAAAACCTCGGTGGGATTTGTGACCCACAATATTTGCTTATTGGCCAATAAGGGAATATTACTGCTTACAATAGGGGCCTGCACATGCAGGAAGGCCAAGTGCCTAGAGCTCACTGCTCAATTACAAAAGAAGTCACACTGACTTACAAAAATGGATTATGCGAATCCAATGTCTTGTACTACTTCAGATCAACATTTGCTATGCCAGATTCAATACCGGTTTAAGCTCTGCTACATACATAAAACCCTTATCCAATAATTCGCATATTAGGTCTGCTATTATCTTCCCATACTTCACCCATTTCACACACTAAATGATCTACAATGATCTCATACATATATGAGTCATTTTACAATCTGTCAAGTTGGCTTACAAAAAGATTTTACAATTAATTACAAAATATATATACACAAAATTCTTGTCGGCCAGGGTGCTGATATTCTTCCTTTTCGGTGCCGGTGATCTGTATGTTGGTGTAGAGTCTACTGGTGCCGGTGCCATGTGATTGTAAGGTTGCCATCAATGACAATACCTTCAATCACCTACAACTTCTCATTGTAGTGTGCATTTGCCAACAGATGAGCGATCAAGATTTTCCAAGAAGAAGCACAATCTAGGTGAATTAATGTGATTGGCTGCTTTTCTTAGTTTTAAAGGAAATTGAACTAAAATTAAGACAAAATAAAAAAACTGATTTATTCTCTATTTCATTCAATTTTGAGATTTAATTATTTTAATTGCTTTCCTGAGATTTTTTTCATTTTTTAATTTGATTTTCAAGATTATCTCCATTTCATTTCTTTTCTCAAATTATTAATTCTTTTTTTCCCAATTAATTCCTTTTTTGATGATTTAATGGCAAATTGATTTATTTAATTAAATATACTAGGATATTTAATAAAATAAATAGAATAATTGTTTAAAAATGATTTACTTGAAATGATCAATTAATTAAATAGTTATTTAATTAATTCAGAGTGATTAATTTGCCATGTAACATTGATGATTTGAGAAATTAATTGTGTGCTCAAGATTGATTTTAATTGCCTTTGGTTAGGACCTTGGTGATGTTGTCAAGATTAGGGGCCCATGGTTTAGATGACCATTTTTAGGCAACGCGTTGGTTCAAAGAATAGTTGATGTCTAGGAGATACCAGTTCTGAACTTGATTGATCATGAACCAGATGAAGAGAGAGGTATTCAATTTGTTTTGAAGCAATGAAACTGAACAGATTGATTGAAAGTGATATCGATCCTAAACTTGATTGAACTAGGACCAATAAAGAGCAAATATACCAAACTTGAACTTGATGGATCAAGAAGAAAATCTTACTGATCTAGAACTTGATTGAACTAGACACAGTGAGTGAAGATAAAACCGATCTTGAACTTGATGGATCAAGACATGATGAGCGAAGATAAACTATCCAGCTTGATTTGATGCAATGAAACTGAACACCTGCTTAAATTGAGTGTGTGATCAAAGATACTCTTTAAACCCTTGATTGAGTTTAAATGAATAATCATCTTGATGAAAAGAAATGAAACTGATTAACGTAAAGAGACTAATTTAGATGAAGACAATATCAACTTGATTTGATGCGATGAAACTGATATGCCCCTAGAGATTGATTTGTTTATGATGATCAAGAAATCTCAAGTTGAAATGAAGCGATGAAGGTGAGATGCCCCTAGCAATAAGGTCTTGTTTGATGTTTCATAAAGATTAGCTGCTCGACTTGTAATGAAGATTTTGAAATAAATTCTTGACTTTGAGGATGTGATCACTGATGATGATGATGTCATGAGTATGCCCCCTCAGGAGCGAAATCAAAAGATTGATAGGTTGCGCAGTGATTTCAAGAAATTTTATAAAAAGATTAAGCGATTAATGATTTGAGTGTAAAGAATGATTCAGAGGGCCATTTAAAGATTTAGCGTTGATTAATGAGAAATTGAGTGCAAATTGAAGAAAAGAATAAGTAGTTGATGAAAGTGCTAAGTGGTCATAGTTGTGCAAAATTGACTAGGAAGATGATCTCGGATTTCGATTTTGATCCTGAAAATGGAATCAGGACGGTCAAATTAACCAAGGGTGTAGTTTTCACGTCCATCAGAGCAAGTTTGAAAATTAGGGTTTAGGCTATATAAGGGGTTCATGTGTCATTTTCAATTCATTTTCACCTCCCAAAGTTTGAAATTTGAAAAACCCTCTACGAAGAAAAAAAAAGGCCATTTTGATCTAGGAGCATCGATTCGAGCGCCAAAGATGTCATAATCGACCGCGGAACTACAACCCAATGGTAAGTAATCAATCTTTTATCCTGTGCATTTCTTATTTTTTGAGTTTTTGTTGAATTTTTGCATTTTATTTTTCGTTTGAAGTCATTTGCCTCTTTTTGTTGTGCGGTGAGACATGATTTCTCATATGACAAACTATTTGAAGTTATATTTGATAGTTGACATCATTTGTACTCTGAGATATTGAGATTATAATGATATATACGAGCTCTTGATTTGATTTCATCGTACTTGTGTTGATTAATTATGAGATGTCTTTATATATGATTTATTCTATATGTATGTATATCTTTTTAGTATGGATGTATGTAATGCAGATGAATATGGATTCTTTTTTTTTCTTTTTTTCTTTTTCATATGCAAATGAATGATGAAAATGAGTAACTAGTAATGCAAATGTTTTTTTTTATGCTATAATATGAATGCAAATAAATATATGAAATGTATGAATCTATATAAAATGCTTATATATGCAACTTACATCTCAATACACAAGTACTCGATCGGAGAAACAATGATGAAAAAGAGACCACTTAGCTAAGAAATGACAAATTTTCACTCTCATTCGAAAGATAAAGAGATCATTGTTATCACCAAAATCACTTTAAATGCATAAAATTTAGAATGAATGCAACCTATACCTAGTCACTAGATTTGGTATGCTTAATTTTCATCACTGAGCGTTTTACAAAAACAATAGGAAAAATAGAGTTCCTTCCTTTTCATATGCAATATTAATTATCTTGTCCGCAATGAACCTTTTTTCATTCATATCCTTGGACATATTACACATGCTTCCGGATTACACATAAAAGAAATTCCCTCAAAACAGACAAAGAAGTGACTCCAACCTCCCTGTAGCATACAAATAAGCGGAGTTGAGGTATGTGTGGTGATTTCACTTTGATGTGAAGACACTTATCACAAATACCTAGTTGATTAGATGTTTTAAGATCATCAGAATCATTCCTACAAGCATAAAACAAAGAAAAGTATTATGCCCCCAATCCTTGCTCCTCTTAGTCAAGATAGACTTCCTCGAGTTACTTAGAGGGAATAATAATCAAAAACCACAACACACAAAGAACTTTTCAATCATATCTCAAACTATTTAGTGATTGTTTTCAGTAATCTTGTTTTGCTTGTTTACTCAGTGATAAATTCTTCAGTAGTTTGGAGACAGGTGACTAACTCAGAGTGGATGACCTGGTACTACCGAAAGAAATATGACTTGGTTGAACTTCTTAGGACATGTAAATTGATTAGACGATTACCCTAAGACTAGGACATTGATTGGTTTCAAGACATGAAGGTTCAAAAAAAACTAGAATGTCACAAAAGCGACTAAAAGATATGTACACGCGAAAGCAAAGATGTAGCACTTCAGTACAAGAGATAAGACGAACTTGGATAAAATCCAATAGCCATACTGATTGATGTCATTATTTTGATTTATGTGATGATTGATAGGAATGTCTGGTTTCAAAGAGTAAGTACCTCGTATAAGACCGATCTGTCTGGTTTTGTGTGTACCCTTCCTTGTATAAGACATGTTGATGTTTGATAGAGTTTGATAGATTGATTAACAAGACATGCGATAAGTTTGGTTACAGACTTTGAGAGTTTTTTTGTGGTTGATTTGGCTTGAAGGATGGTCTATGCTTTCTTGCTTTGGTTTTTTCAGTTTTTTTGATTTTGTGAGTTTTTGATTTTTAGGATTTTGTTTAGGAAATTTTATTATTTTTTAGGATTTTTTTAGGACATTTTATGATTTTTAGGATTTTTTCAGCTATGCCCCCAGTATGCAAACCTATATGACATGATGATCTGCAAAATGCATGTGGAGACAATGAATTTTTGATATGAACTATGTTAATGCAATATGCATGATGAAGATGCATTTCCTATTTGAACAAGGATGAATGTGTTTGTTTAGCACTTTCTAAGACACCCATTGAATTGGAGGTACAAAAAATTTCATAGATATGCGGTCAATCGATCCTTAAGGTCCCTTGGAACATCCAAATTAACACACTTAGTGACTAGGATTTACAAATGGAGACGCAAAAAATTCCTCATTGATTCTTGAAACTTTGATCTTCTTTTGTCCATGTGCGTGCAAATGAGTTAATTCCCACTCTTGTGTTCACTAAAGATCCTTAGCATCCTATATGACTAGCTACATGGATTATCCTAACTTCAAAAGCATCCCGAATAGAGCCTCGCTACTAACAAGCTTTTAGAGCTCTGACGAGGTTATAGACTGTAATCTCATGAATATTGCTCCATTGCCAGTATGCGTTCATAGCCCTGATGGAGTTACTCGCATGTTCCCATAGTCAACCTTTTTTTCGCATCCGCATGCATGATATTTCAGTTCTATATCATTTCTCTTTTGCCTTGAGATGAATATTTGGCATAGCACTTTTTATTTTTTATTTTTCTTGTCTTGACTTGTAAGTAATGAAACCTACTTGGGTGTGACAATTACAATGGTGGAGAAGTATAATTTTAGATTTCTCACTAGTCATATGATCAACTAGGTGTCTAAAATGAATTAGAGATTTTATTAATGTGTTTGAGATATAGCAATTGATAGATTCTAGGTTAACAAGTCTCAAATAGTGAAATCACTACCCAGCCATAAGTTGTTAGGGTTTCAAGCAGATCCGAAGCAAATATGAACTAACAATTATATGTAGATTTAAATACAAAAGATAAAGAAATAAAACAGGACATAGATAACACATAGATTTAATGTGGTTCACCCAGAATGGGTTATGTCCACCATACACAGCCATCCAATCTTTCTTATTATCTAGCAAAAAATAGTACATCAACCTTAGAATGCCTTAAGCATCCCAACCGCTTATAACATGCGTTTTTAGGGCAAAAACAAAGTCGGCCTTTTTAGGGTTTTATTACAATGTCGGTTTTCATAAAAAAAAATACCCAAATTTTTTTTTCTCGGGGGCTCTCGCCCCCGAACCCCCGCTTTTCTCAGGGGCTACCACCCTTGAACCCTTGCCCAGGGCCCAGCCCCGCCCCAGACCTTGGCGAGGATACGTGCTAAGTGTACAGTACTTTGCTGATCAGTCACCACATTTCAATAATCTCCCACTTGGAGACTGATCAGGCTCCACATCGAACAATCTCCCACTTGGAGACTAATACTACATGACACCACTGTACATGCAACATCCGCTGGATAAAACACTAGAACTCGACTTGTATAAATTCCACAATTATCAATCAAGAAGACCAACAGAAACTAATGAAGAAATCAGCTTCTCCCGTGGAACTACCTTCGTGAACATATCGACAGGATTCTCACTTGTGTGAATCTTCTCAAGCCGTAACTGACCCTCCTCCAAAATAGTCCGAATGAAGTGGTACCTAAGCTGAATGTGCTTTGTCCTTGAATTAAAAGCAGAGTTCTTCGCAAGATGAATGGCACTCTAGCTATCAGTATACAATGGGAGATCCTCCTGTGTCTGACCCAATTCCTCCAAAAAACATTGTAACCAAATCATCTCCTTGCTGGCTTCTGTAGTAGCAACATACTCAGCTTCAGTGGTTGAAAGTGCAACAACCTTTTGCAGCCTAGAAACCCAACTGACTGTAGTTCCCCCTATAGTAAAAACATACCCTGTAGTACTCCTCCATGAATCAATATCACCCACCAGATCAGAGTCAACAAATCCACTCAGAGCAGCATTAGATCCTTTGAAACATAATGCCTTCATAGTAGTTCCTTTCAAATACCGAAGAATCCATTTCACAGCATTCCAATGTTTCATACTCGGATTACTCATAAATCTGCTCACAACTCTCACTGCATGTGCAATATCTTGCCTTGTGCATACCATTGCATACATCAGACTGCCAACAGCTGATGAATACGGGATGTTAGACATTTTATTAACCTCTTCCTGTTCCTTTGGGCACATCTCCTTAGTCAATTTGAAATGACTAGCCAAAGGTGTACTAACTGCTTTTGCATCTTGCATGTTAAATCTTTTCAACACCTTCTTTATATATTCACTTTGGGACAGATTCAAGGTTCTATTTTTCCTGTCCCGTGTAATCCTCATACTGAGAATTTGCTTAGCTACACCCAAATCCTTCATAGCAAATGACCTGGCTAATTTTTGTTTAAGATCATTTATGTGTTCTATGTTAGAACCAACAACAAGCATGTCATCAACATAAATCAACAGGATAATATAACTGTCATTATCCAATCTCTTAAAATATACACAATGATCAGAATGACATCTATGATAACTGTATACACCTAAAAATGGTCTGAAGATAATTAATTAAATAAGCAATTATTTAATTAATCTCCCTCCCCAATTTAATTGAATTCACTAAGCAATTTGATTAAATTTCCCTTTTCATCTACTTATTAATAAATCTAAGGATTTACTAAATAGGTTCATTTCATTTCACCCCTTTAATTAATTAATTCAAATTAATTAATTCCTACCACCTTGTCCCCTTTCATCCAACATCTTCTAGAACCTTTGTGACACTTGTTACTAAGTGTTCCCTTTAATCCAACCCCCTTTTCCAACTTCCTCCAATTTAACCATTGATATCTTCAGATCAATCTCAACCGTTGATTCATGCCAACTCACCCCTAGCCTTGGGAAATCCTATAAATAGACCTCATTTTGGAGCAATAAGGATCCCAATTTGATTTCATCATTTGCATTGTTATTATAGGCATCTAGCTTATAGTTTATCATTCTTAGCAATGTTATTATGCTCAATTTAGCTTAAATCTTAGCTTAATCATGCTAGGATAATCAATCATTCATATAGCTTAATCATGCTATTCTTGCTAGATCATGCATTTTCAGCATTCAAATCCTCCATCTAAGTGTAGTTAAGTCACTGGAATTTGCATACTAAGATCTGAGAGCAAAATTCATACTCGCATTTACTAGGAGGCAATAAGTCGATTAGCTATGGTTTTGTGTTTCATTGATTATATCTTCTAACCATTGCTTGTAATGATTTATTGAGTGCATTGTGGTTGCAGGTACAGGTACACTTCACAGAGCACGACATTTTGGCACCCACTGTGGGGCTAAAAATCATCATTTTCAGCTTCCCAAGCTTCCTCAAACTTCATCTCTGCCGGATCAGAATCAGATTGTTGTACGAGTTGCCTTTCTGGCTCGTACGAACTTCCTTTTAGTCTTGGATGACACCTCATCCTCACTCATACGAGATTTTAGACTACAAATTCTTTACTCGTACTAGGCTGATCTTGTGTCGTACAAGTTGATTTTTACACTCGTACTAGAGCAAATTTTATGTCGTACGAATTTCTGGCTGTTAAATCTTATGTCGTACGAGTCAATTTTGGTACCTGTGTGAAATCTAATCATTTGTCGTTCTGTCTGATAAATCATTTCGTATGAGTTTCTGCATCTGTGATTTTTTTTTGAAAAAACTGCAAATTAGAAATTTCAAATTTGCCTATACGTTGGTAATTTGCATTTTTGAAGGCTTTCTAGTCATTTTTAGCCCCTGCGAGTGCGGTCTTGGCTAAAAGCCATGCCCTTTGAAAATTGCATCTAGAGCTCTTGGAGACCTTTCCAACGAGGTAAACGGCTTGTAATTTTGAGTCCCGAGCAGAAAGTTATGCCTATCTGAAGTTAGGATAAAATTTCATATAATTTTTCTGAAAATTTCATAGTTTGGATCACTAATTCTAATCTTGTTATGTCTATGAGATGTTTGTAGCCTAACTCTTTCTTGCAGATACGCTTGTCAAAGACAAAATTCAAAACAATGACTACTAATGAGTTTTTGCAGGTTGCCTAAGGATTCAGCTAAAAAAAAACTTTGTGTATTCTTTAAAGATTTTTAGGCACACTTCAATTTGGGCTTAAAGAAATGAACTATCATGTCTTATGTGCTTGTGATGATAGGTGAGTATGCTCTCACCTTTCTTAGGTGATCAGAAAGCTAGACTCATCTTTTTGCTTTCATTAGTGCATCTCTTTAGCAGGCCTGCCCTCCCGAGGAGTTATTAACTCTTAGTCATTAAGGTCAGTGAGAGGGAAACGACCTAAGTGGGAACGGCTAACGCCAAGTAATCCAACCCACTATAAAATAAATATGTTTTTGATGAAAATCAAAGCAGTGGCAGTGCTTGGGAATAGCTCTCCTCCGTACCTTTGGGTATATCAAACCTTGGTTTTCAAGGCTGGGAGACCTCTTAATTGAGTTTATACCTCAACGCGCCGAACAAATCCCTTACTAGTGCCGGTTAAAATAGAAGCTACCCGATTCACCCCCAAAAGGGTGATAATCTTTGTGCAAGAGAGATAGTAACTCTCCCAAGACACTTGCCATATCGTGCCCCCATTAGCGTTTGGAGTCGGATAATACGACATTGAGAATCCATTGCATGAGACTCAGCGGCCGTATTCTGATTAGCTATTGGGTGTGTACCTAAGTCAGCAAGCAAAGGTTTTCATTCTCAGCCAACTTCCTTAGGGTTTAGCTTGATTGAGAGTCATGTATCACATCGTGTGTTTGCTGTGTATTCATCCCCAAATTGCAAAATCAAACACTTAAAACTGAAAAAACCAAAGTAAAACATCAAAATTCAGTGATCAAAAACTTGCAAACTTTTAAACACTTGAATCCTCTTTTAGTGTCATATCACTCTATGGCCTTGAAATTGACTATTGATCACTTACCAAAACAACCTTTAAACAATCAAATCCTAGCACAATATCAAACACAATGCCCATTTTAACAAGAGAGCAGAGACATAAGATCGCTAAAACATTTGAAATAGCTGAAGATCATATCAACATGACATACCAAAGCAAAAGACAAGAAGAACACATGACAAACCAACATATCAGAGCAATCAAACAAATTCAAAATCAAAATCCAACTATGTTAAAACCTAACAAGGATTCAAATACATCTCAAAAGAAAGGTGGCTCTTTTATGCATCTCTTAAAGAGATCCCTAAAGGATTTGGCTAAAGAAGATCAAAATCGTGCACCCATGTCTAACAATGATCCATCCATCCATAAGCAAATTGACTCTCCAAAGGCATCTATTCCTACACCTCTTGAAAGCTTGCAAGAATTTTCCATAGCATCCTTGCCAAATAATGCATCCAAAGTTGAATTTCCCCAAGCAATATCCATGATTGCCATCAAACCTATTTCAGAGAATCCTATTCAAATCTCATCTCCTTCATATCCAAGCATTGATTCATTGCAATATCCCCATAGCGCTTCCTTGCAAATTGAAGTCCTCATTCATAGAACGCTTGTTAAACGTGTCCTGATAGATGGGGGAGCTAGCTTGAACATTTGCTCTATGAATCTTGTTCATGCTCTAGGCTATTCAAAAGATGCAGTTGATCCCCAGAAAAGGATAAAAATCAAAGCACATAATGAAGAAGAGCATTTATCTAAAGGAATGGTGATACTACCAATCACAGTGGGACCTTTGCAGAAGGACATAGCATGCCAAGTTTTAGACTTGGACCTACCATACAATATACTCTTGGGGAGACCATGGATTCAAGACATACAAGCTATACCATCAACATACCACCAATGTGTAAAATTTCCCTATGAGGGACAGGAAAACACAATATCAACAGAATCAAATCCAGTGCAGTGTTGTAATAATCAGAAATCAGTTTTACATAACAAAGAGGCAACATCTTCAAGCACACAATCAAAGGAATAATCATTTGAATCAATTTTGTCAAACATGGAAGAACAAATGCAGTTGAAAGATCAAGGGAATGGAGAATATTTGCTATCATGGAAAAATAAACAAGAGCAACTTCAAATTAAAAGGGATGAAGAAGAAGATATAGAAGTCAATGTAGTTGACACGTATGCAGAACAAATGTTAGGAACTAGCCTACTTGAATCAGAATCACATTCGACTGACATGGACTTAACCGAGGACGATTAGGATTTTCTTATGCGAGGTCATTCTGACAAGAGTACCATTCTAGACATCGACATGCATACTAAAATCTTTGACATCTCTATCATGACCCCTAATGTCTTTGAAGCTATTGAAACTGAAGATCCTTTATCCTTAAGCTATCCTGAACCTATGGACTGAGAAAATGAAAGACATACTGCTATTGATACCTTTCTGAATGACCACGCCATATCCTTATATCTTAATGAAGTTAAACTTGCAACAACTTTCACCAGGGATTCCGATAATGTATCTTCAAGTCAAATGGTTGTCAAATCTCCTAGTCGCAAAAATGAAAATAAAGAAAACAATATCAGGTCTAATACTGAAAACCATTTACTGGCAATATTAGACTGGGAAAAAGTAAAAATAAAGGACATATCTAACGGTGAAAACCTCCTTGAGGCACCCGAAGATGGGAGATTCGACACCTTACCTGAATGTTATCAAGAGAAGTTATCTATCATAGTAGCACTAGCAAATGCAACTATCATTGGCACAACTGATCTACATCCAGTAGCAATCTCTTTATCAGAACCAGCAAGGCAAAAATATTTTGAATCCTTCAAAAGGTGGCAAGTCAACTTTACTTGGTCATATACAGACATTCTAGGGTTCGATCCATATCTTACAATACATCACCCGAATATCAGTCTAGGAGCAGACATCAATAATGGAACACATCAGGGATCAAGAGCAACTATCAATAAAGGAACACAACATAAATCAGAAGCAGACATTCTATTCATCAAAACGGCTGTAGAATGGAATATTAAACAACTTCAAGTCTTTGGAGACTCCCAGCTTGTCATTAATCAAATCAATGATGACTATCAAACCAAAGATGACAAACTCATGCCTTACAAAAAGATGGTGGATGATTTCAAGAAGTACTTTGTAGAAATAACTTTTGAATAGATCCCCAGAAATGACAACAAAGCAGCAGACGCCATGGCTACACTTGCTTCTCTATTGCAGTCACAGGAAAATCAAGAGCGTTATGAATTCCTGGTTGAAGAGTTGTTTCATCTCGCCTATAATTGTCTTGATTCCCAAACCATCTGTCAACTTATCGGACATAATTCCTCCCGCTATGGCCAAACTTACACATACTTGAAAGATAACATCCTACCTCCTGACTTATCCAAAAACCAAAAGAGAAACTTTATTCGTCAATTCTCTCATTATACTCTTGTCACGGATACCCTGTATAAATGAGGTCTGGACGGTACTCTCTTAAGATGTCTTGAACAAGAAGAATCTGAGAAGGCTTTACATAAAGTCCATAACGAAATTTGTGGCACTTATTCAAGTGGTCTTACCCTTTCGAAGAAACTCATATGCTTGGGCTATTATTGGCCGAACATGGAACACGATTCTTTCAAGATAGCAAGAACATGCAAACAATGTCAGATCCATGGGAATTTGATTCATGCACTAGCACAAGAACTTCAAGTCTTAGCAACATCATGGCTTTCTGTCAATGGGGTCTAGATCTAGTAGGAAAGATCAATCCATGCAATCAGGCAGATCAAGAAAAGAAAGGCAAATTTGAACCAAACTGGTTAGGTCCATTTGTGGTCACAGTAGTATTTGGATCAGGAGCTTATCAACTATCAACACAGGATGGAGATCAGCTCAAGGAACCCATCAATACCAGACATCTACAGAAATTCTATGTCTGGAAAACCAGAAAGAAAAATTAAAAAATCAGAAAAAATCAGAAAAAAATCAAAAACAATGAAAAATCAGAAAAATCCTTAAAAAAAATAAAATAAAATAAAATAAAAAATCAAATATCAGAAAAAGTGTAATAAAAACAGATGGTGAAAACCTGGCAAACAGGCGCTATCTGTCGGCTGGCTCTTCCATCTATTAGTTCATGCATTTTTCCGCTTGCATTCATTCTTCCATCAGCACTGACCATCATAAAGCCTTTATAAATACGCAAGCATCCCAGGTGGCTTCTTACCATGGTTTGGATCATTGGATATATCATAACGACTTTGTTTCTAGGCTTGGGGCAAAATCTTACACCTAGCTGGGGGCAAACTTTTGATCAATTTTGAGCTTAATCAAACAAGTAGAACAAACAGTTAGACAAATCTTATCAAGCGAAAACTGAGACACATCCAACATTGAACACAAGATCAAACTATCAACTATCAAGCTATCACACAATCAATCTAAGCACATCACACACTTTTCAGTGGATAATATCTTTTTGAATGATTGATTGTAACATGATTGTTCAACTTTTCTATATTGCTTTTCGCTATCATGATTTCTGAGTGACTCCGGGATGTCATTGACTAGAGGAACAAGGAAGAAACATGATATTTTTCTTGTATGCTGTCTAAAAATTAATCATTAATATGTGCAAATTTGTCTCAGGACATGATCATCTAAGTATCATTAAAGACATTTCCAATTTGCGTATTGAAATGATTAATACTGCCTGTTTTACGCAAACAACACTCAGGTCATCTCGGTTCAATTATACCTCGATTCTTGTGTTAACTTGCTATATAAAAATCCAGGAAAGAAGTGCTCAGGTCATCATGGTTTAATTATACCATCGATGTTTGTACTCACTTCCCACATTTCAAAAGCTCAATGATGACAAAAATGCAAAATAATCCAGTGACTGGTCCGGTCATAGCTTTGCATTCCGTTGCATTTCATTTGCATTTTAGCTTGCATTTCATTCTTGCATGGATCCCAAAAGATCCTTTTATCCAATGTTAGATCTATCGCAGGAATCATCAAAGTATCATCATAGGTGTATACATAATCAGAGTAACTCATATCTCTCCAGATATTGTCAACTCAACAAAAATCTTATGCTATCTCCCTCAAATGCATCAACATCAGCATATCCAAAATTTTTTGCAACTGATATCAACAAACTGTCAGTTCTTTATCTAATCAATCTTACCAAATGAAATCAATCAATCAAACCTAATCAACTCATGTCTTATACAGGATGTATCCTTCCTGAAACCAGACGTGATCATCAATGTCTTATACAGGATGTATCCTTCCTGAAACCAGACATTATGATCATCCATGTCTTATACAGGATGAATCCTTCCTGACACTAGACAAATTGATTCTGACTCATGTCTTATACAGGATGTATCCTTCCTGAAACTAGACGTGATCATCAATGTCTTATACAGGATGAATCCTTCCTGAAACCAGACGTTATGATCATCCATGTCATATACGGGATGAATCCTTCCTGAAACCAGACTGAATCAAATCAATCAAGATTTTTCAATCTTACCGATCTAGGCAATCAAGCTAATCAAAGAACTCACACTTTCATCAAACAACAGTTGCAGAAATCAAATCAAATCTATCGGGATATCAATCTTGCAAAAACTCCAAAGATCAATTATCTCAATTGATCTCCCGAGGGGGCATCATTATACTAGGATTTAGCAATCAAGAACTGGGGCATCCTATCAAATCAATACCATCATCAAAATGAGATTGTTCTTTGAATCAACGCGTCATCACACCTCGCTTCAAAGAGGGGCAAAATGTATACACCTAAAAATGGTCTAAAGATAATTAATTAAATAAGCAATTATTTAATTAATCTCCGTCCCCAATTTAATTGAATTCACTAAGCAATTTGATTAAATTTTCCTTTTCATCTACTTATTAATAAATCTAAGGATTTACTAAATAGGTTCATTTCATTTCACCCCTTTAATTAATTAATCACCTTGTCCCCTTTCATCCAACATCTTCTAGAACCTTTGTGACACTTGTCACTAAGTGTTCCCTTTAATCGAACCCCCTTTGCCAACTTCCTCCAATTTAACCATTGATATCTTCAGATCAATCTCAACCGTTGATTCATGCCAACTCATCCCTAGCCTTGGCAAATCCTATAAATAGACCTCATTTTGGAGAAATAAGGGTCCCAATTTGATTTCATCATTTGCATTGTTATTATAGGCATCTAGCTTATAGTTTATCATTCTTAGCAATGTTATCATGCTCAATTTAGCTTAAATCTTAGCTTAATCATGCTAGGATAATCAATCATTCATATAGCTTAATCATGCTATTCTTGCTAGATCATGAATTTTTAGCATTCAATCCTCCATCTAAGTGTAGTCAAGTCACTGGAATTTGCATACTAAGATCTGAGAGCAAAATTCATACTCGCATTTACTAGGAGGCAATAAGTCGATTAGCTATGGTTTTGTGTTTCATTGATTATATCTTCTAACCATTGCTTGTAATGATTTATTAAGTGCATTGTGGTTGCAGGTACAGGTACACTTCACAGAGCATGACAATAACCGTGTTCAGCCATGAAACTATCAAATTTTAAATACCATTGTCGGGGTGCTTGCTTTAGGCCATACAAACTTTTCTTCAACCTGCACACCAAGTTCTCCTTACCTTTGACCTCATATCCCTGTGGTTACAACATGTAAATTTCCTCCTCCAAATCTCCATGGAGAAAAACTATTTTGACGTCTAATTGTTCAAGATGTAAATCATCTGCAGCCACAAGACTAAGTACAGTTCTAATTGAAGTCATTTTTACAACTGGAGAAAATATTTCATCATAATCTATACCCTTTTTCTGTGCAAAACCTTTTACCACAAGTCTGGCCTTATATCTTTTCTGACCTCCTTCCTCCTCCTCCAGCCGATAAACCCATTTGTTAGGCAAGGCTCTTTTTTCTGCAGGTAAAGGGACTAATTCCCAAGTCTTATTTTTCATCAAGGAGTCCATCTCCTCTTTCATGCTTAGCTCCCACTGTTGTTTGGCATCCACCTGCATTGCTTCATCATATTCTTCTGGTTCACCAGAATCTGTTAATAAAATAGAATACAAAGAAGGAGGAAATCTTTCAGGGGGTCTACTTATCCTCGTAGAATGTCTAACACTTGCAGAAGTTTGTGGGACAATCTGTTGTTGCTGAGCATCAGGTACCTGTGGCATTTCATTTTCAGGAATCTCATCCAACACCACATATTCTTGTTTGTCCTGTTCATGCTTCTTTTCCTGCATCTGTTCTTTATACATAACCTTCTCATTGAATATAACATCTCTACTTCTAGTTATTTTCTTATTTTCAAATTCCCATAACCGATAGCCATATTCATCTATCCCATATCCAATGAAGGTACATTTATGAGATTTAGCATCAAGCTTGGTTCTGTTTTCTTTATCAACATGGACAAAATCTTCGCAACCAAAAGTTTTTAGAAAAGAATAATTTACCTTTTTACTAGTCCATGCCTCCTCTAGAATACCACCATCCAAAGGGGTTGAAGGTCTTCTATTTATCAAATAGACAATAGTATGTACAACATCTGCCCAAAAATGTAAGGGCAATCCAGCATGCAATCTCATGCTCCTCGCGCGTTCCATGATAGTCCTATTCATTCTCTCTGACACACCATTTTCCTGTGGAGTTCCTGGAACTATCTTCTACTTTCAAATCCCATTTAAGGAGTAGTAATCTTCAAATTCTTTGCTGCAATACTCACCTCCATTATCCGATTTGAGACACTTCAACTTTTTTCCTATCTCATTCTCAACCAAAGCTTTCCATTTCTTAAAAGTTTCAAAAACATCTAATTTTTGTTTTAGGAAATATACCCATGTTTTTCTGGATGAGTCATCAATAAAAATAACATAATAACAAGAGCCACCAAGAGATGATACCTGAGCCGGTCCCCATACATCTGAATGTACAAGCTCTAACTTCTCACTCTTCTTCTCTTTCCCAACCTTGAGAAATCTGACTCTTTTCTGTTTACCATAAACACAGTTTTCACAGAACTCTAAATCAATCTTCCTTAGTCCTGGCAATAGATTTTTGGAGTGAAGGGTTTTCATCCCTTTCTCACTCATGTGCCCAAGCCTATGGTGCCATATTATCGAATATGTTCTTGCAACATTTATTGTTGTTGTCCCTGCAGTAACTTTATCTGTAGCAGCTAGGGTAGAGTAAGTGTTACCTGTACACAGATATAATGTGCCTACCTTCGCACCTTTAGCTATTACTAATGATCCTTTAGCGACCTTCCACATACTGTCTGAGAGGGTAACTATGCAACCTTCACTACCTAATTGCCCTGCAGAAATTAAATTTCTTCTTAAATTAGGAACATGTCTTACCTCCTGCAGAAACCAGTCATTTCCATTCTACAACTTGATCTTTATCTTTCCTTTTCCAACAATTTGACAGGGCTTATCATCACCCAAATATACCTGTCCAAAATCACCTTGAACATAATCTAGAAAATATTTTCTATGGGGTGTAGCATGAAATGAAGCCCCATAATCTATTACCTAGGAATCATTAACATTATCCAAACATAAGATTAAAGCATCTTGTAAAATATTACTTGCAATATTAGCTTCCTTACTGTCATTTTCATTTTTGTCTCCTTCTTTGTTTTTCTTAGACCAACAGTCTTTCTTTAGATGACCAGGCTTTCCGCAGTACCAACAATCTTTCTTTCCTCTAGATTGAGAGCATCCTTTCTTTGACTTCCCTCGTGACTTCTCATTCCAAGGGCCTTTTCCTCTTTCCTTTGATCTTTCTCTATTCTCCACATTCAAAACACTACCTGATGATGTTGGAGTCTCACCTATGCTTTTCCTTCGCATTTCCTCGCTTAGGATAACACCAACAATATCATCAAATACCAAAGTATTTTTACCAGAGATAGAGTTACTTACAACCATAACCAAGCTATTCTAGCTTTCTAGCAAAGAACATAAAATCAAGAGAGCCCTAACCTCTTCTGCAAAGGTAATTTTTACCAAAGACAATTGACTGGTAATTGTATTAAATTCATTTAAGTGCTCCGCTACAGATCCTCCCTCACTAATTTTCAAATTAAACAAACGCTTCATAAGAAATACCTTATTCGAAGCCGAGGGTTTCTCATACAACTTAGCCAATGTTGCTATCAAATCTACAACCATTTTTGCTTCTGTTATATTGAATGTTACAGACAGCGCAAGGCACAATTGAATGGATCCTAGTGCCTTTCTATCTAAAATGTCTCACTCTTCATCTGACATTGTGATCGGTTTCTTTGCCTTTCATTCCAATGGCTGCCACAAATCCTTTTGATAATCCTCCATCTGCATTTTCTATAACTGATAATTCTGGCCGTTAAACTTTTCGACCTTGAATTTGGAATCCTCCATTGCTCCCACTCAAATCTGAGAGTTCTGCCAATTTATAGAATACCTCACTCTGATACCAATTGTTAGGGTTTCAAGCAGATCTGAAGCAAATATGAACTAACAATTATATGTAGATTTAAATACAAAAGATAAAGAAATAAAACAGGACACAGATAACATAGAGATTTAACGTGGTTCACCCAGAATGGGTTACGTCCACCATACACAGCCGTCAGATCTTTCTTATTATCCAGCAAAAAATAGTACATCAACCTTACAATGCCTTAAGCATCCCAGCCGCTTCTAACATGCGTTTTTAGGGAAAAAACAAAGTCGGCCTTTTTAGGGTTTTATTACAATGTCGGTTTTCATAAAAAAAAATACCCAATTTTTTTTTTCTCGGGGGCTCCCACCCCTGAACCCCCACTTTTCTCGAGGGCTTCCGTGCCCGAACCCCTGCCCGGGGCTCGGCCCGGCCCCGGACCCCGACGAGGATACGTGCTGAGTGTACAGTACTATGCTGATCAGTCGCCACATTTCAACATAAGTAAAGCATCGTCATAGGGTAATGTTGAAAATGAATGACCTTATGACCTCAAGGAATTCATGTCTGAATATCTAAGAAATGAGATGACCCTTGTTTGTCTTGAATGCAAACAAATGATAAACTTGGACAATTGCCTTGTTTTATTAATGTTGCTATATGCAAATGCAAAAATTGTATGAATGAGATACATTGGAAAAATAAACTATATGTGATGCAATGATTTTAAGAAAATGATATGCAGTGGAGAAAGCAAATGCTAAATTAACCCAACCCTTAGATATGATATAATTTAAGGTGCATGTTGTTCATAGGGTCAGGGAGTTTTGTGTAGGTAGTTCATTGGTCTAGCATAAAGATGTCTTTCCAAGAAGGACTCGGCTAAGTGTACATGTCCATCATCTCCAATGTTGATTTCCTTAGTTTTTGGATTTTGTGATGAAACTAGGGCAAAGTCTTATGCAAAGGATTGGATAAGGGGTATGGAAGGATGAAAAAGAGGTGTTGGATAGTGGACCAAATATTGAAAGTTTCTTGCATGAGCAAATGGAAACATTTGCAGAATCACCATTGACACACATCTTGAGGGATGGTGGATTGATGGAGGAAAAGTGGATCTTAGATTTTGAGATTTGGATGGAGGAACAACCAGGGATTTTGGGACATAAGGATACAAAATGGATGAAAGAGGTGATGGAGAAATAGATTTGGAAGGTTTGGATGGAGGAACAAAAATCTTGGCTGTTGATTGGGATTTTTCTTTAGACTGTTGTGCTTCAAGGAGACACTTAGAGATCCACATGGTTTTTGATTTTTCATGGTTTTGTAGTTTCTTGGAACACATTGCTTCTACAAGTGCCTTAGGAACCCATATAGATTTTTATTTTGCTTTCTTTTTCTTAGTGAGACTTTGTGTCCTTCTAGATGGATGGAAGGTACATGAATATGTATGCCTTTGTTGATCCTACACAAGGGATGGAGGACAATAGGGTCCTAAAATCGAGGGAAGAGATGAAGGGGAAACCGTTTATTTGGATTTTGGTTTAATAGGGATACCACCATCTTGAGAAATGTCACTGAGGCCATGAACCTTAATATTGTCTTTAACATGGAGGGGTTCTTGCTTGGGAAGGTCTACCCCTTTGCGTTTATAAATATTTTGACTTGTAGGATCATGAGAGGGATTCATAGGAATGATGGATGCTTGAGGTGAACATGGAGGATTATGACAAGGAGATGAAGGTATACTTTTATCTTGACGTAGAAGAGGACCATTGGATAGAGCAAGAAGGGTGTTTGACTCTTCATTTTGAATAGGATCATTTGAAAAGATGGAAGAGGCATCATGATCTTTCTTAGGAAGGATGATTTTCTCTTGAGATGGAAGGGGATCATCTTGGAAGAAATGGAAAGGTATAATGGGATCCTCATGGGATTATAGGGAGATAAGATCTTTTTCGACCATTGGATGGGATGGCCCTTGAGATAGCCCTTGAGGGTCAACATGAAAAGTTTCATCATTAGGTTCATTATTTGAGGGAAATGATATGGACTGCTGTTGAGAATCCTTAGGATATGGAGGCATCATGGAATAGATGGAGGCTACATGTGGGCCATTGCTAGACACAGGTTCATCATTTTGATCATGCTTGGTAATGACATCTAATTTCTCTTTAGGTGAATTATTATGATCTTCAATTTCAATAACACCATCATCAAGGAGGTCTTGAACTTTATGTTTTAATTTCATGCATATTGAAGTATTATGTTTGTTATGCCTATGATATGCACAGTAATTACTCAAAATTTCACATCCCCATGCAGTCTTGTTAGGCAATATGATAAGATTATGCTCAAGAAGCTCTTCCAAAGCTAACTCGATAGATTTCCCTAAAGGTGTAAATTGTCTATACAGGGGATATATGTCTTTTTGTCTTGGTGAAGATGTCTCGTGATCTTGTATGAGATTTGTCTTTTAATTTTCAATTACTTTATGTTCCACCTTATGTAATTGTTTTAGAATTTCTTGAAGTCTAGTGTTATTAATATCATGAATTTTTATCTCAAGAGGGGTCATTGAATCTTTTCGTTGAGCTTGAATGTCATATATTTCTCTCTTGAGTTCTTGAATTTGTTGAGCCAAGGTAGCCATGGGCTTCTTACTTTTATCAGAATTTTTAGAATAGCTTCTAGTTTGAATAGGCATTTACAACTGATGGGACCACGAGCTAGATGTGATGCAGATGTCAAGATCAAATTGAAGCTAGTTGTTCATTTGACGTAGTGATTTTAGAGAGGTGACTAAGACTCAGTTTGGTTTTAGGAATGATCTATCTTGTATAAGACGTGATCTAAGTAACTTAGTTTGATTTGAGAGAAGTGACTAAGACTTAGTCTGGTTTCAGGAATGATCTATCCTGTATAAGAGGTGATCAAAGTAACTTAAGTTTGATAAGTAGTTAATTGAACTAGCTGAAAGATGATCGAAAAAATCATGCAACACACCGACATGGGTAAACTATCAAGATTATTTATGCTCAGAATTATGATGACCAGATATATGGTCATTGTAGACCAATTAGGCAAGTATAACAATTCTGGAAAAGTGTGCAGATAGACAAGTTTCTGGACTGACAAAATCAAAAATTTGTACGATAGAGTAGTAAGACCCAGACGACAATTTAGTAGCTCCTAGACGACACAGACAGTTTCTCGTATGAGTTGTTGCCTATACTCGCACAACAGTTTAATGACCTCTAGATGACAATCTTTTGATTATGATATTTATTTGTACGATAGTATGCTAAGGGCCAGAAGACAATTCTGCAGACTCGTACGATAGTTTTAATAGAGCCAAACGACAAACTGATAGGATCAATGAAGACTCATATGATAATATTTATGTAGCCAAATGACAATTCAACAGACTCATACGACATAGGACTGGACAAAGACAAGATTCTAACATAGACAGAGTTTTGACGACTGACTGACAGGGACCAGTTTTGGACACAGACAAAGTTTTGATCATTGAGTTGTTGATGTTGTTGATTTGTTTTCTCCAGTTTTAGTATTTCAGTTTCAGTTTCAGGGATGAAAACACAGTAAACATGCAAGATGTATAATGACTTCAAGCACAACATGCTATCCCTACGGAAGCTGGCTTAGAGAAGAAAACCTTTTCTTGTAGACTTAGGTACACACCCAATAGCTAATCAGAATACGGCCACTGAGTCTCACACAATGGATTCTGAATGCCATATTAGCCAACTCCAAATGCTAATGGGGGCACAATATGGCAAGTGGCTTGGGAGAGTTACCATCTCTCTTGCACAAAGATTATCCCCCTTTCGGAGGTGAATCGAGTAGCCTCTATCTTATAGTTCTTAGTCAGGAATTTCATTCAAAATCACCCCTTGAAGTCACACAAGTATGATTGAGGCCTATAACCTGACAAGGTACCAAAATAAGTTGTTGTCACATAAACATGATTGAGACCGCGAGGCCCTATAAAATGCCTGATATGAGAGATCTCAAAGAGAAAACTCAAATAATCCTGTCCTCTGAGACTTTAATCTCTAGAGGCCTATTTATTATAGTGAGTTGGAATGCTCAAGTCTAGCTGTACTCACTTGGGTCATTCTCATAGGGTGATTACTTTTTCCCACTATGACAGGCCTGCTAAAGGTACACAAATCAAAAATTTAGAAAAATCCTCAAGGGTCTGGATTTCTGATTATCTGTAAAAGACAAGAGCATACTCTCCTACCTCTTAGATTTTTCTTCAAACACAAAATAAACATTTTTTCATTAACCAAATAGAAATTTAAGTGCCTAAAAAATGAATTTAGAGAATACACGATGCTTGGTCGATTCTCTTTAGGCATCCTGCAAAAACAATGCATTAGTAGTCATTTTGCTTTTGATTCTTTGACAGGCGTATGTTTGATTGATAAATTCTTTGACAAGCATTCTGCAGAAAACCAGTTAGGCTGTGAAAATCTTAGGTAGACAAAAGATAGACCAGGGTTAGCGTTAGTAAAATCCAAATTTAATTCATGAAAAACCCTAAAAGTAATTTGTTTTTCAAAAAATCCTAATCTTACTCCTCCAACCTGCAAGAAACTGTTAGAAACCTGCAAGAAGAATTTTTTTTTGAAATATCAAATCTCTTGGTGGGCTTACACAAGCCTAATTTCAAATCTCGGTTACAAATTTTTCACTCTTAATGTTGAAATGCCTTGAAATTTGACTAAGTCTGAAATTTGGAAGATCCTCCAAAAACTAGATTTTGCATTATAACTTCTGGAGATCCGAAACCCCTCTCAAACATCCTGACAATATATATGGAATATAAGTTAAAGTATAAGTGATATTTCCTAGAAGAGAAGAGGAAATTTCACTTATACTTAAATGTTATATTCCATATATATTCACCTTCCACAAGCCTAATTTCAAGCAAAATCCTAAATAAAAACTCTTTGTTTTTCATATGACAGAACAGTAACTCGTACAAGTATTCTCACCTGACCATACAAGAATTCTCACTGAACCGAATGACAAAATCAGTTACTCATATGACTACTCCCATAGAGCCAAACGAAAAATCTCAAAACTCGTCTTGTATGTTGCAAAAACTAGTATGACCTTTTGTAGAGACTATACGGACGAGACCTAAAAAAATAGAAAAAATAATTTTGCGGCTGAAAGATTGAATTCTGAGCCCCACGGTGGGCGCCAAAAAAGTGTGTGTGAAAAGTGGATTGTATCTGTATCTAGAATACATGACAGTTCAATTAAGTCATTAGATGCATGGTTAGTAAATCAATCAACAATGAACAATAAATCATCACAAAGCGACCTATTGCCTTCTAGTAGATGCGAGTTTAGTCTTGCTCTCAAATTTTTATATGCAATACCAGTGACTAGACAACACCTAAATGAAGGATTAATATATATGAGTATGTAATTGAGCTAAATGGATGCAAGATTAAGCTAGATAAATGGAAGAAATGTAAGATTAATGAATATTAGGCTAACATGATTAAGATATGAATAAATATTAAGCTAAATGATTTAACAAATATGTAAATATTCTCAATACAAAATCTTAATGAACCTAGAGCAAAAATAACATAATAACAATATATTCTCCAGGATCCTTAATTAGGAGATGAAAATTTGAATTTATAGAAAATTCAGAAAGAAACCAACAGTTGAGATCAAATGATGATGAGCAATCAAAATTTTCCAAGAAGAAGCACAATCCTGGTGAATTGATGTGATTGGCTACTTTTCTCAGTTTTAAAGAAAATTGAACTAAAATTAAGACAAAATCAGAAAAAACTGATTTATTCTCTATTTCATTCAATTTTGAGATTTAATTGTTTTAATTGCTTTCCTGATTTTTTTTCAATTTTAATTTGATTTTCAAGATTATCTCCATTTGATTTCTTTTCTCAAATTTTAATTCTTTTTTCCCAATTAATTCCTTTTTTGATGATTTAATGGTAAATTGATTTATTTAATTAAATATACTAGGATATTAAATAAAATAAATAGGATAATTGTTAAAAAATGATTTACTTGAAATGATCAATTAATTAAATAATTATTTAATTAATTTAGAGTGATTAATTTGCCATGTAACATTGATGATTTAGGAAATTAATTGTGTGCTCAAGATTGATTTTAATTTCCTTTGGTTAGGACCTTGGTGATGTTTTCGAGATTAGGGGCCCATGGTTTAGATGACCATTTTTTAGGGTATTACAAATACCAGTTGACAAGAAGAAGAAAACCAAACCAACATGGGTTGAGAAAGAAAAAGAAAAGGTAGAATCAAGTCTGATAATGTAGACCACCTTACATGCTGAAAGGAAAAATCTATGGGTTGTAGATAGTGGCTGTTCCAACCACATGACTGGTGATAAAAAGAAATTTATCAAACTTGAAGACTGGAATGGTGGTTCAATAAGATTCAAAGACAACTCATCCATCATAATAAAGGGAAAAGGTACTCTAAATATTGATGGAAAATTGAAGGCACATGATGTATATTATGTGGAAGGCCTAAAGCACAATCTGCTGAGTGTAAGTTAGATGTGTGACAAAGGTTATAAATTCAACTTTGACTCAACCAATTGCCAGATAAAGAAAAGGAGTACCAGTTAGGTTGTGGCAGAAGGAAAAAGAACATATGGCAATCTTTATAACTTGAAGGAATGCTATGAGTCCCAATGCATGATAGGACAGGTTGATGAAATCTAGTTGTGGCATCGAAGATTAGGCTACATAAACTTTGATAAGTTAGTTGCAGTAAGCAGAAATGGGCGTGTGAGGAATATTCCACCTGTCATCAAACTAGTAAGAACATTTTGTGATGAATGTGTGAAAGGAAAGGAGACTAAGATGAGCTTCAGGATAAAAGAGCACAACACCTCAAGACCGCTTGAAATTGTGCATACATATCTATGTGGTCCAACTAGGACAAGAGCACTTGTCGGTGAAAGATATTTTATGCTCTTTATTGATGATTATTCAAGAATGACATGGGTCACTTTTCTACAAGATAAGTCACAAGCATTTCAAAGATTCAAGATCTATAGGAAGATGGTGGAGAAAGAAAGTGGGTGCAAGATAAAATGTCTAAGATCAGACCGGGGTGGAGAGTTCACATCAAATGAATTTGAAAATTATTATGAAAAAACATGGAATTAAAAGGCAATACTCAGCCCCTAGGACACCACAACAAAATGGTGTGGTAGAGAGGAAGAACATGACATTCAAGGAGATGGCCAGAACCATGTTAAATGAGGTCTGCTAGACACATATTGGAAGGAAGTTGTTCATATTGCTGCATATACCTTGAACCAATTTCAACTAAGGACAAACAAGAGAATGATACCTTATGAGTTGTGATATGACCGAGGGCCATCAGTCAAATACTTCAAAGTATTTGGAAGCAAGTGTTTTATCAAGAGAGAGATGGATGGTCTAGGTAGTTTTGACTCTAGGAGTGATGAAGGAATCTTCCTTGGTTACTCATCTAATAGCAAGGCCTACAAATACTACAACAAAAGACTAAGAAGAGTCATTGAAATTGTGCATGTAAAAGTTGATGAGGATATGCACAAAGGAAGTCAACCATAGGTAAATCGGTATGATGATTCTGGTGATGAAGGTGAGGAAGCTTAGTCAGATAATAAACCAGAAGAAGCATCCAAGAAGGCTCCCAAATGGTATGTGCAGATGAATCATTAGAAGAAAAAATTATAGGAAATAAGAGTGACGGTGTGCAGACTAGAAGAAGACTTGCCCGAAATGATGAACAATTCAACTTTTAACTCATGACTGAAGTAGAACCTAAAACATTCAATGATGCCAACAAAAGATAAGAATGGATGAATGCCATGAAGGAATAACTACAATAGATTGAGAAGAACAAGACTTGGGAATTAGTCCCTAGACCAAAAGACAAGAACATAATTGGCACCAAATGGGTCTACCAGAATAAGATGAATAAAGAAGGTAAAATTGTTAGGCATAAAGATAGAGTGGTGTGCAAAGGATACTCTTAGGTAGAGAGAATTGACTTTGAAGAAACATTTGCACCGGTAGCTAGATTAGAAGCAATTATGATGTTTCTAGCCTTTTCTTCCTACAAGGGTTATAAAGCATATCGTATGAATGCAAAATCTACCTTCCTAAATGAAAAATTTGGAAGAAGTATACATGGAACAACTAGAAGGGTTTCTGCTACATGATGATGAAACATTTGTGTGCCAATTGAAGAAGACCCTGTATGGCTTAAAGCAAGCTCCTAGGGCATGGTATTCAAGATTGGATCAATACTTGAAGGAGAAAGGATCTATAAAGGGTAGTGCTGACAACAATTTATACATAAAGAAAGAAGCCTTACCGGTAAGGCATAAACCAAGATGAAAGTTATTTGGTTGTTATGAAGGCACAACAACCGGTGAGTAGAACAGAGAGGATGTTTGATGGTCCTACCAGTAAGGTGATCTAAACCGGTAGTCTACCTTGGTCGACAAAGAATGTCAAACCAACATAGAATCCAAGCAAAGGTGGATGTCGACAAGCATGAGAGCTGGATGCCAGGTGGAGGGCTTGCACATGTCGGTGGAGTGTGCATTGACGTAACAAATTTGCAAGCAGGTCAACTTTTATGAGGAACCCACAAGTCATGAAGGATGCTAGAGGATTGCGGCTCGAGAAAGGAAAGTTGGCAAGGTGACTAAAATGATCCTGCAAGAAGATTTGATCCTTGTACCTATTTGATGAAGGAAACAACAAAGTCATTAATGACGAATGATAGAGAAAAATAGAAAAGCATGGTGCAGACCTCCAGATTTAGAAAATGCACATTGGAATGCAAATCTTTTCTGGTGATTGATTGATGTCAGAAGATGTTATCCCTAGAAAAGCATATCAAATCAAATCAGATTCAGATCGAGTTGGAGAAGGTAAAACCTAACATGACAGTGTTTGAATGTGTTCTTGGCGGGAATCCACGATTATAAATACATGAGCTTGAAAGATAAATTATTGATGCTTGAGGAGAAGAAGAAGAGTGAAAAGAGATTGAGTGTGGAGAAGGATCATCTCCCTTAGAATTTATTCTAAGAAAGTTGCAGAGTGAGTGTGCAAGCAAACTGGTGAGAGGGTTTAACTAGTTGTGATTGAGTTCTGGTAAATTGTAGCAAGTCCAATAGTTGAGCTAACTAGTGAGGTGTGATTGATCAAGAGGGAATCCCAGTGTGACACAATGTGTTGAGAGACTATGAGAAAGAGAGAAGAGAGGCCAAGAAGTAGAGAGAAATCTGTTAACTGGTAGTGTGAGATCTGATAAAGAAGAGGAAGACTATTAACCGACAGAGACCTATTTGGTCAAGAGCTGCAGAACTCATTTGCAACAAGAAGCTATAACTGTATCAGAATTGTATTTCAATATACATCACCAAGTTGGAGCTTGGTGTAGGGGTTGGTGCTCCTTGGGTTGGTGCCCTAAATCTTTGTAATTCAGTGTTTCTTTTGTGAGGCTAGATTGGAGCAATAGTCTCCAGCAACATTTCTCACCGAGGTTTTTCTCATATTGGGTTTTTCTCGTAGATCTGGTGTTGTGGGTTGTATTTGTGTGATCGTCCCTTTTGATATTCTCTTTTGTGTTACCAGATTGATTTTTTAGAGATAAGGATAACAATCAGTATTCTGAGGCTGCTTTAAAAAGGCAAAAGATTAGGAACCACTGATTCACCCCCCTCTCAACGGTACATTATGTTCAACAATTCCACATTACTTAGTTTATCTCATTATTATATCATTTACTTAATAGTGTAGTCATATCTATCTTCTCGGTACTATCTCTATACTATGTCCATAGAGGACAACAATGTGTCATGCTGGTGTCCTAGTTCTGCATGCTCTTCCTCAAGACAAAGACTTAGCAGGATCTTCTAGGAGCTTTGTTTGTTGGTCATTTACATTATTTTGTACTTATCATCCCCATGATAAACTTTAGCACTAGTTTAAGTGAGGTAGAGTGAATGTAGGTTTTTTCCTTGAGGTTCATCACCTTGATGGTAACAAATACCATCCTCTACATTTTGGTGAACCTAACATGAACGAGTTGTATTATCTTTTTCTTTAGTCTTTATTTCATAGTGAAACAAGGTTAAAATGGTGGAAGGAAATAACATAGTCAAAGAACAATAAAACATAGAATTAATTAAATAACCAAGTTATACCTTCATTTTTACCTTCTTCCTTGGATTGAGCGGGATGAGGATGAAGTAGCACCCCTTCTCCAACTTGAATGGATGTGCTCCTTGATTGAATGTTATGACTCTCCAAATGTGAAAAAAATGATTAAAAGGATGATGAGATGGATGGGTTGAAGATGGAATGGATATGCAAGGTGGATGACTAAGTGATGGATGGAAATTTTTCTATAGTCTAGTTGCTTGGATTGATTTTTTGTCTCAAAATGGCAGCATAAACTTCCTAAACTTGGAGATGATCAATGAAGGGGTGGAGTCCCCAATTTATAGAAGAAGGGGGGGGGGAATGGAGGGCTAGGATCGATCTAAGATGGAGGGCCAATATTGAATGTGAGCTCACACAAGGATCAAGAGAGATTGATATGGCAAGTGTGGGATCCAAGAGATATGCCATAAAGACATTTCTTGTCTCCACACTCCTCAAGGTTCATTGGGAAGGCTTCCCAATGCACCTAGGAAAGATAAAAGGAATAAAATGTTCCTTAGATGATGGGAAGGAGGATTTAAAAATTCTCCAAAAAGGGAGCATGGGGATTTGAGGAATAAAAAGGAATTAAAAATTCCTTGGGTGAAGGGATACATAGAGGAATGGGAGATTTTTGAAAATATCACATTCACCTAGGAAAAGAGCATTTAAGGAAGGTCGTTGGATGAGAGGACAAGGAGATCTAGCCAAGAAGGGCTAGGGGTTGACTTTGTGGCTAATCATGGGGATTAGCCACTAACAACCCATTAGAAGAGAGATTAGAAGAAATTAGAAGAGGGATTAGGTGGGATTAGAGAAAGTGGGGTTTGTAGGAGGATTTTACTGGGAGAGAGAATGAGTGGAGGCAATTAAAAATTGAGAAATAATGCTAAGTGGGATTAAGGGAGTTTATAGAAGAATTAATTAGACTAATGATAGATTAAAATAAGGTGATTGGTAGGAATCACAAGGATTAATTAACTAATTGAGATTAATTAATTAAAAGGGGGGAATTAGGAATAATTAATTCTGATTACCTTAGAAGAAGAAAGGAAAATTGATTTACTAAATAAATCAATCATTGGACTATAGCGACAATATTAATTAGATTAAATTTAATTAATATTGAGAAGGATAAGGATTAACATAATTAAATAAATTAATTATGTGAGAGAGTTAAATTAATTAAAATAATTAATTTAAGTGTGTGTTTTGCCTTTCTTTTACGCAGTGGCAAAATTTGGCAATGGGTAAAAGATATAAGGAAGAGGATGCCTCGACATAAAGCGCGGGTGGTGTATGCCCCCTCGAGAATTTGTCGGATTTTTTTTGTTTGAAAAATTAGCAAAAAATTATCGAAAAGAAGAAGGAAGGAGGGAAAATAACGAACGAATGAGAAAGAAAGGAAGGAATAATTGAGGAAATATGAGAAGAGGTAGAAGAAGGGAGGAAATGAAGGGGGTGGGCCCGCGAGGGGCCTATATAAGGCACATAGGGCCCAATGAAGGGTCATTGTTACACATAAGCATTGGAGCAAATCAGAGCTTAGAAAGTAGAAGGAGAGATGGACCACATTTTGACACACGAGCACCACACAGAGAGGGTTCGCCATCACGAGAGGCTCGCCTAGTATGGTCCACCGATACATACCCTGAGTGATGCAGAGGGATCCCCTACTCTAGACCTCTCAAGGGTTAAATCACTCAAGGAGACACACAAGAGGATCCTTCTACATGCTAGGAGAAACACACTCTCCCTTCCAACTCCCATTGATCATGATTGATCATCTCATCAATTGTCTAAGGCTGCACTCTTAAGGTTTTGATAACCTACTCACTCCCTTGGACCCAACTCTAGGATAAAAAATTGGCTCCTAAGCCTCCTCAATACCCTAAAACCAAGGTATAATATTTCCACATTGTATTTGAAAGCATTACAAAACACTAAACTCCAAACTAGGTTCACAAGCCAAAAATGCTCAACACTTTGATTAAATAAAACCAAAGTTACCTTCTTGCTGTCCTCTTAGATATACCTATACACAGAGGTATATAAATTTTGACTTGGTACTAAAATGCTCGATCGATCTGGTGAGATTCTGAAGAAATTGATTTAGAACAATATATTAAAAATTTAGACAAATCCAACGGTTCAACTCAGAGATATGGCCCCCGTATCAGGATACATTTTTTTGTGACTGTCATTCTGTCACACTGGAACTGCAACAGTCATAAAAACCTCTTGCATGCACATTCAAAATCCTTCATGTAACCTTTCACACACCTTGGAAAGGTAATATACACCCTTTCCCTAATCCCTGCCGAAAATGAGGATTGTTTAAGCATTAAAACAAAAGATATTACATTTATGAAGCCATTGGCTACCCTAAGCCAGGGTTCTGGCAGATTTCACTAAAACTTTGATATCTTTATCAAATGAACACCAAATAAAATTCCATTTCCTCCAAAACAGATTTAGATCATTCCTTTATCATCCCCAAACAATAATATTTAAAAATACAAACATGAAATGCATCAAAATTAACAAAATATCTGACTGTCCACATTGAAAACTCAGAAAATGCACATGAAAATATGGTTTTTATTGCTCCAAATGATTGCCTTTGACCATACACTCATCATATCTCCTAATATCATTGTTTTATAACCTTTTATAGAACCCATGGCCTTCAAGACTGAACCATAACCACCCAACTACCTCTAACCACCTATTTTTGTCATTTTTTGCAATTTTGACAATAAAAGTTGCTCAAAAAGTTGTCATTTGACAAACAAAGTTGTCAATATGAAACAACTTGACCCCTAACTCTACCAACACATAAAAATGGTCTTAATATTACCTTATAAACATTTCAAACATGTTTTATTCCTCACAAACCTATTCTACCCTTCAAAACCCCATTTTAGCCCTTTCTAGGCCTAATTGCCAATTTTGACAATTTTACACTTTTTGACCTTTCTATTACAATTCATTGCATTTATTGGCTCTATTGGCCATGATTACATTGTTTTAAGACCTTAAAGGCCTTTTAAACTTAATTTCTCATTTATTCTTCACAAGGGCCTATCAATGACCCTAGTGTACCTTGTCTTCATGGATCTTCATAGGTGCTCCATAGGTGCTCCTGCACCACTGAGCCTTCTTTTGATAAGTTTATTGGCAATTGACACTTATCCCGTAAGGTTCATGGCATTATGGGTTGTCGTTGGTGGCAAATCATCATGTTAGGGTAAATGGTTTCATTGTTTGGCTAATCGACTTTCATTACACTTAACCGGTATTGGTATTCACATTGCTTTACACCGACACTGACATTCACTTCATACCCAGCTAAGTCCTGATCCCGGTAGTATGTCCAAATCCGGGTAACATGTATATGGAACTCGGTAATGGATATGACCCGACTAAAAAAATATTTTGGTCTCGATCATCTCAGTGATAGATCATATATGTGTTATATGGTATGTGAGCTTTTGATTGTGAATATTTCAGTGAGTTTTGGTATGCATTTTGGTATGCGATTCGAAGCGACTGTGTGCAGTTTCACAGACACAACCTAACGAGTAGCAGAGAAAAGTATCAGAGAAATAGTATACAAAGAAGGATATTAGAGCATTCACCGAAACTTATCCAGCATGGTCAAATGCTATTTATAAGTTCATTTTCAGTTGTAAACACTTGTAACTGTTCTGTAAGTCAGTGAGAATTCCTATATTTTGTGTTTGAGTAGTGAGATCTAGGTGGTTGGCCTTTCTGGATGTGCAGACCCTCTTATGTAATATTTATATACCTTTATTAAGTATATAGATATTGTGGGTATCAACCACCATGGTTTTTCCCTTTGCAGAGTTTTCCACGTATAAATCTTTGTGTTATGGTGTTGCCTTTCATTGTGTTATTTTGTGTATGCATTCCAATTTTATTTATTGTTAACTAGGTAATAAGGAATAAGTTCAAAACTAACTTTACTGATACAACACTAATTCACCCCCCCTCTCAGTGTTCTTGGATTCCAACAATTGGTATTAGATCTTGGTTCCTTAGAAGAAGTTTAACCACTTGAGGAAGATCCTGAATTTGGAATCAATGGAAACTGATCTGTAGCAGTAACTTAGACTTGCTCTTGAGGATCTTGATAATGAGAAGATGGAGAACAGTAAACTTAAAAATGAATTGAAGCAAGCCCATGAACACATCATTTCATTGCAAGGAAAGATTTTAGTTGTCAAGGCTAAGAGAAGATAAATTTGTAATCAATTGCAAAATCAAAGTAGTGATGAGGAAGATGCTATTAAGGATCACTGTTAGAAACTTACTTAGGAGAACACTGTCTTGAAGAATGAGACGCAAGCCCTAACCATGAGGATGTGTAAGGAGATTAAGGATAAAAAGAAAAATCAAGAAAACCTAGCTCAAGCATTGAAGGATAGATATGAGGAATGCAACAGATTGACTCATGAGAATGATATGCTGAAACTTGAGTTGACATTGTCTCGAAACAATGAAGAACTTGAAAGACAAATTATTATCATGAGAGATGATTTGGTTATTGCAAGTGAGTACAAGGACAAGTTCAAGGATAGCTCTGCTAAACTTGATGAATTGCTGAAGAATTAGAGAGATGCTAATGACAAAACAAGTCTTGGTTATGAAGAAGGAGAAAGCTTCGGTACTACACAACAAGATACATAAACCAAACATAAGCAGAATCATGTCAACCATAACCAAAAATCACCAGTAAGACAACCTAATGCTCAAAAATTCAATGGTACATGCTTTATTTGCAATAAATATGGTCATAAGGCTAGTCAGTGTAGAAATAAAAATAATCAGAACAATGCATCATGTTGTTCTCAAATTCTGATTGCTTTGTTTTCCCTACTCGAATCTTAGATCTCTATCGCTTATGGAGAGAAACAACAGGAAACAAAACAAAAGCCAACATATAACATGGTTTGAACTAAAACCTTCTACACTTCAAGCTTTCACCTAGCTTAGGCGGATTTACCTTCTGTGATTACTTTTCATAACTGTGATTGGAGATCTACAGAGAAGACAAATACCAACCCCTGCAAGCCCTATCACCTTGAACATAAAAGAAAGGCTTGTAATCATTTTTTATTGATCTCCAAGAAGCTTATAGAACCCAACAAAGTATACCAGTGCCTTATCCCAGGATTTAGAGTCACCTAAGACTAAATAAGAATTCTAAATTGGAAATCCTCATACATTTCATCATTCTGACTTCACTAAACTTACATATGCCTGACATACATAAATTTTTATCTTTATGCTAAACCCAGTCATCAGATTCAAGCAGAATTACTGATTACTATCAGAGAAATTCTAAGTATATTTAATCTCCATCCTTGAGAGAGAAACCTAAAACATCTCCATGAATTTGCCTTGCAAATCATTCAATTAAATAACCCTGGATTATCTAACCAAACTAGTAAATCAATCATACATACAAGAAGACAACAGAATGCTTTGATCTGTGTATTGATGTCCATCATTGAATCTACATTAACTCAGAATGATCCTTCAGAAACAGAAAGAAGAAAACCCCAAATATATTTTGCCAGAGCTTTTTTACAAAATCCTGTGATCCTTACAAATGAGAAGAAATTGGAAATATGAAGAGGAGGGAAAAATTAGGTCTGCAACCAAAATTGCCAGATGTCTCCTTTTCCAACCGAATTTCAATTCCTTCCTTTTTCCCATAGAAATTTCTCTCAAAATATCTGATCTTTTTTGAAACAAACTTCATAACTGCATTCCTCATCTCGAGAGCTTTCCGGTGATATAAGATACTTGCCATTTTGACCAAAAATGGAGCCCTGGGCGAATTAATCATTCACATGTGCACAATCATTTAAATTTTTCATTTTTTAATATAGTCTGAACTATATATTTAACTGATTTTAATTTTTATTTTTGCTCTGATTGTGCCCTGACACCTTGCCACGTGGTAGGACCTGATTGGTTCGCAGGGTCTACTGGGAGCCACCTCAACTGACACCTCATCACCGCCAGGTGTTCGCTTGCTTGTCGTCCACCTAGGAACCACCTCTGCGCCACATCATTACCACCAGGCCGAGACCTACCTGCTGGACATCTGACTGTACGTTCCATGTCATCGCCACCTGGCTTTTGCCATTTTGCATTTTGCCTTTCGCCATTTCGCGGCCTCTAACGGGTGAGCATCTTGCCTTCGCGAAGCAGCGCGAGCCGTCCGATCTCCTGAAGGCTGCATGATCTTTACCTCGCTGCATTTTCAGAAATGATTTTTGCCATTTCGCGGCCCTTAATCGGTGAGCATCTTGCCTTCGCGAAGTCGCGCGAGCTGTCCGATCTTTTGAACCTGCAGGGTGCTCACTGGTTAAGTCGGCCTTTCTCTGTAAAATTCACCCTCTTACCTCGGGAAGCGTGCCTGCATGGGGTCCACTTGGTCACCGCTCAGTCATCACCTTGGTTGCATTGGGATCCGCACCCACGTGCATGGGGTCCGCTTGAGCGCTCAACGGGCACCGTCCGTCAAAAGCCTTGATGGCTTTGACATTATACTTATGTAGGGCTTTGCTTATAAATATCAAAAAACATGCTTGGAACTGCATTTTTGGAGGTTTCTCTGCAACTTTTAATGGCGCCTCTTCCTCATTTTTGCCACAGACAGGGGCTTCATTGGTAAAAAATTTATAGTGTACCATATGAAGCTTATTAAAATCTATCCCATTTTCCTGTAGAAGGCGTTCGTGATATTGTTGCAAGATCCTTTCTGATATACCATCCCTTTCATTCCAAATAAGATCAACATCTTTAACAAATTTCTTGTGGCTTCCCAAATTGAGCTTTATGAAGATGTTGAAGCAATCGATAAGCTCCATGTTTAAAGATACTATTCTTTTCTATATCTTTTACTTATAGCCAGCTTGTCATGAAAATGTATGGATTGCCCATTTAGGCTTCTCTTCGTATGCCAACAACACATGATAAGACTTCACGGGAATGCTTTTGAGCAGCTGCAAGATGCTCTAACCTATAAAGAAGATCTTGTCCGACCTTTCTAGTGAATGCTACTGCAAGGATATCCTTCTGAGGAGCACACTCAGGTTTCAATGCCTTCTCCAATGGCATGTAAAGGGTCCACGCAAGAGAGCTTCACCATCTCACGCAGAAGAGGGAAGATTGACAGAGATCGTGGATTTGAACTACAACTGCCAATGTGCATTTGTTGTTTCAAATTGCCCCTTTCACCAGTCACGTGGGAGGAGGAGCTGATTGCAAATGGAAACATTTAAAACTTTCTGCAGTCTCTTCCTCATCACCACGTCCAGCAGGGAGGATGCTTTGACTGGCATTCAATTGTTTATTAAGACTGCAAATGCCCTCCTACAAACACCACGTGAGGCTTTTCTTGTGGTTTCTTTGCTTCTAACAACCCTTTTCAACTTCACATCCAGCAGGGAAGATTGAAAAAAAAAGGCACGTGAGGGAGGAGTAAGGACCAGTAGTTTGTTTGCATACCCATTACTTGATTTCTGCATGTTGAAGGCTTCTTCAGCCACCATGTGAACATTTGCTTTAAAGTTTCTTTTTATTTCCTTCCTCCATTCATAGCCCACGGCAGGGAGGTCTGGCAAAGTTTGTGGAAAGTGGGCTTCACACCTGGAGATTGCACTTGCTGAATTTTAAATGCCTACACCAAAACCCATGGCAACAAGGAGGAAACAAGGATTGCTTGCCAATTTGCATGTACTTAAAATTTTATGTGGCTTCAAACATGCCACGATGCCATTGTTGAAATCTTTTGAGGGCTGCCAACATGTGGGAGAAGGAAGGAGGCTCCATCAATTTGTTTCAGCAATTAACTTTGCCATGCTATTTGTTTGGAAGTTTCAAAGAAAACCCCCTCCAATCTGGAAACTGGGAATGCTTTATACCAATAACACTTACTTCAAATTTCCAATAAAACATCTAATCACTCATCTTGTGTGAGCCTCCAGTAGCATCCTTGATGTTAAAATTCTCTAATTTGCCACATTCAAATTCACATTTGGTGTTGGAGTCTCTCTCACTATCCAACTGGCGAATTACAACTGAGCCAATATTGATATGCCTCGCCATGAAATAAGAACATTTCATCATAAAATTAATTTCACGGGCATGAGCCAGGTCGGGCTTTAAAGTGGGTCCGACTAAATTTTTTTTCGTTTTCATGCAACTGACCTCTGAAAAGACTCACGGACCTCAAACATACCTCTGGAAATGATCGACATCATTTTTGGATCATCAGATTGAATTTTGCAACCTTTAGGCAATTACGCCACATTTTCGCATTTAATCGCGAAGATGTATTTTTCAAAGTGGTCAAAACACCTTTCTGGAGCTCGCAATCTGACAGGCGTGTACTCTGATATGCAAGCATGAAATCTACCAAATGGTTTCTCAAGACGAGTCCTGAGTGAAGAGATATTAATTGGCGAAAATGGCCAACTCGCTTTGTCGACACTGCGGACCTAATGAAGTCAATGTTCTGGCAACACATGACACCCTTCTCAAAAATATCAAATGACCTCCGTAGACCCCCAAATTTGGAACACAGGTACCTTGAAGTACATATTAAATCTTTGAATTCTCAATTCAACCAAAAGTCTGACTGGATGCAAATGGCACGCTCATAAAAATAGCTACTTTAACTGATATAGCACTGAAAGTACGGATAACTTAAAACGATGGCTAAATGAACCCTTTTGAAAACCAATCAAATGGATTGACAGAGTCTTGAAATTTAAAATGTAGCTCATCATTTATACCAAAAATAACCCAGAAAAAACAATCTGGCATAACACTCAGTGAGGCAAAATTTACACTTGTGCAAAACAGGGCTCCGACTAGCTGTCGAAACAGGGACTTGCCAAAACACACAAACTGCAAACGGATTGATCTTCAAAAGCTAAGCAGATGGATTCATCAAGACCTGAAATTTTACAAGATGACTCACATTTATGCATAGAATCCAATCCACTTTGAATTTCTTCATGACGATCAATAGGGCAAAAGATATAATTGCTCAAAGTAGGCTACTCAATAAAATCTGCATTTGTGCCTAAAATGCACTTTCAGCTCACCCCTCAAAATGGGTACCTGGTAAACTTATCCAAACTGAATTCTGAAAGTTTCACATCATTGCATAGGCCAAATGAAAGGTGTGGGACATGAATCCCGAACCTTACCCTCTGAAAATCAACTAGCTCCACTTTCCCTCTCTCTAACCAGGCCATTCAAACTGACTTATTTAGATACTTTTCTGACATGTAGAGCAAAATTTTGAAATGGGCCTATAAACTTTGACTCAAATTTAATGTGTCCCAACAGTGGCTCTGACTGGGGATGGTTGAATGAAAGAACAACACAAGAATCTAGAATCTATGGTTAAGCAGACCACCCAAAAACGGATCATTCTTCTCTTCTCAAAAGCAAGGCTTCCTTATTCAACCCAAACAACAGGGTACTTTATTGAAAACCACACAACTGAAAGCAAAGCGATAGTACAATATATACAAACATACTTATAACTGATCATAAGCTGCTCCACTTTCCTCAACATTTACCTCTATCAAAAATATGATTTTCATCTCTTGACATCATGATCCAAACAAAGGCACCTTCCAGTAACAATTGAGCATAAATTTTATAATCAAATCTTACCATCATATTACTCAAACAGCTGGTGTGCATGCCTTTTGTCTGATTCTAAATTTTGTAACCACACACTAATTCAACAAAAGTAAAATCATGAGACAACTCACCATAGAGGCATTCCCACAAGCTGCCATACCTTTCACTATCTCACTCAACTCTATCCTTTGCAAGGGCATCATCATGCTGAACTTGAAAAATAAAACACTCATTTTCAACATTGCAATTCCTATTAGCACGTCTTATTACCATTTAAATTAATAGAACGAGGGACACTACTAACCAACTGATGCAAACAAGGAACATGAACATTACAATCCTGATGTGATACTTCACTATGCTGATCACACCTCATACTATCCTTGCTTATCAAACTGAAAACCTCCGCATTCTCAACATCCCATTCATGGAAAAGAATGCATACCTCTGGCTAAAGCAAATCCTCAGCTAACTCTTTCTCTTTCAGACTTACATCCACCTGAAACACTTTCACTCATGGTCTAAAGTAATCACCACACAACCCATGCCTCTTACCTTCATCATGAAATAATTTTTTACAACCTATGCTATTGCTGTTCAGAATTTCATCAGTATTATGGACTGGTTCATCATTTACAACATCTGGCTGATCAGTTATTTCTTCATACAAAGGGTTAGAAACAAAATGAAGAATGCCCTTATGAACATTATGACACTGAAGTGGCTGGTCCGTATCTATATCAGCATTGAATAAAGCATTAGTAAAATTGCTAAAGACACCATCCATTCGATCATCATAATCATCTTCATCAGGCAAAGAAGAAATTGAAACTTGGCTGGAACAATCCTCAGTGTTCCATGTTTCACATCCATAAGATTTTATCCTATGACCATCATTCTGAAAATCAAGATAATCATACTTATCTTGCCACAATTGATCTTCTTCACCAATAGAACACTCGTCATCAGCCAAAAAACAAAGATGAATATCGCTGCTATTTACTTCATCTGATAAGTTTTCAGCATGTTCACTAAAATTTTCTATCATAAAACCATCTATTAGATCAGCATATTGTTCATCAAGTGTACAAGCATTCAATTCACAGTCCTTTTCTGAAGAATCCTCTTCACTATATTGCAGAAGGTCTTCATTAACAACTCGAAGGCTCTCCAACATTTGAACCTTCTTGTCCACAACTTCAAGAGCATTCCTAAGTTCTACAATCTTCTGGAATTGTATTACACTTTGCTGTTCCATGTGAGATTCCATAAAAATTTGTCCATCCGTGTGTGCTATATCTTCATTGCAATCATGTGTACCATTGAAATTTTCTGAATTAACTTTGTGCATAACTTTCAAAATAGAAAGATTATCAACATGATTACAAGAAGTGAAATCTGAAGTGAAATCTGAAAATACATTTACTTCATCCTCAACACAAGTGACATTATCAATATCTAGGTAAGGATTAACTATTGTTTGCACCAAATGATTCTGGTTTTCAACATATTGCACATTTTCACTTGCACAAACAACAACACTTGGTAATCCCTCTATATTTGGTATTTCAACATCAAATACATCAACAACATGTAAAGATTGATGGTCATCACCATCATTATTTTCATTAATATTATCCTAGAGAAATGCATGATTCACTTGGTAATTGGCAGCCACATAATCAGCATAACCGGCATACAAATCAAATGGTACGTATCCCTTGTATATATCTATCTCTGTATCAACATTTTCACAACACTTCCCATTGATCATTCCATCATTACTATGAGAGACAATCGACATTAACAAAACAGGTTCTTGACTCTCATTTAAATCTGAAACACGTGCATCAACAAAACCATTCGGAACTGCAGAGTTTGATACACCTAGACAAGGAATGATTTGCTCAACTTTGCATGGTATTTCACCATTGAAGGTGCTTTGACAAGAAACTACAACAGACACAAATTTCTTGGAGATCCCAAATTTCAAATTATTCTCCATGTCCCTAGCTATCACTAGTACATTTGGGTCAAAATTTCGACGGCAAATCGTCGTCATTCCGACGCAATTTCGTCGCACTACCGACAAAAATAGCTATCAAAAATTTTTTGTTAGAAGTTCCGACTATCCTTGTGGTCATCGCAATTCTGACATCAGCTCCAACCTTTTCGACGGCCGCCATGGATGCTCATACCCAGAAAGAATACTATCACGATCTCGGCCTACCGTTGGAATTCCGATATCAAAGGGTAAAAATTCCGACAAAGGAGTGTCGTCGGATGCACAGCATCCTCGTCGGAACTCTCGTGGAGGCTGTCGTAATTTTAACCCTTTTGTGTCAGAATTATGACAGCCTCCAGGAGAGTTCCGACGAGGATGCTGTGCATCCGATGACACTCCTTATCGGAATTTTTACCCTTTGATGTCGGAATTCCGATGGTTGGCCGATTTTTTGGAATTTTTTTTTTTATATAAAAAGATTGACATTGGTATCTCTCTTCTATCTCTCTTCTCTATCCCTCTCTACTATCTCTCTTCTCTATCCCTCTCTACTATCTCTCTTCTCTCTCCCCTCTCTAGGTCTCTTTCTCCATCCCTCTCTTCTTCTCTCCCTCTCTACTTCTCTTTCTCTACCCTCTCCAGGTCATTATCTCTTCCTCTCACCCTCTCTCTCTCTTGCACCTCTATAGGTCTCACCTTCCATTCCTCCATCATTACCCATGCTGTCAAGTTGCAATATATTTCCCAAAGTACTTGGTTGCTAGGGTTGATTTGCTTAAGTGTTGGAGTCGGAGTTAGGTGAGACCTGCATGATTAAGCTGTATTAAGTGATCAAGTCACCAAGATCTCAATTGTAAACATGACTAGGTTGTAGGGTTTTATGGTAGCATAGGTCAAGATTGAGGTATGGTGGTCAAGAATTACCTTCCAATGTACAAAAGACATCAAAATGATGAAGAATGAAGGCAATGAACTCATAGACGGCTGTTTGCTCAAATTATTGAAATTATTCATCTTATAAGTGAAATCCAGTGTTTGCTTTTGGATAGTTCTGTAATGACGTTAGTAAATTATTTGATTGCTTTGAAGGGTTCCTTTGGAGATGAGGAGTTCCGCTAGTTTGTTTGCCAACTTTGCCTATTCATAACAATGTGGAAAAGTTATGTCTGTGCTTAGCACTGATATTGTTCTAATATTATATAACCTCCTGCTGGTCACTCCCTTCTTTTGCATTCCTTTGATCACAAGGAGTGAGTGTTCTTCTATCTTTAGTCCCCTAATGCCAAAGTGGAGGGCTAAAGCTTAATAATGCGAAGGGCTTTACATTCACTATCCATAATGAGTCCTCCACTTCCTGCAATACCTGGGTTGTCCTTTGGAGCAATGTCAAAATTGAATTTGAATTTGCCTTTCTGTTGTGGAACACATTTTCTATAGGCTTCTTTGTTAGAGTTCTTTTTCATATTCTAAGCTTCAGGCTCATTCCAAGTTTTATTAAGGTTTTTAAAGCCTTAATTTATTCAAAGGTGTCACATTTGTTTTATGGCAATATTGTCAAAATCTTTGAAGTGGGGAGCTAAACTTTCATCAAAAGAGAAATAAAAACTTGCGTGGCCATATAATTCATGAGTTGAAGTTTGAGTTTTACATTTTGGAGGTAATTTTCTTAGACTATTCAATGCCCATTCTAACTAAGGTCAATCAAAATTCAAGATAAACTTGTGGTAAAGATGAGGATCTCGAGTTCATTGGTAGAGGACTCCACTTTTGATGGGAGAAAACCCTAGCATTCAGTTTGGTAAGCTCTAGTCGAAGGTGCAATATGACAGCCACGTAGAAGGAGAACCATGACATGTTGCAAAATTAGAAGGGAAATTCTAACAAAGAGTAGTTACGTTTCTGGAACATTCAAATCATTTCATGTCTAGGCTAGCTATCTTCTTTACTCTAGTCTAGGATTTCACATTTTTGAGAAAGCATGATTTGTATGGATGGTTTGTTTGTTTCAAATGAAGTATAGTCCAGCCTCCACCAAAATAACAATGACAGTAAGGACTAGTAGAGTAGTTTGTTAGAAGGTTTAGACATTGATAATAGTGTCTAGGTTTTCCCCAGTTCTTGAATAGCATTAATAGATAATCATAAGTATAGCAAGGAATAGATTACTTAGAGCTTGTAATGAAGAAGGGTTTTGAATTAAAAAGACAATGATAAGAGTTTTTTTACGGTTCAAAACACAAAGACAATCACAACAGAAAATTACAAGTTATAGGGTTACATTGAAATAAAAAGGTGGATTTAAGAATTTTTGTAGTAACATTCACTGTTATAGCCACATGAACAACTCATAGGACTTGTAACAATCAACATGGATAAGAAATGGAAATCCTCTTCTTAGAGTATGGGATCATTGTCAACTTTAGAAGAAGCTCCTTCTTTATTTGAGTAGGTTTGATTGATTATTGAAGAATATATTGTGTTTCTCTATCAATAAATAAGAGGTCTCAAGAAGCTAAAGACAATGAAAACTAATTGATGGGCAACCTTTTGACTGTCAAGAAGTGATTGCCTCAGATGAAAGTAGTGATAAATGTCACTATCAACAAAAGAACAACCAATAAATGATAAATTTACAGTGAGATCATAGTGCCTAAATCAGTCTAAAAGCTTATAAGGATAAAAACCAAGCCATATAAGCTTCAAGAACAATTTGAGAGCATCAAAGACATCTACCAGACATTAGAAATTGTCAAATCAATGACACATAACAGCCTCATTACAGTCTTATGTTGTATTAAATAGCAAAAGCTAAGTGTAAGATAGTGTTAGAAGGTGTGTGAGAGTCTTCAACATGGATAACTGATAGGTATAACACTGAGAGCAGCAATATATGAGAATTGATGAATGACAGTGGCCATGATATGGATATGACAGTGTCAAGTATCACTGTCAAAGCATGAATAGAGGTCCTAATCTGAGTCTTTTCAAGAGAGAACAATAAATATGAAGCACCAAGGTCTATAGTCAGATCAGAGACAACCATCTAGCAGCCCAAAAAAGAATCAAAAGTCTGTGAAAGGTTAAAATCATAGTATTTTCATAGCCCATGAAGTTCTAGAAGATGTGCAAGGGCAGTTCATAGTGCAAGGTCATAGGTATTTAGTGTCATAATTATTTTCTTCACCCCCAAATCTTGATGAAAGATAAAAGGATGCCATGACACAAAGTGAAAAGTCTATAGCATTGATAAACAAGTTAGCATTATGTCATATGCATAAAAGACATCATGAAGCAGATTTGACAGTAATAAAGTTGCAATAGTCATCAACTCAAGCATAATGAAGGCATGGACATTGAGCATGCAAAAATATAATTGATAACAGTGGTGAAATGATTAATGTTGTATCACAATTTGATATCAAACTGTCTATGAAGATGGTTGTTGAAAGGTTTAGTGTTGGTTTTAAAGGTGAAAACATTGCATGAGGTCTGCCACCATAAAGGAAATACAAAGCTACAAATAAGACAGTGACCATTCAAAGATAAAGCTACAAAGAACTATGAAAGAAACCACAGTCCAATGAAGAATCAAGAGACAACAATGAAGTGTAGTCTCATATATTTGAAAATGTCATTATGGATAGTTAAGAAAAATAAATGCATTCATGATATTTGCACTCAACAAAAGAGAAGGGTTTGTATTCATCAAAGATTAGTTGAAACACTTGTGAGAGAGAGATCAATATCCATCAAGCCATAAATAAGATAATCACCATTACAAAGCACGATGAGTCAAAAAGGCAATCAAGAATTATCAGTTCAAAGGATCAATAGGTGAATCTTCTCTTGTTGATAATCTCTAGTGATGGTGTATAGGATCCCTATTCCAATCTCAATGTGCCAAAGCTTGATGAGAAGTCATGGATTAGAAGTTACAAATGCCTTAAATAGTTTTCTATTGAGAGAAGCCATATAGTCAAATCAAGACTCAAATCCACAATGGTAAGATACAAACAACGATGATAGTCAAGGAGTCATTCATTGTAGGGTTTTCATAAAATTTTAGAATATGGTATGAACAGTCCAAAGAACTATGACACTTCACTGAAAGGAGCAACATATCAATCCTTATTGGCATCAAATTATACAAATGACAACTAGGGATGAAGCTACAGGAGACAATCACTATCTTAGTTTAAGACCCTAGAACAATATAGCCCCAATGGAGAAAGCAAAAATCAAAACATAGGAGAAGTCCTAGAATCCCACTAAAATCTTATTTGTAGTCGCAGAGTTGCAAGATCAAAAGCATATAATGGTAAAGATGACCTAGGGTTCTCTTTTTATTATTGAGACAATATTATGTGAATATGATAGTTTAGCAGTCCTTGAATGCATGTGAGTAGTCCCAATGAAGAAACAATACCATCAGGGTATTAGAATAATTTTTGAGACCTGCAATCATGTTAGATAAAACCTGCAATCATGTTAGACAAGTATTGAAAGTATAATTCATAGAGCAACCATTTCAACTAGGTTTAGATAGCATATACTCATAACTATTTCAATTTTATGTGAACTACACAATATCTATAATGCATAATTGGAGTTAAACCATAATAGGGCTTGGATGAGAAACATGATAGGGCACCTGAAGCTGTCCACATGCTAAGCCTAAGAGTGGATATACCATCCCTCTTGGCTCCATGTGGCAGTCCGCCATCCATATGAGGTGGTGTGCTTAGTGGGTAAACTTGTACCTGCCTTCCCTATCCATGCTACCTTATCCACCCTTCTATGATTGAGACCCCTTTAATCACAATGGTAGAGGTTGATGGGGAAACCACAATTACATTATGTAGGATCTCCTACCCTATCTCGTTGAATTCATTCCTACACCAAGTGACTATGAACAAAAGCGTAGGTATTTAACAACAATGACATGGTCCATGGACTAGTGATCCTCCTCTTGATACTCCATCTACAAATGAGAACATCTCTTGTACACATTGCTACTTTAGAATTAAAAGTTGCTTCTTCTAGAACTTTCCATGATTCTTTGCAATAGGATTATATGTCTTCTAGAGTCACCCCACTAGGACACATTCATATCAAGCATCTTTACTTTTTTGAAAAGTAGACCACATTTCAGATCTAGATGACACCATAATGACTTTGATTTCCTCTTGCAAGATATTCCTCCATCATTTATTGCTTCATTGAAGTTCAAATTTGCTTCTTCAAGGGCTCTCAATGATTCTCTATATAGGATTCTTCGTGTCTATGAGATCCACTTCATTGGGAGGCCTACTTAAACATTTCACATCTGTTTGTAGACTCTCACCTTTCAAACATTTCACATCTTATTGAGCTTCGCTTTGTTTCAAGAATAGTTTAATATTCTCTACTTAACAGGGCCAACCACGTGAAGGTGGAAGCTCATTTGGCCCCTCCCCCCCCCAAACATCACTCTAAATTCCCCGTTAACATCTAACATTCATTCATTCTTTCATCCATTATTAAAATATAACATTCATTCATTATCACATAATGTTCATTAACACATAAATTCATTAACTTTCATTAAAACGCAACACTCATCAATAATCATCAACACATATCATTCATGAACATTCATTAGCACATAATTACATTCATTACACATAAAAATCAGTCATTATCAAATAAGGTAGATTACAATCATTTCTTTCTTTGTTTTTTCTTTGAAGCTATGAAAAGACTAAGTGGAACATCGGTTTCTTCATCATTTCCCCCATCTTCAGATGTTCTGCCCTCTTCTCGTGCTCTTGATGTATGCCTAGTCCTATACAAAGGATGAGGATGCTGAACCAAAGGGGGGTCCTCTGCAATAACAAAGAATTGGGTTAAATTCAAAACATTTTTTTATTATTGTTACAAGTATTTCATTAATTTAAAGAACACAACCATTACACTCTTTACCTGATGGGGCCACATCATCTTCCACATCATTTTGTCTAGCCTCAACCTTGACATGCTGAGCACCCTCTAGATCCTCTGGAGTTGAAATATGAAACGTTACATTAATCAATACACCAATTGCAATTAAATTTGTTTAAAGGAATAACCGTGGTCCTCTTTACCTGATTGGGGAACATCACGTTCCTGATGTTGTCTACTCGGATCATGCTCCACTTGGTCACCACCGACTACATGCTCTAAAATATTAACAATAAAGGTTACATTAATTACTACACTAATTTTCAATTTAAGATGTTTAATTGTATTAATAATTACATAAAAAAATTTGAATAGCAAATGAATACCTCCACTACTAGGATGCACATCTGGACCTTCATGTACAGGTTTTGTTCCATGATTATCATGCTGCATTCCAATGTCACGTGCAGTGTTATCATTGCTTGCTTATTTAAAAAAAATATAGTCACTTTATGTTGAAACTTAACATCAAATAGATTATTGGTTAAGTATTCAATTTGAAATAATTTTCATTTAGCTTAATTACCGTTGTGACAGATGCATCAGAATCTCGTGTTTGCCCACTCAATTCTCGTAGCCATTCAGCCATGGCTATATAGCCTTGCTGGTAGCCAATTCTCTTGTCATCTTCCGTGGGCGCTCTATTGAATTCAGAGCCCTGCATTTTTGCTTAGTATTGTGAATTTTTCTTGTATTGTTTGATCAAAAAAAAATTGTTTACAATTTATAAATATTTTGATGTGATACTTAATTTACTGATTCTTACAATTCGTGCGGCAAGTTTCATATAACCACCAGAGCTGAGTTTGTGTTGCCCATGCTTTTCTTGTCTTGCCTTGGTTGCCTTTGGCGTGTCACTCAATCTATGAAAAGTTTGAAATATGTTAGATTATATAAATATAATGAATAATTAGTACATATTCACATTCTTAATAGTATCACATACCTTCTTCTAGTGTCTGGTGGTGTATTTCCTTTTTTTCCTTTCAATTCTCTCCTTTGCATCCAAAATCAGGTCCTTCCACTCCCTCTCTGGAATCATGGGGGGACGCTCATACTTTACGTTCTTCTCTAAATGTGTCCTATATTGGTCCCTCACATACTTTAGATATGTGCCAGTTTTTTCCAGAAGCTTAGTCTTGTCGAATGTGTCATTTCCAAACAACCCTACCATACGGTTTGTGAGTTCATCTTTTAACTTTTTTTCTTGGTCATTCCACCTTTAAAGCAAAAACAACCCTGTTAGATTTAGAAAGAAACTGAAGCTACCTTTGATATAGTTCAAGAAATGGATAAAAAGGAAAACTATTCTAGCAATGATATGAAATCAAAATAGTAGATAAGGGTTAGTTCATGTATGATGTTCCACCTTTTACGTATGGTGGGCCCAAATATTTTCAATGAAATGTCATTAAGATTTTTATAAAAAATATCATTTCCTGCAAAAAAAACATGGGATCATTAGTCCAAAATGAGTGATCAGTAAGTAAATTACAATTAGACTATATATAATAATATTTTTAAAGTACCTGGAACCTTCTGTATCTTCAAGGGAATCAATTCTTTTTCGCTCACCACCAATGTGGCCTGCAATGTTCCCATACTAGCAATACGGGAAGATCCAGGAAATGATGGTATGTTATCAGTAGTACTCGCCTCTAGTGCATCCTCATGTGCATCTCCTGCCACAGTAAATGAATCCACTATGAAATGCCTCCAAGAAAGAACACTTCAAGGGTAATAAACACATAACAAAAGAGAGAGAAAAAGAGGGATCTACCACTAGTGGGCGGGTCAACACGAGCCGGTGCAATAGACGATGTCTGCATGCTATGTGTTGCCGACATTGTAGTCGGCAATACAGCTGGGCTCGACCTCGGACCCATGTTAGCACCTGAAGAGTAATACATTAAATATGTAAAACATTAAAAAAGCAAGTTCACAAGTCCAAAGGAGTGGTTTTAATATATAGAACATGGTCATCACCTGAACTACTCGCAATACCCTGATCATTTCCACCAGGATGATGAGGCCCTATAAATTTCTGTAAAAACAACACATACATATTTTAGTTAATGACATAAAAGAGATAAAAATATAAACCATTATTGAACTTTTGTTATGATTAAAGCTTTCATTACTGCTTACTTGCAAGTTTTCCATTGTCATCAACAATAGTTGCACCCTCTTTGTTATCTCATCAATCTGAGGACTTATGGTTGCCAAATCAACAATCTCTTGCCTAATTTTTCTAATATTCTTTTGTACAAATTGTATAGAGTTTGCGCTAAGTGCGATGTCATCAGCGCATAACACTATCGAGCGCCCCACATCCTTGTGGAGGTGTTGAGGTACTACAGGTTCCTTTCCCTTATCCCAAACATCCGTCTGTGACAAGAATATAATTAACACTATCAAAATTACTTCAAAACACTCAAGAAAAGATCATAATGTAACAATTTGCTTCTATCTAATTTGTAAAATTACAATGAGGTTTACCTGCTTCGTAGAAGTGTCGGGACCTACACCCTATCTATGATATGTGGTGGATCCATGTGGCCCTGTGACAAAGAAAAAATATAAAAACGTTAGCGAAATGAAACCAATAGACTTAGCAAAAAAACTTAATAATACAATGGTTTATTGGATTCATTAATTGGAAGTTGGCTTAAATGGTATACATATAGTATGTACCACCCCCATGATAGTAACTTTGTTTGTATCTATACGATTCAAATTGTAATCGATTAGCAGCTCTTCCCCTGCACTTATTGATTTTATTGCACATACAAACACACAATTTCCCTCACGTGCCTCAAATATGCAATTGGGTTGCTTATTAGTTGACCCAGGTCGTGTACTATTTATAAAACCTGCAATATTCCCTATTGCTTTTGGCCTTCCATTAATGTATACAGCCACTCGTTTACTTTGATCATTATCTTTTTGTTGTATATAATTGGCTGACAGTGCATACCTACGCATACTTTTTTTATATCGAACAATCTGCATCCAATCATTATAATTGTAACAAGGTCCAACAAACTCCATCAATTCAGCAACTTTGTTGTAATAGACCTTTATGTTGTCCATGGAAAATAGGCCCAAACCATGTAACGACGAAGGTGCTATGCAATATATCCTCTCATTAACACAAAAATCAGTGTTTATTGGAGGAAGTTCCTTGGGTACACATTGTTTCAGTAGATGTTTGTACCTCAAGGGCACCTCAATGTTGCCTTGGTCTCATCATCATAAGAACATGACCCCCCTTGAGCAAGAAAAAATTCCATGCGTTTATTGAATTTTCTTCTAATCTTTTGACCTCTAGTTGATCTCCCTATTTGAGATCTACTACATGTCTCACTTTCCTCTTCTATTCCTGCATTTCCCTCACTTGAGGAAGACACATCTGACAAATACCTATTTGGTGATACCTGTGCACCATCAAATGAGAGAGTTAGTTGGTAATGAGAGAGATATTTTGCAAATGAGGGTAATATTGATGAAGAAGTTGACCATAAAGTTGATGTTGAGATTAAAATTTGAGTAAGTCCAACTGGGGCCTCAGGTGTTGATAACTGTATTAGATTTGCTGCTAATGTTGAGGTTTGAAAAACTGAGGAAGTTTGTTTTTCTTGTAATTTTTTAAAAATATATTATTTCTATAAGGTGTATTGACTTATATCTATCGATCCATGAGACTATGTAGGATCCTCGTCAAAGGGGTTCAGATTCCTGCACCAACAATTGAGCATCATAAGCATTACATTTGTAATTTGATAAACAATAAATACAACAGTATCATAAGAATCATAAGCATCACATATGTAATTGAGCATCATAAGAATCACATATGTATAATCATAAACATGTAATCCGTCACATACGTATCATAAATCACCATCCATCACATAGCTAATAAGTAGTCCACATTCCATAAATAAACACAAAGTTCAAAAAATGTCACATGTATCATCATAAGCATGTAATCCATCACATATGTATTTTAAATCACCATCTATCACATAGCTAGAGGTGCATCATGAATTAATTAAGTAATGGCATTAGAATTCAAAACATATGAATTATTTATGTAACCATATAAGTCAAATCAATTTCTATCAAGATATCAATCTTAAATAGATAATATAATAATCGCATCTCATACATTTCATTCATGTCATTGATCTTCTTCTTCATCCAACTCATCATCATCATCATCATCATCATCATCATCATCATCCTCATCGTCGTCATCACCGTCATTGTCGTCGTCATCGTCATTGTGTTCATCATCGTCATCACCATCACCATCACCATCACCATCACCATCACCATCACCATCACCATCAACAGCAGCACCATCATCATCATCAACTTCTTCTTCATGTACATTTCCGTTAGGAACATCATCGAGTAACTGTCGATCGTGATCATCTATATCATCTTCTACTTCTTCAATATCTTCTTCTTCCGTCACATTATACATTATCGGCCTTCCTCTTGGATCATGTCTAACAACAAATGACCAACCCGGTTTATGTGGAACCTTCGAGTAAAATACCTATTCACATTGACTTGGAAGAACATAGGGCTCATCCCCAACTCGTTCAAATGACCTTGTATTAACCATTGTAAATCCATTATCATGTTTGATAACAGTTCTATCAGGATCATTTATATTCAGTCGTAGCCTATACCATTTGGTGACGAACAAAACTAATTTGAAGGAATTAAAGTCACACTCATGTATATCATTCAAATGCCACAGTATCGATTTTGAGACACTTGAGGATGTATGTCGTTTCTAGATGAAATATTGGTCACCTCAAAGACTGCAGTTATCCTAGAATCACAAGTTTTCTTTGTGTCATCCAACTATTTGATGCGAAATTTATGACCATTGCAGCACAAAGCCTTGTGGTGTTTGACCTACAATATGTCTAACATATTAAAATTATTGCATCATGAGTTGATAAACATACGAGTGATTAATACAATTATACGTACCTGTTGATCTCTTAAACCATATGCTAAATCAATTTCCCTTTGTGTAACATTGGAATCTCCATTACGATGAGCTTCTTTAACCAATGAAGTGACACCATCCCATGTTAATGTGCGACTAGAATGTTGACATCGTTCAATCCACACTGTCATCCAATCAAGATTGTTTGCAATATACAAATGTAGCGCATCCCACTCTTGACCAACTGTACAAATAATTAATAGACCACTTACAACTGATTTATTTAGAAGATGAAGAATTAATTTACTACAATAACATCTTATAATTACCTCTCACTTTCTTCAATATACCTTTCCCCATCAAGTGCTCCCCTTCAAATTTATTAATGGGGTTGGGATCCCAAATGTGATCTACGTGGATTTTTGCTGCAAACTTAGGAAGATATTTAGTAATGTACACCATAGTTTGGTATACCATATATCCCTCCACCATAGAACCCTCAGGATGTTCTCTTTGTCGAACCAAAGCCTTCAAAAATTTCAAGTGCCTCTCAACCATCCACATTGACCTAGTGTGTACAGGTCCACACAATTCAATCTCCTCAACTTGGTGTATGAGGTAGTGTTCTTGTGCATTGAAAAAAGTTGAAGGTAGACACTTTTGCATTTCACACATTAGATGAGGGATTTTTCTCTTCCAATATTTTATATCTTCCTTGTGGATTTCTTTAGATGACAACCACCTAATTAAAGAGATTGAAGACGCAAAAATATATAAACAAGACTTTACAAAATAATATACAATATATTGCATAACAAGTAAAACAAATGGAAAATATAATATCTATACAACAAATTGAACAAACATCACTACTTACCTCATGTATTTTCCAAGATCATATATGACTTGCTTGATATTATTGTCGAAGTGGTTTGGGAGAGATAGAGGTAGAATGTACTGCAACAATTATAAAATGATCTTTTCATTGTTTTCTAACATAATACAATGAAAAGTACATGCGCAATATACAAATATATAGTAAATACACAAGAACGCGAATTGCCTTAATGAAGGTATGCCAATCATGGGTTTTCATCCCTGGCCCAAATTCACTCTTCTTTGATATGAGATTGTTTATGTTCGCAGCAAATCCTGTGGGAAATTGAATTTTTCGTATGACTTCTTTTATAGAATTGCTTTGTTGCTCTGTTAATAACCAAGGAAGGGCACTTATATTAATTTGATCTCCATTGCTATTTGATTGAATGACATTTTTCATTGCATGATTGGATTCCACAATGTAACTACAAATTTTGACAATTTTTTCTTTGTCACGCCTTCCATCCAATATTTTCCATAATGTCTCTGTTATATTCTTTCCAATATGCATTGTATCAAACAAATGCACAATTTGTAGCTGCTCGTAGTAAGGCAACCTACTGAATTGTCTGGGATAACTTTTTAGTCCCTTTGGAAGGTGGCCATCCATGCCTTGACGACCTTCAGTATCATCAATTACATCATCAGTAAACAAAACATGATAGAAAAATTCAAATTCCAAACATAAACCATTAGATGGAATGACATTACCTTGACGATTAATTCTATTATATTCCAATTTCCATAAGTGAGGAGTCATTCTTCGTGGCTTTGATGTAGTCTCTTCTTTCCCATTGAAAAGATGTTTTTCAGTATTCCAGTACTTATGATTTTTGTGAAGGAAGTGCCTATACTCATCAAACACCTGCTTTCCTAAACTTTTTGAATGACGGGATTTCATCTTTGGACCACAAACTGGACATGCAAATTTTTCCTTTGTTTGAAGACCTACAATATAATGTATAATTCTTTTAAATCTGTTAATTTTTATAATTATAATTATCATGCGCAACTTGAACACTATAACGTACCACAAAAATGTGTTAGCCTTGGGGCATCATGTATTGTCCATACAAGCATTGCATGGAATTGAAATTGTCTTTGTCCTATTGGTCTAGAGATGTCATACATGGTCACACCATTCCATAACTCTAGCAACATATTGATAAGAGGCTCAATATATACATTCATATCTTAAACTTGGTACTTGCCTAGTGGAATGAACAAAAACATTACATAATTATTATGACCATTTTACTGCAATATTTATAATTAAATGTAGATGACTATTAAATGATAAAATACCTGGAACAATCATTGCCAACATTATGTGCTCCCTCTTTATTGACATCCATGGAGGAATATTATTGTTTATAACAAAAATAGGCCACACTGAGTAAACAGATCTCAACTCTCCAAATGGATTGACACCGTTCGCTGCCAATGAAAGCCTAAGATTACGAGGTTCTTCTTTAAAGTGTGGCCACTTTTCCTCTATGTCCATAAATGTTGAACCATCCGCAGGCATTCGAATAATGTCATCTCGACTTCTATTGCGTGCATGGTAATCCATAAATTGTGCCAAGCTAGTGCACCTGAATAATCGTTGCATACGTGGAATAATGGGAATATAACGAAGAACCTTGCGAGGCACCTTTTTTGTTATTTGATCTGTTTGATATCTACTGATATGACATTCAGGGCATTCTATTCTAAATTCATTTTGTTTATGATATATAATATGATCATTGGGACAAGCATCTATTGTTTGATACTCCATTCCAATATCTTTCATAATGGCAGATAATTCTCGGTATGAGCGAGGAAGAATATTTGATGTTGGTAAGAAAAACTCACCTATCATTCTATAGAAAAAAAAAAGTTTGAGGTGTTAATATAAAGAATATTAATGGTACATGATTCACCATTTATTAACTGTAATGACATGTATGACACACCTTAACATACGTGAGATTGTTATGTTGGATAAACCATTCATAACCTTCAAGATCACCAACAACAATACAACAGAGAGAAGAGTTGTTTGGGAGCCTTTGTAAAGGGGCTCATATGCCTTCTCAAGAAGAGGCAAATCATGAATGTCAAGGTCATCCTGATCATCATGATCAGCTGTGCCAGTACTAAATGTGTCATGGATCAATGTATTTGTACCATCATCTTCAATTGTGTTTTCTGGTGCTTGATCGTCATCTTCCATGGGATCATTATCTTCAGCTTCGACATTCACACCTCCATGTTCCTCCACTTCAAAAACCATATTCTCAGGGTTTTGTTGATCCATACCATGTGCTCTAGGGTGCTCCACCTATATAAAATTTATATACATAAATAAACCATGATCATGATCTCATTATCAAGTGATTTCTTATGTATATAAATTGTTAAAATGATATAATGAACAACTTACCAGTGGATGATAATCATGTCCCCCTTCAATATGACCATGCTGCCTACAATGTTTCTTAGCTATTTTGATTAGAAGTCTTCTAGTCTTTAAGCCCTTACAAATTTTGCAGGGACAATAACATTTCCCATCACCTTTTCTTTTCAAGTTAGACCATAATCTAGCAATTGTCTCCTTATTTTGTTCTTCGCTGATATTATCTGACATGGTCTTTCTTCACAGGCAAAAAAATTAGGCTATGGAAACTTCAGTGCAAAAGCTTCACAAAAATTGCAAATCGAACCAAAACCATTTAACTCTTCTTTTTCATCTTAAAACATTGAACTTAATAGAGAACGTATTTAATGTAGCTAATTGTGTGAATTTCTGAGCATTGTGTTTGCAAATTCTTACTAAAAGTTTGCCTGTTGCAGACTTTCTGAGAGACATTTTTGAGTATTCTAAGCAAAGCATTTATTTTAACATACACTTATTCATCCACATTGCATGGATAACAATACAAGACTCACATATTGGTCTAAGAGGATGCCATGGTCTCACAAAGTAACCAAGAACCATATGAAATGATGGTCTTGAATCCACACACAACTAGGGAGGATCCATACGATTATGTATGACTTCCCCCTTGTTTGTTTAATGGGATTAGCCAGCTCCAAGACATAGCCGTCAATAATCACTAAGAATGTACAAGTGGATCATAGCTACCCATACAACAAACACTTACCCCTATCCTCAAATTTTCTCAATTTTTGATTCCTTATATACACTCATCCGAGGTTATCTATGTCAATCTTGGTGAGGAATCACATCACAACAAAGAAGGCAACATTTAAAAATAGCAAGAGTTTCACTAAACTACCAAAGATCATAAATATTGAAAGAAAGAAAAAATAGTAACAATAATAAGTCAAATAAATGTGTTCAATTCCAATAGCAAATCAAACATAGCCACAATAACTACACAATAGAGAAAACTCACAATAGTGATTAAACTAATTCAAACAAGATAAAATAAAATTGTTGGCCCATGCAACAAAGATGAGAGATATTCAATAATTGAAGGAAACTTCACAATCCTTAAAAGTGCACATTACATAACTATACGACTAGAAATTGTGGCTAAATAGAGTGAAGATTCATCATGACTCCAATAATAGTCCCTCATGTGTGCATTTGTGGCATGAACACAAAAACTCCCACACGGCATGGCCATGTACCTAATGGAGAAGACATGCCTAGGCTACATGCCCAAAAACATGAGTATAATAATAGTCCCTCATGCATGCATTTGTGGCCTGCACACTACAAATCCTAACATATCATGGCAATACACCTCATAGAGAAGACACACCTAGGGCCACATTGCACATAGCAACATGCCTCACAAAGAAGACATGCATAGGGCACATGCCACATAGCAATGTGTCTTATGGAAAAATGTGCATGCATGTCACACACCAAAGCTATATGTATACATCATGAGGCACATTCATATGTTATCAAACCCAACCTATTGTATCTAACATGAGTTCCTCTCTACAATTGTGCAAATCTTCCAACACTAATCACCACTAAGAAGGAATAATATAAAATGCATCTTCAAATATTTGTGTGTGTGTGTGGAATTGTGTCTTTGAACCCAAATCGCTACCATCAACAACATGTAACCATCACCTACACTATATCAAAACATAAGTATGGTGTGACATCATATCTATTTGCATAATGTCAAAACACATGCAAACATGAAAATCATCATAGCATGACAAAAATCAATCTCCACATGTTGGAACAAAGATATAAATAGGATAATAGGGTAAGAGGAAACCCATACCAAGAACCACATACCAACTATCGGCAATGCCATCAAGATAAATGTCAGATAGGATACCACTATGAGCCATCCAATGGTCCATTCTATGAGGAGAACTAGGGGATACTATCTTTGAAAGGTGTGGTCAATAGAGATAATCCCTACTAATGCCACAATATGTCACCATAGCTTCTTGAGTTTTCCATTCTTCTACTTAACACCACATTTATTGAGTTCCTCAACAACGAGGTTTGTTCTCAATAGGATGCACAAACATGTAAACACACAAGCATGGTTTCATCATACTTGTACAACAATACAAATTCATTTTTCTAGTTAATTACTTAGTGTAAAAATAACTCCATTACATAACATAGGGCAATAATCACCATAAGTTTTCAAATAAACTGCCCAAACATCAATTGGAATTACCCTTTCTAAGGTACAAACATAATTTATTTATAACTTCAAAATTAAAATAATCACAATACATCCAAATAAGTTCAATAGTGCATGGAAATAGACAACATGATCCATAATTAAACCCATAAATTACCCTAACCAGTTTTTTTATGTCAACTTTGATTCAATCACTCCTTATTCTCTATCATTTGGTTGGCACAAGGTGAAAAGATGTTAAAAATGAAAGCAAAATACTACATATAGCTGCTCCTACAATAGAAAATGTAAAGATTTTTTTTTTGAAATGATGAGTGATGTTTTGAGAATGGTTATGACTCGTGCCTTCCTAAAGGCCAATGGACTCAACAAATAATATGTTTTTTTCTTTTGGTCACTTGATGTGCTCTTATCTCAATAGTCATAGGACTAATCTTGTAAGTCCTTTCTATAGGTTTTCTTCAATATATAAAATCTTTTAGGTATCTTCATTGTCTACAACAACTTGGCTATCATTAATCATTGTTTTTAGATGGCTGCATTGTATCATGTGATTGTATGAAAAAAGGCGATTTCAATTGAATCTTGTGTCATTGTTTTTGTTTGGTTGTGTTTGGTTGTCTCTATCTGATGGACTCTATATATAAACCTTGTTTTTGGATTGTCATTATTGTCTTTCTATAGCTTATTGACCTCCATTTATGGAACATCCTCAAAGTCTACGATTGTCACTAGCATGATCCTTGCTCATTAAGATTTGGACCATACTATTGATATGCCAACTAATTGAAAGCTTCTAGGAAATTGAATTTTCTTTTGCTCTTGTTAGAGTTTGCTCTATACCATCACAAAAATACATGACAATATGACATACTATCCTTATTCTCATATTGTCACTTTTGCACTCTTACTTGTAGTAATGGCTCTTTACAATGGACTACTAATTTGCCCTCTTCATGGTACAAATTCCTCATGTTAGGATGTCTATCCATGTGAAACCTTTGGTTCTAGAGTGGAGACTATTCCTTAATAGGTGTGAGAAACTATCATGGTAGCTAATGGTCCATGCACTTGTTTCCATTACAAACTTCTATTACAAACTTTTAGAGTTGCAACTTCCACGAGCCCCTCTACGATTCCAAAAATATTGTCTTTGGTCAAGAATTCTGATGATGGCTTTTGATTTGTCTTAATAAGAATCTATCATTACTAGTGTTTGTTTTGTCTTGACATTCATCTCTCCCTCATTTATACCCTACTCTTTTGGATACTATCTCAGAGATTACACTAATGTTTTCTCATATTTATTGTTGATAAATAAACCTTACCTTGACAATGAAAGAATTTTTTTACAGACATATAGAAAATAATTAAATGTTTGCCAGCATCCTCCTTGCGTGTGCCAAAATAGGAGCTTTCGAACAAGGTATGAACATCCATCAAATCATAATAGAGAGAGCATTGGAATATAGGGCAGTTATTGTCCAACAAGATTCAGGATGTAGGGTTTCAAAAAGGGAGATATGGAGGGTGCAAATTTACCCTCATGGGTACTGATTAAGCCTTCAAACAAACCAAATCAATCCCTGCCCATGTACTTCGCCAGATCGGTGCTAAACAAAAATAATCAAGGCATATTTGGTTGGGTTTAATTTAGAGCAGAGACAACATTGAGAAATTAAACAATAAAAGATTGATACTATATATATATATATCTACCACGATTTGCAGGAACTGTGAAATGAAAACAAACAAAACAAACAAATGAATACCAAAAGTATTACCCAGCCGATTTGTGGTGAGGAGAAGTAAATAATGGCATGGTCTCAAACAATTTGAACTCCACCTTTGCAGGCCAATCGAAATATAGCAAGAAATTGGAGGGGAATTACGATTTTGAAAGAATCCCCAGCCTATCATTTTCAACCTATGATAAAATACATTACCAAGATCGCAGGAATGCACAAAATGGATTAATTCGAAAAAAACCTTACCTTGCTTTTGCAGAGATCGCTCCAGCGGGAGGGGCAGGGAGGCAAGATGGTCGCCGCTTGTGCTTTCAAAATGAAAATGCGTTGTGCCTTTTTTTTTAATAAAATGCCCGAGGTCGTCGAAATTCTGACGAACACGGGCATAGGTCATCGGAATTCCGACGATCATGGGCATTTAAAAAAAAAAAAATCAAATTTTCACACAATGCTCCTTGTCCGTCGGAAACCTCCATCGGAATTTAACCCCAAATGTATTAGTGTATGTTAAAAGCTTCATGAAAAGTCTTGGGTTCTTTGTTTCTCAGTAAGAAACCCATCTTCTCATTAAATGCACTCATATAAACATCCAAACATACTTTATCATCAAGTTTATACTAGGTGATAAGGATAAGAAATCCAATTTATGGGCATTTTTCAAAACATTTCAGGAGGAAATGAAGAAGAGGTCCCGGATTCCTAAATCTATAGTTGAGAAATACAAGGACACAATTTGCTTTATGGTAGATAAATACGAATGTATGATGGAAGCTGTACAAACCATGACTATATGTATAATGCCTATGGGTTATGAGGTTGAGGAAGCTAATTTGGTTTCCTATGCACAACACCTTTTGCAGACACCGATAGATGAAAAGGAAGAGAAATTTAAAACTGCTAAGGAGAAAGGACTTAAAGTTCATCAGGAATAGGTAGCTCCAACAATCCAAAAGAAGATGACCTGGCTAGTAGTAGAATCATTGATAAGTGAAGGTGCTGATAGATCTAAGGTTGAGTAGCATGTTAAAAGTTTGGAAGAGTAGAGGAAGAAAGAGTTAAAACATAAGAGGAAAGAGGAAAGGGAATCTCCAAAATCCGCTCAGGCCACACCCAATGTGGTCCCAGTTACATTAGAAACATCCAAACAACCGAAAGATGAGCCTGCTAGTCAGACACTGGTAGAGCCACCCAAGAAGAAACCTAAGTCAACTCGACAATATATGAGTGTTTCTTCTAAAATAGAATTAGATACTGAGATCAAGGAGGTTCCCAAGGGGAAAGGCATTTTTGCTAGAGAAGAAAGAAGAACCAAAGGCTGAACCTATCAAGGAGACTCCTCAGAGGCCAAAGATCACAATTGTACATAAGAGAAAATCCAAATCAGATGAGCAAGGTAAACCAAAATCTAAACGAAGAACTGGTAAGAAAAAGATGAATGCACAAGATTTGTTTGAATAGATTGTAAATGAAGGTACTATAGATAACATTTATTCATTCTTTGACTATTTTAGAGAGGAGGACAAGACGCAAATAGAAGAGGATATTCTTTTATATCTTGATTCATTTAGTAGGGTATTGATAGAAATAGAGAATGTTTTACCTAAGGAGTTATTTGATAGATTAGAGATTAGAAAGATACATGCTCAGTCTTTGGATAGATGGATTAAGGAGACCGAATTGGTCAACCTTTGTCCTTATATAACCCCTCAGAAAATGGATGATTTAATCAATAAAACTAGATCATTAGAATTTAATCCCAAATTTAGAGTTAATAGTCTCATGTTGGATAGACTTGAAGAAATCAGAAAGGAGATAATTTATATATGGGTGAGAGTTCTTTTGGGTCTTGGCTACGAGTTAAGTTCCATTTTTGTACAATCACAAAACATTCAGTTACCTAATGATATGAATCTGACAAATAAACCAACTGTAAATACTAAGATACAGACAAGCACTGAACCGGATACCACTATATGGGTTACTAAGTCCCATTTTGAAACAAAGGATATCCCGACAGATAATGCACATATAATAGAGGATACAGAGGTAGATATAAATAAGGATACAAGTGCAGAGGATTCTAAAGTTTTGGGTGAGGAACCAAGTGACGAAGCCACCAATGCACAAGAGCTAAGGGATACAAAGGTTATCTCTCTGGCTGATAAGGGAAAGGAGATTGTGGTGGATCTCTCTTCTGGCTTGTTTATTGACACTTCTATCATAGCTAAAGGGAATTTTCCACAACTTTCCATCAGTTTTGACAAACCATACCATATGATGTCACCGACAGAGAATATTTTGGCAACAACAACTCTTTAGGCACAGGATACTTAGGAATTGGCTCAGGAAGAGTCAAAGAATAGGAAACTGATTGAGCACAGTTTTAAGGTTTTGAACTAGTTATTCCCAAAATTTCAAGCTCCAAATGGTGCAAGATCTTCAGGTAAATTAGAGGAAATCATTGATTTTATCCCTAAGCATTATGATTCTTTACGAAAGATTTCACTAACTAAAGCTAAAGTAAGTTTTGTTGTGGTCTGAAAGTTAACATTTTTGCAAATAATTGATATGGGTAAGGAGAAACTTCAGACTTGTTTGCAGTCCATTGATGCAGCTTTGGCTGAAGGAGGTAGTGTTTATAAGACTTGTCTATATTTTCAAGCTCCAAATGGTGCAAGATCTTCAGGTAAATTAGAGGAAATCATTGATTTTATCCCTAAGCATTATGATTCTTTACGAAAGATTTCACTAACTAAAGCTAAAGTAAGTTTTGTTGTGGTCTGAAAGTTAACATTTTTGCAAATAATTGATATGGGTAAGGAGAAACTTCAGACTTGTTTGCAGTCCATTGATGCAGCTTTGGCTGAAGGAGGTAGTGTTTATAAGACTTGTCTATATTTTCATAAGCTAACCGGATCCAAGCAATTATATGACTACAGGAAAAAATTAATTCAAATTTCTAGCTCCTACAACTCGACAGTCAATTTGACAAATTCTTTGGATGGTCCAATTCTGGTGGTTATGGATCAAATTTTTGAATTCACAAAGGATAGGGATAGGATAATAAGGAAAGAAAATGAGCTCCAGAATCTAATTGATCCCTGGCTTGATACTATGCTATTTCATAAAATAGAGTGTATTGCTAACTTGCAGAAGGAAGATCCCACTACTTCAAAAGAAATAGAATATCATGCTAGCATCTTGAATGGATTAATCTCCATTCTTGAATCTCTTAAGAATGGTTGGGATACTTACTTTTCATTTTTGAATAACATGTATGTAGATATTTTAAAGTTTGTATAGAACTGGCTCATGTCTATTAACTGTACATAATTTTTTGTGGGCAGCCCACTTTGCCATTGATGTCAAAGGGGGAGGGATAAGTGAAAAATGTATATATTTCTCAGGGGGAGCTTCGGATGTATATAGAAGACATATGTACAGGTCAATAGATTCAAATTTAGTGGCTTTTTCACAGATGGTATCATTTTTCACATGAGTGTTGCCATCAATGCAAAAGGGGGAGATTGTTGGCAATTGACACTCATCTTGTAAGGTTCATGGCATCATGGGTTGTCATTGATGACAAATCATCATCTCAGGGTAAATGGTTTTATTGTTTGGTTAATCGACATTCATTGCACTTAATCGCTATTGGTATTCACATTGCTTTACACCGACATTGATATTCACTTCATACTTGGCTAAGAAATGATCCTGACAACATGTCCAGATCCCGATAACATGTAAATGGAAACCGGTAATGGATAAGACGCGGCTAAGGAAATCTTTTGGTATCGATTATGTCTTCATGTATTTTGATGGTAACTTGCGATGGCTGACATGGTCATTGGATTTATGTTTGATTTTCATTATGTTTCGGCAACCGACCTATTTATGTTTCTTGTTGAAGCCGACATGGTTAAGTTCGAAGGATATTTAAGAAGATCACCTCAACGATAGATCATTTATGTGTTATATGGTATGCGATCTTTTGATTGCGAATATTTCAATGAGTTTTGATATGCATTTTGGTATGCGATAGGAAGCGATTGTGTGCAGTTTCATGTGCACAACTTAAGTGGTAGTAGAACAAAGTATCAAAGAACCGGTATACAGAAAAGGATATCAAAGCATTCACCGGAAATTATCTAGCATGGTCAGATGCTATTTATAAGTTTATTTTCAGTTGTAAACACTTGTAAGTGTTCTGTAAGTCAGTGAGACTTCATATATTTTGTGTTTGAGAAATAAGCTCTAGGCGGTTGGCCTTTCTGCATGTGCATACCCTCTTATTTAATATTTGTATACCTTGATCAAGTATATAGATATTGTGGGTATTAGCCCCATCATATTTTTTCACTTTGAAAGGTTTTCCACGTATAAATCTTGGTGTTATGGTGTTGCCTTTCATTGTGTTATTTTGTGTATGCATTCCAATTTTATTTACTATTAACTACTTAAGAAGGAATAAGTTCAAAACTAACTTTACTGGTAGAACACTGATTCACCCTCCCAACTCAGTGTTCTTGGATTCCAACAAGGTTTAGGGTAGAATTTAGGACTAGAATTAGGCTTAAGGTTTAGTGGGGCAGACACGTTGATCATTATTTCAGTGCACGTTCTTAGGTTAGTGTGAGCATTGGAAAATAACGCCAGTGCACATAGGGGAGTAGGGGTTTGAGAGGCTTTGGGGTGGGCATACACGCATAGCATGAGCACCCATGCTGGTGCAGGTTAGGGTCTAGATTTTGGGGGGGAAAGGGGTGCATGGCGCAAGTGCCTGCGCCAATCAGGGGTAGATCCTAGGTTAGGGGATTTTAGTGCATGTGATTGTGGCATAGCGTGAGCACCATAGGTTTGGCATGAGCACTGGATGAATCAGCATGAGCACTAGGGATGTTTAAAAGATGAAGAATTTGATAAGTATAGGTGTAGGAAGTGGCTTGGGATGTACCATGTATGCCTCAAAATAGTATAAGGGGAGGGTTAAGAAGAATGACAAGGGATAATGAAGTGGTTTGCATGAATGCAGGTGGATTTAGGACCGTTAGCATCGAGGGAGCACTAGTCGATGACTATGAGGCTTTGCAGGTGATTAGGGGTAGACAAGCTCAAGATATTGAGCATTGTAGGATTGCATTTTATCAGCTGATGGCCGAGGATTGGAGCACATACCTCCATGATGACTACGCTGGTGGAGAGGTGGGATAGCAAGACCTATAACTTCCATCTGTCTATAGGAGAGGTGACAGTGACACTATTAGATGTAAGGAGGATCTTTAAGATCCCCATTCATGGCATGATTCTTGAGTATAGGCTGGATGCGGTAGACTTCTATCTTCGAGAGGTTTGTGAGTGGGACACACTACCTATGATGGATAGGAGACAGATGCATTTAGGGAGAGCGATGGAGATCTGACACATTCCTCGCCTGGTTCTTTTGATCTTTGGATTTTTGAGTGGATGAGTGATTCCTAATCTGGGAGGGCATGGATTTTCTATTGGGTGGAGTAGGTGCTTATATTATATGGTACATTATTGTGTGGAGTATTCCTGGGGAGCAACGATGCTTACTCATTTATATCATGATATTCATCTCATTGTGTAAAGAGGTTATGTGAGTCTATCAACAGGGGTTACCCTACTACATGTATGGGCATGGGAGCACATTGTAGTGACTCAATCGCTCAGGGTACATGACAGACGACCTCAACGACCTTACATTGACTGATACAGGGGCTTGCTTCATTATACACGAATAGGAGCTATATGATTCTGGTGCCATATTTTTTATGAGCTTATGGATTTTACATGATGGCCATTTTTGGACAATAAGCGGTGGAGGGGAGACTAGGAGCTACATTGGGGGGTGTGGAGATGTGGCTTTTTGGGTGGTCTATATATGTTATGGAGTACTACGCACCATATAGGGTAGCGCACCAGTTTGGTGAGGTACAGAATATAGTAGGAGATATACCATTATATTCATGGACTACATGGGAGGTGGGGAGTTGGGGGAGACAATGAGTCCACTGGAGCAAAGGACCATTTTTCAGATTGCAACTTACTTGGTCTGAGATGAGCGGAGGGGTGCGGGGGAAGATCTAGGCACCATAGGGGGATACATGAGCTGGTGGGAGGTGCACTTACCAGTGCAATTGACCATTCTAGGGGTGTTGGAGGATGATGAGGTACAACTAGCTGTGGATGAGATAGTCAGAGGGGAAGAGTATATAGCCGGGGATAGGGATTTTGCAAGAGGAAGAAGGGGTACCGTGGGGTAGAGGAGGGGGGTGATACTAGGGAGGGGGCCATAGGTGGCCATTCCAACATAGGTACAGGTGGGTTGAACAGTGATAGGACAAGCCATAGGGGAGGGGGAGGTTGGAGGAGATGAGGCAGTGCTGATGGATATTCCTGATATATAGGCACAAGATGTTGGAGAAGAGGGTAGAGGGGGAGTATCCCAGACAAATTTTGTTAGGCTCCTGCAAGAGAGGTATGCTACTAGAGAGAGATTATAGTTGCTTGAGGATGAGCTACAAGTGGAGAGGGTGAGGAGGGAGAGTCTGCAGGCAGAGGTGGGGAGGTTACAGCAGGAGGTTGACGATTTGACAGAGAGTCTGCAAATGGCTAGGATGGAGGTGGATGATTTGCAGAGGGAGGGAGAGGAGGAAAAGAGGATGTTGGATGAGGTGAGGACAAGGACTATTATTGGGGATCTGCAGAGCACATTACAACAACAAGATGAGGATCTGGAGAGACTGTGAGTGAGGGTAAAAAGAGAAGAGGTAGATGTGACTCACTTGTGGGGGGAAGGGACACAACATGACACATGTTAGTCCCCGTAGGGATAGGGTAGATGTACTATGATATGATGTAGCAATGGAAGAGGGTGGAGAGGGCAGGATGGAGGCTGCATATTATAGAGGATTATATCATGGGTGGTCCCAGTAGATCACAGAGAAACATTGTACATAGAGAGTGTACATTCTCATAGGACCCACAACCAACATCCGACACAGAGCCAATAGAAAGGCAGATCAGTGGGTATGAGACCACCTAGGTCAGGGGGAGTGAAGGGATCTAGAGGAGGAGGTGGGGATGAGGAGGGGACTAGAGAGACAAGAGGGGAGAGTTAGATCCATTTGTCATTATGTATTATTTTTGACCCTTCAGGGTGACCATTGTACTATGACTATTATATTCATTTTTTTGAGAGGCACATATATATGATTTTGACACCTATGCATACATGTTCTTTATTATGGACATTATTTATTATTTTATGTTGTGATGCATTGATGATGATTATGGATGTATTATGTTGACCTATTTGTGATGCATGATGAATGCTTTTGTATGCCTGTATTTATTATATGTAACTGACATTTTGGTGGGTGCAAGATGGATACTTATGCATGTGTTTATGATATATCACTGACACTCTGATGGATGTAGGATGATTGTCTATGTGGATGCATATGTTTTGGGATTTTATGATGCATATATATATATTTCTATGATGTATTATTTTGGGATTTTTCTGATGATTTTGAGAATACATAATGTGATTTAATGGATTAATTTATAATGGCTATGCAACAAAATCTATAATGAACATATTCAATATATTGGATAGCCTATGAAATGAAAAGTGCAACAAAATTTGGATGTAAACTAGGTGATAGGCACACCGCACAAAATAAAAATGAATAATGCAAAAAAAATTGTAATGTAACTTAAATGATGGATAAGAAATGATTGACATATCAAAATTTTGAGATGCAACCTAAATGATGAAAGATGAAAAATTATTGCAACACATAAAAATGAGTAATGAACCTATATGAATAATGCAAAATTTATTTGAGAATATGCCAATCATAATATAATGACCTTAGGTAGGATAGAAGAGAAGGAGGGGGGGGGGGGGGAATTGAAGACTCCACGGGAATACTAGATGGGGAAAATCGAGGACTCAATGCAATATGGGAATGGTGGGGGGTGGGTTGTGCACAAAAGATGTGGAGAACCAACCTAGTTTAATATTGCCCTAGGTAACCCACACCACTATTTATAGGAATCAGGATGCCATGAGAAACCCAAGGCGTGGACTGACTCATAGATAAGCGTGAATTCCTTGCACACAACTATGTAAGTGTTGAGAAAGACTAATACAAAGTTGTGGGTACGTGCATGGAAACCCTCAAACACATACATATCCCTTGTACATGACAAGGAAAGTGTTGACAAACACTAGTACAAGGTCACCAGTTTGTATAAGAGAGATCCCAAACATGTCATACTATGAAAAGATGCCCTAGTATAAACCCATTGTAAACATACCAGGATATGGAGGATCTGGGAAGTCGTAGATAGGAGAAGTCATAGGACAAAAGATGCAAGTCAAAATGAAAATCCAAAAATTCAGAGAAGTCACTCACGCATGACCAACTAATGCCTCTTGCCAAGAGTAGGATTAGGATGAAAGATTAAACTGCCAGGCGAGGGAAGGATTCATCCCAATGGAAAATGATAAGATGAATAAGATTAACTAGGCAATTGACTAGATGATCATGAGGACTAACCTACAGACGTAGGACTAACACCAAGATTTGATGAAGCTCACATGAAGGCACATGCTCAGGATGCAGGGAAAATCTTAGTGTGAGGGGATAAAGATCAGTTTGGTGGGCTAAAAGCTTAGTTTAATGGGTTGATCCTTATTCATGATTCAGGAAAAGACTCATCGTTATGCAAGTGATCATTCTGTTGGGTGTGGGCGAGTAGGAAAGGGGATGATGTTCACGTTGGGATGAAGGGAAGGGCCAGTGAAAAATGAGATGATGGATGGTATGGTAGAAGGGTTGGGTGGTAGTGAATATGGATATCTAGTGGGTGAGTGGTGGAGAGTGAGTCTGACCTGATAGACGATGGATCCAAATTATTTACCTTGATGCCTACACGTAGGTTTTCACCAAGGTAATTTACCATAGTGCCACAAAGTGGTTTTCACTGATGGATGATTTATTATTTTTCTTTACTTTTTGCCTTTTTTCTTTTTTTTTTTTTGATTTTTTTGATTTTTTAATTTTTCTTGATTTTTTGATTTTTTTGATTTTTGATTTTTTCAAGACAATTGGTGACCTTCTTGATTTTTTCAAGACAATTGGTGACCTTCTGAGGACTAGGCATAAAATCTCTTTAGGTGCATTATGTTTATAGTTTCATCTAAGGGATCTCCTTCAAGAGTATCCAACTGATATGCCCCTGATCCATACTTTGCTGTGATTACATAGGGTCTAAGCCAATTGGGCTCAAACTTGCCTTTCTTCTCTCTGATTTTCCATGAGAAAAAGATCACTAACTTCAAATTATTGGGTTCTGGCTTTCTTGTTGTAACTCAAGCATAAGTGATTCTGATATACCAGGAGATGTTTTAAGGCCTTGAAGTGCCTTTCATCCAACAATTCTAGCTCTTGCAGTCTGGCAACTCTATATTCCTCATGAGGGAGGATATTCTGTAGTGACACCCTTAGGGAGGGGATTTCAATTTCAAGAGGGAGGAAAAATTTAGAGCCAAATAAGAGGGAATATGGAGTTTCACCTATGGGTGTGTGGATGGAGGTACGGTAGGCCCACAAAGGAGGATGGAGTTGGAGGTGCCAATCATGACCAACTTCATTGACTATCTTTTTAAGAATTTTGATTAAGGTTTTATTAGAGGCCTCAGCTTGACCGTTACCTTGTGGCTAATAGGGAGTGGAGAAGTGATGATGGATATCAAACTTCTAATAGAGCTCTTTAACATCTTGATTTTTTAAAGGTCTACCTTATTTGTGATAATGACCTTGGGGATTCCATATCGGCAGTTTAAATAGTTCACAATGAATTTAGAGATCTATTTACCAGTGGTGAAGGTAAGAGGGTGTTGGTATTTTGGTATGGTCTTGTCATTGATGTCAACACCTGCTAAATACACCTACTTTGGAGATCCAGCAACATTCACCGGCAAACAGTAAACTGTGCAAACAGTAAACTGTACAAATAGTTACCGGTATATGGTTAACTAGCAGGATATAATGTTCACCGGTACCTGCATTGACATGGAAGACACTTGGTAATGTCGAAGACATCATGTGGACACTTTACTTTGAAGTAATAATCACTGGTATATTCTCATTTGCATATTTGCTTTTACCGGCAAATAGGTCCAGGTTATCTAGGGTTACATCGACAGGTTTATCTTTTCCAGATCAGCATGGCATGCTATGGAGATGATTTATTATTGTTGTAAATGCATTAAGCCGACATGTTCAATCGGTTATTGCATCGGATATTGTATTGTTTGTAAAATGTTTTTATTGTAATATCTTGTAGAGCCGACCTACTAAAATTGGTCTTAGGGTATGGTATAAATGTAAGATCTTATTTGTAAGATCAAGTGTGGAATGCGAAAAAAGATCTAAGGAAAGGTATATGTGAGATCAAGCAAAGATATACATGAAGACATCATTTGAAGGTGAAGTTAGTTTTTTGTAGAAGCATATCAGCATTACACTGGTACTGAATCCAACATATGAAGATGCTATTTTGTGTAGTACATTCTCATTGGATTTAATCATCCAACTATAGTCAGTGTGACTCCCATTTGTGATTGAGAAGTGAGCTCTAGGCTATTGGCCTTTCTGCATGTGCAGACCCCTCTTGTACACTTACTATCTGCAGTAGTATCATCTGATTGTGGGTAAGGTTTCCCACCATGGTTTTTCCCCTTACAGGGTTTCCATGTACAAATATTGGTGTCATGTGTAGTGGATGACTTTGTGCTTATGTTTCATGCATTAATTCTTACCGGTACAACAATTTTTTGTTAACATTGTCCACCGGCATACTTCACTAATTTACCGGTATTAAGCATTAAGTTGGTTAATAAGTTTTTGGTTTGAATTTATTAGACAACTGATTCACCCCCCCCCCCCCCCCCCCCTCTTAGTTGTCTCTGAGACCTACAATTGGTATCAGAGCCTAGTCCTCTTTTTGCAGAAGTTTAACAACTTGAGGAGATCCAATGTCTACTAATTATTTCAGAAAGGATAGTCCTAAACTTGATGGAACCAACTATGGGATATGGAAAATCAGAATGGAGACACATCTAAATTGCATTGGTAAAGACATCTGGGAAGTTACTAAGAATGGTTATACTACTGTTGTAGCTAGTCAGACTGCTCCCATTACTTTAGCCAAAGATGAAGAAAATGATTGCAAAGCAAGAGAAGCACTTTTGAGCGCATCATCAGATAGATCCACTGCAAAAGCTATTTGGGATCATTTGGAAACACTAAATGAAGCGGATTCCACAGTCAAATTTTCAAAACTTGAAAGCTTCCGAGTCAAGTATGAACATCTGAAAATGGAAGAAGATGAAAGGATTTCTGCTTTTATGAAAAGAGTAAATGAAATTGTTTTGGGTATCAAATGTTGTGGAGGAACCTTGAGTAAAGATGAGATTGTTTCAAAAATCTTAAGAGGTTTGCCACCAGCATACAAAATGAAGGTTACTACTATAAATGAGTTGAGAACAATGCCTAATACATCAGTAACTAGGGATACATTGATTGGTAAACTTTCAGCTTTTGAAATTGAGGAATTTGGTCCTGTTGCTACTATAAAAACTGATTTGGCCTTCAAAGCATCAACATCATCTGCTCCATCCTTTGACAAATCAGATTGGAGAGCCTTTTATGCAAGAGAACTTGAAGAAACCAGGAAGGAGAATGAAGAGCTTGAAGAACTTGAAGCACTATTTGCAAGAAAAATGCCAAAAGGTCCAATTGGAAGTAAGTATGAAGGTAAAGCACCCTTTAAATGTTTTAACTGCAATAAGATTGGTCATATGGCTTCAAGATGCCCTGATAGACATGCTAGACTAAGAGAAGAAGCTAGAAGGACATACAAACCAAATCCTGAATATCAGAGATACAGATTTAAGAAAAACAAAGATAAATCTTGTTACATTGTTGATGAAGGTGTGACTGATGATTCTGATGAGGATCCAGCAGACAACGGATGGATCTTTGTTGCTATAACAGAAGATCAACCGGTACCTATTGCTCAATCGGTAGAACAAGCCCTAGCAGCTAAAGTTGAATCCAAAGATTAATGGATTATTGACTCAGGATGCTCACATCACATGACTGGAGACAAAGGTAAATTCTTGAACTTTCAAGAATACAATGGAGGTTTAGTAAGATTCGGAGATGACAAAGCCTGTTCAATAAAAGGTAAGGGTTCAATATCTCTTGATGGTAAACATAACACTGACAATGTCTACTATGTTGAAGGATTAAAACACAATCTTTTAAGTGTTGGTCAATTAGTTGAGAAAGGTTTTCAGTTACAATTTAAAAATGGAAAATGCAAAATCATGAATAGAACTGGTTTGGAAATTGGAACCGGTAATCAGACTAGAGGTAATATCTTTCATTTGAATAACAGTGAAAAGGCATGCTTAATTGCACATATAGATGAAAGTTGGCTATGGCATAAAAGACTATGTCATGTAAATTTTGATTGCATGATAAAAATCAGTACTTCTAAGGCAGTTAGAGATCTACCTAAAATTGTGAAACCTCAGAATACAATTTGCAAGGAATGTCAATTTGAAAAACAAGTTAGAGCTAGTTTCAAAAGTATTCCAGAAAAATCCAATAATGCTCTTGATTTAATTCACACTGATTTATGTGGTCCAGCTAGAACAAAAAGCTTACAAGGTGATAGATATTTCATGCTAATTATTGATGATTATTCTAGAATGTGTTGGGTTACTTTTCTCAGAGAAAAATCGGAAGCACTTGGGAAGTTCAAGCTATTCAAAGCAATGGTTGAAAATGAAACCGGTAAGAAAATTAAATGTTTAAGATCAGATCAAGGAGGAGAATTCACATCTAGAGATTTTAATACATTCTGTGAAGTAAATGGAATCAAAAGACAGTTATCAGCACCTCGGACACCACAATAGAATGGAGTTGTTGAAAGGAAAAACAAAACTATTTTGGATGCAACAAGAAGTATGTTATCTAAAGCAAATCTACCACATGTGTACTGGAGAGAGGCAGTAAGAACTGTTGTCTATACATTCAACAAAGTTCACATCAAAGGTGAAACTGGTAAGACCCCTCATGAACTATGGTTTGGTAATACTCCTACTCTTAAGTATTTCAGAATTTTTGGAAGTAAATGTTATATTAGAAGAGATGAGTATATTGGCAAGTTTGATCCTAGAAGTGATGAAGGAATATTCTTGGTTATTCATCTAAGAGTAAAGCTTATAGATGTTTTAATAAAAGATTACAGAAAATTGTTGAAAGTACAAATGTAAAGATTGATGAACAATTTAGAGGAACTTCAAGGTATATAGACTCTGAACCAGTAATAGAAATTATGACAAATGAACCAACAGTAAATCCACCGGTACAGAATGATGATCCAGGTACTCCGGTATCATCAAAGGATTCCACAGTAATTGAAGAACAACAACAGACTAAGACACCCCGGTATGTAAGACTGAATCATTCTGAAGATCAGATAATTGGAAGCAAATTTAAAGGAGTCATGATAAGAGGAAGATTGGCGAATGAAGAGGTGTGTCTTATTTCTCAAATTGAACCATTATCTATCAATGAGGCATGTGAAGATAAATTTTGGATTAAAGCTATGGAAGAAGAATTAGGACAAATTGAGAAAAATAATACTTGGACATTAGTTCCCCAGCCTGAAAATAAAAATGTAATTGGAACCAAATGGGTATTTAGAAACAAACTCAATGAAGATGGTAAGGTTGTCAGAAATAAAGCAAGAGTAGTGTGTAAGGGATATTCTCAGAAAGAAGGAGTTGATTACAATGAAACCTTTGCACCGGTAGCCAGAATTGAGGCAGTTAGATTATTTTTGGCCTTTGCAGCTCACAAGGATTACAAAGTTTATCAAATGGATATTAAATGTGCATTCTTGAATGGAGATCTTGAAGAGGAAGTCTATATTGAACAACCTGATGGATTTTCCTTGATAGATGACAATGATATGGTTTGCAGATTAAGAAAAGCTCTGTATGGATTAAAACAAGCTCCAAGAGCTTGGTATGCAAGACTGGATAAGTATCTTTTAAAGATTGGTTTTACTAAAGGAAATGCAGATAGCAATTTATATTACAAAGTAACTAATGATGACATCTTGATTATGGAAGTATTTATTGATGATATAATCTTTGGAGGAGAAGATGGATTATGCAAAGAATTTTCTCTTAAAATGCAGCATGAATTTGAAATGTCTATGATCGGAGAAATAAAATTCTTTTTAGGATTGCAGATTTTATAGACTGATAAAGGCATATTTTTGAGTCAATCTAAGTACCTAAAAGAACTACTTAAGAAATTTGGGATGGAGAACTCTAAACCGGTAAGCACACCTATGACTACAAATGACAAATTATCTCAAACGGATGAATCTACACCTATTAATCCAACTAGATACAAATCTATGATAGGAGGATTACTGTATTTGACACAAACCAGACCTGATATTATGAATGCAGTATGTATAGTTTCTAGATTTCAGAGTAATCCTAAGGAAAATCATGAATCAGCAGTAAAAAGGATTTTCCGGTATTTACAAGGCACAACAAATCTTGGATTATGGTATCCTAAAGATGAAAATTTTGATCTATATGCATACACAGATGCAAATTGGGCAGGAGATGTGGATGATAGAAAAAGCTCCACTGGAGCAGCATTATTTCTTGGAAAGAGATTAGTTTCTTGGTTAAGTAAGAAATAGAGTTGTACATCTTTATCAACAACAGAATCAGAATATGTTGCAGCAGCAACAAACTGTACATAGGTACTTTAGCTTAAGCAAATGTTGAAAGACATAAAGGTAAAATGCAAGGAACCTATTACTATATATTGTGATAACACTGCAACAATTGATATATCTAAGAATCCAGTATTACATTCTAAAACAAAACATGTTTCTATCAAACTAAATTTTCTAAGGGAAAAAGTTGAAGAAAAAGAGATAAAACTGGTTTATGTGAATACTAAAGAACAACTTGCAGATATTTTCACAAAACCTTTGCCTAAGGAAACTTTTGAGTATCTCAGAGATCAACTCGGAGTCTTACCTCCACTGGTAGAGACTTAGACAGTTGATGATTGTCATCAACCGGCATAAATAAATGGACAAATCTTTTATTCTGGTATTTGATGAGGAAGCTACCTCCCAAGGCGAGTAGTTGGTATATTAACTTGGTTGGTATTTTGTATGAACTTCAACTTTTGTGACTTTGGCATTTGATGTGAAAGGGGGAGAGATATATGGAAAAACATTAGGGAGAGATGTATGAAAAATGCATTATCTTTTTGAGGAGAGATTGGTATAAACACATATTACTCACAAGGGGAGAATTGGTTTTTGTACTTGGCATTTCTGTTTTGGCACTTTGAAGGTTTTTCCATCTTGTGTTGCCATCAATGCCAAAGGGGGAGATTGTTGGTATTTTGGTATGGTCTTGTCATTGATGTCAACACCTGCTAAATACACCTACTTTGGAGATCTAGCAACATTCACCGGCAAACAGTAAATTGTGCAAATAGTTACCGATATATGGTTAACCGACAGGATATAATGTTCACCGATACCTACATTGACATGGAAGACACTTGGTAATGTTGAAGACATCATGTGGACACTTTACTTTGAAGTAATGATCACTGGTATATTCTCATTTGCATATTTGCTTTTACCAACAAATAGGTCCAGGTTATCTAGGGTTACACCGGTAGGTTTATCTTTTCCAGATCAGCATGGCGTGCTATGGAGATGATTTATTATTGTTGTAAATGCATTAAGCCGACACGTTCAATCGGTTATTGCATTGGATATTTTATTGTTTGTAAAATGTTTTTATTGTAATATCTTGTAGAGCTGACCTACTAAAATTGGTCTTAGGGTATGGTATAAATGTAAGATCTTATTTGTAAGATCAAGTGTGGAATGCGAAAAAAGGTCTAAGGAAAGGTATATGCGAGATCAAGTATGGATATACACGAAGAAATCATTTGAAGGTGAAGTTAGGTTTTTGTAGAAGCATATCAACATTACACCGGTACTAAATCCAGCATATGAAGATGCTATTTTGTGCAGTACATTCTCATTGGATTTAATTATCCAATTGTAGTCAGTGTGACTCCCATTTGTGATTGAGCAGTGAGCTCTAGGCTATTGGCCTTTCTGCATGTGCAGGCCCCTCTTGTACACTTACTATCTGCAGTAGTATCATCTGATTGTGGGTAAGGTTTCCCACCGTGGTTTTTCCCCTTACAAGGTATCCACGTACAAATATTGGTGTCATGTGTAGTGGATGACTTTGTGCTTATGTTTCATGCATTAATTCTTACCAGTACAACAATTTTCTGTTAACATTGTCCACCGACATACTTAACTAATTTACCGGTATTAAGCATTAAGCTGGTTAATAAGTTTTTGGTTTGAATTTATTAGACAACTGATTCACCCCCCCTCTCTCAGTTGTCTCCGGGACCTACAATTTAGAGATCTTTTTACCAGTGGTGAAGGTAAGAGGGATGGCCTCCACCCACTTGGTGAAGTATTTAGTGGTGGTAATGATGAATTTATGACCATTGGAGGATCCAGGGTGGATTTTTCCAATGAGATCAAGTCCTCACTATTATAAGAGCCAGGGTGTGATGAAAGGCTACACATCCTGTGATGGAGTGTGGATCTTGTCACCATGCTTCCGGCAAGGGATACATTTCTTCACATAATTATATGCATCTACTTCCATTGTAGACCATTAATATCCTATTTGCAAGAGTTTTTTAGCCAAAGTGAGACCACTTGAGTGTGTCTAGCAGATACCTTCATGTACTTCACATAGTTCCCATTCAACCTCTTGTTTGTCTAGAAACCTTAGGAGGGAACCATCAAAATGCCTTTTGAATAGGGTGTCTGCAAGGATAGTATAATGGGCACATCAACGAATAAAGGTTTGTTGTTGGGTTTTAGTGAGGTGTGGGGGAATGGTGTTATCTCTTAGGTAAGCGAAGGTCTCTTAATACAAAGAGAATTCAAGACCAATGGGTATGCACACCATTTCAGACTCTGGTAGGTCATATGTCGGTATGAAGAGTTGCTCAACCAGATAATCATACTTCTGACTATGTATCGGCATCTAAAGGAGGGAACCAATAGTGACCATTGCATTCGCAGCTCTATTGTTGGTACATGGAATTTGATCAAACTTGATTAATGTAAAATATTGCTTGAGGTCCTTAACCATACTGCAATAAGGAAGAATCTTGTCATCCTTTGTTTGATACTCATCATTGACTTGTTTAATGAAAATTTGGGAATCACGATAGACATGTAATTCCAATATCTTCCATTGGATAGCCAGACAAAGTCCAGTGATTAGTGCTTCATATTCTATAATGTTTTTAGTGCATGCAAAGGATATCTTATATGGTTTAGGGATGCAATATCCTTGGGGTGTGACCAATAGTATGCGTGCCCCCGATCCATTTTAGGTGCAAGAACTGTCAAAGTATAACTACCACATGGAGGATGTAGTGACAACCAATATGAATTCATTTGGAAATTCTGTGAGGATTGGGTGATCACTTGGAAGCGGAGCAACGACCAGTTGGTCTGCTATTACTTATCCTTTGATTGCTTTTCTATCCACATATTTGATGTCAAATTCACTTAGTAACATGACCCATTTAGCAGTTCTTCTAGTGAGACAAGCCTTTGATAAGAGGTACTTGAGAGGGTCGATCTTAGCAATCAATTTTGTTTTATTGTTAAGCATGTAGTATCAGAGTTTTTGTGTGTTGAAGAAAATTTCTAAGCATTCTCTTTCAATGGGGGTATAATTGAGCTCATACCCTACTAATGTGCAAATGATATAGTATATAGCATGCTGTTTTCCTTGATCATCTGTCTGTGCAAATAATGCCCCCAATACCACTGCAGTAGCTGATATATACAAAATAAGTAGCTGTCCTGGGATAGGAGGCATAAGAACTGGAGGCGATACAAGATATTCCTTGAGTTTTTGAAAATCCTTCTGACACAGGCAGTCCTATTTGAATTTGGTATCCTTGCATAATAGATGTGCAAATAGATTACATTTGTCTGCAAGCTATGAGATGAAGCGCCTGATGGATTGGAGCTTTTCTTAGAGGCTGCACAACTGTCTAAGAGTCTTTGGGGGAAGAATTTCCATGATAGATTTCACCTTTGTAGGATCAACCTCTATGCATCTGCGGGAAACAATGAAACCTAACAGTTTCCCAAATGTGATGCCAAAGACAAATTTCTTAGGATTTAGATGCAGTTTATATTTTTCCAATCTTTCAAAAATTTGCCTTAGGATAGGGATGTGCTCATGTCTTTTCTTGGATTCTCCTAGAAGATCATCTATGTAATCCTCCATGATTTTGTGCAAAAGGTCATGGAAAATTGTTGTCATTTCTTGTTGGTATGTAGCTCCAACGTTCTTGAGACCAAAAGGCATGACTTGATAACAAAAGGTGCCCCATGGTGTTGTGAATGTTGTTTTGTGTTGGTCTTCCTCTGTGATCCTGATTTGATTGTATCCAAAAAATCCATCCATAAGTGATAACATTTCATGTCCAGCTATGAGGTCAACAATCATGTCTATGTTGGGGAGCGGTAAATCATCCTTAGGGAAGGCTTTATTAAAATCTTAGAAATCAGTACAAATGTGGATGCCCCCAACAGGTACAACATTGGATACCTATTCAGGATAGTCTATTGGTTTTATGAATCCAACATCCAACATCTTTTGAAGTTCTTCTTTGACGAGGAGTGTAATGTGTGGATGCATCTTGCATTATTTTTGCTTCACTGGTTTTTCATCTGGATGAACAACAAGATTGTGAACTACCATGTTAGGATCTAGGCTTGGCATGTTAGCATATGACCATGCAAAATTGATCTTTGTTTCTGTGAGAAAATTGATAAAGTTTTGTCTCTCTTGATCTGTCAAGGACTTGGCAATGAGAACGTTATTTGGGGTGTCTTGAGTGCCCATATTGATAGTGTCTTTTTCCTATATTAGTAAAGTTGACTTGTCTTGTTGAGGAAGAACAATGGTAGGGAGGTAAAGTCCCTCATCCTCAAGTGCCTGATCTAGATTTTCACTTTCAGTTATGCCCTTTATTTTTACTTTTTCCTCATCCAAAGGTGCCTCAGAGAGGTTTTCACCTAGGAAATCATGATTTTTCTTTTTATTATCTTTTTTGCGACTAAAAGAATTGACCTAAATACTAAAGTATCCTTTTTCATGCAATTGAATTCCACGAACTCTGTTGCAGTCTTCTAAATTGCACATATTCAAGAGAGTCATGAGAGCATTGTCATGAACACAGATATCTAAGGCGGGCTTGTCTTGTTGGTCCCAGTATATAAGCTCAGGGTAAACAAGTTGCAGCTCATGCAGGGTGGAAGGGGTTATGTAGGTGTCAAGGAAGATGTCATGTTCATATTCAAAAGGAATTTCATGGAATTCCTCTTCATCAAACTCTTTGGCATCCATGGAAGGACTTAAAGGGATACCAATGATAGTGATCTTAGGTACTGGAGTATAACCCAAGCCCCTATTATACTTATATAAAATAAGATTTATTGGTACTTTGATTCCTTTCTCTTCCGGTCCTAGGTTGTGTCCTTTATAACCCATCTTCTCCACTATAGTTGATGCTTTTGGATACATCTTCTTGGGTATTTTTGTTGGATCTTCATCTTCTTCCCAGTACAACCACAAAGAAACATCTGTCTCAAGACTCTCCTCATCAAGTGGGCCCCATTATTTGAAGGTAGTATCCTTACATTGTATAATGGGTTTTTGATCTTTTTTTATTTCCTTGGGCTTGCAAAATGACTTAGGAGATAGAGGGAGATTGCCTAATAATAAGACATCCTCAAGTTTGTATTCTCCACAACCATTGTCTAGGATCTTGACTTTGGGCTCTATTTGAGATGAGGTGGAGGTGACTTTAGATGCATCAAATGGGGGAGTTGGAGTGGGTTTGTTTAATGAGAAATGGTATGGATGCTTTCCCTCTAAGAGCTTGCAATACTGAAAGGGTTGTGGATCACCTTTGATAGTGATCTCTCTACCATTGAAGGGAAATTTGATGCATTGATGGTAAGTGGAAGGGACAACTTGAAGGGAATGTATCTACGGGCATCCGAGGATAATGTTATAGGGAACATCAAGATCTTGAACTTGGTAAGGGGTCTTAATTGTAATAGGTCCCACTTTAAGAGGAAAAGTGATCATTCCTATGGAAACCCTTTCTGCATCATCATAGGCTTTGATTGTGATTCGTCTTGACGTATCAACCACGTCCTCAGAAAGTCCCAATCGCTTTATTAACTTATATGTACAAAGATTGAGTCCAGATCCTCCGTCTACTAAGATGTGTTTAACCTTGTGTTTTTAGATAAGGGCTTTAATATGCAATGGTTTATTATGATCATCATCTGCAAGACCGTCATTGAAGGTGAAAACAAGGTGTTGCTAGGCAACGAGGTTTCCAATGAGGGCTTGGAATTGGGCAGCATTGATGTTGTTAGGGACATGTGACTCGAGGAGGGCTTGTTCCAAAATATCCTTGTGGACAGGGGAGGTTTTGATGAATACTAAGAGGGGGGGTGAATTAGTATGCCAAAAGCTTTTGCACTTAAACACTTTGCAAGACTAGCAGTAAACTGGTAAAACAATTTAATAGACAAACTAGCTAACAAACATGTGAACCAAATAGCTAATAATACATTTACCCAAAGAAGCACAAACACCATAACACAAGATATTTTGATGTGGAAACCCAAATGGGAAAAACCACGGTGAGATGGAACTCACAAGTCACTATTTGCAGAATAGGAACCAGACCAGTTAAGGTTAGACCGGTTAAGGTCTTACAGTGTTCTTTACCAAAATAGATCTTGTTAGGAATCTCAATCTCTATTAGGAGACAAGACCTATTACAGACTACCTTGCTAGAGGATTTTAGATCCACAGGTGTGAACCACCTTGTTAGAGGATTTACAAGAGGCTTTTGGGCCTACCTTGTTAAGGGCTACAGACTTGTCAAAGATGTGAGTAATCAACAAGTGTTTGATCTAGCTAATAGCACTAGCTGCTTGGTTAGATCCTTGATAGCTCATTATTAATGCACTATTGCATTACTTCAGTCTTCTACACATTCATAATCTCTCTAACTTCTCAACCACCTTAAACCCTAGCCACAATATCAACTATCGCAACAACAATAACAACCAACTAAAACCCTAGACATGATGTCCTTATAAAGGAAACTGATTTCATGATGGTCCAATAGGATTACATCACAATTTCCTAGGTTCAATGAACCTGGACATACTAGGTAATACGACACAAAAAGCACCGCTACAGTATCGACACCGTCAAACAATCGATGGGTCGTAACTCATCACCAAGTACTACTGGTTCATACAAAATGTTGGTTGCCAGTTTGACAAAAAATGAAGAATGGTAGAAATGTGTTATGCCGCTTTAATCCCTCGTACCGCTTGAGACCAAGATGCCGCTTCAGACTGGGAAACACATTTTGCAAAAACATCAATAGTCTAAAGACTATAATACAACATACCTACAACATACCAGTTGGAACAAATACCGGTTGTGCTCTAACTCATACATATAAAGAGGATCTCAATGTAAGTGTGTGTCCATCAATGACAATCACAACATAAACATCAGAAAATGCCAACAATCTCCCCCTTTGGCATTGATGGCAACACTTAGGAAAATAAAATTTTGACATCTAAGTGTTTTACAACAAAATCATGCCATTAGCAAAATTGCTCCCCCTAAGCATATACACTATCCCCTTAACAATACAATGTATAACAATTTTGCGTATAGAGCATAAACATTGAGATATACAGAGCATATAATCAAAATTTGATTACCAGATACTTTTCCCAATAGAATTCTTCTCCCCCTTTGCCAACAATGACAAAGTATAGCTGCACAGCCCTGTTTTCATTTGATATTAAAAATAATAAAAGTTTATGACAACAAGGAATGATACTTGTCAAAAATAGATTTAAAGTCCTGCAAGAATTGTTTCATCGACAGAGACCAGGACTCAAGTAGGGAGGTGGCTACTTCTTGCTCTGTCTGCATCTGGGAGACCTGTTCTTCCATAGCATCAATTGTGCTCATTTCCTGTGTAACAGTTAAGGCATCCATGTTCAGATAGCACTTTTGAAGAATTTGCAATTGTGGGAGTAGAACCAGTTGAAGCTCCTGCAAATCTCTGGACCGAGTGCTGATCTCTTGCTCCATTTTCACTGACTGGATATGAAACCGGTGAATGGTTTGCCCATAAGTTGTGAAGGAATCATAAGGCAGCTTGAATGTGCTCAAGTAGGACTACAAGTCCTGTTCAAGTTTTTTCTTCTGAGCTAGCACATCATCATAGAACAGATGGGGTTGACAAATTTTACTGAGTAGCATATTCCCCTCATCTAGAGTGTCCCTTATATCCTTTTGTTCTTTCTTTAGTTTAGTCTGGAGCTCATTCAACTTTTTCACCAGAGCTATATTAAGAGCCTTTTGATGCTCCTTCTTGACATTAGCCTCTGTTGCCTCTTCAAGGCTCTACACCTGATCATCTACTACTATGCATAGGAGCTTTAGTCTAGCTAGTGATGAATCAGTGTTTGGAAGATTTGTATCAGGTATCAAACCAGTAAGCGTATCCACAACTGCTTAGATTACATCCTGCTCCTTCTTTTGTCAAATGATTTCAAGGCGCTCTTGAGCTACCTTGATACTCTGCATTAGCTCCGTTTCACTTGCAGACTGGAGATCTATAGGACTGGAGAGGTCAGCTGGTTTGGCTTGACTCCCAGTTGCCTTCGGAGTCTCCATCTGGGTGCTCTTTGCTGCTTCTCCTACCTTGTCGTCTTCCGCTTTCTTCTTCTCCACTTCTCTCCTCTTCTCTGCTTCCTTGTCCTCCTTAGCCTTTTTCTTTTCTGCTTCCTTCTTCTTCTCCTATTCCTTATCTTCTTCTCATGTTCCTTATCTTCTTTTTCTCCTGTTCCTTATCCTCCTCTTCTTTCTTTTTCTTTTCATCTTCTTGCTTCTTTTTCTTCTCTTCATCCTTCTTCTGCTTCTCCTCTTCATCTTTCTTCTTCTTCTCCTCTTCATCTTTCTTCTTCTTCTCTTCTTCATCTTTCTTCTTCTTTTCCTCTTCATCTTTCTTCTTTTTCTCTTCTTGCTTCTTCTTCTGCTTCTTTTCTTCATCCTTTTTCCTCTGCTCTGCCTCTTCCTTTGTCGCTTCCTGTCTATCCTCGGCTTGCTTATCAGCCTGTTTAGCCTATTGCTTCTATCCTGTTGCCTTAGATGGTGTTTCCTGAGTATCATCCTCAACATCTAGAGCATCGACATCAATGGTGTCAATTGGTTCAACAACTGGATTGCCTTCATCGTCAAATACTTCGTCCAGTTTGGATATAGCCGGTTCTTCTTCTGCTTGCCGGTTGGCTAGACATGCTTTGTGAGTCTGGACAACGGTTTGCATAAACAGATGGGTGTCTTTTTTGACATCAGCAACTCTACCTTCTAATAGCCAGAGTCTTCTTTTTCTAGTGAAGAAGAGTCCTTTATTTAGATCAATAACATCATATAATTCAGAATTTGATAGGTCGGGAAAGTATTGTGCAAAAACCTTCTCTCTAATTTCCTGTTCTTTCTCTATGGCAATGCACCATCTATTATCTAATGACATATATAAAGAATCCAGTGTCTGAGACTTAATCTCTGAGGGCGACCGGTCATTACTGCACAGATACTGAATTATTTCCTTTTCATCCTCATTGAAGTCATCAAAACACTCAAGTAAATCATTTAACACTTTTCTCCTAATATTCTTTATTGTTCTTTGACAATGTGTCAAAGGTTTATAGGAGGAGATATCTATATTTACCGGTGCAGAAGATGCCGGTTCATTCTTGGTCTTCTTCTTTGCTTGACATGTTTTCTTTGGATTTTCCTTAGACAAAGTTTCCTCCAAGTCTGGAGAGGTGTTCCTTGTCTTCCTCTTTCTCTGGAACACTTTAGCTAGTGCAGCTTCTGGTTTCTTCTTAGCTAGTGACCGCTTGGTCACTTTTGGAGTTGCAGTAGTAACCGGTGCTGATGCTACAGGCACTGCCTTTGCCTTCTTCACTGCCGGTTCTTTTTCTTTCACTGCTGGTGGTTCCTCAACTGGTGCTATCCTCTCTAGGTAGGTGTCGGCTCTCTTCGCCTTAGGATCAAGCAGTGAGGCAATAAGGGTAGAGGCATACTCTTCCAACATGTCGTACATCACCTCATAGCCCATTGGCTCCACTTCTTCCTATCTAGGCTCAATGACCTCCATTATGCATTTATCTACTTGGATAGTGAAGCAGATATCATCTTCATATTTCTTGATGATGTCTCTTGATATCCTCACTCTTTGGCTCATCTTCCTTCTGAACTCATCAAAATACTTGTTCAAAATATTAGGGTAACCATTCCCAAGTGCTTCAATGCTTTCCTTGATTTGCTTGGTTACCAGTTGGTCACCAGACCACTGAACGTCTCCTACTCCTGGGAAGTAGCCTTGGAAATAGAAGAAAAACCCTACCAGTAGTTGTCCAAACTTGAACCTAAGTGCATTATCCTATTTGATCACCTTCAGATTCAACAAGAGTTGTCTCTGCATCCTGGTGCACAGATCAAATGATGCATCCTCCTTTATCATCTGGTAAGTAGCATTTACCATTGCAATAGATACAGAGTTAATCCTGTTAGTTGAGAATGTCCGGTATCCAATCACAATACACGCATACTTCACTAGATCATCCTTGATAGGATTTATTGTCATGCCTCATGAGTCGCTCATTGAACTGGTGAGCTTGGCCATTTCAATTTTGCTTACTGTTCTTAGGGCTGGCACTTCCCCTGTGTTGTAGAATCTGGTGACTGCATGAATTTCCTTTGGCGTGATGTCATGTGTTCTTTCCAGGTACATCTTATCACCATGGAAACTGCTCAGAATGATCCTTATGTGATCCTTTGTAAAATCTTGCAGGAAGTAGACAACATTGTGGAGATTTTTCTTCTCCAAAATATTGAACTCTGGTTTGATCTTCTTATCTGTACCACAAAATAAACCTAACTGGGTGTGGATAGCTAGAGACCCTAGGTCTTCTATTTTGCATTCTATGTAATCGAAAATTCCTTCTTCTACTATCACACTAGCCGGAACTTGTGATAGGGCATTATACTTGGACTTCCATTGAATAAAATTTGCAGTCTCGACAGATGCACTAGAACCGGTATGAGATGCAGAAGCCATGATAGAAACCTTAAGAATTTGAGAAATACCTTTTGAAACATGCAAAATTAGGGCTTGTAGATTGTCCTTTACTTCACACTCTGTCGGTTGTTGAATCACCACTTTGTGTTCTCCACTTGACCATTTCCAATTTGAATTTGAATCTCCTTTGCGGTTTCTCAATTTCTCCAAATCTCTGCTCAAATCACCTTTTCGTCGCTCTTCTCTTTGAAAAACTTTTCTTCGCTCGAAAATTGATAGTGAGAAATGATTTCAAAAATGCTTTTAAACATAGTCCTCACCTACCATCATTAATTCTCCTCCATTAAGGCATAAACCCTAATTTTGCCTTTTTACTATTTTCGGTCTTCTGCCAAACAACAGGTATAACATACCAGTTAAGGTCTTTTACCGGTGAAAACTGGGGGTTCGAAACATTTTGCTATTTGCTCCCCCTAAGCTTTTTTTTGAAGCTTAGTTTGTCGATTCTGTGATTTCCACACTAGGTGCAGAAACCTGTTCCTCTTTTAACACCACTGGTTTCTTCTTCTAGGTTTTGTTCATATGCGCTTGAACAGTGTCAACATCAATGTCTCCTTCCGGAGTGACCAGTATATCATCAGATATGCTCTTTCTTGATCTACAGAATCTAGCAATGTGACTCGGTTTGTTGCAGTGATAACAGACCAATCCAGGTGCTCTCCACGGTCCATTGTCCATGTTTCCATTCTTCCTTCTGCATGTTGTAGTAGTATGACCATGACCATGACAGATCATACAATTTTCTCTCCATCTAGTTGCTTCTTGATAACCTCCGCTTCTTGGCTGATGATTGAAGGCATTAAACCGGTTGTGATTCCGGTTCACAAAAGTTTCAGGACCAACTCTTTGGGTCCTCTGAGGATATCTTCTAGTGTTATTCATAACAGACTTGCACTTAGATGCTCTATGCCCATACTTGTTACATGCATAACAGTTACCATCAAATCTATAGGGTCTAGGCTTATCATTTAGGAAATAAGGAAAATTGTTGTAAGCCTTACTCCTACACACATTAGCAGTATGTCCTTCTTTAAGACAGTTGAAACAAATAGGTTTAAACTTTTGCTTACCTTTATCCTTTGATGTCGGTTGTTGCTTTGATGCTCTAGCATTTGTACCAGAGGTCTCACCTTCCTCTTGACCGGAATAACCAAGTCTATTGGTATTCTAGACCAGTTTGGCAGATTCAAGCTTTTGCTCTAGCTTGACAGTACTTTTGTTGAACTTAGCAAGTATTTCCTTTGACTCAGAGAGTTCTTTGGAAATAGCAGCATTTGTTTCCAATAGGTTTTCATTCTCAGAGATGGCAGTGTTCAGTTCTCCTTGCATATCTTCCTTTTCCATCTTGCTTGCATGGAGTTGAGCATTTAGGGCACTCATCTCTTATTTCAGCTTGGAGATCTCAAGATCTCTTTCTTTCACTAGGTCTTCAGCTTTTCTCTGGTTCTCAAGCTCTTGACACAATCGGATAGTCATTCCTTCCAACTCCTTTCTTAGGTTGGAGTTTGATTCATTCAACTTATTTACTTCTACAATTAGGGCTTCCATATCTGCTTCATCTGCAAAACTATTTTCAGATAGCTCCATCAACTTTTCTGCATGTTCTCTCCTTTTTGCTTGAGATGCCTTGTATTTGACCATAAGATCATCATAGGCTTGCTCAGACTGAGTGAGCCGTTGAGTAAGTTCCCTCAAGGTGTATTCCCCCATATCTCTTTCCAAGTGGTTAAACTTATAGAAAGGTTGACTCTGATACCAATTGATGAATACTAAGAGGGGGGGGTGAATTAGTATGCCAAAAACTTTCGCACTTAAACACTTTGCAAGATTAGTAGTAAACTAGTAAAATAGTTTAATAGACAAACTAGTTAACAAACATGCGAACCAAATAGCTAATAATGCATTTACCCATAGAAGCACAAACACCATAACACAAGATATTTTGATGTGGAAACCTAAATGGGAAAAACCATGGTGAGATGGAACTCACAAGTCACTATCTGCAGAATAGGAACCAGATCGGTTAAGGTCAGACCGGTTAAGGTCTTACAGTGTTCTTTACCAAAACAGATCCTATTAGGAATCTCAATCTCTATTAGGAGACAAGTCTTATTAAAGACTACCTTGCTAGAGGATTTTAGATCCATAGGTATGAACCACCTTGTTAGAGGATTTACAAGAGGCTTTTGGGCCTACCCTGTTAAGGGCTACTGACTTGTCAAAGATGTGAGTAATCAACAAGTGTTTGATCTAGCTAATAGCACTGACTACTCGGTTAGATCCTTGATAGCTCATTCTTAATGCACTATTGCATTACTTCAGTCTTCTACACATTCATAATCTCTCTAACTTCTCAACCACCTTAAACCCTAGCCACAATATCAACTATCGCAACAACAATAACAACCAACTAAAACCCTAGACATGATGTCCTTATAAAGGAAACTGATTTCATGTTGGTCCAATATGATTACATCACAATTTCCTAGGTTCAATGAACCTAGACATACTAGGTAATACGTCACAAAAAGCATCGCTACAGTATCGACACCGTCAAACAATCGGTGGGTGGTAACCCATCACAAAGTACTACCGGTTCATACATAATGCCAGTTGCCAGTTTGACAAAAAATGAAGACTGGTAGAAATGTGTTATGCCACTTTAATCCCTCGTACCGGTTGAGATCAACATGCCGCTTCAGACTGGGAAACACATTCTGCAAAAACATCAATAGTCTAAAGACTATAATACAACATACCTACAATATACCGGTTGGAACAAATACCGGTCATGCTCTAACTCATACATATAAAGAGGATCTCAATGCTAGTGTGTGTCCATCAATGACAATCACAATATAAACATCAGAAAATGCCAACAGGTTTTGAGGAGCTCTAAGATGGATATATGTGCAGGGGTCTTCCCAAGATGGTCAAGGAGATCATATTGATGGGTGGATGCCATGGGAGGAGGGTTTGGTGGAGGAGAGGCTCCTTGGATTGTTACTCTCCCATGCCAGTTAGTTATGTTGCAATCATTGTGAGAGTGGGGGGTGGAAGGTGTGATGCCTTGAATGAATATCTTAGCAGGGTTAGGTTTGCTTTCCCATTGAGGAGGGGTAGAATCACCCTGAAGAGTGATCCTAGGTCTTCTTTGGGAGGGGGGAGGATTAGTTCCCTAGATAGTGATGATGTTGACATGGTTATTTGTAGGCTCAATACAACCCACCAAAAAGTCAAAGCTTTTTATATGATTGGTACCATCATAGTTCACGACATTAGATGATGAGCCCTTGCCTTTGTCATGCTTCAAGAAAGGTTCTTGGTACATCTTGAGTTTGTCATTATTTTTTTTGATTAATTAAAAATAGATTTTAAGGGACCCAAAACCCATATACATAAGAAAGATATTCAAAATAGCAACAAAAAACAACAGCAGCAAAACACCAACAAAAAGACCAGCAACAAAGGAAAGGACAACAAAAGGCTAGCAAGAAATTGGCCTCAAGCCCCGCAAAAGACAACAATTAGAAATTCTTCATGGTTTCTTCTGCATCCTATACCAAAAGCATCATAGCTTTTGCCACTTCCCTCAAATCAGTATTCTCTTGAGCAGTCTAGCTATCTTTCATCTTCATTTCCTTCTCCGCCGTAGTCTGCCTAGTTCTGCACCTAGAGGTCTAGTGTTTTAGGCTGGAAGTAGGAGCATCTTCAATAACCATGAGGTCCTTCTCCTAGTTTTTCTTTTGTAGGTGGTTCACTAGTGCATTCATGTTCTTGGAGGAGACTTTTAGAACCTGGAGGCTATGATCCATAAGGCTTTTCGGGGCTTTCTCGTTTCTAGCCATCCGGGCATTGACATTGTCCTTATCCTCCTCCACCTGTTCCTTCAGAATTTTGATGACGTCCTCCAGGTGTTTTAGGTCACCTTTAATCAAGTCTTTCTCCTACTAGTCTTCCATTTCCATTTCTTCCTCTACTTCACTATTCTCCATCTCCTCATTCAGCTTCCCAGAATCAGACATGTTGATCAACTTGTTGATCTTAACTTCCAATTCATTATTGTTACCAGGTTTTGCTGTTGCTACTTCAATGTCACCCTTATCAATGAGATCTTGTGTGAAATTCTTTAGTTTCATACACATTCATGTATCTTGCCCATTGATACAATGATAGTCACAATACTCATTCTCATTATACCACCTAGGTTTAGGTTGATTAGGATCAAATGAGCGAGTTATTAGAAAGATGACCGCACCCGCTTGGACAAGCTTTTGGAATCCGCTTGATTATTAGATCAGGGAGGTCGCCCCTGGACTGAGACATTGTTGGGAGGCCTCTGAGATTTATTTTTATTGTTTTTATGAGTATTGAATTGGAGATTAGTGGTGGTGGACTTTGGAGGAGCAGCCACGGTCTGAACCCGCTTTGCATTAGTGACACCATCGTTGACTACGTTCTTGTTCTTAGACCAAAATTTTGGTTTGTCTTTCTGATAAGAGGAGGAATTCTGACTTGATTTTTGATAATGCTTCAGGGTACCTTCCTCTAACAAGACACATTCAAGGGATAGTCCCTTGTCAGTCAACTTATAGAAAAACTTTATGCACTGAGATGTCAAGGGTTTTGATAGTTCGGGCACCAATTTTTTTTGGAATAATTCAATTTGCACTGAGATGTCAAGAAGGTTGGATGGACCCTACGGGAGTGGAAACCGCAGGCACTATTGATTGGGGTTGAATAATAGGTAGGGGTGCAATTGATTGGGGTTGAATGATAAGTGTAATGATTTGGGTAGGAGAAAATTCTCCCTGTGGTTGTTGATCAAGAATGGATTTATCAAAATCCAGGGGAAGGCGAGCTCCATTTTAAATAAGTCTTTAGAAGACCACTACGATTATGTCAGATGAATTTCTCCATCATTTCTTGATTTTAATAATCTTCTAGGAACGTTTGCACTTCTGGGGAGAGGTCATCTTGATAAACCATGTTAGGGTCCCCTTGTGGTTATGGATCTTGGATGTCAGGTTGTACACTTTACATAAGATCTTGTGTAGGGTCTTGATATAGGACACTAATGTTTGACATGCCATATTGTTGTTCAACCATCTTCTTCTTTTGGGATCGAGTTGTGACCATGCAAGAATAATCTTAGAAAAATTTATTGAAAGAATAGTTTTGATGAAAGGACTTAGCTAGGATTTTGGATTTTGATATGATTTGGATTTGATGAAGTTGGATAGGATTATTGAGGGGGTCCTTAGATTAGGACAAAAGTTAGATTAGGATTGCACCTTAGTCCCTGGATGAGGATTTTAGGTGGGAGATGTTGATGAAACCACAAGAAAGGTGACAACCAAGCTGGGTAAAATTTAGACCTTAGGATAATGATCAAAGTCTCTCTTCTACTAAGGATTGACTAATGATCCTAAGAAAAATAAAGACATAGGATAGGAGTCTTGATCAACTCAAAAGATAAGGAAAAGGTACTTGGGGGAGATTCTTTCCCAAGCACAAAGGCCAAATGATTAATTGATTAAAGATGAGGCCTAAATAGAACTTTACAAGGTATAAAACCTTAGAGTGAGGTTGATTTGATTTAATGATGATTAAGAATGACTGATTAAGGATTGATTGATGTGCTAAGTCCTTATAACGTGCTAGCGATGAAAGATCAAAGGAGGGTGATAATAATGAATAGAAGAACTTGATGACTAGATTATTCTTGGAATGGAAATGACTCAATAAGTGATAGGTTTTGTAATGCCCTACCCTAGTCGGCCTTGTAAAACCCATTTGACCTTGGTTGACTTCCTATGTGGCATTCTTGAATGGTGGATTTACTGTTATGTAATGTTGTAGATTAGACTATATAAATATTGTGTGTACCTATTATTGTTCTTTTGCATCAATTCTTGTGTAAATGTAATTATTCCCTTATTCTTGTTATACATCTCAAGCTAACGCCTTCATTGAATATGTATATATATTTATGCTTGCGTGACTCATGGATGCAGGAGATTGTAGGTACTATACCGCCTAGGTGCGGGGTTCATCTCCATTGGCATTCGTAGGGTTGAGTATACCTCCTTCATCCTTAGGATTTGGATTAGGTGGTCATAAAACTCTCATCTTGCCTTAGCCATGATCAGGCGAGCGTCATGTGTAGTCCATAGGGTTCCTTTGTCATTTGGGTTGTGTGTCGTGTGATTGGTTGAATTTCTTGGTTTGTGCACCTTGCGTGTGGTAAATGGAGTATGTTATCCTAAGTATTTAATTACAATTAATGTGTGGATGTGCGCATTAGTAATTGAGAAATTTAAAGTAGATAGTCTTCTTTTATATGATTAATTGTTAATTTAAGAGATCACTTTATTTATATTTGTAGCAAGCTTAAGTATGTAATTTGAATTAATGTGTTCATTTATGCATTAGTAGTTGAGAAATCAAAATAAATAGGTTTCTTTTAGGTGATTAATCATCAATTAAAAGGAATGCTTTATTTATGTTGTAGTGAATTTAATTTAATGGTTAGTTTTAAATAATGAATTTAATTAGTTTATGCGTTTAGAAAAAAAAAGGAAATATTTAAAGTTATTTGAAATATAATTAATTTAACCACTTTTTCATTTTGGAAAAAGAAAGGGTAATTTTTATTATTTAAAGAAAATTATTTTTAAATTGTAAAGTTTGATATAGTGTAAAAGATTGATTTTGGAAATTAATTTAATTTAAATACTTTACCCTTGTCAATAGTTCGAAATATAAATGTTGGCTTAATTAATATTGAGAAATTAAAATTAAGATTAAATAAGAGAGAAGTATATTAATTAGAAAATCAAATTAAATTAATTTAATAGTTGAAAAGAATTATTATTTCTTTTTATTTTAAAAGGGCTTAAATTTTGAAATTAGAAATTAGGTCAAAATTGGTTCCCATTTAACCTAGGTTGAAAAATATTTTTGGTTGTTGAATTTTTGGAAAAGAAAAAAATATTGGGATGGAGATTTGGGGGATTTTTACAAGGATGGATTTCTACAGCTGCGGGATTGGGGGCTCTTCTTCAAATCTTACCAGGAATGCTAAAGAGGTAGGATTCCGGTTTTCCCTTTTGTTCTTTGCTAAATTAAAAAAAATGGTATTTGGTTGTTCTTCATGAAATGCTGGTTTTAAAATATTCATGAATACTCTTAGATTCAAGTTCAGTTTTGAGAATATTGTTCTTTTGGGGCAAGATTGTTAAAAAGAGTAGATAAATGAGATTAAATCCATTTGGGTATTTGAGATTTATGATCTAGTTGAGAATATTTTCCATTATATTGTTTTGAACATTTTGGAAAAATATGTCTGTGACTGTGATAAATGGATAATGGGGGTTTTACATTTTCTTTTGGTTATTTCGTTTATGTGTATATATTTATTTTTCCATTCAAGTTGAAACTGGAAATAATCAAAAAATAAATAAATAAAAAAAAAGAAGGGAAATTTGGGGTTTTTTGGGGGAGGGAGACGAAGCTCAACCGACACCCTCCCCTACCACTCCCCACAGCCACTCGGCTCCACAAAGTGGTGGCCGAAGGGGCGGTTCCTGCAACCCCCACGGCGGCCGCAGTAACCGCGACTCCACTGTGGGTGGAGGCCGAGGGTCTGCATCCTCCGTGGAGGCCGCAGTTCCCTTCGGCTAGGGCACGACTGCCCTAGGGTTTGGGCCACCCTAGTGTAGATTTTTGTTTTTTTAATAAAACTTAAACATGATCTATTTTTTTTCTTGTATATTTTAAAATAAAGAAATAGTAATAATATAAATATATTAAAGTAATATATTTTGTTACTATTTAAGTTGGGTTGGGATTTAAATAATAAAGCAAGTATTAAATAAGAAAAAAAAGAAGAGGAAATTAATATATATATATTAAAATATAAGTTAAATTAGATGACATCTATTTAGCATATTTTATTAATTATATATTAATCTTTGGAATCAATAAAGTAATGATTTCTATGTATTTAACAAATGTTAATGTGGTATTTTCTTTTATTGATTTATTTAAGTTAGTAAATACTGGGACTCATATATAAATGCCAATGAATAAAATCGAATGGTGAAATTATTTTTAAAATGTATGTTAAAGAATCTTTTAATTCGTTGGGAGATGTTTTTCCACGTCCTTATTTAAGATTTGATGTAATTTGTGCCTCTTGAAAAAAGGTAAATGTTTGTGTTGCTAGAAAGGGGACTAGAGTATGCTTTCTAAACTAGCTTGTCAATAATTTTATTTGAGGATTAAATAACCTGTTTAGAGGCTTAAAACAACATGAGAAGATAATGTAACTTTCGGTTAATGCTTGTGTATGGTTTAAAATTGTTGTAATCACAATGTTTAAAGTAGGACCATGACCCTGATAGGTTGTTAGGACCCTGTTGACTGGTTGCTTGTGTTTGTTCATAGGTCGGTCAAGTCCCTAGTTAGGGTACCATCAGACAAGAGAATCTATATTTGTTTTTTGATGTGTTCAATTGGATCCGCTTCTAAAACGGGATCACTATGTAATTATTGACCAAGGTGGTTGTTGTATGGTGGATGAGTTCGCCTAAATGGAAAAGATGTAAAAGACATGAAACTTATGTAAACCTAACTATATTAAATGCCAGAGGGGTTTTGTAGTTCAGCAGACCCGAAGATGTAGCCCTTTAGGGGTGAACTCCGAGATCATATCAGTGTTATGCAATGCTTTTGTTCCACCAGTTTTATTCGTAGTGCTAGCATGTATGGATGCCTTTTGTAATTGTATAATGGGGATTTAATGAAGTTAATTTTCAAATGCATGAATATAGTCGTCTTGTTAAATGTAGTATTTAGGGTCATAAAAGATTTTAAATATGATTATGGAAAGTATTTTGTTAATGTTAATGAAAAGAAGTAAGCATGGAAAGAAAAATCGCTAGGTTACAATTAATGGATTAACTTGCCATAAAGCTGGTAATTTGAATGTAATGGATGGATAATAAATATTGGATTAACTTGCATAATACCTAAATTGAAATCTAATGGAAGCACCTCATTTGGGTATTTACCTTTTTATCTTAGTAAATTAACATCGTCATGTTAGCTATATTTCACTAAATTGGATGAATTCATTTAGTTATTTACATTTTATTCTAAACAAATAATCCCCACCAAATTAGTTTTATAATTGTATGAACTCAATTGGTTATCCACATTTTAACCTTAATAAATGAACATCATCATAATATCTATATTTGAACTAAAATGGGAGAACTCATTCAGTTGTTTATATCTTAATCATAGCAAATGTATTTCTTCATATTAACTTTATTTTAACTAAAATGAGTGAACTCATTAGGTTACCTATATCTTAACCCTAATGGATGATCTTCATAGACTATTTACATTTTATCCTCTATAAATGAACTACGACTTATTAGTTGGTTATGTTTAAAACCCAAATGAAGGAACCTCATTTTATTGTTTACATCTTAATCCCTAATGAATGAATTTCATCTTATTAGCCATATTTTAACTATAGAGGATGATCTCATTTGGATGGTTACTTTTAAACCTAAATGAATGAACTTCGATATATTAGTTGCATTGTATCTAAAATGGATGGCTCACCAAGTTAACCATTTTTAAACCTTAATGGGAGAATTCTTATGTTGCCTACATTTAAAATTCATTGAGTAAATATCCTCATGTTAGTCTCATCTCCAATCATAATAGACGAATGCTTCCTAAATTCTAAAATGTCAATTCCTTGAACATATTATATCCATGTCTTAAGTATTAACTTGTAATTAGGATATCCAGCTTAATTGGATCAAATGTCATGAGTTGAGTTAGGTATAAGGTTACGTAATCACGTTGGGAAACTCCTTAGGTTCGTTTAGTCTTCCGCTGTGTTATCTAAGCGTTAGATAACTCCAATGTATCTTGATGTTGTGTCTTATTATTAACACTCTTATTATTATTATTATTATAAAAAAAAAATATTTACACTCCATTGAGTGTTTTAGCTTAAACCCTTCGGGGTTTCCTGGCGGGGCATTACAGGTTTGGATGGAAAATTGTATGAAGGTATGCGACCACCCTAATTTTGATGATAGTTGGTATTAAAAGACAAACCTGATCCTTGGTATAGGGCATAGACTCTTAGCTCCTCACTAACATCAAACTCATTTCTATGACTATGAACGTGTAATCCTGATATCGATGTAAAATGGTCCTATATTTGAGAAAGAGTTTGTGGTTGGTATACCCAAACATTCGGCGTCTAATGAGTTGTGCTTGTGTGAGCTTTGTTTTCTTGATTGGACGCGAAATTGACTTCTTAGGATGTTTATACAACTTAGGCATGTGATACATGAGATGAACAAACTTTCAACTTGTTGGAAAATTTGGACTTGAGTGTGACTTGGAATTGACTAAGGTTGACTCAAAATTTGACTAGGATATGAATAAGACAAAACTAGGACATGACTAGGATGACAACTTGTACATGATTTGGGTATGAATAGGACATGACTTGAGGATGACTAAGGACTATGACTTGGACTATGCTTGACTTGGATTATAATGTGACAAAGGTTGACTTAGGCTTGAACAATAATGATGACTAGGATGTTGACTAGGACATACTAATTCTACTCTTGGAAAAAAGACATAGAAAACACATTAGCCCTTGACGCAAATAGAGACTCCAAGCACAACACGCTATCCTAGAAATTTGGTTGAGGAGGAAAACCTTTGCTTCTTGACTCTGGTTCACACCGAATAGCTAATTAGAATATAGCCGCTAAGTCTCATGCAATGGATCCTCAATGCCGTATTAGACAACTCCAAACACTAATGGGGGAACAATATGGCAAGTCTCTTGGGGGAGTTACTATCTCCCTTGCACAAAGATTATCCACCTTTCAGAGGTGAACTCGGTGGCTTCTATTCCTAGAGTTCTTTGTAAGGGTTTCCATTCAAAGACTATCCTTTGTAGTTGTGCAAGTGCGATTGAGGCCTATAACCCAACAAAGTACCAAACACAATAGTAGTCACACAAGCATTATTTAGACCTCAAGGGACCTACAAAGTGCTTGATATGAAAGTAAAATTAGATAGCTCCGTCCTTTGATATTTTCATCTCAAAAGGCGATTTGATTATAGTGAGTTGGAATGCTCAGGTTCAACCCTACTCACTTGGGTTGTTCCCCTCTCACCAATGCCTATGCTAGTGTGCTAGAAAAATCAGGACGACAAGCTCATTAAAGGTAAAGAGCAAATGTCAAACAAGAAGAAAATAAAACATGGAAGACAAGTGGTTAATTCCTTTAATAAAAACCAAATGTTATCTAACTAAAAAAAAAGATGCACATAAGAACTAATCTAGTAGGAATATTGTCTTCTATACAACGTCCTACAAAGAAAACAGATTAGTAGTCTTAAATTAGGCCTTTGACCGCTCGAATGAAATGTACAAGACTCAAAAAAATGTACAAGACTCAAAAATCTGATTAGTAACACAAAATTTTGCAGATACAACAGTCGCGCTATTCTATAGACACTAGTGCCAAATCGTGAGCAATGGCACTAAAACATAAATACAGTAAAATGAATAGACAACAAACAATTTTTTTTAATTTTAAAAACCTGAAAATAGCAGGCATGGAGCTATACAAGTGGAGGCGTTGTTCTACTGTCGGTCATGTCGAAACATGAGCGCTCGTGCCAAAGACAAAAGATGTTAGCTATTAGTAACAAATTTAAAAATTCAAATTTTAAAAGAGGTGGGAGATTTTATAAGGCATTCACACTATTCGCAGAGCGCTCACGCTAAATTGGCGTTCGCAAAATAAAAACCTAAATAAAATAGATTAACTAATTTATTTTAATTTTTAGATAGTTTATCCTTTTTATGTATTTTTTTTGATAATTGGTTTAGAAAAACAGATAGAATAACTGAAAATCTGAGCAGAGAAGGAAATGAGGAAATGTTGCAGACAAACATGCTATTCCCGCAACATTCGCGCTGAACTACAATATGACCTGAAGGTAGGAGAAAAAATTCAAAATGCAGGTGGTCACCCCGAAACATGAGCACTTGTGCCGAACTCGTATCATTCGCGCTAGAATGCAGTCGCTCATGCTAATCTGTGACCTTCGACAAAACTCACAAAAAACTTCAAAGAAAATGTTAAATTAAGGACGTGGGTCCCACTGGGAGTGCCAAAATGAAGCAAGGTTAAAATGGTGGAAGGAAATAAAATAGTTAAAGAACAAAAAACATACAATTAATCAAATAACCAAGTTATACCTTCATTTTTACCTTCTCCCTTAGATTGAGCAGTATGCGGTTGAAGTAGCGCCCCTTCTCCAACCTGATTGGATGTGCTCCTTGATTGAATGTGGTGGCTCTCCAAATGTGCACAAAATGATTAATAGGATGATGAGATGGATGGGTTGAAGATGGAATGGATATGCAAGGTGGATGACTAAGTGATGGATGAAATTTTTTCTATAGTCTAGTTGCTTGGATGGATTTTTGGGCTCAAAATGGCAGCATAAACTTGCTAAAATTGGAGATGATCAATGAAGGGGTGGAGTCCCTAATTTATAGAAGAAGAGGGAGAGAAATGGAGGGCCAAGATTGCATCTGAGCCCACACATGGATCAAGAGAGGTTGATATGACAAGTCTGGGATCCAAGAGATATTCCATAAAGAGATTTCTTGTCTCCACACTCCTCAAGGTTCATTGGGAAGGCTTCCCAATGCACCTAGGAAAGAAAACATGAATAAAATATTCCTTGGATGATGGGAAGGAGGATTTAAAAATTCTCCAAAAAGGGAGCATGGGGATTTGAGGAATAAAAAGGAATTAAAAATTCCTTGGGTGAAGGGATACATAGAGGAATGTGAGATTATTGAAAATCTCACATTCACCTAGGAAAAGAGCATTTAAGGAAGGTAGTTGGATGAGAGGACAAGGAGATCTAGCCTATAAGGGATAGGGGTTAACTTTGTGGCTAATCATGAGGATTAGCCACTAGAAACCCATTAGAATAGAGATTAGAAGAAATTAGAAGATGGATTAGATGGGATTAGAGAAAGTGGGGTTTGTAGGAGGATTTGACTAGGAGAGAGAATGAGTGGAGGCAATTAAAAATTGAGGAATAATGCTAAGTGGGATTAAGGGGGTTTCTAGAAGAATTAATTAGACTAATGATGGATTAGAAAAAGGTGATTTGTAGGAATCACAAGGATTAATTAACTAATTGAGATTAATTAATTAAAAGGGGGAAATTAGGAAGAATTAATTTTGATTTCGTTAGAAGAAAATAGGAAAATTGATTTATTAAATAAATCAATCATTGGATTATAGTGACAATATTATTTAGATTAAATTTAATTAATACTGGGAAGGATAAGGATTAACATAATTAAATAAATTAAATATGTGAGAGTTAAATTAATTAAAATAATTAATTTAAGTTTCTACACATAGTTTTATTTAAAATTTAAAGTAAAATAAAAAGTGAAAACAAAAGAAAGACAAATGTAAATACATTCTACCTTTAAACACAATTTGATTCAACCTTTTTCACCTTTGAGAATTGGGGACTTGCGATACCCTTGTAGTGTGGTCAAAGTGTTGTGAAGATTGTCCATGAGATTTAAAACATAGATTGTTATAAGAGTTGTTGCAAAAAGGATTGCTAGGAAGAGTATTCCTACTAATCGTTACAGTCCTCCTAGGCCGAGTTTGATATTTAATGATCCGCTTACTGATCTTAATGACTTTATATAATCTTACCTTGTTAGAACCATTTTTATAGGGAGACCTTCGCTTGATTCGTATCCAAATTATCAAAATAATATTATGAGGAATTCTCCTCTATCCTCTCCTCGTATTGTTGATCATGATTCTTCTGTCACTATTGACTTTGAACAAGATAACATGTTAGAGAAGAATTTGAGAGACTTTGAGAGTTTCCTATACCGATAGAATGTCCTTCCCTAGGATGGAAATGTTTTAAGAACTCTGAAAGACATGCCAATCTCAGATAGAAGAGGCCTACATATATTGAGGAAATTATCTATAATTGTCAAGAATCACATGCCCTTGGATGACACCTCTCCCCATGATATCTAGTTTGAAACTTGTGGTTCCCAACTTGGTATTCACATACCTAGTTTAGTGGTACACATGGTTGATCATGAACCCACTACCCCCAATATCAATGCTTCTACCATTCCCCTAGGTTATACTAGTATGGCTTGTAGTTCCATTATCACTTTCACTGTAGGACACACTACTTTTGTTAGTGCTAGTCTAGGTGCTGGTTCTATCCATAGTGGAGTGCCAGTCCTCATGTTAGTGATGGTGGAGGTGGTGGCACACATGGTTCTCCTCCTCCTCCTCCATTGACTACTAATCTTGTCTTGAACACTATATTGTAGAACATTGGGCAGTTGCAATTGTAGCTCATGAAACTTGCATCCACCTCTAGCCAGTCTTTGATGCCTACCTAATATCACAAGAACCCACTTGACATCACCATCCTTAATATCATCCTTTCCCAGGGGGTTGAGATGCTGAAGTTTGATTGATTTAATGGTGATGGAGAGCCCAATGTGCACATCGATCCATTCATGACCATGTGTAGTGACCACCACATTCTGGATTTTGTCTCACTTAAACTATTCTCATGCACCCGATCACTTTATCTATATGTTTAATTAGCTTATGGATCTATTCCCTAGATGGTTCCAAGCTAATATTGGTAGAAAGATCTGTTGGTATTTTGGTATGGTTTTGTCATTGATGTCAACACCTACTAAACCTTATCAACTCTGGCACTTTGGAGAATCAGCAACATTCACCGGCAAGCAAATGACTCATGCACAGTCACTGGTATTTGGTACACCGACAGGATATAATGATCATCAACACTTGGAAAGGCATGGAAAACACTTGGTTATGTCGAAGACATCATTTGGACACTTTGTCTTTAAGATTTGTTTATTGGCATATTCGTATTTGCATATTTGTTGTTACCGGCAAATAGGTCCAAGTTACACACCGACAGGATTATCTTTTCCAGATCAGCATGGCACGCTATGGAGATGATTTATTATTGTTGTAAATGCATCAAGCCGACATGTTGTATCAGTTATTACATCGGATATTGTTTTAATTGTAAATTGATTTGATTGTAATATCCTTTAGAGCCGACCTACTAAAATTGGTCCTAGGTTATGATATAAATGTAAGATCTTATTTGTAAGATCGGATGAGGAATGCGAAGAAGAATTGTGTGAAGGTACATGTGAGAATAAGTAGAGCTATACATGCAGACATTATTTGAAGGTAAAACAAGGTTTTTGTGAAAGCATATCAGAACTACACCAGTACTGAATCCAACATATGTAGATGCTATTTTGAGCAATACATCCTTATTGGATTTAACCATCCAATTGTAGTCAGTGTGACTCCTATTTTGTGTTTGAGTAGTGAGCTCTAGGCACTTGGCCTTTCTGCATGTGCAGATCCCATTTGTATATACTTACTATCTGTAGTAGTATCATCTGATTGTGGGTAAGGTTTCCCATCGTGGTTTTTCCCCTTACAAGGTTTCCACGTACAAATATTGGTATTATGTGTTGTGGATGACTTTGTATTTTTGTTTCATGCATTAATCTTTATTAGTATTGCAATTAACTGATAAAACTGTCAACCGGTATAAAAGACTGGTTTACCGGTATTCAACATTAAGTTGGTTAAGTTGTTTTTGGTTTGAATTTATTTGACAACTAATTCAACCCTGCCTCTCAGTTGTCTCCAGGACCTAACAATTGGTATAAGAGCTTAGTCCTCTTTTGTAGAAGTTTAATAGCTTGAGGAGATCAAATGTCTACTAACTATTTGAGGAAGGACAGTCCTAAACTTGATGGAACCAACTATGGTGTATGGAAGATCACAATGGAGACACATCTAAATTGCATTGGTAAGGAAATTTGGGATGTTAAAAAGAATGGCTATTCTACTCCTACTCAAAGTCAGCCTAATCCACCTAACTTGGCTAAAGATGAAGAAAATGATTGCAAAGCAAGAGAAGCACTTTTGAGCATATTAATAGATCAACAAATCATGGGATTATCAGATAGATCCACTGCTAAAGCTATTTGGGATCATTTGGAAACACTGAATGAAGGAGATTCCATAGTCAAAATTGCAAAACTTGAAAGCTTCCGGGTCAGGTATTAAAATTTGAAAATGGAAGAAGATGAAAGGATTTATGCTTTTATGGAAAGAGTTAATGAAATTGTTTTGGGTATTAAATGTTGTGGAGGAACCTTAAGTGAAGATGAAATTGTTTCAAAAGTTTTAAGATGATTGCCACTGACATATAAAATGAAGGTTACTGCTATAAATGAGTTAAGAACAATGCCTAATACATCAGTAATTAGGGATACATTGATTGGAAAACTCTCAGCTTTTGAAATTGAGGAATTTGGTCCTGTTGCTACTATAAAGACAGATTTAGCTTTCAAGGCATCAACATCATCTGCACCATCATTTGACAAATCTGATTAGAAAGCCTTTTATGCAAGAGAAATTGAGGAAAACAGGAGAGAAAATGAAGAACTTGAAGCACTATTTGCAAGGAAAATGCCTAAAGGTCTAGTTGGAAGTAAGTATGAAGGTAAAGCACCCTTTAAATGCTTTAACTATAATAAGATTAGTCATATGTCTTCTAGATGCCTTGATAGACATGCTAGACTAAGAGAAGAAGCTAGAAGAACATACAAGCCTAACCCTGAATATTAGAGATATAGATTTAAGAAGAATAGAGACAAATCTTGTTATCTTGCTGATGAAGGAGTGACTGATGATTCTGATGAGGATCTGATAGACAATGGATGGGTTTTTGCTGCTATAACAAAAGACCAACTGACACCTACCATTCAACTGATAGAGCAAGCCTTGGCAGCTAAAGTTGAAGTAAAGGATGAATGGATTATTGATTCAGGATGCTCACATCATATGTCTGGAGATAAAAGTAAATTCTTGACTTTTCAGGAATATAATGGAGGTGTAGTGAGATTTGGAGATGATAAAGCTTGTCTGATCAAAGGTAAAGGTACAATATCTCTTGATGGTAAGCATAATACTGACAATGTTTACTATGTTGAAGGTTTAAAGCATAATATTTTAAGTGTTGGTCAATTAGTTGAAAAAGGATTTCAGTTACAATTCAAAAATGGAAAATGCAAAATCATGAATAGAACTGATTTGGAAATTGCAACCGATAATCAAACTAGAGGTAATATCTTTCATTTGAATAATAGTGAAAATACATGCTTGATTGCACATATTGATGAAAGTTGGCTATGGCATAAGAGACTCTATCATGTAAACTTTGATTGCATAGTAAAAATCAGTACTACTAAGGCAGTTAGAGATTTACCTAAAATTGTCAAACCTCACAATACAGTATGTAAGGAATGTCAATTTGGAAAACAAGTTAGAGATACTTTTAAAAGTATTCCAGAAAAATCAAATAATGCTCTTGACTTAATGCATACTGATTTATGTGGTCCATCTAGAACTAAAAGTTTGCAAGGTGATAGATATTTCATGCTAATCATTGAGGACTACTCTAGAATGTGTTGGGTTACTTTTCTCAGAGAAAAATCAAAAGCACTTGGAAAGTTCAAACTGTTCAAAGCAATGGTAGAAAATGAAACCTGTAAGAAAATCAAATGTCTAAGATCAGATCAAGGAGGATAATTTACATCTAAGGAATTTAATACATTCTGTGAAGTGAATGGAATCAGAAGACAACTATCAGCACCCCGGACACCACAACAGAATGGAGTTGTTGAAAGGAAAAATAGAACTATCTTGGATGCAGCAAGAAGTATGTTATTAGAAGCAAATCTACCACATGTGTATTGGAGAGAGGCACTAAGTACAACAGTCTATACATTCAACAAAGTTCACATCAAAGGTGAAACCGGTAAGACCCCTCATGAACTATGGTTTGGTATTACTCCTACTCTTAAATATTTCAAAATATTTGGAAGTAAATGCTATATTAGAAGAGATGAGTATATTGGAAAATTTTATCCTAGAAGTGATGAAGGAATATTTCTTGGTTATTCATCTAAGAGTAAGGCATATAGATGCTTTAACAAAAGATTGCAGAAAATTGTCGAGAGTACAAATGTGAAGATTGATGAACAATTCAGAGGAACTTCAAGGTATATAGATTTTGAACCGGCAACATAAATTCTAACAAATGAACCTACACTGAACCCACCAATATAGAATGAAGATCCAGTTATACTGGTATCATATGAAAATTCCATGAGTAATCGAGGAACAACATCAAACGAAGACACCCCGGTATGTAAGACTAAATCACTCTGAAGATCAAATAATTGGAAACAAGTATAAAGGAGTTATGAAAAGAGGAAGATTGGAAAATGATATGTTTTATTTCTCAAATTGAACCATCATCAATTAATGAGGCATGTGAAGATAAACACTGGATTAAAGCTATAGAAGAAGAATTAGAGAAAATTGAGAAGAATAACACTTGGACATTAGTTCCCCAGCCTAAAGATAAAAATGTAATTGGAACCAAATGGGTATTCAGAAACAAACTTATTGAAGATGGTAAGGTTATCAGAAATAAAGCAAGACTAGTGTGTAAGGGATATTCTCAGAAAGAGGGAATTGATTATAATGAGACCTTTGCACCGGTAGCTAAAATTGAGGTAGTCAGATTATGTTTGGCTTTTGCAGCACATAAGAACTACAAAGTATATCAAATGGATATTAAATGTGCATTTCTAAATGGAGATCTTGAAGAAGAAGTTTACATTGAACAACCTGATCGATTTTCTTTGACAGATAACAAAGATATGGTTTGCAGGTTAAGGAAATATTTGTATGGGTTGAAGCAAGCTCCAAGAGCCTGGTATGCAAGATTGGATAAGTATCTTTCGAAGATTGGTTTTTCTAAAGGTAATGCTGATAGCAACTTATATTATAAAGTGACAAATGATGACATCTTGGTTATAGAAGTTTTTGTTGATGATATAATCTTTGGAGGAGAAGATGGATTATGTAAAGAATTTTCTATTGAAATGCAACAAGAATTTGAAATGTCTATGATTGGAGAAATAAAATTCTTTTTAGGATTGCATATTTCACAGACTGATAAAGGTATATTCTTGAGTCAATCCAAGTACTTGAAGGATTTATTAAAGAAATTTGGGATGGAGAACTCTAAACCGGTAAGCACACCTATGACTACAAATGACAAATTATCACAAAGGGATGAATCTACACCTATTAATCCAACTAGATACAAATCTATGATAGGAGGTTTACTATATTTGACACAAACAAGACCTAATATCATGAATGAAGTATGTATTGTTTCAAGATTTCAGAGTAATCCTAGAGAAAATCATGAATCAACAGCAAAAAGGATTTTCCGGTAGTTGCAAGGCACAACAAATCTTGGATTATGGTATTCTAGAGATGAAAACTTTGAATTATGTGCATACACAAATGCAAATTGGGTAGGAGATGTGGATGATAGAAAAAGAACCACTGGCGGAGCATTTTTTCTTGGAAACAGACTAGTTTCTTGGTTGAGTAAGAAACAAAGTTGTACATCCTTATCAACAGCAGAATCAGAATATGTTGTAGCAGCAACTAACTGTACACAGGTACTATGGCTTAAACAAATGTTGAAAGACATAAAGGTAAAATGCAAGGAACCTATAACTATCTATTGTGATAATACTGTAGCAATTGATATATCTAAGAATCCGGTACTACATTCTAAAACCAAACATGTTTCTATCAAATTGAATTTTCTAAGGGAGAATGTTGAAGCAAAAGAATTAAAACTGGTTTATGTGAATACTAAAGAGCAGATTGCAGATATTTTCACTAAACTTCTGCCTAAGAAGACTTTTGAATATCTTAGAGATCAGCTTGGGGTCATACCCCCACCAGTAGATACTTAGGAAGTTGATGTTTGTCATCAACTGGCAGAATTAACAGAGAAATCTTTTTACTCCGGCATTGATGAGGAAGCTACTTCTCAGGGGGAGTAGTTGGTATACTGAATTGGTTGGTATTTTGTATCTAAAAAATGTTTTTACTTTGGCAATTGATGTCAAAGGGGGAGAGATTGGTATGGAAAAACACAAGGAATGTCACTCTCAGGGGGAGAGATTTTTACTTTGGGAGAGATTATTTATATCTAAATTTTTGATTTTTGGTTATGATCTCTTTTGGGAGATTGTTGGCTTTTGTTGACTTTTAGTATTTGGCATTTCTATTTTGGCACTTTGATGGTTTTCCCATCTTGTGTTGCCATAAATTCCAAAGGGGGAGATTGTTGGTATTTTGGTATGGTTTTGTCATTGATGTCAACACCTACTAAACCTTATCAACTCTAGCACTTTGGAGAATCAACAACATTCACCGGCAAGCAAATGACTCATGCACAGTCACTGGTATCTGGTACATCGGTGGGATATAATGGTCACCGGCACTTGGAATGACATGGAAAACACTTGGTTATGTCGAAGACATCATTTGGACACTTTGTCTTTAAGATTTGTTTATTGGCATATTCGTATTTGCATATTTGTTGTTACCGACAAATAGGTCCAGGTTACACACCAGCAGGATTATCTTTTCTAGATCAGCATGACACGCTATGGAGATGATTTATTATTGTTGTAAATGCATCAAGCTGACATGTTGCATTGATTATTACATCGGATATTGTTTTAATTGTAAATTGATTTGATTGTAATATCCTTTAGAGCCGACCTACAAAAATTGGTCCTAGGTTATGATATAAATGTAAGATCTTATTTGTAAGATCGGATGAGGAATGCTAAGAAGAATTGTGTGAAGGTATATGTGAGAATAAGAAGATATATATACACAGACATCATTTGTAGGTAAAGCAAGGTTTTTGTGAAAGCATATCAGAACTACACTGGTACTGAATCCAGCATATGAAGATGCTATTTTGAGCAGTACATCCTTATTGGATTTAACCATCTGTAGGTTAGGAAATAGGAAATCATCACAAGACAAAGATAAAAACTAATAATCAATCACAAAAGCATTCATTGCAATGAATCTATCCTAAGACACATTCAATAGAGACATGAAAACAAAGCATACAAAACTAGAAAATTATGCAAACCGGATGACGATTTGAATGCTCCTTCCATGCGGCTCCATTGTTCTTCTTTCTTCTCCAAATAGGTTTGTTGTGGATCTCACCTTCAAGTGCATACACCTAATTATGAAAGCAAGATTGACATTCAAGAATACTCGAAGCGTAAGTTCAATAATCTGATCAGGGATTATTAATTAGCCTTGATTGATGAAGATCATCCAATTTATAGAAGAATTGGAGAGATGCACAAATTAGCATGATAGTGATTCGAATAGAAATTCAAATCAATAATAGCAAAATTATGACATGTCTATGACAAATTGCTATGCAAGGATTATGACAATTCTATGACAAATTTCTATGTCAAGAATTTATGACAATTTATGACAAATTCTATGACAAATTTCTATGTCAAGAATTTATGACAATTTATGACAAATTCTATGACAAATTTCTATGTCAAGAATTTATGACAATTTATGACAAATTCTATGACAAATTTCTATGTCATTTCCATAAATTTAGGAGAGAGGAGGAATTAGAAATTGAATTTAAGAATAAAGAAATTAGAAAATTTAGAAAAAGAGGAATTAGGAAATTAGAAATTAGTGAATTAATCAATAATTTTTCATTTATTAATTAATTCACTCACAAAGAGGAATAATTAGCCAATTAAACGAATATTTAATTGTAATGAGAAAACTTAGGATAAATAAGTAATTTATTAATCCTAAAGGAAGAAATGACGCACAAGGTTAAATGATTAAATCATGAAACCCTAGAAGGTGAATTAGCAATGTGAGGATGACAATTAGGTCCTGATTGAAGATAATTAATGTTGATCATGATTTTGAATTGATAAATGACCAATGCGATAAACAATTTGATTGAGAAATGCGCCAATTGACGAGGAACAATGACAAATTGATCCAAATTGACACAATTGAGGCAGATAACGATCGATGACAAATCGATCGCAAAATGACAAGATTGACAAAAAAGACAAGGATTGATGACAAAATAGATTGTAAAATGATAGGATTAAAAATGACCACGATCGATGATAAATCGATCGCTAATGACAAGATCGAACATGACAATGATCGATGACAAATCGATCGTTAAAATGACAAGATTGAAGGATTGATGATAAATCAACAAGATTGATAAGAGGACAACGATTGATGATGAATTGATCGCAAGGTTGATAGGAGGACAAAACCCTAATTAGGATTGACGATGTCCAAAATGATAAGATTGATGATAAGATTAATAAGAGGACAAAATCCTAATTAGGATTGATGATGTCCAAAATGATGACAAATAAGCATGCACATTGATGCAGCAGGATAAAATTGATCAAAATCATGACTGAAGATTGTTGTCGACAAGACCAAATTCAAACACGAGACAAAGGAAGAATGTAGAAGAATGACTCGATGTTCGCAAATGATAAAAACCAAGTGCGTGACATAAGAGAAATGTTAATGTGACGCAAAAACCTAAAATGAGGCAATGCGCAAATGTTAAAGTATGACCTCGCAAGCGTTGACCATTTTTAGGTGTCTACACCATCCAATTGTAGTTAGTGTGACTCCTATTTTGTGTTTTAGCAGTGAGCTCTAGGCGCTTGGCCTTTCTGCATGTGCAGACCCCATTTGTATACACTTACTATCTGTAGTAGTATCATCTGATTGTGCGTAAGGTTTCCCACTATGGTTTTTCCCCTTACAAGGTTTCCACGTACAAATATTGGTGTTATGTGTTGTGGATGACTTTGTCTTTTTGTTTCATGCATTAATCTTTATTGGTATTGCAATTAACTGATAAAACTGTCAACCAGTATAAAAGACTGGTTTACCGGTATTCAACATTAAGTTGGTTAAGTTGTTTTTGGTTTGAATTTATTTGACAACTGATTCACCCCCCCCTCTCAGTTGTCTTCGAGACCTAACAAGGTCACCATCACTTACTTGGTTCATTTTAAGCACAAGCCAAATGAAAGGGTTACAGACTTTATCTTGTGATACCAATCTATCTGTACCAAGATCCCCTTTGCCCCCTGCCAAATAGTGATTTGCAAAGGATTCTCATTGAAAATTTGCAGCCAACATTGTGGGAGAAATTATATCATAATTAGTATCAAAAAACTTTGTCAATCTGTGTTATGCGCTCACTGGCTACAACATATGAGGACTTAGTTTGGAGAGTCCTCTTCAAGCCCTTATACTGGTACTTTTGTAGGCATGTCCTCAGAAGGATCTCGAAAGAACAAAGTTGTGGCTAATGTCATAGCTACTCCTTAGATAACTATTGCATATGAACCACAACGCAATAGGGTCTTCACAAAATTTAATGACTCCTATTTGAGCATATGAAAATGTTATTAAAGGAAAATCTCATAACCCTTCTAGAGATTAGGCCTTCGCTTGATAAAAGACCATACCCTTGTTGGTATGATGGTTCAATGTTTTTCCAATATCATCATGTGCCTGGTAGTGACACTGAAAGATGCTATAATCTTAGACACATAGTCCAAGATCACATCAATAGGGAAGCTATAAAGGTTAGTTATAAAAAACATAAATCTAACAAGTCTATTGATAAAACAAATAATGAGTTTCATATATATAAAGATTCGTTCCCTCCACATTCGTCCAACTTTATCTTTGCATCAAATTCAATGATAGTTGATTGCCCTTATGTTAATATAGTTACTATCACTCTGATATCACCTCCTAGTCAAAAGGTGCAAGTATCTGATATATCATTCACCCTTTTGGATGCCCCATATTGTGGAGAGATTTCTCATCTATACATCCCTACAAAACTCAATTGTCAAATTGTTATAGGTGTGATGGTTGACCCTTTGTGTAGAGTGGATGTCATCACATAGGAGACCTTGTTTGTCAATGGATGGCATAGCCTAAGATTGTTGGCAAGAGACACTACATAGGTCATCCAATATTGTCATTTATGACAGCCGAAGTCAGATATCTCATCCATAATATGTGATTTGATCCTATCGAAAGTCAGAATGCAGATTGGACAAGCTAGAATAGAGTATTCGATAGAGTTCAGTATTTTGGGTAGCATTTGATTTCATATTAATAATTTGTATTGTGGAGATAAGGGAATCTTGATAGATGTCTAGAGTACCTTATTCCATGATTTTAGCCTTCGATGATAATTGTGGTGCAAGTTAGAAGTTTTGGTATATCAATTCTTAGTCCATCAGTGCAGTACAACAGGCTTGTGTGGATAATCCTTATGTGGATTATGTGGATCAATTTTGTTGATTATTTTTGTCGTCTAGATGTTTATTTTGAAGGTTGTGGTAGCGTGTGGACAATTGTTTTGGTCCGCATTAGTATTTTGGTTTGTATTCAACCAACAATGTGTACACGTTTCATTATTTGTAAAGTGTTCTTGTGGCCAACATGTAACTAACCTGATTTATTATTGCAGATATATAAGGTCGATTATTATGATCATTTTGGATATCAGTGGTTATATGAGAGATGTTTATGATTGATTATGCATAGTTGCACATGCACAAGTTAAAGATTTATGCTTTGAAATATTGTAGAATTTTGGAACAGAGCAGTATAAGGTAGAGTGTGAAATCATTCAACATTGTACTTAACCAAACTATACGCATGCATTTGTAGATGCTATTCAATATTTTAATTCCCTTGTAATCATTTATAACTCATTTGTAAGGTAGTGAGCCTTCCCAAGCCCTTTTTTTTTTTGAGCAGTGAGCTCTAGGAAGTGTTCCTGAATGCATGTGCATTCCATTGTAAACATTATATTTGAGTATAGTAGTTTTGTGGGTTTCATTCCCACCATGGTTTTCCCCTCGAATGGGTTTTCCATGTATAAAATCTGTATGTTATGGTACCGTGGTTGATTGTTTTGTGTTTTTGTATCTTTCTTTTGGTTCAATGTATTAATCGGGTAAAAGAAAAAGTTAGTAAAGTAAAAAATTGTAGAACATTGATTCACCCTCCCTCTTAGTGTTCCTTGATTCCATCAATTGGTATCAAAGCCTAGTTCCTCATAAGAAGTATAATAACTTGAGGAGGATCTGGGAAGGTAAATCAATGGATTCTGGTGGTCTTCAACATCAACTTATTGTTGCACTTGAGGATATTGATCAAACCAAAGCTAAGGTCTGGAAAATGAAAGTGAATCTTAAGGATGCTGAGAACTTCATTCAATTATTAAAGGAGAAACTAAATAAGTCCAAGGAGAAGAGAAAGGAACTTGTTGATCAGCTAAAGCAAAAAGATAGCCAAAGCATGGATGATGGTGCCTTGAAAGAAAAGATAGAAGAATGTGAAAAGCTTGCACAAGATAATATTGTCCTAAAACATGAGATGAAATCTATAGTGATGAAGTTGACTAAGGAGATTTAAGGAAGAAAGAAGAATGAAGAAGGTCTTAATCAGTCCTCAAAGGAAAGATCTGATGAATGCTGCAAAATTAACTATGAGAATGATCAACTAAAGCTTGAACTACAACAATCCAAGAACAATGAGAAAGAGCTTGAAAGAAAAATTATCATTCTTAGGAATGAACTTGTCACTACAAATGAGTACAAGGAGAAATTCAAGGTCAGCTCTGTTAAACTTGATAAGCCACTGCAAAGCCAAAAGAGTGAAGATGACAAGTGAGGTCTTGGATTTGAGAAAGGTGAAAGCTTTGAAACTGGTCAAAGTAATCCTAAGTCAGACCATCAGAAGAACAAAGATAAAAGGTCTTCAATAAGGCAACCTAATGCTCATAAATTCAATGGTAATTATTTTGTTTGCAATAATTTTGGTCATAAGGCTAGTCAATGCAGAAATAGGATGAATCATAATGGTCCATCTTTCTCTAGTTAGTGTTTCAATTGCAATAAATATGGTCATAGATAAAGTGAATGCAAGAGTATGACAAATAAGTCTTTCAATAGAAGGAATGTTAGATGTTATGCTTATAGTAGGTTTGGTCACATTTCTAACCAGTGTAGATCAAGAGGAAATCAAGGGAATTATAGACTTAGACAAAGGAATGTTGTATGCTATAATTGCAAGAAATTTGGTGATATTGTAAAATTTTGTAGAAGCAAGAATGTGGAGAAGAAGGGTTTGATAAATAGGAAAAAAATTGTGTAGAAAGATGATAAGGGAAAAGGAAAATTAACTGTGGAATAAATCAAAGATCAAATGAAGAAGACATGGATGAAGAAGAGTGATTCTAATGCAAGAAATGGATCCACACCTGAATCCGGTGCTGCAATTTCCTCTAGGAATTAGTTTGAGGCCTCTGGCCTAGGGGGCGTTTTCATGAATATCCTATTCTCCCCTACTAGCAGTTGGTGCTGGAAGATTGACAGATTGTTAGTAGTTTTTTGGTGGTACTGCAGACCTTTTGGAAGGATTTTTAGAAGATTTTGGGCAAAATTGAAGATCCGTAGAAAATTTCTTGAGAGTAGTCTGTGGATGCAAGGTATCTAGAAGGTTTAGGAAAAAGTGCATTTAATGCGTCATAAAGCTAAGTGAGAAGAAGATAAAAGGATAGTTTTACCTCTCATTTCTCATTTTTCTTTCTGAAGAGAAGAAGAGAAGTGAGCTCTATGAAGAGATTTCTGAGGCGATCATAGTGTGAAGGGGATTCGATGTAGAAACCCTAATCTGGCGTGTGAGGTTTTTTTGAGAAAGCTTGTGAGTTTGATATTTTTTGGTATTTATAAAGATGGATACACATTTTGTAGTCGACATAACCAAGATATCTAACCCCAAATTTAAGAAACATACTTATAAATCCATGGAAGATGATCATTTTTCATCAGTTCCACATGGTGTTATTCATGTGGAAGACATTAGGGCATATATTCATGCAAATCTTGAAGAGTTGGGAGGATCCTAGTTGCTAAGTTTGTATTCTGACCATATTTTGGGAGAGGATTTCAAGTTCAAGCCTGAATTTAATATCTTGAAGAAGGAGCTTTATGTAGGTTGTTAGGTTTCCAAAGTTTTATGAAAATGAATGGGTCCGATATGTTCCAAGCTGAATTCATGTGGTTAGATAGGCCATTCAAGATCATGAAGGATTTGATTTGAACTATAACTAGATTAAGCTCATCTAGTGGTTTGCCTGCACTCCAGTTTGTGAAAAATCAAATGGTCATTGATGCAACTAGTTCCAAATTTGATAAAAGAGTTATGACTATAAATGATATTATTAAGCCAAATGTAAAATTTTCTTCTATGTTTGTCCGATACAAAGTCTATCACTCCAGTAGAGGAAATTTGGTATCCGGTACAACAATATATGTTGGATATCAGACGATTAAGAAAAATAAGGATTATGATCTATGTGAATTTCTCTGGAACAAGTTGATGAAGAATATCACCATAATCAAGAAGGATAAGAATATTAGATTCAAGTATGGGACTCTGGTGTTATGTCTATTCTTCTATTTCATGAATGAGATTCTCGATATTGGTAATATTTAACGGGATAGTGAGAGACTGATAGAAATCTCTTCTACATGGTATTGTAAACAACAAGGTTTGAAGAGTTGGACTTTGGGGACATTTCAAGAACTTTCAAAGCATGATGTAGGCCTAGGAAAGGATCCCTAAATATGTAGTTAAAAAATATCAAGATACTATTCGCTTCATGGTTGAGATTGACCAATGTTTGATGGAGGCAGTCGAACCTAGAACTATATAGATCATGCCCACTGGGTATGAAGTTGAAGAAAAAATCTTGGAGATGTATCCTCAACACTTATTGAGTAAGCCGATGGACACCTCAAAGGAAATATTTGGCACATATCTTGAGAAGGATTTACAGCTTCATAGTCAATTTAGGAAGCCAGTAATTGTGAGGAAGGTGAGGAAGGAAGTAGAAGCATATGAAGAGAGTATTGGGATTACAACTAAGGTATCTCAGGAGGCAAGGAAGATAAATATACTAGCTAGAGAGGATCATGTCAAGGAGAAGGCCAGTCCAAAAGTCTCTGCCCCCAAACTAGGACAATCCAAGAGCTCTACACCCTCCTCTAGTTCTGAGAAGCCGACTAGTTCTCTAGAAGTCAAATAATTTGATGGAGAAGGAAAAAGGAAGAAGAGTAAGGGAATATGAGGCCCTACCCTAAGCCCATCATAACACTTCTTTATTTTTCACTATGGACTTATCGTTTGGCACATTAATTTGATGCACTGTGGATTTAAAGACTACTTGACATATGATTTGATGTCATTGGATATGATATATTTCATATTATATTTGATTTTAGTACTTATGTTGATGATATTATGATTCATGTATGCATGCCAAATTGATGATTTCTTTATATGATTTCAATGATGTTGCAATTTAGTAAATGGTTACATATGGATTGTTAGGAAAGGTAATTGGATTCTATCTTTATTATTCTTTGACTAGGAGATTGAACCATGCCGTGATGTGAAATTGGATGCTATGTGTTTTAAAGTGTATTCCTTCATATATGTATGCATATTTTTTGGACCTACTAATGTGTGGGTTGAGATGTGTAGGATATTAATCCATGTGACCATGGAAATATACAAGAGAATGAGAGCCAAAATGTGTGATTGTGAAGCCAAGATTTTTCTATTTGGAGAGACAATACCTCATTTGTAATATGTTTATTTTTCTATAAGTGAATGCATGTGTGTGTTCAAATTTTTTAATTTTAATTTATTTTCACCTTTAAAAAATATGTCCAAGTGTATGTTGATGTCTTGTATTTTATGGTGTCACTTGACACTTGTGATATGTTGTGAGTTGGCATATGACATGTCTTTGAGAGGGAAATGTGAAAACCTATTCATTTTTCAAATCCCATTTAGCTTTCCCAAAAGACAACTTGGTTAGGAAGCCCTTGGAATGACCAAATCAAGTTTGACCCGTAGGTAAACTTTAGGTGGGTTTTTGGGGGGTCAAACTAACTCCTATAGTTGAGGTTAAGTCATCTTTGAAGGTCCACTTGATATACCTATGGGTAAGGGAACTTTTTGGGGATAGAACCACTCACATGTGATTTCCAAGTCACTTCAAAAGTGACCTTTTCTTGATGGACGAAAATCAGCTTTTAGAAGATTGAGTCTTGGTTAGACAACCTTCCATTCTTGTGTTGGATGCACTTTCCCACCTTACACTTACCTTTTCAGTTTCCTCTTTTAGAAAACTTGTAAGAGGGTTCGGAAGAGCAACCTATGAGCTCTCACCATCCTTTTCCAAGGAAGTTGGAAAGTGTGAGGATAGTCTACTTAGAGGAAAAATTCAAACTTAGATTTTTTCATCACCCACTCTCTAATCTTGGAGATCAAGAGTTGTTGAATGAATTGAATTTTGAAGAAGAAAATTTAGCTAAGGTAGAAAGATTGTAGTTGGTGAAGATATTGTTGGCTTGGGTTGGAGGATCTTCATTAAATCTTCTCAACACATTCCATTGCAGGAGTTGAGGATGGTGTATTGTCACCCTTAGGTTTTAAATGCATATTTTGGTTGTTTTGTGAAAATATGCATGTTGTTAAATCACTTGTTGTATGTATAGTTTTGGTGTTATTTTGAATTTTGGGATGGTTTGTTGCATAGTTTTGTATATCTTTTCTTGTATATTGTTTATGGGAGTCAAGACCAAACTCTCCCTTGGGAGGGTAGAGTAGTCCTAGGGTGAAGGGAGTTTGACATTCATAGGGTGTAGAGTCTCTCTTCTAAGAAGAGAGGGAAATAAGGATATGAGATCTTTGTTGCATTTTATTTGTTTAAATTGGAGTCATAAGGGATGACTTGGCTTGAAATCTTTAGGGGCTCATAAGGGATTTATTTTTATGGTCATGAGAGACCAAGTTTGAAAGGAGATTTTTGGCCTTGTGATGGCCTTGGGTTATTGTATTATACTTGTAGATCTCCCCATGTCCAGTGCAGCTACACCCCACTTTAAAAATATCATTTTTATGGCTATGTGTTAAGCTTAGGTTGGGAGTTTTATGTTGAATATTTCCTCCTTGTAATCTGAAAATGGTATGTGTGTGTGGCTTGTTTGTAACCTGTTTGGTACCTAGTTCTCTTGAGCTCGGGGGTGGCCTCTTGTAGGCCTAGGTTGGGAGGTGAGCCTCCATGGTCACAACCAAAAGAGTTATTTCATTTGCAGGTCTGCATTTTTTATATCGAAGATGGAAGAAGGAAAGTTATCTATGTGGTTGTTTGAGGAATGTTTCAAGTTGCAACTTCATGACTATTTTAGTTTATGCTTATTAGTGAAAAAGAATGTAAAAGGAAAAAGAACCTATGAATTTATTTGACCTACTATTGAGTTTCTAAGAAAATGTATGTGACAAGGTTTTATCAATTTCATTAAGTGTATTTATTTAGAAGCAAAAAAAGAAAGGGACAAGAATGTATAGTATTTCTATTGTGAATTTTATTTGAATAAATACTAAGTTAGAAAAGTTTAATTTTCTTTTAAATGGCAATGAGTTGTTTTCGAATTTAAGTTAATGAAACCTTTCCATCTCTAAACTTGTATTACATTTAGTTACATTTTGTTTACACTCATAGATAGTTCTATTCCTTAGAAAGTGCATTCTTACAAAAAATAAAGGAAGAGATAGAATTTATTTACAACATTTATATTTGTATCAATATAGGAAAATAAATTACTTGGAACAAGAAAAGGATTTAGATCTATTTATACTTCTATTAATGTTTTACATCTTTTATTAGATATTCTAAAAAGTTCATATTTAAACACCATATTTGCATTTACACATGTAAATATATATGCATTTGATACATTCTACATTTAAAACCCGCAACTAGCAAATTTTGAAATAAAACCCTAATGGAAGAAATATTTCACAAATACATACATACATACATACATACATATATATATATATATATATATATATATATATATATATATATATGTATGTATGTATGTATATATATGTGTGTATATGTATATATGCATATATATGTATATATGTATATATAAATCTTAAAAAATAAAAATAAATCAAAATCGATGTATATATATCAGCATATATATATATATATTTATATTTGAGTATATATACACACACAAATATATATATATATATATACATATATATATACATATATATATATACATACATACATATATATATATACATATATATATATATATATATACATATATATATATATATATATTTCAAACTATTTCTTTTAAGAGAAAACCTAGTGTATATGTTGTTGTGGATATATGTTTGCATTTTGGCACTAAGTTGTCATTGATGTCAACTGACATGATGGAGATTCGCATAAGGGTGAGAATAAAGAATGAAGGTCTACCGGTGAAGTACACACCAGTCTGAAGGATGGTTGCTTGTTTATGATGAAGAGGCAAAATGTTAAAGTTGTCTCACACCACCAAAGGTGAAGATGTACTACTGGTATAGGGTTCTCTACCGGTTAACAAAAGAAGAAAACTCTATCAGCAAAGGGATGTACCGGTATGTGTTTACCAGACCTATTGTGTGTTGGTGGGCCATGCCTTGATCATTGTGATGCCATGTTGAGAACAGGTGGCAAACATGTTGTGGTTGGTGAAGCCCCATCGACAGGGTCAATGAAACAAATAATCACCATTAATGAAGGAGCCACAAATCACATGATTGTATCTAACTGATTGCGAGTCGAGGAAGAATGAATGACAGAGGAAGATCAAGGAGAAGTTGGTGCCCAAATCTATGCAAAGCAAATCCAATTTAGGAAGTCCTTGAAAAGGAAACTTCTGATGCAATTGATGTGTCGACTGATTTAATAACAGAAGATCTGATTTGAGATTGTCATTTCTAGAAAATGTGCATTGGATAATGGAAACCGTGTGTAGGTGCATCCTTCAAGGACAAGTGATCGATCCTAGATAGGTGTGATTGGATCTCATGAAGATTGTGTCAAAAAGAGGAAACCCCTACCACTTAGGTTTTTGAATCGTATTCTGGTGGGAAATCATTATATAAAAAATGAGAGCTCAAGGAAGAACAACTTGATGTTCTATAGATTTAGAGAAGAGAAGTGAGAGGGAGAAAGGAGAAAACTCCAGAAGGAGTTCTAAGAAAGTTGTAGTGTGAGTGAGTAAGCATACTAGTGAGAGGATTCTACTGACAATACTATAGTCTTACAGTTGAGCCTAACCGGTAAGGTGTGGCAGAGCAGAAAGCATCCTAGTGTGACACAATGTGTTGAGAGACTATGTGAGAGGGAGAGAAAGATAATAGAGGTCGAGAAATAGAGACAACAATTTCACAACCAAAAGTGTGAGATTTAGTGGAGGAGAAAAGACTGTCAACTGATAGAGAGTCATTTGATCAAATAGTTGCAGAGTTCATTTGCAATAAGAAACCTTAATTGTATTCAAATAGTATTTCAATATACATTTCCAAGTTGACGCTTGGTGCAGGGGTTGGTGCTCCTTGGGTTGGTGCCCTAAAACTGCAGGGGTTGGTGCTCATTGGGTTGGTGCCCAAAATCTTTGTAAGTCAGTGTTTTACCTGTGAGGTTGGATTGGAGCAGTAGTCTCCAGCAACTTTTCTCACCAAGGTTTTTCCCATATTAGGTTTTCCTCATAAATCTGGTGCTGTGAGTTACTTGTGTGTGAATGGTCTCTTTGAGTTTCTTTCTTATATTACCAGTATGACTGTTTAGTGGTTAATTGAATAAGTGTTATTCCGAAGTTAGATCACAAAAGGAAAAAGTTTTGAAACCAATGATTCACCCCCCCTCTCAATTGTATTATGTGTTCAACAATTGGTATTAGAGCGAAGGTTCCTAGTTATCTTTAAACCTTAGGTAGATTCTGGACCTTGAACACAATGGCAAGAAGTGAGTCTGCTTCCTCAAAAGCCCCCATGTTTGATGGATCCAACTATGCCTTCTGGAGTAGAAGAATGGAGACCTATATTTCATCTCTTGGTTTTGATGTGTGGATGTCGGTAAAGAATGGGTATATCATTCCTAATACTCCCCCCTCTAATCTGAATGTGAAAAAGGAGTATGAGAATAATGCAAAGGCAAAACATGCTATCTTGAGTGGATTGTCCGATAATGAATTTGTCAAAGTCATGCACTGTGTTTCATCAAAGAAGACATGGGACAAATTGCAGAGGTTGTTTGAGGGAGATGCAAAAGTGAAAGAAGCCAAGCTGAAAACACTAAGGGGCCAACTTGAAAGCATCAAAATGAAAGATGATGAAAAGATTGTAGACTATCTTCACAGTTTTGATGAAACTATGAATACCATTAGAGGACTTAGAAAAGAGATTATAGATGAGATTCGTATCAAGAATATACTTAGATCTCTCACTCCCAAATATGATACTAAGGTGTTAGCCATAGAAGAAGCCAAGGATTTGAAGACTTTTATGATGGATGAGCTATTTGGCTCTCTAACATCCTATGAGATGAGAACAATCAGTGATACTTCCTCAAGGAAAGTAACAACATTAAACATCACTAAAAAGGGCACAAAAGTTGTTACTCATAAAGAATCTAGTGAAGACTCTAATGCTGAAGTAGAAAAATTTGTCAAGAAGCTCAAAAGAGGATCTAACCGGTACAAAGGAAAGCTACCACTTAAATGCTTCAACTGTGGGAAGGTAGGACACTTCGCTACAAATTGTCCTCAGAAAGAAACCGGTGGAGATGAGTCAAGAGAGTTCAGAAGATTTGCCAGAAAAGACAAAGAAATGAATGACTACCAGCAAGGAAGGAGAGGCTACCAAAACTAGAACGGCCTATATACCATTGAGGATGACACAACAGATGATGATAATGCATCAAAAGATGATTACCATAAGAACGACAGAAAATTCAATCTCTTCATGGCACTTGACAAACCAGCTGATGAAGATGAGGAAGAAGAGGATATTGAAGCTGAAGTAGATTTGGAAAGTGAACTTATCAGTGCACTTGAATAATTGATTAAAAAAAGAAGATAACTCAAGAGGGTTAATCTTGTTGCAATAGATGAACAAGATCTCTTGAAGCAGTCTTTGGATGAGTCTGGTGAAGTCATATCTGACTTAAAACTGCAACTGGAAGAAACTAAGAGGATTTGTGAAGCCACAACCTCTGATTTGACAAAGAAAGAAAAGGAGCATCAAGAGCTAGAAGCAAAAATAGTAAAGCTTATAAAGGAGCTTGAAGAAAGGAAGAAATAAAATAAGGAGAAAGTATGAAGGCAACACTGAGGATTTCGATAAGATGTTAAGCAAACAAAAGCAATCCAAAGACATCGGTGGCTTAGGCTTTGAAGAAGGTCAAAGTTCAACCTACAAAGATGAATCCGGAAAAGAAATAATGTTCACCTCTTCAATTAAAGGAGAAGAAAAGAAGACATTCATTGTGGGAAAGGATACTAGCGAAAAGACATATGCAGATGCTGTTGCAAATTGCCATTCAAATCGGTATGCAATAATGAACCAGAGGCCACACTTCTTGCACCAACATACAGACCCAAGGATAAATGCAATAATTGACCATGAAGGATTCACCAAACTCAACAACATGAAGTGAAAACCATAATGAGGCAGTTTCATTTGGGACCAAGACAACCTAACCGGTATGTTTAAAACTTTCATGGTTACTGTTACCGGTGTAACAAATTTGGGCACATAATAGCTGACTGTAGGTTAAAAAATAAGCCCTGTGTTAATTATGAAAGTAGAAATCCATTTAATGCAGTCCGAGATATGAATATTGTCTGCTATCAGTGTAATGGACATGGTCATAAGATTTTTGAGTGTAGGAAGAATAAACCAGTACCCTATAATAATTTTAAGGATATTCCCTTAAATGAAAATGTAAAATGCTATAACTGTCAAGAATTTGGACACATAGAAAAGTTATGCAAAAACAAGAAGATCAATCAAATGAAAGCAAATCCAGATCATGAGTCGGTAACTGAACCTAAGCTAAATACAATAGCTGACAAGAAGAAGGAAATCAAACCAATTTGGGTTGAGAAAGAAAAGGAAAAGGCTGAATCAAGTCTCATAGTACAGACTGCTTTTCATGCAGAAAGGAAAAATCTATGGGTGGTAGATAGTGGTTGTTCAAACCATATGACTGGTGACAAAAAGAAGCTCATTAAACTTAAAGACTAGAATGGTGGATCAATAAGGTTTGGAGATAATTCCTCCATTAAAATAAAGGGAAAAGGAACACTGAGCATTGATGGAAAATTGAAGGCACATGATGTATACTATATGGAAGGCCTAAAGCATAATCTGCTGAGTGTGAGTCAAATGTGTGACAAAGGTTAAAAATTCACCTTTGACTCAACCAGTTGCTAGATAAAGAAAGACAATACCGGTAAAGTTGTAGTAGTTTGGAAGAGAATAGATGGAAATGTTTATAATTTGAAGGAATGCTATGAGTCCCAATGTATGTTAGGACAAGTAGATGAAAGTTGGATGTGGCATAGAAGATTAGGCCACATAAACTTTGATAGCTTAGTTGTAGTAAACAAAAAGGGGTGTGTGAGGAATATTCCACCCATCATCAAACTGGTAAACACATTTTGTGATGAATGTGTAAAAGGTAAGCAGACTAAAGTGAGTTTCAGGACAAATGAGCACAACACCTCAAGACCACTTGAAATTGTGCATACAAATTTGTGTGGTCCAACTCAAACAAGAGAACTTGCTGGCGAAAGATACTTTATGCTCTTCATTGATGACTACTCAAGAATGACATGGGTCACCTTTCTGCAAGATAAATCACAAGAATTTGAAAGATTCAAGATCTTTCGGAAGATGGTGGATAAGGAAAGTGGGTATAGATTAAAATGCCTAAGATCAGATAGAGGTGGAGAGTTCACATCAAATGAATTTGAAGATTATTGTGAAAAACATGGAATTAGAAGGCAATACTCTGCTCCTAGAACACCACAAAAAATTGGTGTGGTAGAAAGGAAGAATTGGACAATAAAGGAGATGGCTAGAACCATGTTAAATGAGGCCAGTCTTGCAGACACATATTGGAAAGAAGTTGTTCATACTATGACACACATTTTGAATAGGGTTCAATTAAGAACAAATAATAAAATGACACCTTATGAGTTATGGTATGACTAGAAGCCATCAGTCAAATACTTCAAAGTATTTGGAAGCAAGTGCTTCATCAAGAAAGACATGGATGGTTTAGGAAGTTTTGACTCTAGGTGTGATGAAGGAATCTTCCTTGGTTACTCATCTAACAACAAAGCCTACAAATGCTACAATAAAAGACTAAGAAGAGTTGTTGAAAGTGTGCATATAAGAGTTGATGAAGATATGCACAAAGGATCTCGACCACATATTAACCGGCATGATGACTCCGGTGATGAATATGATGAAGTTCAGTCTGATACTGAACCAAAGGTAGCATCCAAGAAGGCTCCCAACCGGTATGTACAACTGAATCACCCAGAAGAGAAAATTCTGGGAAATAATAGTGATGGTGTGCAGTCCAAAAGAAGATTTGCCTGGAATGATGAACAAGTCAACCTATACCTCATGACTGAAGTTGAACCCAAAAATTTCAATGAGGCCAACAAATTAAGAAAGAATGATGAATCACCGGTGGTGGATCAGAATCTATACAGATCCATGATAGGTAGTCTACTATATCTAATTGCTTCAAGAATGGATATAGTTCAGGAAGTATGCATGATCGCCAGATTCCAAGATGCACCAAAGCAGTTGCATATGAATGATGTTAGCAGAATTTTTAGGTACCTACAAGGAACGCTTAGCTATGGTTTGTGGTATCCTAAATAGGGAGATTTTATCTTGGAAGCATACACTGATGCTGATTGGGCAGGATGCATTGATGATATAAAGAGTACAAGTGGTGGGGCATTATTTCTAGGTGACCAGTTGGTCTCTTGGCATAGCAAGAAGTAGGACTCAGTCTCCCTATCTACTGCTGAAGTTGAGTACATTGCTGCAGCTACATGTTTCTCTCAAGTGTTTTAGATGAAGCAGACTCTCAAAGATATACAGGTGGATATCACTGATCCTATTCTCATTCGGTGTGACAATTTGAGTGAAATCAACATAGAAAAGAATCCGATCATGCATTCCAAAACAAAGCACATTGCTATAAAATATCACTTTCTTAGAGAGAAGGTTGAAGGATAGGAGGTAAAGATGGATTATGTTCCTACTGTTGAACAAGTAGCAAACATTTTCACCAAACCATTACCGATCAACACTTTTGAGTACCTCCGACACAAGTTGGGAGTTGTGTCATTTGCCTAGGAATGTTTTATGTGGCTTAGGGGGAGCTTGGTATGAATCAAAGGGGGAGTGCATAGTAAACTTTGTCATTGTGTCAAAGGGGGAGAAATGTACCGGTATGAAGTGAATCATGAGAAGTTGACATCAATGCCAAAGGGGGAGATTGTTGGCATTTTGACACTAAATTGTCATTGCTGTCAATCGACATGATGGAGATTCACATAAGGGTGAGCATAAAGAATGAAGGTCTACCAGTAAAGTACAAATTGGTTTGAAGGATGGTTGCTTGTTTATGATGAAGAGGTAGAATGTTAAAGTTGTCTCACACCACCAGAGGTGAAGATGTACTACTGGTATAGGCTTCTCTATCGGTTAACAAAAGAAGAAAACTCTACCGAAAAAGGGATATACTGGTATGTGTTTTCCGGACCGATTGTGTGTTGGTGGGCCATGTCTTGATCATTGTGATGCCATGTTGAGCACAGGTGGCAAACGTGTTGTGGTTGGTGAAGCCCCATTGACAGGGTCAATGAAATAGATAATCACCATTAATGAAGGAGCCACAAATCATGGGATTGTCCTGAATGATTGCGGCTCGAGGAAGAAGGAATGACAGAGGAAGATCAGGGAGAATTTGGCACATGAATCTATGCAAAGAAAATCTGATTCAGGAAGTCCTTGAAAAGGAAACTTCTGATGCACTTGATGTGTCGACTGATTTGTTGACAAAAGATCTAATTCGAGATTGTCGTTTCTAGAAAATGTGCATTGGATAATGGAAACTATGTGCAGGTGCATCCTTCAAGGACAAGTGATTGATCCTAGATAGGTGGGATTGGAGCTCATGAAGATTTTGTCGAAAAGAGGAAACCCTTACCGCTCAGGTTTTTGAATCGTATTTTGGTAGGAAATCATTATATAAATAATGAGAGCTCAAGGAGGAATAGGTTGATGCTGTGCAAATTGAGTAGAGAAGAAAAGTGAGAGGGAGCAAGGAGAAAACTTGAGAAGGAGTTCTAAGAAAGTTGCAGTGTGAGTGAGTAAGCATACCGGTGAGAGGATTCTACCAGTAGTACTATAGTCTTGCAGTTGAGCCTAACCGGTAAGGTGTGGCAGAGCAAGTAACATCCTAGTGTGACACAATGTGTTGAGAGATTGTGTGTGAGAGGGAGAGAAAGATAACAGAGGTCGAGAAATAGAGACAACAATCTCACAACCAGAAGTGTGAGATTCAGTGGAGGAGAAAAGACTGTCAACCGACAGATAGTCATTTGATCAAAGAGTTGCAGAGTTCATTTGCAACAAGAAGCCTTAATTGTATTCAAATAGTATTTCAATATACATCGCCAAGTTGAAGCCTGGTGCAGGGGTTGGTGCTCCTTGGGTTGGTGCACAAAATCTTTGTAAGTTAGTGTTTTACCTATGAGGCTAGATTGGAGCAGTAGTCTCCAACAACTTTTGTCACCAAGGTTTTTCCCATCTTGGGTTTTGCTAGTAAATCTAGTGTTGTGATTTACTTTTGTTTGAATGGTCTCTTTGAGTTTCTTTCTTGTATTACTGATATGACTGTTTAGTGGTTAAGTGAATAACTGTTATTCTGAAGTTAGATCACAAAAGGAAAAAGTCTTGAAACCACTAATTCACCCCCCTCTCAATGGTATTCTGTGTTCAACAATATATATATATATATATATATATATATAATGAAAACTTTAAAAAAAAAAAAATTGAAACAAAAAAAAACGATAAAGAAATTGCATATTTGAAGGGCCGACGAAGTGGGGCGCGACCCACCTAGGGTGGGCCGTGACCCACACTGTGTGGGCCACACCCCATAGTGGTGGCACCCCCACCCCCCTTACGCCCTTCTTTATCTCATATGCCTCGCATAAATTAGAAATGTGCGTCATTGTAAAACTTGTTCAACCCTGCCAAGGATGGTGTTCGAACAAGGTCTGACCCTTTTCTGCAAACAATCTAAAAAAATAAAATGAAAAGTCCTAACTCAGGTTAGGGAAAAATAAAAAGGGATCCATAATAAAAATAAAGAAACCCTAAATGTATTATTAGAAAAAGAATAGGGTTTCAGGAATAAAATATTAAAGTGGCAAATTTTGGGAAATTATTTGTATGTGTATTTAATTACATACCCATGGGGTATGTAATTAAATACATATATAAATATATATTTGAATGGGAACTTTTTAAATACAAAATATAAGGGGCATGCACTTGCAGGAAGTATTATAGCCTAGAGCACACTGCTCAATCATAAATGGATCCTCACTTAGAACTATATATAAATCTAGACTACCATCCAGAGAAGTGTTGAACTACTAAGATAACATCTTCTATGCCAGAATACAGTTCCAGTTTAAGGTCTGTCTATTCCGGTTTGAAACCCTAAACCCTTTACCAGAATAACCCTTACATAAATATCCTCACATACATAATCTCTTTGATATATTTCGCATTATATCATATTCGCATATCCATTACCATATCTATATCAAAATGATCTAATCCAACTGACCTATATATCCTATACAACTTATCATGCCTTATGTTGACTTATAGAGATAATTACAATATCAAATTACATGTTGGGTAGATAATATAAATGCATGAATATAAAAAACAATTGTCAATGCTGGATCCAAGAGATGTCAACCTCCAATACTGATAACCATATTCTAAACCATGTCGACCTGAATTGCTGGTAACCAAAGAATTCCTTCTGTCCTGCCAGTGCCGGTGCTGGTGTTGTGTCTGTGAAGTGCCTGCCGGAACACAAATGAACCAAAACATGAAGCTGGAACAAAATACCATGTTTCCATCAATGACAACATAGTGAAACCAACAAACTAAGTGTCAATTGCCAACAATCTCCCTTTTTGGCATTGATGGCAACACTCATGTGAAAAATGGTCAAGGTTTCATCTGTCGATTCCATCCTGTCTGCCCCCTTGAGATGAATATTCATTAATACAAAATACATGCAAAATACTCCATACTCCCATATCTCCATATCTCCCCTTTATTCTTTTTCACATCTGTATCATTCCCCCTTTGACATCAATGCCATCAGAAATTCTAAAAAGAATGTCAAAGATAAAATAAATAATTGTACAATGAATATCCCAAAAATATCTTACTAAAGCTTAACAAATTTTAAAATTTCTGGATAAGCCTTCTCCAATAGCTCAAGATAAGTATCCCATCCAGTTCTAAAAGTGCCGAAAATAGATACAAGTCCATTTAATACATGTGCAAATGACTCTTTCTCACTTAGCTCTTCCAATGTGGGCTTTCCAACCATATCCATACATTCTTTCATATGTACACTGAGTGAATCCAACCGAGGACTCACCAAGCCTCTCAGACTTCTAGCTCTTCTTATGATTTTGTCTCTTTCCTTCTCAAGCACATAAATTTGGGCTTCCAAAATCAAAATTTGACCATCAATGGATGTAGTCAATGAAGTCAATCCATCAAGATAATTAGCTATATTTTCAATATTCTCCTAAAATTATTTTATCTTCTTATCCACATTAACTGTAAGTATATCTATGTTACAACATACCCTATAAATATTTGTACACTGGTTCAAAGAATTATCTATCAGTTTCAACTTTTCATCAATCTTCTTCTTCTCAGATTCAATCGCCTGATCAAATGCAGCTCTTTTAGCCTAAGTGAACCTCTCCAATGCTTGCCACTTTGAAATCTATCGTAAGAATTGAAAATACTTTGAAATGTTCTCAGTAATTGTCTTAAGCTTGTTGGATGGGCTCGCTTCATTATCAATCTTGCACTCTGAGACTATTCTTTGTAAAACAGTGATTGACTGATCAATAATCCCTTTATCTGTAGATCCCTCCTTCATTAATTTTTGTGCAACCATCATCATGAGTTCAGTAGGACTCATCTCGGTTATGTTTTTCTTTATAACCTGCAAGGTGTCAATTGACAACAATGATGGAAAAATTACCGATTCTCTATTGATTTCCCCTTTCTTCTCCTCTGATGATTTGTTCTTTATAGCTTCCTCACTTGCATCGGAGGCTTCACCACTTGGTGCAGTCTCTGTAACTGTCAGTTCCTTTGTAGGAACTGTAACCTCAACCTATACATTAGTATCCAAAGGACTATTATCCTATACATTATCAACCTTTTCACTCTCTGTATTAGCTGGTACCTCAACCTCTGTCTATACATTTGTATCTACCGGGGGTTTGATTATCACTATCTTAATATTTTTCAAAAATGAGGGTGAAGTACCCATAATCCCCTTTCCTTTTCCTTCAACCAGGGTGTCTGCATTGTCTGTCTTTGATTCGAGTGAAGTAAAGAAACCTTTGTTCTCTCCAAATAACTTAACCCATTCCTTTTGAGTCTCCTTTATTATCTCATTTACCCTTCCTAGCATCAGACTGGTTATCCTCTATTTGCTATTAAATACTTTTCTATCTGCCACCTCAAGTGTCCTTTCCATTTCCTCTGGAGAAATAGTAGCACAAACAAATAAAAAATCTTGACTTTTAATGTGCTTGTCTTCTTGCATTGCTAACAGTCTTCTAGCATCTAACATATTATATAATTATGCCAATATTTGGTTTTCAATTTCTATTAAGGTTTCTTATAAATATCCAGATATAATAATACTACTTCCTCTACCTCTCTTTGTTCATCATCGTCTAAGTGTTCATAATAAAAATGTACATTTTCAAACATGCCATCCTTAGTGATTTCTTCTACTAACTTTGCACAAGTTTTTTGTGGAATGATAGTCACATTACCAAATTGAATTGTCTGATTGATGTCATTGTTCTTCTTCCTTCTTGCAGTACCAGATGGAGCTGAAGTGGTTACTTTTGGTGCTTCTTTTTGTGCCAGTATTTTGAATGTAACCTTCCTAACTGGTTGCTTTTTAGCCTCTACCTTTGTTTCCTCTATTTTCTTCCTTACAACCCTCTTGAATGCCAAGGGTGTGTCATCCTTAGATTCAAACTCTGCTATAACAAGCTCAATGTGTACTTTTGGATTCTTCCTCTTCCCACCTTTCTCTAGGACAACATCAATTAATGCTTTAATGTCCTGTGAGACCTTCTCAACAAATTTTCTAGCCTTTCTTTCTTGCTTCTCTCTCTTCTTCTGATTGAGCTCCGTTTCAACCTCTTGTGATTTTTGTTTTCCAGTACCACAGGGTTTCTCTGCCTCATCAATAGGTGTATCAATCAAGATTTTTGTATAAGCCTCAAGGATATGTACATCCACATCATAACCCATTTCCTCAATCCAAATCTTTTGGGGCTTAACTGCTTCCATAAGTGTTTCATCCTTCTTTACCATGAAGCATATGTAAGTTGAATATTTTTCAACAATATGCTTAGAAACCCTTTCCCTAGACTTCATATGCTTAACTACTTCCATAAGTATTTCATCCTTCTTTACCCTTTCCCTAGACTTCATAGATTTATGAAACCCCTTAAAATATCTCCATACTTTATCATCTCTATGACTGCCTAAAGTAGCAATTGACTGTTTCAATTGTCTCTCTACCGGGATATGAAATGCCCATTGCCTCTTTCCGAAACCAAGAGTATCATTCATGAAATATAACATTAAGCAGATAATTAAGTTGCCATACCAGAAGGTTCCTTTCTTTTCTCCCTTAATCTTTCCTAGATTTATTAACAGTCCATCTAACATCCAACCACATAGATCCATTTTCTCATTTTCTCTCATCATTTTGTACGTTGTGAAAGATGCAAGAATTGGAAATAGAGTTTAGTCAGTTTGATTGAGTTACCTTATATCCTATGATCATGCTACTGAATTTGATGTATGTCTTGGCAATAGTTCTTATTCTCATAGATCTCCTGTCAGATGTCGCACCGTTGATTTTATTCATGTAATCATTTGAAACCTTCTTGTTTGGACATTGCCCAACCTATGGCAAACCAATGTTTTCCCTGATGGATTCCTTGGTGATCTTGTAAGGTTTATCCAAACAGATAGATCCCCCATGCACTCTGCTCAAAACATACCTAATTATCTCATCTTCGAATTTTGGGATGTCTAGAATGTCGGTAAACCCTAAGTCTTCAATGTACATGCTCACTCATGTACATGCCCTTTATTTCAGATGTTCCCAATGTAAGTTCTGATACTAAATGTAAAGTACTGATGCCAATAGCTAACAAGATGAGAGGGGGGGGGGTGAATCATACAAACTTAATCTTCCATAAAATCAACAGATTCAACCTCTGTAACTTATACTTCAGCAATATAACCAAAAACTGCTAAACATGCTAACTCATAAACACATAATCATCATAAAACACATAACACTAGATTTAACGTGGAAACCCAAATAGGGAAAAACCACTATGGAATTTCGGACCCACTAAGAAATATACTCTTCTAGAGCATGCTCGGTTAAAAGCAAATCCTATTAAAGATTACAAACACATTGCTAGATGTGACCCGGTTAAGGGATTTCCCTCAGATCTGTTAGGATCTTCACTTTGTTAGAAGTGACCTTGTCAAAGGATTTCAAACACTCATTTAGAATATTACCTTGCTAGAGGGTTTACTAATAAGCATGTTAAGTCCACTTGGTTAAGAGATTTTCTGTCACTTACAAAAAAAAGTAATAAAAACATATCTGCAACTTCACATCTAAAATGCTAAAGTGGATTCTTATTTTCTCAAAACAATCTTATCATAGGACTTATCTTGTCCCTCTGCTAAGTTCCCTACTCTATTATTCAAACAGTTCTTCAAGCTTCTATGCTTGGTAATCACTATGTAGCATCCCTATGCTTACACTCGCCTGCATACATTGTTCATCAACAATTCCTTATTTATAAACAATTGCTAACCGCTTAATCTCCTTGATCACATTTCCCATGATCAATCTTAGCCATCAGATCTTCAATCTTGACTAGGTTCAAGGTATCCTTTTGATCTGAAAATGTTTTACCTTGTCTAGGGACTTGCATTCCTTTCTTGGAACTTGCACAAGGTTATTGTGGTTCAATCAGCGTTGTAGATCTTCCTCCTGATTTTCCATTGCCATACTTCCTTAACAAACTTTATGCACGACATACCAATCATCTATACATCTCTAGCTAATCATTGTCTTTCATTAAATAATGCTTTTATCCATCCAATGCGCTATGTCATAACTCGGTTGCAACTTGGTAAATACTAAAATTTACTTAGTAGACATTCCGCCTTCATTAACCGATATCGATAACCTTAGGGTTTACCGACTAGGTTCTTTGCTCGATGACATGGTATAGTATTAACCTTACAATCAACAACATATGTAGGATATCACAACAATCTAAACATCATGATCTCATCATTGTCTAGCTCGGTAATAGTTGCCCATTGAATATCTTATTCCTCCTCTTTCTTATCACATTCTTTCTATGTCTTTTACCGACATCTTAATTCTCTTCAAATCAATCTTCTCAAGATATGACGACATCATACTGAATAAGAAAATCAATTTCTTGATATCAATGACAAAATAATGTTATAAAGATAGTTATCATCCTTCTTCAGTTATATCAATAATCTTCAACAACCTTCTCAATATCCTTAATGAATATCAACAATCTCCTTCTATTGAAATGCCAACAATCTTTCTTTTTACTGAAATGCCAACAATCTTCCTCTTTGGCATTGATGGCAAAACCAACTTTTAAATGGTAATACCAACAAGATATTCAAATTGATTTGGATTCAGATTGTTGTTAGACTTCTCCTGTTATGCTTGAGCTGTTAAAATCTCCTGAAGTCTTCTCCCTTGTTCATTAGGCTTCTGAGTTGTTGTCTTGCATTTAGTCTTCTGCCTTTTGCAGTAATATTTTCCCCCTGTCATTAGTCTTCCATTATCTTCTTCATTTAGGGCTTTACCATTCAGTCAACCATTTAGTCTTCTCCCCCTTTTACAAAAGTAAAAGAACTAAATCATGATTTCTTCCCCTGTGAAGTGATTTGCCTTGCTATTTATCATCTCAGTCTCGGTCAGAGCAACTTGTCTCTATTCACTATTTCCTACACACCTTTAGAAAACCTTCTAAAGTGCGTAAATCAACATTAATCCACACACGATATTCTATGGATTCATCGAATTGATACTTTCACCAAACTCTGTCAGTGAGTAGAAGATAGGGATAAGACCCCTAACTTGCTTCTAAGATACTCAAAAGTGTCCCTTGGCAGTGGCTTTGTGAAGATGTCTGCTAATTGCTCCTTTGAATTGATATATTCCAGCACAACTTTCTTCTCTTGAACTTCTTCTCTGAGATAATGATACTTTATACATATATGCTTTGTGTTAGAGTGCATTACTGGATTCTTTGAAATGTTAATGACACTAGTATTATCACAGAATATAGTTACTGGCTCGGTAACTTTCTCATTTATACCTTCCAATAGTTGTTTGATCCATGCTATATTGGTACAATTCAATGCTGCAACAACATATTCAACTTCAACTATTGACTGTGAGATACATGCTTATTTCTTGCTAAGACAACTCACTAGTCTTTCTCCTAAAAAGAAAGCTCCACCACTTGTGCTTTTTTTGTCATCTATGTTTCCTACCCAATCAGCATCAGTATAAACTTTTAAATCAAAGTCATTCCTCTTTTCATATACTAAGCCATAATCTTTAGTGCCTCTCAGGTATCTGAAAATTCTCTTGATTGCTGTCATATGGGTTTCCTTGGGATCTGCAGAAAATCTTACAACAATACCTATTGCACGTGCTATATCCAGTCCACTATGCACAACATATTGCAACTTCCCAATCATAGATCGGTAAAGTGTCTCATCAATAGATGCAGATTCATCATTCTTTGATAGTTTACAGTTAGTAGTCATAGGAGTACTTATTGGTTTAGAATTCTCCATTCCAAATTTCTTCAAGATTTCCTTTATGTACTTGGATTGAATAATGAAAATCTCATCTTTCATTTGCAGTATCTGTAAACCTAAAAAAAACTTTAACTCACCAATTAATGACATCTCAAATTCTTTGCTCATTTCATTTCCAAAGTTCTTGCATAAGGAGTCATTACCACAAAAAATAATATCATCAACAAATATGGCTAAGATCAGTATTCCATTGTCCTCATCATTCTTCATGTAGATATTGTTGTTTTCACTTGTCCTTATAAAACCAATCTTGATTAAGTAAGAGTGCAGTCTCTCATACCATATAAAGCTTTGTTTAGTTTACATACCTGATCTTTACTCTTTTCTTCAAAAAATCCTTCAAGTTGTTCAATGTAAACTTCTTCTTCTAGTATACCATTCAAAAATGCAGATTTAACATCCATTTGATATACCTTGAAATTTTTGAAAGCAACATATGCCAACAATGTTCTTACTCCCTCAAGTCTAGCCACAGGTGCAAAAGTCTCACCATAATCTATTCCTTCTTCTTAAGCATAACCTTTTCAAACTAGTCTTGCTTTGTTTCGAATGACCTCACCTTTTTCATTTAGCTTGTCCCTAAAAATCCACTTAGTACCGATTACATTTCTGTCCTTCAGTCTTGGGATCAGTGTCCATGTGTCATTCTTCTTGATTTGATCAATCTCTTCTATCATAGCATTTACCCAATCTTCATTGTTAAATGCCTCTTTTATTGTTCTCGGTTCAAATTCAGATATCAGACATGTCTTCTGTCTCAGTTTGTTCCTTGTCATCATTGGATCATCCTTATCTCCTATAATCTGACTTGATGCATGATGTCTTTTGACATATTTGGCTAATATTGGCTTGGTAGGTTCTATATGATCTTCTTCATCATTCGATAACTAGACATTATCTTCATTTTCTTCAGCATCTTTCTCAGTAGGACTTCTCAATTGAACATAAACAAATTCTTCATAATCTTCTGGTTCTTTGGAATTTCCTTCATCATTTCTTTCTGCAAATTCATCAATTTTCACATTTGCACTTTCTACTATTTTGTTAGATGATTTGATTAGACATTTAAATGCTTTACTTCTAGAAGAATAATCAAGAAATGTTCCTTCCTCATTTTTCTGATCAAACTTTCCATTTATGTCATCTTTGTGAACATAGCATCTACTTCCAAAAATTTTAAAATAACTTACATTAGGTTTCTTGTCATACCAGATCTCATATGGTGTCTTCATAGTTCCTTTCTTCAGTTGAACTCGGTTCAGGGTGTAAACTGCAATGCTGATTGCTTCTCTCCAAAATGTTTGAGGTACCCTCTTTTCTATCATCAGGGTTCTGGCACAATCTACAATTGATCTATTTCTTCTCTCGGCTATCCCTTTTTGCCGAGGTGTTCTCGGTGTGGATACTTGCCTTTTTATACCATGATCATTGCAGAATAAGTTAAATTCATCAGAAGTGAACTCTCCTCCTCTATCAAATCTAAGACATTTCAGTTGTCTTCTTGTTTCATTTTCAACTCTTGCCTTGTACCATTTAAACATTTGAAAAGCTTCTGATTTTTCTTTTAAAAACATAACTGACATCATCCTTGAGTAATCATCCACAAATAATATGAAATATTTATCTCCATAATAACTTTGAACTTTAATGGGACCACAAAGATCAGTGTGTACTAGATCTAAAATTCCTTTAGAAGTGTAGGACTTACTTGTAAAGCTTGATCTTGTCATCTTACCCATCTGACATCCTTGGCACATAGCATTCTCAGGTTTTTCTAGACTCGGTAGACCTCTTACTCGGTGCTTCTTACTTATTTTGATCAAATTATCAAAATTTATATGACAAAACCTTTTATGCCATAACCAGGTATCATCTATGTTAGCATACAGACACTTGTTCCAGGTTGAGTCAAGATGAAATGTATTACCTTTTGTTTGTGTCTCGGTAGCAGCTAACTTTCCATGCTTGTCATGGACTTGGACAATTCCTTTCTGAAATTCTATTCGGTATCCTGTATTGTTTAGTTGTGCTACACTCAACAAATTGTATTTCAAACATTCAACCCAGTATACATCATCACATTTAGCATTGTCAAGAAGTGTTATAGATCCTTTACCTTTCACTGGAAATGGTGCATCATTACCAAATCTTACATAGCCTCCATCATAGTCTTCTAATTTAACAAACTTGTGTTTATCACCTGTCATGTGATATGAGCATCCACTGTCTATGATCCAAGAATCATTATTATTTATGTGAGATATTAGGGTTTTTTCTTCATACCTTTATTCATCAGATCCATCTTTAATAGCCACATAAACAACTTCCTCAGTGTAAGTTTCATCAGATTTATCATCGTTGGATTCCTCATCAGCTACTAGGCATGTCTTTCTGTCTCTCCTTCTGAAGTCTCGGTGTCGTCTGTATTGGTTGTCTTTCTGCTTGTTATCTCGGTATTCTGTCTTTTCACTAGATTCTTTGTCAGGACAGTTAGAAGCCATATGTCCTATTTTATCACAATTGAAACATTTTAAAGGTAGCTTTCCTTTATACTTACCTTTTCCTCTCGGTAACCTTCTAGCTAATAATGCTTCAAACTCTTCTTGCTTCTTGATTTCCTCATATAGTTTGTGTACTTCTTCCATGTTCTTATGAAATCTTTCACTTGCTCCACTGTGATTCTCTTCGGAGTACTTACTCATTCTATCATTGTAATCATCAGATTCACCAATATGAAAAGAACTGAATGCATATTCTACTTTATTTACCGAAGACCCATTGTTATCAAAATTACTTAACTCAAATGCATGTAGCTTACTAATAGTAGCATCCAAAGAAACCGACATGTTAGGTACAGACCTCAATTCATTGATTGTAGAGACTTGAATAGCATAAGCAGGTAGAAGTGTTCTCAACAACTTACTTGTTACATCCTTTTCTTCAATAGTTCCTCTTGCTCCTTTAATTTGATAGACAATCTCCTTTAACCTTGTACTATATTGGGTTATGTTCTCACCTTTATTCATTCTCATGGATTCAAGTTGTCCTCTTAGACTATCTACTTTTTCTCTTTGAACATGTTCATCACCGCCATACACAGATATGAGCTTAGTCCACATTGCTTTTGCATCATTACAACCTTCTAGATCATTAAACTCTAAGTCGATCAATGCTGATGTTATTTCAATCATAGCTTGAATATGTTCTTGCTTTGCCTTTATCTCTTCCAAGGTCATCGGGTTGGTGCTTGGTTGTATGTAATCATTCTCTAAATAATATGTTGCATATTCTCCAATTCCTGATAAATGCAGCTTCATCCTTTTCTGCCATGTAGAGAAACTTGACTTGTTCAGCTTTGGTGCATCCCTTTTATACATCTTTGGATCTTTGCCTCAAGTACCTTTAAACTTTGCTTCCAGAGTCCAAAGCTCTAATACCAATTGTAAGTTCTGATACTAAATCTAAATTACTAATGCCAATAGCTAACAAGATGAGAGGGGGGGGGGGTGAATCATACAAACTTAATCTTCCATAAAATCAATAGATTCAACCTCAGTAACTTATACTTCAACAATATAACCAAAAACTACTAAACATGCTAACTCATAAACACATAATCATCATAACACACATAACACCAGATTTAACATGGAAACCCAAATAGGGAAAAAACACTATGGGATTTCGGACCCACTAAGAAATATACTCTTCTAGAGTATGCTCGGTTAAAAGCAAATCCTGTTAAAGATTACAAACACATTGCTAGATGTGACCCGGTTAAGGGATTTCCATCAGATCTGTTAGGATCTTCACTTTGTTAGAAGTGACCTTTTCAAAGGATTTCAAACACTCATTTAGAATGTTACCTTGCTAGAGGGTTTACAAATAATATTGTTAAGTCCACTCAGTTAAGAGATTTTTTGTCACTTACAAAAAAATAGGGGTGAACTCACAAAGCTGGTTCCCACTTTTGGCAACGAAGGAAATTGGCGAAAGTGGAAAATTTTGTTTACGGGGGTTTCGAGCGAAGTGGGGGTGTTTGAACAAAATACCATTTGGGGTTCGAGTGAAGCACCTTTAATGCCCGTTTATGTCATTTTTCAATTATAGTGCGGGGGTTCGATCGAACCCCCCTTCATTCGAACCCCCCTAAAAAAGGGGGGTTCGCTCGAACCCCCCTTCGTTCGAACCCCTTTTTTAACACTTCTCTGATGATTTCTACATTATTTTGCAGATTTTTGGCCTTGAAACCTCTGGTTGAAGGCTCAAATGGAATGATCTTGACAACCCAAAATGTAGTATTATATTCCTTGAAGCAAGCTTTCCAATGAATATAATTTTATTACATATTGAGTTTATTATGAACTTGTTTTTTTAATTTTACCAAATATATGTTTTTCACCGAACATGAACTTCTCTGTTCAACACATTGAGAAAAATAGGAAAATAATTCAAAAAAATTCTGAAAAATATCTAAGCCATGGGTATTGATGTCTTCTTTCTAACAAAAAAAATAAAATTGAATTTTGATATATATAGAATAAGTTATGTGTTCAAACGTAAACCTATGTCTAAATTATGACTAGTCGGACTTCAAAACTTAATAAAATGAAAAATATTGAACATATCACTATCAAACCAACTGCAAGCCTTGGATATTGATGTTACAAACCAAAATTCGAAAGAATTGAGTTTTTATCATTTATAGAAAAAAAGTTATGCATTTCGGGAGGCACATCACTCTTAAAAAATGTAGTTTGTTGTAAAAAACTACTTTTCGAGGGAGATGGAAAAATAAAATAAAAAAATCCTTCAAAAAATTTGAAAAAAATATATATAGAATCTACAGACAAAATTCTACAAATCACTAATTCACATCATCTTCAAATTCTTAATAGTTTAAAAGTTATAATTGTCGGAAGTTGAAGATTATTTGAAAATTGTTCATCTCAGTGTCAAAAGTGGCAAAAAAGTGGGAACCATTATTGTGAGTTCACCCACAGTAATAAAAACATATCTGCAACTTCACATCTAAAATGCTAAAGCAGATTCTTATTTGCTCAAAACAATCTTGTCATAGGACTTATCTTGTTCCTCTACTAGGCTCCCTACTCTATTATTCAAATAGGTCTTCAAGCTTCTATGCTTGGTAATCGCTATGTAGCATCCCTATGCTTACACTCGCCTGCATACATTGTTTATCAACAATTCCTTATTTATAAACAATTGCTAACTGCTTAATCTCCTTGATCACATTTCCCATGATCAATCTTAGCCATCAAATCTTCAATCTTGACTAGGTTCAATGTATCCTTTCTATCTGAAAACAGTTTACCTTGCCTAGGGACTTGCATTCCTTTCTTTGAACTTGCACAAGGTTATTGCGGTTCAATCTGCGTTGTAGATCTTCCTCCTGATTTTCCATTGCCATAGATCCTTAACAAACTTTATGCACGACATACCAATCATTTATGCATCTCCAGCTAATCATTACCTTTCATTAAATAATGCTTTTATCCATCCAATGCACTCTGTCATAACTCGGTTGCAACTTGGTAAATACTAAACTTTACTCGGTGGACATTCCGCCTTCATTAACCGATATCGATAACCTTAGGGTTTACTGACTAGGTTCTTTGCTTGGTGACATAGTATAGTATTAACCTTACAATCAACAACATATATAGGATATCACAACAATCTAAACATCATAATCTCATCTTGTCTAACTCGGTAATAAATGCCCATTGAATATCTTATTCCTCCTCTTTCTTATCACATTCTTTCTATGTCTTTTACCAACATCTTAATTCTCTTCAAATCAATCTTCTCAAGATATGGCAACATCATACTGAATCAAAAAATCAATTTCTTGACATCAATGACAAAATAATGTTATAAAGATAGTTATCATCCTTCTTCAGTTATATCAATATTCTTCAACAACCTTCTCAATATCCTTAATGAATATCAACAATCTCCTTCTATTGAAATGCCAACACCCAAGTCCTCAATGTGACAATGTATGTATGCCATTACATCTTCAACATAGACAACTCCCTCTAGAACATGTGAAAATGCTCCAACAAAATCTTCTAGGGTAGCCACATGCTGATACCACTTGAAAATTGGCTTTGGGCAGTCTTTGACCTCTACTATAGTTGGATTTGCAAGAAATATAGGAATAGATTATGATCCTGCTTCCATGTTTAAAGATAAATACCTGTTGATCGCTTTCAGTAAAAACCCTTAACAAATTCTTCCAGTTGCTGGTGAAATCACTCAAGAAGAAATATGATTGCTCTAAAATGCCTTTGATCACTCTTAGTCACTCTTAATCACTCTAAAATAACTTTGAATGCAAGGTGATCAACAATGAAGTGAATTCAACCTTTTAACCCCTGAGAAAAACCCTAATCTTCCATTGGCATTAATGACTGCAAGTGAAAGATACCGGATCTTGAACATAACATATCCATGTCGGATAAGAATCTCCAATGTCTAGAACATCTTCCAGAATCTCTTCTTAGGGCATATGCATCATCTTCATGAATTTTCCTACCCCTAAGGCATCTGCCTCAGTTACCAGATGAGCTCCCTGCCGGTGTAGAAGCAACCTCCTCTACTGGATAAGTAATCGGTGAATTTCCATCTAATGATTGTTCTTCAGTCTTCCTAACCCATCTCTAAGTATGATCTTTCCAGATTTCACTAACCTTCTCTTTCCCTTTCTCATTTGATCCTCCATTACCAACTAGTGGATTTCTACTTCTACATAGTTTAGCAATATGTCCAACCTCATTACATGCATAACATGTAACATTGTTCCTTTGAATTGCTTTGCTAAAACCAGTGAAATTGCTTGACCTGTACTGATTAGCCATATGTCCAAACTTTCCACATGAATAACATACATTCATTCTGCAATCTTCTATCTTATGACCATAATTATTGCATTTTGAACATTTACCAGGAGCAGAATCAGGGTTCTGATTTGCTCTATTTCTACATTGTCTAGCCCTGTGACCAAATCTATTGCAAACAAAACATCTACCATTAAATTGCCTTACCGGTGCCTTATGGTTTTGATCTTCATTAGCAGTATCAGAACTCTATCCTTTCTCAAATCCAAGTCCACTGGAATCTCCAATATGCCTTTCTCTTAAACAAATCATCTAGCTATGCTGAGCTAATCTTGAATTTTTCTTTATATTTGCAGTTGTTAGATCTTCTCTCAGAATTATTATTTGTCTCTCAATCTCTTGTTCATTACTATAGGATTGTACTAAATCAATTCTCAACATATCATTCTCATTAACCAACCTACCACATTCTTCAAATTTGTTCTTCAGGGATACAACAAGATTTTCTTCCTTTTTCTTTTGGTTCTCAATCTCCTTAGATGTTCTCATAGTCAGATCTTGCATTTCATTTCTCATAACCATGTTCTCCTGACTCAATTACTGACATTATTCCTTAAGTGTATCTTTCTCTTCATCATCCTGACTTTGAAAAAGTTCCTTCCTCCTAGCTTGAACAAATGATAGCCTCTCTTGTAGGACAAGAATGAATTTCTTAGCAAAATTCAATTCATCTTGTAGCTTTAAGTTCTTCAACCTTTCAACATCATAATCTTCAAGTGCCATCTCAAGTTGTTTCTCCAAATCCATGTCCATGGATTCCATATTTGCCATCTTCCTCAAGTTGTTAAACTTCCTTCGATGCACAAGGCTCTGATACCAATTGTTGGAATCCAATAACACTGAGAGGGGGGGTGAATCAGTGTTATACTAGATGAATTAATTTTAGCCTTATTAAAACATGTATACACCAACTGGTATATTGGTACATATAGAATTAAAAGAAGTAAAACAACCAATAAGACAATCACATAAATGAGAATCATCACACAAAATTATACATGGAAAACCTCAAAGAGGAAAAACCACAGTGGGATTTGTGACCCACAATATCAATCCATTGGCCATATGAAGAGATATTACAAAATATAAGGGGCCTGCACTTTCCAGAAGGCTTACAGCCTAGAGCACATTGCACAATCACAAATGGAGCCTCATTGACTACATATAAATCTAGACTACAATCAGGAGAAGTGTTGAACTGCTAAGATAGCATTTTCTATGCCAGAATACAATTCTAGTTTAAGCTTTGTCTATTCCGATCTGAAACCCTAAACCCTTTACCAAAATAACCCTTACATAAATATCCTCACATACATAATCTCTCTAATATATTTCACATTATATCACATTCACATATCCATCACCATATCTATATCAAAATGATCTAATCCAACTGACCTATATATCCTATACAACTTATCATGCCTTATGTCGGATGACAAAGATAATTACAATATCAAATTACATATCAGCTAGATAACATAAGTGCATGAATATCAAAAACAATTGCCGATGTCGGATCCAGAGATGTCGGTCTCCAATACCGATAACCATATTCTAAACCATGTCGATAACCAAAAAATTCTTTTTGTCCTGTCAATGCCAGTGCCGGTGTAGTGTCTGTGAAGTGCTTGCTGGTACAAAACTGAACCAAAACATGAATCCGAAACAAAATACCATGTTGCCATCAATGACAACATAGTGAAACCAACCAACTGAGTGTCAATTGCCAAAAAATTTACCCCACATAGCCAACATACGTTACATGTTGCCATTTCAAATTTAGTTTTAAATAGAACATTTAATTGATCACATTGAAGATCTTAGTAAGTTGACACTAGGATAATTAAGATAGAGAAAATTAGTGAGCATCCACGCCTTCACTTTACGTAAACTTGAGTGATTAAACCCTATTTAAAAAAAAATGTTGTTGTGTTTTTGCCCTAAAGTTTGGGCACTACAGGGAACTAGAGTCTATGTTGCTATTCCTAATGATGAGGAAACCAACTCTAATGAAGTTGTAAAGGAAATAAAGTCTAAGGGTACAAAATATTCTAAAGTGTCTAAGGACAAGCCCTTCAGTGGTGAGAAAACAAGCAAAAAGATGAAAAGTTAGTCTGAAAGATCCAGTATGTCAATGGAAAAAGTGGAAAAGCTATCATAGTATAAGATAATATTAAACCACTCTCTAAGTTCTATGATAAATTTGATGTAGGTGAAAGAACATTAGAAGAATCTACTATTAAATACTTGAACAAATTCAATATGGCTCTTATAGAAATTGTGTCAAAAATTCCTGAAAGTCTTTATGATGTTTTAGAAATAAGGAGAGATAGTGCAAAAGAAGAAGATGACAAACTAATGGAGTTTATACTGGTTAATATATGTCCAATGATAGTTGTAGAGGAAATGGATAGAATCCTCAAGGAAGCCAAGAAGGACTTTAAGAGAAAAAAATAATTGAAATAAACTTATGATTGGAAAATCAGAAGAAGTGATCAAAGATATGGAGAAGATCTTAAGATCAACTTTGTTCAAAAATAAATTTGAAGTTGTTTTAGAATTAGCTCATGGTGATAATGTTAAGACACCTACTTTAGAAGCACCAGTAATGCAAAGCAAAGTTGAGCAAGTTGAAATGTATGTCCCTTCTATTTCAGAAGAAGGAGAGATGAACAAAGGAGGCGATGAGTCGGTGGCAGTAGATGCCATTAAGGATACTCAAAATCCTCCAAATAAGTTGAAAGATGAAATACCTATGGAGACTAAGACCTCTAAGGATGATGCAGAGAAGGTAGAAAAAGTGGGGAAATTTGAGGTCAAGATAGAACCTGGTTCAAAAGAAAGAGACATTCCAGGGGTAGTGAAGGATATTTTGGAAAAGGATAAGCAAGAAGTGTCTGATCCAGATTTTGTCCAAGGTCCTATCAACTTTGCCTCTCTGTCTCTCATTCAAAAGCTGCAATTATCTTAATTTTCTCAAGCCAAGGTGAGGGAAGATCTGCTAAATTCTCACATTGAAGATAATGAATTTCTCATTCTGGCATCTAGTGTGTTAGAAAAGATTATGCCTACGTATGTCAAGGACAAATCTGATTTACCACCCGACCAATTGAAGAGCCTTATCAACTCGATAAGAACTCATTTTGAGTCCTTTGAAAAGTATGTTTTTGATTAAGGTAAAAACAGGTTTTGAAGGGGCCCCAAAACCCTTTTACAAAAGATCCTTACGAGATAATAACATTAAGAAACCAAAAGGAACATACATAAGAAAAACCAGCATAGCAACTAGAAAAAACCAGTGAAAAAGCCCCAAAAAACCAGCCAAACCAGACAAAGCAAAGAAAAGGAACTAATTTATGTTTTTTAGGGCATTGGCCAAGTTAGTACTAATCCCATACACTTCTTTGATTATTATCCCTAAGATTAGGGATTTCTTTAGCAGACGCCACAACAACTTTCTTCAAGCTCACCCTAGTTCTCTTTGTCGCTCCACTAGGCATAGCTTCCCCGTTCCCAGTCTCGATAGCATCTTCATCAATGTCGAGGTCCACATTGAAAAGTATGTTGCAGTCATGGTCCAAAATGAACTTGATGTAAATAGGTTCAATAAGCTGAAAGGGATAATTTCTAATGATAGAGTTTTGTTAGATGCATGCGTCAAAAGCATTCAAGATGCATTATCTGAAGGTGGCAGTATCTACAAGTCCTGTTTGTCATTGTCTAAGCTTATTGAGGGTTTTAAGAAGAAGATCAAGGAGCATGAGAAACAATTGGAAGACATCTCTTAGGCCTTTGATCCTTTGATTATTTCAATAGATAGTTAGGAAGGTTAAATCAATTCTCTACTTGATAACATCAAAAGCTTAATGCATGACAATGAAAAACTGGTGAGTAGAATTAGTGAGCTCCGAGATCTAGTTGGTCCAAAGATGGAGAAAATGCTTAATGATTTGAAAGAAGCCCAATATGCCATATCCACAAATGATCCATCACACCTTTAGGTGGCAGAGATGCAAACATTCCTCTTTAGTGGTCAGATCTCAATTTTGGAGAGTCTCAAAAAGAGGGGACAATATTATGAGCTCATTGAATCTTTTTTTTGCAGATGTATTTAAGTTTTTGTAAGTTGATAGAGTCTATCTGTACATATTTAAGAATTTTGGTATGCAAAAACCTATCTTTTCCATTGATGTCAAATGAGGAGTGTAGGGAAGTGAAAAATGTTATAATCATCTCAGGGGGAGTCTTTGAGAGTTTTGGGATTTTTAGTTTTTGAGTGTATGTTTATAATTGGTCTGACACTTAGTCATTTTTTACTAAGTGTTGCCATCAATGCCAAAGGGGGAGATTGTTGGCAAGAGACATTGCACAGGTCATCCAATGTTTTCATTGATGGAAACCAAAGTGAGATATCTCATCTACGGTATGTGGTTTGATCCTATTAGAAGTTAGAATGTAGACTGGTTCAAGTTCGACAAGCTAGAATAGAGTATTCGACAAAGTTCAGTATTTTGGGTAGCATTTCATTTCAGATTAATAATTTGTGTTGTGGAGCCAAGGGAATCTTGATAGATGTCTAGAGTACCTTATTTTATGATTTTAGCCTCCATTGATAATTGTGGTACAAGTTAGAAGATCCGGAACATTATTTATCAGTCTATCATTGTAGTATAATAGTCTTGTGTGGATAATCCTTATGTGGACTATGTGGATCGACTTTAGTGATTATTTTTGTGGTCCAGGTGTTTATTTTGAAGGTTGTGGTAGCATGTGGACACTTATTTTGGTCCCTGTTAGTAATTTGGTTTGGATTCAGCCAATAGTGTGTACACATTTCATTATTTGAGAAGTGTTTTTGTGGCAACATGTAACTAACCTAATTTCTTGTTGCAAATATAAAAGGTTGACTGTTATGATCATTTTGGACATTTGTAGATGTTGTTCAATAGTTCAATTCTTTTGTAATCATTTATAACTCATTTGTAAGGTAGTGAGTCTTGCTAGGGTTGTTACCCTTTTGTTGTTTTGAACAGTGAGCTCTAGGCAGTGCGCCTGAATGCACATGCATTCTATTGTAAACATTATATTTGATTATACTCATTTTGTGGGTCTCATTCCCACCATGGTTTTTCCCTTAACCAAGTTTTATATGTATAAAAACTATGTGTTATGGTGTTGTGGTTGATTGTTTTGTGTTTCTAAATCTTTCTTTTGGTTCAATGTATTAATCGAGTAAAATAACAAGTTAGTAAAGTAAAAAAAATGTAGAACACTGATTCACCCCCTCTCAGTGTTCCTTCATTTGTGTTTGATTCCAACAAAGATATGATGAGTTTCACGCAACTTTCAAAGCACATAATGGGCTATTTCTTTCTCCTTTGGGTAGTATTGTTGGCATTCTACACTCTAATGAGAATATGGTTGATGTTGTCATTGATGGCAACCAACCGATAATAGGATTCTGTTGGCATTCTACACTCTTATGAGAATAGTTGATATTGTCATTAATGGCAACCAGTTGGCAACCAATTGGCAATCATCTGTCAACCCACCGACAGTTACCAGCACCAATAATAGACTTATACATTCATCGACAGGCACTTCACTGACAGAGGCACTAATGTATATCGGCACTCAATCCAACATGGAACAAAATTTTGTTTATTGTAATTATATTTTGTAAAAGCCGACATGGCATATTGTAAAATACTCATATATATGTATGAGATCTTATAGGTCATTTGGAGAGATGATATGATAGGAATGAGAGAGAGAATAGATGATATAGTTGACAATGAATGTTTTGGTAATAGATTGAGCTTAAACCGGTATTGAACCTGGCATAGTTGATGTTGATTTGAAGCAGTACATTGTATTAGATTTTGATAATCCATTTTGTAAGTTAGTGAGACTTCTGTTTTGTAATTGAGCAGTGAGCTTTAGGTTTTTAGCCTTCCTGCATGTGCAGGCCCCTCATTGTAAGTAATATTTATTCATTGGCCAGTGAGTGAATATTGTGGGTCACAAATCACACTGAGGTTTTTCCCACACCAGGTTTCCTCATTAAATATCTTGTGTTATGGTGTGTTCTCTATGATGTCTCTACTATTCTTATTTGCTGCATTAATTATTATTTACCGGTACACTTTTTCGGGATACAAAGTTCTTAGTAAGTTTAAATATTCCGTTGACTAGTAAGACACTGATTCAACCCCCCTCTTAGTGTCTTTAGGACTATCATTTATTCTAACAATTGGTATCAAAGCCTGGTCCTCTATTTTCAAAAGCCTAACAACTTGAGGAAGATTTTGACACCGATACAGATGGAGAACTTAAGAAAACAATTGGAAGGAGCTCTTGCAGATTATGATGCATAAAAAGTGAAGAACATCAGAATAGAGGATGAACTTAAAAATCGTCAAGAATTCAGTTTGGCACTTCAAAATAACCTAGTTATTGCAAAGAATAAGAGAAAAGAACTTCATATGCAGATGCAGAATGAGGATGATGAAAAATACACTCTTAGAGAAGTTGCAAACAAGTTGAGATAGGAAAACAGTAATATGAAGAATGAAATGCAAGATATGACTATGAGGTTTTGTAAAGATATTGAAGACTGGAAGAAGAATGAAGAAACTTGACTAGGAGACTCAATGATGTTGGAAATGAAAATCTAAAACTTAGTCATGAAAATGATATGTTGAAGACAAATCCGATTCACATGCAACATGATAAAACTGAGCTTATGAGACAAAAGGAAATTATAGAAAATGAGTTGGCTACTGCAAATCAACACAAAGAGAAATTCAAGAAAAGTTCAAAGGAGCTTGATGGCATGTTGAAAAGTCAGAAACCTAATGAAGATACAAAAGGACTTGGATTTGAAGTTGGAGAATGTTCTGGTACTGCAAACAATCTAGATCAGAATAAACTGGTAAGACAACCTAGTGCTTATAAGTTTAATGACAAATGTTTCAATTGCAACAAATATGGTCATAGAGAAAATCAATGTAGATTTAGAAACAATCAAAATATTAATGCACCCACTGGTCAATGTTCCAAATGCAACAAAGTTGGTCATAATTCAGAAAATTGCAGAATGAATGTGAAATGCTATGTTTGTGGAAGATATGTACAATTATCCAATCAATGCATAACACAAACCAACGTAGGATATGGAAAGTCTATTCAGAGGAATAATGTGACTTGTTATGCTTGTAACAAAATTGGACATATTGCTAATTTTTGTAGAAGCAAGACTTCACTGACAAACAATAAAGGATCCAGTTTGAAAGGCAAAGAAAAGGTAGATGAGGTAAAGGAAGAATTTTCAAAACAATGGATTAGGAAGAGAGATTAGAATGTTGATGAAACTATCTCTATACCAGTAGAACAGAGTAATCCTCCACTAGCAGGAGATTCTTCATCCAACTGAGAAGTAACCCTTTGGGGGTATTGTAGCAAGTTGAAAATCATGCAGATTACCCTCGATTGATGGTGAGAAGATAGATTTCTTCTTTATCGGCAGATGTGTTAAGTTTTCACTTAACCGAAGAGTATTTAATGCAGTTGGTGAGAGAAATGTCATTATAAATCAGCTAATTTCTCTCATTTTTGACTCATCGAGCATTCAAATTAGCAGAGAGAGTGAAAAAAGAGAGAAGGCATTCAAGGTGAAGGAGCGAAGTCATTTCTTCAAGCATTCAGAATATTTTCAGAGCTAAAGGTATTTTTCAATGGCTTCTTCTTCTACTCCCGAGTTTATTTTGAACCCTACTATTGTGGAAAATGTGAAACACCCTAGGCCCATATTTAAGATAATTCCCAAGATTGCCAAGAAATATGACTCTATAGGGGCATTTTCAAATATTCCTAAAGGTGTAGCATTTGCAGAAGACCCTAGGATTTATATACATTGCAATATAGAAGAACTAGGTTTTGAAGAATTGATGAAAATGTTTACTAAGGTAATTTGTGATGAAAATGGCACTGTTAAACCCGAACACAAGATTGTAGACACTCTAAGTTTTGTGAGATACTAAACATTCCTAAATTTCCAGAGGAAGTAGTAAGAATTGTTTTGAGTAGAGCACATGGAGAATTCTTATGGCTGGACTCTGTCTGCAAAATAACCCAACAATAAATTAGGGCAGTAACTAGTTTACCCTCAACCGACAGCAGACCTAATAAAACAAAGAAGATTCCTAACAAAAAAGTGATGACCCTAACAAAAGCAACAACTGATAATAGATCACTAAGAGTGAATGATATCAAGGACATCAATGTGAGATTTGTAAGTATGGTTCTAGGATACAAGACCACACATGCTAACAGGTTAAATTCAGTTTCTAGTCTTTGTATAAACAATGCTTATGAGATGGTTAAAAACAATGCAATGATAGATGTGTGTGAATGGATAAAATATGAACTTATTGACAATTTGAAAAAGATTAAAGGAGATAAGAAAGGGACATTTCGATTTGGAAACCTTTTTGTATGCTTGATGTTGTATTTCACTAAGGAAATCCCCAGTACAAGACCTAAAGACTTTGAATATGATATATCGGTAGGAAAACAATTACAGGAAGCTTTTACTAGCATGGGAACTGCAAAGGACAACAACATAATTGAATACTTTAAAACTTCCTAAGCTAAAATGAAAACTAGAGAAAGACTACCACAGAGTGTAGTGGACAAATATGACAAAGAGATCTATTTTGTTATCAAGAAAGATGCGACATGGATGGAAGAAGTACTCCCTAGGACTATATGGGCGACTGAAATGGGATATGAGGTAGATCTTAACATTCTTGAGACATATGCAAAATCTTTACTAGATGCACCGAGAGAACCATCAGAACAAGTTTTTGGTAGTGCTGAGACTATTGAAAGTGGTGTAAAAATATATTAGAGATGATTCCAAGAAAGTGAAGGAAATCAAGGAAAATGTAATGAACATTAGTGGCATATAAGCTAGTGAGCTTGAAGGACTTCAACCAGAGGCACACATTTCACCGGTTGGCACATCTTCTGATAGTGAGAAACTAGCAGAGTTTAAAAGAGTTGAAAGGAGGAAGAGAAAACCTTCACCGGTACCCTCTCCTTCACCTAAGAGAACAAGGACTTTGAGGAAGAAACAATAGGCAGTAAGGGGACCACCAAATAAAATAACACCAAAGAAGAAACAACAACCTGTTACTCTTTCTTTGAATGATTTATTGAATGAGATAACTGATGATGGAAATTTGGCTAATGTACACAAACTGTATAACATATTTAATGATTTTGATAGGGAAAGCATTGAGAATAGTATTATTTTACATCTAGACATATATAAAAAGGTTTTAATTGAAGTTGTGGATGACTTACCCAATGAACTCTATAGGAGATTAGAAGCAAAAAGGATTGCAGTGATGGAATTAGATAAGAAACTGAAAGTTGAAAAACTTCTAGCCGTACATCCTGTAAATTCAAAAGAGGAAATTGATGAATTAATTTATGAGGCTAACTGATCTATTTTTTTCTAGTGGACACTGACAAGTAAGTTTAATGGAAGGAAGAGTAAAAGAGATTGCAGATGAGACTGCTGATAATTAGGATATATTTTTTGTGCAGAAGGAAAAACAAGAGAAAATGAACCAACCAAAGAAGACATTTAAAGTGTATTAGAAGGATAAGGACAAGAGAAAAGGAAAAGTTGGTGGTATTCCAAACATCAAGATTACTAACAATCTACTGCCACCTTTGGATACTGCACTGGTACACATAGATGATCCATCGGTTATTGACACTGAAGGCGTTACACATGATGACACAAATCCTAAATTTGAGATACTATTCACCATGAATGTGGATATTCAGGAAGTAAATATTGTTGTAGATAAGGATAGTACAGAGTTTAAGGAAGACAATGTTTATAGTGGCAACATGGTTGAGAAACCAGTTGAGACTGTTGAGGTTGAGATCCCAACCCAAATAGAGAAACCATTAGATACTAGGAAACCTACTGAAGGAATAGATGTTGGCACAGAGCCACCGAAGACTAAGATACCGACAGTTGAACTTACTGAGAAACCTACTGAGGAAGAGGTACATACTGAGGCAGAGAAACTGGAAATCACTGAGATATCAAAACAGTTTGAGAAACCCTTGCAAGTTGAGATGCAAACCCAGACTGATCCACCAGCAGAAAACACAAGTATAATGGTTACAACTGATGGAAGCACAAAGGTAATAAAGGTAATTGGTTAGACATCTAGCACATCAACAAGTGAATTAAGACCTACCAATGTTACATAGGTACTTTTGGATACAATAAAAAAGATAACGAATTGCAATGCATTCGCCTACAAGGAAATTGATAACACTGCACCTATTCTTAAATTGATTGCACTAAATTGTAACATAGATCATATTAAATATTCTTTAGGTAAATTGGACACATTGTCCAAATTTATTGCTAACAATGTAATAACCATTGATAAAGTGAATGAGGATACAATAAAGGAGAGAGTTGAAAAAGAGAAGGATAAATTATTCGATGACACCATAAAGAAGTGCACAAAACACCTCAATACATTATTACTGACACTAAACTCTACTATTTTGGAGTACAAAGAGCTATACAGGGAAACATGCAAACCTCACATTCTGACAGAGGACATAGACAAGGAAATCAGTAAAACTAAGAAAGAAATTGATGACATAGTTGATAACATAATTGGTTCATCCGGCTATATATCAGTTTTTGAGCAAGAAATGACAGGCTTTGAAGAAAAAATAGAGAAACTTGAGAAAGAAAAGGCAAGGATAAGGGCTAAAGTCAGAGAACTTAAAAATAAACTTGGTCCCAAGTTGGGCAATCTTATTTCTCAGAGAATAGAAATATCTAAGGCATTACTTCAAGGAGAATGATCACCGAAGGATCATATGCATTATCTCACCGGTATGATCCAACAGACTGAGGCAACTTTGAATGACAACAAAAGGTTTATACAAAGTCTGAATTTGGTTTTGGTAGATATCTTTCAGATTGTAACCAACCAGTTACAGACTTTGAGGTAAATGTTTTTGCATTCATTTGACAATTTTTGACAACCTTTGTCATTAATGTCAAAGGGGGAGTAGTGGAGAGAAAAATGTTGATTTAGAGGAGATCATTTGCTCAGGGGGAGTACATCTTTTTGGAAACTTTTTGGACTTCAATTTTTGGAACAATTTTTGGATTTTTCTCATGAGTGTTGTCGTCAATGCCAAAGGGGGAGATTGTTGACATTCTACACTCTTATGAGAATAGTTGATGTTGTCATTGATGGAAACCAACTAGCAATCATCTGTCAACCCACTGACAGTTACCAACACCAGCAATAGACTTCTACATTCACTGACAGGTACTTCACTGACAATGACAATAATGCATATCGACACTCAAGCCGGCATGGAACAAACTTTTGTTTATTATAATTATTTTTTGTAAAAGCCAACATGGCATATTGTAAAAGACTCATATATATGTATGAGATCTTATAGGTCATTTGGAGAGATGATATGATAGAAATGAGAGAGAGAGAATATATGATATTTTTGTATAAGGTGATATAGTTGACAGTGAAGGTTTTGGTAATAGACTGAGCTTAAACCAATACTGACCTGGCATAGTTGATGTTGATTTGAAGCAGTGCATTGTATTGGATTTTGATAATCCATTTTGTAAGTCAGTGAGACTTTTGTTTTGTAATTGAGCAGTGAGCTCTAGGCTACTAACCTTCCTGCATGTGCAAGCCCCTCATTGTAAGTAATATTTATTCATTGGCCAGTGAGTGAATATTGTGGGTCACAAATCCCACCAAGGTTTTTCCCACACCGGGTTTCCTTGTTAAATATCTTGTGTTATGGTGTGTTCTCTATGTTGTCTCTGTTATTATTATTTGCTGCATTAATTCTTATTTACTGGTACACTATTTTGGGATACAAAGTTCTTAATAAGTTTAAATATTCTGCTAACCGGTAAGACACTGATTCACCCCCCCTCTTAGTGTCTTTGGGGCTATCATTTATTCTAACAGATTCAATAGATTCACCGACATCACATACATCATACACCGGAAGGCACATTCACCAACATCCAGATTACACCGGCAATGAAGTATACCAACATTTAGGCCGACATGAGACAAGTTTTGTTTATATGAATTGTATTGTAAATTTAATTAATTATTTGTAAGCCGACTTGGTGTATTGTAAAAGACTCATATATGTATGAGATCTTATAGATAATTTTGAATTATAAAGGATAGGACATTTTTGTAATAGCATGGAATAGAAGGATATTATTTAAAGACAACGAAAGCTTTTGGTTAAGGTATCTGACTGAGCTTAAAACAATACTGAACCAAGCATTAGAGATTCTATTTTGAGCAGTACATTGTATTGGATTTAATTATCCATTTTGTAGTTAGTGAGACTCTTCTATTGAGCAGTGTGCTCTAGGGTGTTCGCCTTCCTACATGTGGAGGCCCATATTGTAAGTAATATTTATTCATATTGGCCAGTGAGTAAATATTATGGGTCACAAATCCCACCAAGGTTTTTCCCACACCAGGTTTCCTTATTAAAATATCTTGTGTTATGGTGTGCATTTATGTTGTCTTTGTTATTTCTCTTTACTACACTTTTACTTGTTTACTGATACATTAATTTGGATTGCAAAGTTATAAATAAGTTTAAATATTCCATTAACCGGTTAGACACTTATTCACCCCCCCTCTCAGTTTCTTTGGGACTGTCATTGCATCTAACAATTGGTATCAAAGCCTAGTCCTCTATTTGCAAAAGCTTAATAGCTTGAGGAAGATTCTGAAACTGGTACCGATGGAGAGTTTGAGAAAATAGTTGGAAGGAGCTCTTGAAGATTTTGATGCAGAAAAATTGAAGAATATCAAACTTGAAGATGATCTGAGGATTGCATAGGAATTCATTAAAGGACTTTAGGAGAACCTGGTTATAGCACAAAATAAGAGGAAGGAACTTAATGCAGAAAGATGATGATGAAAAGGAAACTCTTAGGGATATTGTAGAGAAGTTGAGGCAAGAGAACACTAACATGAGGAATGAAATGCAAGATTTAACCATGAGGCTATGTAAGGATATTGAAGATAGGAATAAGAATGAAGAAGACTTGACTAGGAGACTTAATGATGAAGTAAATGAAAATTTGAGACTTAATCATGAAAATGATATGCTAAAGACAAATCTAATTCACATGCAACATGATAAAGAGGAGCTTACAAGACAAGTTGGGATTCTGGAAAATGAGTTGAACACTACAAAGGAATATGAAGACAAATTCAAGAAAAGTTCAGAAGGACTTGATGACATGCTGAAAAGACAAAAACCTGATGGAGAAACAATTGGACATGGATTTGAACATGGAGAAAGTTCCAGGACTGCAAACAATAAAGATCATAGTAAACTGGTAAGACAACCTAATGCTTATAAATTTAATGGGAAATGTTTCAATTGCAACAAATTTGGTCATAGAGAAAATTAGTGCAGATTTAGAAATAATCAGAATACAAACTTACCCACCGACCAATGTTCCAAATGCAATAAAGTTGGTCATAGCTTAGAAAATTATAGAATGAATGTGAAATTCTATGTTTGTGGTATATTTGGACATTTATCTAATCAATGCAAAACACTAACTAGTCAAGGAGGGAAAAGCTATTCAGAGGAATAATGTAACTTGTTATGCATGTAACAAGATTGGGTATATTGCAAAATTTTGTAGAAGCAAGACTATACCGACAACCAATAAAGGATCTAATGAGAAAGGAAAAGAAAAGGTAAATGAAATAAGGCGAGAATTTTCAAAACAATGGATTAAGAAGGGAGATCAGAGAGTTGGTGAAACTGTCTCTACACTAGTAAAATAGAGTATTCCTCCTCCGGTAGGAGATTCTTCATCTAACTAAGGAATAATCCTAAGGGGGTATGGCAGCAAGTTGAAAATCATGCATTCTACCCTCGGTTGATGGTGAGAAGACATATTTCTTCTTTACCAGTAGATGTGTTAAGTTTTAACTTAACTGGTAAGCATTTAATGTGGTAGTTGGAGAAAATTTTAGTTTTAAAGCATTGAAAAACTCTCATTTCAAACCACCAAGCATCCAAGCATTCAGAGAGCATGAAATTGAGCAAAGGCATCCAAAGGTGAAGCAACAAGGTATTTTCAAAGCATTCAAGGATTTCAAGTAAGAGGTATTTATCTTTCGAAATGGTATCTTCATCTTCTGTACATGAGTTTATTGCAAACCCTACTGTGGTAGAAAACATTAAGTGTCCTAGACCCGTGTTTAAGATCATCCCTAAAATTTCCAAGCAAGATGATTTTATCGGAGCTTTTTCAAAAATTCTGAAGGGAGTCGCTTTTGCCAAAGACCCTAGAATTTACATTCACTACAACATAGAAAATTTAGGGACTGATGAATTAAAGAATATATACAATGATGTTATTACTGATGGACAAGGTTTGGTTAAACCAGAGCACAAGATTGTAGGAGACCTAGGATTTGTTGAAATTCTAAACATACCTGAATTTCCGAAGGAGGTAGTTCGTCTTGTATTGAGTAGAGTTCATGGAGAGTTTATATGGCTTGATTATATTTTTAAAATTTGTAAGGAAGAAATTAAGGCAGTTACTGGTTTACCCTCAACTAGTAGTAGGTCCGACAAAACAAAGAAGATACCTAACAAGGGTGTTATGGATTTAACCAAAGCTACATCTGACAATAGATCTCTTAGGGTTAATGACATTACTGATAGAAATGTGAGATATGTGAGCATGGTACTTGGCTATAGAGTAACTCATGCAAATAGATTAAACTCTATTTCTAGCTTATGTATTCACAGTGCATATGAGATGGTTAAGAACAATGCTAGGATTGATATCTGTGAATGGCTTAAGGATGAACTGTTAGATAACCTAAAAAAGATTAAGGGTGACAAGAAGGGGACATTCCATTTTGGCAACCTACTTGTGTGTTTGATGCTTTACTTCACCAAAGAGATACCCGACATTAGTAATAAGGAATTTGGATATGACATCCTGGTAGGCAAATAAATCAAGGAAGCTATTACCGGTATGGGCTCTAACAATGATAACATTATAGCAGACTACTTCAAAACCTTCCAAACTAAGATGAAAGATAGAGAAAGGATACCACAGAGTATTGTGGATAAGTATGATAAGCAAATTTGTTTTGTAATAAAAAGATGAAACATGGATGGAAGTTGTTACTCCCAGAACTATTTGGATAAGAGAGATCGGTTATGAAGTTGATGTTAGGATTCCCACAGATACTGAGAGGGGGGGGTGGGGGTGAATCAGTATCTAACTGGTTATAATATTTTCTTAACTTAAAACATGTAGAGCATATTAATACTATGTACCGATAAGCAGAAAGTAATGCAATAAACAAAAAAAAAAGCAACAACATGAAAAAAACACCATAACATAATATTTTAACGAGGAAACCCGGTGTGGGAAAAACCTCAGTGGGATTTGTGACGCACAATATTCGCTTACTGGCCAATAAGAGAATATTACTGCTACAAGAGGGCCTGCACATGCAGGAAGGCCAAGTGCCTAGAGCTCACTGCTCAAATACAAATCACTGACTTACAAAATGGATTATATAAATCCAGTGTCTTGTACTGCTTCAATATAGCATCTATAATGCCAGACCCAATACTAGTTTCTACTCTGCTTCTTACATAAACCCTTAACCTATAATTCACATAATAGGTCTGCCTTATTTCTCCCAATTACATTCCTCTATCTCTCATTCATTCATTACAAAATGTTCTACAATGATCTCTCTTATATAAGAGTCATTTTACAACTTGCCAAGTCGGCTTACAATGATTTTACAATAATAAACAAAATATATTAACAACAAAATTCCTGTTGGCTTCTATGCCGGTATGCTTCCTTTCAGTGCTAGTGTTGGTGGTCTGAGTGCAAGTGTAGAGTTTGATCTTGCTAGTGCCAGTGGAATGCCTTGCCGGTGTCATAGGATTGTAAGGTTGCCATCAATGACAAAACCTTCAATCACCTACAATGTCTCATTGGAGTGTGCATATGCCAACAATCTCCCCCTTTGGCATTGATTGCAACACTCATGAGAAAATTCCAAAAATTGTGTACCAAAAATATGTGAGCTCCCCCTAAGTAGATAAGTCTTTTGCTGATTATTTTCTCATACTACTACTCCCCTTTGGCATCAATGACAAAGGTTGTTAGAGTGTCAATAGAGTTGTAGTTTTCTCTCTCAACCTTGTAACTGGGTGGTTACAATTTGAAAAAGATCCACCAAAACCAAATTTATGCTTTCCAAAAACTTCTTACTATCTTTTATTGCCGCCTCTGTTGTTTGAACTATACCGGTGAGGTGCTGCATATGCTCTACTGGTGTTTTCTGTTCTTGTACTAGTGCTTTAGATATTTCCTTCCTCAGGGATGCAAGATAGTGATAACTCAATGATGAACCACGAGTACCAAACTGGTACTAAGAGGGGGGGGGCGAATCAGTACAAACACAAATATAGTCCAAAACTAGTTCGACAACAAATACCCAAAATGACTAACAAACAGGGATACTGGTAAAACAAAGTGCAACCGGTAACATCCAGTACAACTCAATCAGTCATGAATCGGTCACTCAATAAGATACCCTCTTAGCTCAATACTACAGTATCATTATATTCTCATGCATAAACAGGTAAACTTAACCATCAGATCTTCAACAGTGAGTTCAATATGTTTTATAGATAGGCATAAAACACAGAACCTTCATATGCTTAATAGGTAAAACAAAGCATCACAAGACAAAAGCATTTCACATAACACACATATTTTTCATGTGGAAACCCAACTAGGAAAAACCACGGTGGGGATGAATACCCACAAGCTACTTTTTGAAATCTTTAGAAGTCCGCTTTGTTAGGAGCCTTGTCCGATTAAAGACATTACAATAGGTTCTGCTAGGAACCGATCCTATTAGGGATCACCCGGTTAAGGGATACCCAGTTAAGGGTTAAAGCCAATAGGGTCACCTTGTTAGAGGATTTCAAGAACTCAATAGCTGAAAGGATCTCCTAAGCTCTATAGCTTCTCAGAACTCATTAGCCTTGAGTTACCCGGTTAAGGGATTTGAATCAAGCCTATTAGGACCACCGAATTTAAGGGATTTTGAATCAAGCCAGTTAAGGCTACCCTATTAGGGGATTTTACAACTGTTGAAGTGGTTAGAGATCAATAGGAATTACAATGATCTATTAATAGCACTCAATGCTAATGCAAATCCAGTTAGGCTCCTCTTTTCCTTCTGCACATTCACTTTGTAGGTATCTCTTCTCTCCTTTGGTCTGGCAAGAATTACGTATCACTTCCCTTGGATACACACTCACAACTTTTGCCAACAACCTCAGAAAGAAACACAACATCGACCTTATAGGAAACATACAGGTCAGTAGTAAAAACCCTAAACCCTAAACCTGTTAGGTTAAGCAATTCAAACAGTTCGATCCTAACCATTGAATCATACTGCATTAAATGCAACAATCTTGAATCGATCTCAAGACGTTCTCCATCGTCCATTATCCACCGATTTCATGGCGGCTGATAACCCATCATGTGTTATCACCATTTGACAGACTTCGCACATTCCCGAGGTAGATGGGAATAGTCATCTTCATGCAAGATCCTTCATGCACACAGAGCCTACGTGGCAACATGATCTGTCCTCCATCATACTGCTAACTCATCACATGAAATCCTGAAGTGGAAGCTACCTACCAACCGGTAGTCATACAATGCTTCCATGTGCCGGTTCCCATAACTACATGCCGGTTCATCTTGAACAAATATGCCACTTCACTTTGGCATATAAACCGGTTCATACAAATGTCGGTTCCTCTCTCTCTTCAATTATCACATGTGCTGATTCACACTATGTCTCATATTGACATCAATGACAACATACAATATTATTATGTCTTCATGCTGGTACACATAATGCCAACAATCTCCCCCTTTGGCATTGATGGCAATATACAAAAGATATCTTCTCTACTTCACATCTTCTCCCCATTTGTTGCAGATATCTTTTCGCTTCGCACCTTCTCCACCTTTGACAACAATGCCAAAGTGGAGGTAAAATCATCTCTATTTCATCATGCTGCTCCCCCTAAGGAGTAGCATCCTTCAACACACCAATCAACCAAAAATTTGTCTTTCCAATACCCGACTGATGTGGAACAATTACTTTTAGTTCACCTCCTGAAGGGGCAATACCCCTAATTCACCTCTCAAATGCACAAATGTTGTCTTTGGGAGAGGCTTGGTGAATATGTCTGCTAATTGCTCCTTATTTGACACATGCTCCAATGCAATCTCTTTATTTTGAACCTTTTCCCTCAAGAAATGATACTTAAGCTCAAAATGCTTAGTTCTAGAATGTAAAACTAGATTCTTTGATATATTGATAGCACTTGTGTTATCACAAAATATACTTACCGCTTTAGATACAGGGATCTTGAAGCCTTCCAATACATGCTTCATCTAGATTGTCTGAGTGCAGTCCATGAAAGCTGCAACATACTCTGCTTCCGTTGTAGACTGAGAGATACAACTCTACTTTTTACTCATCCATGAGACCAGTCTACCACCGAGAAAGAATGCACCACTGGTTGTGCTTTTTCAGTCATCCACATTACCTACCCAATCAGCACCTGTGAACACTTTCAGATTGAAATTATTGTTGTATGGGTACCATAATCCATAGTCAACTGTTCCCTTCAGATACCTAAGAATCCGCTTGATTGCAATCAAGTGAGATTCTCTTGGACTCTTTTGGAATCTTCCAGTAATGCCAACTGCATGTGCAATATCCGGTCTGCTATGCACTACATAATGCAACTTACCAATCATTGATCAGTATTCCTTCTCATCAACCAGTGTGGAATCATCCTCTTTTGTCAATTTGCAACCGGTCACCATCAGTGTACCAACCAGTTTGCTATCTTCCATGCCAAAAGTCTTCAACACCTCTTTGACATATTTGGACTGAGTGATGAAGACTCCATCTTCCATCTACTGGATCTACAGTCCAATGAAGAACTTAATCTCCCCTATGAGTGACATCTCAAACTCTTTCTTCATCTGATCAGCAAACTCATGACTCATCTTGTCATTTCCACCAAAGATGATGTCATCAACAAAAACTTCACACATCAGGATCTGATCTCCTTCAGACTTCAAGTAGATATTGCTATCTTCACTTGTTCTCTCAAATCCAATCTTCACAAGATGGGAATGTAGGCACTCATACCATGCCCTAGGTGCTTTCTTTAGACCATATAATGCTTTATGTAGCCTACATACCATGCCACTGTCTTTAGATAGGGAAAACCCATCTGGTTGCTCAATATACACCTCCTCTTCAAGTACACCATTTAGGAATGCAGATTTTACATCCATTTGATATACCTTGAACCTCTTAAAAGCTGCATATGCAAGAAGCATATGAACTCCTTCCAATCTGGCCATAGGAGCAAAGGTTTCTCCATAGTCTTCTCCTTCTTCTTGAGCATATCCTTTGCATACCAATCTGGCTTTATTCCTAATCACTGTGCCATCCTCATTCAACTTATTTCTGAACACCCATTTGGTGCCAATGACATTTTTATGCTCTGGTCTGGGTACCAAGGACCATGTACCATTTTTCTCTATCTGGTCAAGTTCTTCTTCCATTGCCTTGATCCAGTCTTCATCTTTATGAGCCTCTTTGAATGACTTAGGCTCAAATTCAGAGATCATACATGAGTTTTCTCTAATCTTTCTTCTAGTAAGGATTCTTGCATCCTTATCACCTATGATCTGCTTGGGATCATGATTCAAGTTGACATAATGAGGAATGGTCTTAACTGGTTCTTCTTGCTTTTCTTCTTCATCCTCATCTTCATCAGTATCAGCATTCACCGGTTCAGGAACACTGTTACTGGTACTTGGTTGACTGACAACCAATTCCCAGAAGGTTGCAACCAGTTCATTTATAGCTTGCTCACTGCCGGTTTGCTCAGTCTTCTCAAAGGATTCATCAACTCTTACATTGATGCTTTCCATAATTTTCTAAGTCCTATTGTTGTAGCACTTGAAAGCTTTACTCTTGGTGGAATATCCTAGAAATATTCCCTCATCACATTTAGCTTCAAATTTGCTCTGATGTTCACTCCTCTTGATGTAACATTTGCTACCAAATATCTTAAAGTAGTTAACCATAGGTGTCTTATTGGTCTAATAGTCATAAGGAGTTTTGTTCTTACCCTTTTTGATGAGTACTCGGTTCATAGTGTAGACTGCAGTGCTCACGGCTTCTCTCCAAAAGGTGTGAGCTACCTTTCCTTGAATCAACATGGTTCTAGCTGCTTCAACCACCGTCTGGTTATTCCTCTCTGCTAGTCCATTCTGTTATGGAGTCTAGGGGGGCAGACAACTGTCTCTTGATGCTAAATTCTTCACAATACTTGTTGAATTCACCGAAAGTGAATTCCCCTCCTTGATCAGTTATGAGACACTCGATCCTTTTGCCACTTTCCTTCTGCACTAATGCTCTGAAAGCTTTGAATTTCACAAAGGCTTCAGACTTGTCTTTCAAGAATGTGACCCACATCATTCTCGAGCAGTCACCAGTGAGAATCATGAAGTACCTATCACCCTACACACTTCTAGTTTTCATAGGACCACATAAATCAGTATGCACAAGATCAAGCAAGTTGTCAGCAGTGAAAGATTTACCTTTAAAGGTTGAGGAAGACATTTTCCCCAATTGACACTCTCTACATAAGGTATTGTCCAGTTTGCTCAACACTGACAACCCTCTAACTGCCTTGATCTTACTAGCCTTCACAATGTTATCAAAGTTCACATGGGAGAGTCTCCTATGCCATATCCAGCTATCATCAAGCCTAGCCATAAGACATGTACTTATATTTGCATTCAGATGAAATAGGTTACCTTTAGTCTGCATGCCGATGGCTACCAATTTGCCATCTTTTCCTTTGATTCTGCAAACTCCATTCTTGAATTGCAGAGTGAGGCCACTATCATTTAGCTGGGAAACACTTAGAAGGTTGTGTCTGAGACCATCAACCCAGTAAACATTGTCAGCACTACTCTTTCCATTCAAAGAGATGGACCCTCTTCCTTTTACCATGCATGGTGCATCATTGCCAAAGTGAACCACACCACCATCATACTCCTCTAAGGATAGAAACTTGCTCTGGTCACCAGTCATATGGTGAGAGTAGCCACTGTCAATGATCCACTCATTGGAATCATCAAACCGAGAGACAAGAGCCTTCTTGTCTGCCACATCTTCCTTTACAGCAACAAACACAATGTCTTCATTCTCTTCATCTTCTGATTCCTCATCTGTGACACCTTCATCAACTACCACAAAATAGTTTCTTTGGTTCCCTCCTTTGAATTTCTTGAACCTTTCTGGTTTGTCCTTGTTGTCACTATTAGGATAGTTCATAGCAATATGTCCTATCGGGTTACAAGAGAAACATTTCAAAGGGAGCTTACCTTTGTATTTACCAGTTCCTTTTGGAAATCTCCTGGCAAGAAGAGCTTCAAATTCCATCAGAAACTCTTCATCCTTCATTTCTCTATTCTAAGTAGGTTCCCGACTAGTGCTAGCCTCTTTTCCTTTTCTGGATGGAATAGAAGAGGTTTTAAAAGTTGATTCTATCTTTTGAGCACTGCCATCAAAACTATTCAGTTCATAGGCTGTCAACTTGGCTATGATGGAGTCCAAGGACACCTTAGACTTGTCTATTGATCTCAACTCCTGAATAGCAATGACCCTTATTGCATAGACTGGCAATAGGGATCTTAGGACTTTACTTACCATAGTGGAATCTTCTATTTTGCCACCTGCACTCTTTATTTCTCCAACAACTATTTTGATTCTTATTCCATACTGCTGAATGGTCTCTCCTTCAACCATCCGCATGTCTTCAAACTTCCCTCTCAGGCTTTCTTCCTTAGCCTGTTTTACATGCTCATCACCACCATAGATATTTTCAAGAGCATCCCATACCTCTTTGGGATTTTCCTTGTCCTGAACATCAATAAACTCAATGTCAAATAGACTACTAATGAGGGCTTCCATGGCTTGCCCATTTTCTTATATCTCTCTCTTTTGGTCATTGGTGAGAGTACCGGTAGGAACATCATATACATTTTCAACATAAATCTAGTGTTGAACACCCATGCTTTTGATGAATATCTTCATCCTGTCTTTCCATATACCAAAATTTTCCCTGTTAAACTTTGGACCTTCCCTCTTCATCATTTGACTAGGATCTTTTCCTCAAGCGGTTAAGCTTACAACATAGAGAACCTGGAGTGCTCTAATACCAATAGATAACTCAATGATGAGCCATGAGTACCAAACTGGTACTAAGAGGGGGGGGTGAATCAGTACAAACACAAATACAGTCCAAAACCGGTTCAACAACAAATACCCCAAATGACTGACAAACAGGGATACCATAAAACAAAGTGCAACCGATAACATCTAGTACAGCTCAATCAGTCATGAACCAGTCACTCAATAAGCTACCCTCTTAGCTCAATAATACAGTATCATTATATTCTCATGCATAAATAGGTAAACTTAACCATCAGATCTTCACAACAGTGAGTTCAATATGTTTTATAGACAGGCATAAAACACAGAACCTTCATATGCTTAACAGGTAAAACAAAGCATCACAAGACAAACGCATTTCACATGACACACATATTTTTCACGGGGAAACCCAACTGGGAAAAACCACGGTGGGGATGAATACCCACAAGCTGCTTTTTGAACTCTTTAGAAGTCCGCTCTGTTAGGAGCCTTGTCCGATTAAAGACATTAAAATAGGTTATGCTAGGAACCGATCCTGTTAGGGATCACCCGGTTAAGGGATACCCCATTAAGGGTTAAACCTGGTAGGGTTACCTTGTTAGAGGATTTCAAGAACTCAATAGCTGAAAGGATCTCCTAAGCTCTATAGCTTCTCAAAACTCATTAGCCTCAAGTTACCCGGTTAAGGGATTTGAATCAATCCTATTAGGACCACCCAATTTAAGGGATTTTGAATCAAGCCAGTTAAGGCTACCCTGTTAGGGGATTTTACAACTGTTGAAGTGGTTAGAGATCAACAAGAATTACAATGATCTGTTAACAACATTCAATGCTAATGCAGATCTGTTTAGGCTCCTCTTTTCCTTCTGCACATTCACTTTACAGGTATCTCTTCTCTCCTTTGGTCTGGCAAGAATTATGTATTGCTTCCCTTGGATACACACTCACAACTTTTACCAATAACCTCAGAAAGAAACACAACATCGACCTTATAAGAAACATACAAGTCGGTAGTAAAAACCCTAAACCCTAAACCTTTTAGGTTAAGCAATTCAAATGGTTTGATCCTGACCATTGAATCATACTGCATTAAATGCAACAATCTTGAATCGATCTCAAGACATTCTCCATCATCCATTATCCACCGATTTCATGGCGGCTGATAACCCATTACATGTTATCACCGTTTGACAGACTTTGCACATTCCTGAGGTAGATGGGAATAGTCATCTTCATGCAAGATCCTTCATGCACACAGAGCTTACGTGGAAACACAATCTGTCCTCCAACATACTGCTAGCTCATCACTGGAAATCCTAAAGTGGAAGCTACCTACCAACCGGTAGTCATGCAATACTTCCATGTGCCGGTTCCCATAACTACATGCCAGTTCATCTTGAACAAATATGCCGCTTCACTTTGGCATATAAACTGGTTCATACAAATGTTGGTTCCTCTCTCTCTTCAATGATCACATGGGCCGGTTCACACTATGTCTCATATTGACATCAATGACAACATACAATATCATTATGTCTTCATACCAGTTCACAAAATGCCAACAGATAGTCCAATCTTGGACTTAGTCTTAATCTTAGATTCTTAGCCTTGTTTATTATTCTCTCCTTTTCTCTCTCTAGCTTCAGTAACTCTTCCTCAAAACCTGTTAGCTTTTGCTAAAAAACTGATAATGTATCAGATGAATTAACAAAATTGTCATTCAGTTTATTAATTTCCTCCTATATCTTGCTCATTTTCTTGTCTATTTCAACTATTAAAAAGTTTGTCTTACAAGTGTCTTTGTATAGAGTTTTGAACTCCTTGAGTGTGTTGCACAGTTCTGGTAGAAGTGTGTCAAACTGCCTTGAACACTTCTTTATTTGTTCCTCAAAGAATTTTTGTTTTTCCTTTTCTAACCTCTCTTTGAATGCTTCCTCCTTTATTTGTTCAACTGTCACTGTGCTGTCAGTAATATACTTAGACAAAGTGTCAAGTTGACTCAAAGAATCCTTATTATCTACATTGCATTTTGGAGCTATCATCTTAAAAATTGGAATTGTGTAATCTATAGCTTTATATGCCTGTGAACTACAATCTGTAATTTTCTTTATAGAATCTAAAAGAACTTCAGTTACATTTATTGATTTAAATCCTTTAGTTGAAGAGCTAACATTCTGAATTCTATCTGTGGGAGCAATATCCTTGCTTGCAGTGACCTCTGGTAGGTCAGTCTGTGTTTTCATTTCCTTAAGAAAAGGTTTTTGTTGTTCTCCTGTTGTCGGTGGCACTATTTCCATATGAACCTGTCGCTGTTCTAGAGCCTGTTGCTCTGCTTGTCTCTTTGTTTGTTGATCTACTTGTTGTTCTATTTTCTTATCTATCATTTTACCTTCAGTGTTATCAATTTTGTCAGCTATCGATGGCTCACTAGCCATATCTGTGTTACCAGTTGTATCCTTGTCTATCATAATGTTGACCTTTTGAGTATCAACATCAACTGTGTATAAGACCTTAGGATTAGGATTTGTATCCTCTATATCCATACTCTCATCTGCTGGTTGATCTTCAGTTTTTATTATTACCGGTGGAGTAACTAGAGGTGGTGGGGATACATTATCTCTTATTTTGATGCTTGGAGGTGCACCACCCTTTCCTTTACCTTTGCCCCTTCCTTTCTAATATACTTTTATTGGTTTAGGGTTCCTATATTCTTCCTGTTTTTCCTTCTCAACAAGGAATATATCCCATGCATTTTCAATTTCTTGTGCAACCTTATTTACTCTTCCAACCATTAGTGCAATATGCTGGTGTGCAGTAGAAAATACTGACCGGTTAGCCTCTGCAATCAGATCATCAATTTCTTTTGGAGAGTTAACTGGGTAGACAACAAGTAATTTTTCAATTTTCATTTTCTTGTCAAGCTCTATAACAGATTGTCTTCTTGCTTCCAGTCTCTTGAATAGTTCATCTGGTACTTCATATACAATTTGCATCAAAAACTTCTTGTAGATATCCAAGTGTAAAATAACACTGTTTTCAACCTTTTCTTTGTCATCAACTGATAGTGAGTCATATAGTTTGTTGATGTTTTCCAACTGTCCTTCCTCTATGATTTCATCTAGCAGTTTGTCAATCGGAGAAATATTTTGTTGAGTTCTTTTCTTTGGTGTCAACTTTTTCTTCTTAACCGAGGGCCTCACTGCCTGTTGTTTTTGCCTGGTTCTTCTAGGTGAAGGTGTGGATACTAGTGAAGGTTGTCTTTCCTTACAACTCTTTTGAATTCAGTTGGCATGTCACTCTCTGAAGAAGTTGCTACCGGTGAAAGGTGAGTTTTTGGTTGTTGAGCCTGTAACTCATCTTCAGTGATACCGGTTTGTTTTAGTACATCTTCTTTGATAGTCTTAGCTTGCCTTGAACCTCTCCTCACTGTTGCTTCAACTTTCTTTACTCTCTTCTTAGATTGAATTTGGCTTTCAATGGTCTCAACACTACCAAATACCTCTTCCTTAGGTTCATTTGGTGCTTCCAGAAGGGATTTTGCATATGTTTCAATGATGTGATCATTTTTCTCATAACCCATCTTAGTAACCCAAATTGTTCTTGGGATAACTACTTCCATCCAGATCTCATCCTTTTTAATCACAAAACATATATCATCTTTGTATTTGTTTACAATTTTCTGTGACAGTCTGACTCTTTTGTTCATTCTGGCCTTTAGTGCTTGAAAATACTCATCAATATTCTTTTTTTTGCTTTCACCCATGTTGTTGAACAAGTCTGATAACTGTTTTCCTACCAGTATGTCAAATCCAAGGTTCTTGATACCTATACCAGGCACCTGTTTGGTTATGTGTAGCATTAAGCATACAAGTAAGTTGCCAAATCTAAATGTTCCTTTCTTATGCTTCTTGATCTTCCCTAAATTGTCAATCAATTCATCCTTTAACCATTCACATACATCAATTTTCACATTCTCATTTACCATATCATGTGCACTTTTTATGCATAAAATAGAGACTGAGTTAAGTCTATTTGCATGTGTTGTTTTGTAACCTAAAATCATGCTAATGAATCTCACATTTATGTCGGTTACATCATTAACCCTTAAGGACCTTTTGTCAGATGTTGCACTTGTTAGGTTTGTTACTAGGTCATTTGAGACCTTCTTTGTTTTGTTTGGTCTGCTACTAGTGGAAGGTAACCCTGTTACAACTTTCATAGCTTCCTTGGTAATTTTATGAATTGAATCTAGCCAAAAAAATTCTCCATGTACCCTGCTCAATACTATCCTTATCACTTCCTTGGGGAATTCCAAAATGCAGAGGATCTTAGTGAATCCTAGGGTTTCAACAATTTTGTGTTCAGGTTTTACATTTTCAGAGTCATCACATATGACAGTCTTGTACATGTTTTTGACTTCTTCATCTCCTAATTCTTCTATATGGCAATTGATGTACATTCTAGGGTCTTCTGCAAAAACAACTCCTTTGGGAATTTGGGAAAATGCACCAATATTATCATCCCTTTTAGCTATCTCAGGAACTAACTGAAATACAGGCCTAGGGTGTTTGATTACCTCAACTATAGTAGGGTTTGCTATGAATTCAGGTACATAAGAGGATGCCATGATTATAAATACCTTTTTCTGCCTTTGGAAAGATTGATTGTTGGAATGCTTTGCCTCTTTGCTCGAAATGCCTTAGCTCTGGAAATTTCACGCTCTTCAAATGTTTGAATGCTTGGTGAAGTGAAATGGATCCAAAAACATTAATTTATAATGTCAATCTACCAACTACCACATTTAATGCTTGCCAATTAATTAATCACTTAACATAACTGTCGGTATAGAAGTAATTTCAACTTCTTACCATCAACCGAGGGAATAATAGCATATGTCTCATTGATTGCCAAACCCTCAAAGAAATTTCTTCAATTTGATGAAGAGACTCCTACCGGTGGAGTGCTACTCTGTTCTACTAGTGGAGGAGTATTCCCAAAACCATTCAGGTCTGATTTCCTGATCCATTGTTTTGAGAATTCATGCTTAACTTCTTCAACTTTTTCTTTTCCTTTCAAACTAGGACCTTTGTTGTCTACCGGTGAGGACTTGCTTCTACAAAATTTAGAAATATGCCCAATTTTGTTACATGCATAACAAATCACATTATTTCTCTGAATAGCCTTTCCATAACCTATGCTGGTTTGTTTTCTGCATTGATTAGATAAGTGTCCAAATCTTCCACAAACATAACATCTCACATTCATTCTGCAATTCTCAGAGTTATGACCAACTTTGTTGCATTTTGAACATTGACCGGTGGGTGCACTGGTATTCTGATAGTTTCTAGATCTACATTCATTTTCTCTATGACCATACTTGTTACAGTTAAATCATTTTCCATTGAATTTATAAGCAGTAGGTTGTCTTACCGATTTGCTATGATCATGTGTGTTTGCTGTACCAGAGCTTTCACCAAGTTCAAAGCCAATTCCACAAGTGTCACCTTTAGGTTTTTGATTCTTCAACAAGTTACCAAGTTCTTCTGAGCTTTTCTTGAATTTCTCTTTATGTTGATTTGCAGTATCTAGTTCTATTTCTAAGACTTCTTTCTGCCTCATCGGTTCATTTGAGTCATTCTGTGTGTGCATCAGATCTGTCTTCAACAAATCATTTTCATAGCTAAGTCTTGTGTTCTCATTTGCAGCATCACTTAGTCTTCTAGTCAAATCTTCTTCATTCTTCTTTCTATCTTCAATTTCTTTACAAAATCTCATAGTCATATCCTGCATCTCATTCTTTGTTGTCATGTTCTCTTACTTCAACTTGTTTATCATATCATTAAGAGTTTCTTTTTCATCATTCTCATTTTGCATCTTTTCACAAAGTTCTCTTCTCTTGTTTCTTGAAATAGTAAGATTTTCTTGAAGTGCTTGAATGATATCCTGAGCAGCCTTTAGATCATCTTCAAGTTTCATATTTTTCAATTTTTTTGCATCATAGTCTGAGAGAGCTCCTTCAAGTTGCTTCATCAAGTTTTCCATCTCTACCGGTGTCAAGATCTTCCTCAAGCTGTTAGGTTTTTGAAAATAGAGGACCAAGATCTGATACCAGTTGATCTGAATGTTCTTGAGGCTTATGCTATGACACTTCCTGATGCACCTAGGGAACCATCTGAATAAATTTTTGGTAGTGCTGAGAATATTGAGAGTGTCGTTTTGATGCAGAAGTAGAGAAAAAGAAGAGAAAAATTTATCATAGATGCATCCAAGATGGCTAAGGAGGTTAAATAAAATGTAATGAACTTGAGTGGTATATCTACTAGTGAACTGGAAGAACTGAAACCAGAAGCTCAAGTTTCACTGGTTGTCACTTCTTTAGATATAGACTGTGGAAAAGAAGTTGAGTTCAAGAGAGTAGAGAGGAAGAAGAGAAAACCCTCATCAGTACCTTCTCCTTCTCCTAGAAAGGCAAGGACATTAAGGAAGAAGCAACAGGCTATAAGGGAGCCTAAGAAAAAGCTAACTCCTAAAAAGAAACAGGAACCAAAGGCACTAGATACCCTTACACCGGAGGAACTGGTAAATGAGATAACACAAGATGGTAATCTTTGCAATGTAAATAAATATTATCATTCCTTCAAGGATTCTAACAAGGAGACCATAGAGGCTAGTATAATTTTGCATCTAGACATCTATAAGAAGGTTTTGGTTGAGGTTGTGGATGTTTTGTCTAATGATATTTATCTGAGACTTGAGGCTAAACGAATGTCAGTGTTGGAATTGGACAAAAAGTTAAAGGTTGAAGCATTATTGGCAGTGCACCCTATAAATTCTAAAGAGGATTTGATGAACTAATTTATGAAGAAAACCGGTCAGTTTTTGTGAGTGGACATCAGCAGGTTAGCCTAATGGCAGGGAGAGTGAAAGAGATAGTTGATGAAACTATAGACAAATGGGACATATTATTTGTTGAAAAAGAAAAGAAAGAGGAAAGGGAGAGAAAGAAAATGGATAAATATTTTGCTAAGATATACCAAAAGGACAAAGGGAAAAGCAAAATGGGTAGTATACCTGTTATAAAGGTAACAAATAACATTCCTCCACCAACACAGGATACTCCACCAATAACTTTAGAGATATCGGTACATATAGACAATCAACTGGATAAGGCAACTGAAGAAGTTACACATGATGACATTAACCTAGATTCTGAAATTCTTTTCACCATGAATGTAGATACACAAGATATTAACATTATTGTGGATAAGGAGACTATAGAGGTTAAGACTGTTGATGCTACAAATAGTGAAATCTCAGAGTCATCGGAACACACCGTTGACTCTCAAAAGATTGAAATACCAGTAAAAGCTAAGCAATTAGAGACTAAGATACCAACAGAGGATAAGGTAACTAACACTGAGAAACCAGAGTCAAAGAAACCTACAGTTGCAGAGGTACTTACACAGACTGAAAAACCAAAAGAAGCAAAGGTAATAACATAGACAAAGAAACTGGCATAAAATGTGAATAAAGAGGAAGCAATTGATGGAGACAAGGAAGAAATAGTTAAGACAATTGGGAAAGTATCTGTTGAAAGGAAATCTATTACAAAACCAAGCACATCCACTGGAGAATTCAGACCCACTAATGTAATAGATGTTATATTGGATTCAATTAAGAGGATAACAGATTGCAATGCCTTAGCATTTAAGGCCATTGATGACACATTACCTATCTTGAAGATGATTGCACCAACCTATAAGATAGATCATATGGAGAATTCTTTAGGTAAATTGGACACATTGTCCAAATTTGTTGCTGAAAATGTTCTGACTATAGATAAGGTAAATGAGGAAACTCTAAAGGAAAGAGTAGACAAATAGAAGGGTGAATTCTTTGAGAAAACTATCAAAGACTGTACTGAGCACATGGATTCACTATTACCAGTACTTAACTCAATAATTTTGGAATATAAGGAGCTGTATAGAGAAGCTTGCAAGCCTCACCACCTGACTAAAGATATTGATGAGGAAATTAAGAAGACATAGAAGTAAATAGATGAGATTGCGGATAATATGATAGGTTCTTCAGGACTTATCTTAGTTTTTTAATAGGAAATGGTAGTTTTTGAGGAAAAGTTGGAGAAGATTGAGAAAGAGAAAGAAAGGATAAGGTTAAAGGCCCAAGAACTGAAAAGAAAACTTGGTCCAAGATTGGACAGTCTTATTACTCAGCGGGTCGAGTTACCAAAGGAAACAATTCAAGGAGAACAGTCACCAGAGCAACAGATGCACTATTCGACTGACATAATCCAACAGACAAAAACCATTCTTTTTGACAATAACAAATTCATGTAGAGCCTGAATCTAATTTTGGCAGAAATTTTTCAACTTGTACATAACCGGTTACAAGCTATGAGGTAGAAATTTTGTACTCTTTGACTATTTTTGACATCCTTTGTCATTGATGCCAAAGGGGGAGTAGTATGGAGAAAAATAAATGCACAAAAGAGATCACTTGCTCAGGGGGAGCACAATTTTTTTGGGATCAGATTTTGGACTTCATTTTTGGATAACAGTTTTGGATTTTTCTCATAAGTATTGTCATCAATGCCATAGGGGGAGATTGTTGGCATTCTACACTTTAATGAGAATATGGTTGATGTTGTCATTGATGGAAACCAATCGGTAACATGATTCAATAGGTTCATCGACATCGCAAACATCCTACACCAGTAGGCACTGACAGAGGAAGGCACACTCACCGGCATCTAGATTACATCGGCAATGAAGTATACCGGCATTCAGGCCGACATGAGACAAGTTTTGTTTATATGAATTGTATTGTAAATGTAATTAATTATTTGTAAGCCGACTTGGTGTATTGTAAAAGACTCATATATGTATGAGATCTTATAGATCATTTTGAATTAGAAAGGATAGGACATTTTTGTAATAGCATGGAATAAAAGGATATTATGTAAAGACAACGAAAGGTTTTGGTTAAGGTATCTGACTAAGCTTAAACTAGTACTAAACTAGGCATTAGAGATGCTATTTTGAGCAGTACATTGTATTGGATTTAATTATCCATTTTGTAGTAAGTGAGACTCTTCTATTGAGCAGTGCGCTCTAGGTTGTTGGCCTTCCTGCATGTGTAGGCCCATATTGTAAGAAATATTTATTCATATTGGCAAGTGAGTAAATATTGTGGGTCACAAATCCCACCGAGTTTTTTCCCACACTGGGTTTCTTCGTTAATATATCTTGTGTTATGGTGTGCATTTATATTGTCTCTATTATTTCTCTTTACTACACTTTTACTTGTTTACCGGTACATTAATTTGGATTGAAAAGTTATAAACAAGTTCAAATATTCCATTAACTGGTTAGACACTGATTCACCCCCCCCCGCTCTTAATGTCTTTGGGAATATCATTGCATCTAACAAGTATCACCTTGACAGTCCTTATGGGACCCAAGGTTGTGTTGTCTATATTTGTGATCATTCCTTAATTAGACCTTTTTCAAGTTAAAATAGGTATTCCTTGGTTGATTTCTATGGATATGGTCCCTTTAGTGATTCATAAGTTCCTAAATTTGCATCATGAGGGTTCGGTGCATGTATTCCAAGATACTGGATATCGACCCTTGATAGCCTATGGGAATTTTTTGTTGGATCTTTTTTGCCTTTCTTAGATGGGGCTTATGCTTCCTCATGGTGACTTAATGTATCATGCATATTATCAGTACAAGATGAGGGAGTTGGCCCCTACATCAGTTCATCATTGCTATTCATTTCCTCTTCCTGCATCAACCTCTGCTCCACCGATTCCTATGTCGGAGGAGGTAGTGCCTTATTCCCCTTCATCATTGGGGGCTAAGGTTAATCCTATTCCTCCAAATAGACCTCCTTGTCTGCCCAATACTGCATAGACTCCAATGGTGTCTTCTATTCCTATGATTGCACCTAGTGCAAATAAAGGAAAGACACCCTTGCTATCAAAGTTTGTGGCCTTCCCTCTCTTCGAACTCCTAATCATGGATGATATCCCTCAACCTTCTTGATATGAGAAGGGAAAGCATTCCTATCATTCTCATTTGTTACTACTTGATCCTAAGTCACAACCCATGTTACCGCTCTTTATTCCTCTAGCTACTCCTCAAGTGAAGCAAGTAAGGGTTCCTGTTGCTATGAATGTAGTGCCTATCTCTAATGCACCTCTTGCTTCATCAATTGGGATTTCTCCTATTCCCAACAAGGTTTCAAAGGCCTCTCTTATGGATCATGATGCTCTTGATTCTTCTTGAGCTTCAGCTCTTGGTCCTCATCTTCATCACAATCAGCCTATGCATGAGCGTAAGTGCTATCAATGAGCCATAAATTGGGAGTGCGATACTAATTTGCAGTCTTGTGGTGCACCTTAAACACCCTTTCTTATCACATCAGATCCTATTTCTTCAAATGTTCCTATTTCTACATCAGCTTTGATGTTGCTTTCAGTTGTTTTAGGGCCTTTCAATGAAAATCTCCCTAAAAGGGTGTAGGTCTTCATTTCTCCTTCCTTAAAGCCACCTCTTATCACTTTATTTCTAGATTTTATTTTGTTGTACCAAACTTTTAATATATTATACATGCAAGTGGTGTCTAGTGCAACTTTGTTTGACCCTCTTGTTTTGCAGCTACTTCATTAGAGCTTTCTTGGAGTCCTCCAACCTGCTATGGTTGATAGGCCACTTGAGCCTCCTATGCAACCTAAATGCAAGTTTGAGTAGGGCCCCAATCTAGAGTTTTGTTGGTGCAAATTGGCTCAAGTATTCTTCTCTCCTATTTCTCTATCTTCTTTAGTTCTTGTTTCTATTCCTTTCTCTTTTTTTCATTGTTGAGAAGGCCCCACCTTCTCCTAAGTTTTTCGCTACTCCTCTTGCCAAGGCCTATAGTCCAGCTCTTATTTTATCTCCTTAGATTGAGTCACCTACTTCCTCTATAGAGGTGTGCTTGTTTAACTCTCTAGAGGATATCTCAATGCTATCTACCAGCTTCATGCAATCATTGACCCTTGCCTCTTCTGAACTTGTGGGCGCAAATGTTGCTACAACCTTGTCCCTTGCCTTTGTTGTTGTTGGGGTGCCTAGTGCTACCCTTTCCATTTTTCCACTTCCATCTTGGGCTCCTTCCTCATGTGATATAGATTGAGAGGATGATGAACTAATGGTTAGGGACTTCTAGGGAGCTATCGTTTATTATCTTGTAGCATAGCCTGTGTGCATAATGTTCCCTCGTTCTTGCTCTACATGTTTTTACCCTCCTCAAGGAGCCAAGTTACTTTGTCAATGCTTGGAAATGGGAGGTTGACTATCTTTATCTATTGTGCTCTCCTAGTTACCAGAGTTACTCCATAGGTGCTCAGATATAAGATATTTTTTCTCATAAAACTTCTTCTATCTATTTTCTCTTGATTTTCGACATTCAAGGATGATGCAAAGCGTGGTGTCATTTAGGCCTTCTTTAATATTGACCCAAATTTTTTATTTTCTCTTTGTCTTCTTGTCTTCTTTAGATCTAAGAACTCTGGCCTTATGATGAAACTATTGGCAACAAGGTAGCAAACTAAGAGGGGGGTTAATCATTTTTCTCACAAACTTAACACAATTAAAACTTAAATTCAGATCTGATAATTATCAATAAAAGAAAAAATTAACACCACATCAATAAGACACATAACACCAAGATTTTTGACGTGGAAAACTTGGTTAAGAGAAAAACCATGGTGGGAACCAGCCCACAATGAGATAATACCTTATTAGGAGTAAATGAAAAATTACATTGGGGAATGCACATGCATTCAAGCACACTGCCTAGAGCTCACTTCTCAAATTGCAAAACAAGAAGGGCTACAATCGTGAGTAAGACTTGTTATCTTACAAAAACATTCGGATTGCATCTAGAGGATCATGAACTAATGAAATAGCTTCTTCTCATGCTCAGTTATAGTTCTGGTTAAACATAGTATGATCTGCTCTGCCACACACTCTTCATTTCACACTTTTGAAAGATCAAAACACTTTCTCACACAATTACTCAATTACACACTCGTAGATACAAAAAAGATACATCTCACAAAGGAATATTAAATTTATACAAATAAAAATTGCACCCCTCACAATTTACGACTGCATTTGTGTCTTCACCTTAGTGTTTACGCCCCTCGGCCTGATCAAAGACCTAAATATGCTCATTCACATCAAAAACACCTTGCAATTCAATAAGGAACTCAAGGGCCACCTTGATCCTATCCCAAAGTAGGGAATGACTAGGGCATGGTTCCCTACTCCTCACTGGGACCAAAGCATGGTTCCTTGGGACCCCTTAATTAGGGCCTATCTTGATCCGTTAATTAGAATTTGAAGTGGGAAAATCCCCCCATGTCAGCCCAAGTCAAAAATTTAGTCAATTAATCCTATTGGAAAATATATAAGAGGGATTTCCCATCTCATTTGATAGAGGAAGATATTGCATCAAGCATTCAAGAATTCAAGAGCAATTGAGCATTTTCAGTCTTCCTTCAAGCTTTGGAGCAACAATAGAGTCAAGATTTCAAGCATTGAAGAGGATATCATCATTATACTTCATGAAATTATAATTCCATGTGGAGGAAAACAAAAATTCACAAGGACGTATAAGCATTTCATTTTCAAGAAATTCAACATCCCCTCAAAGAGGAGGATTTCTACTTTCAGTCCTTTCATTTACATTATTTCAACCACTTGGTTAATTCCAAAACTAGGGTTTGATCTAAAGGCAAACCCCTATTCCCAACACATTTCCCTTTCTTTCTGTATGCAAGAAATAGGTATGTAGTTTTACTTCTAGAATTAAGCTTTATTCATAGAGGCAAAAACCCCTTTTTGATACGCGAAAAGTTTGGAGGACCAATTGGAGGGCACCCTTGTCCGAACAAACGGTCCCTGCAACTTTTGCCCAATTTCACAGAGCAACTCTGAATCATCTCAATCTTCTCAGATCTAGGCGCACTACTAAATCCCGAATCTATAGCTCATTGTTTTCACATACTTTGTCTTCATTTTGAGCACTTAATCGTAATTCAATTAATCAACTTACAAAAGAGGGTCAATTGCTTTCCAATCAAAACCAATCTTATTAGTATTCAATCCTTGCATCATTTAGGATTGGATCTAGTAGATTCATCCTCCTCTTTTGAATGTAAAGTCCTCCCCAAGTGAAAATTGAGCTTAGTAAATTCCCACCCCTCTATGTGGAGTATTGGCTAAGCTCACAATTTTCCACTTTACATTTTGGTGATGCTGACTCCTTATACCTTTAATTTTTATTTTTATTTTCAGATATGAGTGTATACAATTTAAAAGGAAAACCTTCATTTACAAGTTAAAGTTCTTTGCAATTTTCAAATATTTAGAGGTTAAATTCACAAAAACTGTAATTTTTTAGATTCAAAATTGAGCTTGCAATTTGTCTAAATTGGATTGATTGTTTCCAATCTGAGAACTTTTCAATTTTGCAGTTCAAATTTTCTTTTCTTTTTAATTTAAAAAAAAAAATTAAGTGGTTAAATCACAAAACCCTAATTTTAAATTTTCAAATTGACCTTGTGGATTGTCTAAATTTTGAATTAATTTTCAGATTTGGGTCTTTTCTTCAATTTCAAAATTCATTTTCCCTCCTTGCAGCATTCAAATTTTCAAATTTAAATTTTTAAAATTAAGTGGTTTATGCAACAAACCCTATTTTATAGAATTAAATTAATCTTGTGCAATTTCAAATCTTCCTTTAAGAATTTAATTGATTCAATTAAATCTAAAATCTCGTATTGTCCCTCTAAACATCATAAAAGTCAATCCTTAAGTGTGCCCTTTTTGTTCTTCTTTCAATTAATCATTTTATGAAACATCCTAAGTGTGTCCTATTTAGACATTCAAGACTTATTTTTGCATATCTCGACATCTCCAATTCCCATATCCTTCTGGAATTAGCATTAAAATCACAATATCTTGCTTCCCCAAAAATTTGGTAATAATTTGGTTGGACCGTGTCTTCGAATCCTACTGCTACCACCTTGGTCCTGACTTTTTCTACTCAAATTTTGGGAGTCTATTTTGACTGTATTTTACTGCACAATTCCAATGATTTGTGAAATTTTATTGATTTTAGGTCATCCCGAGGTCGAAATCAAATCTAAATTTTAACATTTCCATTTTCAATTTAAATTTTAAAATTAAGTGGTTAACTACACACCCTAATTTTTAAAATTAAATTGATTTTTTCAATATTTCAACATTTCAAAATTTCAAAATTTCAAAATTTTAATTAAGAGGTTAGATTTGGACAACCCTAATTTTCATTTTGATTTTCCCTCCTTTCAAAACTTTAACATTAAGAGGTCATTTTCAGCCCTAATTTTAATTTTCAAATTCCTAGGACATTTCATTATTATTTCTAATTTATTTTCCCTAGTACATGAGTTTTACTACTATTAGTCCTATCTATAGTATCCCCATTAGAATAAGTTTTAGAATTAAGGCTGCCCAAGGTTTAATTATAGAGGAAATGGAGCCTAATTTGGCTAGCTTTTTCAATGAGGATATTGGTGGTTCTTCTAATCCTATAGACATTCTTGTTTATCCTCTTGATAATTATCACAATAAAGAGGAATCACTAACTAGGGTATGTGTTGACCAATTGGAAAAGATGGACAATCAATTTGACAATCTTCAACAATGGATGAGGCAAGAATACCCAAAAAGTGAAGCTCTCTCATTGATTGAAGGATTAAAAAGAATGATTCAAAGTGATAAACATGGTGTTGATATCTTGTGTGGTATTGATAATATTGTAGATTCTAATATCATGCCTATGAAGAGTTATGTCGAATACCTAGGTTATACACAACATCCTAGTCAAATTAATCATCCCATTCCTTTAACAACTCATGTGGCTAGTATTCCTACTGTGACATCAACCATCATGGATACCTCTACACAAAATGTTATACCTAAAAGTGTTATTCATGGGGGGAATACCTCTTCTTTCATCTCTCCTACCATGAGTGTTCCCCTTGTTACCCAATCACATTCACCACCTATTAATTTTAGTAAACAAGGCAACTCCTACAATCACAATTCCTTCATTCCTCCTATGAGCCTTCCATATGTTACCCGACCTTCTCCATTACCTACTTATCATAGTCTCCCACCTCCTTATTCTCAATATTTTCCTTCATTAAAAAATATTAATCCACCATCTCAATCAAACATGTCTAATTTCAATCTTTCTACCAAATCCACAATCAATCGTCTAGCCTAAACATTGTCCTCCTTACAACAAAAAATAGCTTCTATGAATCAATCCAAGTATAATGCGCCCATATTTGATGTAGAAAGCCCATTATCCAAGGAAATTGTTAAAGTCGTCCCTCCCAAACATGTAGAAGTCCCTCAATTGGAACTTTATAATGGAAAAGGTGATCCCTTAACTCATGTTAAAATATTCCAAACTTGTGTAGTGACTTTTCTCATGATCAAAAGTTGTTAATAAAATTGTTTACTATAAAATTAAGGGATAGAGCTTTTCAATGGTATTATTCTTTGCCTCCTTATTCTATTACTTCTTTTTAGCAACTGGCTAATTCTTTCATTCAACAATTTTACATTAACATTGGTCCTAAAGTTACTTTAACTGATTTGATGTATTGTAAACAAGGAGTTAAAGAAAAAGTGACTAATTTTATTGGTAGATATAAGCATTTGTATTATCAAATTTCTTTTCCTGTTCTTGATCAAGACATTCAAAATATTTTCATTGCTAATTTAAAGAAATATATTAGGGATAAACTTCTCTTAACCAAGTTTACCTCCTTTTCATAGTTGTGTGCAGTACTTCACAATTACCAACTGATGGTGAGTCAATTGGAACAATCATCTCCTTCCATGGCTTTGAGTGATAAGGGTGATAGTGATCAACAACCATCTAGGAAGTTCAAACCAAACAAAGAATTCATCAAATTTAATGACATCAACAACAACACTCAAGTAGTAGCCACTACAGGTGTGCCTTCTTTGTCTAAATTTAAAAAAAAAAGAAAAATAGTTTACTCCTTTGAATGAATATTTGCATAGTATTATGTCTCAGTTAATACAAAGGAATGTGTTAAAACTTCCCAAAATCAAACCTATCGACCCATCCAGGACAACTTCCCCTTACTTTGATGCTAAATCTTTTTGTCAATATCATCGTCAGCCTGGGCATGATACTAAGAAGTGTTTTTCATTGAAAAGTAAGATTCAAGAATTGATTGATAACATTGCTATATCTGTGGTATGTGTGAATGATAAAGGATGATGAATACTAAGAGGGGGGGGTGAATTAGTATGCCAAAAAATACTGAACTCAAACTCTTAAACAGTTTAGCAGTTAACCGGTGTAACATACTCACTAACAAATCGATTAAGACAAATGCAAACCAAACAACAAATAAAGCATTCACCCACAAGAGCACAAACACCATAACACAAGATATTTTGACGTGGAAACCCAAATGGGAAAAACCACAGTGAGAAGAAACTCACAAGTAACTATCTGAAGAATAGAAACTAGACTGGTTAAGGTCAGACCGGTTAAGGTCATACAATGTTCTTAACCAGAACAGATCCTGTTAGGAATCTAGATCTCTATTAGGAGATAAGTCCTGTTAAAGACTACCTTGTGAGAGGATTTCAGATTCATGGATGTGAACCACCTTGTTAGAGGATTTACAAAGGCTTTACTGAGCCTACCCAGTTAAGGGTTTCAGACTTGTCAAAGATATGAGTAGTCAACAAGTAGGTGATCTAGATACTAGCACAGTATACTTGGTTAGATCCTTGATAGCTCATTGTTAATGCACAGTTAGCATTACTTCAGTCTTTTGTATCTCCTTGCTCTATTTCTTCACATAGACCTAATCTTTTCTTCTATGATCGCACATACAAACCCTCAACAACAAATCATACATACAAACCCTTGACATGATGTCCTTATAAAGGAGTCTAATTTCATGTCGGTCCACTAGCATTGGATTATAAGTTCCTAGGTACAATTCATCTAGACACATTTGGTAACATGACACAAAATCACTGCCAAAGTGTCAGTGGATGATAACTCATCACAAAAATACTGGTTGGTAACTCATCACAGAGTAATACCGGTTCATACTTTTTACCGATTACCAGTTGTCAAAATAAAGACTGGTAGATCAAAGTGTTAACTACCGCTTTTTTCCTTCGTACCGCTTGAGATCCTCCAACCGCTTTGGGTCTTCAGTCAATTTGTGACCGGTAAACATCTTCTGCAAAACATCGATAGTCTAAAGACTATAATACATAGTACCGGTTAGAACAATTACCGGTTGAGCATAGCTCATACATCAAGAAAGTGTCCACAAAGCAAGTGTGTGTCCATCAACAACAATCACAACATCATCAAAATTCCAACAATCTCCCACTTTGGCATTGATGGCAACACTTAGGAAAATTTTGACATCTAAGTGTTTTACAACAAAAATATGCCATAATAAAAAATTAGTCCCCCTAAGCATATACGCTATCCCTTTTGCAGAAGTTACAATGTATACAACTCCCTTAAAGAAATAACATGAAAGTATACATAACATTCATCAAAATTTTAAATACTACTCCCCCTTTTCCAACAATGACAAAGTAGTGCATAATAACCCCTGTTTCTCATTATTATTAAAATCAGTAAATGTTTATGACAATAATAAGTGAAACTTATCAAAAACAGATTTAAAATCCTACATAAAAGTCTTCATGGCTAATGACTATGACTCAAGTAAGGAGGTAGCAACCTCACTTTCCATCTACATCTATGATACTTGATCTTCCATGGCATAAATTGTACTCATCTCTTGAGTGACCATTAAGGCTTCCAGATTGAGAAAGCTTTTCTAAAGAATTTGTAGTCTGGGTAATAAAACCAGTTGTAGCTCCTGCAAATCTCTTGTTCGGTTGCTAATCTCCAATTCTATCCTAGCAGACTAAAGCTGATATCGGTGAATAGTTTGCCCATATGTAGTGAAAGAATCATATAGCATCTTGAACTTGCTTATGTACATCTGCAAATCAGATTGGAGTTTATCCTTTTGTGATAGCACATCATCACAAAATAGATGAGGTTGGCTGATTTCGCTCAACAGAAGTCCGCCCTCATCCATAGTATCCCTGATATCCTTCTATTGTTTCTGAAGTTGAGCCTAGAGCTCATTCAGTTTCTTTACTAAAGCAGTGTTGAGTGCCTTCTCATGCTTCTTCCTTTCATTTGCTTCGGCAACTTCTTCTAGGCATTGTACCTGGTCCTCAACTACGGTACATAGAAGTTTCAGTTTGGCCAGAGAGGAATCGGTACCGGGAAGGTTGGTACCTAGAATCAAACTTGTAAGGGTGTCAATCGTAGTTTGAATGACATCCTACTCCTTTTTTCTCCTTAATGTTTCCAATCTCTCTTGTGCTAGCTTTTTGCCTTGCAGCAACTCCAATTCATTTGCAGATTGGAGGTCAATAGGACTAGTGATGTTAGCCAGTTTGCCTTGACCACCGGTTGCCTTTGGGGTCTCCGCCTATTTGTCTTTTTCTACTTCCTTCTTTTCTTTCACTCTTTTCTTTTCCTCTTCTTTCTCCCTTTGCTCATCTTCATGCTTTTTCTGCTCTTCCTCCTTCTTTCTTTCTTCTTCTTTCTGCTTCTGCTCTTCTTGTTTCCTCTTCTCTTCATATTTCCTCTTCTCCTCTTCTTTCTTCTTCTGCTCTTCTTTCCTCTTCTCTCTCTATGACAATGCACCATTTGTTGTTCAAAGAGTTGTATAAGGAATCAGGTTTCACCAATTTAATTTTAGATGTCGACCGATCATTCATACACAGATATTTATCATCTCCTATTCTACTTCTTCCTTCTCAAAAATCATGAAAATATTATTTCAAGTCATCAAGCACCTTTCTCTTAATATTCTTTAAAGTCCTTTGACAATGTATTAGAGACTTGTGAGAAGAGATGTCTATATTTACTGGTGTTGATGAGGCAAGTGCAGTATCAGTAGACTTAGCCTTCTTACTTAATTGCCTGGTTTTGTTCAGCTGTACTTCTGGTTCGGTATCATTTGACTCTGGAGAGTTGTTCTTGGTCTTCCAGTTCCTTTCAAATAATTTAGCGGGTGCAACTTCCGGTTTCTTCTTGGCAGGTGACCGCTTGGTCACTTTTGGGCTCATCGAGGTAACCAGTGCCGATACCGATGGCACTGCCTTTCTCTTTTTCACTGAAGGTTCTTCAACTGGTGTTACCCTTTCCAAGTAGGTGTTGGTTTTCTTTTTCTTTGCATTTAAAGGAGAGACAACCAGGGTAGAGGCATACCCATCTAACATGTCATACATCACCTCATATCCCATAGGTTCTACTTCTTCCTATCTTGGTTCTACTGCTTCCATTATGCACTCATCTACTTTAATGGTAAAGCAGATGCCCTCTTCATATTTCTTAACAATATCCCCAGATATACTCATCCTATGGCTCATCTTCCACTTAAATTCATCAAAGTATTTATTCAAGACCTCAGGGTATCTGGTTCCCACCACTTGGAGACTTTCCCTAATTTGTTTGGTTACCGGTTGGTCAGCAGACCATTGAATATCACCAAATCCTAGGAAATAGCCTTGGAAGTAGAAAAATAGACCTACCAAAAGTTGTCCAAATCTGAATCTTAAGGCACTGTCCTGTTTGATGGACTTCAAGTTTAATATAAGTTTCTTTTGCAAATAGGTACAAAGATCAAAAGAAGTGTCTTCCTTGATCATTCTGTATGTGGTGTTCACTGCACTAGCAAGGATAAAGTTTATTTGGCTAGCATAAAACACTCTGTAGCCGATCACCATACATGCATACTTAACCAAGTCATCCTTGATGGGATAGACAATCATTCTCCTTTGGTCTCTCATAGAACCAGTGAGCTTAGTCATTTCATTCTTGATGACATTCCTTAGGGCTGGCACCTCACCATTGTTGTAGAAACCAATGCCAACATGAATTGCTTCAGATGTAATGTCATGCATCCTCTCGAGATACATCTTGTCTCCATGCAATCTGTTCAGGATGATGCGGATGTGTTCTTCCGTGAACTCTTCAAGAAAGTAAACCGCATTGTGAAGTTTCTTCCTCTCCAGGATGTTGTATTCCAGTTTGATATTCTTGTCATCCCCACAAAACAAACCTAACTAGGAATGAATTGCTAAGGATCCTAGGTCTTCTAATTTACTGTCAATATACCCTAAAATATCTCCTTCGACAATGAGTCCGAAAAGTATTTGGGACAGGGCATTGTATTTCATTTTTCTTTGAATGAATTTAGCTGATTCCATAGGTACACTAGAGCTAGAGTGCGATGTTGAGGCCATGATTAACTGATAAACAAGAATTTTGAGAAAATACCTTTAGAATTTTGAAATTTAGGATTTGCTAATGCAGCTTCGCAACACACCACTTCGGTTTCTGGATTACTAATTGGTGTTCTTCACTTGATTGATTGACACTATCTATGGATTCTTCTGCAAGATTTGAAATATCTCTGAATTTCAAGTCTAATCGCCTTTTGTCGCTTTGCACTTGAAAAATTCTTCTCTTGACAACTGATAAGTGAAAATGACATTAAGAATCCCTTTTAAACAAATTCTTCACCTACCATAATAAATGCTTCACTGTTAGGGTATAAACCCTAATTTTGCCTTTTACCACTCGCAAACTTCTACTGATTGATAGGTACCATATACCAGTTTGGATCTTTATCAATATAAACCAGGGGTTCAAAACTTTTCAATGATTTGTTCCCCCTAATCTTTTCTGAAGCTCAGTTTGTCAGTTCAGAGACTTCCACACTAGGTGCGAAAACCGGTTCATCTTGTGACACTTCTTTAGGTTTCTTTTTCCATGTTTTATTCATTCCCACTTGAACAGTTTCAACATCAATCTTCCCTTCTGGAGTGATCAATATGTCATTTGATAGGTTCTTTCTCATTCTGCAAGTTCTAGCAGTGTGTCCTGGTTTGTTGCAATGATAGCATGTCATTCTAGGTGTTCTCCATGGACCATTGTTCATTCTACCATTCTTCCTTCTGCATGTTGCAACAGTGTGACCGCTACCATGACAGATCAAACAGGTTTCTCTCCAACTATTTGCCGCTTGATAGCCACCTGATCGATAGTCATAGGTATTATACCGGTTGGGATTCCGGTTCACAAAGGGTTCCTAAAAAACTTCTTGAGTCCTTTGAGGATATCTCCCAGTGTTGTGCATAACAGACCTACATTCAAATTCTCTATGCCCAAACTTGTTGCATGCATAGCAATTTCCATTGAATCTATTGGTTCTAGGTTTATTGTTTAAAAAATAAGGAAAATTATTGTAAGCCTTATTTCTACACACATTAGCAGTGTGTCCTTCCTTGAAACAATTAAAGAAAATAGGTTTAAACTTTTGCTTACCTTTATCCTTTGATGTCGGTTGCTTCTTTGATGCTACATCTTTTGTTTCGGAGGTCTCACCTTCCTCATAACTAGAGAAACCAAGTCCAGTGGTATTCTTTACCAGTTTTTCTAATTCAAGCTTTTGCTCTAGCTTAATAGTACTCTTATTGAATTTGGCAAGTATTTCCTTTGACTTAGTGAGTTCCTTGGAAATAGCAGCATTGGATTCCTTCAAGGTTGCATTTTCAGAAATAGCCATATTTAGTTCACCTTGTGTTTCTTCTTTTCCACTTTACTCTCTTGGAGATGAGTAGTAAGGGCACTGATTTCTTGCTTCAACTTGGAGATCTCATGATCTTTGTCTTCTACTAGATCTTTAGCCTTCCTTTAGTTCTCAAGTTCTTGACACATTTTGATAGTCAGTCCTTCCAGTTCCCTTCTGAGGTTGGCATTAGATTCATTCAGTTTTTCAACTTCTTCAACTAGGGCATCCATGTCTGCTTCATCAGAAGAGCTATTTTTAGTAAGCTCCATTAGTTTCTCAGCATGCTCTCTTCTTTTTGCTAGAGAGGCTTTATACTTGACTTTAAGTTCCCTCATAGTGTATTCCCCCATATCTCCTTCCAAGTGTTTAGACTTATAGAAAGGTTGGCTTTGATACCAATTGATGAATACTAAGAGGGGGGGGGGGGTGAATTAGTATGCCAAAAAATACTGAACTCAAACTCTTAAACAGTTTAGTAGTTAACCAGTGTAACAGACTCACTAACAAACCGATTAAGACAAATGCAAACCAAACAACAAATAAAGCATTCACCCACAAGAGCACAACCACCATAACATAAGATATTTTGATGTGGAAACCCAAATGGGAAAAACCAGGGTGAGCAAAAACTCACAAGTAACTATCTGCAGAATAGAAACCAGACCGGTTAAGGTCATACAAGGTTCTTCACCAGAATAGATCCTATTAGGAATCTAGATCTCTATTAGGAGATAAGTCTTGTTAAAGACTACCTTGTAAGAGGATTTCAGATTCACAGATGTGAACCACCTTGTTAGAGGATTTACAAAGGCTTTACATAGCCTACCCGGTTATGGGTTTCAGACTTGTCAAAGATATGAGTAAGCAATAAGTAGGTGATCTAGATACTAGCACAGTATGCTTGGTTAGATCCTTGATAGCTCATTGTTAATGCATAGTTAGCATTACTTCAGCCTTTAGTATCTCCTCGCTCTATTTCTTCACACAAACCTAATATTTTCTTCTATGATCGCACATACAAACCCTCAACAACAAATCATACATACAAACCCTTGACATGATGTCCTTATAAAGGAGTTTAATTTCATGTCGGTCCACTAGCATTGGATTACAAGTTCCTAGGTACAATTCATCTAGACACATTTGGTAACATGACGCCAAATCACCACCAAAGTGTCGATGGATGATAACTCATCACACAATAATACCAGTTCATACATACATTTTACCGATTACCGATTGTCAAAATGAAGACTGGTAGATCAAAGTGTTAACTACCACTTTGTTCCTTCGTACCTCTTGAGATCCTCCAACCACTTTGGGTCTTTAGTCAGTTTGTGACCGGTAAACGTCTTCTACAAAACACTGATAATCAAAAGACTATAATACATAGTACCAGTTAGAACAATTACCAGTTGAGCATAACTCATACATCAAGAAAGTGTACACAAAGCAAGTGTGTGTCCATCAATGACAATCACAACATCATCAAAATGCCAACAATCTCCCCCTTTTGCATTGATGGCAACACTTAAGAAAATTTTGACATCTAAGTGTTTTACAACAAAAATATGCCATAATAGAAAATTACTCCCCCTAAGCATATACACTATCCCTTTTCTAAAAGTTACAATTTATACTACTCCCTTAAAGAATTAACATGAAAGTATAGATAACATTCATCAAAATTTTAAATACTACTCCCCCTTTGCCAACAATGACAAAGTACTGCAGAATAACCCCTGTTTCTCATTATTATTAAAATAAGTAAATATTTATGACAATAATGAGTGAAACTTATCAAAAATAGATTTAAAATCCTGCATAAAAGTCTTCATGGCTAATGACCATGACTCAAGTAAGGAGGTAGCAACCTCACTTTCTGTCTGCATCTGTGATACCTGATCTTCCATGGCATCAATTGTACTCATCTCTTGAGTGATCATTAAGGCTTCTAGATTGAGAAATCTTTTCTAAAGAATTTGCAGTCTAGGTAATAAAACCAGTTGTAGCTCCTATCTCTTGTCCAGTTGCTAATCTCCAATTCTATCTTAGCAAACTGAAGCTGATACCGGTGAACAGTTTACCCTTATGTAGTGAAAGAATCATATGGCGTCTTGAAGTTGCTTATGTATGTTTGCAAATTGGATTGGACTTTATCCTTTTGTGATAGCACATCATCACAAAATAGATGAGGTTGGCTGATTTTTCTCAATAGAAGTTTGCCCTCATCCATGGCATCCTTGATATCCTTCTATTGTTTCTGAAGTTGAGCCCGGAGCTCATTCAGTTTCTTCACTAAAGCAGTGTTGAGTACCTTCTCATGCTTCTTCTTTGCATTTTCTTTAGCAACTTCTTCTAGGAATTGTACCTGGTCCTCAACAATGGTACATAGAAGTTGCAGTTTGGCCAGAGCAGAATCGGTACCGGGGAGGTTGGTACCTGGAATCAAATTGGTAAGGGTGTCAATCACAGTTTGAATGACATCCTACTCCTTTTTCCTCCTCAATGTTTCCAATATCTCTTGTGCTATATTTATGCCTTGCAGAAACTTCAATTCATCTGCAGATTGGAGGTTAATAGGACTGGTGATGTCAGCCGGTTTGGCTTGACCACCGGTTGCCTTTGGGGTCTCCGCTTGTTTGGCTTTTTCTACTTCCTTCTTTTCTTCCGCTCTTTTCTTTTCCTCTTCTTTCTCCCTTTTCTCCTCTTCATGCTTTTTCTTCTCTTCCTCCTTCTTTCTTTCTTCTTCTTTCTGCTTCTCCTCTTCTTGTTTCCTCTTCTCTTCATCTTTCTGCTTCTCCTCTTCTTTCTTCTTCTTCTCTTCTTTCCTCTTCTCCTCTTCTTTCTTCTTCTCCTCTTCTTTCCTCTTCTCCTCTTCTTTCCTCTTCTCTCTCTATGGCAATACGCCATTTGTTGTCCAAAGAGTTGTATAAGGAATCAGGTGTCACCGATTTAATTTCAGATGGTGACTGGTCATTCATACACATATATTTTATCATCTCTTGTTCTACTTCATGGTTCTCACTTTCTCTCTCATGAATCTTACTAGTTGTATTCATGGTTCTCACTTTCTCTCTCATGATCTTCCCTTTTATCTTGTCATTTAAGTCGTAAGATCCTAACGTCCACTATGGGCTTGGTGAATCTTGCCTCCTTAATATGGTGAAAGTCTTTGAATCTGAATTCCTTGTACTTTATCGATAGTATATGTGTAAGCTCATACTCCCACTAAAGTGGGGGCTAAACTTAATATCCTATAATTTTACCCCTTGCAATTTTTGATTACTTTTAGGTCTTTGCCTTAGTGTTTGCACCCATCAGCCTGATCGGAGACATAAATATGCTCATGCACATCCAAAACACCTTGAAATTTAATAAGGAACTTGAAAGGGCCACCTTGATACTACCCCAAAGTAGGGCAGGACCAGGGCATGGCACCTTGGTCCTCACTAGGACTAGGACATGGCGCCCATGGACCCCTTAATTGGGGCCTATCTTGATTCCCTCCCTTGGACCTAATTCAAATTTGAAGTGAGAAAATTCCCCCTATGTCAGCTCATGTCAGAAAATTAGTTAATTAATCATATTAGCAAGTATATAAGAGGGATTGTCCTCTCATTTGACAGAGGAGGAAATTATATCAAGAGTTCAAGAATTCCAAAAATAAAGCATTCAAGAATTTAAGATAAATTGAGCATTTTAAGTCTTCAAGATTTGGAGTAGCAATAGAGTTAAGATTTCAAGTTTTGAAGAGGAGATCATCATTCTACTTCATGAAATTATAATTCCATGTGGAGAAAAATAAAACTTCATGAGGTATAAGCATTTCATTTTCAAGCAATTCAACATCCCCTCAAAGAGGAGGATTTCTACTTTCAGTCCTTTCACTTACATTATTTTAACCATTTGGTTAATTTCAAAACCGGGGTTTGACCTTAAGGAAAACCCCTATTCCCAACACATTTCCCTTTCTTTCTGTGTGCAAGAAATAGGTGTGCAGCTATAATTTTGGAATTAATATTTATTTGAAGAGACAGATAACCCTTTTCAACATGCGGAAAGTTTGGAGAACCGATTGGAGGGCGCACCTTTTCAGACACACAGTCCCTATAACTTTTGCCTGATTTTGCATAGCAGCTCTGAATCATCTCAAACTTCTCAGATCAAGGTGCATGGTTGAATCCTAAATTTGTAGCTCACTATTTTCACATAGTTTGGCTTCATTTTGAGCACTTAATCATAATTCAATTAATCAACTTACAAAAGATCAAGGTCAATTTCTTTCCAATCACAACCAATCTACTTAGTATTCAATCCTTGCATCATTTAGGATTGGATCTAGTAGATTCATCCCCCTCTTTTGAATGTAAAGTCCTCCCCAAGTGAAAATCGAGCTTAGTAAATTCCCACCCTATATGGAGAATTGGCTAAGCTCCCAATTTTCCACTTTACAATTTCAAGGTCAGCTCAACCCTTAATAAAAATAACAATAATATAACCTAATACGCTGTTATCACTATTTTGACCATTGGGTAATTTTGTTCTCTAATCCATTAAAATCTGCAAAGATGTGCTTTGTACTTCATTTCTGCCTCTGAGGGTATTTGTTCTAAGGTTTTAAGATTTCTGTAATTTCCCCTTTTCCTTTTTGAAACCCATGCATTCTATTTCCTTGTTACTTTTTCCATTTAAGTGGAAGGGTCAGTCCATCATGGAAAGGGGTCTCCCCTTCTAAGTTTTTCCCTAGGCAAGTCTTTAATAATGTTTTATTTTTATTCGCCTTCTCCTATGTTTTTTAGTTCTTTGTTGGGCCTTGTAAAGACTATGCAAGTTTTGATTGATCTGACAGTGCACATGATCTCACGAAGGGAAGATGTGCGATGTTTACCTTTCGTGAAGTAGCGAAAGGGCAGCAGGCCCAGCAAAAGAGTGACATGGAAAATAAAGAAGGTGCATTTTGAAGTAGATCCAAGGGCTCATATTATTTCACTTGGCGAAATAGCATGTTTTTAATCCTTCACGAAGTAGCGAAAGGATGGTGGGCCCAAGAGATAGATAGTTCATGATTTTTAAAGACCGATCAACTTCGAGTTGATCGGACGTCTCGCATTGATTTGCAACCAGAAGCAACACGAAGTTTACTCTTCGCAAAGTGGCGAAAATGAGCTAGCGACTATGTGGTGGATGATGTGGCAGTACAACTGGATGCCTAGCTGAGACAAAAGGTAATTTGTCAGACAAACACGTAGCTCCAAAAGGATCGTGAGGGGCCCATTTGATTATGTGGAAATATTGATGAAATCCATGGCTGGACAAGGCACATGGTGGTTTAGATGTGGAGTTCGGTAAGAGTTCTTGAACCAATGAACAGTTGACATGTAGGAGTTATTTGCTAGAAATCAATAGGGCAAGTGTATTCCACACAGAGGGCCCACTTTGAAGGTTAAAAGATGTTAAAGGCCGCACATCTCGAAGTTGATCAAATGATGAGCATTGTTTCGCAGCCCAAAGTAACATAGTGATTAACCCTAGCGAAACAACAAAAACCTTTAGCGGTGACGATTGCATATTGTTAGTGAAAAAGACTAGTGGTCACCATGGAGAATAAAGGTCGAGTGGATGGTAGAAGATCCAATGGACAGTGTTGTTTCACATGGAAAAGATGCATGAGATTTATGCTTTGCAAAATAGTGAAAGGAAGGTGGGGCCCATTTTTAAGCAGGATGACCCAGGTAAGGTAAGAAACGTGCATGTTTTTCAGGACCCGATGGATGGCGTTGTTTCACATGACAAAGATGCGAGGTTTTTATCTCTCACGAAATAGTGAAAAGGCAAGATACTAAGATTTTTTGTGTTTCGTTGGAGCCTTTTTTTGAATTCAATTGTGAATTGATTGCCGAAGCATGTGGATTAATATTTCAATTCAATGCTTAGTTGTCATATTAAGCTTCACATCAACTAAATTTTAGCATCATTTCAAAGAGTTTCGTATAGGAGCCATTGCGCAAAGCGAATTTCTTCAGGGAACAAGTAAGTTCTGCATATTGCTTGATAGTTACAGTTTGAGTTGATATTATTGGGTGCTTGATTTTCTCAAAGGTTTGCTTAAGTTTTAATTGAGATAGCTATAATTTCAAGATGGCACCGTGAAGAGATTTCACAAGGAAATTTAATTACCAAGAGAGAGCCATATGTGATTATTTTCTATAACAATTAACCATGTCTACTAATGCCATTGCTAAAATGAAAGAATTAGTGCCCAAGGTTCCCTCGTCTGAGAATTAGTGACGGTTTGTATGACAAAGGAAATTGGTTAAGGGATTCATAGATAGGGATATCAGGTCTAGGAGTCTTTAAAGTGGGATTTGGCCAAAGACATTCCCCTACTCCAATGAACAATATATGGGAGTTAGATATGGGAAAGCTCATTGTCCCTGGGGTTTTCATGGATGTAGACTTGTTAACCCAGGTTGCAAATAATTATGACCTTGTTTCCAGATGTGTTAGAAATGTAAATGGGGGAGCTTTAATTGAGATAAATGATGATGAGTTTAGGAAAGTGTTCAGACTCAGTGAGGTGTCGAATTATCTAGAGCCCATCAATTTCGATACACTTGCACAGGTCTATAATGTGCAGAGAGATCACCTCAAGAGTGACCCTTTGAAAGGATTTTTTGTCAAAATAGGAGGACTAAATATTAAAGGCCCTAGTACCATGGAGCCCTTCTCTCTAAATCTATTTACTTTGAGGGCTAATGGGATGTATTGGTCCCTATGTCAGATTTTTGGGAAAAATGCTAAAACAACCATGCCAACCCACTATATGCTCATGATAGCACAGATTTTGAACCCCTCTCTGGCAGTAACTTTTTATTTTGCACCCTATCTCACTGATGCAATTCATGGATGATTGATAGGGATAAAAAATGCTAAGGTAGACAGACCTTTTGGGTGGTATTCTCTTCTTATGCACATGTTTCTATTCAAAGGTGTTGATTATTTTGCTAAGGAAATGGATGGTGAGGAGATGCCTGTGCAGTTGTGGAGCACAATTTTGTCCTGGGATAGAGAGGATGCAAGTTACTTGAAGTTTGATATATGTTTTGCATCTAGGATTAGGATCCTCTTATGCTCACAAAACCCTAGGATCCCCAAAGCTCTCTTATAATTCCTTAGGCCTAAGGAATTCGCTGAAGATATCAAGATTGTTCACAACTGGGGTGATATATATTTATAGCTTGTTTCCACTATGTTTAGAGTTTATGGTTTCAAAGGTACTCCATTCTTGCTCCCCTATCAAGTCCCATTGAAGATAGGAATTGTAGAGGTCCTAAGGCAAATCGGAGGTTTGCAAGAGGTAGAACTAATGAATAGAAGGAAAGGAACAATTTTCCCAACTGTCACCATGACTCATCAATTTGTAATCACCAAGGGTGGTTAGAAACATTTTGATGATTTATTTCAACCCTACAGGTTGTCTATTGCAATATCAAGGTTTGTTGACCCAAAAGATTCCTTTAATGACATGTTCAGGAAGAGAGCCGTATGTAAAGGCAAAGCTCACCAGTTCCATTTTCTTGAGGATCTGATTAGAAATAAATTCAATCTAGATGAACAGGAATTGAGAAAAGAAAAATGGATAGAATACAAAAGGGCTCTCGATTTTATCCACCAATTTGATAGTGGTTATGACTCTTTATCTAGTTTTACTCCCTTTGAGGAAAAAACTAAATTCTTGATTCTTTATTTTGAAGACTTAATGCAAACCTTAAAGGAGAAGAGGGAAGCTATAATGAGAAATGATCCTGAGAAGGCTAAGTTGGTTCTATCCAAGCCTTCCTTTGCCAAGGCAATCCCTCCAGGTGAGTATGTGATGCATAAGAAGCCAAGGTACAGTGTGTTAGTGTCGGTAACGGGTGAGCCCTCTCCTTCAAAAGGGACAAGAGGAATAGAAGATGTCATTGACATCCAAGATTCCCCTAAAAGGCAAAGGGTGGGAAAAGAGGTGCAAACAGGTGAATCCTTATATTCACCATCCCAATCCCCAATCCATGTGGGAGATAAACATGCAGTGGCTGAGCAATTATTGTAGTTAGGGAGTCTCGAGGAGATTGCCTACACTTATCAGGAAACACAAGAGGGAATGCTTGAAGAGCCACCAAGTGCTAAAATGAACTCAATTGGAGATGAGTTTAAAGGGTAAGAGTTGGACCCTGCCATCAAACGGGCCAGTGAAGAGTTTTTGGCTGATAATAATTTCGTTACAACAGGGTCTTTTATGCAATTTGTTTGGAGGCAAAATATTGAATATTTCAAGGCAAGATGTGAGAAGAGGAAGAATGAACAACCTCACAAAGATGAAACTGCAGTGGAGGAAGAAGTAAAATAGGAGACGATGATAGAATTAAAAACCATTACTCTTGAGCAGGGGAGAGAAACGGTAGCAAAATTTGGTGTACTAATTCTTCCTAAGTTGGACATAGAAGATGCCTTAGTACTTGAAGCAGTAAGGAAAGAAACAAAACCATTGGAATGAGTGACATTTAGCAAGGACAATGCTACTTTGGTCATGTGGTCCCTAAGGAGGGATGAGAGCAGAAGAAGTAAGGACTCTTTAGAGTCCAGCTACCTTGGAGGTATGATTGTTAAAAGAGTGCAGGACACAGGAGTAGTAGAAGCTACCAACATAGTGTTGGAAACATCAAAATTTAGTGTGGTAGTAGCTAAAATGGAAGCCAAGGAAAAGATTGATCTCTAGGTAAAACTAGAGATAGTTCTAAAGGATTATAATGAGGCAAAAGGGGATATAGCCAATAGGGATGGTATCATTTCCAAATTAAAGAATCAATTCGAATGACAATACCAAAGGGGTGAATCTTCTACCCTAATGATTGCCTCTTCTCCAACAAGACCTCCACCCACCAGTCCCATCATTGAATTTCCCCCTTCTGCTATGACTTCTTGTTTTCAACCAGTTGAGACAATACAAGATGAATTGGAAAAGTTGAAGCAGGCTTAGGCCCTATTTGCAAGCAAATATGAGGAAAAGGTCAGGGGCACAATCTTGAGTTTTGCTGACATAGTAGGAGCTTCTATTGTGCACATTAGTATGAAAAGAATTTTGGACATATTGATTTATTTGAATGAAGACAAGGCAACTCTGGAGCCAATTTTGAATAAGTGGATGCCTAGGGAGGTGGATTTGGAACTTATGTGTTAATCTTATGAAGAGGCAGAGGCTGATGCCAATATTAAATCCACTTGTGAGTTAGTGAAAGGCATGACCAGATTGGCAGAAGGAAGAGATGGTGTAGAGAGAAAGGTCAACTTGTACAATAAGGAATATACTGAGCATAAGTTTGAAATGTTTCCTGGGGGTTTTGCTAGTCCAAATCAATTGAAGGATAAATAGGTGTGGCTTGATGAGCTAGGAGTTAACTTGTCCCAGAGGATAAATGAAGTCATCAATACAGATCACACATCTTTATTTGTCTGGACAATTGAAGAAATAGAGAAGATAAATTCACATTATGGTTTTTTGGAGTCAGAGGTTAAGAAAATAAGAAACACATGGAAAAGGTTGGATAAATTGAAAAATAAAATTGTTAATTTCTCCTGGCCTAGTGATGATGTGTTTTAAGATTGGAAAAGAAAATATGTTGTACAAGAAGCAGAGGTTCAAGAAGATGCTATGATGGAATAACAACTTCAAAGCTGTTAGGAATGAAATGATTGTATTTTTCTTTTCAGCGGAAATGACGGTTGTAACAACTTTTCCTAGGGAAGTTTGAAGCTTGTTTGCATCCATATCATTATAAATGGATACTAGGACTTTGAAAAGGCATCACAAGAATTTGTAAAGAAACTTTGCTGAAATATATCTAGGGTTTTCTAGTTATTTCAAAATTACCTTGAGTTATGTAAGATTTTTCAAAATGAATATTAATATACAGACCAAAGCTTTTTGGGCCTGAATCTTCTGTGTCTTCTGGTGTGCATTCATTAGTTTGCTGATTTATTTTGAATAATTAAGGGTTATTCTATTGAATATGGATTGTAAGGAAATTTTATAGATATTTTTTTGGCCTTTCTCTTCAGGAGAGGAATTAAATATGTGTGAAATATCTCTGTCAGTAAATCAATTCTTTGTTGCTTTGAATTTGATAAACGATTTTAATTTAAAGGGAAAGAACTTATATAAATGTCAGGCATGTATAGGGTTAGTGAAAGCTGAAGTGATGAGAAGTATGAGAACATTTAGATTTGGAGCTCTTGTTTAATTTGGGTGACTCTATAGCCTGGATAAGGCACTGATATCAGTTGAGGAGTTCTTTCTATCTTTCTTGGGGTCAAGACTAAAAATGAACACGAGTTTTCTTTAATGTTTCAGTTTTATTGAGGTGATGAGGTTCATAGGTTTTTAAGCATTGGTTTTTCTTTGGATCTCGTATTAAAGTTGTGAAAATATTCACAAGAGGTATACCCACTTGAGCTTTGGAAAAGCTCAAAGTGTAGAAGGTTCTGTAGAAACCTTGTTATATGTTTTTCTGGAATTCTATTCTTTTGTTATCCTCTCCATATGCAACAGAGGTTTCAAATTTTCTTACAGAGGGTATTGAGGAATCAAAATTTGAGGACAACAAAAGTGGTGACTCTTTTGGGGAGAGTCATAGTGTAAATCTATATTGCAGATATAGTGTTTATATTGCCCAAAAGTTTGTTCGAATTGGTGTCTGTTTGGTCCTTGTAGCAGGTCATTTTATTGTTGAACATCTTCTTGATTCTATAGTCTCCTGCAAATTATTTGTCCAACTTGTTTTCTTATTTTCCCATAATTTTGGGTGGCGACTGACATAAAATTACCAGTGCTCTTGAATAAGCATAACTCATTTTAAGGAAAACAAGTACAATGCAGAGAGGAAAGAACACAAGATCATTCATGAGGAGAAATCCTCAAGAGACATTGCAAGATGGATTACTTGAGCAGGCACGAAGAGGCCAGAAAAGATCAGTTGCACATGAGCCATCTAGTGCTACGTGGATACAAAAGGGTATTCATATGGGTAAGTCATCTGAAAGACCCATATATGAAAATTCAAATTCTTCTTCCCATGAATCTAAGCAAGATATTTTGGGTTTCCATTCTAGTTTGTTTGGTAATAATGAGGATATCCAAGTTTTGAATCAGAGAATCTCTCATGCTAGTTTATCTAGGAAGCATAGAATTATTTCTATTGTTAGGATGGACCTTGTACCAAGAACTATAGATGGGAATATTAGTATGATAGATATTGATCAAGTTAATGTGTCAGATTCTAAAGAGATGTTCACTGATGAAGATAAGGTGTCCCAAGAAACTGAGGCTCTTAATAGAAGAGTTCATCAATTGATCTCTCTAAGGACACAAAAAGAAGCTAAGGGGAAGGAATTTAAGGCTAAATTGATTGAGAGAGATAGGATTTTAAGGTAGATTGCTGATCTTAAATTATTCACCCAAGAGAAAACTAAGAGTGAGGATGAAGGTCTAGTCATCAAAGAAAATTTGACTGCCAAGATCAACCCTGCACACAAATTTGTTGTGCAACCTAGTAGGGAGGTCCTTAGTGACCCACAACCTGCTAGAAATAATGTTGACAAAGGAAAACAAGTGTATGGAAAATGGGTCTGGGTCTAAGACTACAACAAAAATCTCTCATCAGTTGTCTAAAAATGAAAGAGATAGATATGATGAGGAAAGAGAAGGAAGATCTGCAAAGGGAATTGGAGAAAGCTAAATTGGAAGCAACCAATCAAGAGGTTAAAAGAAAAATTAATTATTTAAAAGCTCCTCTCATAATATTTCCTTCAATAGACCCAAATCAAGTCAACCCAGTCTATGAGTACTGTTCCAGTTAAAATCCAGTCAACCCTGCCTATGAGTACTGTTCCAGTTAATCAAGTCTCTATTACCAATCAAAGTAACCAAGTCCCTCCAACTCATGGTCTTAATTTGAGAACGAACATGGGTAATAACCCTACTGGGAACCAGCTCCAGAGAAGACCCATTAATCTAGAGTTATACAGACAACTTTTCTTTGAGGGAATCCCAAGGTACCCTAACCATGTTCCTACCGAATTGAGGGACATGCTGCACAAGTTTGCTAGCAATAATGCTATAAGTGCAGAAGAACATTTAAAATATTTTGGTGACATAATAAATGATTATGAGATTTTAGATGAAGATCTCATCATGAAACTATTTGTATAGACCTTAGTAGATGATGCAAGGGATTGGTACAGAGGTCTACCTATAAATTGCATTGGTTCCTGGGAGGAATTTAAGAATTGCTTCCAAGAGCAATATGGTGACAAAAAAAATGTGAGCTTTATGCTCAATGAGTTCAATAATATTAAGAATTTTGATAATGAAATTGTCATAGATTTCAATGCAAGATTTCAGAAAGCAATGCATAGGCTTTACCAAGTAACGAGACTAGATGATAATATGTGTATGAACACTTATTATAATGCTTTTGATTCTAAAATGGCTTATGTTCTGAGGGATAAAAACCCACATAGTCTGAGAGATGCCTTTAGAATTGCCATCAATGTGGAAAGTATTAGGAAAGCATCTTGAAAAGTGGGAAGGAGGACCGATGGTAGGTTGTGGCAAGAACCAAAGCAACAATCTAATAAAGTTGCCAAAGAAGAGGACAAAATAGAAAAGTTAATGACTGCTATGAAAGATCTTACTGCTAAGGTAAGTAAGAATGACATACCACATTATAACTGGCAAGATAGGCCTCCCAGATTACATGATATGCCATACAATACTACTTGGAAGGATGGCAAACCTCAGAACGATAAGTTAAAGAACACACAAAATCAGGATACCCCAGATCCTTTAAAGGGAGGAAATGTGCATAACATGGAAAATACTCCTTAGTGCATGGCTTGTCATGGGCCACATTATCCTCATCAGTGTGTTGTAGCTCAAGCTCTTGAAGAATCCATGAGAAAGGAGGGTGAGCCTGATATCAACATGTTTGACACTGTTGTTGAAAGTGATAACGAGTCTTCATAAAGTGAATCCAGCAGGTGTGATGTAAGAAATTATGATAAATGTTGTCAAGAGAAGCTACAAATTGATTGGCATCCCACTTTAAATGTAGTAACCATTTAAGATGAAGAAGTTCATCTCAGAAGACCCAGTGATGAAGAAGTAAAAAATCTTACCAAGGCTGCCATAGCCAAAGCAAAGCATAACTACAATCTGAGAAGTAGTAAAAGGGATGGAGATCAAGGTGAACCTGGTTCCTTGTTTGTGAAAGAAGTATCTCAGAAAAATACAAGTACTAGCACCCTTCCTCAAGATGGTCATGCAAAAGGTGACCAATCCAAAGATGTAGCCAAGAGTACAAATAATAATACTACTGGTGATTTACAAGGGACTGCTACAACTAAGAAAGCAAGTCAGCCTAAAATGGAAAAGGCTAAAACTACTACTGAGCCATTTAACAGTTCCACTTTTGATTTGACTCAGGCTCTGACCCAAATGAAGGTAATAGTCCCATTGGTAGAATTGTTGAAAATAAAGGAACATAGAGAAGCTGCTTTCTCTTTATTTTCTAATATATCCAATAATAGTGCACCTTTGCCTACAAATGTCGTAAAGGATGAAAAGGATCATAATTTGCAAACCCCAAAGATATATGTGGGAACTACTATTACACAAGAACCTTCACAAGTTGATCCTTTTTATGTAACTTTGTTAGTGAATAACAGGTTAATAAAAAATTGTATGATAGACTCCAGTGCTGCTGCAAATGTGATGCCATATGGTGTCATGAAAGAATTGGGACTGTCAATAAGTAATTTGTATGGGAAGTGTTATGCTATGGACAACAGAGAAGTACCTAGAATAGGTACAATGAAGGATGTAGAGGTAAAGATAGTAGTATTTCCTGAAGCAACATATAAGATGGATGTCATAGTAACTGATACAAAACCTCATTATGGCATGTTATTATCCAGACAATGGGTTGCAGTAGTGGGGGGAAATGTTTAGTTAGATCTTTCATATGCTATAATCCCAATAAATGGAAGCCAGGTCAAGTTATATAGAGAACCACGTGCTCCTAGGGTAATTGAGAAGATAGACCCTAATATGTTGAATTGCATGATTGATGTGGATCTTGATAACTTCAAAGTACAACCAATTTTACCTCATATGAAAAATATTGATTCTATTGTGACTGAATTGGAATCTTCGCAACAAGGTTTGTGGCACATGTACTTTGATGGAGCTTTCTCTAAGGAAGGGTCTGGAGTAGGAGTTCTTTTTGTGTCACTGTCAAGTATGACTTTCAAATACTCTTTTCTGTTAGCTTTCCAGTGTACAAATAACACTGTTGAATATGAAGCCTTGTTATTTGGCTTGAAGCTGCTAAAAGGCATGAAATTCAGTTGTTAAGAGTATTGGGGGATTCAAAGTTGGTTGTTTCTTAGGTTAGATCTAAGTATGCATCCAAGAATGATCGTTTGAAAAAATATAAACATGTTGTTTGGGATGTGATTGAGCATTTTTGTGCATTTTCTATTAACTGGATAGAAAGATCCAAGAACATCATGGCTGATTTTCTAGCTAATGTTGCATTAAAGAATGATGATGTACCACTAACCGGTGTGTCTACAGTTGAGATTAAAGCTAGGTCTTCTATTCCTGATAATATATATAATTGGCAAGTGTTTGTTGATGATGAAGATATTCTCAAATTCATATAGTGCATTGATGACTATGATGGACAAAAAATTGACTGCAATGCATTAGTAGAAGTGGTGGAAGATAGAGAAATAATGTTTGGGAATGACATTGTCCAGTTGGAAGCAAATGAAATCCCTAGAGGATTGGTAAAATTGGAAGGTATGTTTAGTTACAGTGATAGCCATTTGCATCAGTAGTCAACCACCAAATTAAAAGAGTTGGAGGAAGTGAATTTAGGGACATAATCATCCCCTAAGTTGGTGTATATTGGGAAGAAATTGGCTCCTCATATTAAGACCAACCTCATTAAATTATTGAGGAGGTATAAACATGTTTTTGCTTGGTCTTATGAAGACCTGAAGGCGTATAGACAAGATTTATTTCAACATGAAGTCCCTCTGCATCTGGATGCTAAGCCTTTTCGACAGAAGCAAAGACCTATTAACCCCCTTTTGGAAACCAAAATGCAAAAAGAGTTAACCAAGTTAAGGAAAGGGGGGATCATTAAGCCTATAAGACATTCATCATGGGTGTCTAATTTAGTTCTAGTTAGAAAGAAGAATGGGGATATAAGGCTCTGTGTTGATTTTAGGAATTTGAATGTTGCTTTTTTTAAAGACAACTATTCTTCCCCCAATATGGAGGCAATGTTACAAAGAGTAATTCGGTGTGATCTGTTGTCCATGATGGATGGTTTCTCAAGATACAATCAGGTATTAGTGAAAGAGTGCGAACAGTTCAAGACTACTTTTACTACCCCTTGGGGGATATATGTATATGTAAGGATGTCATTTGGTTTAAAAAATGCTAGAGCTACTTTTCAGAGAGCAATGGATGTAGCTTTCAAGGAATTTATCAACATTATCATGGTTGTATACCAGGATGATTTAACATGTTTCTCAAAAAGGGCAGATGACCATTGTGGCCACCTAGAAAAGGTTTTCAACAAATCTCTAGAGTTTGGTGTTTCTGTAAATCCAAAAAAGTGTCATTTTGTAGTCACTGAAGGGAAGTTGCTTCGGCACATTGTCTCCAAATAAGGGGTTAGAATAGACCCTGAAAGGATTGAAGCCATAAAAAATGTACCTAAATTGAAGAATGTCAAAGGCATTCAGTCTTTCTTGGGTAAAGTAATTTTGTTAGACGTTTCATTGCTAACTTTGCTGAAGTAGTCAAGCCTATTGTTAACTTGCTTAAGAAAGATGCAAAGTTTTATTGGGATGAAGAAGATGCAAAGGCTTTTGGTAAAATTAAAAAGGCTTGTTGGTCATCAAAACTGATTAACCCAAGTACACCTACAATTGATCTATGAAATAGCCAATTCAATGTATGAAGAACCTCAGGGCTTGGACAACATGACAAGGATATGAATCCTTCTACTCTTTAGGCTCTGCAAAACCTAGGCAGGTATACCTTTGATGCTTAAAATTAAACCTATTACACACCTATGACAACATCAATAAAGTAGATAGATCTCACAAGGGCTTAACAACTAGGAGGTTACTGTAGATGGGCTAGATCCACATTGACATCTCAACTAAGTTGAAGCATGAGATGGATGAAACATTCCCACAGAACATAAAACAAAGAAAGATATTCTGATTTTGGATTTTTAAATGATGTTCTGACAACCCTTCAATGTTACAAAAGACCAATGCCTTATCCAGGCCATAGAGTCATGCATAAAACTGGAAGAGAAATCTTAGATGCAAGTTCCTTTCAACATTAAATTTTCATGTACCAATGCCTTACATGAATACAATTTTCTGCTCTATCATAAAATCATGCTTACACATCCAATAGACATATTCAACATCATTAATGTTGGGTTTCAGGATTTAAATTCTTCCTTGAAGAATACCCAAAAGACAAACATTACACTCTTAGAGAAGGCTAAAAGAGACAAATCCAAATTATCCTTGACAATATGAAATTGTATGAATCTAAATACATTTTGGAGACAATTTCATGGAAAATCACATATGCCTTGCATATGTGTGAACCTGCAAATTGAAACAAGACCTACAACAAAGACAACACTAAAAACCTTGAAGAACACATTGTCATTTGCAAAAATAAAAAGATGTCATCACTAGAACCTGCAATTTCATATTTCTCCCTTGGAGAAAATCTCTCAAAAACTGGAACCCCTCTTGGAAATCTCCCTAAGAGAATATCTCAAAAATTGGAACCTCTACAATTGAGAAGAATTGGGAATAAGAAGGAGAGGGAAAAAGATCAAAATCCACCAGAACATGCCAAGTGTCCCTTTTTCATAACTGCAAGAATATCTCCTTTTCTTCCCATAGAACCTGCTCCCAACATATCTGAGATATGTTGAAACTAATTCCATAACTACATTCCTCATTCCGAGAGCTTTTCGGTGATATACAATACTTGCATATTTGGCCAAAAAATACTCTCTGGGCGAATTAATCTTGAATATGGATCCATCAATTAAATTTTTTGATTTTCTCTATAGTTTCAACTATATATTTTAACTTTGATTTTTCCCTGTTTTTTGGCTTGACGCCTTGCCACGTTGATTCGCCAATGGGATCCACTGGGTGCCACTACGGATGACACCTCATCCATCCGCAATGTGTCAGCCACCTATCCGCCACATCATCACCAACTGAACGCCACGTCACCGCCACCTATGCGCCAAGTCAATGACACCTCAGTGGGACCCAGATTGCAATTTGTCTTTTGCCATTTCATGATGGCTAACCAGCATGCACCTTTCCTTTGCGAAATGACGCGAGCCATCGGATCACCACCGAACTTGCATGATCTTTATCCTGCTCATTTTCGCAGAATGCCATCTATTTCCAGCAAAACTCGTCTGCCTCGGGATCCATGCCAGTGTGGGGTCCACCTATCACCACCAGTCAGCCTCCTTGGTCACCTCGGGAAGTACACCCATGCGCATGGAGTCCGATTGGGCACCCATCAACACCATCTATCAAAATCTCTTAAGGCTTTCACATTATGGATGTGTGAAGCCTTACTTTTAAATATTAAAAACTCCCATTTCCCAATGAATGTGGGATAAAGCATTTTAGCCTGGAACTACACTTTGAAGGTTTTACCCTGAACTTTAATGGCTGCCAATGGATTTGTTGGAGTTTATAATGTCTGAAAACCCCCACGTTGGATAAGGGAGGAGACACGAGCTACTGGTGTTTTCCTTTGAAATTTAATGCTTTTTCCAAAGCCACATTGCATTTGATTTGAAAGCTTTTTAATGCTGCCCCCATTATAAAAACCATGCACAGGGAGGAGAAGGGGGGTCTGCAGTTGAATTTTCCATTTGCTGAGAAGTTTCATTGATATACAACCATGTCACGCTGCCTTCACTAGTATTCACATGGGGGAGAGGATTTGCTATGGCTGAAAGTTTTGAGCAGCCTTTTCAATGTGACTTCCATGTAAGGATTTGGCACTTGCTTGGAATTTTATTTTCCCTTTCCACTCCTTCAACGCCATACTCACAGCAAACTGGAGGACTTCAAGTTTTACACTTGCCAAATTTGCATTTGCTTAATGGTTTATCGCTGCCTCTAAACTCCATTTCCACATGCTTCAGGGAAGATTGGTTGGGCTTTATACCAATTGCATTGTGTTGAATGTTAAAAAGGCATTGCTTTAAAGTTTATTGCTGCCTCTCTCCAACATTCTTCTTCTCTGCCTGCTACACATTTGCATTTCCTTGGAAACTTTGTGTTCTAAACTTGCCCCTTCATCCATGCAGGGAGGAGGGAGGACTGTTGTTGCATTTGCTGAAAGAAATTTTAACTTTTACAAGTAATAGCCCAAATGTCAATTGAATTTGATTGAAAGTTTCATTTCCTCTACATACCACACAAGGAAGAGAGGGTATTTGCCTTTGTTTTAAAATTCTAATGCCTTTTCAACACCACATAGAAGAAAAGAATTTCTTGGGCTTTACATCTGCCCATAGCAATTTCTAAAGTTTTTATTGCCAGCCAAAAGAATACCATAAAGCTCCATAAAAACCTCTTAGTTATATGCCCACATAATGAAATGAAATCATCTCTTAATAAAATAATTTTCAAATACACTTATTAGTATTGATAGGCATCACCATGAATTAAGACCATTTTACCGTAAAATTAATGCATGGGCATGAGCCAGGTCGGGCCCCAAAGTGGGTCCGACTAAATTTCTTTTTCGTTTTCATGCAAATGACCTTTGAAATTCCTTACGTACCTTAAACATACATTTGGCAATGATCAGCACCATTTTTGGATCATCGGACTAAGTTTTGCAACTTTCAGGCACTTGCGCTAGATTTTCGAATTTAATTGTGAAGACGTAATTTTCAAACTAGTCAAAACACATTTCTGGACCTCGCCATATGACAGGCGTGTACTCTGATATACAAGCATGAACTCTACCAAACGGTTTTTCAAGATGAGTCCCGAGTGAAGAGATATTAATTTTTGAAAATGCCCAACTGGCTTTGTTGACACTACGGATCTGATGAAGTCAATGTTCAGGCAACAGATGATGTCTTTCTCAAAAATACCAAACAACCTCCGTAGACCCTCAAATTTTAAAAATAGGTACCTTAAAGTACATATTAAATCTTTGAATTCTTAGTTTGATTAAAAGACTGATAGGATGCAAATGGTGCACTTATGAAAATAGCCACAATCTACTGATACGGCAATGAAAGTGCGGAAGACTGAAAACGATGGTTCAATGAACCCTTTTGAAAAATGACTAAACGGATTGGTAGGAGCCTAAAAATAGAAACATAACTTGTCATTTATACCCATAATAACTTGAAACAAACATTCCAGCATGACACTTACTGAGGCAACTTTTACACTTATGCAAAACAGGGCTCCGACTAGGCGCTAAAACAGGGACTTGTCAAGCAACACAAACTACCAACAAATTGAGCTTGGTAAACTGAGCAAATGGATTTATGAAGACTTGAAATTTTGCATGTTGACTAATATTTATACATACAATTCAATCCATTTTGAAATTCTTCATGAAAATCAACAAGGTAAAAGATATAAACACCCAAAGTAGGCTACTTAGTAAAATCTACATTTGTGCCTAAAATGCACTTTCAATTCACCCCTTGAAATGGGTACTTGATAAAATTATCCAAATTGAATTCTGAAAGTTTCACATCACTGAATAGGCCAAATGAAAGGTGTAGGACATGTTTTCTGAGCCTTACCCCTTGAAAATCAACTGGCTCCATTCTACCCCCTCTCTAACTAGGCCATTCAAATTGAATCATTTGGAAATGCAAAGCAAAAATTTGAATTGGGCGTCAAAACTTGACTCAATTTTAACAAGTCCCAACAAGGCTATTCAGGAGGTACCAGTGTTGAAGTCCCTTGATTACAATAAGCCCTTTTCATTGTTTTCTTTTGCTTCTTATCATATAGTGGTTGCAGTCCTTCTTCAAAAGGATAATGAAGGGTATGAACATCCTATTGCTTTTTATAGTAAATCTCTACAAGCTACAGAGCTGAAGTATGAAATCATGGAGAAGCAAGCATATGCCTTTGTTAAAGCTACAAAAGCATTTAGGCCATATCTTGTGAATGCACAAATAATTGCTTGTCCCTCATGCGGCTATCAAGGACATCTTATCTCAGTCTGAGGTCACTAGCAAGAGGTGTAGATGGATAACCAGAATTCAAGAGTTTGAATTAGAGATTAAGATCACTAAATTGGTAAGAGGGTTAGGTCTAGCTAAGTTAATGGCTGAATCAAATCTCCATGATGTTGAAGTTAACAATGTTGAAACTAGGAATATCCTAGTCACAAGTATTGAGACATAGCCCTAGTATTCAGAGATAGTACATTTTTTAAGGGATGCAACATACTCAAAGGGAATGACTCCAAATCAGAGAAGGACATTGAAAATGAAGTCTCAAAAGTATGTCCTCATTCAGGGTGATCTATTTAGGCGAAATAGAGATGGTTAATTGTTGATGTGCTTAGATAAATCCCAAGCTAGAAGGATGCTAGCTGAAATGCATAATGGAGTATGTGGAGGCCACTACTCTGCTAAGACCATAACTGGCAAGATAGTATGGGGTGGATACTATTGGCCTACTTTGTTCAAGGATGCCCATGAGAAGGTCCAAAGGTGTGACCCATGCCAAAAGTTTTTTTCCAAGTTAAAATACGAAGGAGCTTTGCCTCTTAACCCAGTTACAGTGGAAGCCCCTTTTGTCCAATGGGGCATTGATTTTATTGGGGAAATAGTTGAGAAGTCAGGAAGAGGTCACAGATGGATCATAGTGGCCACTGATTACTTCACTAAATGGATTGAGGCTATACCTACTAAAAGAGCCACTAGTAAAGTTGTCATTGAATTTTTGATGGATAATATTATAACAAGATTTGGTGTCCCTGTGAAGCTGATAATAGATAATGCTATAATTTTTAGATCAGAGGAGTTCACTGAATTTTGCACCATTCATGGAATAATCATGTCTTATTATTCACCATACCATCCACAAGGTAAAGGACAAGTAGAATCCAGCAATAAAATCCTTTTGAACATTATCAAGAAGATCCTTGAGGAGAACAAAAGGTCTTGGGATTAGAAATTAAAATTGGCCCTATGGGCAGATAGGATTACTATTAAGAAATCAATTGGTGTCTCACCATTTGAGTTGGTTTATGGTACACAATCTAGGGTGCCAGTCAATAACCTTCTTCATGTATACAAGTTCCTACAAGCTGAGGATATGGAGTTATCAGAACCCATGGAAGACAAAATGATTCAAATGGTGGAAGTGGAACAAATCAGGACTCTGGCTCACAAAAGAAATTTGAAAATTCAATTGCAGTCCAAGTATCTCTTTGATAAAAGAACCACATTGAGGAAGTTTCAAATTGGTGACCTGGTTCTTCAATGGAACGCAAAAGGACAAGATAAAGGAAAGCACAAAAAAATTGAGTTATTATGGATGGGCCCTTCTATTGTTTGTGATCTTAATGGAAAAGATTCATATTTCTTGTAGACAATGAATGGTGAGGTACAGGAATTCCCAGTGCATGGACAATTCCTAAAGCATTACTTCTCTTAAGTCCATGCACAGTAGGTTTTTAGTCTGTATATAATTAGGTTTATTTATGTTGGTTGTTTTTGGGCTTGTCTTTGGTCTATTCTCCAGAGTTTTCTATGTTCTTGTGTTGATCTTGCAATCAACCATACCCAATCAGAGTCGCTGTTATCACTATTTTGACTATTGGGTGATTTTGTTCTCTAATCCATTAAAATCTGCAAAGTTGTTCTTTGTACTTCATTTTTGCTTTTGAGGGTATTTGTTCTAAGGTTTTAAGATTTCTGCAATTTCCCCTTTTCCTTTTTGAAACCCATGCATTATATTTCCTTGTTACTTTTTCCACTCAAGTGGAAGGGTCGGTCCATCATGGGAAGGGGTCCCCCCTTCTAAGTTTTGCCCTAGGTGGGTCTTTAATAATGTTTTATTTTTATTCACCTTCTCCTAAGTTTTTAGTTCTTTGTTGGGCCTCGTAAAGACTATGCAAGTTTTTATTGATCTGATGGTGCGCGCGATCTCGCGAAGGGAAGATGTGCAAAACTTACCTTTCGCGAAGTGGCGAAAAGGTGGTGGGCCCGGGTAAAGTGGTCGCAAGGAAGGCTAAAGGATGAGTATCTCCTGGTAGATCTAACAGACGATGTTGTTTTGCAGCCAAAAGATGGGTGAGGTTAAATCTTTGCAAAGTAGCGAAGGATTGGTGGACCCGGCAGGTGGGTTAAAGAATGAAGTTAAAGACCAAACATCTTGCTCAAGATCCAATAGCCCACGTTGATTCATGAAGTAAAGCTACTAGAGATTTATCTTTCACAAAGTGGCAAAAAGGTGGCGGGCCCCAAAGGTAGGCGGATCCTTTCGTTAAAGACTGATCATCTCCTAGAAGATTTGGTGGTCAGCACTAATTCGCTTGGCAAAGATGTGCGATGTTTACCTTTTGCAAAGTAGCGAAAGGGTAGTGGGCCCAACGAAAGGATGACATGGAAAATAAAGAAGGTGCATCTTGAAGTAGATCCAATGGCTCGCGTTATTTCGCTTGGTGAAATAGCATGTTTTTTATCCTTCATGAAGTAGCGAAAGGATGGTGGGCCCAACAAATAGACAGTTCTTGGTTTTTAAAGATTGATCAACTTGGAGTTGATCAGATGGCCTATGTTGATTTGCAGCCAGAAGCAATATGTAGTTTACTCTTTGCGAAGTGGTGAAAATAAGCTGGCGCCTACGTGGTGGATGATGTCGCAGTACAACTGGATGCCTGGCTGACGCGAAAGGTAATCTATTAGACAGACACATGGCTCTAAAAGGATCGTGAGGGGCTTGTTTGATTATGTGGCAATATTGATGAAATCCATGGCTGGACAAGGCACGTGGCAGTTCAGATGTGGAGTTCGGTAAGAGTTCTTAAACCAATGAATGAATGACACATAGGAGTTATTTTCTAGAAAACAATAAGGCAAGTGGATTTCACACAGAGGGCCCACTTTGAAGGTTAAAAGATGTTAAAGGCTGCACATCTCGAAGTTGATCCAATGATGAGCGCTGTTTCGTGGCCCAAAGTAACATGGTGATTAACCCTGGCGAAACAACGAAAACCTTTAGCGGTGATGGTTGTATGCGGTTAGTGAAAAAGACTAGCGGTCACCGTGGAGAATAAAGGTCAAGCAGATGGTAGAAGATCCAACGGACAGTGTTGTTTCGCATGGAAAAGCTGCATGAGATTTATGCTTCGCGAAACAACGAAAGGAAGGTGGGGCCCATTTTTAAGTAGGATGACCTAGGTAAGGTAGGAAACGTGCATGTTTTTCAGGATCTGATGAATGATGTTGTTTCGCATGGCAAAGATGTGAGGTTTTTATCTTTCATGAAACAACGAAAAGGCAAGACACTAAGATTTTCTTTGTGGTCCATTGGAGCCTTTTTTTGAGTTCAATTGAGAATTGATTGTTGAAGCATGTGGCTTAATGTTTCAATTCAATTCTCAGTTGTCATATTAAGCTTCACATCAACTAAATTTTAGCATCATTTCAAAGAGTTTTGCAGAGGAACCATTGTGCAAAGTGAATTTCTTCAGGCAACAAGTAAGTTCTACATATTACTTGACAATTACAGTTTGAGTTGATGTTACTGGGTGCTTGATTTTCTCAGAGGTTTCCTTAAGTTTTAATTGAAATAGATATAATTTCAAGATGACACCATGAAGAGATTTTAGAGGGAAATTTAATTACCAAGATAGAGCCATATGTGATGATTTTCTAGAACAATTAACCATGTCTACTAATGCCGCTGCTAAAATGAAAGAATTAGTGCCCAAGGCTCCCCGTTCGAGAATTGGCGATGGTTTGTATGACAAAAGAAATTGGTTAAGGGATTCATAGATAGGGATATTAGGTATGGGACTCTTTAAAATGGGATTTGGCCAGAGACATTCCCATGCTCCAATGAACATTATATGGGAGTTAGATGTGGGAAAGCTCATTGTCCCTGGGGTTTTCATGGATGTAGACTTGTTAACCTAGATTACAAATAATTATGACCATGTTGCCATATGTGTTAGAAATGTAAATGGCAGAGCTTTAATTGAGATAAATGATGATGAGTTTAGGAAAGTGTTCAGACTCAGTGAGGTGTCAAATTATCTAGGGCCCATCAATTTTGATACACTTGCATAGGTCTATAATGTGCAGAGAGATCACCTTAGGAGTGGCCCTTTGAATGAATTTTTTGTCAAAATAGGAGGACTGGTTGTTGTAGGCCCTAGTACCATGGATCCCTTCTCTCTAAATCTGTTTACTTTTAGGGATAAAGGGATGTATTGGTCCCTATGTCAGATTTTTGGGGAAGATGCTGAAATAACCATGCCAACCCACTATATGCTCATGATAGCACAAATTTTGAACCCCTCTTTGGCCATAACTTTTGATTATGCACCCTATCTCACTGATGCAATTCATGCAGGGTTAATAGGGATAAAAAATGCTAAGTAAGATAGACCTTTTGGGTGGTATTCTCTTCTTATGTACATGTTTCTATTCAAAGGTGCTGATTATTTTGCTATGGAAATGTACCCGGTTAAGGAAAAGGATGGTGAGGAAATGCTTGTGCAGTTGTGGAGCACAATTTTGTCCTGGGATAGAGAGGATGCAAGTTACTTGAAGTTTGATAAATGTTTTGCAACTAGGATTAGGATCCTCTTGTGCTCACAAAACCCTAGGATCCCCAAAGCTCTCTTAAAATTCCTTAGGCCTAAGGAATTCACTGAAGATATCAAGATTGTGTAAAAATGGGGTGATATATATTTATACCCTGTCTCCACTGTGTTCAAAGTTTATGGTTTGAGAGGTACTCCATTCTTGCTTCCCTATCAAGTCCCATTGAAGATAGGAATTGCAGAGGTCCTGAGGCAAATCGGAGGTTTGCAAGAGGCAGAACTAACAAATAGAGGGAAAGGAACAATTTTCCCAACTGTCATCATGGCTCATAATTTTGTAATCACCAAGGGTGGTTGGAAACATTTTGATGATTTCTTTCAACCCTACAGGTACCTTGGAGATTTCGTTAATGACATGTTTAGGAATAGAGCCGTATGTAAAGGCAGAGCTCACCAGTTCCATTTTCCCGAGGATTTGATTAGGAATGAATTCAATCTAGATGAACAGGGATTGAGAAAAGAAAAATGGATAGCATACAAAAGGGCTCTTGATTTTATCCACCAATTTGATAGTGGTTATGACCCGTTATCTAGTTTTACTCCCTTTGAGGAAAAAAGTAAATTCTTGATTCTTTATTTTGAAGACTTAATGCAAACCTTAAAGGAGAAGAGGGAAGCTATAATGAGAAATGATCTTGAGAAGGCTAAGTTGGTTCTAGCCAAGCCTTCCTTTGCCAAGGCCATCCCTCCAGGTGAGTATATGATGCACAAGAAGCCAAGGTATAGTGTGTTAGTGCTGGTAATGAGTAAGCCCTCTACTTCAAAAGGGAAAAGAGCAATATAAGATGTCATTGACATCCAAGATTCCGCTAAAAGGCAAAGGGTGGGAAAAGAGGTGCAAACAGGTGAACCTTTATATTTACCATCCCAATCGCCAATCCATGTGGGAGATGAACATGCAGTGGCTGAGCAATTGTTGCAATTAGGGAGTCTTGGGGAGATTGCCTACACTTATCAGGAAACACAAGATGGAATGCCTAAAGAGCCACCAAGTGCTGAAATTAACTTAACTGCAGATGAGTTTAAAGGAAAAGAGTTGGACCCATCCATCAAATAGGCCAGTGAAGAGTTTCTAGCTGATAATAATTTCATTACAATAGGTCCTTTTATGCAATTTTTTTGTAAGCAAAATATTGAACATTTCAAGGCAAGATGTGAGAAGAGGAAGAATGAACAACCTCACAAAGATGAAACTGCGATGGAGGAAGAAGTAAAATAGGAGATGATGATAGAATTCAAAACCATTACTCCTGAACAGGGGAGAGAAATGGTAGAAAAAATTGGTGTACTAATTCTTCTTGAGTGGGACATAGCAGATACCTTAGTGCTTGAAGCAGTAACGAAAGAAACAAAACCCTTGGAAGGAGTGAAATTCATCAAGGACAATGCTGCTTTGGTCATGTGGTCCCTAAGGAGGCATGAGAGTAGAAGAAGGAAGGACACTTTAGAGTTTGGCTACCTTGGAGGTATGATTGTTAAAAGAGTGGAGGACATAGAGGTAGTAGAAGCTTCCAAAATAGTGCTGGAAACAATAAAATCCAGTGTGGCAATAGCTGAAAAGTTAGCCAAGGAGAAGATTGATCTCCAAGTAAAAATAGAGACAATTCTAAAGGCTTATAATGAGGCAAAAGGGGAGATAGCCAATAGGGATGGTATCATTGCCAAATTAAAGAGTCAATTGGCAGGACAATACTAGAGAGGTGAATCTTCTACCCTAATGATTGCCTCTTCTCCAGCAAGACCTCCACCCACCAGTCCCATCATTGAATTTCCCCCTTCTCCTATGACTTTTGGTTTTCAACTAGTTGAGAGCATACAATATGAATTGGAAAAGTTGAAGCAAGCTCAGGCCCTATTTGCAAGCAAATATGATGAAAAGGTCAGGGGCACAATCTTGAGTTTTGCTAACATAGTAGGAGCTTCTATTGTGCACATTAATATGAAAATAATTTTGGAAATATTGATTGATTTGAATGAAGACAAGGCTACTTTGGAGCCAATTTTGAATAAGTGGATGCCTAGGGAGGTGGATTTGGAACTTATTTTTTCATCTTATGAAGAGGCAAAGGCTGATGCCAATATTAAATCCACTTGTGAGTTAGTGAAAGGCATGACCTGATTGGCAGAAGAAAGAGTTGGTGTAGAGAGAAAGGTCAACTTGTGAAGGAAGGAATATACTGAGCATAAGTTTGAAATGTTTCCTAGGGGTTTTGCTAGTCCAAATCAGTTGAAGGATAAATAGGTGTTGGTTGATGAGCTAGGAGTTAACTTGTCCCAGAGGATAAATGAAGTCATCAATACAGATCACACATCTTTATTTATCTGGACAATTGAAGAAATAGAGAAGATAAAGTCACATTATGGTTTTTTGGAGTCAGAGGTTAAGAAAATAAGAAGCACATGGAAAAGGTTGGATAAATTGAAAAATAAAATTGTTAATTTCTCCTGGCCTAGTGATGATGTGTTTCAAGAGTGGAAAAGAAAAAATGGTGTGCAAGAAGCGGAGGTTGAAGAAGATGCAACAATGGAATAACAACTTCAAAGCCATTAGGAATGAAATGATTGTATTTTTCTTTTCAGCAGGAATCATGGTTGTAATAGCTTTTCCTAGGGAAGTCTGAAGCTTGTTTGCATCCATATCATTATAAATGGATACCAGGACTTTGACAAGACATTACAAGATTTGTAAAGAAACTCTGCTGAAATATATCTAGGTTTTTCTGGTTATTTCAAAATTACCTTGAGTTATGTAAGATTTTTCAAAATGAATATTAATATACAAACCAAACCTTTTTGGGCCTAAATCTTCATTGGCTTCTGGTGTGCATTTATTTGTCTTTTGATTTCTTTTGAATAATTTAGGGTTATTCGATTGAATATGGATTGTAAGGCAATCTTATAGATATGTTTCTAGCTTTTCTCTTTAAGAGAGGAATTAAATATGTGTGAAATATCTCTGTCAGTAAATCAATTGTTTGCTACTTTGAATTTGATAAATGGTTTTAATTTAAAGGGAAAGAACTTATATATATGTCAGGCATCTATAGGGTTAGTGAAAGCTGAAGTGATGAGATGTATGAGAATGTTCAGATTTGGAACTCTTGTTTAATCTGGGTGACTCTATAGCCTAGATAAGGCACTGATATCAGTTGTGGAGTTCTTTCTATCTTTCTTGGGGTCAAGACTGAAAATGAACACAAGTTTTCTTTAATGTTTCAGTTTTATTGAGGTGATGAGGTTCATAGGTTTTTAAGCATTGGTTGTGCTATGGATCTCATATTAAAGTGTAGAAGGTTCTGTAGAAACCTTGTTATATGTTTTTCTAGAATTCTATTCTTTTGTTATCCTCTCCATATGCAATAGAGGTTTCAAATTTTCTTACAGAGGGTATTGAGGAATCATAATTTGAGGATAACATACACTACAACAATACATGCAGATCAAATCAATGTTGACTAAGACATATTCTGGAGCTAAATCAATACCTCGATCAAGAAACACTGCTAAGAACTAAGCCTCAAACATCTGCAACATGCTACAATCACCATGAATGTTGCATAGCATGAAGAACACCACTAGATCAAGAAAATGATAAACAACATGCAAAATGATCAATACAAATCATCAACATAGATAGAACATGATCTAGAAACATCCACAAGAAATGTGAATCACACCAAAAACATATACTGAACCTAATGAGAACATACTGAACTGATGATAAACTGAAAGATTCACTTGTGGACCTCCAAATCATGAACCATCTAAATTAAGTACATGTATGAACATCCCAAACACTCTTCCAAATCTGCAAACCAAGATAATGGAATTCTGAAGCAATGTAGAGCAGAAACCAAATCACTGAACACCACAAACTATTGAACAACCAAACAAAATACCGAACCTCATAACTTGATCAAATCATCATGTGGACCAATGAAACTTTAGCTAAATCAAATAGAGATACTTATCTCAAAATGAATTAAACCATGATAGATTAACTGCAAGATGCTGGCCAAACCAACTCATTTAAACTGACTGCAATAGTAGAATACATAAAAGAATATGTTGATGTTGTCATAAAAGTTTGCACCCTTGGTGATTAGGCTTGATCACCAACCTTGTGAAACATGGAAACAACCTCTCAAGTGTGGGACCTTATGTTGTTGTGAGGTTGAATCTATAGAGAAAGCCAAATTCCTTTCTGATTTGATACAGGTATTGGACCAACCCAACACTAATATAAATAATCTATGTTTTGATAAGGAAAAAGGGAGAGAGGGAAGAGTTGCATGAAAGAAGGGAAATAAGGCTTGCACCTAGACTGAAAGTTGATCTACCTGTTGGCATTGGGCTATCATTGATGTCAACCGGTATGGAATGACTATCGGTATGAGATGACTACATGCAACATTGTCTTGGAGGAGTACAGGTTGAGATATCGTTGATATCACCTTGTGTTTCAGACCAACGGTAAGGTAAATAAGAGAATGTCATTTAAAGCATTGACCAATAGTGTTACCGATACACAAGTTAGTACCTAACCTAGGTGGATGAGGTAGATAGGCTATTGGTATAGTGTATCACCATTAAGGAAAGTATGTCAACTGGTAAGTGTTGTGTTGACAAGATGTAGTTGCCAACTAGCAAGCTCATGACCATTGTACAAGAGGGATGGGCAAGGTTTTCGAGCTGTTGTTTTTTATGAAGAGGCAAAATGTTACCTAAATCACATCAATACTAGAGGAGAAGAATGAACCAATCACCGATATGCTATGAAGTTGCTGAATAGCAGGACTCCCACCGAATGAAGATGCAGTCATCATGAGAAGAAATGACTGACAGTGAATGTGCCCACATTTGATTACATGTGCCTATTTTAAGATTTGCTACACAAATAGAGAAGCCACCTGAGTGCACTGTAGGATGTAAATGAAAAGGACTCACTCCCACCAGAATGCCTCAAGTGCATGAAATTAGGGTTATGCATTGGAACAACATATAAGGCATGTAGGGATACCGTTACAGATGAAGAGTAGTGAGTTTTTCACTTTGACAAACCATTTGAGATATGATCAGAGTTGATTAGGGAGAAGGCATGGCTGAGCAAATGTAGATAGAGGAAGATTGGCCTGATTAAAGATGGAGTCTATGGAAGGTTGATGACATGGTGTCATCAAGGGGTTTTACTGATATGAATGGTCACCAGTAATATGGACAAGGTGTAGATGAAGACTCCCTACCCGATGAAGATGAGAATGCTTTGGATGGACATGTCTAATGACCAGTTAAGGAGTTCCACTGGCAGTTCAACATAGTACATACATGAGGAGTTAATCGGTACAATGTAAGATACCGGTCGGGTTAGTAAACTGGCAAAAAAGAGGAACCGGTAGAATGTTTAGTCGATGATCCTATCTGGACTGACATGAAGATCCAAGTTGGAAGGTGGTCGACATGGATGCCACGTGGAGTCAAGGTGGTAGACTCGCATGCAGTGGTAGATGGAATTTACACCGATGAAGTAGTTGCAGAGTTGGTTGATATTAATGGTAGATCTCGTAAATCATGGGATCTATTGCAGGACGTTACAGAGGTTTGTGGCTTGATGTCTAGAGGACAACTGAGAGGCAACTTAGAGTGAGTGAGGAGATCGAGGTAGATGAAGGAAACCAAAAGATCAATTCTGGTGTTTGACCAACAAATCAGCTGAAAGGGTAAAAAATAGATTGCCAAAGATAGAAGGCGTAATCAAGAAGGCAAGGTCTAATTGGTTTTAGTTTGCCCTGAGGTAAGTGAGGAAACCGTAACTGCCCAAAGTTTGAATTGGTTTGTGGCGGGAAAAATAGTCTATAAATTTGCAAGCCAAAATTAGAGATGGGTGCCGCTAGATGAGAGTGTAGTGCTGCTGAATAGAAGAAGAGAGTGTTGTTGTGAAGTGATTAAGTGTTAATTCTACATGTGACTGAAAATTAGTCAAGTAATTAACGAGTATCTGAGAAGAGAATGAGTGTGAGGGAGAACCAGGTTGAATTGTTCAACTGGTAGCAGTGCAAAACTGATAGTGTCCATATCAGTAGAGTAGAAGTGAAGAAAGCTACAGAGAAGGCAAACATAGAACTAACAAAGTATAGTACTGGCAAACAATAGAGCAATGAGGAGGAGATCTAGTAGAGAAAAATAAAGGAGAGCTGAACCAATAGAGTTTACTGACAAGAAAAGTAGCAGATGAGAGCAACAGAAGAGTGAGCCAATGCAGTAGAGAAGGTGTCTCACTGGTAGAGAGGGGTTGTAGCTCCTCTAGGTTGTAGCCCATAAATAAGTCAAGGGTTGGCGCTCCTTGGGTTGGTGCCCTAAATGAGGGGTTGGTGCCCTAAATTAGGGGTTGTAGCCCTAAACATTGTAACAAAGATTCATTTTGAGGCTGGATTGGAGCAGTAGACTCAAACAACATTTCTCACCGAGGTTTTTCCCATCTTGGGTTTTCCTCATACATGCTAAGTATTATGTGATGTCCCTTTGTGTGTGTTTGCATTTGTGATTAGTCTACCTACTAACCGATAAGTTTGTATTATGTTAGATGCCATGATCGGTATACACACATAAGCTAGTTAAAGGGAAAAAGATTAAGAACCACTGATTCACCCCCCTCTCAGTGATGCATTGTGTTTAAGAATTGGTGTCAGAGCCTAGGTTCTCAGTCAGACTAGCTTTCTCCAGCTTGGGTAGATTTTGGCTTAAGGACACAATAGTTTGTTTAGTGCCAATCCCTGCTCTTGTGTTTAATGGGTCTAACTATTCCATTTGGAGTTGTAGAATGGAAGTTCACTTATCCTCTCTAGGGTATGATGTTTAGATGTTTGATGTAAATGGTTGCCCTAGTAAAGTCATTTCTCCCACCGATTCAGATGCAGAAAGAAGAAACTAGTGCAATGGAACAATTATGAAGGCTATTCTCTATGGGTTAACATATGATGTCTCCTCATAGGTGGACAGATGTAAATCAGCAAAAATCTTATGGGAGAGATTGAATAAGCTCTATGGAAGTGAGCCCACTACAACATAACCAACTTGTGATGATATGATAAAAAATGCATCTCATGTACCTGCAGATGATGAAGGAAGATTGGCTAGTAGCTGCAACAATGATGATGAAGGAACCCACCTCTTCATGCCTCAATAATCAGAAGATGAAAGACACACTTCTAAAAATGATAATGCAAAGCACTCCTACCGACAAGATGTGTTTGGGAGTGATAGTGAAGGTGAAGAAGAAGAGGAAGCAGAAGTTGATCTTGAAGGAGAGCTAGTGAATGCACTTGAAGAACACAATAGAGTAAGAAAGGAATACAAGCTATTCAAGAATGTTGTTGTAGTGGAGCAAGACCGGCTAACCAAATTCCTTGAAGAATCTGAGAACTACATCTCAGAGTTGAATACTCGAGAAGAAGACACCAAGGTGTGTCAGTGTAATGATCTAGCATCTATGCTAGAAGTTCAAGATAAAGAATATCTACAACTGGTTGGACAAATGGAGATTCTCTGAAATGAGCTTTAGAAATGTTAGGATGAGCTCAAGGTAAGAATCTAGTTTGATGGCAGCAGTGAGGCCTTGGACAAAATGTTGAAGAAGCAAAAGTATGCCAAGGATACTGAAGGTTTAGGAAGCGTTATTGGTGAATGCTCCACCAACAAGAATGTCCCCCACAATGACATTTTGTTTGTCTCCTCAAATGGAGAAAACAAAGGCCAAACCTTCATAGTGAGAAATACTCCCTAGAAGAAGGTTGATCTAAATACAATTGGTGAAGACTTGTAGACAAGAATGAAGATTGGTGCTGCAAGAAGGAGGAACAATGCAGATCCAAAAGGAAAAGGAAAGATGGGAGATGAAAAATTCATCAAAAGTAGGAAAATGAGAAGAGAACAAAGAGGATCTCCTACCGGCAGAGGACAAAGTAAAGCTACTACCCATAGGACAAAGAAAGTGTGGGAGAAGAAGAGACAAGTTGGAAGGACTGCAAAGAATGGACAACCTAGGACCCATTCTCAAGGAACGAGAAGTGGAGATGCTAAACCGGTAAGATCTCCCCATGCATGGCAAAATAAATTTGTACGTCTTATTCCATCCTTTACTAGTTATTTCTTTGCAATTAATGGTTATGTCCATATGGTAGTAGAATGTAGAAAGAGATCTAGAAGGAATAATCTAGGATCTCATAGACATCATGCACATGAGAAAAATGTATCTAGGAGTAGATACATTCATATCCCCTTTCCTGATTATGCTAGAAAGAATACATTTTTTGTTCCTAATAATGTAAATGTTGTATGTTATAACTGCAATGGATTTGGGCATAGAGAGTTTGAATACAGGAGGAGGAACTTCCAGTCGTATGGAGGCTGAAACTGTAACTATGCTCTATAGAAAAGTGGATATAGAGAATCTGGAAGTCAGAGACCTGCATGGAACCAAAGAAGAAGTGTCCCACTAGGAGAAAGAGGTCCACCAGTTTTGGGTGCTAGTCACAACAACATGACTAGGAGAAGTTGGTCAAACTGATATGTTAAGAGATTCCCTAATCATGAAGTTGGGATGAATGTTATGTGCTACTATAGCACTACCTTTGTGTGTAATGTATAATCCAGAAATGAAAGGACCCATAAGTAGAAGATGGTAAGACCTGCTGCTCCCAAGTCTGAAAATGGGAAGAAAAGTGAGATCAAGCAGACATGGAGGAAGAAGTAGGAAAATAGGACCATGGACCAACATTGTGTGTTCAATGCACAAGTGATATCTCCTATGGCTTAAAGGAGATGCAGGATCTTAGGGGGAGTAATATACTGAACTTATCATTCACCCCCTCAGTGGAAGAAGGGCACATGGAAGAACATGTTGTTGTCGGTATGAAAGAAGAAAATGAGATAACAAGTGTGTGTAGAGGTTGCCTTGACTACAGACCTATAGGTGAATGCTGGATCACTACTATTGTGTCAATATATGATGAGATAACAATTGAAATCAGATACAGAGTGACACAAAGGTCAAAAGTCACAGGAAGGTGCTCCGGTAGTGATAGTGGACCGGTATAGGAAACTGGTATGTGCAGGATGTTACCGACATGAATGCTAATAGATACTTGCAGGTTATGTAAGACAATGAGGTTGGAAATCATTGCAATAGCCTTGGTAGCATGGAATGTGAATTTTGTCTCAGATGGTATTGGAAAAGACTTGAATGACATATGTTGGCCAGATGCTTGACCATATAGGCATGCATGTCCTTGGGCCAACCAGTTTAATTTATTGCATGGTGATGTCATTGTATGGCATTGTGTGGATTTAGGATCATGTCATAGGCTGTGGTGAAATAATGGAGCTGAAAGATCATCAGATGATCACAGTTGCATAGCTCAACTAGTACATGGAGATGATTGGATCCCCCAGTAATAGACCTCACCAAAGTTGAGAACCTGAGATGCATGACTCAGGGAGAGTTCAAGTGGTTATGATGCAAGGCTAGCATACTTGGAATTGAAAGTGTAAGTGCACTGATTTCCCAAACTACAGATGATGGAAGTTACAGTAGGAATACCCAGGAGAGTTTGGCTAGTTGTATTCATAGTACAATCCCATTTGCTTCTTAAAAAAATTTGGGATCAAACGGGAGGTGATGTAGTTTGACTGGCAGGTGAGTAGTATTCACTAACACATCCTTCTACAATTGAGTGTTTTAACAAAGGGTATCAGATTTTCTTGCTCAATTGGTGTCATTTGATGGTTGAGTCCTCCATCTCAATTTTTGTAACGTGATAAGATGTAACAATTTGTAACAATTGGTATCAAAGAAGGAGTAACATCTGGTAAAGAAAAAGGGGAGAAAGAATTCTGGCAGTGCCTGGTAAATGCAAGGAGGAGTAATATCCTAATAGTTCCCTTTGCCATTGTTGTCAAAGGGGGAGAAGGATTCTATAGTATACAACATACTACATGTGTTGGCAATCCATGGCTTAGACAAAGGGGGAGAAGGATTATGTAGTATGTCGAATATTACATGAGTTGACATTAATGCCAAAGGGGGAGATTGTTGGCATTGGGTTGTCATTGATGTCAAGTAGTATGGAATGACTACCGATATGGGATGACTATATGCAACATTGTCTTGGAGGAGTAAAGGTTGAGATATCATTGATATCACCATGTGTTTCATACCACTAGTAAGGTAAAGAAGAGAATGTCATTCAAAGCAATGATCACTGGTGTTACTGATACACAAGTTAGTGCCTAACTTCGGTGGATGAGGTAGAGAGGTTACTGGTATAGTGTATCACTATTAAGGAAAGGATGTCAACTAGTAAGTGTTGTGTTGATAGGATGTAGTTTCCAACTAGTAAGCTCATGACCAGTATACAAGTAGGATGGGCAAGGTGTTTGAGCTGTTGTTTGTGATGAAGAGGCAAAATGTTACCCAAATCACATCAACAACGGAGGAGAAGAATGAACCGATCATCGATATGCTGTGAAGTTGTTGAAAAACAAGAATCCCACCAGATGAAGATACAATCATCATGAGAAGAAATGACTGACAGTGAATGTGCTCACACTAGATTACATGTGCCTTTTTGAAGTTTATCTGCACAAATAGGGAAGCCACATAAGTGCACTACAAGATGTAAATGACAAGGACTCACTCCCACTGGAATTCCTCAAGTGCATGAAATCAGGGTTATGCACTAGAACGACAGAGAAGGCATGTAGGGATGTTGTTATAGATGAAGAGTAGTGAGTTTGTCACTTTGAAAAATCAGTTGAGATATGATAAGAGTTGATCAAGGAGAAGGCATGGCTGAGCAGATGTAAATAGAGGAAGATTGGCTTGATTAAAGATGGAGTCTATGGAAGGTTGATGACATGGTGTCATTAAGAGGTTTTATAGGTATGAATGGTCATCGGTAATATGGACAAGGTGCAGATGAAGAAGACTCCCTACTTGATGAAGATGAGCATGCTTTGGATAGACATGTTTGCTGATCAGTTAAGGAGTTCTACTGATAGTTCAACATAGTACAAACATAAGGAGTTAACCGGTATAGTGTAAGATACCAACAGGGTTAGTAAACTGACAAAAAAGAGGAACTACTAGAATCTTTAGTCGGTGATCCTATTTGGACCGACATGAAGATCGAAGTTGGTAGGTGGTTGACATGGATACCATGTGGAGTGAAGGTGGCAGACTCGCATGCAGCGGTAGATGGAATGTACACCGATGAAGTAGTTGTAGAGTTGGTTGACATTAATGGTAGATCTCATAAATCATGGGATGTGTTGTAGGCCGTTGCAGAGGTTTGTGACTGAAGGTATGGAGGACAAATTAGAGATAGCTTATAGTGAGTGAGGAGATCGAGGCAGATGACAGAAACCGAAAGATCAATCTTGGTGTTTGACCAAGAAATCAGCTAATAGGATAAAAAGAAGATTGCCAAAAATAGAAGGCATAATCAAGAAGGCAGGATCTAATTGGTTTTGGTTTTCCTCTAGGTAAGTGAGGAAACCCTAACCGCCCAAAATTTGAATTGGTTTTTGGTGGGAAAACTAGTCTATAAATATGCAAGCCAAAATCAAAGATGGGTGTTGCTAGATGACAGAGTAGTGTTGCTGAATAGAAGAAGAGAGTGTTGCTACGAAGTGATTAAGTGTTACTTCTGCATGTGAGATAAAATCAGTCAAGTAATCAATGAGTATCTGAGAAGAGACTGAGTGTGAGGGAGAACTAGGTTGAAGTTTTCAATTGGTAGTAGTGCAGAACTGGTAGTGTCCATACCAACAGAGTAGAAGTGAAGAAAGCTACAAAGAAGGTAGACATAGAACTGACAAAGTATAGTACTGGCAAAGAGCAGAGCAGTGAGGAGGAGATCCAGTAGATAAAAATAGAGGAGAGGTGAACCAATAGAGTTTACTGACAAGCAAAGCAGCAGATGAGAGCAGCAGAAGAGTAAGCCAATGTAGTAAAAAAGAAGGTGTCTCACTAACAAAGTGAGGGGTTGTAGCTCCTTTGGGTTGTAGCCCATAAATAAGTCATGGATTGGTGCTCCTTGGGTTGGTGCCCTAAATCAGGGGTTTTAGCTCCTTAGGTTGTAGCCCTAAACATTGTAACAAAGATTCATTGTGAGGCTAGATTGGAGCAATAGGCTCCATCAGCATTGCTCATTGAGGTTTTTCCCATCTTGGGTTTTCCTCATACATGCTAAGTGTTATGTGATGTCCCTTTGTGTGTGTTTGCATTTATGATTAGTCTCCCTAATAACCGGTAAGTTTGTATTATGTTAGATCTCATGAGTGATATATACACATAAGTTAGTTAAAGGGAAAAAGATTAAGAACCACCGATTCACCCCACCTCTCAGTGGTGCATTGTGTCTAACACTACCCCCACCTGCAACTACACATAACATCAATAAAACTACCCAAAAGATACACAAATTTCTATCTAAGTCTAGCTTTCTAAGATTGATCAAGGTTGGAATTATTAAAGATGATAGAGGAATGAAAAATATTCTCAGATGCCACTCTAAGAGGAGTCAACACTATCACAAATGTTGAGAAAGAAAGAAAAGATGCATTCACACAAATAGGTAAAAGAGATACACAAATTTGCATAAACTAAAACTAGATATGGTGAGAAATTTTTATTAATATAGAGATAAGGTGATTTTATAGTTGCTGAAATCATAGAGTACTGTAAGAGAAAAAGAGGAGAATATCCCATAAAATAGGTTACAAAATTTCCTTTATACTTGAGGCATAACTGAGATGGTTACAACTAATGAAAACTGTAACCCTAACTAGGGCTAGGTTATAAAATGTTTGAGGGTAGAGAAGATTAGAATGATAGATCTGATAATATGTTGGGACACCCTTTGGAAGATGTCCCTCAACTTATAAAAGAGAAAACCACTCTTGGTGAAGTAATCCCTATCGACAAGCATGACTGAGCACACTTGCAGGGACACAAATCTCTATTCTGCATTGAAGAGCGCATCGGTGGCATTTTAAATCGGCCTACAAAGCCCAATCTAGAGTAAAGGCGAGCATATTAGGTGGTTAAAGTGAGATCAAATCCAAAATTAGGTTCCAACTAATCAAATAATGTCCTTGACCATTGGGTCGACAACCACTCCCTATAGATCATTCAAAACTTAATGACCACTGTTAGTCTCAAATTTTGATTTCCCTCTTATCCCCTGTAAGAAAATGAATAACTTTGTCTGCATATGAAGAGATCAAGGAAAAAAGAACCTTAGAGTAACATATAACAAGGTTTTGAGAACCTTCTACACTTTGAACTTATCCAAAGTTCAAGTGGGCATCCCTTTTGTGAATACTTTCACACTTCTAAATGAGATCCACAGTAAACCAGTGTCAAAAACCAGTGGATTTCATCACCTCAACATAAACTAAAATATTTGAATAAAAACTTATATAATTCTTCAGTATTGATCTTCAAGAAAATTAGAAAGAATCCCACAACAAGTACCAGTGCCTTATCCAGGCCACAAAGTCATCTAAATTAAACAATAATTTTCAACAACTGAACATTCTAATACGCCTCATCATCTCATCTTTTATGAACCTCATACATGCCTAACACATACATAGAAACTTTCCCATTTAACTAAAATAACTCATCAGATTCATGGAAACATACAATAGATTTGTTAACAGAAATATTCCTTGCACATTTAATCCCTCTCCTAAAGAGGAAAGTTAGAAATAATGTCTATTGGATCGCCTTACAATCCATGCTCATTCAAACAACCCTAGATTATTCAAATGAAACCAGCAAATTATAGAATGCACACTAGAAGACAAAGAAATTTTAGGCCTGAAACTTTGATTTCTATATTCATATTCATTCTTGAAAATATTACATCATCCAAAGTCATCTCCTTGAAACCAGAAAAAACCTAAGTATATTTTGCTAGAGTTTCTTTACAAAATTCTTGTAATCCTTCTTACACTAGTCCTAGTATCCATTTATAACATTAAGGATGCATACAAGCTTCAAACATTCCTCAAAAAGTTTGTTACAAAACGCGATACTCTCCAAGAAACAGTTACAAGTCTTTTTCAATATCAACGACCTCTTCCGTTTGTTGTTCTACTGCAACCTTTTCTATCTGCTCTGGAGTATCTTCTTGTTGTCCGATATATTTTTCCTTCCACTCTTGGAACATGTCATCACTTGGCCAAGCAAAGCTAATAATATTTTGTTTCATCCCTTCTAGCCTTTTCCAAGTGACCCTTAACTGCCCCATTTCCATTACTATGAAGCCATAATGTGATTTCACATTTTCAATCTCTTCAATTGTTTGAACAAATAAGGATGTGTCATCAGTGTTAATAATTTTATTAACCCTTTGGGACAATTTGTGGTCCAGCTCTTCTAGCCATGCCTTCTCCTCTTTCAACTGAATTGGACCAACAAAACCCCATGGAGTCAATTCATATTTGTGATCAGAATATTCTTTTCTATATAGTTGGGCTATTCTTTTTACACCTGCCCTTTCCTCTGAGAATATATTCATTTCTTTTATAAACTCACTAGTGGACCTAAGATTGTCATTTGCCTCTGCATCTGCATGGGATGAACACATGAGCTCTAACTCCTTACCTCTAGGCATCCACTTATTAAGAATTAATTCCAAGGTGGTTTCATCCTCTCTTAATTCAATCAGAATATTCAGGATCCTTTTCATAGAAATGTGTACAGCAGAGGCCTTGACCGAATCAACAAACTTCAAAATTGTGGCTTTTACCTTTTCTTCATACTTGCTTGCAAACAATGTTTGAGCTTGTGACCGAATCAACAAACTTCAAAATTGTGGCTTTTACCTTTTCTTCATACTTGCTTGCAAACAATGTTTGAGCTTGTTTCAACTTTTCCAACTCATGTTGGACAGTTTCAGCTGTCTAGAAACCAAAAGACATAGGAGAAGGGGGATATTCTATAATGGGACTGGTAGGTGGAGGTCTTGCTGGAGAGGAGGCTATCATGAGAGTAGAGGATTCACCTGGATGGTGCTGACCTGCCAACTGACTCGAAAGTCTAGCAATAATACTGTCTTTGTTGGCTACTCCTTCTTTCACCTCATTGTAAGCCTTTAAGATGGTTTCCAATTTTAACTAGAGATTAGTCTTCTCTTTTGCCTCCTTTTTTGCTACTGCCATGCTAAACTTTGCAGTTTCCAAGACCGCGCTCGTAGCTTCCACCACCCCTGTATCTTGGACTCTTTTTACAATCATGCCTCCTAGGAGACTAGAATCTGGTACACCTTTCCTCCTTTTACTCTCATCCTTCTTGAGTGACCACATGACTAGAGCAACATTATCTTTGTTGAAGGTCACTCCTTCCATGGGTTTGGTTTCATTCCTTACTGCTTTAAGAATCAAAGCATCAACTATATCCCATTCAGGGAGGATTAAAACACAAGCCTTAGACACCATCTCTCTTCCCTTCTCAGGATTAATAGTCTTAAACTCTTCAATCATTTCTTGCTTCACCTCTTCTTCCACCCGAGTTACAACTCTGTGAGGCTATTCACTCTTCCTTTGCTCACATCTGGCTTTGAATTATTCCATATTTTCCTTCCACACAAATTGCATGAAAGTCCCTGTTGTAACAAAATTACTGTTAGCTAGGAACTCTTCACTGGCTTGCTTAATAGTAAGGTCTAATTCTTTGCCCTTTATCTCACCATCAGTCAAGTTCATTTCAGCACTAGGTGGCTCTTCTGGCATCCCCTCTTGGGTCTCCTCATATGTGTAGGCAATCTCCCCGAGACTCCCTAACTATAACAACTGCTCGACCACCACCTGCTCATCTCCTATGTGGATAGGGGACTGAGATGGAGAATACAAAGGCTCATTGGTTTGAACTTCCTTTCCTACCCTTTGCCTTTTAGGGTAGACTTGGATGTCAATGACATCCTCAATTGCTCTTTTCCCTCTTGAAGTGGACGGCTCACCTATCACTGGCATCATCACATTGTACTTTGATTTCCTATGCATCACATAATCACCAGGTGGGACAGCCTTAGAAAAGGCAGGATTAGCTAAAACCAATTTGACCTTGTCAGGATCATTTTGCCTTATAGCCTCCCTTTTTTCTTTCAAGGTTTGCATGAGGTCTTCAAAATAAAGAACCAAGAATTTGATTTTCTCCTCAAAGGGATTGAAACTAGAGAGTGGGTCATAACTACTATCAAATTGATGAATGAAATCAACAGCCCTCTTTTATGCAAACCACTTCTCTTTCCTTGGTTCTTGCTCATCCAAACTGAATTCATTTCTAATTAAATCTTCAGAGAATTTAAATTGGTGAGGCCTACCTTTACACACTGCCCTCCTTCTAAACATGTCTTTGAAAAATCCCTCAGGGTCTACACATCTTGAAACCACAGTTGACAACCTATATGGCTTAAAGAATACTTCAAAATATTTCCAGCCACCTTTAGTGATCACAAAATGATGGGCCATGGTAATGATTGGGAAAATGGTCCCTTTACCGCTATTTGTCAGCTTTGCCTCTTGTACACCTCCAATTTGCCTCAAGACTTCTGCAATCCCTATCTTCAATGGGACCTGATAGGGCAATAGATAAGGAGTACCTCTGAAACCATACACCCTAAAAATGGTAGAAACAGGGTACAAATACATATCTCCCCAATTGTGAACAATCTTAATACCCTCAACAAACTCTTTAGGCCTGAGGAATTCCAAGAGAGCTTTAGGAATCCTAGGGTTTTCTGTGCACAAAAGAAATCTAATCTTAGATGCAAAGCATCTATAATACTTTAAATAGCTAGCATCCTCTCTATCCAAATGGTTTGTCCACCTTACCATTTTTTATCCCTACTAGTCCTGCATGAATTGCATCAGTAAGGTATGGCGCATAATCAAATGTTATTGCCAAAGAGGGGTTTAGAATTTGTGCAATCATCAACATTCAATGGGTTGGCATGTTTTTCTCAGCATCTTCTCCAAAAATCTAACACAGTGCCCAATACATACACTTAGCTCTTAGAGTAAATAGATTCAAGGAGAAAGGTTCCATTGAACTAGGGCCTACAACTGTTAACCCTCCTATCTTGACGAAAAATTCTTTCAGTGGGCCATTCCTAAGGTGATCCCTTTGTGCATTATAGACCTAGGCTAATGACTCAAAATCAATAGGTTCTAACAGATTTGAAGCTTCACTAAGCTTAAATACAAATCTACATCCATGAATACACCAGGGACCACAAGCTTCCCCACATCCAATTCCCATATGCTATTTAAAGGGGCAAGGGAATGTCTCTAACCAAAACCAACTTTGAATAATCCTAAACCTGACAGCCCTATTTGAGGATCCCTTAACCAATTACCTTTATCATATAAGCCATCCCAAATTCTTAGATGAGGGTTATTTGGTACCAGTTCTTTAGCTTTAGCCCCAACACTGGTTGACATAGTTAACTATTCCAAAAAATCATCACAAATGTTCCTATCCTGGTAATTAATTTTTCCTCTCAACTCCCTTCTTGGTGCCATCTTGATAATGCAACTATATCAATTGAGACTTGCGCAGAACTCTAATGAAACAATTACACAACAATCACCGAATTTAGGCCAGAATTGGCAAGAGAAAGCACAAAAACCTGTTATTCGCTTGAAGAAAAATCGCTCCGCACCAATTGCTCTACAACAAACTTCATTGAAATGATGCCAATATTCAAGTTGATATGGACTCTAATACGGCAAGTTGGCATTGAATTTTAGAAATTAATCCTGCATGCTTCGGCCATCACCTCAGAATTGAATTCAAAAATCAAATTCAAAAATGGGCTCCAACAGATCATAAATTCTCTGAGTATTTCCTTTGTTTCATTGTTTCACTATTTCACAAAGCTTAAAACCTCCGTACTTTTCTTTCACTAAACAACGACAATTGTTGGATCACGGGAACTTGCACTGCTTTTATTCCTGCCAATCTTTCTGTGTTAGTGACGGGCCCTACCTTCTTTTCACTACTTCATGGGCCTTAAACCTTGTGCACTTTCCTTTCACAAAGCAACATTGTCCATTAGATTATAATCTACCTGCCCGGTCTTTAACTCTTACAATAACCATTTGTCTTATTAACTAACCACGCATCACCTTGATGGCTAATGGTTTTCGCCATTTTGCAGAGATTAAACTACAAGCATCTACGGGATACAAAACAACAACAACCGTTGGATCGACCACGAGATGAACACCTTTTAACATGCTTTAGACCTTTCAAGTGGGCCCTTTATCTCAGAGATCACTTGCTTTATCTCGTCACCGATTAACAAATGCCACGTGGCAGTCGGCCATTTGCTCAAGAAGTTCCATCAGGTTCCATTTTGAAACTGCCACGTGCTTTACTTTACTATTCCCCACATAACTACTGGTTGAACCAAGGCGGGCCCTCAACTATCCTTCAGAGCCATGTGCACTTGACAGGTCACCATTACATTCCACGGAACAAACCATCTGTCCTGCCATGTCATGCCTTCGTGTTTGCCACCTCAGCAGTCTGGTCTCAGTCTTTCAATGGAATTTCTTCTTCGGTGAGTGGTTTATAGGTCTCATCAAATAGGCACTTTTATCGAAACCGTCGGGCCCACTTCAGACTGCCACCTCAACCCAGGCCCACCACCTTTTCACTACTTCATGAAAGGTATAACACATGCATCTTCTGGCTGCAAATCAATGTGAGCCATTGATCTTTTCTAAACTGATCATCCTTTAACCAAAAAAGCTGCTCGCCTCTGGGACCCACTAAGTCTTTCGCTATTTTGCAGAACTTATATCAGGTGCATCTTGGGCTAGCGAATCAACGTGAGCCATCAAATTTAAAGCAAGATGCAGTCCTTTAATCTAACGTTTAATCCATCTGGTTGGGCCCGCCTAGCCTTTTCACTATTTCACATAACTTAACTTGTTGGCATCTCTGCTTAATGAAACAACAACAACCACAGGATTAACAATGAGTTGCATACTAATTAAGGAGCCCGACAAAACATTATAACGGGACATAGGTGAAGGCATAAATTTTGAAAATTTTAAGGGACCGCCTAGGGAAAGAACTAAAGGGGGGGACACTTTTCATGATAGACCAACCCTTCTTTAAGTGGTAAAAGTAACTTAGAAATAGAACATAATGGTTTTTTGCAAACATAGGAAGGGTTAAAACTCAAAAATCTTAAACCCTCTTCTGACCTGAAGAAAAATAGAGGCAAGAAGGCCCTACTAGACACATTTTTTGCATACTTTTATCCAATTATGGAGCAAGAATATCTACTTTTAAACAGTGATAACAACCACCATGAATTCAAATGTCCACCATTGATCTGAGAGATTTGCATGAAGATGGATACGTGAGATCTCTCCATGTAATAATTCCATAGGCCTAATGCAAGATTAAAACTTGGCTATCAGATCGAGCCTTTATGAAGATCCATCGACCACAATTAGCTAATGTGGCACCCCGGGTCCATGCTTCCCTAGTTGTGTCTGGCCGCCGACTACTCTGAGTTCTTATCCAACAACGTCATTTGTGGGTCTATTTTTACCTTGCGGGATAAGCATTTTTTTTGTTTCACCTTGCTTTCTTATCCTAGGGGCAGCCATTGTCATCTCTTTCACTTTGCGAGACAATCCATGTAGTGTTTTTTCTTTTCTTTCTTATCCTACGACATATTTTGTCACCTGACTTCACCTTGTGAGATAAGGGTCTCTTTGATTTACCCTTATTTCCTTATCCCATGCATCAATTGTGCCCTTGTTCTAACCTCGCGAGATAAGAAAAAAACCTTTCTCTTTGTCTTCTCTTATCGCGCAACATGCCACTGTTGTCCTTTAAACCTTGCATGATAAGCAAAAGGCCTACCTACCTTTGTTGTTACTTATCCTCTGCCATCCCTAGAGTCTCCATCTTACCCCACAGGATAACGAAGAAATACATTCCTCATATCATTATTCCTTATCCCGCGCGGTCTTTCTTGTATCTATTTTACTCTATGGGATAAGGGAAAAGATCATAATTTGTTCTTGGCAATCTTATACCGCATGACTACCTCTGAACCTGCCAAGAACCTAGCCGAATGGAGCCCACCTTTGACCTTCTTATCCCGTTAACTGTTCCAAAAAATCATCACAAATGTTCCTTTCCTGGTAATTCACTTTTCATGTCAACTCCCTTCTTGGTGCCATCTTGATAATGCAAATATATCAATTGAGACTTGCATAGACCTCTAATGAAACAATTCACACAACAATCACCGAATTCAAACCAAAATTGGCAAGAGAAAGCACAAAAACCTGTTATTCACCTGAAGAAAGACTGCTCCACCCCAATTGCTCTGCAACAGACTTCATTGAAATGATGCCAATATTCAAGTTGATGTGGACTGTAATATGACAAGTTGGCATTGAATTTTAGAAATTAATCCCGCATGCTCTGGCCATCACCTCAGAATTGAATTCACAAATCAAATTCAAATGGATCATAAATTCTCTGAGTATTTCCTGTGTTTCATTATTTCGCTATTTCACAAAGCTTAAAACCTCTGCACTTTTCTTTCACAAAACAACAACAACCATTGGATCATGGGAACTTGCACTGCTTTTATTCCATCTGGTATTTCTATGTTAGTGACGGGCCCTACCTTCTTTTTGCTACTTTGTAGGCCTTAAACCTTGTGCACTTTCCTTTCATGAAGCAACATTGTCCATTAGATTATAATCTACCTACCTGTTCTTTAACTCTTACAACAACCGTCAGTCTTATTAACTAACCGCGCATCACCTTGACGACTAACGGTTTTCACCATTTCGTAGAGACTAAACAATAATTATCTGTGGGCTACGAAACAATGACAACCATTGGATCGACCATGAGATGAACACCTTTTAACATGCTCTAGACCTTTCAAGTGGGCCCTTTATCTCAAAGATCACTTGCTTTATCTCATCACCGGTTAACAAATGCCACCTGGCAGTTGGCCATTTGCTTAGGAAGTTCCATCGGGTTCCATTCTAAAACTGCCACGTGCTTTACTTTACTATTCCCCACATAACTATCGGTTGAACCAAGGCGGGCCCTCAACTATGCTTCAGAGCCACGCGCACTTGACAAGTCACCATTACATTCCACGGAACAAACCATCTGTCCTCCCATGTCATGACTTCGTGTTTGCCACCTCAGCGGTCTGGTCTCAGTCTTTCGGTGGAATTTCTTCTTCGGTGAGCAGTCTTTAGGTCTCATCGAATAGGCACTTTCATCAAAACCATCAGGCCCACCACAGACCGCCACCTCAGCCCAGGCCCACCACCTTTTCAGTACTTCACGAAAGGTAGAACACATGCATCTTTTGGCCGCGAATCAACGCGAGCCATTGATCTTTTCTAAACCAATCATCCTTTTACCAAAGAAGTCACTCGCCTCTGAGACCCGCCAAGTCTTTCATTGTTTCGCAAAAATTATATCACGTGCATCTCGGGTTAGCTAATCAACGTGAGCCGTCGGATTTAAAGCTAGTTGCAGTCATTTAATCTGACGTTTAATCCATCTGGTCGGGCCCACCTAGCCTTTTCGCTATTTCGCATAACTTAACTTGCCGAAATCTCTGCTTAAAGAAACAATGACAATTGTATGATTAACAATGAGTTGCATACTAATTAAGGATCTCAACAAAACATTAGAAAAGGGACTTAGGCAAAGGTGTAAATTTTGAAAATATTAAGGGATCGCCTAGGGAAAGAACTAAAGGGGGGGACACTTTTCACGATAGACCGACCCTTCTTTAAGTGGTAAAAGTAACTCAGAAATAGAACATAAGGGTTTTTTGCGAACATAGGAAGGGTTAAAACTCAAAAACCTTAAACCCTCTTCTGATCTGAAGAAAAATAGAGGCAACAAGGCCCTACTAGACACATTTTTTGCATACTTCTAGTCAATTATGGAACAAGAATATCCAATTTTAATTAGTGATAACAACGGCTCTAACTGGAGATGGTTGATTGCAAGATCAACACAAGAATTCATAATCTCTCTAGAGAACAAACCAAAAACAAGCTCAAAAAACAACAACAAAACAAACCTAAATATGTACAGACTAAGACCTATTGTGCATGGACTTAAGAGAAGTAATGCTTTAGGAATTGTCCATGCACTGGAAATTCCCGTACTTCACCACTCATTGTTTGAAGAAAATATGAATCTTTTCCATTCAGATCACAAACAATAGAAGGGCCTAACCATAATGATTCAAACTTTTTATGTTTCCCTTTGTCTTGCCCTCTTTCATTCCATTGAAGGACCATATCACCTATTTGAAACTTCCTCAATGTGGTCCTTTTATCAAACAAATATTTGGATTGCAACTAGATTTTCAAATTCCTTTTATGAGCCAGAGTTCTGATCTCTTCCACCTCCACCATTTGATTCATCATGTCTTCCATAGGTTCAGATAACTCCATTTCCTCAACTTGCAGGAACTTGTATATAGGAAGCAAGTTATTAACTGGCACCCTAGATTGCATACCATAAACTAACTCAAAATGTGAGACACCAATTGCTCTCTTAACAGTAACTGTATCTTCCCAAAGGCTAATTTCAACTTCTGGTCCCAAGACCTTTTATTTTCCTCCAAGACTTTCTTAATAATGTTTAGAAGGCTCTTATTGCTAGATTCAGCTTGTCCATTACCCTGAGGATGGTATGGTGAAGAGTATGACATAATTATCCCATGACTAGTGCAAAATCTAATGAACTCTTCTAATCTGAAACTCATGGCATTATCCATCACTAATTTCACAAGAACACCAAACCTGATTATGACATTATCCATCAAGAAGTCAATAAAAATCTTACTTGTGGCTCTCCTAGTGGGCATAGCTTCAATCCACTTAGTTAAATAATCAGTAGCTACAATGATCCACCTATGCCCTCTTCCTTATTTTTCAATTATTTCTCCAATAAAATCAATGGCCCATTGGACAAAACGGGCTTCCACTATGACTCGGTTAAGGGGTAAAGCTCCTTCATATTTCAATTTCGATGAGAATTTTTGACATGGGTCACATCTCCTAACATGTTCATGAGAATCTTTGAACAAAGTGGGCCAATAATAACCAACCCGGACAATCTTACCAGTTGTTGTCTTGGCAGAATAATGACCTCCACACACTCCATCATGCATTTCATTTAACACCTTTTTAGCCTGGGATTTATCCAAACACATCAGCAATGCCCCATCTCTATTTCACCAATACAAGTCACCCTGAATAAGGACATACTTTTGAGACTTCAATTTCAATGTTCTTCTCTGATTATGGGTCATCCCTTCTAAAAATGTTGCATCCCTTAAAAAATGCACTATCTCTGAGTACCATGGATGTGTCTCAATACTAGTGACCAGGGTATCCTGAACTTCAACATTATTCACTTCAACATCAAGAAGGTTTGATTTAGCCATTAGCTTAGCAAGGCCTAAGCCTCTCACCAATTTAGTAATTTTGATCTCCAGATCAAACTCCTGAATCATAGTTATCCATCTGCATCTTTTACCAGTGACTTCAGACTGAGAGAAAATGTCTTTGACAGCCACATGTGGGACATAAGTAGTCACTTGTGCAATTTTAAGATATGGCCTAAATGCTTTAATAGCCTTAACCAAATCATATGCTTGCTTCTCCATGATTTCATATTTTAATTTTGCAGCTTGCAAAGATTTGCTGTAAAAAGCTATGGGATGTTCTATCCTTCATTATCTTTTTGTAAAAGAACTACAACAACTGTGTGATATGAAGTAAAAGAAAACAAAGAGAAAGGCTTACTGTAGTCAGGGGACTTCAACACTGGTGCCTCTTGAATAGCCCTTTTGATTTCATCAAAAGCCTTTGAAGCTTCTTGATCCCAGCAGAACTTTGTATCCCTTTTAAGCAGTTTAACAATGGGCTTGACTATCTCTGCAAAATTTGCAATAAATATTCTAACAAAATTTACTTTGCCCAAGAAAGATTGGATACCTTTAAAATTCTTTGGCTCAGGCACATTTTTTATAGCCTCAATTCTTTCAGGGTCTATTCTTACCCCTTCTTTGGAGACAATATGCCCTAGCAGCTTCCCTTCAGTAACAACAAAATGACACTTTTTAGGATTTAAGGATACTCCAAATTCCAGAGCTTTATTGAAAACCCATTCTAGGTGTCCACAATGGTCATCCGCCCTTTTGAAGAAGCATGTAAAATCATCTTGATATACTACCATGATAATATTGATGAATTCCTTGAAAGCTACATCCATTGCCCCCTGAAAAGTAACTCCAGTATTCTTCAAACCAAAAGGCATTCTGATATACACGTACGTTCCCCAAGTGGTGGTGAAAGCAATTTTAAATTGTTCAGATTCTTTTACTAACACCTGGTTATACCCTGAGAACCCATCCATCATAGACAATAGGTCACAACCAGTTACTCTTTGCAACATCGCCTCCATATTAGGAGAAGAGTAATTATCTTTCAAGGAAGCAACATTTAGGTTCCTAAAATCAACACAGAGTCTTATGTCCCCATTCTTCTTTCTAACGGGGACAAAATTTGAGACCCATGATTAATGCCTTATATGATAGTTCTGATACTTAATGTAAGTACAGATGCCAAGCTAACAAGATGAGAGGGGGGGGTGAATCATACAAACTTAATCTTCCATAAAAACAACAGATTCAACCTTGGTAACATATACTTCAGTAATATAACCAAAACTGCTAAACATGCAAACTCAAAAGCATATAAACATCATAACACTCATAACACTAGATTTAACATGGAAACCCAAATAGGGAAAAACCACTGTGGGATTTCGGACCCACTAAGAAATATACTCTTCTAGAGTATGCTCGGTAAAAAGCAAATCCTGTTAAAGATTACAAACACATTGCTAGATGTGACCCAGTTAATGGATTTCCCTCAGATCTATTAGGATCTTCACCTTGTTAGAAGTGACCTTGTTAAAGGATTGCAAACACTCAATCAGAATGTCACCTTGCTAGAGGGTTTTACAAATAAGACTGTTAAGTCCACTCGGTTAAGAGATTTTTTGTCACTTTACAAAATAACAGTAATAAAAATCTATCTGCAACTTCACATCTAAAATGCTAAAGCAGATTCTTATTTTCTCAATACAATAGGACTAATCTTGTCCATCTAATGGGCTCTATACTCTGTTATTCAAAGCAGGTCTTCAAGCTTCTACGCTCGGTAATCACTATGTAGCATCCCTGTGCATACACTTGCCTGCATGCATTGTTTATCAATAGTTCCTTATTTATAAACAATTTGCCAACTGCTTAATCTCCTTGATCACATTTCCCATGATCAATCATAGCCATTAGATCTTCAAACTTTGACCAGGTTTAATGTATCCTTCGATCTGAAAACATTTTACCCTGCCTTGGAACTTGTGCTAGGGTATTGTGGTTCAATCTAAGCTGTAGATCTTCCTGTCGATTTTCCTTTGCCATAGATTCTTTAACAAACTTCATTCACAACATACCAATCATTTAATCATAGGCAGTTCATCAGCTTCCTTCATTAAATAATGCTTTTATTCATTCAATGCATTTTGTTACTACTCGGTTGCAACTCGATAAATACTAAACTTCACTTGGTAGACATTCTGCCTTCATTAACCGATAGCGATAACCTTAGGGTTTATCGACTAGGTTCCTTAGGGTTTACCAACTAGGTTCTTTGCTTGGTAACATAGTATAGTATTAACCTTACAATCAATAACATATGTATGATGTCAAAACAATCTAAACATCATGATCTCATCATTGTCTAACTCGGCAATAGTTGCCCATTGAATAACTTATTCCTTCCCCTTATTCATCACATTCTTTCTGTTTCTTTTACTGACATCTTTATACTCATCAAATCATACTTCTCAAGATATGGCAACATCATACTGAATTAGAAAATCAATTTCTTGACATCAATGACAAAATAATAATATTAAGATAGTAAACATCCTTAATCAGTTTTATCCATAATCATCAACAACCTTCTCAATATCCTTATTGAAATGCCAACAATCTCTCCTTGTCTGTTATAAAGCCAACAATCTCCCCCTTTGGCATTGATGGCAAAACCAATTGATTTAACCTAATTGATTTAGATTGCTAAAATGCTGAAATGCTCTCCCCTTGTCATCAGTCTTCACCCCCATACATTAGTATCCACTCCTTTTCTCCAGTTTTCTCCCCCTTTGACAAAAATGCCAAAAAGTAAAGAACTAAAACATAATTTCTTCTTGTATGAAGTGATTTCCTGCAATTGTGTGTCAACTTAGTCTCGGTTAGAGAATTTATGTCTTTAATTCCTGTTCCCTATATTTGTTTCCTGCACACCTTTAGAAAACATCCTAAAGTGTGTAAATCAGCATCAACTCCTAAAAGATATTCTGTAGAGTCATCAAATTGATGCTTTCACCGAACTCGGTCAGTGAGTAGAAGATAGGGGTAGGACCCCTAACTTACTTCTGAGATACTCAAAAGTGTCCCTTCGTAGTGGCTTGGTGAAGATATCTTCTATTTGTTCCTTTGTTCTAACATACTCCAACACAACTTTCTTCTCTTGAGCTTCTTCTCTAAGATAATGATATTTGATAGAGATGTGCTTTGTCTTAGATTGCATAACAAGATTCTTTGAAATGTTAATGGCACTAGTATTGTCACAGAATATAGTTACTGGCTCGGTAACTTTCTCATTTATACCTTCCAACGTTGTTTGATCCATGCTATGTTGGTGCAATTCAATGCTGCAGCAACGTATTCAGCTTCTGCTGTTGATGGTGAAACACATCCTTGTTTCTTGCTAAGCCAACTCACTAGTCTTTCTCCTAAAAAGAAAGCTCCTCCACTTGTGCTTTTCCTGTCATCAATTTTGCTACCCAATCAGCATCAGTATAAACTTTTAAATCAAAATCATTTCTTTTCTAATATACTAAGCCACAATGTTCAGTGCCTTTCAAGTATCTGAAAATTCTCTTGATTGTTGTCATGTGTATTTCCTTAGGATATGCATAGAATCTTGCAACTATACCTACTACATGTGCTATATTTGGTCTACTATGAACAACATATTGTAGCTTTCCAATCATGGATCGGTAAAGTGTCTCATCAACAAATGCAGATTCATCATTCTTTGATAATTTATAGTTGGTAGTCATAGGAGTACTTACTGGTTTTGAATCTTCCATTCCAAATTTCTTCAAGATTTCCTTTATGTACTTGGATTGAGTAATGAAAATCTCATTCTTCATTTGCAATATCTGTAAACCTATAAAATAATTTATCTCATCGATTAATGACATCTCAAATTCTTTGCTCATTTCATTTCCAAAGTTCTTGCATAAAGAGTCATTTCCACAAAAGATAATATCATCAACAAATATGGCTGAGATCAGTATTCCATTTTCATCATTCTTCATGTACATGTTACTATTTTCACTTGTTCTTATAAAAGCAATCTTGATTAAATAAGAGTACAATCTTTCATACCATTCTCTAGGTGCTTGTTTCAAACCATATAAAGCTTTGTTCAATTTACATACCTGATCTTTATTCTTGTCTTCAACAAATCCTTCAGGTTGTTCAATAAAAACTTCTTCTTCTAATATACCATTCAGAAATGCAAATTTGACATCCATTTGATATACCTTGAAATTATTGTAAGCAACATATGCCAACAATGTTCTTACTCCTTGAAGCCTTGCCACAGGTGCAAAAGTCTCACCATAATCAATTCCTTCTTCTCGGTCATAACCTTTGCAAACTAGTCTTGCTTTATTTCGAATGACCTCACCTTTTTCATTCAGCTTGTTTCTGAAAATCCACTTTGTACCAATTACATTTTTGTCCTTCGGTCTTGGGACTAGTGTCCATGTGTCATTCTTCTTGATTTGATCAATCTCTTATGTCATAGAATTTATCCAATCTTCACTGTTAATTGCCTCTTTCACTATTCTCGGTTCAAATTTAGATATCAGACATGTGTTCTGTCTCAGTTTGTTTCTTGTCATCATTGGATCATCTTTATCTCCTATAATCTGACTTGATGAATGATGTCTTTTGACATACTTGGCTAATAGAGGTTTGGTAGGCTCTGTATGATATTCTTCATCACTTAGTAACTAGATATTCTCTTCATTTCCTTGTGCAGTTTTCTCGGTAGGACTTGTCGGTTGAACATAGACAAATTCATCATAATCTTCTGGTTCTTTGGAGTTTCCTTCATCATTTCTTTCTGCAAATTCATCAATTTTCACATTTGCACTTTCTACTATTTTGTTAGATGATTTGATTAGACATTTAAATGCTTTACTTCTAGAGGAATAACCAAGAAATGTTCCTTCTTCACTTTTCTGATCAAACTTTCCATTTCTATCATCTTTGTGTACATAGCATCTACTTCCAAAGATTTTAAAATAACTTACATTAGGTTTCTTGTCATACCAGATTTCATATGGTGTCTTCAAAGTTCCTTTCTTTAGTTGTACTCAGTTCAGGGTGTAAACTGCTATGCTTATTGCTTCTCTCCAAAATGTTTGTGGCACTTTATTTTCAATCATCAAGGTTCTGGCAAAATCCACAATAGATCCATTTCTTCTCTCAGCAATTCCATTTTGTTGTGGAGTTCACGGTGTAGAGACTTATCTTTTTATACCATGATCATTGCAGAATAAGTTGAACTCATCATATGTGAACTCTCCTCCTCTATCTGATCTAAGATATTTCACTTGTCTTCCTGTTTCATTTTCAACTCTTGCCTTGTACCATTTAAACATTTGAAAAGCTTTTGATTTTTCTTTTAAAAACATAACTGACATCATCCTTGAATAATCATCCACAAATAATATGAAATATTTATCACCATAATAACTTTGAACTTTCATAGGACCACAAAGATCAGTGTGCACAAGATCTAAAATTCCCTTAGAAGTGTAGGACTTACTTGTAAAGCTTGATCTTGTCATTTTACCCATCTGGCATCCTCGGCACATAGCATTCTTAGGTTTTTCAAGACTCGGTAGACCTTTTACTTGGTGCTTCTTGCTTATTTTGATCAGATTATCAACATTTGCATGACAAAACCTTTTATGCCATAACCAGGTATCATCTATCTTTGCATACATACATTTATTTCGAGTTGAGTCAAGGTGAAATGTGTTACCTTTTGTTTGTGTCCCGGTAGCAGCTAACTTTCCATGCTTGTCATGAACTTTTACAATTCCTTTCTGATATTCTATTCGGTATCCTGTATTGTTTAGTTGTGCTACACTAAACAAATTGTATTTCAAACCTTCAACCCAATAATTATCATTGCATCTTGTATTGTCAAGAAGTTTTATAGATCCTTTACCTTTTACCGGACATGGTGCATCATTACCAAATCTTACATGGCCTCCATCATAGTCTTCTAACATAACAAACTTGTGTTTATCACCTGTCATGTGATGTGAGCATCCACTATCTATGATCCAAGAATCATTAGTATTTATGTGAGATATTAGGTCTTTTTCTTCATACCTTTCTTCATCTGATCCATCTTTGATAGCCACATAAACTATTTCCTCTATATCAGTTTCATCTGATTTATCATCATTGGATTCCTCATCGGCTATTAAGCATGACTTTCTATCTCTTCTTCTAAAGTCTCGGTGTCTTCTGTAATGATTATCTTTATGTCTATCATCTCGGTAATCTCTCTTTTCAGTAGATTCTTTGTTAGGACAGTTAGAAGCCATATGTCCTATCTTATATCAATTGAAACATTTCAAAGTTAGTTTTCCTTTATACTTACCTTTGCCTCTCGATAACCTTTTGGCTAATAGTGCTTCAAACTCTTCTTGCTTTCTGATTTCCTCATACAGTTTGTGTACTTCCTCCATGTTCTTGCAAATTCTTTCACTTGCTCCACTGTGATCCCCTTTAGTGTACTTACTCATTCTATCATTGTAATCATCAGATTCACCAATATGAAAAGAACTAAATGCATATTCAACTTTATTTACCGATGACCCACTGTTATCAAAGTTACTTAACTCAAATGCATGTAGCTTACAAATAGTAGCATCTAAAGAAACTAACATATTGGGTACAGACCTCAATTCATTGATTGCAGAGACTCGGATTGCATAAGCTGGTAGAAGGGTTCTTAACAACTTACTTGTTATATCCTTTTCTTCAATAGTTCCACCTGCTCTTTTGATTTGATTGACAATCTCCTTTAGTCTTGTACTATACTGGGTTATGTTCTCACCTTCATTCATCCTCATAGATTCAAGTTGTCCTCTTAGACTATCCACTTTTTCTCTTTGAACATGTTCATCTCCACCATACACAGATATGAGCTTGTCCCACATTGCCTTTGAATCATTGTAGCCTTCTAGATCATTAAACTCTGAATCGGTCAATGTAGATGTTATTTCAATCATTGCTTGAATATGTTCTTGCTTTGCATTTATCTCTTCCATTGTCAATGGATAGGTGCTCGAGGTGATGAAATTATTCTCTAGATAATATACAACATATTCTCCAACTCCTAATAGGTGCAACTTCATCCTTTTTTGCCATGTAGAGAAACTTAACTTGTTCAGCTTCGGTGCATCCCTCTTATACATCTTTGGATCTTTTCCTCAAGTACCTTTAAACTTTTTCTTCTAGAGTCCAAAGCTCTGATACCAATTGATAGTTCTGAGACTTAATGTAAGTACAGATGCCAAGCTAACAAGATGAGAGGGGGGGGTGAATAATACAAATTTAATCTTCCATAAAAACAACAGATTCAACCTTGGTAACATATACTTCAGTAATATAACCAAAACTGCTAAACATGCAAACTCAAAAGCATATAAACATCATAACACTCATAACACCAGATTTAACATGGAAACCCAAATAGGGAAAAACCACTGTGGGATTTCAGACCCACTAAGAAATATACTCTTCTAGAGTATGCTCGGTTAAAAGCAAATCTTGTTAAAGATTACAAACACATTGCTAGATGTGACCTGGTTAAGGGATTTCCCTCAGATCTGTTAGGATCTTCACCTTGTTAGAAGTGACATTGTTAAAGGATTTCAAACACTCAATCAGAATGTCACCTTGCTAGAGGGTTTTACAAATAAGACTGTTAAGTCCACCCGGTTAAGAGATTTTCTGTCACTTTACAAAATAACATTAATAAAAATCTATCCGCAACTTCATATCTAAAATGCTAAAGCAGATTCTTATTTGCTCAATACAATAGGACTAATCTTGTCCATCTGTTGGGCTCTATACTTTGTTATTCAAAACAAGTCTTCAAGCTTCTGTGCTCGGTAATCACTATGTAGCATCCCTGTGCATACACTTGCCTGCATGCATTGTTTATCAACAGTTCCTTATTTATAAACAATTCGTCAACCGCTTAATCTGCTTGATCACATTTCCCATGATCAATCATAGCCATTAGATCTTCAAATTTTGACCAGGTTCAATGTATCCTTTGATCTAAAAATGTTTTACCCCACCTTGGAACTTGTGCTAGGGTATTGCGGTTCAATCTGAGCTGTAGATATTCCTGCTGATTTTCCTTGGCCATAGATTCTTTAACAAACTTCATTCATGACATACCAATCATTTAATCATAGCCAGCTCATTAGCTTCCTTCATTAAATAATGCTTTTATTCATTCAATGCATTCAGTTACTACTCGGTTGCAACTCGGTAAATACTAAACTTCACTTGGTAGACATTCTGCCTTCATTAAACGATAGGATAACCTTAGGGTTTACCGACTAGGTTCTTTGCTCGGTAACATAGTATAGTATTGATCTTACAATCAATAACATATGTATGATATCAAAACAATCTAAACATCATGATCTCATCATTGTCTAACTCGGTAATAGTTTCTCATTGAATAACTTATTCCTTCCCCTTATTCATCACATTCTTTCTGTGTCTTTTACCGACATCTTTATACTCATCAAATCATACTTCTCAAGATATGGCAACATCATACTGAATTAGAAAATCAATTTCTTGACATCAATGACAAAATAATAATATTAAGATAGTAAATATCCTTAATCTGTTTTATCCATAATCATCAACAACCTTCTGAATATCCTTATTGAAATTCCAACAATCTCTCCTTGTCTATTATAATGCCAACATTATAGGCTTAATAATTCCCCCTTCCCTTAACTTGGTCAATTCTTGCTGCATTTTAGATTCCCATAGGGGATTGATAGGTCTTTTTTTTTGTCTAAAAGGCTTAGCATCTGGAAGCAGATGGACTTCATGCTGAAACAGATCCTGTCTATATGCCTTCAGATTTTCATAAGACCAAGCAAAGACATTCTTATATTTCTTTAATAAATTAAGAATATTTATTCTGACATGAGGCAAATTTTTTCCAATATACACCAACTTAAGGGATGCTTATGTCCCCAAGTTTACTTCCTCTAGTTCATCTAGATTAGTGGTTGATTACTTGGGTAGATGACTGTCACTGTAACTAAACATACCTTTCAGTTCCACCAACCCTTTAAGTATTTCATTAGTTTCTAATTGAACTAGGTCATTTCCAAACACAATTTCTATATTTTTAACCACTTCCACCAAGGCATTGCAATCAATTTTTTGTCATCATAGTCATCAATGCATTGTATAAACCTAAGAATATCTTCATCATCAACAAACACTTGCCAATTATATACATTGTCAGGAATGTCAGGCCTAGCTTTTACCTCAACTATGGATATACCAGTTAGTGTTGCATCATCATTCTTTAATGAAACATTTGCTAAGAAATCCACCATGATATTCTTAGATCTTTCTATCCAAATTATAGAGAATGCACTAAAATGCTCAATCACATCCCATACTGCATGCTTGTATCTTTTCAATCTATCATTCTTAGATGCATACTTAGCTCTAACTTGAGAAACAACCAATTCTGAGTCTCCTAACACTTTTAACAACTGAATGCCATGCCTTTTTGTAACTTCAAGTCCCAATAACAAGGCTTCATATTCAGCAGTGTTATTTGTACACTGAAAGGCTAACACAAAGGAATATTTGAAGGTTATACCTGAAGGGGACACAAAAATAACTCCTGCCCCAGATCCTTCTTTAGAGCAAGCTCCATCAAAATACATGTGCCACAAACTATGCTGTTGAGATTCCAATTCAGTCACAATAGAGTTAGTATTCTTCAATTGAGGTAAAATTGGTTGTAATCTAAAATTGTCAAGATCCACATCAATCACACAGTTGAGCATACTAGGATCTAATTTCTCAATTACCCGAGGAGCACGTGGTTCTCTATACAATTTGACTTGGTTTCCATTAATTGGGATAGTAGCATATGACAGATTCAACTGAACATTTCCGCCTAATGCTGCAGCCCACTGTCTAGACAACAACATGTCATAGTGAGGTTTGGTGTCAGTTACAATGACATCCATCTTGTATGTTGTTTCAGGGAAGGCTGCTATTTTTACTTCAACATCTTTCATTGTACCTATCACTGACACTTCTCTATTATCCATAGCATAACATTTACCATACACCTTACTCACTGACAATCCTAATTCTTTCATGACACCATAAGGCATTACATTTGTAGTTGCACCAGAAACTATCATACAATTTTTAATTAATTGGTTATTTACTAACAAAGTAACATAGAAAGGATCAACCTATGAGGGTTCTTGTGTAATAGTTGTTCCAACATATACCTCTAGGGCTTGTAGCTCCTGATCCTTTTCATCCTTAGTTGAACCTGAAGGTAAATCTATGTTACTATCAGATATTTTAGAAAATAAAGATAAAGCAGCTTCTCTATGTTCCTTTATTTTCAATAATTCTATCAATGGGACAGTGACCTTCATCTGGGTAAGAGCCTCAGTCATATCAAATGTGGAATTATTAATCAACTCAGTATTAGTCTTAACTTTCTTTGTCTTAGGCTGACTTGCCTTCTTCATTGTGGCAGTTCCTTGTATATCACTAGTAGCTTTATTATCCATAGTTTTAGTTGTATCCTTTAATTTGTCATTTCCCTTTTGAATGTCTTGGGGCAAGGTATCTTTACTTGCTGCTTTCTTCTGAGATATCTCTTTTATAAACATTGAACTAGGTTCACCTTGATCCCCATCCTTCTTAGTACTTCTCAAATTGTAGTTGTGCTTGGCTTTGGCTATGGCAACCTTAGTGATATTTCTTACTTCTTCATCACTGGGTCTTCTGAGATGAACTTCTTCATCTTCAATTGTTACCACATTCAAAGTGGGATGCCAATCAAGTGACAACTGTCCTTGGTAAGACCTTTTACTATTCATCACATCACATTCACTAAGTTCACTTTGTAATGACTCATCATCACTTTCTATGATAGTTTCAAACATATTTATGTCAGGCTCAACCTCTTGTCTCATGGATTCTTCAAGGGCTTGAGCTACAACACATTGATGAGGAGAATGTGGTCCATCACAAGCCATGCACCAAGGAGTATTATCCATATTATGAACATTTCCTCCTTTTAAAGGATCTGGGGTATCCTGGTTCTGAGTATTCTTTGGCTTCTCATTTTGAGGCTTTCCATTCTTCCAAGTAGTGTTGTAAGGTATGTCATGCAACCTAGGAGGCCTGTCTTTCCAATTGTAATGAGGCTTATCATTTTTACTCACCTTGGCGGTAAGATCCTTCATAGCAGTCACTAATTTCTCTATTATGTCTTCTTCTTTAGCAACTTTATTAGGTTGGTGTTTTGATTCTCCATAGCCTACCATCAATTCTTCTCCCTATTTTACCAGATGCTTTCCTATTACTCTCCATATTAATGGCAATTCTAAATGCATCTCTCAGACTATGCAGATTTTTATCCCTCAGAATATAGGCCATTTTAGAATCAAAGGAATTGTAATAAGTATTCAGACACATATTGTCATCTAACCTCATTACCTGATATAGCCTATGCATTGCTTTCTAAAATCTAGCATTAAAATCTATGATAATTTCATTGTCAGACTTTCTAATATTGTTGAACTCATTGAGCATGAAGCTCACATTTGTCTTGTCACCATACTGTTCTTGAAAGAAATTTTCAAAATCTTCCCAAGACCCAATACTATTCACAGGGAGACTTCTATACCAGTCCCTTGCATCATCTACTAAAGACTGTACAAACAATTTCATGATGACATCTTCATCAACAATTTTATTGTCATTTATTAAGTCACCAAAATATTTCAAGTGTTCTTCCGCACTGATTGCATTATTCCTAGCAAATTTGTGAAGTCTATCCCTCAATTCCATAGGAACATGGTTAGGGTACCCTGGGATTCCATCAAAAAAGAGTTGCCTATAAAGTTATAGATTAATAGGTCTTCTCTGGAATTGGTTAGCAGCAAGGTTATTTACCATGTTCATTCTTACATTGGGGCTTTGAGTCAGAGAGATCTGGTTACCTTGGTTAGTAGTAGGGTCTTGATTGGTTGTGGTAGTGCTAGTAGGCAAGGTTGCTTGAATTTTAACTGGAGGGAGTGAAGCTTGCTGAGGAACAAGTTTATGTAGGTCTATTGAAGGAAACTTGATAGGAGGAGCCTTCAGATAACTAATCTTTCTTTTAACTTCTTGATTGGCTACTTCTAATTCATCTTTCTCTAACTCCATTTGTAGATATTCTTTCTCTTTCTTCATCCTTTCCATCTCCCTTTCATGTGCAGATAGAATATGAGAGATTTCCATTGTAGTCTTAGATCCAGATTCATCTTGCATGCATTTTTGCTTTCCTTTGTCAACATTATTTCTAACAGGTTGTGGGTCACTAAGGACTTCCCTACTTGGTTGCACTACTGACTTGTATGCAGGTTTGGTCTTGGGAACTAAGATTTCTCTGATCACTGGACCTTTGCCCTCACTCTTGGCTTTTTCTTGGGTAAATAGCTCAAGGCCAGCAATTTGTCTTAGAAGCCCATCTCTCTCCATCAATTTTTCTTTTACCTCTCTCTCTTTATCTGCTTCCTTTTGTGTTCTTAAGGAAATTAAATGATGGACTCTTCTATTTAGGACTTCAATTTCTTGGGATACTTTATCTTCATTAGGGAATATTTCTTCAGAGTCTGACATATTGACTTGGTCAATATCAATTAAACTGATGTTTCCATCAATTGTCCTAGGTACAAAATCTCTCTTAATGTTTGAACCACTTCTGTCTTTCCTAGAAAAACTAGCATGGGAGATCCCCTAATTTGAAACTTGGACATCTTCAATATTCCCAAACAAACCAGAAAGGAAACCTAAAATATCATGCTCAGATTTGCGGGAAGAAGAATTTGAATTTGTATAGACGGGTCTCTCAGATGACTTACCCGTATTGATGCTCTTTTGTACCCAAACAACATTAGATGGTTCATGTACAATTGATCTTTCATGGCCTCTCTGTGACTGTTTAGGTAGTCCCTCTTACAATGTCTCATGAGGATACTTCATACTTGTTTTCTTAAAAAAATTTCACCTATTTAAAAGGACTGGTTATACTTGTCAGAGTTGCCACCCACAAAGACTGTGGAAAATAAGAAAACAAGCATTAAACAAAAAATTGGCCAATTTTTTAAAACAAAAATCATGAAGATTTTCAAAGAGATAGATAACACAAATTAGATATCAGACAATTTTCCACAACACAGATATCCGAACAACTTTTGAACTAATTCAGGCACCAATTTGCAACATAGTTACACACTATGACTCTCCCTAGTAGAGTCGCCACTTTTGATAGTCTCAAATTCTGATTTCCCTCTTATCCCTTGTAAGAAAATGAATAACTTTGTCTGCATATGAAGAGATCAAGGAAAAAAGAACCTTAGAGTAACATATAACAAGGTTTTGAGAACCTTCTACACTTTGAACTTATCCAAAGTTCAGGTGGGTATACCTTCTATGAATACTTTCACACTTTTAAATGAGATCCACAGTAAACCAGTGTAAAAAATCAGTGGATTTCATCACCTCAACATAAACTGAAATATTTGAATAAAAACTTATATACTTCTTCAGTATTGATCTTCAAGAAAATTAGAAAGAATCCCACAACAAGTACCAGTGCCTTATCCATGCCATAGAGTCATCTAAATCAAACAATAATTTTCAACAACTGAACATTCTAATACGCCTCATCATCTCATCTTTTATGACACTCGTACATGCCTAACACATACATAGATCCTTTCCCATTTAACTAAAATAACTCATCAGATTCATGGCAACAGACAATAGATTTGTTGACACAAATATTCCTTGCACATTTAATCCCTCCTAAAGAGGAAAGCCATAAATAATGTCTATTGGATCGCCTTACAATCCATGCTCATTCAAACAACCCTAGATTATTCAAATGAAACCAACAAATTACAGAATGCACACCAGAAGACAAAGAAATTTTAGGCCTAAAACTTTGATTTATATATTCATATTCAGTCTTGAAAATATTACATCATCCAGAGTCATCTCCTTGAAACCAGAAAAAACCTGGGTATATTTTGCCAGAGTTTCTTTACAAAATTCTTGTGATCCTTCTTAGAATAGTCCTGGTGTCCACTTATAACATTATGGATGCATAAAAGCTTCGGACATTCCTCAAAAAAAATTTTACAAACCACGATACTCTCCAAGAAATAGTTACAAGTCTTTTTCAATATCAACGACCTCTTCCATTTGTTGTTCTACTGCAACCTTTTCTATTTGCTCTGGAGTATCTTCTTGTTGTCTGATATATTTGTCCTTCCACTCCTGTAACACGTCATCACTTGGCCAAGCAAAGCTAATAATCTTCTATTTCATCCCTTCTAGCCTTTTCCAAGTGACCCTTAACTGCCCAATTTCTATTTCTATGAAACCATAATGTGATTTCACCTTTTCAATCTCTTCAATTGTTTGGACAAATAAGGATGTGTCATCAGTGTTAATGATTTCATTAACCCTTTGGGACAATTTGTGGTCCAGCTCTTCTAGCCATGCCTTCTCCTCTTTCAACTAAATTGGACCAACAAAACTCCTCGGAAACAATTCCTATTTGTGATCTGAATATTCTTTTCTATATAGTTGGGCTTTTCTTTTTACACCTGCCCTTTCCACTAAGAATATATTCATTTCTTTTATAAATTCACTAGTGGACCTAAGATTGTCATTTGCCTCTGCATCTACATGGGATGAAGACATGAGCTCTAACTCCTTACCTCTAGGCATCCACTTATTAAGAATTAATTCCAAGGTGGTTTCATCCTCTCTTAATTCAATCAGAATATTCAGGATCCTTTTCATAGAAATGTGTACAGCAGAGGCCTTGACTGAATCAACAAACTTCAAAATTGTGGCTTTTACCTTTTTTTCATACTTGCTTGCAAACAATGTTTGAGCTTGTTTCAAATTTTCCAACTCATGTTGGACAGTTTCAGCTGACTGGACACCAAAAGGCATAGGAGAAGGGGGATATTCTATAATGGGACTAGTAGGTGGAGGTCTTGCTGGAGAGGAGGCTATCATGAGAGTAGAGGACTCACCTAGATGGTGCTAACCTGCCAACTGACTCTAAAGTCTAGCAATAATACTGTCTCTGTTGGCTACTCCTTCTTTGGCGTCATTGTAAGCCTTTAAGATGGTTTCCAATTTTAACTATAGATTAGCCTTCTCTTTTGCCTCCTCTTTTGCTACTGCCACACTAAACTTTCCAGTTTCCAAAACCATGCTCGCAGCTTCCACCACCCCTGTATCTTGGACTCTTTTTACAATCATGCCTCCTAGGAGACTAGAATCTGGTACACCTTTCCTCCTTTTACTCTCATCCTTTTTCAGTGACCACATGATTAGAGAAACATTATCTTTGTTGAAGGTCACTCCTTCCATGGGTTTGGTTTCCTTCCTTATTGCTTCAAGAACCAGAGCATCAGCTATATCCCATTCAGGGATGATTAAAACACCAGCCTTAGACACCATCTCTCTTCCCTTCTCAAGAGTAATAGTCTTAAACTCTTCAATCATTTCTTGCTTCACCTCTTCTTCCACCTGAGTTACATCTCTGTGAGGCTGTTCACTCTTCCTTTGCTCGCATCTAGCTTTGAATTGTTCCATATTTTGCTTCCACACAAATTGAATGAAAGCCCCTGTTGTAACAAAATTACTGCCAGCTAGGAACTCCTCACCGGCTTTCTTAATAGTAAGGTCTAATTCTTTGCCCTTTAGCTCACCATCAGTCAAGTTCATTTCAGCACTAGGTGGCTCTTCTGGCATCCCCTCTTGGGTCTCCTCATATGTGTAGGCAATCTCCTTGAGACTCCCTAACTATTACAACTGCTTGGCCACCGCCTACTCATCTCCTATGTGGATAGGGGACTGAGATGGAGAATACAAAGGCTCATTGGTTTGCACTTCCTTTCCTACCCTTTGCCTTTTAGGGGAGTCTTGGATGTCAATGACATCCTCAATTGCTCCTTTCCCTCTTGAAGTGGAAGGCTCACCTGTCACTGGCATCATCACACTGTACTTTGATTTCCTATGCATCACGTAATCACCAGGTGAGATAGCCTTAGCAAAGGAAGGATTAGCTAAAACCAATTTAACCTTGTCAGGATCATTTTGCATTATAGCCTCCCTTTTTTCTTTCAAGGTTTGCATGAGGTCTTCAAAATAAAGAACCAAGAATTTGATTTTCTCCTCAATGGGATTGCAACTATAGATAGGGTCATAACTACTATCAAATTGATGAATGAAATCAAGAGCCCTCTTATATGCAACCCACTTCTCTTTCCTCGGTTCTTGCTCATCCAAACTGAATTCATTTCTAATTAAATCTTCAGGGAACTAAAATTGGTGAGGCCTACCTTTACACACTGCCCTCTTTCTAAACATGTCATTGAAAAAGTCCTCAGGGTCTGCACATCTTGAAACTGCAGTTGACAATCTATATGGCTTAAAGAATTCTTCAAAATATTTCCAGCCACCTTTAGTGATCACAAAATGATGGGCCATGGTAATGGTTGGGAAAATGGTCCCTTTACCCCTATTTATCAGCTCTACCTCTTGTACACCTCCAATTTGCCTCAAGACTTCTGCAATCCCTATCTTCAATGGGACCTGATAGGGCAATAGATAAGGAGTACCTCTGAAACCATACACCCTAAAAATGGTAGAAACAGGGTACAAATACATATCTCCCCAATTGTGAACAATCTTAATACCCTCAGCAAACTCTTTAGGCCTGAGGAATTCCAAGAGAGCCTTAGGAATCCTAGGGCTTTCTATGCACAAAAGAAATCTAATCTTATATGCAAAGCAGCTATCAAAATTTAAATAGCTAGCATCCTATCTATCCCAGGATAAAACAATGCTCCAAAGATGAACAAGCATCTCTTCCTTATCTTTCACCTTAACCAAATCCATTTCCTTTGCAAAATAATTAGAACCTTTGAACAAAACCATCAGCATCAGAAGGGAATACCATACAAATGGTTTGTCCACCTTACCATTTTTTATCCCTACTAGTCCTCCATGAATTGCATCAGTTAGATATGGCGCATAATCAAATGTTATTGCCAGAGAGGGGTTTAGAATTTGTGCAATCATCAACATGTAATGGGTTGGCATGTTTCTCTCAGCATCTTCTCCAAAAATCTGACACAGTGCCCAATACATACCCTTAGCTCTTAGAGTAAACAGATTCAAGGAGAAAGGTTCCATTGAACTGGGGCCTACAACTGTTAACCCTCCTATCTTGAAGAAAAATTCTTTCAGTGGGACATTCCTAAGGTAATCCCTTTGTGCATTATAGAACTGGGCTAAGGACCCAAAATCAATAGGTTCTAAAAGATTTGAAGCTTCACTGAGCTTAAATACATTTATGAATTCATCATCATTTATTTCAACCAGGGTTGATCCCTTCACATTCTTGATACATCTAGCTATAGGGTCATAATTTTGTGCAATCAGAGTCAACAAATCTACATCCATGAATACACCAGGGACCACAAGCTTCCCCACATCCAATTCCCATATGCTATTTAAAGGGGCAAGGGAATGTCTTTGACCAAAACCAACTTTGAACAATCCTAAACCTGACAGCCCTATTTGAGGATCCCTTAACCAATTACCTTTATCATATAAGCCATCCCCAATTCTTAGACGAGGGTTATTTGGTACTACTTCTTTAGCTTTAGCCCCAACATTGGTTGACATAGTTAACTATTCCAAAAAATCATCACAAATGTTCCTATCCTGGTAATTCACTTTTCCTCTCAACTCCCTTCTTGGTGCCATCTTGATCATGCAACTATATCAATTAAGACTTGCACAAAACTCTAATGAAACAATTCACACAACAATCACCGAATTCAGACCAGAATTGGCAAGAGAAAGCACAAAAACCTGTTATTCGCTTGAAGAAAAACCGCTCCGCACCAATTGCTCTACAACAAACTTCATTGAAATGATGCCAATATTCAAGTTGATGTGGACTCTAATACGGCAAGTTGGCATTGAATTTTAGAAATTAATCCCAAATGCTTCGGCCATCACCTCAAAATTGAATTCAAAAATCAAATTAAAAAATGGGCTCCAACGGATCATAAATTCTCTGAGTATTTCCTTTGTTTCATTGTTTCGCTATTTCATGAAGCTTAAAACCTCCATACTTTTCTTTCACGAAACGATGACAATCGATGGATCATGGGAACTTGCACTGCTTTTATTCCTTCCAGTCTTTCTGTGTTAGTGATGAGCCCTACCTTCTTTTCACTACTTCACGGGCCTTAAACCTTGTGCACTTTCCTTTCGTAAAGCAACGTTGTCCATTAGATTATAATCTACTTGCCCGGTCTTTAACTCTTACAACAACCATTTGTCTTATTAACTAACCGCGCATCACCTTGATGGCTAACGGTTTTCGCCATTTTGCAGAGATTAAACTGCAAGCATCTGTGGGATATGAAACAATGACAACCATTGGGTCGACCATGAGATAAACACCTTTTAACATGCTTTAGACCTTTCAAGTGGGCCCTTTATCTTAGAGATCACTTGCTTTATCTCGTCACCGATTAACAAATGTCATGTGGCAGTCGGCCATTTGCTCAGGAAGTTCCATTAGGTTCCATTCTGAAATTGCCATGTGCTTTACTTTAGTATTCCCCACATAACTACTGGTTGAACCAAGGTGGGCCCTCAACTACCCTTCAGAGCCACGCGCACTTGACAGGTCACCATTACATTCCATGGAACAAACCATCTGTCCTGCCATGTCATGTCTTTGTGTTCGCCACCACAGCAGTCTGGTCTCAGTCTTTCGATGGAATTTCTTCTTTGGTGAGCGGTTTATAGGTCTCATCAAACAGGCACTTTTATCGAAACCGTCAAGCCCACTGCGGACTGCCACCTCAAGCTAGGCCCACCACCTTTTCACTACTTCGTGAAAGGTAGAACACATGCATCTTCTAGCTGCACCACCTCAACCCAGGCCCACCACTTTTTCACTACTTCGCGAAAGTTAGAACACATGCATCTTCTGGCTGTGAATCAACGTGAGCCGTTGATCTTTTCTAAACTGATCATCCTTTAACCAAAGAAGTCGCTTGACTCTAGGACCCACCAAGTCTTTCGCTATTTTGCAGAACTTATATCATGTGCATCTCGGGCTAGTGAATCAACACGAGCTGTCAGATTTAAAGCAAGATGCAGTCCTCTAATCTGATGTTTAATCCATCTAGTTGGGCCCACCTAGCCTTTTCGCTATTTCACATAACTTAACTTGTCATTATCTCTGCTTAACGAAACAACGACAACCTCAAGATTAACAATGAGTTGCATACTAATTAGGGAGCCCAACAAAACATTATAACAGGACATAGGCGAAGGCGTAAATTTTGAAAATTTTAAGGGACCGCCTAGGGAAAGAACTAAAGTGGGGGACACTTTTCACAATAGACCGACCCTTCTTTAAGTGGTAAAAGTAACTCAGACATAGAACATAAGGGTTTTTTGCAAACATAGGAAGGGTTAAAACTCAAAAACCTTAAACCCTCTTTTGACCTGAAGAAAAACAGAGGCAACAAGGCCCTACTAGACACATTTTTTGCATACTTTTATCCAATTATGGAACAAGAATATCTACTTTTAAACAGTGATAACAACCACCATGAATTCAAATGTCCACCATTGATCTGAGAGATTCCCATGAAGATGGATACGTGAGATCTCTCCATGCAATAATTCCATAGGCCTAATGCAAGATTAAAACATGGCTATCAGATCAAGCCTTTATGAAGATCCAACGACCACAATTAGTTGACGTGGCACCCCGGGTCCACGCTTCCCTAGTTGTGTCTAGCTACCGACTACTCTAAGTTCTTATCCAGCAACGTCATTTGTGGGTCTATTTTTACCTTGCGGGATAAGAATTTTTTTTGTTTCACCTTACTTTCTTATCCTGGGGGCAGCCATTTTCATCTCTTTCACTTTGCGGGACAATCCATGTAGTTTTTTTTCTTTTCTTTTTTATCCTATGACATATTTTGTCACCTGACTTCACCTTGTGAGATAAGGGTCTCTTTGATTTACCCTTATTTCCTTATCCCATGCATAAATTTCGCCCTTGTTCTAACCTCGCGAAATAAGAAAAAAACCTTTCTCTTTGTCTTCTCTTATCGTGCAACATGCCACTGTTGTCCTTTAAACCTTGTAGGATAAGAAAAAGGCCTACCTGCCTTTGTTGTTTCTTATCCCGTGCCATCCCTGGAGTCTCCATTTTACCTCGCAGGATAACGAAGAAATACATTCCTCATATCATTATTCCTTATCCTGCATGGTCTTTCTTGTATCTATTTTACTCTGTGGGATAAGGGAAAAGATCATAATTTGTTCTTGGCAATCTTATACCGCATGACTACCTCTGAACCTGCCAAGAACCTAGCCGAATGGGGCCCACCTTTGACCTTCTTATCCCATGAGACCTCATCTATCTCCACTTACCTTTGTGAGATAATATTTATTTGTATCATTTATTCTCTTATCCCATGGAATCACATGGGGTAAGGAATTCCTTTGTTATTTCTTAGTTCTCTTTTCCCACGGGACCTTATCCCACAAGCCCCTTTTGCTCCTTGCTAAGGTTTGCACAAAAATTGCCAACATTTCTGGCGACTTGATGGGGATGGCAAGCTTGCTTGGCACATTGATCAGTATCCATATGAAGTCCATCAGGAAAAGAGTCAAGGCCTAAAGCAAAATATAATATCTACCCCTACAAAATGTGAAAACTTTGCCATTCTAGAGAATAGCCTATGTGCGCGCACTTGTTGGAAAGAAGAAGAACATAAATTACAATATTTACAAAAGAAGTTGTGACAACAACCCTTTAAGAGCATCCTTTAAGGTGCATCCCATTTACCGAAATTGGGAGATCTTTTCCATTTAACTACGATAACCTAAAAGAATTAGCCTCCTTTCAACCTGTAATCACATAGGGACCACTCTATATTGTGTCAAATTTTGAGTGCCTCCTAGGTTTCACTCTATGAGAATCCTATTTTAGGACAAAATCTCCAACCTGGAAAGTCTTGAACTTGGCTCTCCTATCAAAATACCTCTTTATCAGTCCCTGATTGGCATTTAAAGCTTTCTTGGCTTTCTTCCTAACCTCTTCAAGCTCTATAGGTTCAACATACCTTACTGACAAGGCAACCTTTTTCAGGAGCTCCAACTGATGTGCCAGGTCCAGGGATGGAAAATCAAGGGATAAGGGGAGCCTAGCCTCCCTCCCATATACTAGCATGAAAGGAGAATTACCCAATTATTTTTTGGGAGTAATCCTATCAACCCCCATGACTATTCCCAACTTTAAGTGCCAAGCTCTTTGATTGTCCTCAAGATTCATTTTGATGATCCTAATTAGATTCTTATTGGGGGACTCAACCAAGACATTGTCTTGAGGGTAATAATTTGATGATGTTTTAAGAAACACATCATGTTGGACTGCCCATAGACTGATCTGAGATCCCACAAAGGCCCTTGGCATTGTTTGATATGATGGTGGAAGGGGCTCCAAATCTGGTTGCAATCCTCTCAAGGAATTGAACTAGTGAATTATCAATTGCATCCTTCAAAGCAACAACCTTTGTCCACATTGTGAAATAGTCTGTGGTAGGTACAATCCACTTGTGGCCTGCACTTGATATTGGATTGTGATGCAGGAGCATTCTCGATTCACAACAATGTTGCATCAACCAAAAACATTTCCTTTCTATTTTGTTTGTAGTTTACAGTTTTCCTTTCTCTTTGTCCTGATTTTGTCTCACCAGATCCTGTGGAGTTGGATTCTACTTGAAGACTTGATCATCTTTCTTTCTTTCAAATTGCATCTCATTTGGATAACTTTTCGATAAGATATTGCTACAGGTTTCCATGACAGTTTCTTGTTACTAGTTGTTCCTTTGTTACCGGTTTCCTAAGACCTATTCTGGTGTTCTACCAGAACCCATTCTGAAGCTTACAGAGCCTTGAATATTGATCTTAATTTTTCTTGGTATGTTGCTGACCTTCTACATTTAATCCTTTGGATTTTTTGGAGGAATCTCTTGGCGGAGGTCGACCGTATTAATTTTGCACGTTAGGTCTCATTCTTTGGGTTTTGATCTCTTTTGGGCTGACTGGATCCTTTGGATTGATATATATTTGTAATCATACTTCAGAATGCAATTGATTGAAGCTCAATTAGAATCAATCAGAGATAAACCGTGCCTAGATGATAGATCTTTTGATTCAAGGTCCCAATGTGACCTATTCTACTAGGCCTATGTGATGGTATGTTGTAACCCAGTTGTTATTGGTTGGATGTAATCAAATTTCATGCAATAAAACTACATATTTTGCATTGCCTCCATCATATCTATGTGTTTCCATTGTGTTTACTCCTGCTAGCCAGTTTGGACTAATCTCCTTGAGGTCCCTCCTGACCAATGAGTGCTTCAAGTAGTATCACAGATGGTTCATGAACTTGTTGTTGGACAGAGTGTTGTTTGTGCACCAGATGGTTGGAGAGAAGATTGAGGCAACTTGTGGACTTGTTCAAATCACCGAATGTGAGGCAGAGAAAGGTTTGCAAGTGGACTACTGATCCTAGAGCTTGAGATTGAGGAAATTAGTGGGTGGAGACTTGAACAGATCACCGATTGTGGTAAGCTGCAGTTTAGACTAGCAAATCACCGTGGAGAAGCAATTAGAAGCTATGGTTAAATTGCCAAATCCCCTGAGGCAGTTGCAAGTACCTACTGACCGATCGCCAAACCAGAGCAAGTGATGGGACTTGCTTTTCAATTAACACTAGGAGTCTGATGCAAGATCACCGATCCATTTCTTATCGGTTGGGCAGTTTTCAGTGAACTTGCTTGAGAGTGTGGCATTTCTTCATGTTTGAGTGTTTAGCATTGTGGTTTTGGGTTTATTCCCTTGTATTCGTGGTCTTTATCATGTTCAAGTTTCATAACATTTCGCTTTGTTTCCGATGAGATGTGGATTCTAGTATTGTTCTAGTTGATGTGTTCTTACCAGTTAGCTTGGTTGTATGTTGAGCGAAAATGATTTTGCGTTGTCGTTTATCTCTGTGACTTGCGGATCATTGGAGATGTTACTTTGGGCCTTGGCCAGTATTCCCAGAGATTGTATAAATGAAATCTTTTGAATCATTTGAAGAGGAGAGAAGTTAGAAGATTGAAGATAGAGCTTTGAGATTGAGAAAATATGTAGAGCTAACAAGATTTTGATCTGGTAGGATTGAGGCCAGAAGGCTGAGGTTCGGGTTAGGGTAGAACCGGTAGACTGTTACCAGAAGCTGATTTGATATGTGGATGATCTGTGGACCTTGTACTTGCATTGTAAGCATTGTTTGTATCCTGGACTAAGATCTAGCATGTGGCATGTATAATTCTTCAAATTGTAATAATATTCATTCACATTGTTTACTGATTATGTGTTATGTATTGTTATCGCTTGTTCTTCCTGCTGTTTCTGGCACCTTGTTACTGGTTACCGATGTGATTTGCATGGCTTGTGTTTTAAGTTGTAAGGTTGGGTTGTCCTTCACTAGATCTCCCTTCCTTGACTACATCAAATGGTATTAGATATGGTTCGTGAACCTGTTGTTGGACAAATTTTTATTTGTACACCGGATGGTTGGAGAGAAGATTGAGGCAACTTGTGGACTTGTTCATATTGTCAAACCTGCAAAATGTGTACATTCATTGCATTGTCTAACCCATTTATGAGCATAATTAAATAGAGAAGGCGAATAATATCCCGCTCTCATGATCTTCATATTTGTAGTTCTTACTGAGAAATAGCCACCAGAGGGCCCATTATGGAATTCCTCTAACAACTTGCTAGTCTGATCTCCATGGATGCACCTTAGCAAAACACCATCCAGGCCTCTTTTGAATTATATACCATCCACTACGGCATAGAGGATGGAATACAATTTGAGATGCCTTCTCTTGGTTCTATAAAAGTGAGAAGGATAGCTACCATCATTTAAGAAGGCATACATAACTTCCAACCAACTGGTTTGTGCATCACCCTGGTTATCAACCTGTTCTTCTTCCTAAAATAAGAGGGAGGTCTCTGACTCTTTCCCAAAAGATGAATTGAACTCATTATAGAGTCCTCTTCCCCTCACTAACCTAGTAATTTTAATGTCAAGGTCATACTTTATGACCTTAGTGATCCATCTAGCTCTCTTCTCACCTATATCCTTGTTGAGAAGGAAATCCTTAATGCTGGCATGTGGGACTAGTAGTTGAATCCTATTGTTTGAGAGCATATGTCTGAACTTATTTAGTGCTCTCATAACTGTGATGTCCTGCTTTTCCACATAGATATACTTGAGTTCATATTTATTTAGGCCTTCACTGAAAAAAGCTATGGGCTTCTCCAAATCATCCTGATTTAATTGTGTTAGGATGACAGATATACTTGATTCTCCTCCCAAAGTGTAAAGGATGAAATCCTTATCATAGTTCGGATTTACTAAGGTAGGAGCTTGAGCAATGGCCTATTTGATCTAATAAAAGTCCTCCTTCCCCTCCTTAGTCTAGTTGTAGGGAAAATCCTTCTTTAGCATGGTTGTGAGAGGCTTGACCAAGGCTGCAAGGTTTGGGATAAACCTTCTAACAAAGTTGATTCTACCCAGAAAGCTCCGAAGTCCCTTCTTATGATGTAGAAGTGGAAGAGACACAATGGCTTCCACTCTCTCTAGGTCTATGGCTAGACCATCTTTGGATACAGTGTGTCAAAGTAGTTTTCCCTGATCACTGGAAAATACACACTTGCTAGAATTCAAGGACACACCATATTCCTTGCACCTTTTGAAAACTTACTCAAGATGAGAAAAGTGGTCTGCTACATGCTTGGTGTATATAGTAATATCATATACTAGTACAAATTCTACTCATACTCCCTTGAAAGCCATATCCATGGCTCTTTGAAAAGTTGCACACCTATTAGTCCAAAAGAGATCTTACAATAGGCATAAGTGCCCCATTTAGGAGTGAATGTAGTCTTGTATTGGTCAAATTCTTGGACTAAGATTCAGTTATACCCTAAGTATCCATCCAAGAATGAAAATATTTTAGACCCACTAACCTTGGCTAAAATGTGTTCCATGGGAGGAAGGGGATAATGGTCTTTTAAGGGAGGCTTTGTTGAGGTCCCTAAAGTCTACAGACAGTCTAATTTCCCCATTTTTATTCCTAACTGGAACAAGATTGGCTACCCAAGAAGAATTCTTAATTGGAAAAATAATGCTAGATACTATAAGCTTGGATAGTTCTCTCCTCAGCAAAGGCTCAATTTTGGGATTTATAGGTCTTTTCTTTTGTCTGACCCGTTTAGCATAAGGATCTAACTCTATGGTATATTGAGGTAGACTAGGATCAAACCCTTTTAGATTCTCATAGCTAAAAGAAAAATATCATTATACTCTTGACAGAGATTGACAACAGTATTTTGATCTGATTGAGAACATACCTTTCCCAAATTGAGAGCTTTTCCTTCTACCATGGCTATTGATTTGTAGTCTCCTTTCTTGGTAGCCAAGTTCATTTATCTCCCTTTTATTTGATCATCATGGTTGAAGATCCTCTCCAAGGTGATTAGCCCCTTGGGAAGCTTGTTAGAACCAAGCTGCATGATTTGATCTCCATACCGGTCTTGTAGCATGCCCTGTTTCCTATGGGAGAACTTTGCTTCATCTTGCAGGAAGTTCATAATCTGCTGATCAAAAGAAAAAACCTGCCAATTCACTTAGTTATTAGGCACTGCAGATCTCACCACAAGTCTAATCTATTCTTCTTTCTCTTCTACAATATGAGATGGAATGTCATGTTGGGCACCTATTGTTGTTATTTTTTCGACATGTTTGTTTTGATTTCTAGATAGGCTAGAAATATTGAAGGCCCCAAATCCCTCAATTGGGTCCCATTCTCTATGTTTGTAGGACTTGAGGAGGCTCCTCCTAGTGGTATTCTGAGCTCTAACCTAATTTACAGCCAACTCACTATCTCCATGCACCTTCAAAGATTTGATCCTCCTCCTTTGTGTTGTTTGGAGACCCCAAACCAAAGCTTCGTACTCAGCAACAATGTTAGTGAAACTAAACTGAAGTCTAAAAGAAAAGAAATATTTCTCCCCCTTGGGAGAGATCGGTATTACACCAGCGCTCACACCATTTTTGTTCCTTGAACCATCAAAGAACATGTCCCATATCCTCTACATATAATTGTATTCCTTTGAAATATTGGGAATGGGGGTGTCTTCCTCATGTATACAATATGTACCCAGGTTGGTATTATTGACCTCATCAATAAGGCCAAACTGAATGCATTTTCCCACTCATCAAGTAGGCAATCAGGAACATTATCCAACTGAGTTGCAGGATCTCTTACTAAAATTTCCTTTTTCTCCTCATGGAGAGTATAATTCACATTCATAGGACTTGGGGTATAGGTCTCTATATGATCATTGGTGATAGGTTTAGACCTAATGGTTACTTTGGTACCATATCTTGTCCTAAACAACATGTGAGACCAATTAGAAGATGGAGGTCAATCACTGAGATATCTTGCAACACACTACAACCTGGGCAGACATGCAAGGTTAGATTTAAATATTTAAAGACTCTTACAGTCTGAACTAATGTGCCATCAAGCCGCACCACCCATCTTGTTATAGGTTCATACTTGATTCCTAGGTGGTCAGCTATCCCTTTTGGCATAAATGAACTACTAGCCCCACCATCTATCATGCAATTATGAACAAGTTTATCTCCTATTATTAATGATAGATAAAAAGCGGGAGGCTTACTGATTTTTTTTAACTCTCTACATCCAAAGGTTGCACCAAGCTTGTGGAAGTTGAATAAATGCAACCTTGACTGGTACCTTCTACAACATCCATCACCTTTAGGGATTCCTGAAGTAGGTCTCTTTGAGATGGGATAGCTAGAGAGTTCCACATTGATACATTGAGGTTGGCTCTCTTCATCTGTTCAATAATATTAAAGGGAAAAATAGCCTTAGCAGGGATCCTTGCAACAACAAGGTCTGGTTTTGGTGTTATAGGAGCCTTAGTTGGCTCTCCCTGCATGGCCTTTTGAGTCAAGTCTCACTCTTTGTTTGGAGAATTCACCTTATCAAATGACTTTGGCATTGAATATTGTAGGACAAGTTGTGAGGCTTGAGCCACAAATAGAGTCTGAGCTACTACTGCAGAATTAGCACTAGGATCTATGGCCCTCCTTTTTGATCTTGTGTTGTTGGCCACACTATCCCCACTTGTTTGATTCATGGCATAAAAATCAGCCTCCTACCAATTCATAAAAGTTGTATCTCCTTGTGTATGGCTGGGACAGTTAGCAAATTGTTGCTTCCACGATGTTATTGGCTCCTCTTGTACTACTAGGGCCTGAGAAAACTCACCATTCTGACATGAGGTTTGATTGTGTGGTTGATTGCATGGGACACACCAATCTTTCTCCTAAGCAAGATTATTTTGGATTGGAAATATAGACTTTGAGGTGCCTCTAGTTGTGGGATTCAAACTGTTCAGGGGCCTAGCATTGCTCCATTGGTTTTTCCCCTGAACATTAGGCCTCTGCTATTGATAATTTTGATTTGATGCTTGATAAGGCCTATTGTTAGCTTGTGCTAACTATCTCTTGACTGAGACCAATTCATTTCCATATCCTTGCAGTTGTTGGCTCATTTCTTGCATTGAAGCCTCCATAGCAGCCCCGAATGCTTAGATTTCAGAAATTGTAGGGGGTGCAGGTGTAAGAAAATGGCTTGAATACACCATTGGTATTGGTGCTAAAACAGGCTATTGGGTAGGAGCCTCTGGAAATAAGGGCATTGAAGACCTAGGAGACAAGTTTCTTGCCCGTATTAAGCAATTTTCTACCCTTATGGAAGTCGCATAAGCTAATGGGAGCTATGCAACTGTTCAAATCCTTAAGAAAATATAGAAAGGCATGGTTTTATGAAGGCTTTACTAATGATGAGATTATATCCCATGTCTTTTAAAATCTATAGTTAAAATCACCCATGAACTCACAGGGTGCTCTTTTGATTGTAGTTAGCTACTCCATAAGTGATAGATGATCAATTTTGTCTTCTAAATGCTTACATATCTTTTCTCCTAGCTCATCCTAATTACGAATGGAGTTAGGATCTATCCCTCTATACTATTGGAGGGTTTTTCCTTTGAACGAGGATGCAAGAAGCCTCACTGCAACATTGTCTTTAGTGACATCGATCACAATGCAGATGCTTTCCACATCTTGGATATGTTCTTCAGGGGGGGTAGATGTTTCTCCAATAAAAAATGGTATTTCCTTCAAGGTTGCTACTGGAATGTCATTTTTTTGAGTTAGGACTAAGGGACTACCACCATTGAAGGTGACAAATGTATGTGCTCTTGGGACCACCATTGCAAATAAGGGTTTGTTAATATGGATGATAGGGCCTCTAGATTGAGAAGGTCTGATAAAAGGAGGGGTAGAATGAGACCTTAAGGTTGTAGGTGACAATGAAAGCCTCCCTCTATTTCTTCTGGAATTTGAATATGAAAGTTTAGAGTATTGGAAATTACCTCTAGAAGATGCTCTAGTTTGAATTCTTGGTATGAAAGTGGTATCTAGTCCTAACCAAGTGTCTAAATTTTATCCTCAGAGTCACCAAGTGCTCTATTGATTACCTTCAAAGGCTGATTGCTTAGGAAAAGCACTGAATCCTCAACAAGTATATTGAAATTGTGTCCCACTGGGCATGCCAAAAACTATTTTCACAATAGTTTGCACCCTTGGTGATTAGGATTGATCACCAATCTTGTGAAACATGGAAATAAATACTCAAGTGTGGGACCTTGTGTTGTTGTGAGGTTGAATCTCCGAAGAAGGCCGACTTCCTTTCCAATCTGATTTAGGTGTTGGACCAACCCAAAATAGATAAAACTAATCTATATTTTGATAGGGAAAAGGGAGAGAGGGAAGGGTTGCAATCAAGAAGGTAAATAAGGCTTGCACCTAGACTAAAAGTTGATTTACCCCCACTTGTAAGTGTAGAGAATATCAATAAAACTACCCAAACATTACACAAATTTCTATCTAAGTATAGCTTTCTAAGATTGAGTCAAGGTTGGAATTCTCAAAGATGGTAGAGGAATGGACACTATTCTCTGATGACACTCTAAGAGGATGCAACACTATCATAGATGCTAAAAAAGTAAGAAAATATGTATTCACAAAAAAATGGTAAAAGAGATAGACAAATTTGCATAAACTAAAATTAGACAAGGTGAGAAAATTTTATTATTATAGAGACAAGGTGATTTTATAGTTGCAGAAATCATAGATTATTGTAAGAGAAAAAGAGGAGAAGATCCTGTAATATAGGTTACAAAATTGCCTTTATAGGTAAGGCATAACTGAGATGGTTACAACTGATGAAAACCCTGACCATAACCAGGGTTAGGTTACAAAATGTCCGAGGGGGAAGATCAGATCAATAGATCTGGTAACATGTTAGGACACCCTCTGGAAGATGTCTCTTAACCTAGAAAAGAGAAAAACCACTCCTTGGTGAAGTAATCCTTATCGACAAGCATGGTCGAGCACACTTGCAGAGACAAAAATATATGTTCTAAATTGAAGAGGGCATCGATGGCATCTGAAATTGGCCTGCAGGGCCCAACCTAGAGTAAAGGCAAGAAAATTAGGTGGTTGGAGTGAGATAGGGTCCAAAATAGAGCGCCAACTAAGCAAAGAACATCCTTGATTGGGTCAACAACCACTCCTTGCAAAGAATTCAAAACTCAACAACCACTGTGAATTCAAACATCCACCATTGATTTGAGAGATTCACGTGAAGATGGATGTGCAAGATCTCTCCATGTAAGCATTCAACATACCCAATGCAAGATTAAAACCTGGTCGTCGGATCGGGCCTTTATGAAGATCCAACGACCATAATTAGCTGACATGGCGCCATGGGTCCATTCTTCACTGGTTGTGTCTGACCATCAACTGCTCTGAGTTCTTATCCCACAATGTCATTTATGGGTCTATTTTTATCCTGAGGGATATGCCTTTTCTTGTTTTGCCTTGTTTTCTTATCACAGGGGTAGTCATTGTTACCTCCTTAATGTCACAGGACAAGCCATGCAATGTTTTTTCTTTTCTTTCTTATCTCATGACATCTTTTGTCTCCCAGCTTCACCTTGTGGGATAAGGGTCTCTTTGATTTACCCTTATTTCCTCATCCCACATATCATTTGTACCCTTGTTCAAACCTCCCAGGATAAGGAAAAAGTTGTTCTCTTTGTCTTCTCTTATCCCGTGACATGCCATTATTTTCCTTTAAACCTTGTAGGATAAAATAAAGGCCTGCCTGCCTTTGTTGTTCCTTTTCTCGTGCCATCCCTAGAGTCTCCATTTTACCCCATGGGATAATGAGGAAATACATTCCTCATATCACTATTCCTTATCCTGCACGGTCTTTCTTGTATATGTTTACTCGCAAGATAAGGGAAAATATCATACTTATTTCTTGGTAAGTTTATCCCATGCGACCACCTCTTAACCTACTAAACACCTAGCCGACTGGGGCCCACCTTTGACCTTCTTACTCCATGAGACCTCATTTGTCTCTACTTACCTTTGCGCGATAAGATTTCTTTGTATCCTTTACTTTCTTATTCCGTGGGAATGCATGTGATAAGAAAGTCATTTGTTATTTCTTAGTTCTCTTATCTTGTGAAACCTTATCCCACGAGACCCCTTTGCTCCCTGCTAAAGTTGGCAAACAAATTTCTAATAGTTGACATCAATGACAATACATCATTCCATCAAACTTATCAATAATATCAAACAATCCCCCCCTTTGGCATGATGGAAACATATGAATGTGAAAAACAATCAATACAATGGAAGAAATTAACAACCAACAATCTCCCCCTGAGATCAACACAAAATATAGCAATTTTTCACATGCTTTTCTCCCCTTTGACATCAATGCAAAAGGCACATACAACAAAAATATTGATTCTCTCACCCTTAGAAAAAACTCTCAAGGAACATTTGAAACACACCACTGACTACTCACACTGAGTATCAGCTTCACTCATCAATCCGGGTCACAAGATATCTCTGTAAAGGCCACAGGACTGATGCAAATCCATGCATCTTAGTTCTCATCAAGAGGGTTAATTACCCTTAGCTTCTCTCTGGGATACTCAAATGTATCTTTAGGCAAAGGCTTCATGAAGATATCTTCAATTTGTTTCTTTGTAGATATATACTCCAATCTGACTTCCTTCTCATTCACCTTCTCTCTCAAGAAATGAGAATTGATTGATATATGCTTGGTCTTAGAATGCAACACTAGATTCTTATATTGATAACACTTGAATTATCACAATATATAGTAGTATGTTGACATATGTGTAGAGCTTGATGACATGATGATATTGTATGTTGTCATTGATGTCAATATGCTAAAGTATGAACTGGTATATTTATGTAAGCAAACTGGCAAGAGAATCAGTATGATGTTGTGAACCGATATATGTGAAAAAGTGAAGCGGTATGTTGGAATGAGAACCGGTATATGGGAAGTTTTGTATTGGGGTTTCATTTGGCATGACTACCGGTTGGTAGTCTCATCTTCGGGGTTTCCAGTTGATGCATTCCAAGCTTGTGTGACTCAATCGATGACATCTTGTGATGAGTTAGCATTGTAATGAAGATTAGATCATGTTGCCACGTCAGCCTCGTGCACATGAAGGATTTCCTTGAGGATCTTGCATGAAGAAGATTGATCCTATCTACCTCAAGAATGTGTGAAGTCTCTATAAATAGTGGAGAGCGCATGATGGGTTATCAACTTCCTGAAGTGGCAAAGAATGAACGTTGGAAAATGTCTTGAGATCTATTCAGGACTATTGTATTCAATGCAGTGTGATTAACGGTCTGGATTGAACCGACTGAACTGTTAAGCCTAAATGTTTAGGGTTTAGGGTTTATGCTACTGACCTATCTATTTCCTATAAGGTTGATGATGTTTTCCATTTTGAAGTTGTTGGCAAATGTTATGTGTATCCAAGTGAAGAGATACTTGATTCTTGCTAGACTGGAGAAGAGTGTTGATACCTGTAGAGTGTGATTGTAGAAGCAAAGGAGCTAAAGAGGATCTGCCTTGGCATTATGTGCTATTATCAGATCAGTGTATTACCTGTTGACTTCTAACCATTTCAGTAGTTGGAAAATCCCTTAACCGGGTAGCTTTAACAGGCTTTTATGTAAATCCTTTAACAGGGTGACTCAATTCAAGAGTTCTTCAAATCCTCTTGCGAGGTAACCTTTAACAGGGTTCTAACCTTTAACCCGGTACAAAGCCATCCCTTAACTGGGTGATCCCTAGTAGGATCGGTTCCTAGCAGAACCTATTGTAAAAGTCTTTAACCGGACTAGGCTCCTAACAAAGCGGACTTCAGAAGAGTTCAAAGAATAGCTTGTGGGTATTCATCCCCACCATACTTTTTCCTAGTTGGGTTTCGACGTGAAAAATTAGTGTGTCATGTGTGATGCTTTAATATTTTCTACCAAATGGTAAAGCATGTTGAACCAACAGTCATTATATTTCTGATTATATATTACTTGTTTATGCATATGGGTGATGTGGAAATGAGATATTAGATTGTGTGGAGATCTAGGCATTGCCAGTTTATGTCTTTCGCATTCTCACTGTGTTTTACCGGTAGTGCCCTGATTTAGACCAGTGATACTGTTTACTAGTTAAGTGCAGTCCTTGCAGTCAAACTGGTTTAGGGAAAGTTTTTTTGTCTGTACTGATTCACTCCCCCCTCTCAGTACCAGTTTGATAATAGTTGTTCATCATTATTCATCAATTGGTATCAGAGCTTCCTCCAGGTCCTCTGTGTTGTAAGCTTAACCGCTTGAGGAAAAGATCCTACTCTAATGATGAAGAGGGAAGGTCCAAAGTTCAACAGAGATAACTTTAAGATATGGAAGGGAAGAATAAAGATCTACATTAGAAGCATGGGTGCTCAACACTAGAGCTATGTTGAGAATGCTTATGTTATCCCTACCAGTACTCTCATCGATGATCAAAGAAGAGAGATTCAGGAGAATGGGCAAGTCATGGAAGCCCTAATCAACAGTCTATCTAACATTGAGTTTATTGATGTTCAGGATAAAGACAATCTCAAAGAAGTATGGGATGCTTTGGAGAATATCTATGGCGGTTATGAGCATGTGAAACAAGCTAAGGAAGAGAGCCTTACGGGAAAGTTTTAAGACATGCGGATGGTTGAAGGAGAGACCATTCAACAATATGGAATAATAATCAAAACTGTTGTTGGAGACATTAAGAATGTAGGAGGTAAAATAGATGATTCCACTATTGTTAGCAAAGTCTTGAGATCCTTGTTACCAGTCTATGCAATAAGGGTTGCTGCTATTCAAGAGTTGAGGTCTATAGACAAGACAAAGGTATCCCTAGACTCCATCATTGCTAAGTTGACCGCATATGAGCTAAATAATTATGATGGCAGTATTCAAAAGACTGAATCATCCTTTAGAGCATCTACTACACCATCTAGAAAGGGAAAAGAAGCTAGTACCAGTTGTGAACCAAGACAAAGAAGAGAAATGGATGATGAGGAGATCCTGATGGAATTTGAAGCTCTTCTTACCAAGAGACTTCCTAAGGGAACTGGTAAATACAGAGGTAAGCTCCCTTTGAAATGCTTTTCTTGCAATAGGATACGACACATTGTTGTAAACTGTCCTAATGGCGATAATAATGACAAACTAGATAAGTTCAAGAAGTTCAAAGGAGGAAATAGGAGAAACTGTTTCCTAGCAGTTGATGAAGGTGTCACTGATGAGGAATCAGAAGATGAAGAAAGTGAAGAAATTGTGTTTGCAGTAGTTAAGGAAGATATGTTAGACAAGATGGCTCTTGTCTCCTGCTTTGATAATTCCAATGAGTGGATTATTGACAGTGGTTGTTCTCACCACATGACTGGTGATCAGAGTAATTTTTTGTCTCTGGAAGAGTATGATGGTGGTGTGGTCCGATTTGGTAATGATGCACCATATATGGTAAAAGGCAGAGGGTCCTTCTCTCTAAATGGAAAAAGCAGTGCTAATAATGTGTATTGGGTAGAAGGTCTCTAGCACAACCTTTTGAGTGTTTCCCAACAGAATGATAATGGACTCTCTGGAATTCAAAGATGGAGTGTGCAAAATAAAAGGAAAGAGTGGTGAACTGATGGCCACCGGTAGGTAGACTAGAGGTAACTTATTTCAGCTGAATGAAAATATCAATACATGTCTAATGGCTAAGTTTGATGATAGCTGGATATGGCATAGGAGACTCTGCCATATAAAATTTGATAATATTGTGAAGGCTAGTAAGATCAAGGTAGTTAGAGGATTGCCTGTGCTGAGCAAACCGAAGAATCTTTTGTGCAGTGAGTGTCAACTAGGGAAAATGTCTTCATCAACCTTCAAAGGTAAATCTTTCACTGCAGACAATCTACTTGATCTTGTGCATACTAATTTGTGTGGTCCTATGAAAACTAGGAGTGTGTAGGGAGATAGGTACTTTATTATTCTCACTGATGACTGATCAAGAATGATGTGTGTCATATTCTTGAAAGATAAGTTTGAAGCTTTTGGAAAGTTCAAAGCTTTCACAGCACTAGTCGAAAAGGAAAGTAGTAAGAGGATTAAGTGCCTAAGAACTAATTAAGGAGGAGAATTCACTTTCGGTGAATTCAACAAGTACTGTGAAGAAAATGGCATCAAGAGGCAACTGTCTACCCCCAGACTCCACAACAGAATGGCCTAGCAAAAAGGAACAACCAGACAGTAGTTGAAGCAGCCAGAACCATGCTGATTCAAGGAAAAGTTGCTCACACTTTTTGGAGAGAAGTGGTGTGCACTGCAGTCTACACAATGAACTAGGTACTGATCAAGAAAGGTAAGGATAAAACACCTTATGAGTATTGGACCGGTAAGACTCCTGTAGTAAGCTACTTTAGAGTGTTTGGTAGCAAGTTTTATATCAAGAGGAGTGAACATTAGAGCAAGTTTGATGTAAAATGTGATGAGGGAATATTCCTAGGGTATTCCATTGAGAGAAAAGCTCTCAAATGTTTCAATAATAGGACTCAGAGAATTGTTGAAAGTATCAATGTTAGAGTTGATGAAACCTATGAGAAACCTGAGGAAACTGGTAGTGAGTGAGTGGTAGATTAACCGGTTGTAACCTTCTAGGAAACGGTTGCAAAACAACCTAGTACCAGTAACAGTGCTTCTACACCGGTAGATGCTAATGCTAATGAAGATGAGGATGAAGAAGAAAATCTATTAAGATCATTCCTAGGTATCTAAAGTTGAATCATGATCCAATGTAGATCATAGGAGACAAGGATGCAGAAATTATTACAAGAAGAAAGGTCAGAGAAAAATCTTGCATGATCTTTGAATTTGAGCCAGAAACTTTTAAAGAGGCACATAAAGATGAAGACTGGATCAAGGCAATGAAAGAGGAACTTGACCAGATAGAAAAGAATGGTACATGATCTTTGGTACCCAGACCAAAGCATAAAAATGTCATTGGCACCAAATGGGTTTTCAAAAATAAGTTGAATGAAGATGGCATAGTGGTCAGAAACAAAGCTAGACTGGTGTGTAAGGGATATGCTCAATAAGAAGGAGAAGACTATGGAGAAACCTTTGCTCCAGTAGCTAGATTAGAAGGAGTTTGTATGCTTCTTGCATATGCATCCTTCAAGGGATTCAAAGTATATCAAATGGATGTAAAATCTACATTCCTGAATGGAATACTTGAAGAGGAGGTGTATATAGAGCAACCAGATGAGTTTTCGCTATCAGAAGACAATGACATTGTGTGTAGGCTACATAAAGCCTTGTATGGATTGAAGCAGGCACCTAGAGCATGGTATGAACGCTTACACTCCCATCTTGTGAAGATTGGATTTGAAAGAACAAGTGAAGATAGCAATATCTATTTGAAGTCAGAAGGAGATCAGATTTTGATTTGTGAAGTATTTGTTGATGACATAATTTTTGGTGGAGATGACAAGATGAGTCATGATTTTGCAGATGAGATGAAGAAGGAATTTGAGATGTCACTTATAGGGGAGATTAAGTTCTTGATTGGACTATAGATTCAACAAATGAAAGATGGTATCTTTATCACTCAGTCCAAGTATGTCAAAGAGGTGTTGAAGACCTTTGGCATGGAAGACAGCAAATTGGTTGGTACACCGATGGTGACCCATTGTAAATTGTCAAAAGAAGATGACTCAACATTGGTAAATAATAAGGAATACTGATCAATGATTGGTAAGTTTCACTATGTAGTACATAGCAGACCGGACATTGCACATGCAGTTGGAATTACTGCACATTTCCAAAAAAGTCCAAGAGAATCCCACTTGATAGCAGTCAAGCGGATTCTTAGATATCTGAAGGGAACTATTGACTATGGATTGTGGTCTCCATATAGCAATTATTTCAATCTCAACATGTTTACAGATGCTAATTGGGTTGGTAATGTGGACGACCGAAAGAGCCCAACCAGTGGTGCATTCTTTCTTGGTGGTAGACTAGTCTCATGGATGAGTAAGAAGCAGAGTTGTATCTCTTTGTCTACAGCAGAAGCGGAATATGTTATGAACTGCACTCAGAAAATTTGGATGAAGTATGTATTAAGTGGTTTCAAAGTCCCTGTATCTGAACTGGTGAGTATATTCTATGACAATACAAGTGCAATTAATATTTCCAAGAATCTAGTTTTGCATGCTAGAACCAAGCACTTGGAGCTCAAGTATCATTTCTTGAGGGAGAAAGTTTAGAACAAAGAGATTATATTGGAACATGTTTCCAGTAAGGAGTAGTTAGCAGACATATTCAACAAACCTCTACTGAAGGCTGCATTTACCTATTTAAGAGGTGAATTAGGGGTTCTACCCCTCAAGAGGTGAACTAAAGATATGTGCTCCACATTAGTTAGGTATTGCATTGACAAATCTTTTCAGGATTGGTGTGTTGAAGGATGCTACTCCTTAGGGGGAGCAACATAGTGGAACATAGTTGTTTGTGCCTCCACTTTGGCATTGTTGTTAAAGGGGGAGAAGATGTCAAGCGGAGAAGATATCTACAATATTGGGGAGAAGATGTGAAGTAGAGATATATCTTTGTATACTTCCATCAATGCCAAAGGCGGAGATTGTTGGCATATGTGCAGAGCTTGATGACATGATGATATTGTATGTTATCATTGATGTCAATATGCTGAAGTATGAACCAGTATATTGATGTAATCAAATTGGCAAGAGAACCGGTATGATGTTGTGAACTGGTATTGTGAAAAAGTGAAGCGGTATGTTGGAATGAGAACCGGTATATGGGAAGTTTTATATCGGGGTTTCATTTGGCATGACTACTAGTTGGTAGTCTCAGCTTCAGGGTTTTTGGTTGATGCATTCCAAGCCTATGTGACTCAACCGATGACATCTTGTGATGAGTTAGCATTGTAATGAAGATCAGAATATGCTTCCACGTCAGCCTTGTGCGCATGAAGGATTTCCTTGAGGATCTTGCATGAAGAAGATTGATCCTATCTACCTGAGGAATGTGCAAAGTCTCTATAAACGGTGGAGAGCATGTGATCGGTTATCAGCTTCCTAAAGTGGCAAAGAATGAATGTTGGAGAACATCTTGAGATCTGTTCAAGACTGTTGTATTAAATGCAATGTGATTAATGGTCAGGGTTGAACTGATTGAACTGTTAAACCTAAATGTTTAGGGTTTAGGGTTTATGCTACCAACCTATCTATTTTCTATAAGGTCAATGATGTTTTCCATTCTGAAGTTGTTGGAAAATGTTATGTGTGTATCCAAGTGAAGAGATACTTGATTCTTACCAGACTGGAGAAGAGTGTTGATACCTACAGAGTGTGATTGCAGAAGCAAAGGAGCTAAAGAGGATCCGCCTTGGCATTATATGCTATTATCAGATTATTGTATTACCTGTTGACTTCTAACCATTTCAACAGTTGGAAAATCCCTTAACCGGGTAGCTTTAACAGGCTTGTGTAAATCCTTTAACAGGGTGACTCAATTCAATGAGTTCTTTAAATCCTCTTGCGAGGTAACCTTTAACACGGTTATAACCTTTAACCGAGTATTTAACCATCCCTTAACCGGGTGATCCCTAGCAGGATCGGTTCCTAGCAGAACCTATTGTAAAAGTCCTTAACCAGACTAGGCTCCTAACAAAGTGTACTTTAGAAGAGTTCAAAGAACAGCTTGTGGGTATTCATCCCCACCATGTTTTCTCCAAGTTGGGTTTCCACGTGAAAAATTAGTGTGTCATGTGTGATGCTTTTCATGTGATGCTTTAATATTTTCTGCCAAGTGGTAAAGCATGTTGAACCAATAGTAATTTTTTTTCTGATGATATATTACTTGTTTATGCATACGGGTGAAGTGGAAATAAGATATTAGATTGTGTGGAGATCTAAGCATTACCATTTTATGTCTTTCGCATTCTCACTGTGTTTTACCGATAGTGCCCTGATTTAGACCAGTGATACTATTTACCAGTTGAGTGCAGTCCTTGCAGTCAAACTGGTTCAGGGAAATTTTTTTTTGTCTGTACCGATTCACCCCCCCTCTCAGTACCGGTTTGATACTAATTGTTCATCATTATTCATCATAGTATTCTCATCATAAATAACTCTGATATCCTTCAGCATCTACTTCATCCAAATCACCCAAGTACAATTGCTAGCAACAACAATGTATTCAATTTCTACTATAGATAAAGAGATAGCATTCTGCTTCTTACTCATCCATGAAACCAATCGCTTACCCGAAAAAATGCACCACCACTAGTACTTTTTATATCATCAACATCAGTAAAAGAACTCAAAGTAAAGTCATCATCTCTAGAATAGCATAAACCAAAATCAACTATCCCTTTCAAATATCATAAAATTCTCTTCATAGCAACAACATAAGATTCCTTAGGATCATCTTGAAATATAGCAACAAGGCACACAACATTCATAATATCTGGTCTAGTATGAATCAAATACAACAAACCACCAATCATAAATTTGTACCTAGTCTGATTTTCTTTCAAAGAATCAACATCCTTTTTCAACTTACATACAGTCACCATAGGCGTACTAACAGGCTCTAAACATCTAAACCAAACTTCTTCAATACTTCCTTCACATACTTAGATTGAGATATAAAAATACCTTTATCCAACTAAGTAATTTGCAATCCCAAAAATAATTTCATCTCACCAATCATAGACATCTCAAACTCATTCTGCATATCATTAGCAAACTTCTTGCACAAACCATCATTTTCACCAAAAATAATATCATTAACAAAAACTTCAACAATTAAGATTTTATCATTATCAATCTTGTAGTATAGATTACTATCAGTATTACATTTATTGAATTCAAGCTCTATCAAATACTTATCCAATCTAGCATACCAAGCTCTTGGAGCTTTCTTCAACCCATATAGTACTCTCTTCAACCTGTAAACCATATCTTTCTGATTTGTCAAATCAAAACCTTCTGGTTGCTCAATATAGACTTCTTCTTCTAGCTCACCATTAAGAAAGGCTGAATTACCATCCATCTGATGCAGTTTGAAATATTTGTAAGCAACATAAGCAATAAATAATCTAAATTTAATTCTAGCTATCAGAGCAAAAATCTTCTCAAAATCAATACCTTCCATCTGAGAATAACCCTTACAAACAAGTCTTTCTTTATTCCTAAAAACTTCACCTTTTTCATCCAGCTTATTCTGAAACACCGATTTAATTCCAATTTCATTCTTATCCTTAGGTCTAGGAACTAAAATCCATGTATTATTCTTTCAATCTGATTCAACTCTTCTTCCATATCCTTAACCCAATTTTCATCTTTACATGTTGCATCAACATTCTTAGGTTCAATCTTAGAAATCAAACAATACTCTTCAACAATTATTCTCCTAGTCATTACACCTCTATTCTTATCACCTATGATCTAATTCTCTGAATGATTTAACCTTACATACCTAGGAGTCTTAGGATTTTTTATGATTCTCAAACTATTAAACTCTTTCTTCTCCACTTGCGTCTCCTTTATTCTAAGGATTTTTCAGAGAAATCTAAACATGATTCTAGGTCTACACTTGCTTTCCATTATCTGAACTAACATTTTGATCATCTGAATCACATTTGGAGCATCTAGGCTAATACTCATTTCCTTCATCAATTTTCACATTAGCACTCTCAACTAGCTTTCTCAATCTTTTATTATTAAACCGATAGGCCTTTCTCTTAGTAGAGTAACCAAGAAAGATTCTTTCATCACATCTAGCATCAAACTTCCCTATATCTTCATCTCTTATGATATAGAATTTACTTCCAAAAATTCTAAAATATCTAACTTTAGGAACATGACCAAACCATAAATCATAAGAGTCTTACTGACATCACCTTTGATATGCATCTGATTGAAAGATTATACAACAGTACTCATAGCTTCTCTCCAATAGATATATAGAACATTTCCTTCAATTGTCATCATTCTAGCTTCTTCTTAAATTTTCCTATTCTTCCTCTCTACAACACTATTCTACCGAGGGGTTTGCAAAGCAGATAACTGTCTCTTCACCCCATGCTCTTCACAAAAAGAATTAAACTCACTAGAGGTAAATTCACCACCACTGTCAGATTTCAAACACTTCAGCTTATGCCTAGTCTCAATCTCAACCATGGCTTTGAAAATCTTTAACTTCTTCAATGCTTCAGACTTCTCCCTTAAGAAATTAACCCACATCATCCTTGAATAGTCATTAATTAGTAACATGAAATACCTATCACCCTTCAAGCTTCTCACTCTAGAGGGACCACACAAATCAGTATGCACAAGATTCAATATCCCATTAGAAGTATACTATTTTCTTTTGAAAGAAACTCTTGTCTTCTTCCCTAATTGACATTCCTTACATACTGGATTAGAGGGCTTTATAATCTTAGGCAGATCTCTTATAACTTGAGTGGAATTTATCTTAACCATGCAGTCAAAATTTACATGACACATCCTTATATGCTATAACCAACTTTCATGAACCTAAGAAATTAAACAACTTTTACCACTAGCATTCAAGTGAAAGATATACTTTTATTATTTTTACCTGATGCAATCTTTTTCTTGGAGCTACTCAAGATCATACATTTAATGTTCTTGAATTAAAAATCATAACCCTTATCAACCATCTATCCAGCACTCAAAAGATTATGTTGTAGACCTTCAACATACAGGACATCATCAGTGTTATGCTTACCATCAAGAGAAGTAGAACCTGTACCACAGATCATACCAGCTTTGTTATCTCCAATATTACTACACCAACATCATAATTTTCCATACTCACAAATTTAATCTTATCACCTGTCATGTGATGAGAGAAACCATTGTTAATAACCCATTCATAGTTCTCTTCAACTTTAGTAGCCAAATCTTTATCTTCAATAATGCAACAAGTAGAATTAGCAGTCACCAAATCATCTTCCTTGATAGAAATGAACACCCACTCATCTCCTAAATTTCCCTTATTAGACATCAACTGTCACACCTTCATTAGTAGAAAAGTAGCACTTCTGATATTTAGGCTTATAGGGCTTATATGGCTTCTTAGAAACTCTTTTCAAACACCTTGAGGAAAAATCTCCTATCTTATTGCATTGAAAACATTTAAGAGATAAAATTCCTTCATACTTACTGATACCTTTAGGCAATATTCTAGCAATCAGGGCTTCAAGACATTCAATATCTCTCATCTCCTTCTCATATTTGGATACCCTTATATAACTTTCTCTCAAATCATATTTCTATTTCCCGAATATAGTAGCTTTAAATGCAGATTCAGATTTAGGATGAGATTCACCAAGCTTGCTCAACTCAAAAGTAGCAAGCTTTCTAATCAACATGTCTCTAGTCACATCTATCATCGTCCAAATCTCCTCAATAGAAACAACCTTGTGCTTGTAAGAAGGAGGCAAGGATCTCAACACTTTATCCACAATCTTAGATTCTTCCAATACTCCATCGGTACATCTAATATTCAACACAAGCTCATTCACTTTCTGAAAAAAGGAGGTAATGTTCTCATCTTTGCCCATCTTCAACATCTCATACTTTCCCTTCAAGCTCTACAACTTAGCAACTTTCACATGGCTATCACCTTCATACAAAGTCTCCAGCTTCTTCTAGATCTCGTGAGCAGTCTGCATATTCATCACATTAGTCATCTCAGAATCAGACAAGGCACTCAACAAAGCTTCTTTAGCTCTAATATTGAATTCAACTTCCTTTATCTCATCTGGAGTACTAGGACCATTAGTAGAAGTATTATACACATTTTTTGTTATCTTCCAATAGTCTTAAAAAATGCATCACAAATGACATTCCATCCGGTTCTTCTAGAGAGAGTAATTTTTTCCATCAAATCTTGGACTATCCTTCTGAAAAGAAAAGCTTTCCATCCTAGATCTCCTCAAGTGGTCAAGAATCTTCTAGAGGATCTAGCTCTGATACCAATTATTGGCAAGAAGGCAGTAAACTAAGAGGGGGGGTGAATCAGTTTTCTCACAAAATCAACATAATTCAAACTTAAATTTAGATCTAACAATTAGAAATGAAAGAACAAATCAAAACCACACCAATAACACACATAACACCAAGATTTTTGATGTGGTTAACTAGGTTAAGGGAAAAACCATGATGGAAACCCACCCACAATGAGATAATACCTTGTTAAGAGTAAATGAAACATTACAATGGGGAATGCACATGCATTCAGGAACATTACCTATATCTCACTGCTCAAATCACAAAACAAGAAGGGCAACAACCCTGAGGAAGACTCACTATCTTACAAAAACATTCAGATTACATCTAGAGGATCATGAACTAATGAAATATCATCTTCTCATGTCTGGTTATAGTTCTAGTTAAGCACAGTTTGATTTTCTCTGCCACACACTTCTTTTTACACTTCCAAAAGATCAGAGCACTTGCTTTCACATTTACTCGATTACACACTCATAGATACAATGTAGATACATCTCATAAATGAATATTACATTTTTTTTATACAAATTATCAACCCATATTTCAAGTTTGACTAAACCCTCAACATAAATAACAATAATATAACCTCATACGCTACAACACCACATGTGGACCAAAATATTGTTAGCTAAGACATAGTCTAGACCTAAATCAACACTACAACTGAGAAACATAGCCAATAATTATGCTTCGAACATCCACAACACGCTACAATCACCATGAATTTTGAATAACATGAATAATACCATTGGATCGAGAAATGATCGACAACACGCATAACGATCAATGTGAATCATCAACAAAGATAAAACATGATCTAGAAACATCCACAAGCAATGTGAATCACACTAACAAAAATTGCAACATATCCACATACTATAATCTCCATCATCAACATATAGAACCTCAACAAGACACATTGAACTGATTGATAAACTAAAAGATTCACTTACAAACCTCCAAATCATGAACCATCTGAACCAAGGACACATATGAACGTCCCAAACACTGCCAAATCTGCAAACCAAGATGATGCGATTTTGGAGCAATGTACAACAGAAAACAAAACACTGAATACTATAAATTTCTAGATGGATCTAATATCAGGAGTAAACTGAGAGCGGGTGGGGGGTGAATCAATTTACTATAGGAAATCGGAACTATTGCATATCCAAAACTTTTGATCCAGAGCACAAAGAAACCAACACAATGAAAGATAGAACATAAAAGCACAGTACACACAACACCAATATTTTTCATGTGGAAAATTTAGCAAAGGGAAAAACCACGATGGGAAGCCCTACCCACAATTAGATAATATTGTTGGCATTATAATAGACAAGGAGAGATTGTTTGCATTTCAATAAGGATATTGAGAAGGTTGTTGATGATTATGGATAAAACTGATTAAGGATGTTTACTATCTTAATATTATTATTTTATCATTGATGGCAAGAAATTGATTTTCTAATTCAGTGTGATGTTGCCATATCTTAAGAAGTATGATTTGATGGGTATAAAGATGTCGGTAAAAGACACAGAAAGATTGTGATGAATAAGGGGAGAAATAAGTTATTCAATGGGCAGCTATTACTGAGTTAGACAATGATGAGATCATGATGTTTAGATTGTTTTGATATCCTACATATGTTGTTGATTGTAAGGTTAATACTATACTATGTTACTGAGCAAGGAACCTAGTTGGTAAACCCTAAGGAACCTAGTCGGTAAACCTTAAGGTTATCGCTATCGGTTAATGAAGGCAGAATGTCTACCGAGTGAAGTTTGGTATTTACCGAGTTGCAACCAAGCTGTAATAGAATGCATTAAATGATTAAAAGCATTATTTAATGAAGGAAGCTGATGAGCTAGAATTGATTAAATGATTGGTATGCCATGCATGAAGTTTGTTAAAGAATCTATGGCAATGGAAGATCAGTAGAAAGATCTACAACTCAGATTGAACCGCAATACCTTAGCACAAGTTCCAAGAAATGTATGCAAGTTCCAAGGTGAGGTAAAATGTTTTCAGATCGAAGGATACATTGAACCTAGTCAAGTTTGAAGATCTGATGGCTATGATTGATCATGGGATATGTGATCAAGGAGATTCAGTGGTTAGCAAATTGTTTATAGATAAGGAACTGTTGATAAACAATGCATGTAGGCAAGTATAAGCACATGGATGCTACATAGTGATTACCGAGCACAGAAGCTTGAAGGCCTGTTTGATTAATAGAGTATACAGCCCAACAGAGGGACAAGATAAGTCCTATGACTAGATTGTATTGAGCAAATATGAATCTACTTTAGCATTTTAGATGCAAAGTTGCAGATATATTTGTATTACTGTTATTTTGTGAAATGACATAAAATCTCTTAACCGAGTGGACTTAACAGTCTTATTTGTAAAACCCTCTAGCAAGGTGACATTTTGATTAAGTGTTTGAAACCCTTTAACAAGGTCACCTCTAACAAGGTGAAGATCCTAACAGATCTGAGGGAAATCCCTTAACCGGGTCACATCTAGCAATGTGTTTGTAATCTTTAAGAGGATTTGCTTTTAACCGAGCATACTCTAGAAGAGTATATTTCTTAGTGGGTCCAAAATCCCACAATGGTTTTTCCCTATTTGGGTTTCCACGTCAAATCTGGTGTTATGAGAGTTGTTATGATCATGTGTTCTTAAAGTTGCATGTTTTATAGTTTTGATTACATATATCTGTTTAAGCTACCAAGGTTGAATTTGTTGAATATATTGAAGATTAAGTTTGTATGATTCACCCCCCCCCCCTCTCATCTTGTTAGCTTGGCATCTATACTTAACAATTAGTATTAGAACTATCAATTGGTATCAGAGCTTTGGACTCAGGAGGAAAATATCCAAAGATGTATAAAAGGGATGCACTAAAGCTAAACAAGTCAAGCTTCTCTACATGACAGAAAAGGATGAAGTTGCACCTATCAGGAGTTGGAGAATATGTTGTATATTATCTAGAGAATGATTTCATTACACGGAGCACCTATCCATTGACAATGGAAGAGATAAAGGCAAAGCAAGAACATATTAAAGCAATGATTGAAATAACATCTACATTGACCAACTTAGAGTTTAATGATCTAGAAGGCTGCAATGATGCCAAGGCAATGTGGGACAAGCTCATATCTGTGTATGGCGGTGATGAACATGTTCAAAGAGTAAAAGTGGACAGTCTAAGAGGACAACTTGAATCCATGAGAATGAATGAAGGTGAGAACATAACCTAGTACAGTACAAGGTTAAAGGAGATTGTCAATCAAATCAAAGGAGCAGGAGGAACCATTGAAGATAAGGATGTCACAAGTAAGTGATTAAGAACCCTTCTACCAGCTTATGCAATCTGAGTCTCTACAATCAATGAATTGAGGTATGTACCCAATATGCCAGTTTCTTTGGATGCTACTATTGGTATGCTACATGCATTTGAGTTAAGTAACTTTGATAACAGTGGGTCTTCGGTAAATAAAATTGAGTCTGCATTTAGTTCTTTTCATCTTGATGAATCTAATGATTAAAATGATAGAAAGTATAAGTACTCTAAAGGGAATCACAGTGGAGCAAGTGAAAGATTTTGCAAAAACATGGAGGAGGTACACAAACTTTATGAAGAAATCAGAAAGCAAGAAGGCTACCGAGAGGAAAAGGTAAGTATAAAGGAAAGTTGCCTTTGAAATGTTTCAATTGTGATAAGATAGGACATATGGCTTCTAACTATCTTGACAAAGATTCTACTGAAAAGAGAGATTACCGAGATGAAAGACAGAAAGATAATCATTACAGAGGACATCAAGACTTCAGAAGAAGAGATAAAAAGACATGTCTAATAGCTGATGAGGAATCTAATGATGATAAATCAGATGAAACTGGTACAGAGGAAGTTGTTTATATGGCTATCAAAGATGGATCAGATGAAGAAAGGTACGAAGAAAAAGATTTAATATCTCACATAAATACTAATGATTCTTGGATCATAGATAGTGGATGCTCACATCACATGACAGGTGATAAACACAAGTTTGTTATGTTAGAAGATTATGATGGAAGTTATGTAAGATTTGGTAATGATGCACCATGATTGGTAAAAGGTAAAGGATCCATAACACTTCTTGAAAATGCTAAATGTAATGATGTTTATTGGGTTGAAGGTTTGAAATATAATTTTTTGAGTGTAGCACAACTAAACAACACAGGTTACCGAATAGAATTTCAGAAAGGAATTGTCAAAGTTCATGACAAGCATGGAAAGTTAGCTGCTACCAAGACTCAAACAAAAGGTAACACATTTCACCTTGACTCAACTCGGAATAAGTGTCTTTATGCAAAGATAGATGATACCTGGTTATGGCATAAAAGGTTTTGTCATGTAAATTTTGGTAATCTGATCAAAATAAGTAAGAAGCGTCGAGTAAGAGGTCTACCAAGTTTGGAAAAACCTGAGAATGCTATGTGTCAAGGATGCCAGATGGGTAAGATGACAAGATCAAGCTTTACAAGTAAGTCCTACACTTCCAAGGGAATTTTAGATCTTGTGCACACTGATCTTTTTGGTCCTATGAAAGTTCAGAGTTATTATGGTGATAAGTACTTCATATTATTTGTGGATGATTACTCAAGGATGATGTCAGTAATGTTTTTAAAAGAAAAATTAGAAGCTTTTCAAATGTTTAAATGGTACAAGGCAAGAGTTGAAAATGAAACAAGAAGACAACTGAAATGTCTTAGATCAGATAGAGGAGGAGAGTTTACCTCTGATGAGTTTAACTTATTCTGCAATGATCATGGTATAAAAAGACAAGTCTCTACACCGAGAACTCCACAGCAAAATGGGATAGCTGAGAAAAGAAACATATCTATTGTGGATTGTGCCAGAACCTTGATGATTGAAAAGAAAGTGCCATAAACATTTTGGAGAGAAGCAATAAGCACAACAGTTTACACCCTGAACCGAGTACAACTGAAGAAAGGAAATTTGAAGACACCATATGAAATTTGGTATGACAAGAAACCTAATGTAAGTTACTTCAAAATCTTTGGAAGTAGATGCTATGTACACAAAGATGATAGAAATGGAAAGTTTGATCAGAAAAGTGAAGAAGGAACATTTCTTGGTTATTCTTCTAGAAGTAAAGCATTTAAATGTCTGATCAAATCATCTAACAAAATAGTAGAAAGTGCAAATGTGAAAATTGATGAATTTGAAGAAAGAAATGATGAAGGAAATTCTAAGGAACCAGAAGATTATGAAGAATTTGTCTATGTTCAACCGACAAGTCCTACCGAGAGAGTTACTGAAGAAAATAAAAAGGATATTCTATTACTGAGTGATGAAGAAGATCATACTGAGCCTACCGAGCCTGTATTAGCCAGGTATGTCAGAAGGAATCATGCATCAAGTCAGATTATAGGAGATAAGGATGATCTAGTGATGACAAGAAACAAACTGAGACAAAACACATGTCTGATATCTGAATTTGAACCAAGAATAGTGAAAGAGGCATTTAACAGTGAAGATTGGGTAAATGCTATGACAGAAGAGATTGATCAAATCAAGAAGAATGACACATGGACTCTAGTCCCAAGATCAAAGGACAAAAATGTAATCAATACAAAGTGGATTTTCAGAAACAAGCTAAATGAAAAAGGTGAGGTCATTCGAAATAACGCAAGACTAGTTTACAGAGGTTATGCTCAAGAGGGAATTGATTATGGTGAGACTTTTGCACCTATGGCAAGACTTGAAGGAGTAAGAACATTGTTGGCATATGCTACTTTCAAAAATTTCAAAGTATATAAAATGGATGTCAAATCTGCATTTCTGAATGGTATATTAGAAGAAGAAGTTTATATTGAACAACTGGAAGGATTTGTTGAAGACAAGAATAAATATCAGGTATGTAAATTGAACAAAGCATTATATGGTTTGAAACAAGCACCTAGAGCATGGTATGAGAGATTGCCATCTTATTTGATCAAGATTGGTTTTATAAGAACAAGTGAAAACAAAAATATGTACATGAAGAATGATGAAAATGGAATACTGATCTCAACCATATTTGTTGATGATATTATCTTTTGTGGAAATGACTCTTTATGCAAGAACTTTGGAAATGAAATGAGAAAAGAATTTGAGATGTCATTAATCGATGAGATAAAATATTTTATAGGTTTACAGATACTGCAAATGAAAGATGAGATTTTCATTACTCAATCCAAGTACATAAAGGAAATCTTGAAGAAATTTGGAATGGAGGACTCAAAACTAGTAAGTACTCCTATGACTACCAACTATAAATTATCAAAGAATGATGAATCTGTACTTGTTGATGAGACACTTTACCGATCCATGATTGGAAAGCTACAATATGTTGTTCACAGTAGACCAGACATAGCACATGTAGTAGGTATAGTTGCAATATTTTTTGCAGATCCCAAGGAAACACACATGACAGCAATCAAGAGAATTTTCAGATACTTGAAAGGCACTGAAGATTATGGCTTAGTATATAACAAGAGAAATGATTTTGATTTAAAAGTGTATATTGATGTTGATTGGGTAGGCAACATTGATGACAGAAAAACCACAAGTGGACGAGCTTTCTTTTTAGGAGAAAGACTAGTGAGTTGGCTTAGCAAGAAACAAGGATGTGTTTCACAGTCAACAGTAGAAGCTGAATATGTTGCTGCAACATTGAATTGTACCAATATAGCATGGATCAAACAACTGTTGGAAGGTATAAATGAGAAAGTTACCGAGCTAGTAACTATATTCTATGAAAATACTATTGCCATTAACATTTCAAAGAATCTTGTTATGAACTCTAAGACAAAGCACATCTCTATCAAATATCATTATCTTAGAGAAGAAGTTCAAGAGAATAAAGTGGTGTTGGAGTATGTTAGCACAAAGGAACAAATAGCAGATATCTTCACCAAGCCACTGCCAAGGGACACTTTTGAGTATCTCAAAAGTAAGCTAGGGGTCCTACCCCTATCTTCTACTCACTGACCGAGTTCGGTGAAAGCATCAATTTGATGAATCTATAGAATATTATGTGTGGATTGATGCTTATTTACATTCTTTAGGATATTTTCTAAAGGTGTGCAAAAAACAAATACAGGGAACAAAAATTGTAGACATAATGCTCCGACCGAGACTGAGTTGACACATAACAACAAGGAATTCACTTCTCAGCGGAAGAAATCATGTTTTAGTTCTTTACTTTTTGGCATTGTTGTCAAAGGGGGAGAAGAATAATGTATGGGGGAGAAGTCTGATGATAGGGGGAGAGCATTTCAGAATCTCACAACAATCTAAATCAATTGGTTTTGCCATCAATGCCAAAGGGGGAGATTGTTGGCATTATAACAGACACAGAGAGATTGTTGGCATTTCAATAAGGATATTGAGAAGGTTGTTGATGATTATGGATATAATTGATTAAGGATGTTTACTGTCTTAATATTATTATGTTGTCATTGATGTCAAGAAATTGATTTTCTTATTCAGTATGATGTTGCCATATCTTAAGAAGTATGATTTGATGAGTATAAAGATGTCGGTAAAAGACACAGAAAGATTGTGATGAATAAGGGGAGAAATAAGTTATTTAATGGGCAACTATTACTGACTTAGACAATGATGAGATCATGATGTTTAGATTGTTTTGATATCCTACATATGTTGTTGATTGTAAGGTTAATACTATACTATGTTACCGAGCAAGGAACTTAGTCGGTAAACCATAAGGAACCTAGTCGGTAAACCCTAAGGTTATCGCTATCGGTTAATGAAGGCGGAATGTCTACCGAGTGAAGTTTAGTATTTACTGAGTTGCAACCGAGCTATAATAGAATGCATTAAATGATTAAAAGCATTATTTAATGAAAGAAGCTGATGAGCTGGAATTGATTAAATGATTGGTATGCCATGCATGAAGTTTGTTAAAGAATCTATGGCAATGGAAGATCGGCAGAAAGATCTACAACTTAGATTGAACCGCAATACCTTAACACAAGTTCCAAGAAATGTATTGAAGTTCCAAGGTGACGTAAAACATTTTTAGATCAAAGGATACATTGAACCTGGTCAAGTTTGAAGATCTGATGGCTATGATTGATCATGGGATATGTGATCAAGGAGATTCAGCGGTTAGCAAATTGTTTATAAATAAGGAACTATTGATAAACAATACATGCGGGCAAGTGTAAGCATAGGGATGCTACATAGTGATTACCTAGCATAGAAGCTTGAAGAGCTATTTGATTAATAGAGTATAGAGCCCAGCAGAGGGACAAGATAAGTCCTATGACTAGATTGTATTGAGCAAATAAGAATCTACTTTAGCATTTTAGATGCAAAGTTGCAGATATATTTGTATTACTGTTATTTTGTGAAATGACAGAAAATCTCTTAACCAAGTGGACTTAACAGTCTTATTTGTAAAACCCTCTAGCAAGGTGACATTCTGATTGAGTGTTTGAAACCCTTTAACAAGGTCACCTCTAACAAGGTGAAGATCCTTACAGATCTGAGGGAAATTCCTTAACCGAGTCACATCTAGCAATGTGTTTGTAATCTTTAATAGGATTTGCTTTTAACTGAGCATACTCTAGAAGAGTATATTTCTTAGTGGGTTTGAAATCCCACAGTGGTTTTTCCCTATTTGGGTTTCCACGTTAAATCTGGTGTTATGAGTGTTGTTATGATTATGTGTTCTTAAGGTTGCATGTTTTACAGTTTTGATTACATATATCTGTTTAAGCTATCGAGGTTGAATCTATTGAATATATTGAAGATTAAGTTTGTATGATTCACCCCCACCTTTCATCTTCTTATCTTGGCATCTGTACTTAACAATTAGTATCAAAACTATCAAATACTTCTACAGTAGTATGTAAAATAGTTATAGTGGGGATTGCACTTGCAATCAGGCCAAACATCTAGAGCTCACTACGCATCACAAAAAGAAGTATCATTGACTTACATAAACATCAAACAACAATCCATAAAGAAATGAATGATGAAAGTAGCATCTACTAATGCTTGATACAAATCCGGTTAAGCACATATGTCTGCTCTCCAAAAAAAACCCTTCTCAAACCTTTCTAGAATGATATAACCTTGTTCACACATAAACCACTCTCTGATAATTCAAACATAATCATCCATCCATGATTCCAAGTTACATGAATAAGTCACCTATAAATACATATCATCAACATTATTGAAAAGGTCGACTAAACCCTAAACCCATAAACCCATAAAAACAAAAATTACATCACATAGTACCACCAAACTAATATTATGATTTACATCAAATAGCATGGAACTAAATCAAGTATCTAAGCAATTAAATGCATCAGGAATTCTACTAAGACCAAAATCCAACATGCTTCATCAACCAGTAGAAACCTTCAGTGAAATAACATAAAGTTTAACCGGATCCAAATAGGACCATCATAACAGCACGCCAACCAATGCAAAGTCAACAAATACTAAGGAAATGACCAGGAAGAACCTTCAACATAATACAAACTAAATCCATAAGTCAGACCAAAATCATCTGACCAAATCACCAAATATTGCTTATCGGTAAACCTAACCAGTACCAAGAAATATCAACCGGGAATAAAAGTGACTGCAACTGGAGCACCAAATCATGAACCAACATAATATGGAAAACATATAACCATCCAGAATAAGAATCCAAAATTGAGTCCATAGATCTGATCATACCGGATCAGAAACATAGCATTTTACTAACAACAATATCATCACCAATCTTACCTCCAACACTCTTAATACCACCTATAACTTCGTTAATCCTTTGACCATATTGTGCAATGTTCTCACCATTAGCCATTTTCATGTCATCGAATTTGCCTCTTAAAATTTCTTCTTTTTCTCTTTGAACATGTTCATCTCCTCCATAAATCAATTCTAATTTCTCCCATACCTCAAATGCAGTTTTTAATTCATGAAAATATATATACTTAGAATTAGATAAAGTCCTTACAATTGATTCCAAGGCTTGAATGTTTTCTTGTTGTTCTTCAATCTCATCCACTATCAAGGGGCTAGTAGTAGGAGAAACACACTTGGTTAACACATGATTCCAATACTAAGCACCCAATCCTTTTATGTATATCTTCATCCGGTCTTTCCATATCTGGTAGTTGTCCTTGGGAAACTTGAGACCCTCCTTCATCATATTTCTTCAAGATCTCTCCCTCAAGATGTTAAGCTTTCCACACATAGAGGACCAGCACTCTAATACCAATTGTTAATCTTAGAGGATCTGGTTAATACTAAGAGGGGGGGGTGAATCAATATTTAACAATAATTTAAAACTTAAAAATTGAACTTGCAAACTTTACCAAATCACTGATAACCAACTTATAAACCAATTTATCAGAACTGCTCATTAAGTGTTCATCAACATGCATAAATTGAAAGTAAAACCTAACAACACATAAAAACATTCACCATATGAACACCATGTTTTTCATGTGGAAACCCAAATAGGGAAAAACTACAGTGGGATTTGGTACCCACAAAAATTGTGCACTCTTTTGGAATGCGTCCTGTTAGGAGCCTAGCCTAGTTTGAAGCTTACAATGATGCCCTGTTAGGAGAAGACCTTGTTAGGAGTCACTTGATTAAGGGATTTTGATAATGAGCCTTGTTAGGAGCTTTGAGCTATTACAATCAACCTCGCAAGAGGATTTAGCACTCTGAAGTTAAGCTAACTAGTTAAGGGATTTATAATGAAAGGCCTATTAGGATCTACCTGGTTAAGGGATTTTGCTACTGTAATTGTTGGAGAACAAGAGTGAATGATCTAGGTATAGCACTTAACTACTTACTTGATCAGATCCAATTCTTGCTCCAAATCTGCTACACTTCGATAGATCTCGTACTCTCATTCGACTTCACGCCCTTCTCAAAAAACACCAACACTACAAACATCAATTGTACTGACATAAATAACCTTCTCAACTTAGTAAGTTACAAAACCCTAAGACTTACAACATAGATCATCACAGATCTTTACAACTCAATATAGATCATCATTGATCATCATATGGATCATTATAATAAAAAACAAATCAATTACAACTGTTGAATGATCATTGCATTTTGATTGGATACAAAGTCAAACCCTTATAACACTTTGCTAAGCACTTTGCATATTCCCTCTCTTGAAATGTGCCAAAACCTCTTCCAAATAATTCATGCATTTTATGCCACATCATCACCAACATTTGAACTTGATGTAGATCACCGCCAAACCAAAAATCATTACCGGTTAAGATAATTCTTTACCGATCCTTAAACGCTTCTTAAACCCTAGCAAAAATACAACAGAAATCATAAACATGATTTTTGATAACCAAAACATGATGCGGTTTCGGTCAGATACATATTACAATAATACAAACTCACATTCCAAATCGCAACACTTCAATCATCACTAATCGCCAGATCGAATCAACACATTTTCTCATTTACCGGTTAAGGTCCTAATTCCTAGTTCACTGTCTACAATACCGGTAAGGCATTTCCGGTAGACCAAAAAGACTTAGATGACAAAGTACAACATAGTAAACATCAGTTGCCATCAATGACAACACAAATAACTGATCAAAGTCATCCAATCATGCAATGCCAATCTCTTCATCATAAACAGTCCTTTACTGGTTCATTCATCATTCTTCATCTACATTCATCTGCATCAGTTATGCCAATCATGCCAATAACTCCTTCACATACTTAGTTTGACAAATGAAAATACATTTATCAGTTTGAGTAATATGCAAATCTAAAAAAAAAATCATCTACCAATAATAGACATGTCAAATTCATTCTTCATGTCATCAGCTAATTTCATGCATAGACCTTCTTCACCTCCAAAAATGATATCATCCACACAAACTTCAATAATCAATATGTCATCATGCTCAATTTAGTAATATAAGTTACTATCACCATTACCTTTGCTAAAACCAAGCTTTGAAAGATATTTATCCAATCTAGAATATCATTCTCTAGGGGTATATTTTATTCTATATATGGTACAGAGCCTTGTTCCAATCTCTTATCAAACTCAATTGACCTTGGAAATAGTCAAACTCCAAACATCCAATACTAGATTCCACAACCCTTCACTCCTTGCACTCGCAAACCTTCACCAAACCACTCAAATGGGGTTTCCAACTTCAATGGCTCAACCAAACATAAATTTGGGGTCAAACACACCTATGACACCCTGACACAAGGTTCCACATGCCCAAACTGATTGGTTCAATTCCCAATACACCAAACTGCACTTAGGAGGCTTATTCCTACTAGCCCTCCAAATTGGGTAATCCAACAATAACTCAAAACCTTCCAAAACACATGCCCAAACAATTACATATTTTGATACCCATTTCTAAGTTACACAACATACTTCAAACTCAGATATTGTTGTTTAAGAGCAAATTTCTGAACCAACACCTTGTCTTGCTAGGATTAGGCCTAATTAGGCAACTTTTACAAAGAAACCCTATCACAAACTTCACTCCTCAATTAAAAATCCCCAAAAAGTCTTAGGTTGTGATGCAAATCAACAAATTTTCAAGGTTTCAAGTGGTTCCATACTCATCTACACACCCAAACACCAAACCCTTACTTTTAGGACCCAAAACCTAGGGCTTTCCCAATCCCTCAGTTCCAATCACTTCTAGAACCAACCAAAGGATCAAACACAATTTGAATGAACTATTCAGACATAATCCAATATAAAATACTATTCTCATTCAATGAAAACCTTCATACCTTTAGATTATCAAATAAGAAGTTAACTGGTCTTTCTTCATAGACCTGTACTCAGTTGTCTATAGCTTCTTAACCTAACATTATGTCTCCAATATCTCCAATGATATCCTTTAAACCTTGGTTACAAAAAACATATAAAAAATTTATAAACATCCAATGGTTAAATTGTGATATATTCCCCTCAAACCAAGACTATATTTTCTGAGAAAGTCACACATTCACCTTCAACATGCAACTTTTCCACAATTGGTGGTCACCATCTCTCCAATTCACACTTATCTGAAAGAAAAAAAACATTAAAGGATATAATACATTGTATTAGACTCATTCCATAAGAAACAACATAAAGTGTAATGAGTCTATTTCCACATGATGTCCCTCAAAACTGTCCAAAACTGTCAATAACACACAAATTGCAGGGAAGTCAACTAAGCCTTGCACAAAATGATTAATAAACCTTCAAAACCTCTAAAAATGGATGTAGACATAGTCTCAGATCATCCAAACAATAAATCCTTTCACAAATTGAAAGTGAAGTGAGAATTCAACGTGTAAAAGTTCAGATTTTACTCATAAATGCAAGGAAAACGTTGAATTTTTATTACAGTAGTTTGTTTTCACATTGATCAACCTTCAAATCAACACAATCAACCTCTCCAAATATGAGAATTATGTTTTTAAACATATTTTAACCCCCAAAACTGAAAACAACTCCCATAACTACCTAAGAACGAACTAGCCACTGAAATCCACCATTTGAATGTGTGAAATTGACAATTATTGACATTTTGTCCTTATATCATCAAGAAAATCAATCTGATTATTTTAACACTATTAAAACATCATATGGACCCCATTTTGACACTTACCATTCCTTATTAACATTTATTACATGAATTTGCTCATTTGACAACATTGACACAATTTTGACAATTTTGACATAGCTAGACAACTTGACTCAACTTGACTCAACCATTACATAAATTGACCTTCAAGGGTCTTATTACATTTTCTTAGGTCATGAATTACCCTCTTACATCCAAATAGACTCAAATAGACTCAACCTTTCCACACTTGCCTTTGAGGTCTCCTTGGACCCTTAGGTGCTCCTACACCATACTCCCACTCTATAAAAATTCTCTTGTCACAAGAGAATGTATTGAACAGGGGTCTTCCTTTGCTCTCCTCTAATTAGACCTGCATTATTCCATCTTGTACCTACTCTCCATGAGCCTCCTGGTTCATTGGTTACTTTGAAAAAAATTTGGGGTCCCATTAGATTCATTCCCCAACACTTGCTCCTATTTTGTCCTTGACTGACATTTGCATCAACCTTTGACCTTCTTGTGAGGTGTTCAAACCTCCATAACATACATCAAACATGTCAGCATAAAAAACATAACATATTTCATCTCTCCCATTATATGTCATGGGTGAAAATTCCTTGAATTTTCTGCCATACTCCCTATTATCAACCCTCTTGTTCTCTTGGGAACACACCACCTTCTCCATCTCCTTGGGTACCTCATATGTACCTTAAAACTACATCATCAAATTAGGATCCATCACTTGATCCATACAACCAACATTCTTCATTCCCTCTTCCCTATGCATCAACTCATCCTTATGCCTATCCTTTCTTCTTGGTGTCATCACCCTAAACAACTCCTGAAACCACATCCACATCAACATCATCACCATCACACTCTACTGCGTCAAAGCAAAGCATACCTTTCTCACATAAAATTTATTTCTAAGGGAATGCATCCATGTTCCCTTCATTCAATCTCTCTCACTTTCTTTCTCCTTCACTCTTGGAGTCTTCAAAACCTCTTTGCCAATGCATGGCTGCCTACTCACTTCTCTGAAACTCTTTTTAGAACATGACATTGTCCCCTTCATCTACTGCTCCATCTTCCTCTGAGGCTTCTCAAGCTTCTTATATGCTGCCCTTATCATGTTCTTGGGCTCCTCTCCTTGTTTCTTCCTCATAGCATGGTTTATTCTACCATTTCCTTGCCCCACAAATGGACACACAATCTCTCCAATCAAAACTCCTTCTAATCCTTCACCCTCTTGTTGCTTCATGGAACATAGTATTGTTCCCACCATCTTCTGACACTCATCACCTCTCTGCCCAACCTTCACTTGGTTTCTTCTCACCATACCTCTACCTCTTTCAACTTCTTTCCCTGTCACTAGGGACTGCCTACATGCTTCTTCTTTCTTCAATGGACTATCATTTGTCCTCTTCACCGTCTCATCACCATCTTCAATCGTCATTTGGGGTACTAAGGTCTGATTGACCTATTGCTTCCCTACCTTCTTCATTCCATAATCTAGATACTCTTTCCTTTCAATCAAGTTAATACTTGATGCCTTCAGTGGTGCCTCCTCAACTTGCAATGGGTGCGACAAAAAATTTCTTCCATCCTTGAAAATGTTATACACATTCTTCCTACCATCATATACTTGAAATCTATCATGATGTCAATGTATTCCCAAAATTAAATGACAACTTTTTAGAGGCATAATATCACACAATAAAACATCATGGTATGAACCTATATCAAATTCTACCACTGCCTGCTCTTTGACATCAATCCATTTTTTATCACTTACTCTGTAAGGTTCATTGTGTGGTCTCCTTTCCAATTTTAATTTTCAACCATCTCTATTGAAACAACATTATTAAAAACACCATTATCAACAATGACATTACACAATTTACCTTTTCATTTGCACCTGGTTCTGAATATGGCTTGCCTCTGATTCATCTCTCTTCTGATGGTAGGCATCTCTTTTTCTTTCTGCATCTCTTCTTGACCCTTCAAGGATCTACTCACTGATATGAAACCAATATGGTGTAGAGACTTGTGCCAACCTCTTATCACACTCAAATGACCTTGTAAATAATCCAACTCCAAGCATCCAATACTAGATTCCACAACCCTTCAATCCTTGCACTCACAAACCTTCACCAAACCACTCAAATGGGGTTTCCAACTTCAATGGATCAACCAAACATAACTCAGGGGTTAAACACACCTATGACACCCTGACACAAGGTTCCACATACCCAAACTGACTGGTTCAATTCCTAATACACCAAACTGCACTTAGGAGGCTTATTCCTACTAGCCCTCCAAATTGGGTAATCCAACAATAACTCAAAACCTTTCCAAAAAACTTGCCCAAAAAATTACATATTCTGATACCCATTTCTGATTTACACAATATACTTCAAAATTAGATACTATTGTTTTGGACCAACTTTCTGAACCAACACCCTGTTCTATTAGGATTAGGTCTAATTAGGCCACTTTTACAAAGAAACCCTATCACAAAATTCACTCCTCAATTAAAAAACCTAAAATAGTCTTATTTTATGATTAAAATCAACAAATTTTCAAGGTTTCAAGTGCTTCCATGCTCATCTACACACCCAAACACCAAACCCTCACTTTTAGGACCCAAAACTTAGGGCTTTCCCAATCCCTCACTTCCAATCACTTCTAGAACCAACCTAAGGATAAAAAACCATTCAAATGACCTATGTAGACATAATACAACATAAATTTCTACCCTCATTCAATGAAAACCTTCAGACCTTTGAACTGTCAAACAAGAAGTTAACTGGTCTTTCTTCATAGACCCGCACTTAGTTGTCTTTAACTTTTTAACCCAACATTATTTCTCCAATTGCTCCAGTGAGATCCTATAAACCCTTGTTACCAAAAACACATAAAAAACTAAGAAAAATCTAATGGTTAAAATGTGATTTATTCCCTCAAACCGAGATTGTATTTTCTAAGACAGTCACACATTCACCTTCAACATGCAACGTTTCCACAATTGGTGGTCACCATCTCTCCAATTCACTCATACCTACAACTAAAACCACATGAAAGGATATAATAAATTTTCTTAGACTCATTCCAACAGAAACAACAATTACATAAAGTGGAATGAGTCTATTTCCACATGATGTCCTTCAAAGTGTCCAAAACTGTCAATAACACACAAATTGCAAGGCAGTCAACTAAGCCTTGCAAAAAATGATTAATAAACCTTCAAAACCTCTGAAAATGGATGTAGAGACATTATCAGATCATCCAAACAATAAATCCATTCACAAATTGAAAGGGAAGTGATAATTCAATATGTAAACGTTTAGATTTTACTCATAAAATGCAAGGAAAACATTGAATTTTTATTGTAGCAGTTTATTTTCACATAGATCAACCTTCAAATTAACATCAAAAACCTCTCCACACATGAGAATGAGGTTTTTAAACACATTTTGACCCTCAAAAAAGAAAAAAACTCCCATAACTACCTAAGAACTAACTAGCCATTGGAATCCACCATTTGAATGTGTGAAATTGACAATTATTGACATTTTGTCCTTATATCATCAAGAAACTCAATCAAATGATTTTAACACTCTTAAAACATCATATGGACCCCATATTGACACTTACCATGCCTTGTTAACATTTATTACATAAATTTACTCATCTGACAACATTGACACAATTTTGATAATTTTGACACAACTAGACAACTTGACTCAACTTTACTCAACCATTACATAAATTGAACTTCAAGGGTCTTATTACATTTTTTTAGGTCATGAATGACTCTCTTACATCCAAATAGAGTCAAATAGACTCAACCTTTCCACATTTTCCTTTGAGGTCTCAGTGGACCCTTAGGTACTCTACACCAATATAAAGCTTTCTTCAGTCTGTAAACCATGTCTTTGTCTTCAGATAAAGAAAATCCATCAAGTTTCTCAATGTAGACTTCCTCTTCAAGATATCCATTCAGAAATGTACATTTGACATCCATTTGATATACTTTATAATTCTTGTGTGCAACATAAGCAAGAAAAAGTCTTACCGCTTCAATTCTAGCAACCAGGGCATAATTATCTCCATAATCAACTACTTCTACCTATGAATAACCTTTGAAAACCAATCTAGCCTTGTTCCTCATAATCTAACCTTCCTCATTCAATTTATTCCTAAAAACCCATTTAGTTCTAATAATGTACTTGTCTTTAGGTCTAGGAACTAGTTCTCATGTCTTATTCTTTTTTATGTGATCTAATTCCTCTTCCATTGTTTTTTTCCAATTTTCATCCTTGCTTCAATAAATGATTCTAGTTCAATTTGAGAAATTAAAAATACCTCTTCAATAGCTAATCTTCTCCTAGTCATCACACCTTTCCTTTTATCTCCAATGATCTGATCTTTAGAATGATTTAATTTCACATACCTGGGAGTCTTTGAGTTTTCCTAATTTTCTAACTCTTTATGTTGTTCACCTGCCACTATTGAATTTTATGATGTTACCGGAGTCACTAGTTCACTATTCTGAATTGGTTCTTGCATTAATGGTTCAGGTCTGATAAATTCATCTTCTGGTCCATAGTTATATGATTCGATTACTGCCATGCTCATCCACCTTCACATTTATTCTTTCAATTATCCTATTCAATATTTTGTTAAAAAATCTATATGCTTTGCTCTAGTAAAATAACCCAAGAATATTCCTTCCTCACTTCCAGGATCAAACTTTCCTAATGCATCATCTCTTCTAATGTAACATTTGCTTCCAAAAATTCTGAAATATCTGATAGTAGGAGTATGACCAAACCATAATTCATAAGGAGTCTTACCGATATCACCTTTAATGTGTACTCTTTTGAAAGTGTATAACGTCATATTGACAACTTCTCTCCAATAGATATCAGGCAATCTAGCTTTGTCATCATTGTCCTTGCCACATCCAATATGGTTCTATTTGTTCTTTCCACTAATCCATTCTGTTGTGGGGTTCTAGGTGCAGAAAGTTGTCTTATGATTCCATTCCTCTAACAAAAAATGTTAAAATCACCAGATGTAAACTCACCACCATGATCTGATCTCAAATATTTTATCATCAGTCCTGTCTCAATCTCAACCATAGATTTAAAGATTTTGAATTTCTCAAGAGCCTAAAATTTTTCCTTCAAAAATGCTACCCACACCATTCTAGAATGGTCATCAATAAGTAACATAAAGTATCTATCACCTTGAAAAAATTTAGTCCTTGCTGGTTCACATAGATCAACATGAATAAGATCAAGAATTTCATTAGATTTATCATGTATACTTCTAAAAGAAGTTCTAACTTGCTTACCCATTTGACATTCTCTACATACCAGATTATGAGGTTTGACAATCTTGGGCAAATCTCTGACAACCTGTGTTGAACTGATCTTTACTATGAAATCAAAGTTTACATGACACATCCTTTTATGCCATAACCAACTTTCATCAATCTGAGCAATCAAGCAAGCTTTCTCACCTAAGTTCAAATGAAAGATGTTACCTTTGGTCTGATTTCTAGAAGCAATTTCCAATCCAGATCTATTGATGATCTTACATTTTCCATCCTTGAATTGTAAATGAAATCCTCGGTCCACCATATGACCTTCACTTAATAGATTATACTTTAAGCCTTCAACATAGTAAACCGTTAGATTTAGTCTTACCATCCAATGATATTGTTCCTTTGCCTTTGATCCTACATGCCTTGTTGTCTCCAAATCTGACTAATCTACCATCAAATTCTTATAGTTTTAGAAATTTACTCTTGTCACCATTCATGTGATGTGAGCATCCACTGTCTATAACCAATTCATCCTTTTCTTCAATTTTAGCAGCCAAAGCCTTTTCCTAAGGATGAGTTGCTTCAATGACAGATTCCAGAGAATCTTTACCGGAGGAAGCTCCACTGTCGGATCCACTCACAAGTTCATCATCATTATCATTAGTAATACCAAAATCATCATCACCAACATAATAACATGATTTATCCTTATTCCTTCTAAATCTAGGTCTGCTCTGATATTCCGGATTAGGCTTATAATTCTTTACAAATATTTCATGATTCCTAGCGGCTCTTTCATGGCATATAGAAGAAAAATGACAAATCTTATTGCATGAAAAACATTTAAAAGGGACATTTCCTTCATACTTACTTCCAACTAGTCCTTTAGGAATTCTTCTAGCAATTGTGGCATCTAGCTCTTCAATTACTCTTTCTTCCTTCTCAATGTCATCCATATCTTTAGCATACATTCCCTTCCAATCTATTTTCTGCTTACCGGAGGCAGATGCTTTAAATGCAGTCTCAGTTTTAATAGCATTCTGATCTCCAATTTCTTCAAGCTCAAAAGCTATCAATTTCCCAAGTAATGTATCTCTAGCAATAGGGTACTTGACATAGTCTGGAGTTCATTGGTTGCAGTAGCCTTCATCTTGTAAGCCAGAGGTAGAACTCTCAGAACCTTTGACACTATCTCATCCTCACTAAATGATCAACCATAACATTTGATACCCATGACAATCTCATTTACTCTATCTTCAAAGTTTTTATATCTTATGCATAAACCTTCAAGTTTTGCAATCTTTACTGCTTGGTCACCTTCATAAAGAGTTTCAAGATTCAACCAAATCTTCTTAGCATTCTCCAATTCTATGACATTTAATAACTTTTCATTAGATAGGGCACTCAACAAAGCTTCTTTTTCTCTAATGTCTTTTTTCAGCTCTCTTCTATTCATCAGCAGGTGTCGATGTTCTAGAATTAGGATCATGAGGTATATACCCTTTCTCTACTATCTCCCAAACTTTAGCTCCAAGAAATCTGAGATGAATCTTCATTCGCTCCTTCCATATTTTGTAATTTGTACCATCAAATCTGGGACTCTCCTTCCGATTGGGATTGAATGTAAAACTTGATGTTGACGTCGTAAGATCTCCTCAAGCGGTTAAGCTTCTGTAGAGAGGACCTTTCTCTAATACCAATTGTTAAACAGATCTGATATCAGGAGTAAACTGAGAGGCGGGGTGAATTAGTTTAATATCAGAAATCATAACTATTGTATATCCAAAACCTTTGAACCAGAGCACAAAGAAACCAGCACAATGAAAGATAGAACATGAAAGCACAGTACACACAACACCAATATTTTTGACATGGAAAACCCGATAAAGTGAAAAAACACGGTGGAAAACCCTACCCACAATCAGATAATACTTCTATAGTAGTATATGAAATAGTCACAAAGGGGATTTCACTTGCAATCAAGCCAACCGCCTAGAGCTCACTGCTCATCACAAAAAGAAGTCTCACTAACTTACATAAACATCGAACAACAATCTAGAAAGAAATGAATTGTGAAAGTAGCATCTACCAATGCTTGAAACAGTTCCGGTTAAGCACAGATGTCTGCCTTGCAAAACAAAAACCTTCTCAAACCTTCGCTGAATAATATAACCTTGTTCGCCCATAAACCACTCTCTGATAATGCAGACATAACCATCCATCCATGATTCCAAGTTACATGAATAAGTCACCTATAAATATAGATCATCAACCTTATTGACAAGGTTGGCTAAACCCTAAACCCATAATTACAAAAATTATATCACACGGTGCCACGAGACCAATATTATAATTTACATTACATAGAAGGGACCTAAATCAAGTATCCAAGCAATTAACCCCACCAAGAATTCTGCTAAGACCAAAATCCAACATGCTTCATCAACTGGTAGAAACCCTCAGTGAAATAACAAAAAGTTTAACCGGATCCAAATAGGACCATCATAACAAATTGCTAGCCAATGCAAAGTCACCAAATACTCAAGACAATTAGAAATAACCTTTAGCATGATAGAAACCGATTCCATAAGTCAGACCAAAATCATCTATCCAAATCACCAAATATCTCTTACCGATAGACCTAACCAGTACCAGGAAATATCAACTGAGAACAAAAGAGATAGCAACTAGAGCACCAAATCATGAACCAATAGAATATGGAAAATATATAACCATCTACAATAAGCATCCAAAACTGAGTCCAGAGATCCGATCATACCAGATAAAAAACATAGCCAAAACCAAGATGATCACCAAGACTAATCGGGATAGGTCCAACTGGGATAGCCTCCAACCAGGATATAGAGTTGACATCAATGACAACACTAAACCAAATCCAACATATTTCCAACACAAATAACAAAAGAACCAATCACAATATTGGACCTCATAACTTGATCGAATCATCACGCGGACCACTAAAATGTTAGCTAAATCAACTAGAGATACTTATCTTGAAACCCATTAAACTACAACAATTCAGTTACAACACACTTGAGAAACCAACTCATTTAATCTGACTGCAACAATGGAATACATAGAAGAATATGCTGACATCAACGACAACACATCATTCTAGAAAACTTCTTAGCAATATCCAACAGACGCACCCATCTGCAGTTCTACTACATATTTTATCTCTCTACTATGGGTTTTGATGGCAAATAATTGGATCCCCCTATATTCTTGCATCTTTGTTTATGCTATGGGTCTTATGTGTCATTTTCTGAAGATGACATTCCATGGAAACATCTTGCTATGTTGACATGCCACAAAAAAATTTCTCCTTAAAGAATGACATGCCTTTCATGCATACCATTCTAAGAGGGGGCTATAATATCTACATAATTTGTATTTTTTATTAGTATATGTTTAGCTTAGCATTCTTGTTCACCTTGGTGGAGGCCAAACCACTTGATCTATTTTATTTATCTTATCTCCTTTGTGGGGGCAAATCCACTGCTTATCAAATCAATCTACAATCACCCAATCACATGACTATCTAGAATTTTTTTATTCATACCGGCCAAATCTCGCCCAATCGCATGACTATCTAGCATTCTACTATTCATGTTGACTAAGTCTCACCCTATCATATGACTATCTATCATAGCACAACTTTCCACCGTTTGTCTTTTATCAATAATATTGATCAGTTGACCTATGGACTCTAGCATGCCATGCTAGCATCTCTCAAATATGACACTTTGCATGTGGTCATTTCAACATTACGCCTACGTGCAAAAGAGTTTGTAACACCTATATTTGTGGCCATCGACATCAGGATTCACTTTGAAGGCTATATCTCATGCATTTTTCTAATTGGAAGGGATTCTTGATCATTTTAGAGAAGTAATTTGAGCTCTTAGCATCCAGTATCCTAACTAGACATAAATTTTTCTGCATTTGAAGACCATTGTTGCATCTTCTTGGAGAACTTGTGGTGTTACCTTCACAAGTGTTGGAGGGGAGTTCATTCTATTTCTTACTTCATTTGCATATTTATAATATCATTTTATTTTCTATCGTTGCTACTAGCTCCGTTGTTCATGGAGGTGGAAACATTAAAACAAGGGGTTTGATTGAGGCAAAACTCTAAACACAACCACCAATGTTTTCTCTTCTTGTTTGTGTGAAAGTTTGTAATTGAGAAAGAATTATTTATCTTGTGGAGGCTTGAATTGTGGACCTCTTGTAAGCTTCTTCTATCTTTCCTCACTTTGTTTTAACATAGCATGTTCTACATTACTTGGTTTAGCTCATTATTACATCATTTACTCAATAGTGTAGTCATATCTATATTTTTGTACGATCTCTATACTCTATCCGTATAGGATAATAGTGTGCCATGTTGGTGTCCCAGTTTTGTATACTCATCCTCATGACAAAGACCTAGCAGGATCATCTAGGAGCTTTTTTTGTTGGTCATTTATTATATTTTGTACTTAGCATCCCCTGGCTCACCTTTAATACCAATTTAAGTGAGGTAGAGTGAAGGTAGGTTTTTTCCTTGAGGTTCATCACCTTGAGGGTAAAAAATCCCATCCTCTACAACTATCATTACCAATTGTAGCCATTCACTCAATTAACAATTCTATCAACACTTTTTGAAAAACATAAATAATATTCATATGAACAAAGATTGTTCCAAAGCAAATAGGTTGCATGCGCTCGTTCAATGATGCCTTGATCATAAGACAAAATAGAGAGATACAACTCACCAACACTTTTAAACCATTAGGCCTCTCAAGAATTTCAATTACTTTATCTTCATCAAACAATCCTTCCTTTGAAGAGATAGGGGAAGCAATCACCATCTTCCTTGATGTAGTAGTTCTCTACAAACTGGCCTTCTTTGAGTTTTCTTCATCACTTTTAATGATGACAACTTCTGTAGATTCCTTTGAGAACTGTTAAGATTTATATACCTTAGAAGAAGAAGTGACTACTTCTTCAGATGATTTATTTGTTTTCTTTCTTTTCAATACAATCTCAATCATGTTAGGTATCTTTATAACACATCTACTCATATTTTCATCATAGGTACCACATATTTTTATATTTACATCTTTTGACATATTATGAATTATCTCCACAAAGCTCATGCATACATCTTCTGACACTTCATAAGGGAGCTTATCCACCCATGAAGTTCTTGGAATAATAGCTTCAATGAAATAGTTGTTCTTGTCCACTAGAAAGGTAATATCATCTCCAAACCATTCAACAATTTTCCAAGGAGTTTGATTCCTCACAATCATCTCTTTATAAATATTCAAAAATAACTTGTGACAAGCAACATCACAATCATCTAAATTATCCAAATGTCCTCTAATTTGAGCACTTACTAGAACATTTCTTCTCCATACTATATTTTTTAATCTAAGTTTAATACATTAAGAAGTAGAATACCAAGCACATAATAAGTGATTCATACTAGGAGTACAAATCAGTCTTCGTCAATCGAAGTGTAGTGCCTCTCCTAGGCTTGCATTTTTATTTACATATTAATAGACTTATTTAGAAATATGATTGATGCTTAGATGGTTACTTATGAATCTATTGCTATCTTAGAGGGTATCGATAATACTAATTACTCTATGTGGATTTATGTTATTTGATATGACTCATCATGTTTAGAGATTTATATGACTTATGATGTTATGATGCTACTAACCCTATCTCATGATCGTGGTTTTATGTGATATTTTGATATTATATTGTGTGACTATCTTGGTGAGTAGAGATGATGCCATATCACTCATTGCGAGCGGGATATGTCATTGTGATTCTCTATCATTTTTCTACTTATTATGATGTATTTGTATCATGTATGTTGTGTTGGTCTTTGATGCAGGTTTGCAGGTACCAAACATCGACTCTACCTAGCTTCACAAGTCTGAGCATGTCTTAATCTCAATGGCAAGTTGTTGGAGATTACATTGTTTCCCTCACACACTCTAGGTTTAAGTTGGGTACCTTGTGGATTGTGCCACAATGCAAGTTGAGGTTACAGTTTTGTGTTATGTTTATTTCCTTGGCATAAGTTGTTTTGAGTTTATGTTTATTCCCGGTTAGAGTTGTGTAATCATTCATTTATTTGATATTTATCCTTAATTTGATTTAATTTACTATTCGATTTTATGATTAATTGAGATTTAATTATTTATTGTTTATTCACTTATGTGATTGCTTTATTTATTATTTAATTGATTATTTGATTATTGTTTAATCAATTTTATTTATTTATTTTAATTGATTAATTGTTTATTTAATCAATTGAAATTTATTTTCTTTTATTTATTGAATTTTATTGAATTTTATTGAATTATTATTTAATGGGATTTATATTTATATTTACCTTATTTTATTTCATGGCTTAATTATTAATATTGATTTATAAATATTTAATATGGGTAAATAATGATTTTGTGTGGAGGATTATTATTATATTGATTGAGTAAATAAAATTACCCATATCTATTGAGTTGCGTTGGAATTATATTTGTTTACATTTCCTATTTAATTGTGTTTCTACCCCCTTTTTAATTAATTTTGATAAAACTTACCTACCCTCCTATTTTATTGGTCAGAAGAAATGGTAGGTAAATAATATATTTATTTTTATATAATTGTCTTGGTTTATGTAAGGGGTAGGTATAATATATACTTTTTATAATTTTGTGATTGGTTGGCTATGATTAAGGTTTGGGAGTTTAATTTTTGTATTTATTCGGCTTCCTATACATTCACGGGAGGTTGGTTTTCAAAAGAAATTTTCAGATTTACTTGTAGGATTTGGATTTTGACTTGGTTTTGATTTGAACTTGGAGGTTGATGGATTGGGAGATTTTATCTTCAGATTTCATCTCCATTGCTTCTTTTTCTATGTTGGATCTAACTACTTTATTCTCAGACTTGGATTTCCAGGAAATATTGTCTGCACCATGTTTGTTCTTTGTTTGTGTTTTGGGATAATGGTTATCAATTATGGAATATGGTTAACGGTATTTTATTTTCATATAATGAGTAGAACTTATTGGGAATTGAGTTAGGAATTTCAATTTGGTTATTTGTATTTCCCGTGTGAGTGCATTGTCAGAAAGATTTAGGGTGATGTTTGAAGTTTAATCAGAGTTCTTTTGATTTGTTCCCTTGATTTACTTATGGTTCTCTGAGCCTTCCATAGTGTGTATGACGCCTATTGCATATTGTGAGTTTTTTTTGTACAGTCTATGAGTGGTTGTTGTTTGGAAATGGAGGTCATATTTGTGATGTATATTTGAATCCCATGGATTTCTTAGTGCCTTGGCTTCAATTTGGTCTTTTGATACTTTTGGTGATTCCCTTAGTTTATTATCGGGTTCTTATGCAAATCTGGGCACACCTGTTAATTGCGAACTTCTTAAACTTTCATTTTAGCTTCCTAACCTCTGTGCGCTAAAGTTTGGGGTGGATGCGCTAATGTTTGGGGAATATGATCCATTTTGCACCCCCAATGCACTAATCTACATTTTGGATGCGCTGAACTATTTTTAGTTTCTGGGTTTTGTTGGTTTTGATGGATTTTGATTCCAAAGGCTATGTCTTGTTAATTTTGATGATTTTTGGGCACTATTCTATTCATTTTTGGCATGTTTGAATCTATTTTATTGCTCCAACAAGTGGGTTTGTGCTTGTTCATTGAGGTATTGTTATGTTGCTCTAGCAAGTTGAGTGTGTCCTTGTTGTTGAGGAAGGTTAATTGCAGCTCTAGCGAGAGGATTTGTTGTGCCTCGTTGTGGAGGATCATTTTATGTGTTGGATTCACATTATTTCCTTATTTGTGTGTTTATATCTCTCTCAAGGATCTCTTTATTGTTGCATTATGATGCTTTGAGCTTATGGAATGATGCTTTGATTATATGGCATTTGTTGGTATGTTTATGGCCATTCTTTATGATGTATTTTGTATCAGTTTTGTGATGGAATTTTGGATGCTTTCCATGTTTGGTTTCATGTTTTTATAAGATGTATCTTGTTATATGCCACCCTATGGTTTTTTTCCATGGTAGGGAGAGTGGGCTCTTGCATGTGTGGACCAATGTCTTGAGAATTAGGCCTCTAGGAGGGGGTCTAGACTTGATGGAACCACACAAAGAGTTTATTTGTAATTGAAAGTGATAACATTAATAATTTATTAGTGGGTTTGGGTATTTAGGAATTCACTAAACAATATAATAATTGGTTTTTTACCCCACCTCATAGCCCTAGAAGCATACACACTCAGGCTGAGCTTGGAAAGACTGTTGGAGTGGTAAACCAATCTCCCTTGAATGGATTCAAGGTTGAGATGGTTCCACATGTCTATCAAGGTGAGGCTTGGCCCCTTCTATTGTGAGGATGACATGCGATGACACTCTTTCCCTACATGTGTCCATTATCCATATGCCTATGTTGTGGAATATGCCTCTGGAGCTTTATTAATTTGATTTAGTCTTGTGATGTGCTTTGCACATTATATTTGTATTGGAGTCTTGTGGTGCCATATAATATCCTATGGTTGTTAGGTGTCATCTTAGGTCTTGAGTGTGACTTGTAATATTTTTCATCTCCTAGCATGAGTGTGGTTCCTATTTGGTTCCACATGGTCGGGTGGTTCGATGCCTTCTAACATTGGGATATTCTTCTTGAATGATAGCGTGCGTGGATTTGGATGTATAGTAACTCATCATGTGCTTGGATTCGTGGAGTACATATATGTAATTACAATTGATATCATGTGTTATGAAAGATGTAGATGTAAAGAAGAATATGTAATTAATGTATTGAGAACATGTATTATAGGACATGAAGTAGGATGATTTATGAATGAAATGTGTTGTATAAGATTGTTGTAAATGGATAATCTATTGATGATTTACTCTTCGTTAGAAAGGAATTAAATGATTTAGAGAATGGATGTTGTCTTGTGTTTATCATGCGAGTGGTAGTGATTATGTTAATTGTCATACATGCCTTGATATGAAATATGCTAATCTCCAATGTTAGTAACCTTGAGATATTGAAATAAATGAATGGATGTAAATTGTATGGATTGGATGAGTTATCAATATGTAGTCATCTTATGGTGCTGATTTATATGTATTAAAGATGAAACCCTATTATGATGTCTTGTAAATGAGCAATATGTGTCTATGAAATATGTAATATTAAACATTAAGATATGTTGCATCAATAGAATCTATGTGTTGTTTCATGAGCTCTTAGGTAATTCAACTTGATGTAGAAGAACTATGCTATTGTAATCAGATGATGTATTGGTATGTGGTTCCTGATATAGATATGTCTATCATGTTAAGTATGAAGCCCTATGTTTAAATTAGGATATTGAGACATTAAATTGCATTTATTCTTGTAGAATCGTATGATCTTGAAATATGTTGAATAGCTTGGATACCTATTTGGAAGTAGATAATTACTTACTGTTATGATCTTTCATACGACTATGTATAGTATTATTCATGGGTTGTGCTTAAGGAAATAATATAGTTTTATATGTAGGAGAAGTTTAAATGCATTCAAATTTATGAAGTGTTAAGTGATTGATGAATAAAAGATGGATATTAGGAACATTCGTTTGGTACTTTAAAATCAACCTAAGGAGTGTGAAAGGGAATAGAGTTATGCATGCATACGTGTTAATGTTTATCATAATTGCACGGGAAATAAATGTTCACTTGGATGATAGCTTATGATGTTCTAATTTGATATTTGAAGTGTTAGCTTAATGTCAAGCAGTGGCATTGAGATACCCTAGGGAATTGAGATGCATTGTATGGTTTCATTATGAAGATATGTCGATGATTAATTAGTTGTTCCGCTTGCATAATATGTTACAATTATTATGTTCATATTGGTTTATGTAATCATGTGAATGGTTAATGGTGTATTGATGAGTTTCGGTGGTGTTGTGTCATTTCTAGATGTTAGTTGTTGGATAACATCTAGAAATGCCACAACACCACATCAACCTCATATCACATACCCATATCACTTCACCTAATTACAAAAATAAATCACATGAAGACCAAGCAATGTTATCTAAGACAGAGCACATACCTATATCACATGCCTTGAATATGAAACACCTCCAAGAATTATGCATCAGACATACGAAACATACCACAATCTGTTGGTATTTTGGTATGGTTTTGTCATTGATTTCAACACCTACTAAACCCTTATCAACTCTAGCACTTTCGAGAATCAGCAACATTCACCGGCAAGCAAATGACTTATGCACAGTCACCTGAATCTGGTACACCGACAGGATATAATGATCACCAGCACTTGGAAGGGCATGGAAAACACTTGGTTATGTCTAAGACATCATGTGGACACCTTGTCTTGGAGTTTTGTTTATTGGTATATTCGTATTTGCATATTTGATGTTATCAGCAAATAGGTCCAGGTTACACTGGTAGGTTTATCTTTTCCAGATCAGCATGACACGCTATGGAGATGACTTATTGTTGTTGTAAATGCATTAAGCCGACATGGTGAATCGGTTATTGCATCGGGTATTAATTGATCTGTAAATTAATTTTATTGTATTATCCTTTAGAGCTGACCTACTAAAATTGGTCTTAGGGTATGGTATAAATGTAAGATCTTATTTGTAAGATTGGATGTGCAATGCGAAAAAGGATTGTGTGAAGATATATGCGAGAATAAGTAGAGCTATACACGCAGAAATCATTTGAAGGTTGAAGGAGTATTTTTGTGAAGACAATCAGAACTACACCGGTACTGAATCCATCTTATGAAGATGCTATTTTGAGCAGTACATTCTATTGGATTTAACCATCCAATCGTAGTCACTGTGACTCCTATTTTGTGATTGAGCAGTGAGCTCTAGGTGCTTGGCCTTTCTGCATGTGCAGGCCCCATTTGTATACACTTACTATCTGTAGTAGTATCATCTAATTGTGGGTAAGGTTTCCCACCATGGTTTTTCCCCTTACAGGGTTTCCATGTACAAATATTGGTGTTATGTGTTGTTGATGACTTTGTCTTTTTGTTTCATGCATTAATCCTTACCGATATTGCAATTAACTGTTAAAACTGTCTACCAACATATTAGAATGGTTTATCAGTATTAAGCATTAAGTTGGTTAAGTTGTTTTTGGTTTGAATTTATTAGACAACTAATTCACCCCCCCCTCTCATTTGTCTTCGGGACCTAACAATTGGTATTAGAGCCTAGTCCTCTTTCGCAGAAGTTTTACAGCTTGAGGAGATCAAATGTCTACTAACTATTTCAGGAAGGATAGTCCTAAACTTGATGGAACCAACTATGGCATATGGAAGATCAGAATGGAGACACATTTAAATTGCATTGGAAAGGACATCTGGGATGTTACAAAGAATGGTTATACTGCTCATACTCCTGGTCAGCCTAATCCACCTACCTTGCGAAAAGATGAAGAAAATGATTGCAAAGAAAGAGAAGCACTTTTGAGCATATTATCTAATCAGTAAATCATGGGACTATCAGATAGGTCTACTGCTAAAGCTATTTGGGATCATTTGAAAACACTGAATGAAGGAGATTCCATAGTCAAAATTGCAAAACTTGAAAGCTTCTGGGTCAGGTATGAACATCTGAAAATGGAAGAAGATGAAAGGATTTCTGCTTTTATGGAAAGAGTAAATGAGATTGTTTTGGGTATTAAATGTTGTGGAGGAACATTAAGTGAGGATGAAATTGTTTCAAAAGTTTTAAGAGGATTTCCATCAGCATATAAAATGAAATTCACTACTATAAATGAGTTAAGAACAATGCCTAATACATCAGTAACTAGGGATACATTGATTGGAAAACTTTTAGCTTTTGAAATTGAAGAATTTGGTCCTGTTGCTACTATAAAGACAGATTTAGCCTTTAAAGCATCTACATCATCTGCACCATCATTTGACAAATCAGATTGGAAAGCCTTTTATGCAAGAGAACTTGAAGAAAGCAAGAAAGAAAATGAAGAACTTGAAGAACTTGAAGCACTATTTGCAAGGAAAATGCCTAAAGGTCTAGTTGGAAGTAATTATGAAGGTAAAGCACACTTTAAATGTTGTAATTGTAATAAGATTGGTCATATGGCTTCAAGATGCCCTGATAGACATGCTAGACTAAGAGAAGAAGCTAGAAGAACATACAAGACTAACCTTGAATATTAGAGATACATATTTAAGAAGAATAAAGACAAATCTTGTTATCTTGTTGATGAATGAGTGACTGATGATTCTAATGAGGAAGCTACTTCTTAGGGGGAGTAGTTGGTATATTGAATTGGTTGGTATTTTTTTACTTTGGCATTTGATGTCAAAGGGGGAGAGATTGGTATGGAAAAACACAAGGAAAACACATGTTGCTCCCATGGGGAGAGATTGTTATTTGGGAGAGATTATTACTCTCTATAACTGTATTTTGATTTCTGGTTATGATCTCTATTTGGGAGATTGTTGGTTTTTGGTATTTGGCATTTCTGTTTTGGCACTTTGATGGTTTTTCCATCTTGTGTTGCCATCAATGCCAAACGGGGAGATTGTTGGTATTTTGGTATGGTTTTGTCATTGATGTCAACACCTACTAAACACTTATCAACTCTGGCACTTTGGAGAATCAACAACATTCACTGGCAAGCAAATGACTTATGCACAGTCACTGGTATCTGGTACACCGATAGGATATAATGATCACCGACACTTGCTTATGTCGAAGACATCGTGTGGACACCTTGTCTTGGAGTTTTGTTTATTGATATATTCATATTTGCATATTTGTTGTTACCGACAAATAGGTCCAGGTTACATCGGTAGGTTTATCTTTTCCAGATCAGCATGGCATGCTATGGAGATGACTTATTGTTGTTGTAAATTGCATTAAGCCTACATGGTGAATTGGTTATTAAATCGGGTATTAATTGATTTCTAAATTAATTTTATTGTATTATCCTTTAGAGTTGACCTACTAAAATTGGTCTTAGGGTATAGTATAAATGTAAGATCTTATTTGTAAGATCGGATGTGGAATGCGAAAAAGGATTGTGTGAAGATATATGCGAGAATAAGAAGAGCTATACATGCAGACATCATTTGAAGGTTGAAGGAGGGTTTTTGTGAAGACAATCAGAACTACATCAGTACTGATTCTAGCATATGAAGATGCTATTTTGAGCAGTACATTCTTTTTGGATTTAACCATCCAATTGTAGTCAGTGTGACTCCTATTTTGTGATTGAGCAGTGAGCTCTAGGCGCTTGGCCTTTTTGCATGTGCAGACCCCATTTGTATACACTTACTATCTACAGTAGTATCATTTGATTGTGGGTAAGGTTTCCCCGCGTGGTTTTTCCCCTTATAGGGTTTCCACGTACAAATATTGGTGTTATGTGTTGTGGATGACTTTGTCTTTTTGTTTCATGCATTAATCCTTACCGGTATTGCAATTAACTGTTAAAACTATCTACCAACATATTAGACTGGTTTACCGGTATTAAGAATTAAGTTGGTTAAGTTGTTTTTGGTTTGAATTTATTAGACAACTGATTCACCCCCCCGCTCTCAGTTGTCTCTAGGACCTAACAATTGGTATCAGAGCCTAGTCCTCTTTTGCAGAAGTTTTACAGCTTGAGGAGATCAAATGTCTACTAACTATTTCACGAAGGACAGTCCTAAACTTGATGGAACCAACTATGGCATATGGAAGATTAGAATGGAGACAAATTTAAATTGCATTGGAAAGGACATCTGGGATGTTACAAAGAATGGTTATACTACTCCTACTCCTGGTCAGCCTAATCCACCTACCTTGGGAAAAGATGAAGAAAATGATTGCAAAGCAAGAGAAGCACTTTTGAGCGCATTATCTGATCAGCAAATCATGGGACTATCAGATAGGTCTACTGCTAAAGATATTTGGGATCATTTGGAAACACTGAATGAAGGAGATTCCACAATCAAAATTGCAAAACTTGAAAGCTTCCGGGTCAGGTATGAACATCTGAAAATGGAAGAAGATGAAAGGATTTCTACTTTTATGGAAAGAGTAAATGAGATTATTTTGGGTATTAAATGTTGTGGAGGAACCTTAAGTGAGGATGAAATTGTTTCAAAAGTTTTAAGAGGATTGCCACTAGCATATAAAATGAAAGTCATTGCTATAAATGAGTTAAGAACAATACCTAATACATCAGTAACTAGGGATACATTGATTGGAAAATTTTCAGCTTTTGAAATTGAAGAATTTGGTCCCGTTGCTACTATAAAGATAGATTTAGCCTTTAAATAATCTACATCATCTACACCATCATTTGACAAATTAGATTGGAAAGCCTTTTATGCAAGAGAACTTGAAGAAAGCAAGAAAGAAAATTAAGAACTTGAAGCACTATTTGCAAGGAAAATGCCTAAAGGTCCAGTTGGAAGTAAGAATGAAGGTAAAGTACCCTTTAAATTTTTTAACTGTAATAAGATTGGTCTAATGGCTTCAAGATGCCCTGATAGACATGCTAGATTAAGAGAAGAAGCTAGAAGAACATACAAGCCTAACCCTAAATATCCGAGATATAGATTTAAGAAGAGTAAAGACAAATCTTGTTATCTTGTTGATGGAGGAGTCACTGATGATTCTGATGAGGAAGCTACTTCTCAAGGGGAGTAGTTGGTATATTGAATTGGTTGGTATTTTTTTACTTTGGCATTTGATGTCAAAGGGGGAGAGATTGGTATGGAAAAACAAAAGGAAAACACATGTTTCTCCTAGGGGGAAAAATTGTTATTTGGGAGAGATTATTACTCTCTGTATCTATATTTTGATTTCTGGTTATGATCTATTTTTGGGAGATTGTTGGTTTTTGGTATTTGGCTTTTTTGTTTTGGCACTTTGATGGTTTTTCCATCTTGCATTGCCATCAATGCCAAAGGGGGAGATTGTTGGTATTTTGGTATGGTTTTGTCATTGATGTCAACACCTACTAAACACTTATCAACTCTGGCGCTTTAGAGAATCAGCAACATTCACCGGTAAGCAAATGACTTATGCACAGTCACCGGTATCTGGTACACCGGCAGGATATAATGATCACCAACACTTGGTTATGTTGAAGACATCATGTGGACACCTTGTCTTGGAGTTTTGTTTATTGGTATATTCGTATTTGCATATTTGTTGTTACCAGCAAATAGGTCCAGGTTACACCGATAGGTTTATCTTTTCCAGATCAGCATGGCACGCTATGGAGATGACTTATTGTTGTTGTAAATGCATTAAGCCGACATGGTGAATCAGTTATTGCATCGGGTATTAATTGATTTGTAAATTAATTTTATTGTATTATCCTTTAGAGCCGACCTACTAAAATTGGTCTTAGGGTATGGTATAAATGTAAAATCTTATTTGTAAGATCAGATGTGGAATGTGAAAAAGGATTGTGTGAAGATATATGTGATAATAAGCAGAGCTATACACGCAAACATCATTTGAAGGTTGAAGGAGGGTTTTTGTGAAGACAATCAGAACTACACTGGTACTGAATCCAACATATGAAGATGCTATTTTGAGCAGTACATTCTTATTGGATTTAACCATCCAATTGTAGTCAGTGTGACTCCTATTTTGTGATTGAGCAGTGAGCTCTAGGCGCTTGGCCTTTCTGCATGTGCAGACCCCATTTGTATACACTTACTATCTGCAGTAGTATCATCTGATTGTGGGTAAGGTTTCCCACTATGGTTTTTCCCCTTATAGTGTTTCCACGTACAAATATTGGTGTTATGTGTTGTGGATGACTTTGTCTTTTTGTTTCATGCATTAATCCTTACTGGTATTGCAATTAATTGTTAAAACTATCTACTATCATATTAGACTGGTTTACCGGTATTAAGCATTAAATTGGTTAAGTTTTTTTTGGTTTGAATTTATTAGACAACTCCTTCACCCCCCCCCCCCTCTCAGTTGTCATCATCTGGTCAATTAGAACAATGAAGAACACTAACACACTAGAGAAAATCATTAATTATACACACAATGAATAATGTGGAAGACCACACACAAAAGGCACATGATCCAAAAATATCCACAAGCATCATGAATTACCACTGTAACATCTGCAACAACTCCAATTACTACAATCATATCATCATCATACCAAACTTCAAGAACACTAATTGCAATGACTATCAACTTGGAAAAATTACTTGTGGATCTCCAAACCACAAACCACTTGAATTGAAGACACACATCAATGTCCCAAACACTCCTCCAAATCTACAAATCCAAATATTACAATGCAGATCAAAATAATGACAATATGGCATCACTAAACAATAGAAAAACAAGATACAACACTGATATCCTTAACTCACTCAAATTTCCATGTGGATCACTGAAAATTATACTGAATCATATATATACAATCCTCTACAAACCCTTTAATATACAAACACTGATCATTAGCATGTTGAACAAACCAACTAATTGATCTCCATTGTAACATTATCATAGAGAGAGAAATATGTTAACATCAATGAAAACACATCTCTCAGATATCAGTAAAGCACATTTTGTAGCAATCACCACAAACATCCAATAGTTTTGCCTCACTATTACCATTGATAATATTAAGATTCACCATCAAAAAATATATGAAGCGAGAAAAATACCTTCGACTGAATCTTCTTCATTTCTCTTCTCAGTTTATAAATTTTCTATCACATTCACACAAATGAATTTCAAAAAAGTAATATATAATCATCAACTAGGGTTTCCTCAAAAAGATGATACACTGTATACCTGAAGTCACTAAAAACATTTTGAGCTAGCAAACTCACTTAGGATTCACTAAAAATCACTTTCATACTTCTTTCATGCTAAGAACATACCAACACCAAGACAAGAGGGGATGAAAGATATGCTTTTAAAATCTCCCCCTTATACACAGTTGTCTGAGCTAGTTACCGGAAGAAGGGTCTATGCCCACATAAGGTGTGGATCCAACCTCAATTTTTTCTTTAGTCTTATCATCATATTTATTCACCTATTTCATCTTCATCTTCTCCTTTTCATTGTTGATATCAATCTTCCTTTCTAGACTATTAGATTTTTCAATTATGTTTTTGAATTTTTTTGCATGTTACCCATCTTGTTGCAATTATGACATATCAAACCTCTCTGAAGTTTTCCACCACTCATTTTGTTATTTCTGCATTTTTTTGGTTCTATATGCAAAAGTTGTATGTCCATGTGTATTGCAAGCATAGTACACTCCATTGAAATAACAAGCATAACTCAAAAATTTGTATCCATTTCTTATCATCTTACTTCTATATTCAATAGACCTATACCCAAACTTATTTCAAGAGTAGCATCTTATTCTAATAGATTGATTTCTATTTTGATTTCTGCATTCACTAGCTCTATGTCCAAATTCATTACATGAAAAAAGTTTCTATTAAAAGATGAATACTTGATAGGAGCAAAAGGAGTTCTCCAGGCATTTGAAGCTTTTGTTTTTTCTAATATCTTTGATAGCTTTAATCTTATGTTTTTCTTTATCCCTTTTTTAACATTCTCCTTCTTCAAAGCCAAGTCCACTCTTGTCTTTAATATGTTTCTAATAATTAAGAACAACATCTAGCACTTCACTACCACCTTTGAATTTTAATTGTAAGGAAGTTAAGTAGTAGAGAAATTGCCTACACTAATCTTGAGAGGAGGGTAAAGAAATTTTTTTTACAGATCATTAAAAAAGTTACAAAAAATTAACATAAATAAACATAATATTATGCATACCACAACACATTGATTTATGTGGGGAAAACCCTTTTAAGAGAAAAAACCCACACTCTAAAAGTAGCTCAATATATTATTTAGCAACCAGTAATAGATTACAATATACTTGCAGAGAAAGATCTTCATAGGAGTACCACTAATCAGATATTCAGAGGTAACTCAATAGCCATAATAGTCTTACACACAACCTCTATCTCACATACCTTATATATAGAAGATTCAATACAAGAAACAGTCAAAAGGTATTACAAAAGCATGGGCTAAAACCACCGAATAAAGTAGAACAAACCTTACCTCCAATCTAGATGCCCTATGATGTGTCAAAACACACATCAACATGTGTTCCTCCCTTTTATAGCTCATTTATGTGTCCAATACATTTTATATTTTCCTATTTCAAGAATCCAAACTTTTGGAGGCCATAACTTGTGAACTGGGTGTCCGATTGATGAATCATTTGAAGAGCCATAAATCTCGCAAAGTTCTCTATCACCTTGTAACCCACTATGCTAGATATGCCTAAATTTTAGGGTGTTTTAGAGGGTCCAAAGTCCTCAAAATTAAATTTAAACCTTTCATCACTTCTTGCAAAAATGAAAACTTTAATATTGTTGTCCTTGATTTCAGCGTGGCTAAAATTGTGAGGCAACCCTATGAAACTAGTTCATTTCGTACCTCACATCCTCAGGGAAAGGTTGATTGACTTTGTCGGTTAGTTACCTTTTTCTTTTGGTTGTCTATTTTTGTCCTTTTTGAGTTGTTAGATTTTGCAATTTACTTGCAGGATGGACTTTAAAGTCTGACGTGCAGGGTGCCTTTTGGGTAAAATTGCACATCGGACTTTAAAGTTTGGTGTGTAGTGATTTGCAAGTTTTTCCTGTAGATCAGACTTTAAAGTCCGAAGTGCAAGGGAGTCTGATTGCACATCGGACTTTAAAGTCCGATGTGCAGACTTGTTGAGTTAAAGATGCATGTCAGACTTTAAAATCCAACTTGTAAGGAGTTCTTCATGAACGTCGGACTTTAAAGTCTGACATGCATGGCACAAATTATAATTAATATCATCATTAATAACTTATTAAGGGGTTATTTATTTAGTTTTGGTCATTTTTATTTCATTTTTGGCTTGGTTGTTGCCTTTTGTGTTCTCTCTCATTCTCCTTTCGCCATTTTCTCTTGATTGTGCTGGTGAATTCCTTCTTCTTGTCCTTCGCCATTTTTTAGGTAGGTTTTCATTTTGTTTTTGTGCTTTCCTTGTTTCTATGTGTGTTTTTTACATGAGGTAGGGTTTTAGGATTGTGCCTTGATGTTTTTTATGCTTTTGCAGAGATTAGGACATGTTGGATTTTTAAATCCGATGCCCTAATCTCCTCGTCCTTCCTTTCCTTTTTTTCCCTCACATGTTGGGTTTCAAACCCTGACATGCGAGATAACGTTATTGTTTCCCCTTCCTACATGTCAAATTTTGAAATCCGATATGCAGGAGATGCTATTTCTCTGCTATCATGTCAGGTTTTGAAGTATGACATGTTAGCATTATTGTTTTCCATTCTAACATGTCAGATTTTAAAACCCAACATGTTAGCATAATGTGCATATATTTATTGACATATCAGACTTTAAAGTCCCATATGCTAACACTCAATGTTTTATCCAATTGACATGTCAGGTTTTAAAATCCGACTTGTCAAGCTTCATGCTTTATCTAGATGACAAGTCGAGTTTTAAAACCCAACATATCATCTATTGCATTTCCTTTTGCACATCAGACTTTAAAGTCCGATGTGCATATTATCTTTGCATATTGTTTAGTTGCATATTGGACTTTAAAACCCAATCTGAAAATATTGTCCCTCCCAACTGCACATCGGACTTTAAAGTCCAATATGCGATGAAGGTTGTTTTTTTCCTGCACATTGGACATTAAAGTCTGATGTGCAAATTTTGCTTTCTAATTGACATGTCAGACTTTTTTCTCTGACCTGCCAGTTTTCGACAATATTTTTCCCAAGTCCAGTTTAGCTCCGAATTCTTATTCCAATTGATAAAATTTTCTTTTTTGATGGTGATGATTTTCAGAATGTTAATCCTCAGTGTTGGATGCAGTACTTTGCAATGTCAAAGCCTCCTCAAAGCAAATCAGAACCTTCCTCAAGTCAGTTAGCGTCCTCACCAAACAAGCCATTGGTAAAAACAATGTGTTAGGCCCAATATGGAAAGCTAATGTACTGAGAGGGGAGGGGTGAATCAGTACTCCAAAACTTTTCTTTGATAATAACCTTACTATTATGCATAAACAGAATAGTGCAGTAACATAAAATAAAACTAAAATCAATAGATAACAATCATACATGATTCACTCCATAACACATATATTTTGGTCACGTGGAAACTCTTGGTTAGAGAGAAAAACTGTGGTGGGGATGGCACCCACAACTTCACTATTGCAATAATAAATAATGCTCAGTTAGAGATACATTTAGCTATTTCTGATAGCTTACCCTGTTAGGAGTATCAAGATCAGTTAGATCTACCTTACTAAAGGATTTTACAACACTATATAAGTGTAGCACTTGGTTAAAGGATTTACAATTTATAGACTTGGTTAGAGTCTTTTACCTTGTTAAAGGTTTCTCTTACAACTTCAAATATTACAACAAAATCATTACAAATATCTGCAACTTTACATCTGAAATGCTAAAGTAGATTCTATGTGCTCTGAATAAGATTACCTAGCTTGTAGCATACCTCGGTAACCCATAATGAAACTCGGTAAACCCTTCTGTTTACTCTGTTCTTTGACTATTCACTGATAACCTTCTTGGTGACCTCTCTGTGTCTCTGTAACAGTCGTCCTTCATGCATACACACACACATCCCCTTCATCTAACCCTAGAATCATGCTGTATAAATAGATCTCTTACAGTGGTGATTTAATTCATTGCTTCGATCTTACAAAAAGATCCTTTGAATGAATAACTAAACAAAATATCTCATTGGTTAGATTGACCTTGTAATCATACACAATCTCCTAGTGCAATTTCCAATGCAAAAATGGTTAGATGTGCCTTGATCTTGTAACACGTTTTCATGTGCATGTCCAGGTTCAATGTATTTGGTAAAATGTTTCACTCAGTGAATATCAACTCGATGAGTTAACTTTACAACTCAGTAGCCATGAAACTTTACTCGGTAAACAACTCGGTGAATACTGTGTTCTGTGACTGCTTTCTTCTGTAACCGACTAGACTGTTCATACCAACTTCTCTGTGTGTATCAAGTGCATGATTCGGTAATACTAACTGACTAGAATATATAGTATGACTTTGGATATGAAACTAATGGCAATTTGATAAGTAGTAACACAATGAAGTACAAGTATGATAAATACTTGAACATGTATCTAGAAAGCTCAGTTGACTCCAATTTCAAGGAGATAAGGGATACAAAAATTGGTCATGTGAATATGTAGGAATTCATTGACTAAGTTGAGAAAGCTCCTTCACACATGTCATTTTTTATCAAATCAGAGCTACACAAATATGCTTCCTTCCCAGTCGCAGCTCATGATCCAGCCTTTGTACTTGTAGTGGAGGATCATTTTGATCCAAATACAAGACAAGTAAAGGATGGCGACCATAATATTGTTATGACATTAGATAGTGTTTTCTTTAACAATGTATTCAAGGGCTCACTAGTTGAGGAAGTAGCTGACATTACTCGGGAAAGTGCTCAAGAATATTTTGAGAAAAATGAAGCAAAATGTAAGAAAATGATTAATACAGTTTTCCTCTCTTCTGTTAGGAATTCCACCAATTCAAGATGGCCTAAATATTTTCATAGAAGTGATTTCAATGAGGAATATAATGATATGGCAACCATGCTGGCATGAGTAAAGGGTTTAAAGGATACTCATTATTTTCAAAACTGGATGTGTTATTATATGAACATAATCAGAAAGGAAGCTACCAAGATATATTAGGGTGAGTATATCAATCATGCACTTTGTGCACAATTGAAAGAGGTCAAAATAACACTAAAGTTCTACATGACCTCATACATTGTGTATGCAACCGCATCTATGAGGCAATATCCAGGTTTGTCTAAAAAGGGTGATATGAGGTTAGTGCCTGTTTAGAACTATTATGATCAACTCACAATAAATAATCAAGGAAGTCATTTCAGAAGGGTCAATGATGTCTTCTTTGTTCTATCGAAATGTATGTTTGATAAGGACTTATAGAAGAAGAGAATTTCAGAAGAAGCATACAGTAAGGTTTCTCATTTTGGTTGTGTCTTTCTCCAATTTCTCACCTTAACTTACATCCGCATAGGATATTTCAGAGGTGAACCTTTCATTTTTCCAAGATATCCATCTAATAAGGATATACTCATGGAGTTATGTTGGTAATTGATCTATGTACATGAAAAGTAGTCATAGGCACATAAGACTGGCTTGAAGTTTCCAAAAGATATTGGCCGATATTCAATTATGACCAACCCAAAGGTCAAGAATATGGAAGAAGAGATGCAATGGAACACCATGAGGAGATTGAAAGCCAAAAATAATTTTGATTTTCATAGAATGAAGAAAAAAAAATCAAAAGTTACACTCATATATATAGGTTTGAAGATGTATGGGTTGATTCTCAGGATGAAGAGGATGTGAGGAAGATGGATTTTAGTCACCTTACATTGGAGAAAATTAAAAATTTGGATTTCGCTAAAATCCTAATGACCATGGAGGATACTGATGACATAGTGGACCCAGTCTATTTTGAACGGAATATTGCTAATTCTCCGTTTCCACCTGTTTAATGGTCAGAAAAGGAAATTAAGTCCATTACTCAAAGAATTACTCCTATTTTGGCTAATGATAATGGATGGTTATTGAAGAAGAAGATTAGAATGAAACAACTTCCTATCAGTTCTGGTGATGATGATAACTATGATGGTCCAGTTGGGAAAACAACTACAACTGAATTGAGGACCAAAAGCAAAGTAGATGTGCAAGCACCACCATCAATCCCTTTGACACAATCCAAGGGAAAAGGACCTAAAATTAAATTAAATATCAAAGGGTTGAAGAAAGGTGAATCTTCTTGAGCAGTACAAGTGACACAAGAAAAGGAGGTAGAGTAACAAACACTTGAAGAGACTAAAAAAGAAAAAGAACTAGAAGAAGGAGAAATCCATCATGAAGAGGAAATAGAGGTTGAGGAACCAACTCATCAAGGTGAGAGCGATACTCCCACCACTTCCCATGTATCAACTCATACATAGGTTATTATTCATTCTATTGAATCTGATTCAGATCAAGAAGAAGAGGAATATAATAATGAAGGGTTGAATATTGAAATACCACAACAGGAGGTTGATCAACTATATATTACATTGCCTAATCTCTCCAGTTTTGATGATGTTCCCTCATCCACTATTGAATATTCAATTTTGGATTTTACTAAATCTATGGAGCAAGCTAATGAATACTAAGAGGGGGCGGTGACTTATTATACCCAAAAACCCTACCAAACACTTAAGTAATTTTACTGCAGACTGGTATAGCCCTTTAAACAACAAACACATTAATACATAATCAAGCCAAATAGAAAATAAAGAATTCACCCACAATAACACAATCACCATAACACAAGATATTTTGACGTGGAAACCCAAATGGGAAAAACCACGGTGAGTAAAACTCACAAGTGTACTATCTACAGAATAGCAACCAGACCGGTTAAGGTTAGACTGGTTAAGGCCTTACAATATTCTTCACCAGAACATATCCTGTTAGGAATCCTAATCTCTATTAGGAGATAAGTCATGTTAAAAACTACCCCGTTAAAGGATTTCAGATCCACAACTGTGAACCACCTTGTTAGAGGATTTAGAACAGGCTTAACTAAGCCTACTTGGTTAAGGGTTTCTAACTTGTCAAAGAGATTAGTAATCAACAAGTAAGTGATATTAAAAGTAGCACAAAATGCCTAGTTAGATCCTTGATTTCTCTCTGTTAATGCATTTCAGCATTATTTCAATCTTCTGTACTTTGCATGTTCAATTCCTGTTGCAAGATACTTTTTGCAAAGACCTGATCTTCTTACACACAACACACTCAAAACCCTAGACATGATGTCCTCATATAGGAATCTGATTTCATATCGATCCAATGAGATTAGATTACAATTTCCTAGGTACAATGCATCTAGACACAATTGTAACACAACACAAAATCATCACATCGGTGTCAGTGGATGATAACTCATCACACTTTACAAGTTTGCTAGTTAACAAAACAAAGTATACCGATTACCAGTTTACAATCAAAGACTGGTAAGCTGGAACATACTATTCTGATCTTAAAAAGATTGGTTGCCGCTTGGAGTCCTCGTACCGCTTGAGGTCCTCGGTCATGCTTTCACCGATAAGCTCCTTCTGCAAACACCGATAGTCTTCTACAAATAATGGCTATGCATACATTGGCATATAATACTAGTTTGAACAATACATCACATAATATTGGTTGAGAATAACTCATACAAAAAATAAGTTTGTGTCCATCAATGACAATCACAACTAAGTACAAACATCATCAAAATGCCAATAATCTCCCCCTTTGGTAGTGATGGCAACACTTAGGAAAATTTGATATCTAAGTGTTTACAAAACAAAAATGATGCCATAATCAAAATTACTCCCCCTAACCATATACACTACTCCCTTTGCCAAAATTACAAGCATGTAGTACTTCCATTTGCATAAAATTTTCTTTCAATACCACTCCCCCTTTGCCAACAATGACAAAGTAATGCAAACATGCCACTGAGATTTACCAGAATCATATTGCATAACATGAAAATAGAGTATATGTAATAATGAGTAAAACTTCTCAAAAAAGGATTTAAAGTCTTTCAGAAATTCCTGCATGTCTGTAGACCAAGTATCTAGGAGTGAGGCAGTAATTTCACTCCGAGTCTTCATATGGAATGCTAACTCCTCCATGGCATCCATAGTGCTAAATTCTTGAGTGACAATAATGGCTTCCATGTTCAAAAAACACTTCTAAAGAATCTCCAACTTAGGTAACAAAAGCAACTGAAGCTCCTGTAGATCTTGAGCTTGCTTGCAGATCTCTGAATCAATCCTGGCAATCTATTGCCTGTGAGTCTATATAGTCTGCCCATACACTGTGAAGGAATCATATGACACTTTGAAGGTCTCCATATACTTATTTAATTCCAATTGGAGTTGACCTTTCTTATTCATAGCATCATCACAAAATAGATCGGGCTGACAAATTTTACTCAAAAGTTTATGTCCTTTAGCCATTTCCAGACTGATATCATCTCATTGATGGATCAACTTGGCTCTGTCTTTGTCAATTTGCTTCACCAATGCAACTTTTAGTGCCTTTTCATGATTTTTCTCTATAGTATCCTGGGAAACATCTTCCAATGATTGCACTTGATCACCCACTATTGTGCATAGAAGCTTCAACTGAGCCAGTGAGGAATTGGTACTGGGAAGATCAATATCAGGGACTAAGTTTGAAAGAGTATCAACAACAAATTGAATATCATCTTTTTCTTTCTTCTTTCTTAGTTTCTCCAATCTTTCTTTAGTAAGTTGAATACTTCTAAGTAGCTCATTTTCGTCTATAGATTCGGTAAGACAGGGAAGAGTCAATTCACTGTGATTGGTGGGATCAACCTGTTTAGCTTGAACTTAATCTTTGGTTTCCTTGGGAATCTCAGGAGTTTGTTCTCCTCCTTTTCTTTGATCTCCTCTTGTCTCTTCTTCTCCTGCTCTTATTTTGCCTTGGCCTCCTTGTCGGCCTTCTCTTTCTCCTCTTTTTTCGCTTTCTCCTTCTCCTATTTCTCCTTCTCCGCTTTCTCCTTCTGTGCTTTCTCCTTCTCCACTTTCTCCTTCTCTACTTACCAGTATCATTAAAATCATCAAAATAGTCTTTTAGATCATCAAGAACTTTCCTTCTAATATTATTTATAGTCCTTTGATAATGTTTCATAGGCTTGTAAGAAGCAATGTCTATATTTACCGGTATAGGGGTTACAGGTACATTATTGGTTAGCTTGGTCTTCTTACCTGATTGCCTCATCTTCTTCATTTTAGTTTCTGATTAAGTGTCTTCTAAATCCTATACTCCAATCTTGGTTTTCCTCTTCCTCTCAAATACCTTTGGTGGAATAGCCTTTGGTTTCTTCTTGGCTGGTGACCTCTTGGTCACTTTTGGACTTGCATCTGATGTAACTGGTGTCGATGTTGATGGCACAACTTTCTTCTTCTTCTTTGGTACTTCAGTAGGATTAACCCTCCCAGAGTAGGTACCGGTCCTCTTCTTATTTGGATCAAGTGGTGAAGCAAGTAGGGTAGAGGCATACTCAATGAGTATATCGTTCACCACTTCATATCCCATAGGCTCAACTTCTTCTTTTCTTGGCTCAATCACTTCCATTATGAAATGATCCACTTTGATCATGAAATAAATATCATCTTCATACTTCTTAACCAGGTCAACTAATAGCCTTGTTCTTTGGTTCATCTTCAATCTGAACTCATTAAAATACCTATTCAGAGTCTCCGGATAAGTAGATCCCACTGCTTGTAGACTCTCCTTGATTTGTCTTGTAACTGGTAGGTCAATTGACCATTGAACATCACCAACTCCTAGAAAATACCTTTGAAATTAGAGAAACAACCCGACAAGTAGTTGACCGAACCTGAAACTTATTGCCTTGTCCTCTTTGATGGATTTCAAATTCTCCATGAGTTGTTTTTGCATGCAGGTACAAAAGTCATACTCTGCATCTTCCTTGATCATTCTATAAGCGGCATGCATCGTAGCTGTAGGAACATAATTCATCCTGCTAGCATAGAATTCTCTATACCCGATCACCATGCATGCATACTTCACCAAGTCATCTCTTATGGTGTTGACAGTCATTTCCCGCTTGTCTCTCACAGAACCAGTGAGATTTTCCACTTTGGCTTTTATTATCTTACAAAGAATAGGGACTTCTCCAATATTGCAGAAACCAGCCATGACATGGATTGCCTCCGGTGTGATATCATGGGTTCACTCAAGATACATCTTTTCACCATGAACCCTACTAAGAATAATTCTTATATGATCTTCTATAAATTCCTTGAGAAAATATATTGCATTATGGAAATTCTTCTTCTCGATCACGTTGTACTCCGGTTTAATCTTCTTATCTTCTCCACAAAACAAACTCAACTGGGAGTGAATCACTAGAGACCCTAGGTCATCCAGTCTGCAATCAATGTAACCAGAAACATCCCCTTCAACAATGACTCTGATAGGAATTTGAGATAGGGCATTGTAATTCAACTTCTTCCTAAGAGATTTGGATGACTTCTCAGGTGCAGAAGAACTAGAAGAGACTTTGGATATAGAAGCCATGTCTAAATAATTTTGAATGATAAGAGTGATTATGCAAAAAATACCTTTTCACTCTGAACTAGTTTTCACCGATGTCGAGCACAACATACTTCTCCAAAAGCTTACTTTACCACTCTGACCTCCACTCTGGATAGCTTGAAATGAATGTTGGGTCTTACACAAGATTTCTTTCTCGATTTCTTTGAATGCAAGATTGATCGCTTTTGTTGCACTTCTCAAGTTAGAAAAATGCTTCTTCAAAAATAGGTAAGTAAAAATGACTACAAGAGTCACCTTTATACATGCTCCTACCTACCATAATAAATTCATCACCGATAGGGTACAAACCCTAATTTTACCTTTTACCACTTCATTTCTTCTATTGGTCGATAGGTAACCAATACTCATAAAAGCACTTTACCGATATACTCTGGGGGTCCAAAACATTGTTACCATTATGTTCCCCCTTAAGCTTTTCAAAGCTCAATTTTCCAATTCAGAGATCTCCACACTGGGTGCAGAAACTAGTGCATCTTGTGGCTTCTCTTCCGATTTCTTTTTCCAAATTTTATTCATATTTGCCTGAGTGGTTTCAACATCGACCTTTCCTTTACCTTCTGGGTCGACCAGTCTATCTTCTGATGGATTCTATCTTAGTCTGCATGATCTAGAAAGATGTCCCAATTTGTGATAGTGATAGCATACCATACCAGGTACTCTCCATGGTCCAGTGTTCACATTTCCATTCTCTCTTCTATATGTTGTAGTAGTGTGACCGCTACCATGACAGATCACACAGGTTGCACTCCAACCTTTTTTCGCTCGATAACCATTTGACCAATGGTCATAGGTTCTATACCGGTTTGGGTTCCATTTCATAAGAGGTTCTTGGACAACCCTTTTGATCTCTGTGCATAACCTCCAGGGTTGTTCATAATCGATCTACACTCAAAAGATCTATGTCCAAACTTGTTCCATGCATAATAATGACCATTAAATCTACCAGTTCTAGCTTTGTGATCATACACATTGTTTTACATGTAAGGGAAATTATTATAAGTTTTTCTCCTACATACATTGGCAATATGTCCTTCCTTATGACAGTTAAAGCATACAGGTTTGAACTTTGACTTACCTTTGCTTTTGTTGTTGTTCTTAGGTACCAGTTGCTCTTTTGGTGCATCAATCTTGGTTCCAGAGGATTCACCTTCCTCATATGCAGAGAAACCAAGTCCAATGGTATTGCTTGATGGCTTCATTGATTCCAGCTTTTGGTCCAATTTTGCAAAGCTCCGGTTGAACTTTGCAAGTATCTCCTTCATCTCAACAAGTTCTTTGGAAAGAGATTCATTGGTCTTCATTAAGGTTTCATTCCGAGAGATAGTTGTATTGAGTTCTGCTTGCATTTCTTCTTTCTCTTCCTTACCCTCTTGCAGATAAGCGGTAATGGTACCAATTTCTTGATTCAACTTAAAGATCTCATGCTCCTTGTCCTTCACTAGATCCTTAGCTTTTCTTCGGTTTTCCAATTACTCATCCTAATGGCGAGTGCTTCTAGCTCCCTCCTTAGGTTAGTTTTGGACTCATTCGGTTTCTCCACTTCTTCGACTAGGGCATCCATGTCTGCTTCATCAGAAGAGTTATTTTCATTAATTTCCAGCATTTGCTTAGTAAGTTCTCTTCTTTTGGCTAAAGAGGCTTTATACTTGACCTTAAGTTCATCATAGGCTCTCTTAGATTCAACCAGATGATGAGTGAGTTCCCTCATGCTATATTCCCCCATATCTCCTTTCAAGAAGTTAGACTTAAAGAAAGGTTGGTTCTGATACCAATTGATGAATACTAAGAGGGGGGTGAATTAGTATACCCAAAAACATTACCAAACACTTAATTAATTTTACTGTAGACTGGTATAGCCCTTTAAACAACAAACTGATTAATACACAAACAAGCCAAATAGAAAATAAAGCATTCACCCACAATAAAACAATCACCATAACACAAGATATTTTGACATGGAAACCCAAATGGGAAAAACTATGGTGAGTAAAACTCACAAGTCTACTATCTGCAGAATAGAAACTAGACTGGTTAAGGTCAGACCTGTTAAGGCCTTACAATGTTATTCACTAGAACAAATCCTGTTAGGAATCCTGATCTTTGTTAGGAGATAAATCCTATTAAAGATCACCCTGTTAAAGGATTTCAGATCCACAACTGTGAACCACCTTGTTAGAGGATTTAGAATAGGCTTAACTGAGCCTACCTGGTTAAGGATTTCTAACTTGTTGAAGAGATTAGTAATCAACAAGTAAGTGATCTACAAAGTAGCACAAAATGCTTAGTTAGATCCTTGATTGCTCTCTATTAATGCATTGCAGCATTACTTCAGTTTTCTGTCCTTCGCACATTCAATCTTTGTCGCAAGATACATTTTGCAAAGACCTAATCTTCTTACACATAACACACTCAAAACCCTAGACATGATGTCCTCATATAGGAATATAATTTCATGTTGGTCCAATGAGATTAGATTACAATTTCCTAGGTACAATGCATCTAGATACAATTGTAACATGACAGAGAATCACCGCATCGATGTTGGTGGATGATAACTCATCACACTTTACAAGTTTGTCGGTTAACAAAACAAAGTATACCGATTATTGGTTTACAAACAAAGAATGGTAAATTGGAACATAGTGATCACATCTTAAAAATATTGGTTTCCACTTGGGGTCCTCATACCACTTGAGGTCCTTGGTCATACTTTGACCGATAAGCTCCTTCTACAAACACCGATAGTCTTCTACAAACAAAGACTATGCATACATTGGCATATAATACCGGTTTGAACAATACATCACATACTACCGGTTGAGAATAACTCATACAACAAATAAGTGTGTGTCCATCAATAACAATCACAACTAAGTACAAACATCATCGAAATGCCAACACAAGCATTTGCAAAACAACAGATGGTGCCCTTACCTTCCACAACAATCATAGCTGAAGTTCCACTCTGTATGAGTACTGATGTTGCTGTGAGCCATCCACATTTCCATCCATAGTTGTTTCCAAGGAGGTATAAATAATAGCTATTAGTGTTACATCAACTGAAATACCACTGGTCACCACAACCTTGATACCAATGATTTCATCTACAACAACCGCAACTTCAAGTCATTATGTTCCTCAGATACCAATTGATATTCAGAAGGAGGCCACAACTCCATCCACTAACACTGAATTACCACCAAGGATGGATGTAGTGGCACTCAAAATAAAGAAACGGGTAATTTCATCAGATGAATTTGATTTTGAACAGTTGGCTCCTCCTTAATCCAAAAGTACTAAAAAGCCAAAGACTATTTCTTGGATACTAGTGGATCCTACTACCAATAAGAATTATGCTGAGGTTATGGTGCCATCTTCACACAAGAATAAGGATAATATTCCACCTAGAGATTATACTATGCAGACTGTAGAACTTGGAGTGGAGACACATGAGAGTGTCAAGTTAGACTTTCAAACTGCTTTCAATTCTCTGATGTGAAGATTTGATCAAGAAAGAGATGAAAACAATGAATTAAAGCAGAAATGTGACCAGTTGACCAGTGTGCTTCTCAAGGTCACATAATATTCCTAGGAAATCAAGCCAATTGTTTCCTCAATGGATACTAAGGCTCTCAAGAAGATGGAATGGGTGGGCATCAGGGTTCGAGTAGTGGATGAGTGGATTGCTCAATTGAAATCAGATGGTTCCCATCTTCTAGATTCAATGATTAAGTTGTTGACTGATTTTGGACTTATTCAAAGTCAAATGCAAGGTGTCAAAACTTCCTTATCTCAAGAGGTCAAAGATATTGAAAAAAAGTGTCTCTTTAGGGTAAAATAGAGGATTTTAGAATTGACGTCCTTGTGGAGAATAAGATCATTCCAACAAGAGAGAAATACATCCAGATTCTATTATTGTTGTCTCATAAGAAAGAAATAATAAGGTCAATGATTATGAGCTGGATTGGGAAAAGAAGGAAGGTGATGATGAGATTGATCTTATTTCAGTAAGGATAGCTGAAATTCCTTGTTATTTGTATGATGATAATCAAAATCTTAAGACCGATGATGCCATTATACAAGAATTTCTTTCCTTAATAGATGACTATACAGAACAAGATTTCACTTTGAATGCAATTGATAAATTGCTAGAAATACAAGTCAGTTTTGAAGTTCTTGCATCAATGTTGAAAGATAGAAAAAAGAAATAGATAAAGGTTGAAAATGCAGTTTCCCATGTTCGCGTCATCACCAATTCTACCACAATGCCCAAGAAATCTGAGATTGAAGTTTCTTTGGTCAAGTTCGAGGAATTCCAAAAAATCCAATGAGGAGAAAGATGAATAAAGTGACCCCTTTTGAACACTTTCTTTTCATGTAGTTGCATTGTTAGATGTTGCAAGTTTTCTCATAGCTGTATATTTTCTTTCTATTGTAGTTGTAGTCCAGTGGGACTATGTAGTTGAATTAGTAAATTATGCCCACATTTTTCTCCACTCTTTTCCTATATAAGGAGAACCCTCATTTGTATATATTTTATCTTTGATATGCTTAGCAAAACTCTGCCAAAATTTTATGCCAACTAAGACTTTGTGCTTTTTGTTGTAAAATTCGATTCAAGGAAATAAAGATAGCAATCAACTTATTTCCAAACTTTGTGTTGAATATAAGATTGTGATTGTGATTGGAATTATTCTTATGTTTAATTCTCATAATCGTTCCTTATGTTCTTGAATCTTTTGGTGAAAATTGTGAAAGCTTATGAAAGAGGTTTCTAATTGTGGAAATAGACTTTGTGTTGTTTACATATTTGGGAAACTTTCTGATGTTGAGTGATTAGTAGTAGGCTTTGTATTGCTTCTATTACTTGTAGTTTCGGGAATTGGAAATGTATACTTGAAGACTTTGAGCTGCAAGTTAAATTTCTTATCATTTGTAATCTTTAGCTTAGTTAGAATTATATTCAAGAAAGACTTTGTGCTTCTCGATTGTAAACTTTTGGTGTAATTTGTTGGAGTAGTTTGTTAACTTCTTTAAGTATCATACATGACAGGTAATTGTAACAAGTGGAGGGAAAATACATAAACTCTGAAAAAAGAGAGTTATATGCCCAAAACTTACCCACAAATTTTAGTTTTTTGTTAATTAGAGAAGAAATTTCAAAGGGAACCTCTCGTTGCTGAGAGGAGAGATTAATTTCTCAACATAGTTGTGTGTGAATTAAATATTTTTTCATTGGTACGCTAGTGACAAAATATTCACCCAATAGTTTTTTGGCGACTCCACTGGGGAGTGACATGCAACTAGTATTTCCTTTTTGGGTTGCAGTGCACTTTTTATTTTAATATCCATATTGCTGATCTTCTCAAGGTTCTAATCTAGCTGATCCAAGTTATACTCGTGGACAACGAGTAGCAGGAATTGTTGATCCTACTTTTGAGTTTTTGCAGCAACATAATTTTCCTTTTGTGACACCTCCACGGACACGAAATCCTTTGCAACAAAGATGAAGTTTTCCTCCTACTACACAACGGTCTCCCATACCAAGTGAGCCATCAAGTTTGTAAGTTTCAGTCATTCCACTTGTGAATCATTTTGTAATACCACCATATAATCCATTGAGAATGGTTGTTGCGGGTCCTTGAGGTATTGCTTTTGGTCCTTTGAGCCTAACAACACCTTTACATGAACTCCCAAAAGGCACAAGAAATAATTTGCTTAAGTTTTTAAGATATGGTTCTCAACATCCCGATGAGCACATCACTGCTTTTTATATTACATGTGGTGTTCTTGGTGTTGAACATGAAGACATTTATGTGAGATTATTCATTGAAATTTTGCAAGGTATAGCTACTGATTGGATCTATCATCTTCTGAATAATTGTATGAAAAATTGGGCAAGACTCTGAATACTATTTGAGGAAAGGTTCAAGTCTATTGAAGATGATCATGCACTTTTAGCGTAACTGACTCAAATGAAAAAAGAACCACAAGAGCCCATGCGATAATTTGTGGCAAAGTTCAATAAGTTACAAAATTGTATTTCAGCTGCTTCACAACCCACTGCTAGAAATTTGAAATGTTTATTTATTAATGCTCAATTACCAGAAGTGATTTTTCTCTTGCATAGGGATAATCCTAGAGATTTGGCTATTGTACAATAGATGGCCATATCAGTTGAAGATGCTCTTACTCTTACTGGTAAGATAAGAAAGGATCCTAACAAGGTTAGGAATAATCAAATTATTAATTCATCATTTTCTTTAACAAATTTTGTTGACCCTATGATTCAAAAGCTAGAAAATGAGTTGTTAGCACTTAAGAAGCAAATTTCCTCACAAGGAAATACTTATCATGATTTTCTAAGAAGGACTTATCCAAATAATACTTCTAATTATGTTGCACATAATCAAAAAAAGTTACCTCCTACTCCAGAGAGACTTGCATTGGAAGAACAATCTCAAAATTCAGCTACAGGCTATTATGAGGCTGAACAAAATGATCTTTTGGTGATGAAGATGCCAATTTTCTTCAAGGAGATGATGCAGAATTGGCTAGTGACTCTCATATCAGATATATGCACTATGAAGAAGATGATTTTCCAAATGCGCATGATGGAGATGTCTTTGCAGTCTTCACCCATTCGCAAGCACAAGCAGCACAACCACCTGTCAATGCGACGAGTCATGATTCTACACAAGTAAAGGATTCTCAACGCTTGCCAATTACTATTCCTTTACCAAATCCTCTGAAAGACAACTCCATTCCAAAAGATAATGTGAAGGATAAAAGTTTAAGTGTTCGTTCAACTACTGCAAATTTTTCTACACCTGTCAATTCTTCTACACCCGCATCAAAGACTAGTGCACCTAATGTTTCAAGTTCTCAAAATGAGAACCTTAATCAATATTTGATGAAATGTTTTCATTCATTTGATATTATAGATCATGCTAGGAAGACTAAAGTACAAATGTCTGAGGTAGCATATTTGAGATCCAATCCAGATCAATTTGATCGTTTGGTCAAATTTGTGAAAGAAAAAGATATTTCCCCAAATGATCCTTCCAAGTCTAATACATCCCAAAATAACTTAGTGAGTTCTCCTTCTCCTATAGAAAAGTTAGAACCATTTTATATCTCCTTGTTGATTAATGGTCACAAGCTAAGTAATTGTGTGATTGACCTTGGAGCATCTGACAATATTATGCCAGTGAAAGTTGCCAGTGATCTTGGTTTAACCTTAACTAAGATGTTTGGTAGATGTTTTTCTATGGATAATAAGAAAGTGCCCTTAATAGGTCAGATTAAGGATGCACAATTCTCTTTTGCTGAATTTCTAGACACGAAGATCAAGATGACAATATTGGTAGTTGATGTGTCGGCTTCCTACGACATACTATTGGACAGAAATTTTTGTAAAGATGTGGGAAGAGAGTTAAACATGGATATGACTGAAGCTCTTATTCCTATCAAGGGAGAAATAAAAAAGTTGCATTCAGAAAAAGAATCACAATACACCATTGTGAAATTTGATGATCAATAGACTTAGATTATTTTTGAGTCATCGGGTATGGGTAACTATTTCTTATATGTTGATGATGAGTTTGAAGTTGTTCCTAAAATTGGGGATGTCATTTCACTTGATGAATATTCAAGTGATTGTGAAAGTATTGTTGTTGAATCCATAGGATCCTCAACTCCACAAGAACAAACTCTCAATTTTGATACTATCAGTATTGGTGGTCCAAATGAGGTTTGGACATTAGAGTTTGACGTTAGTTGTTCTTCCACTGGATCAGGAGCCGGTATTGTATTGGTGTCTCCTGATGGTAAAAAATTTCCATTTTCCTTCAAGTTACAGTTTGACAATACTAATAATACTGTTGAGTATGAATCTCTTATTTTGGGGATAAATGTGGCTCAAAAGAAAGGGATTAAGAATTTGCATGCTTAGGGAGATGTTGAATTGATTTTTTGTCAAGTCAAAAATATCTATCAGACAAGAAGTGATAAGCTAAGGTGTTATCATAATCTTGTGTGAGATTCAATTGAGGCATTTGATGAATTTGATTTGTCTGTTGTTTCACATGAATTCAATGATAGAGCAAATTATTTAGCAATAACCACAACTTCTTTGGTTCCGCATAAGGATTTTTCAGGATCAACGTATATTATTGAAATGATTTTTCGACCAAGTGTTCCTGATAATTCTGACAATTGGCAAGTGTTCAATGATGATCATCATGTAATCAATTTCTTGCAGACTACTGATAATTTTGACGAACTATATTTTGATGGTAGTCAATATCCTTCAAAAGATACCATTGAAAGCGTTGATGCAGAAACTGGTGAAAATTTTCTACAAATGAAAGGTAATAAGATTCCTAAGGGTCTTGTTTCTCTTGAAAAGTTGTTTGACAAGCATGATCAATATGTTAGAAAGCAACAAAAATCGGCTGCTAATGCAATGGAGTATGAGCAAGTGAATATTGGGACCGAGGTGAATCCAAAGATGATCGACATTGGAAAATGTTGTTCACATGAAGAAAGGCAGAAATTCATTACATTATTGCAGCAATATATTGATTTCTTGGCTTACTCATATGATGACTTGAAGTCTCTCCATCCTAAAGAGATTCATCATGACATTATGTTGAAGATAGGTGTTGCTCCTTTTTTTCAAAATAAAAGGCAGTACAATCCGAAGATTTCTGATACCATCTTTGTTGAAATTTAGAAAATATTAAAGGCAAGGATAATCTCCCCTATTAATCACTCCACATGGATAGCTAATATTGCGCCCATACATAAGAAGATTGGTGATATCTAGATATGTGTTTATTTCTAGAATTTTAATCAAGCATCCTTGAAAGATAATTGCACATTGCCTATCATGGATCACGTCCTACAAGCTATTAGTGGATCCGAAATTATGTCTATGTTGGATGGATTTTTAGGTTATAATAAAGTGGAGGTTCTTGAGCAAGATCAACACAAGACTGCATTTACCACACCTTGGGGTACTTTTGCATATCACAAGATGCCTTTTGGGTTGATAAATGCAAGAGAGACTTTCCAACATGCAAGGGACTTGGATTTCTGAAGTTTCCTTGGTAAGTTCATTGTAGTCTATTTGGATGATCTGACAATTTATTCTAAGAAGCGTTGAGATCATTTCTATCATTTGCAGCAAGTGTTGGAGAAATGTCACCAACATAGGATTTCTCTTAATCCCAAGAAATCTATTTTTGGGGTAATTGAAGGTAAGTTGTTTGGGCATATAATCTCAAGAGAAGGTATCAAGATTGATGTTGAAAGGGTAAAATCCATTCGTAACCTTTCTTTGCCACCAAATAAAACTGATGTGCATTCTTTCTTTGGTAAAGTAAACTTCTTACGAAGGTTCATTTCAAACTTTGTTGAACAGACATGTCATATAGTTGACATGATGAAAGATAATTCTCTTTTCAAGTGGACTCATGAAGGAAGGAAATCATTTCATGAAATTAAGGAAGCTATGGAAAATTCCCTAGTCTTGGTTTGCCTTTATTATACCAAAGAGTTTATCATGTATAGTTATGTATCAAATCATACATGTTCGGCTATACTGATGCAGAAGAATAATGAGGGTGTTGAATCATCGATTGCATTCATGAGTTATCCATTAAAGGATCAAGAATTGAAATACTAATAGAGAAGCATGCCTTTGCCATGGTTAAAGTGGTAAAATATTTTAGAATTTATAGTCTAAATTCACATGTCATTGCACTTGTTCCTGATGTTGTTGTCAAGTCAATTCTCACACAACAGGAATTTGGAACTAAAAGGGGCAACTTGTTGGCATATGAGCAGAGTTTGATGACATGATGATAATGTATGTCATTGATGTCAATATGTTGAAGTGTGAACTGGTATATTGAAGAAAGCAAACTAGCAAGTGAACCAGTATGATGGTGTGAAACGATATACACAAAAAGAAAACTAGTATGATGGAGTGAACCGATATATGAAAAGTTTGTATCGGGATTTGATTTGATATGACTACCGGTTGGTAGTCTCAGCTTCAAGGTTTCCGGCTGATGCATTCCAAGTCTGTGTGATTTGATCGATGACATCCTGTGATGAGTTAGCATTGAAATGAAGATTAGATTGCATTGCCACGTCAGCCTTGTGCGCGTGAAGGATTTCCTTGAGGATCTTGCATGAAGAAGATTGATTTTGTCTACCTCAGGAATGTGAAAAATCTTAGTAAATGGTGGAGAGCACGTGATGGGTTATCAGCTTCCAGAAGCGGTGAAGAATAGACAATGGAGAACGTCTTGAGATTTGTTCATGATTGTTTTACCCTATGTAATGTAATTAAACAACCAAGATTGGACTGATTGTATTGTTAACCTAGATGCTTAGGGTTCTAGGTTTTGGCCACTAACCTAATTGTTGTTTATAAGGTCAATGATGGTTTTCATTTGAAGTTGTTGGCAAATGAATGTATGTGAGGTGATTCTTTCCAGACCAAAGAAGTGAGTAGAGATTTGCAGAGTGTGATTGTAGATGTAAAGGAACTGGAGTGGATCTTCCTTGGCATTAAGTGATGTTATCAGATTAGTCTATTACCTGTTGACTTCTAACCATTTCAGCATATGGAAAAACCCTTTACCGGGTAGCTTTAATAGGCTTTTTGTAAATCCTTTAAAGGGTAACTCAAAATCATTGAGTTCTTCAAATCCTCTTACAAGGTAACCTTTAACAAGGTTTTAACCTCTAACCAGGTATTTAGCCATCCCTTAACCGGGTGATCCCTGGTAGGATTGGTTCCTAGCAGAACCTATTGTAAAGTCTTTAACTGGACTAGGCTTCTAACAGAGTGAACTTTAGAAGAGTTCAAGAACAACTTCTGGGTATTCATCCCCACCGTGGTTTTTCCTAGTTGGGTTTCCACATGAAAAATTAGTGTGTTATGTGTGATGCTTTTTCATGAGATGTTTTAGTGTTTTCTATTAAGTGGTAATGCAAGTTGATCTAATGGTCATTGTATTTCTGATGTATTACTTGCTTAAGTATGTGGGTGAAGTTGAGATGAGATGTTAGGTTTGAGAAGATCTTAGTGTTACCGGTTTATAACTTTCACAGTCACTGTGTTTTACAGGTATTGCCTCGGTTTAGGTTGGTGAGTCTATTTGCCAGTTAGTGCAGTCTTTGCAGTTTAAGTTGTTTAAGAAGTTTTTGTCTATACTGATTCACCCCCCCTCTCAGTATCTGTTGGGTATTTACTATTCATCATTATTCATCAATTGGTATAAGAGCGTCCTCCAGGTCCTTTGTGTTATAAGCTTAACTGCTTGACAAAAATATCATATTCTAATGATGAAGAGAGAAGGTCCTAAGTTCAACAGAGATAACTTTAAAATATGGAAGGACAGAATGAAGATCTACATTAAAAGCATGGGTGCTCAACACTGGAACTATGTTGAGAATACTTATGTTGTCCCTACCGGTACTCTCACCGATGATCAAAGAAGAGAAATTCGGGAGAATGGGAAAGTCATGGAAACTCTTATCAGCAGTCTATCTGATATTGAGTTTATAGATGTTTAGGATAAAGACAATCCCAAAGATGTATGAGATACTCTAGAGACTATCTATGGTGGTGATGAGCATGTGAAGCAAGCTAAGGAAGAGAGCCTTAAGGGAAAATTTCAAGACATGCAGATGGTTGAAGGAAAGACCATTCAACAATATGGGATAAGAATCAAAACTATTGTAGGAGACATCAAGAGTGCAGGAAGCAAAATAGATGATCCCACCATTGTTAGCAAAGTTTTAAGATCCTTATTACCAATTTATGCAATAAGGGTTGCCGCTATTAAGGAGTTGAGATCTATTGACAAGACAAAGGTATCCCTTGACTCCATCATTGCTAAGTTCACTGCATACGAGATAAACAGTTATGATGGTAGTGTTTAGAAGACTAAATCAACCTTTAGAGCATCTACTGCACTATCTAGAAAGGGAAAAGAGGTTGGTACTAGCTGTGAACCCAGACAAAGAAGGGATATGGATGATGAGGAGATCCTGATGGAGTTTGAAGCTCTTCTTGCCAAGAGACTTCCTAAGGGAACTAGAAAATACAGAGGTAAGCTCCCTTTGAAATGTTTTTCTTGCAATAGGATAGGACACATTGCTGTCAACTATCCTAATAGTGATAATAAGGACAAATTGGAAAAGTTTAAAAATTTCAAAGGAGGAAATAGGAGAAACTGTCTTGTTGCAGTCGATGAAGGTGTCACTAATGATGAATCAAAAGATGATGAAAGAGAAGACATAGTGTTTGTAGCCATTAAGGAAGATGTGTCAGAAAAGAAGGCTCTTGTCTCCTACTTTGATAATTATAATGAGTGGATTATTGATAGTGGATGTTCTCACCACATGACTGGTGACCGAAGAAAGTTTCTATCCCTAGAAGAGTACGATGGAGGTGTATTCCGATTTGGTAATGATGCACCATGTATGGTAAAAGGAAAAGGGTCAATCTCTCTAATTGGAAAAAGCAATGTTGATAATGTGTATTAGGTAGAAGGTCTCAGGCATAACCTTTTAAGTGTTGCCCAGCTGAATGATAAAGGACTCACTCTAGAATTCAAAGATGGAGTGTGCAAAATAAAAGGAAAGAGTGGTGAACTGATGGCCACCGGTATGCAGACCAAAGGTAACTTATTTCAGTTAAATACAAATATCAGTCAATGTCTAATGGTTAAGTTTGATGACAGTTGGATATGGCATAGGAGACTCTGCCATGTGAATTTTAATAATATTGTGAAGGCCAGTAAGATGAAAGCGGCTAGAGGATTATCTATGCTTAACAAACTAGAGAATCCTTTGTGCAGAGAATGTCAACTGGGGAAAATGTCTTCCTCAGCCTTCAAAGGTAAATCTTTCACAATAGATAATTTACTTGATCTTATATACACTGATTTGTGTGGTCCTATGAAAACTAGGAGTGTTCAAGGAGATAGGTACTTAATGATTCTTACTGATGATTTCTCTAGAATGATGTGGGTCACATTCTTGAAAGACAAGTCTGAAGCTTTTGGAAATTTTAAAGCCTTCATAGCACTAGTTGAAAAGGAAAGCAGTAAGAGGATTAAATACCTTAGAACTGACCAAGGAGGTGAGTTCACTTTTGGTGAATTCAATAAGTACTGTGAAAAGAACGACATCAAGAGGCAACTGTCTACCCCCCGAACTCCACAACAGAATGGCCTAGCAAAAAGGAACAATCAGATTGTAGTTGAAGTAGCCAGAATGATGCTGATTCAAGGGAAGGTTGCTCACACTTTTTGGAGAGAAGTGGTGAGCACTGTAGTCTACACTACGAACCGGGTACTCATCAAAAAGGGTAAGGATAAAACTCCTTATGAGTATTGGATTGGTAAGACTCTAGTAGTAAGCTACTTTAGAGTATTTGGAAGCAAGTGTTATATTAAGAAAAGTGAACACCAAAGCAAGTTTGATGCAAAATGTGATGAGGGAATATTCCTAGGGTATTCCACCAAGAGCAAAGCTCTCAAGTGTTTTAACAATAGGACTCAGAGAATTGTTGAAAGTATCAATGTTAGAGTTGATGAGACCTCTGAGAAACTTGAGGAAACTGGCAGCGAGCGAGCGATAGATGAACCGGATGTAACCTTCTAGGAACCGGTTGCAAAACAACCAAGTACAAGTAACAGTGCTCCTACACCTGTAGACATTGATGTAGATGAAGATGAAGATGAGGATGAGGATGAAGAGGAAAAACAAGAGGAATCATCCAAGATCATTCCTAAGTATGTAAAGCTGCATCATGATCCAAAGCAAATCATAGGGGATAAGGATGCAGGAATAAATACAAGAAGAAAGGTCAGAGAGAATTATTGCATGATTTCTGAATTTGAGCCCAAAACATTCAAAGAGGCACACAAAGATGAAGACTGGATTAAGGCTATGGAAGAGGAACATGACCAGATAGAAAAGAATGGTACATGGTCTTTGGTACACAGACCTGAGCACAAAAATGTTATTGGCACCAAATGGGTTTTTAGAAACAAGCTTAATGAAGATGGCATAGTGGTAAGAAACAAAGCAAGATTGGTATGTAAGGAATATGCTCAAGAAGAAGGAGAAGACTATGGAGAAAATTTTGCTCCAGTAGCTAGATTGGAAGGATGCAACCTTCAAGGGGTCCAAAGTGTATCAGATGGATGTAAAATCAACATTCCTGAATGGAATACTTGAAGAGGAAGTGTATATAGAGAAACCAGATGGGTTTGCCTTATCAGAAGACAGTGATATGGTGTGTAGGCTACATAAAGCCTTGTATGGATTGAAGCAAGAACCTAGAGCATGGTATGAACATTTACACTCTCATCTTGTGAAGATAGAAATATCTATCTAAAGTTAGAAGGAGATCAATATCTGATCTGTGAAGTGTTTGTTGATGACATAATTTTTGGTGGAGATGACAAGATGAGCCATGCGTTTGCAAATGAAATGAAGAAGGAATTCGAGATGTCACTAATCAGAGAGATTAAATTCTTCATTGGACTACAAATTCAACAAATGAAAGATGGTATCTTTATCACTCAGTCCAAGTATGTCAAAGAGGTGTTGAAGACCTTTGGCATGGAAGACATCAAACCAGTTGGTACACCAATGATGACCAGTTGTAAATTGTCAAAAGAAGATGACTCAGCATTGGTGAATGAGAAGGAATACCAGTCAATGATTGGTAAGTTGCACTATGTAGTACACAGCAGACCGGACATAGCACATATAGTGGGCATTGCTACACATTTCCAGAAAAGTCCAAGAGAATCCCACTTGGTAGCAGTTAAGCGGATTCTTAGATATCTGAAGGGAACTATAGATTATGGATTGTGGTATCCATACAATAATGATTTCAATCTCAAAGTATTTACCGATGTTGATTGGGTTGGTACTGTGGATGACCGGAAGAGCACAACTGGTGGTGCATTCTTTCTCGGTCATAGACTACTCTCATGGTTGAGTAAGGAGCAGAGTTGTATCTCTTAGTTAACAGCAGAAGCAGAATATTGATGAATAATGACGAATAGTTAGTACCAGACCAGTACTGAGAAGGGAGGTGAATCAATACAGACAAAAACTATGTAATCAACAAATACTTCATAGATCAGAATCTGATCTCCTTATGATTTCAAATAGATATTTCTATCTTCACTTATTCTTTCAAATCCAATCTTCACAAGATGGGAGTGTAAGTGTTCATACCATGCTCTAGGTACTTGCTTTAATCCATACAAGGATTTATGTAGCCTACACACCATGTCACTCTCTTCTGATAGGGAAAACCCATCTGGTTGCTCTATAGACACCTCCTCTTCAACTATTCCATTCAGAAACGCAGATTTTACATCCATTTGATATAATTTGAATCCCTTGAAGGTTGCATATGCAAGAATCATACGAACTCCTTCCAATCTAGCTACTGGAGTAAAGGTTTCTCTATAGTCTTCTCCTTCTTCTTGAGCATATCCCTTACACACCAGTCTGGCTTTGTTTCTTACCACTGTGCCATCTTCATTCAGCTTATTTCTGAAAACCCATTTGGTGCCATTAACATTTTTATGCTCAGGTCTAGGTACCAAAGACCATGTGCCATTCTTTTCTATCTGGTCAAGTTCCTCTTCGATTCCCTTGATCCAAGTCTTCATCTTTATGTGCCTCTTTAAAAATTTTAGGCTCAAGTTCAGAGATCATGCAAGTGTTTTCTCTGACCTTTCTTCTTGTAAGAATTCATGCATCCTTATCTCCTATGATCTGCTTTGGATCATGATTAAGCTTTACGTACCTAGGAATGATCTTAGTTGTTTCCTCTCGCTTTTCTTCTTCATCCTCATCTTCATCAGTATCAACATCTAGCAGTGTAGAAGCACTGTTGCTGGTACTAGGCTGTTTTGCAACCAGTTCCTAGAAGGTTACCACTGGTTCACCTACCACTTGCTCACTGTCGGTTTCCTTAGGTTTCTCAGAATCTTCATCAACTCTAACATTGATACTTTCAATAATTCTCTGAGTCCTATTGTTGAAACACTTGAGATATTTTCTTTTAGTGGAATACCCTAGGAATATTCCCTCGTCACTTTTTGCATCAAACTTGCTCTGGTGTTCACTCCTCTTGATATAACATTTGTTGCCAAACACTCTAAAGTAGCTTACTACTGGTGTCTTACCAGTCCAATACTCATAAGGAGTTTTATCCTTACCTTTCTTGATGAGTACCCGATTCATAGTGTAGACTGCAGTGCTCACCGCTTCTCTCCAAAAAGTGTGAGCAACCTTTCCTTGAACCAGCATGGTTCTGGCTACTTCAACTATGGTCCAGTTGTTCCTCTCTACTAGGCCATTCTGCTATGGAGTTTGGGAGGCAAACAGTTGCCTCCTGATGCCATTTTCTTCACAGTACTTATTGAACTCACTAGAAGTGAACTCACCTCCTTGGTCAGTTCTAAGGAATTTGATTCTCTTACCACTTTCTTTTTCAACCAGTGCTTTGAAGGCTTTGAACTTTCCAAAAGCTTCAGACTTTTCTTTCAATAATGTAACCCACATCATTCTTGAGTAGTCATCAGTGAGAATCATAAAGTTCCTATCTCCTTGCACACTCCTAGTATTCATAGGACCACACAAATCAGTATGCACAAGGTCAAGTAAATTGTCTGCAGTGAAAGATTTACCTTTGAAGGTTGAGGAAGACATTTTCCCCAGTTGACACTCTCTACACAAAGGATTCTCTGGTTTGCTCAGCACAAGAAATCCTCTAACTACCTTGATCTTACTAGCCTTCACTGTCTTATCAAAGTTTACATGGTAGAGTCTCTTATACCATATCTAGCTATCATCAAACTTAGCCATTAGACATGTACTGATATTTGCATTCAGCTGAAATAAGTTAACTCTGGTGTGCATACTGGTGGCCATCAGTTCACCACTCTTTCCTTTTATTTTGCACACTCCATCTTTGAATTTCAGAGTGATTCCATTATCATTTAGTTGGGAAATACTTGAAAGGTTATGCCTGAGACCTTCTACCCAATACACATTATTAGCACTACTATTTCCATTTAGAGAGATGGACCCTCTACCTTTTACCATACATGGTGCATCATTACCAAATCAGACCACACCACCATCATACTCTTCTAGAAACAAAAACTTTCTCCTATCACCAGTCATGTGCTGAGAACAACCACTGTCAATAATCCACTCATTGGAATTATCAAAGTGGGAGACAAGAGCCTTCTTATCTAACACATCTTCCTTGACTACTACAAACACAATGTCTTCACTTTCTTCATCTTATGATTCCTCACCAGTGACACCTTCATCAACTGCTACAAAATAGTTTCTCCTGTTTCATCCTTTGAACTTCTTGAACTTCTCCGGTTTGTCCTTATTATCACCATTAGGACAGTTTACATCAATGTGTCCTATCCTATTACAAGAAAAGCATTTCAAAGGAATCTTACCTCTGTATTTACCAGTTCCCTTAGGAAGTCTCTTGGCAAGAAGAGCTTCAAATTCCATCAGGATCTCCTCATCATCCATTTCTCTACTTTGCCTTGGTTCATAATTGGTACTTGCTTCTTTTCCCTTTCTAGATGGTGCAACAGATGCTCTAAAGGCTGATTCAGTCTTCTGAGTACTACCATCATAATTATTTAGCTCATATGCGGTCAACTTAGCAATGATGGAGTCTAGGGATACCTTTATCTTGTTTATAGACCTCAGCTCCTAAATAGCAGCAACCCTTATTGCATAGACTGGTAACAAGGATTTCAAGACTTTTCCCTAAGGATTTGAATGGTCTCTCCTTCAACCATACGCATGTCTTCAAACTTTCCCCTAAGTCTCTCTTCCTTAGCTTGTTTCACATGCTCATCATTGCCATAGATATTCTCAAGAGCATCCCATACTTCTTTGGGATTGTCTTTATCCTAAACATCAATAAACTCAATGTCAGATAGACTGTTGATTATGGCTTCCATGACTTGCACATTCTCTTGAATCTCTCTTCTTTGATCATCAGTGAGAGTACCGGTAGGGATAACATAAGCATTCTCAACATAGTTCCAGTGTTGAGCACCCATGCTTCTGATGTATATCTTCATTTTGTCTTTCCATATTTTAAAGTTATCTCTGTTGAACTTTGGACCTTCCCTCTTCATCATTAGAGTAGGATCTTTCCCTCAAGCAGTTAAGCTTACAACATAGAGGACCTGGAGGATGCTCTGATACCAATTGATGAATAATGATGAATAGTTAGTACCAAACCAATACTGAGAGGGGGGGGGGGGGTTGAATCGGTATAGACAAAAACTTTCTTCACTGCTTCAAACAATAGAGACTATACCAACCGGTAAGCAACATTACCGATCTCAATCAGGACACTATCGCTAAAACATAGTGAGACTGTAAAAAACACAAACTAGTAACACCCAGATCAATTCAAGACCTAATACCTTATCACAACTTCACCCAAATGCTTAAGCACATAATACATCAGAAATACTTGTGACCATTGAATAAACTTGCATTACCATTTAACATAAAACACTAAACCATCACATGAAAAGCATCACACATGACACACTGATTTTTCACATGGAAACTCAAATGGGAAAAACCATGATGGGGATGAATACCCACAAGTTGTTCTTTGAACTCTTCTGAAGTCCGCTCTGTTAGGAGCCTAGTCCGGTTAAAGGCTTTTACAATAGGTTCTGCTAGGAACCGATCCTGCTAGGGATCACCCGGTTAAGGGATGGCTAAATACATGGTAAAAGGTTAGAACCTTGTTAAAGGTTACCTCGCAAGAGGATTTGAAGAACTCATTGTATTGAGTCACCCTGTTAAAGGATTTACACAAAAGCCTGTTAAAGCTACCCAGTTAAGGGATTTTCCAACTGCTGAAATGGTTAGAAGTCAATAAGTAATACACTAATCTGATAATAGCACACAATGCCAAGGAAGATTCTCTTTAGCTCTTTTTCTTCTGCAATCACACTCTATAGGTATCAACACACTTCTTCGGTCTAGCAAGAATCAAGTATCTCTTCACTTGGATACACACATAACATTTGCCAACAACTTCAAACTGAAAAACATCATCGACCTTATAGGAAACAAATAGATTGGTAGCATAAACCCTAAACCCTAAACATTTAGGTTTAACAATTCAGTCAGTTCAATCCTGACCGTTAATCACACTGCATTGAATGCAACAGTGTTGAATAGATCTCAAGACATTCTCTGACGTTCATTCTTTGCCGCTTCAGGAAATTGATAACCCATCACGCGCTCTCCACCGTTTATAGAGACTTTGCACATTCCTGAGGTAGATAGGAACAATTTCCATGCAAGATCCTCAAGGAAATCCTTCACACGCACAAGGCTGACATGGCAACATGATCTGATCTTCATTACAATGCTAACTCATCACAAGATGTCATCAGTTGAATCACACAAGCTTGGAATGCATCAACCAAAAACCCTAAAGCTGAGACTACCAAACGGTAGTCATGCCAAATGAAACCCCGATACAAAACTTCCCATATACCAGTTCTCATTCCAACATACCACTTCACCTTGAACAAACATACCGCTTCACTTTTTCATATATGTATCGGTTTACATCATCATACCAGTTCTCTTTCCAGTTTGCTTATATCAATATACCGGTTCATACTTCAGCATATTGACATCAATGACAACATACAATATCATCATGTCATCAAGCTCTACACATATGCCAACAAATATGTAGCAGCATTTATGAATTGCACTCAGACAATTTGGATGAAGCATGTATTATGTGGTTTCAAAGTCCCTATATCTGAACTAGTGAGTATATTTTGTGATAACAAAAGTGCAATTAATATTTCCAAGAATCTGGTATTGCATGCTAGAACCAAGCACTTCGAGCTCAAGTATCATTTATTTAGGGAGAAAGTTCAGAACAAAGACGTTATATTGGAACACGTTTTCAGTAAGAAGTAGTTAGCAGATATATTCACCAAGCCTCTACCAAAGGCTACATTTACCCATTTAAGAGGTGAATTAGGGGTGCTACCCCTTCAAGAGGTGAACTAAGGTATGTGCTCCACATGAGTTAGGTATTGCATTGTCAAATATTTTCAGGATTGATGTGTTGAAGGATGCTACTCCTCAGGGGGAGCAGCATAATGGAACATGGAAGTTTGTACCTCCACTTTGGCATTGTTGTCAAAGGCAGAGAAGATGTGAAGTAGAGAAGATATCTGCAGTGTTGAAGACATATAATATGGAAGAAGATGTAGAGATATCTTTGTGTATTGCCATCAATGCCAAAGGGGGAGATTGTTAGCATATGAGCAAAGTTTGATGACATGATGATAATGTATGTTGTCATTGATGTCAATACGCTGAAGTGTGAACCGGTATATTGAAGAAAGCAAACCGGCAAGTGAACTAGTATTATGGTGTGAACAGGTATACGCAAAAAGTGAACCTGTATGATGGAGTGTGAACCGGTATATGCAAAGTTTGTATCGGGGTTTCATTTGATATGACTACCAGCTGGTAGTCTCAACTTTAGGGTTTCCGGTTGATGAATTCCAAGTTTGTGTGATTCGACCAATGACATCCTATGAAGAGTTAGCATTGAAATGAAGATTAGACTATGTTTCCACGTCAGCCTTGTGCGCGTGAAGGATTTCCTTGAGGATCTTGCAGGAAGAAGATTGATTCTATCTACCTCAGGAATTTGCAAAATCTTAGTAAACGGTGGAGAGCGCATGATGGGTTCTCAGCTTCTAGAAGCGGTGAAGAATAGATGATGGAGAACGTCTTGAGATTTGTTCATGATAGTTTTACCCTATGTAATGTGATTAAATGGCTAGGATTGGACCGATTGTATTGTTAACCTAGATGCTTAGGGTTTTAGGTTTTGGCCACCGACCTAATTGTTGTCTATAAGGTCGATGAAGGTTTTCATTTGAAGTTGTTGGCAAATGAATGTATGTGAGGTGATTCTTGCTAGACCAAAGAAGTGAGTAGAGATTTGCAGAGTGTCATTGCAGATGTAAAGGAACTAAAGTGGACCTGCCTTGGCATTAAGTGTTGTTATCATATCCATGTATTACCTGTTGACTTCTAACCATTTCAATAGATGGAAAATTCCTTTACCGAGTAGCTTTAACAGGCTTTTTGTAAATCCTTTAACAGGGTGACTCAAAATCATTGAGTTCTTCAAATCCTCTTACAAGGTAACCTTTAATAGGGTTTTAACCTCTAACTGGGTATTTAGCCATCCCTTAACCAGGCGATCCCTAGCAGGATCGTTTCCTAGCAGAACCTATTGTAAAGTCTTTAACCGGACTAGGCTCCTAACAGAGTGAACTTCAGAAGAGTTCAAGAACAACTTCTGGGTATTCATCCCCACTGTGGTTTTTCCCAGTTGGGTTTCCATGTCAAAAATCAATGTGTTATGTGTGATGCTTTTTCATGAGATGTTTTAGTGTTTTCTGTTAAGCAGTAATGCAAGCTGATCTAATGGTCATTGTATTTCCGATGTATTACTTGCTTAATCATGTGGGTGAAGTTGAGATGAGATGTTAGGTTTGACAAGATCTTAGTGTTACCAGTTTATAACTTTCATAGTCACTGTGTTTTACCAGTATTTCCTTGGTTTAGGTTGGTGAGGCTGTTTACCAGTTAGTGCAGTCTTTGCAGTTTAAGTTGTTTAAGAAGTTCTTGTCTATATTGATTCACAACCTCCCCTCTCAGTATCTGTTGGGTATTTATTGTTCATCATTATTCATCACAACTAGGTTTCTAAGATTCAATAATATGACATGGACATTAAGCCTACTAAGTTGGTTCATGGAAAAGGTTTGTATTAGTTGATTGTTGATAGAAAATCAACTGATGAAGTAGTGCTAGAGAATGAAGGCATGAATCAAGATCTTCCCAAGGTTCTATTTGTCAGCACCACTTATGAGTGGTATTCTGACTTGGCATATCTTTTAACATATGGATAGTGTCCTACACACTTGTCACGCAATGAAAGGCGGACCTTGAAGCTTAAAGTGGTGAATTTTGTCTTATGGGATAATGGCTTGCATAAGAAGGGTTTGGATGGAAATTTCCTACGTTGCGTTGAAAAGAAACAACAAGGTTACTTCAAGATTTCCATAATATTGCTTGTGGTGGACACTTTTCTGCTCTTGTCATTGCACACAAAATTTTGTTTGCAAGATACTATTGGCCAATATTGTTTAAGGATGAGCAATGCCAATAGTTTGTTGGTAAGCCTACGTTAGTCGCACTTCCTCTTAAGGCAGTGGTAATTGAAGAGCCATTCCAACAGTGGGGATTGGATTTCATTGGACCTATCAATCCAAGATCTAGTGCAGGTTACATTTATATTCTCATAATGACAGATTACTTCACCAAGTGGGTGGAGGCAATTCCAACTAAGCAAGCTACTTCAACAATGGTTTGCCAATTTTTGAAAGAGAACATCGTTTCAAGGTTTGGTGTTCCTCATAAGATAGTAACTAATAATGATTCCTATTTTTCATCTTATGAGATTATTGACTTCTATTTTGATTATGGTATTACCCTTTTACACTCATCTGACTATTATCCGCAAGGAAATGGTCAGGCTGAGTCAAGCAATAATAACCTGGTTACAAATATCAGAAAGCTTATTGATGAGAGACAATAGACTTGACATAAGTCTCTCTATGATGCGCTATGGGCAGATCATATAACTCCTAAGAGAGCAATCGACATGTCACCTTTGCAACTTTGTATGGATTGAATGCCAAGATTCCTATCACTTTAAAATTTTTAGCATTAAAGCTTGCCAAGGCCGTTGAAGATGAAACTTACCAGGGTTCACTTGATAAATGGATTATGTTTCTTTCTTAGTTGGAGGAAACAAGAGTAGAGGTGGTGGATAGAATTGCTACACACCAAAGCCAAGTGAAGGTGTTATTTGACAAGAAGATGACTTCTCGTGAGTTCACAGTTGGTGATCAAGTCTTGTTATGAGACAAGAGGAGGGAAACAAAGGGTTTGCATGAGAAGTTTGATTCCTTATGGAGAGGCCCCTTCACTATTCATGAAGTATGTAGTGAGCATAGTTACTTGCTCGTGTATGCTGATGGTACCCCATTCTCACTACCTCATAGTGGAGACCATTTGAAGCTCTTTAGTCAATAAGGAGCAGTGCAAAAAGGAAGTTGTAAATTTTGTAAATATTTGTATAGTTCTTTTTTCTTCTTGAGTCATTTTGTCGCCTGACTCTATAGGCCAATGGATACGTGCACTCAGAGTTCTAGATTCTACAAGCTTCAAGTGGTGTAGCTTGTTCCCCAACCAGAGCTAGTTGTTGTCCTTGATTTTAGTGTGACTAAAATTGTGAGGCAACCCTATGAAACTGGTCTGTTTCGTACCTCATGTCCTCCAGGAAAGGTTGATCGACTTCATCAGTTAGTCACCTTTTTCTTTTGGTCGTCTGTTTTTGTCCTTTTTGAGTTGTTAGATTTTGCAGTTTACCTACAGGACAGACTTTAAAATCTGACATGCAAGGTGATTTTTGGGTAAAATTGCACATTGGACTTTAAAGTCCAATGTGTAGTGATTTGCAAGTTTTTCCCGCAGATCAAACTTTAAAGTCCGACCTGCAGGGGGGTTTGACTGCACATCGAACTTTAAAGTTCAATGTGCAGACTCGTTGAGTTAAAGATGCATGTTGGACTTTAAAGTTTGACTTGCAAGGAGTTCTTCATGCACGTCAGACTTTAAAGTCCGACATGCATGGTGCATATTATAATTAATGTCATCATTAATAACTTGTTAAGGGGTTATCTATTCAATTTTGGTCATTTTTATTTCATTTTTAGCTTGCCCGTTTCATTTTGTGTGCTCTCTGGTTCTCCTTTCGTAATTTTATCCTGATCGTACCAGTGAATTCATTTTTCTTATTGTAAACCATTTTCAAGGTAGGTTTTCATTTTGTTTTCGTGCTTTCCTTGTTTCTATGCATTTTTGTATGAGGTAGGGTTTTAGGACCGTGCATGAGCATTTTTTAATGTTTATACAGAGATTAGGGCATTGTCAGATTTTAAAATTTGATGCCCTAATCTCCTCGTCCTCCCTTTCCTTTTTGGCCCTTGATCAGGCTTCAAACCCTGACATGCAAGATAACATTATTGTTTCCCCTTCGTACATGTCAGATTTTGAAATCCAATATGTAGGAGATGCGATTTCTCTACTATCATGTCAGGTTTTGAAGTCCGACATGTTAGCATTATTGTTTTCCCTTCTAACATGTCGAATTTTAAAACCTAACATGTTAGTAGAATGTGCATATATTTGTTGACATATCGGACTTTAAAGTCCAATATGTTAACACTCAATGTTTTATCCAGTTAACATGTTGGGTTTTAAAACTTGACCTATCAACCTTCATGTTTTATACAACTGTCAGGTTGGGTTTTAAAACCTGACATGTCATCTATTGCATTTTATTTTGCACATCGGACTTTAAAGTCTGATGTGCATATTATCTTTGCATGTCGTTCAATTGCATATCAGACTTTAAAGTTTGATCTGCAAATATTGTCCCTCCCACCTGCACATAGGACTTTAAAGTCTGATATGCAATGAAGGTTGTTTTTTCCTTTCCCATCAGACTTTAAAGTCCGATGTGCGAATTTTGGTTTCTAATTGAAATGTTAGACTTTTTTCTCCAACCTGCCAGTTTTCGACAATATTTTTCTCAAGTCCAGTTTAGCTCCAAATTCTTCTTCTAGTTGATAAAATTTTCTTTTCTGATGGTGATGATTTTGAAAACGCTAATCCTCAATGTTGGATGCAGTACTTTGCAAATGTCAAAGCCTCCTCAAGGCAAATTAGAGCCTTCCTCAAGTTAGTTAGAGTCCTCATCAAACAAGCCACCAATAAAAAAGATGAAGTACAAGTATGATAAATACTTGAACATGTATCTAGAAAGCTCAGTTGACTCTAATGTCAAGGAGATAAGGGATACAAAAATTGGCCATTTGAATATGCGGGAATTCATTGATTGAGTTGAGAAATATCCTTCACACATGTCAAGTTATATCAAATCAGAGTTGCACAAATATGCTTCCTTCCCAGTCGCAGCTCATGATCCAGACTTTGTACTTGCAGTGGTGGATCATTTTGATCTAAATATAAGACAAGTAAAGGATGCGAACCAGAATGTTGTTATGATATTAGATAGTATTTTCTGTAACAGTGTATTCAAGGGCTCACTAGTTGAGGAAGTAGCTGACATTACTAAGGAAAGTGCTCAAGAATATTTTGAGAAAAATGAAGCAAAGTGTAAGAAAATGGTTAATACAATTTTCCTCTCTTCTGCTAGGAATTCCACCAATTCAAGATAGCCAAAATATTTTCACAAAAGTGATTTCAATGAGGAATATAATGATATGGTTACCATGTTGGCATGAGTAAAGGGTTTAAAAGATTTTCATTATTTTCAAAACTGGATGTGTTATTATATGAACATAATCAGAAAGGAAGCTACCAAGATAGATTGGGGTGAGAAGATTAGTGATGCACTTTGTGCATAATTGAAAGAGGTCAAAATAGCACTGAAGTTTTACATGACCTCATGCCTTGTGTATGCAACCGCCTCTATGAGGCAATATCTACGTTTGTCTACAAAGGGCGACATGAGGTTAGTGCCTGTTTGGAACTATTATGATCAACTCACAATCAATAATCATGGAAGTCATTTTAAAAGGGTTCATGATGCCTTCTTTGTTGTATGGAAATGTATATTTGATAAGGACTTACAAAAGAAGAGACTTTCAGAAGTAGCATATAGTATGGTTTCTCATTTTGGTCTTGTCTTTCTCCAATTTCCCACATTCACTTACATTCGCATAGGACATTTCACAGGTAAACCTTTCATTTTGCCAAAAAATCCATCTGATAAGGTTATACTCATGGAGTTATGTTGGGAATTGATCTGTGTACATGAAAACCAGTCATAGGCTCATAAGACTGGCTTGAAGTTTCCAGAAGCTATTGGTTGATATTCAATTATGACCAACCCAAAGGGTAAGAATATGGAAGAAGAGATGCAATGAAACACCATGAGGAGATTCAAAGCCTAAAATAATTTTGACTTTTTGTGGAATAAAGAACAAAGTAAAAATAATTTACACTCATGTATACAGGTTTGAAGATGTCTGGGCTGATTGTCAAGATGAAGAGGATGTGAGGAAGATGGATTTTAGTCGCCTTATATTGGAGCAAATTGAAAATTTGGATTTGGCTAAAATTATCATGACCATGGAGGATAGTGATGACATAGTGGACCTAGTCTATTTTGAATGGAAGATTGTTGGTTCTCCATTGCCACCTGATCAATGGTCAAAAAAGGAAAGTAAGTCCATTACTCAAAGAATTGCTCCTATTTTGGCTAATGATAATGCATGGTTATTAAAGAAGAAGATCATAATGAAACAACTTCCTGCCAATTTTGGTGATGATCATAACTGTGATGGTCCAGTTGGTAAAACAACTACAGCTGAATTCAGGACCAAACGCAAAGTAGATGTGCAAGCACCACCATCAATCCCTTCGACACAATCCAATAGAAAGGGACCTAAAATTAAATTTGTCATGCCTGTGAAGTGTCATACCTGCAGCTGCAACACAAAGCACTCAATAAATCATTACAAGTAATGGTTAGAAAATTAATCAGCGAAAGATAAAACCATAGCTAATCGATATATTGCCTCCTAGTAAATGCGAGTATGAATTTTTCCCTCAGATCTGGTTATGCAAATTCTAGTGACTTGACTACACTTAAATTGAGGATTTAAATGATGAAGATGCATAATCTAGAACTGATAGCATGATTAAGCTACATGATTTTATGATTATTCTAGAAAATAAACTAGAATGAAGATGCAATTAAGCTAAAATTGAACATGATAACAATGCTAAGAATGATTTGCTAAGAGCTATATGCCTATAGTAACAATGCTTAAATGCAAATGATATGGGATGAATCAGGATCCTTTGTGCTAAAAAATGGGGTCTATTTATAGGATTTCCAAGGCTAGGGGTGAGGTGGCAGGAATCAATGGTCAAGATTAAGTCTGAAGATATCAATGGTGAAATTGGAGGAGGTTGGAAAAGAGGTTGGATAAAGGGAACATTTGTCATATCTATGGTGACAAGTGTTAAGAGGCTTCTAGAAGAGGTTCGACGAAAGGGAACATTTAGTGACAAGTGTCACAAAGATTTGCTCATGAGAGGGAAAAGTGTTCAAGGAAAGGGGACATGTGGGTAGATGGAATGGGTTAGGTTTAGGAAGGGTTGGGTTAGGTGGTTAAAATTTAGGAGAGTTTGAATTTAAAAATTCAAATAATAGGAAAAGACTAATTAATTTCAACAACTCATAAATTGATATGTTTTAATTCATCAGAAGATTAGAAGAAATGATTTTGATGGGGAAGAATTAATTAATTTGAATTAATTAATCAAAGGGGATTATTGAAATGAACCTTTTAAATAAATACTTAGATTTATTAATAAGTAGATGAAAAGGGAGATTTAATCAACTTGTTGATGAATTCAATTAAATTGTGGAGGGAGATTAATTAAATAATTTCTTATTCAATTAATTATCTTCAGACTAGTTTTAGGTGTATACAAAATTCACTATCAAAGGGTTGAAGAAAGGCAAATCTTCTTCAATAGTACAAGCGACACAAACAAAGGAGCTAGAGCAAAAAACTCTTGAAGAGACTGAAAAGAAAAAGAACCAAAAGAAGGAGAAATTCCTTGTGAAGAGGAAATAGAGGTTGAGGAACCAACTCATCAAGGTGAGAGTGATACCCCCACCACTTCACATTTATAAACTCATACATAGGTTATTATTCATTCTATTGAATCTGATTCAGATCAAGAAGAAGAGGAATATAATAATGAAGGGTTGAATATTGAAATACCACAATGGGAGGGTGATCAACAGTATATTACATTGTATAGTCTCTATAGTTTTGATGATGTTCCCTCATCCACTATTAAATCTTTGATTATTCTAGTTTTGAGAGATAGCATAAGATTTTCATTGGGTCGACAATATCTGAAAATATATGAGTCATTCGTCTGATTGCGTATATATTTGTGATGATACTTTGATGATTCCTGTGATAGATTTAACCTTGGATAAAAGGAGAAGGAGAGATCCCATGAAAGAATGAAATGAAAGCTATAATGCAAAGCTATGACCAATCACTGGATTATTGTGTTTTTGTCATCATTGAGCTTTTTAAATGTGGTTATTGAGTGCAAACATTGATGGTATAATTAACCATGATGAGCTGAGCACTATTTTCCTGGATTCTGTTATAGCAAGTTAGCACAAGCATCGAGGTATAATTGAACCAAGATGACCTAAGTGTTGCTTGTGTAAAATAGGCAGTATTAATCATTTTAATATGCAAATCAGAAATTTCTTCAATGATACTCCAATGATCATGTCCTGAGACAAATTTGCACATATTAATGATTAATTTTCAGATAGCAGACAAGAAAAATATCATGTTCCTTCCTTGTTCCTCTAGTCAAAGACATCCTGGAGTCACTCAGAAATCATGATAGTGAAAATCAATATAGACGTTTGAACAATCATGTTAAAATCATTATCCAAAAAGATATTATCCACTGAAAAGTGTGTGATGTGCTTAGATTGACTTTGTGATAGCTTGATAGTTGGCAGTTTGATCTCGTGTTCAATGTTGGATGTGTCTTAGTTTTTGCTTGATGGGAGTTGTCTAACTGTTGTTCTACCTATTTGATTAAGCTCAAAATGATCAAGATTTTTGCCCCTAGCTAGGTGTAGGATTTTTCCCAAGCCTAGAAACAAAGTCATTATGATATATCCAATGATCCAAACCATGGCAAGAAGCCACTTGGGATGTTTGTGTATGTACAAAAGATTTATGATGGTCAACACTGATGGAAAATGAATGAATGCAAGCAGAAAGATGTATGAACTAATAGATGGAAGAGCTAGTAGACAAATAGCACCTATTTGCCAGGTTTTCACCGTCTATTTTCATTGTACTTTTTCTGATTTTTTGATTTTTTTTTAATTATTTTCTGCTTTTTCACTATTTTTTATTTTTCTACTTTTTCAGACATAAAACTTTTTTAGATGCATGCTATTGATAGGTTCCTCGAGCTAATCTTCATCTTGTGTTGATAGCTGATATGCTCCTGATCCAAATATTGTTGTGACCACAAATGGACCTAACCAGTTTGATTCAAACTTTCCTTTCTTTTCTTGATCTGCCTGGTTGCGTGGATTTTCCTTTAGCACTAGTTCTCCAACTTGAAATGATCTTTGTTTGACCTTATGATTATAAATTAGGCACATTCTTTTCTGATATACCTTTAAATGATCAAAGGCATTTTATCTTCGTTCATGAATCAATTCTAACTCTTGCAGTCTAGATACTCATTGTTCTTCATCTAGGATAAGACCTTTTAATGATACACATAGAGAGGGTATCTCTACTTAGATTAGCAATATTGCTTCTGATCCATATACAAGAGAGAAAGGTGTGGCACCTATTGGTGTGTGGATACTGGTACAGTAGGCCCATAGACCAGGGTTCAGTTGAATATGCCAATCTCTTCCAACATCGTTCACTATCTTTTTGAGTATTTTTAGAATAGTTTTGTTAGATGCTTTTGCCTTCCCAGTCCCTTATGGATAATAGGGTGTGGAGAATCTATGCTATATTTTGAACTTCTCACATAGCTCTTGTACATCCTTATTTTTGAATGGTCGTCCATTATCAGTGATAAAGGTCATTGGTATTTCATAGCGATAGATGATGTAATTCAAGATAAATGCAGTAATTTGTTTTCCTGTGTTGTTTGTGAGAGGTACTGCCTCAATCCATTTTGTAAAATATTCTATAGCTACCAGGATGAATTTGTGACCATTAGATGAAGAAGGATTTATCTTTCCTACTAGATCAAGACCCCATTAATAGAAAGGCCAAGATCTTGCTGAAGAATGAAGTTCTTGTGCTAGTGCATGAATCAAATTCCCATGGATCTGACATTGTTTACATGTTCTAGCTATTTGAAAAGAATCTTGCTCCATAGTCGGCCAATAATATCCCAAGCATATGAGTTTTTTTGAAAGGGTAAGACCGCTTGAATGAGTGCCACAAATGTCGTTATGAACTTCATGTAAGGCCTTCTCAGATTCTTCTTGTTCGAGACATCTTAAGATAGTACCGTCTAGACTTCGTTTAAACGTGTGAACTACATTGACTCCTACATCTTCTTCAAAGCAATTTTCTTTAGCTAATTCTTCAGAGTGATATGAATCCCATTCCCATTCATTAGAATCTGTATCACTTGCACCCTGCAATCTACAGATTTAATCATCTAGCATTTCTTCTGCTTTTCTGGCTATATTTTTCCTTCTTTCATATTCAACTTTTTCAAGACTGAGATTGAGTTATGTCAATCTTTCTATGAGATCTCCTTGATTAGTACTAGGTTCATGTTCATCTTGATTGAGATTTAATGCTTCTTGAGAGATATCATTGGTTTGTTTCTCTTGTTTCTTCCCTTTCAATTGCCAGTTGTTCTTGTCTATTTTCATATTCCTCTTGTTGTTGACTAAAAGATGTTTCTTCCAGTAGAGTGACTTGTCCATACCCTAAGCTTGTTTTGTCAGTAGTCTACTGAGTATGAGGCTGAATAGGATCTGAGATACCTTCTTTTCTTTTTCCTATAGGACCTGTTCTGGTGTATCCCATCCTTTGAAGAATGTTGAATCCTTTTCCATATTTTTTTGTAGGTATTCTGACATTATTCACCTTTTGTTGAACTTCTTCATCTTTGTATAGCCACTGTAGCACATCTTTGTCTTCTATCTCCTCTAATAAGGTTCCAACACTAATGATTGCTCCATCAAATATCAGAAGATGTTTCACAATTGGTTGTTGTTTAGAGTTTGATGGTTTTCCAAAGGATTTAGGAGAGAGTGGTAATTATGATATTGAATATTCTCCATTCCCTTGATCTCTTAGCTGCATTTGTTTTTTCATGCTTGATAAAATATAGGCAAATGATTTTTCCTTGGATTGTGTGTTCGAAGATGTTGCTTCCCTATTATGAGGAACAATTACTTCTTGAGCCATTTTTAGATTGTTGCAGTATTGAAATGGAATTGAATCTGTAGATATTGTGATTTCTTGTCCTTTGTAGGGAAATTTGACACACTGATGATATGTTGATGGGACAACTTGCAAGTCATGTATCCATGGTCTCCCCAGGAGTACATTATATGATAACTCCAAGTCTAGAACTTGGCATGCTTTCTGCAAAGGTCCCACTTTGATGGGTAGTATCACAATTCCCTTGGAGGAATGTTCTTCTTCATCATAGGCTTTTATGGTGATCCTTTTCTGGACATCAACTGCATCTTCTAAATATTTAGGCATGAACAATACTCAATGAACAAATATTTAGGCTAGCTCCACCGTCTATTAGAACACGTTTAACTCGCCTTTTGTGAATGAGGACTTCAATATGCAAAGGAGCATTATGGGGGTGTTGCAAGGACATGTCATCTTCTTCAGTGAATGATAAGCAATGAGGGGTTGTGAGGTGTCCCACCATTGTTTGGAATTGATCGATATCAAGATCTTTGGATATTGTTGTATCTACTAATGCTCTTTCTACAATTTGTTTGTGTGCAGGTGAAAGCTTTAAAAGTTCTAAGATGGATATTTGTGCGGGTGTTTTCTGCAATTACTCCACTAGATTGTATTGTTTTGCAGGGGATGGTGTGTTTGTTGTAGGACCCAGGAAAACAACTTTAGCTTTGCTTCTTGTGATAGCATGAGCAGGTTCTTGATTTTGTTTTTCTTTAACTACAATCACATTCACCACATTGTCATATGTATGAGTGTAGTTTACCTTCGCTTTACCCTTACCATTATTCGTTCTTGATGATTCACCTTTCTCATAGCTTGAAAGTGGAGTCTTAAAAATTGTATGAGATTCATTTGTTGTATGTCCATCCATAGTTATTACTCCATCCTCAATCAAATCTTGTGTGAAATGTTTCAACTTCTAACAATTATTTGTGTGATGTCCCTTGTTTTGATGGAAGTCACAATACTGATTATCATTCCACCAAGGTGGTTTTATTTGAGGTTCATAATTCCTTTCTTCTAGTAAATAAATCAATTTGTTTGCGATAAGAATTTTTAATGTTGACCGCAGGGGTTCACCAATGTTTTTAAATTGTCTTCGAAAGAAACTTTTGATAGTTGCTCATTGGTGATTGTTATTTTGGTGAGCCATTGCTAAGTGAGTAGATAAATTAAAAACCGGTTGTTTTAGTTGCACATTGTTGTTATCTACTATTCCATCGTTGACTGCATTTCGATTTCTATTCCAAAAATTTGTCTTATCATTCTGATTGTTGTTATTGTTGTTGTTAAGAGGATGGACTCCTTCTTTGTATATTTTCAATTCACCGTTCTTTATCATGGCTTCCTCCATTCTGATTCCATTATCAATCATTTTTCCAAAACTTTGATTTCCTTACATTTTTAAGTAATAACTCATTTGATCATTTAAGTTGTCGATGAATATGTCCATTTTTTTGTACTTTGGCACTATACGAGGATACCATAAATATAATTGTCTCCATCTCTATAAAAATTAATAGTTCTGATACTTAATATAAGTACATATCCAATAGCCAACAAGATGAGAGGGGGGGTGAATCATACAAACTTAATCATCCATTAAAACATTAGATTCAACCTCGGTAACATATATTTCAGTAATATAACCAAAATTGTTAAACATGCAGACTCAAAAGCATATAAACATCATACACCTCATAACACCAGATTTAACGTGGAAACCCAAATAGGGAAAAACCACTGTGGGATTTCGGACCCACTAAGAAATATACTCTTCTAGAGTATGCTCAGTGTAAAGCGGAAAAATCGAACCCTAGTCGTTCTCCCCTCCCCAACTCCAAGGAGAGAGAAAGGGAGAGTCACTAGGGTTGATGGTTTTCACTTAGGGGAGACTTTACATTCAAAAGAGGGGTTGAGACCCACAAGATCCAATCCCACGCAATGCAAGATTGGATTCTATATGAGTTTCAAGGGTTATGACATCAAGGATACCCTCTTTTGTAAAGAAATGTAGATAGAAAGATTGAACTAGGGATGCATGTAAAGTAGGAAAGATTCACTTATAAATAGAGATAGGGATATAGGATGAAGCTGCGGACCTGGAATTAGCAATAAAATGTCGAGACAGTGCTGTTCTGCAAATTTGAGCGAAAGTTGATGGGACGATGGCGCCCGGCGTGCACACGGTCCTCCGAAAAATCCGCGAAACGAAGGGGGATCTGTTCGTCTCTGCACAAGGATTCCAGATCTTCAATTACAGCCGCGTACCTACAACCTACACACAGAAAAGAGAGGATGATTGGGGGGTTAGGGATGAGGGGTTTTCCTTTAGGTCAAACCCCAGTTTTGGAATTAACCAAGAAATGAGAAATGCTGTAAATGTAATGTAAAACAAGTACTAATACCTTGTTGTAAGGATGTTTGTATCCTTATATGCGAAGGTATAGATGTTGTTGTATGTTGTATGTTGTATGTTGTAGTATGTGATCTCCTCTTCAATGGTTGAATCCTTGTCTTGAATGCAACACTTAGCCTTGAATGGAGACTTAGAATGATCAATTACTTGAAGGAATGCTTGAATGCTTGAATGCTTGAATGTTTGAATATCGTTTTCGCGCCTTTTCCATCTTTTCAAAATGAGAGAGGAAAAGTAGTTTATATACTTGCCAATTAGGGTTAAAAGACTGATTTTCCCGACCTTAGGCCGACCAGGAAATGTTATTTTGCAATTTGCAAACAAAAGGACCCGAAGTCCCATAGGAGACCGGGCCCAAAATAGGGCCAGGGACTAGGGCGCCGGGCGCCATGGTCCTGGGGGACCAGGGCACTGGGCGCCCTCGTCCTGAAGGACTAGGGCGCTGGGCACCATGGTCCCACCTCCAGGGATAGTGGGGTGCAAGGAGGATCAGGCCAAGGTGCTGAGAAATGCAGTTTTTGGTGTCATGAACAAGTTTCAGGGTCTCCATTCAGGTTTCGTGTTGCATCGCCATCGTGAAGACCCAAATGCAGTTGAAATTGCAAGTGTCGCAATTTTAGGATGCTACATTTAGCCCCCACTTTAGCGAGAGTATAAGCGTACGCTCATACTTCCGGTAAAGTACAAGGAAACAACATTGAAAAACTTTCACCACGTCAAGGAGGAAAGATACACCAAGCCCCCAGTGGACTAAGGATCTTACGACTTCAATTGACAAAGTAAAAGGGAAGATCATGAGGGAGAACCATGACTGTCGGTAGTAAGGTTCCCTCACTATGAGTCATGCAAGAAAGATATCAAAAATTTTCAAGGCAAAGCTAAATTTGTCAAGAAATTTTCAAGTATCTTCAAAAGATATGAACGGGATGTATGCCCCCCTACGTTAAAGCGATCGCACACGCCTTACCAGGGGTGATTGCTTTAAGGTAGTGATACATATAAGAATGAGAAAGGAGCACGTTATCACAAGGATTTAGCCCCCAAGTGTGAGATAAGCCCAAGGATACAAAACACAAAGCACAAGGTGACTTCGCTTTCCTCGGGGTCAGTATGCTGTATGATAATTCATGTATATCATATGTATGTATGTATAATTGTTCTTCATTCCCCAATCAAGGAAGGTCACCTAGAAGAAGGGAACACATGTGTCTTTTGAGTCAACATGAGAGAAACCAAAAGAGATCTCAATGCTTTGCATCATCCTCAAGTAGACAACACCAAGGACAACAAATAGAAGAATGAGAATAACACATAGAAGAAGTAACAAAAGAGAGGGGGAGAGAATCTACTATGCTAACGAAACTAGTCTAGCACGTCATCTACCCCCCGATCTTGTTGATCAGTATTTCGAGAAGGTAGGAAACACGCTAGAGGAGGAACATCCAACACAGCAGATGGAGCTATCACAAGATCCAAACAAGGGCTATGTTTATATCCCAAGCCACGGTGTTCTTGTCTAGGAGCTAGGATAAGTGCTTTATAAAATGCGTTAGATAAATGGTTATCAACATCAACATATTCATATTCACTATCAGAATGAACAGGAGTAACATTTGCATCATGAATAACATTTTCATCTATATCATCATCAAGATTTATGAAAATAGGATCTTTAACTCGCACAGGATCAAGACCATCATGCATCTTATGTTTAGGAGATTTCGGCTCAATTGTCGGCTGAGGAGAAAATGGAATAATATTAGCTGAAGGTGTTTTTGGGGATTGCAAAGTTTGAGAAGAATTTGCCTAAGCTCTAAGACGACGCTTTCGTCGGCGTTCACGTGCAGAATGATTTCGTCTAGTCTTAGTATGAAGATTAGGAGATTGAGGAGGAAGAATGTTCTCATCCTTATCACTTGGGTGTTTAGGTTGTGGTCTCTTAGGTTGAGTAATAGGAGAAGAGGAAGGTCTCTTCTCTCCATAAGAGGAAGGAGGAGGAACTGCTCCATACAAAGGAGGAATATTTGGTTTAGGAAGGAGACCAAGTCCATCATGACGAGGAGGTATAGGTCTACTTTTAGGAAGTTTATTAAATATAGGCATAGTCACATTCATAGGAATGGGTTGGGAATCTTCTTGAGGAAACACATTAGTTTTATCTTTCAAAGGAAGAACTTCCTTCTCAAGAATGATAGGAATGTCAAGTTTGGGTGTTCTAGGTTCACTTAGAGAAAGGATCATATCTTTTTTCCACTTTTGATAAGATTTGAAAAGATGATCACTTCACGGAGGAAGAGATTGGAATTGTTTAGGCCAAAAGTAATCAATAGGAACGCTCGGAGTTCTTTCAACTGGTTTAAAGAGACTATGATTGATAGTAACAACTTCACCGTTATGGGGAAATTTCAGACACTTGTGAATAGGAGAAGCAATAGCTTTCATGGAAGATAGCCAAGGATAGCCTAGCTTCACACGAAATTGTTCGGATGATGGAATAATAGCAAAGTCCACATCAAGGGATTTGTTATGGACCTCAATAGGTAATGTAATAGAACCAATTGCAGGAGAAGAAAATGCATCAAATAATTTCACAACCACATTTGTTTCGTCATAGATCACTTGATTCAATTGCAAAGTAAAAAGAAATTCTTCAGTAATGACATTAACCATGCAAGAAGGATCAATAAGCACTCCACGGCAAGGTGTATTCTTGACTTTTGCAACTATATATAAAGGACCATCAGGTGCCCTGATAGTTTCACTAGAATCAAAGGTGATGGAAGGTTCTTTAGGGATTTTCTGCTGCTCTACAAAGTTAATCACATTCAGAATCATCGACACAAGATCATCAGGTGAGACAGAGGAATCATTAGTATCAATCGCATTAGAGGTATGAGAAGGCAATGGATCAGTGAAAATCTGAAGATTTTGGTTAGGAGGAGCTACAGATGTGTTGCCTTTATCATTCACTCCAGAAACAGAGATAGTATTATTATCAATCAAATCTTGAATTTTACCGTTTAAAGCAAAACATTTTTCAGTATCATGCCCAGGATGACGATGAAATTGACAAAAAGATTTGTTATCAAAATAGGGCGAATTAATCTTTGTAGGATCTATTTGCCTTATAGGAGGAAGAGTAAGCACATTTTGTTCCAATAATTTATTCATAATACTATGCAATGATTCATTCAAAGGAGTAAACTTTCTTTCTTTCCTGAAAAACTTAGAAATGGGAGGCACACCTGATGCTGCATTCACATTGTCGTTGATGATGTTTTCATTGAATTTAATGGATTCTCTATTCGGTTTAAACTTCCCAAATGGTTGTTGACTACTATCACCCTTATCACTCGGAGCCATAGGATGTGATTGTTCCATTTGACTCACAGTCAGTTGATAATTGTGAAGAGTTGCACACAACTGTTGGAAAGAAGTAAACTCAGAAAACAGAAGTTTGTCTCGAATATCTTTTTGTAAATTAGAAATAAATATTCTTTGAATATCATTGTCAGGCACTAGAAAAGGAATTTGAGCATACAAATGCTTATATCTACCAATGAAATCAGTCACTTTTTCTTTAACACCTTGTTTACAATGCATTAAATCAATCAAAGTAACTTTATGACTTATATTGTTTTGAAATTGTTGAATAAAAGCATTTGCAAGTTGTTCGAAAGAAGTAATAGAATAAGAAGGCAACGAGCAATACCATTGTAGGGCTTTATCTCTTAATGTTCTGGTAAACAATTTTGCAAGCAACCTTTGGTCATAAGCAAAATCTGTACATATTGTTTGAAAAGTCTTGACATGTGTTAGAGGATCACCTTTACCATTATAAAGCTCCAAATGCGGAATTTCAACATGTTTAGGGGGGATAGCTCGAACAATGTCAAGAGAAAGTGGGCACACTAAACTTAGATTGATTCATAGAGGCAATTTGTTGCCGTAAGGAAGAGACAGTTTGTGCAAGATTGTTAATGGTCGCTTCAGTCGAAGAGTTCATATTAGATGTGTTAGATTGTGATGAAGGTGTTATGTTATTGAAAGAAGGTAGAGAGTAAGGTGGTGGGACACTATGATAGTTAGTCATAGGAGATGATTGGAAAGGAGGAACACTACAAGGAGGAATGGAATGATTAAACGAATTGCCCCCTTGCGTCGTGTTTATTTGTGGAGATATAATAGGGACACTCATTGAAGGAATGAATGAAGAAGTCGGATTGAATGAAGGAAGAGGGTTGATTGAAGAAGAAGGATTGCCCCCATGACTGGTGATCATAGGAGGAATGTCTTGTGTTGAAGTAGTCATTATGTTTGATGCAAAAGTAGGTATACTAGCAATAGGAGTTGTCAAAGGAATAGAATGATTGACTTGAGTAGGAGGTTGTGTATAACCCAAAGTTTCAGCACAACTCTTCATAGGCATCACATTCGAATCCACAATGTGTACAATACCACGCAAAATATCAATTCCATTCTTATCACTTTGAACCATACGTTTTAGACCCTCAATTAATGAAAGAGCTTCGCTATCAGGGTATTCTTGAGACATCCATTGTCAAAAATCATCAAATTGGTTATCCAATTTTGAAAGTTGTTCTATAGAAACCTCATGGAGAGCTTCTTCATCATTAAGAGGATTAGAGGAATTACCCATGTCCTTGTTAAAAAGGCCATTCAAATTAGGTTCCATTTCCTCAGTAATTAAACCTTGGAAAGACTTAATTCTAAGGCTTCGTCTAACGGGAATAGTGTAAGTAGGGCTTATTGTTGTAAAACTCATGCACTAAAGAGGGAGAGAAGATTTTGAATTTTTAGAGGTAGCAAAAATCAGCCAATCTCCTAGATTTAAGCTGTTAAATGCAATCAGGACAATCTCCCGAAATTTCGGAAAAAATGTCCGGGACCGAGGCGAACGGAGTGCACACGGTCCTCGCAACTTTTTTTGAAATTTTCAGGGATGAAAGTTATGATGATTTTAAAGCTAATCTGAAAAAATTGAGTGATTTTACGATCTGTAGATAGGCCAAATTAAAGTTGCAATCTCAAAATTGAACCCTACCAAGATTGTTGAAAAATGCAAAATTTGAATTTTGAAAAAGAGAGGGAAACTGAAATTTTGAATTTTATGATTTTAGAGGGAATGCTAAAAGCAATGCAAGTTTTGAAATTTAAAAGTTGACTCGATTTCATGCAAAATTCGAATTTGAAAGTGGAAATCAAAGTTGTTGTAATTAGACACTTAATTTCAAAAGTCACAAATTGCAAAAATTTGAATAAAGCACTGAAATTTTGAATGAATGCTAACACACTTTTCAGATTTAGGACAGCAAGAAACACAATTTTGACACAAATTTCAATTTCAACAATTTTTGAATGATTAGAAGCCTCAATCCAAGCAATCGCTAGACCAACTTTGACTTTAATTTTGAAAGTGTTAAATTTGATAAAATCAGCCAAAATTCTGGATTTTAGCAGAAAAATACAGTAAGATCTAGCTCCCGAAATTTTGGAAAAAATGTCGGGGACGATGGCGCTCGAAGTGCACACGGTCCTCGCAACTTTTTTCCAAATTTTCAGGGATGAAAGATATTGTGATTTTGTTGCGGAATCCAAAATTACAGCCGATTTGGAGGTGTTTTGATTAGTGAAATTATCAGTCAAAGGTTGAATCAAGGAGGTTTTAAATATTAGGGTTTTGACATTTAACCACTTAATTTTCAGAATTAAAGCACAAATATGAATTGACAATTTGCAATAGAAGGGTAGATCTGAAACAAGCATTAACAATTAAACATTTCACAAGTTTAATTACTTAAAAAAAAAAATTTAGGGTTTTTATGCAATCAACCTCTAAAATTTGCAAAAGATCAAAACATGGAAATATAATTAGGAAGGCAAAATTTTTAGATCTAACCATGAATAATCAGAATGAGGATGTTCACGTCGGGTTCACCAAAATGTAAAGCAGAAAAATCGAACCCTAGTCGTTCTCCCCTCCCCAACTCCAAGGAGAGAGAAAGGGAGAGTCACTAGGGTTGATGGTTTTCACTTAGGGGAGACTTTACATTCAAAAGAGGGGTTGAGACCCACAAGATCCAATCCCACGCAATGCAAGATTGGATTCTATATGAGCTTCAAGGGTTATGACATCAAGGATACCCTCTTTTGTAAAGAAATGTAGATAGAAAGATTGAACTAGGGATGCATGTAAAGTAGGAAAGATTCACTTATAAATAGAGATAGGGATACAGGATGAAGCTGCGGACCTGGAATTAGCAGTAAAATGTCGAGACGGTGCTGTTTTGCAAATTTGAGCGAAAGTTGACGAGACGATGGTGCCCGGCGTGCACATGGTCCTCCGAAAAATCCGCGAAACGAAGGGGGATCTATTCGTCTCTGCACAAGGATTCTAGATCTTCAATTACAGCCGCGTACCTGCAACCTACACACAGAAAAGAGAGGATGATTGGGGTGTTAGGGATGAGGGGTTTGCCTTTAGGTCAAACCCCGGTTTTGGAATTAACCAAGAAATGAGAAATGTTGTAAATGTAATGTAAAACAAGTACTAATACCTTGTTGTAAGGATGTTTGTATCCTTATATGCAAAGGTATAGATGTTGTTGTATGTTGTATGTTGTATGTTGTAGTATGTGATCTCCTCTTCAATGGTTGAATCCTTGTCTTGAATGCAACACTTAGCCTTGAATGGAGACTTAGAATGATCAATTGCTTGAAGGAATGCTTGAATGCTTGAATGCTTGAATGTTTGAATATCGTTTTCGCACCTTTTCCATCTTTTCAAAATGAGAGAGGAAAAGTAGTTTATATACTTGCCAATTAGGGTTAAAAGACTGATTTTCCCGACCTTAGGCCGACCAGGAAATGTTATTTTCCAATTTGCAAACAAAAAGACCCAAAGTCCCATAGGAGACCAGGTCCAAAATAGGGCCAGGGACCAGGGCGCTGGGCACCAGCGCCCTGGTCCCACCTCTAGGGACAGCGGGGTGCAAGGAGGATCAGGCCAAGGTGCTGAGAAATGCAGTTTTTGGTGTCATGAACAAGTTTCGGGGTCTCCATTCAGGCTCCATGTTGCATCACCATCATGAAGACCCAAATGCAGTTGAAATTGCAAGTGTCGCAATTTTAGGATGCTACACTCAGTTAAAAGCAAATCCTGTTAAAGATTACAAACACATTGCTAGATGTGACCTGGTTAAGGGATTTGCCTCAGATCTGTTAGGATCTTCACCTTATTAGAAGTGACCTTGTTAAAGGATTTCAAACACTCAATCAGAATGTCACCTTGCTAGAGGGTTTTACAAATAAGACTGTTAAGTCCACTCGGTTAAGAGATTTTCTATCACTTTCACAAAATAACAATAATAAAATCTATCTACAACTTCACATCTAAAATGCTAAAGCAGATTCCTATTTGTTCAATACAATCTAGACATAGAACTAATCTTGTCTATCTATTGGCCTTCTATACTCTGTTATTTTAATAGGTCTTCAAGATTCTATGCTCGGTAATCACTATGTTGCATCCTTGTCCATACACTTGCCCGCATACATTGTTTATCAAGAGTTTCCTATTTATAAACAATTAGGTAACCACTAAATCTCCTTGTTCACATTTCCCATGATCAATCATAGCCATCAGATCTTTGATCTTGTCTAGTTTCAATGCATCTTTCGATCTGAAAATGTTTTACCCCACCTTGGAACTTGCATATTAGTCTTGGAACTTGTGCCAGGGTATTGCGGTTCAATCTGAGTTGTAGATCTTCATGTCGACTTTCCATTGCCTTAGATTCGTAAAACAAACTTCTTCCATGGCTCACCAATCATTGATCAGTTCCAGCTCATCAACTTCCTTCATTAAATAATGCATGTAAACATTTAATGCATTCTATTATAGCTCGGTTACAACTCGGTAACAACTTGGTGAATACTAAGCTTCACTTGGTAGACATTCCGCCTTCATTAACCGATAGCGATAACCTTAGGGTTTACCAACTAGGTTCCTTAGGATTTACCGACTAGGTTCTTTGCTTGATAACATAGTATAGTATTAACCTTTACATTTTGCAACATATGTATGATGTTAAAACAATCTAAAACATCATGATCTCATCATTGTCTAACTTGGTACTAGTTTCCCATTGAATACCTTATTCATCCCCTTATTCATCATATTCTTTCCTGTGTCTTTTTCCATCTTTATAATCTTCAATTCATACTTCTCATGATATGGCAACATCATACTGATTTAGAAAATTAATTTCTTGACATCAATGACAAAATAATAATATCAAGACAGTAAAACATCCTTAATCAATTATATCCATAATCATCAACAACCTTCTTAATATCCTTATTGAAATGCCAACAATCTTACATTGTCTGTTATAATGCTATATTGCCAACAATCTCCCCCTTTGGTATTGATGGCAAAACCAATTGATTTGACCTTAAAAGATTCGGATTGTTGTGATTCTGAAATGCTGAAATGCTCTCCCCCATACATTAGACTTCTCTTGTTTTCAGTCTTCTTTCCAATCTATAGTCAGCTCAGTTCTTTTTTAATCTTCTCCCCTGATAGGACTTCTTCCTCTATATAATCTTCTCCCCCTTTGTATGTCTCCTCCCCCTTTGACAACAATGCCAAAAAGTAAAGAACTAAAACATAATTACTTTATGTAAGAAGTGATTTCCTACTGTTGTGTATCAACTGAGTCTCAGTCAGACAATTTTGTCTTCAATTCCTATTCCCTGTAATATTTCTTGTATTATTTCATGTACACCTTTAGAAAACATCCTAAAGTGTATAAATCAGCATCAAGGTTGTCTGCCCAATCAGCATCAGTATAAACTTTTAAATCAAAATCATTTCCTTTCTGATATACTAAGCCATAATCCTCAGTGTCTTTCAAGTATCTAAAAATTCTTTTGATTGCTATCATGTGTGTTTCCTTAGGATCTGCAGAGAATCTTGCAACTATACCTACTGCATGTGCTATATCTGGTTTGTTGTGAACAACATATTGTAGCTTTCCAATCATGGATCGGTAAAGTGTCTCATCAACAGATGCAGATTCATCATTCTTTGACAATTTACAGTTGGTAGTCATAGGAGTACTTACTGGTTTTGAATCCTCCATTCCAAATTTCTTCAAGATTTCCTTTATGTACTTGGATTGAGTAATGAAAATCTCATTTTTCATTTGCAGTATTTGTAAACCTATAAAATACTTTATCTCACTGATTAATGACATCTCAAATTCTTTGCTCATTTCATTTCCAAAGTTCTTGCATAAAGAGTCATTGCCACAAAATATAATATCATCAACAAATATGGCTGAGATCAGTATTCCATTTTCATCATTCTTCATGTACATGTTGTTGTTCTCACTTGTCCTTATAAAATCAATCTTAATCAAATAAGAGTGAAATCTTTCATACCATGCTCTAGGTGCCTGTTTCAAACCATATAAAGCTTTGTTCAATTTACATACCTGATCTTTATTATTGTCTTCAACAAATCCTTCAGGTTGTTCAATAAAAACTTCTTCTTCCAATATTCCATTCAGAAATGCAGATTTGACATCCATTTGATATATCTTGAAGTTCTTGAAAGCAGCATAGGCAAACAATGTTCTCACTCCTTCAAGTCTAGCAACAGGTGCAAAAGTTTCACCATAATCAATTCCTTCTTCTTGAGCATAACCTTTGCAAACTAGTCTTTCTTTGTTTCGAATGACCTCTCCTTTTTCATTTAGCTTGTTTCTGAAAATCCACCTTGTCTCGATTACATTTTTGTCCTTTGGTCTTGGGATTAGTGTCCATGTGTCATTCTTCTTGATTTGATCAATCTCTTATGTCATAGCATTTATCCAATCTTCACTATTAAATGCCTCTTTCACTATTCTCGGTTCAAATTCAGATATCAAACATGTGTTATGTCTCAGTTTGTTCCTTGTCATCACTGGATCATCCTTATCTCCTATAATCTGGCTTGGTGCATGATGTCTCCTGACATACTTGGCTAATATAGGCTCGGTAGGATCTGTATGATCTTCTTCATCACTCGGTAACTGCATATTCTCTTCATTTTCTTCAACAGTCTTCTTGGAAAGACTTCTCGGTTGCACAGAGACAAATTCATCATAGTCTTCTAGTTCCTTGGAATTTCCTTCATCATTTCTTTCTGCAATTTCATCAATTTTCACATTTGCACTTTCTACTATTTTGTTAGATGATTTGATCAGACATTCAAATGCTTTGCTTCTAGAAGAATAACCTAGAAATGTTCCTTTTTCACTTTTCTGATCAAACTTGCCATTTCTATCATCTTTGTGAACATAGCATCTACTTCCAAAGATTTTTAAATAACTTACATTAGGTTTCTTATCATACCAAATTTCATATGGTGTCTTCAAAGCACCTTTCTTCAATTGTAGTCGGTTCAAGGTGTAAATTGATGTGCTTATTGCTTCTCTCCAAAATGTTTGTGGCACCTTCTTTTCAATCATCAGTGTTCTAGCACAATCCACAATAGATCTGTTTCTTCTCTCAGCTATTTCATTCTGTTGTGGATTTCTCGGTGCAAAGACTTGTCTTTTAATACTATGATCATTGCAAAATAAGTTGAACTCATCAGATGTGAACTCTCCTCCTCTATCTGATCTAAGACATTTCAGTTGTCTTCTTGTTTCATTTTCAACTCTTGCCTTGTACCATTTAAACATTTGAAAAGCTTCTGATTTTTCTTTTAAAAACATTACTAACATCATCCTTGAATAGTCATCCACAAATAATATGAAATATTTATCACCATAATAACTTTGAACTTTCATAAGACCACAAAGATCAGTGTGCACTAGATCTAAAATTCCCTCAAAAGTGTAAGACTTACTTGTAAAGCTTGATCTTGTCATCTTACCCATCTGGCATCCTCGGCACATAGCATTCTTAGGTTTTTCAAGACTCGGTAGACTTCTTACTCTGTGCTTTTTGCTTATTTTGATCAGATTATCAAAATTTACATGACAAAACCTTTTATGCCATAACCAAGTATCATCTAACTTTGCATGCAAACACTTATTCCAAGTTGAGTCAAGGTGAAATGTATTACCTTTTGTTTGTGTCCTGGTAGCAGCTAACTTTCCATTTTTGTCATGAACTTTGACAATTCCTTTCTGAAATTCTATTTGGTAACATGTGTTGTTTAGCTGTGCTACACTCAACAAATTGTATTTCAAACCTTCGACCCAATAAACATCATTGCATCTTGCATTATCAAGAAGTGCTATAGATCCTTTACCTCTCACTGGACATGGTGCATCATTACCAAATTTGACATAGCCTCCACCATAGTCTTCTAGTATAACAAACTTGTGTTTATCTCTTGTCATATGATGTGAGCATCCACTATCTATAATCCAAGAATCATTAGTGTTAATGTGAGATATTAGGGCTTTTTCTTCATACCTTTCTTCATCTGATCCATCCTTGATAGCCACATAAACTACTTCCTCTGTATCAGTCTCATCTGATTTATTATCATCAGATTCTTCATCAGCTATTAAACATGTCTTTCTATCTCTTCTTCTGAAGTCTCGGTGTCCTCTGTAATGATTATCTTTCTATCTGTCATCTCGGTAATCTATCTTTTTAGTAAAATCTTTGTCAAGATGGTTAGAAGCCATATGTCCTATCTTATCACAATTGAAACATTTCAAAGGTAGTTTTCCTTTATACTTACCTTTGCCTCTCGGTAACCTTTTGGCTAATAGTGCTTCAAACTCTTCTTGCTTTCTTATTTCCTCATACAGTTTGTTTACTGCCTCCATGCTCTTATGAAATCTTTCACTTGCTCCACTGTGATCTCCTTCAGAGTACTTATACTTTCTTTCATTGAAATCATTAGATTCATCAAGATGAAAAGAACTAACTGCAGATTCAACTTTATTTACCGAAGATCCACTGTTATCAAAATTACTTAACTCAAATGCATGTAGCTTACCAATAGTAGCATCTAAAGAAACTGGCATATTAGGTACAGACCTCAATTCATTGATTATAGAGACTCAGATTGCATAAGCTGGTAGAAGGGTTCTTAACAACTTTTTATATCCTTTTCTTCAATAGTTCCACCTGCTCCTTTGATTTGATTGACAATCTCCTTTAGTCTTGTACTGTACGGAGTTATGTTCTCACCTTCATTCATCCTCATAGATTCAAGTTGTCCTCTTAGACTATCTACTTTTTCTCTTTGAACATGTTCATCTCCTCCATAAACTGATATGAGCTTATCCCACATTGCCTTTGCATCATTGCAGCCTTCTAGATCATTAAACTCTGAATCGGTCAATGCAAATGTTATTTCAATCATTGCTTGAATATGTTCTTACTTTGCCTTTATCTCTTCCATAGTCAATGGATAGGTGCTCGGTGTAACCAAATCATTCTCCAGATAGTATACAGCATATTCTCCAACTCCTAATAGATGTAGCTTCATCCTTTTCTACCATGTAGAGAAACTTGACTTGTTCAGCTTCGGTGCATCCCTCTTATACATCATTGGATCTTTAACTCAAGTGCCTTTAAACTTTCCTTCTGGAGTCCAAAGCTCTGATACCAATTGATAGTTTTGATACTTAATATAAGTACAGATCCAATAGCCAACAAGATGAGAGGGGGGGGGTGAATCATACAAACTTAATCATCCATAAAAAACATCAGATTCAACCTTGGTAAAATATATTTCAGTAATATAACCAAAACTGTTAAACATGCAAACTCAAAAGCATATAAACATCATACACCTCATAACACCAGATTTAACATGGAAACCCAAATAGGGAAAAACAACTGTGGGATTTTGGACCCACTAAGAAATATACTCTTCTAGAGTATGCTCAGTTAAAAGCAAATCCTGTTAAAGATTACAAACACATTACTAGATGTGACCTAGTTAAGGGATTTCCCTCAGATCTGTTAGGATCTTCACCTTGTTAGAAGTGACCTTGTTAAAGGATTTCAAACACTCAATCAGAATGTCACCTTGCTAGAGGGTTTTACAAATAAGACTATTAAGTCCACTCAGTTAAGAGATTTTCTGTCACTTTCACAAAATAACAGTAATAAAATCTATCTACAACTTCACATCTAAAATGCTAAAGCAGATTCCTATTTGTTCAATACAATCTAGACATAGAACTAATCTTGTCTATCTGTTGGGCTTCTATACTCTATTATTCTAATAGGTCTTCAAGCTTCTATGCTCAGTAATCACTATGTTGCATCCATGTGCATACACTTGCCCACATACATTGTTTATCAACAATTTCTGATTTATAAACAATTGGGTAACCGCTAAATCTCCTTGATCACATTTCCCATGATCAATCATAGCCATCAAATCTTTGATCTTGTCCAGGTTCAATGCATCTTTCTATCTGAAAATGTTTTACCCTGCCTTGGAACTTGCATATTAGTCTTGGAACTTGTGCCAGGGTATTGCGGTTCAATCTGAGCTGTAGATCTACATGCCGACTTTCCATTGCCTTAGATTTGTTAACAAACTTCTTCCATGGCTCACCAATCATTGATTAGTTCTAGCTCATCAGCTTCCTTCATTAAATAACACATGTAAACATTTAATTCATTCTATTATAGCTCGGTTACAACTCGGTAACAACTCGGTGAATACTAAACTTTACTCGGTAGACATTATGCCTTCATTAACCGATAGCGATAACCTTAGGGTTTATCGACTAGGTTCCTTAGGGTTTACCAACTAGGTTCTTTGCTTGATAACATAGTATAGTATTAACCTTTACATTTTACAACATATGTATGATGTTAAAACAATCTAAAACATCATGATCTCATCATTGTCTGACTCAGTACTAGTTGCCCAATGAATACCTTATTTATCCCCTTATTCATCATATTCTTTCCTGTGTCTTTTACCGACATCTTTATAATCTTCAATTCATACTTCTCATGATATGGCAACATCATACTGAATTAGAAAATCAATTTCTTGACATCAATGACAAAATAATAATATCAAGACAGTAAAACATCCTTAATCAGTTATATCCATAATCATCAACAACCTTCTCAATATCCTTATTGAAATGCCAACAATCTTTCATTGTCTGTTATATTGCTATATTGCCAACAAAAATTTCATGAAAGGTTCTCCACTCTTTTGTTTGGCATTACATAGGTCTAGCATTGTTACTTCATGTTGTATGTTGTAAGAGTGTTGTGAAACAAACTTATCCACCAGCTCTGAAAATGATTTGATTACAGATGGAAGTTTGGAGAACCATTACATAGCTAGTCCAGTTAAGCTTTTCGGAAATAATCTCATTAAGTATGTATCCTCATGTGCAAACTCCATACTCATTGTGCAAAATTCTCGTATATAATCTTGAGGTTCAGTTCTTCCATCATATTTTTCATATCTAGGAGTTTCAAAACCTATAGAAAATGGTATCATGTTTATATTTCTCTCAAATGGATAAGGACAGATTTCTTGAAGTGAGTATCGTCTGACATTTCCTCTTTGCATATCTTGAATTTGTGTTTGCATTGTTTGTAGTTGTTGTGTGAGAGTTGTGATAGGATTATCAACATGATTTGTTCTCACATAACCATGATATTTTATTCTAGGAGGATCTTGATCTCTTCTTGTTTCATCTCTACCCCTTCTTGTATCCTCGTTGGATTGAATGTTATTTAGAATTTCTACTTCATCTCTTTTGGGAATATAAGTCTCTTCATTGGTTCTAGTGTTACTGGGAATTGACGTGTCATTCATTTTGAGACCAAAGATATCCTCATATTGTTCATTATTAGGAGGAGGATCACTTTTCTTTTGTGTCAATTTCTTTACATCAAAATCTTGGGGGAGTGTAGCACCATATTTGGCTAACATTAGGAAATACTTTTCTTTTTCTTCCTCCAGCAATTTCTGCATAAATTTATCAAATTGAGGATCTTCATGTTCCATGATTATAGTTGTTTCCAATGTTTCATTTTCAGTCTCTGTGATTCTTAGTCTCTGAGCTCTAGTTAGAACGGGCGTACACTTGTGTTATATATTGTGCTACAATTCAATTGTCCAAAAGTTGTTTTGGGTAAGTGATCGATTGTCAAGGTAGATATGCTAGAATGATAGGACATGCAAAGATAATTCCATTGTTCAAAAGTTCGCAATTTTTTCGATCTTTGGTTTTGGAGTGCAATGATGATGATTTGATAAAACCAAGTCTAGTAGGAATGATATATCCTACAATGTGGTACAAGATTATCCTAACCAAGCATTGTAGTTTCATGATAAAGGATGATTGGGCCTAATGAGAAACTATGTTTGAATGATCAATTTATCAAAAAGGGTGATAATGCACTTTGAGATGTTTAGATCTTGAACTTGTTGAGGGTGAGCACTTGAAAATCTTAAGGTGTTTATCTTCTAGAGTCTGAATTTGACAGATGATAACTTGACCAAGGAAACCAAGGAGACAATTTAAGTACAGAATGATAGATAAAAAATGTTTATGAATACTGCAAATTGATCAAGAAGAAATGATAGACCTAAAAATTTCATGCAAAGAAACAGCTCTGGACTGACAACTACAGAGACTCGTATGACAGAATACACAGCCTCAAATGACAAAAGTTACAAAAAATAGATGACAAATCAGAAATTTCCTTTGAAAAAGAAGAGACTCTTATGACAAGACTTCATGAACCATATGAAAAAATAGATTCCTCGTATGACAAATCACCCAACTCGTACGACAGATAACAGGACAATGAAAAATATGTTTGTTTTTCTGAATTTAGATTAGTGAATTTTGATGTTTTGCTTATGTTTTCCATTTTTTTAGATGTTTGATTTTTCAATTTAGGGATGTATACACAGAAAACACATGATGTGATAAGTGAGTCCAAGCATGCTAAACCCTAAGGAAATTGGTTGAGGAGAGAAAACATTTTCTTGCAAGATTAGGTACACACCCAATAGCTAATCAGAATACGGCTGCCGAGTCTCACGCAATGGATTCTCAACATCGTATTATCTGACTTCAAACACTAATGGGGGAACGATATGGAAAGTGTCTTGTGAGAGTTACTATCTCTCTTGCACAATGATTATCACCCTTTCGGAGGTGAATTAGGTAGCTTCTAATTTAGTCAGAACTAGTAAGGGATCTATTCGGCGTGTTGGGGTATAATACACAATTAAGAGGTTTCCCAGCCTTGAAAACCAAGGTTTGATATACCTGAAGGTACGGAGGAGAGCTATTCCCAAGAACTTTCATTGACTTGATTTTCATCAAATCACATTTATTTTATAGCGGGTTGGATTACTTGGTGTTAGTCATTCCCACTTAGGTCATTCCCCTCTCACCGGTCGTAATGGCTTTAAGAGTTATTAGCTCCTTGGGAGGGAAGACCCTCTAAAGATATGTACTAATGAAATAAAATGATGAGTCTAGCTTTCTGATCAACTAGGAAAGGTGAGAGCATACTCGCCTATCATCAAAAACACAAAATACATGATTGTTCATTTTTAGCCAAAAAGACAAGTGTGCCTAGAATGATTTAAGAAGACATAGAGTTTAGTTGAATTCTTTTAGGCAACCTACAAAATAAATTTGTTAGTAATCATTGATTTGATTAGAATTTGGTCTTTAACAAGCGTATCTTTGACAATTGTCCTGTAGAAAAGAGTTAGGCTGCCAAAATCTCACAAACAAATCAGGGTTAGCATTAGCAATGATTGGATTTAAAAATTGAAAACCCTAAGATGTAGTTTGTTAAAAACATAGAAACAGAGAGTCGTACGACACAGACTGACAGGTCATATGACAAACTTTTTGATTTCATACGAGTGTAGAAAAAGACCCATATGACATACAAATGAGCAGATACGAGCAAGGAATTGCTAAGACAAAGATTCATACGACATGAATTTATATTTCATGCAAAAATTGAAATGACCTTGTACGACACATAAATCACCTGACATGAGTCATGATGAGGTGTCGTCCCAGCTCAAAATAAATTTTGTACAAGCCAGAAAAGGAACTTGTACGACACTTTGAATCAGACCCGGCAGAGATGAAGTTTTGTTGAAGCTTGAGAGGCCAAAAATGATGATTCTGGCCCCACAGTGGGCACCAAAATATCATACTTGTAAAGTGCTATACCTACAGCTACAACACAAAGCACTCAATAAATCATTACAAGTAATGGTTAGAAAATTAATCAACAAAAGATAAAACCATAGCTAATCTATCTATTGCCTCCTAGTAAATGCGAATATGAATTTTGCTCCCAGATCTGGTTATGCAAATTCCAATGACTTGACTACACTTAAATGGAGGATTTAAATGATGAAGATGGATAAGCTAGCAATGATAGCATGATTAAGCTACATGATTTCATGATTATTCTAGAAAATAAGCTAGAATGAAGATGCAATTAAGCTAAAATTGAACATGATAACAATGCTAAGAATGATTTGCTAAGAGATATATTCCTATAGTAACAATGCTTGAATGCAAATGAGATGGGATGAATTGGGATCCTTTGTGCTCCAAAATGGGGTCTATTTATAGGATTTCCAAGGCTAGGGGTGAGGTGGCCGGAATCAATGGTCAAGATTAAGTCTGAAGATATCAATGGTGAAATTGGAGGAGGTTGGCAAAGAGGTTGGATGAAGGGAACATTTGTCATCTCTATGGTGACAAGTGTTAAGAGGCTTCTAGAAGAGGTTTGATGAAAGGGAACATTTAATGACAAGTGTCACAAAGCTTTTCTCATGAGAGGGAAAAGTGTTCAAGGAAAGGGGACATGTGGGTAGATGGAATGGGTTAGGTTTAGGAAGGGTTAAGTTAGGTGGTTAAAAGTTAGGAGAATTTGAATTTAAAAATTCAAATAATAGGAAAAACTAATTAATTTCAACAACTCATAAATTGATTTGTTTTAATTAATTAGAAGATGAGAAGAAATGATTTTCATGGGGAAGAATTAATTAATTTGAATTAATTAATCAAAGGGGATTATTGAAATGAAACTATTAAATAAATCCTTAGATTTATTAATAAGTAGATGAAAAGGGAGATTTAATCAACTTGTTGATGAATTCAATTAAATTGTGGAGGGAGATTAATTAAATAATTTCTTATTCAATTAATTATCTTCAGACCATTTTTAGGTGTATACAAAATTCACTATCAAAGGGTCAAAGAAAGGCAAATCTTCTTCAACAGTACAAGCGACACAAACAAAGGAGCTAGAGCAACAAACTCTTGAAGAGACTGAAAAAGAAAAAGAACCAAAAGAAGGAGAAATTCCTCGTGAAGAGGAAATAGAGGTTCAGGAACCAACTCATCAAGGTGAGAGTGATACCCCCACCACTTCACATGTATAAACTCATACATAGGTTATTATTCATTCTATTGAATTTGATTCTGATCAAGAAGAAGAGGAATATAATAATGAAGTGTTGAATATTGAAATACCACAATGAGAGGGTGATCAATAGTATATTACATTGTATAATCTCTCCAGTTTTGATGGTGTGCCCTCATCCACTATTAAATCTTCAATTTTGAATTTTACTGAATCTATGGAGCAAGCATTTGCAAAACAACAAATGGTGTCCTTACCTTCCACAACAATCATAGCTGAAGTTTCACTCTGTGTGACATAGCTAAAGTTCCACTCCATGTGAGTATTATTATTGCCACTAGTGCGTCATCCACATTTCCATCCATAGTTTTTTCCAAGGAGGCATCAAAAATTGCTACTACTGCTACATCAACTAAAATACCATTGGTCACCGCAACCTTGATACCAATGATTTTATCTACAACAGCACAACTTCAAGTCATAATGTTCCTTAGATACCGGTTGATATTCGGAAGGAGGTCACAAATCCATCCACTAACACATAATTACCACCATGGATGGATGTAGTAGCACCTAGAAGAAAGAAATAAGTGATTTCACTGAATGAATCAAATTTTGAATAGTTGGCTCCTCCCAAATCCAAAAGTACTAAAAAGCCAAAGACAATTTCTTGGGTACTAGTGGATCCTACTACCAAAAGGAAATATGTTGAGGTTATGGTGTCATCTTCATACAACAATAATGATAATATTCAACCTGGAAATTATACTATGCAGACTGTAGAACTTCGAGTGGAGACATATGAGAGTGTCAAGTTAGACTCTCAAACTGCTATCAATTCTCTGATGTGAAGATTTGATCAAGAAAGAGATAAAAACAATGAATTAAAGGAGAAATATAAGCAGTTGACCAGTGTGCTTCTCAAGGTCACACAATATTCCCAGGAAATCGAGCCAATTGTTTCCTCAATGGATACCGAGGCTCTCAAGAAGGTGGAACAAGTGGGCATCAAGGGTCGACTAGTGGATGAGTGGATTGCTTGATTGAAATCAGAAGGTTCCCATCTTCTAGATTCAATGATTAAGTTGTTGACTAATTTTGAAATTATTCAAAGTCAAATGCAAGGTGTCAAAACTTCCTTATCTCAAGAGGTTGAAGATATTGAAAAAAGTGTAACTCTTTAGGGTAAAATGGAGGATTTTAGAATTGATGTCCTTGTAGAGAATAAGGCAATTCCAACAAGAGAGAAATACATCCAAATTTTGTCATTATTGTCTCATAAGAAAGAAAAAATAAGGTCAATGATTATGGATCTAGATCAGGAAAAGAAGGTGATGATGAGATTGATCTTATTTTAGCAAGGATAGCTGAAATTCCTTGTTATTTGTATGATGATAATCAAAATCTTGTGACCAGTGATGCCAATATACAAGAATTTATTTCCTTAATAGATCACTGTACAGAACAAGATTTCACATTGAATGCATTTGATAAATTGCTAGAAATACAAGTCAGTTTTGAAGTTCTTGCATCAATGTTGAAAGATGGAAAAAAGAATTACATAAAGGTTGAAGATGCATTTTCTCATGTTTGCATCATCACCAATTCTACCACAATGTCAGACAAAGCCGAGATGGAATTCTTTTTGGTCATGTTTGAGAAATTCCAAAAAATCCAATGAGGAGGAGAAAGATGATTAAAGTGTCACCTTTTTGAGACTTTCTTTTCATGTAGTTGCATTGTTAGATCTTGCAAGTTTTCTCATAGCTGAATATTTTCTTTTTGTTGTAGTTGTAATCAAGTGGTACTATGCAGTTGAATTAGTCAACTGTGCCCACATTTTTCTCCTCTCTTTTCCTATATGAGGACCCTCATTTGTATATATTTTATCTTTGATATGCTTAGAAAAACTTCCAAAATTTTGTGCCAACTAAGATGTAGTACCCTGCCCTAATCAATTTCTAATCTTAGTTTAATCTTGGTTAGTTTATCTTAATATAATGTTATAGTCAGATGTTTGATTTAATGCATAGCTGTTGATGTGGTTTTAACACTAGTTGTATGCAAGTTGTTTAGTGTTCCTACTTCATGGTATTAATATCGGGCTAACGCTTTCATTAAGTTTATATATATATGCATGTATGACTCTTGGTTGTAGGAGATTTCAGGTACAACGCCGCATGAGTGCGAGGTTCGTCTTCACCTGGATTTGCAGGTTTGAGTGTACCTCTTTAATCCTTAGAGTTGGATTAGGTGGTCGTAAGACCCTAGTTGACCTTAGTCGTGCTCAAGTGAGCATCGTCAGTCACCGTCGGTAATCCCTTTTTGTTCGGGTTTGCGAGTCGTCTGTTTGGTTGACCTTCTCGGTTTGCGTGCTTGGTGTGTATGGTTAAATTGATTAATTAGTCCTTAGTAATTATTTTGATTATATATGTGTTTGTGCATTAAAGATTAATGGACTAGATTAATCAGGATTTCGTTATGCGATTATCGTTGATATTGGATTGCTCGTCTTAAATTAGGAGTAAGTTCAATTAAATGGTTGATTTTGAATATTGAATGCATTTTGTATATGCTGTTGAAAAAGAAAGATTTAAATTTAATTGTAATAGAATTAATTTAATCTTTTGACATTTTTGAAATAGAAAGGTTAAATTTCAGTTGAGTGAAAAAATCAATTTTAAATGGGAAAAACAATTTAATTGGTTGATATAGTTGGAAAATAGTAAATTTTGGGGGAATTATTTTAAATAAAAATTTTAATTCCAAAAATGGAATTTTGGTCAACTCTTCCTTATAACCTAGACTTTTGGAAAATTTTGGGGATAGAGTTTTTTGGAGAAAAAATATAATTTTGGAAAAATATTTTTGGAGGAAAATTTGGGGGTTTTGGAGGAGGAGAAATTTCTTGAGCCTCAGGATTGGGCTTTCCTCTGATCTTGCCAGGATTGCTGAATCAAGTAGTCCTCTGATTATTTCTTGGGTTCTTGCTTAAAGAAAGTCATTTTTGGTGTTTATGTAGAAATCTGGTTGTAGATTAAAAATCTTATGCTTTTGGGAAATAGAGAAATTGAAGTTTGAATTTCTGGATCTTAAATTCTCCTTACTTCCTTTCCAAACCTCAAGATGGCAATTTTGTTTGTAAATGGATTCTCAAAAAAAAATTAAATTAAAACCAAATTTGGGGTTTGGCTGTTCTTGAGAAAAATTTGTCTAAAACTCCATTGAATCTCCTTTATATAAGTTGAAGAATGAAATTTAGATTGGGGTTTGGCAGATTTGATGTTAAATTGTGTAAATCCATCTCATTTTGCCTAAAGAGTATTGTGTTGGAAAGTTTTCCCCTTCCAAATTTGGGTATTTGGAAAATGAAAAAAAAATATATTTATTTTTTTAAAAGTCTCTGGACTGTATCTTTTTCTTACTGTGCATTTTTTTTTTACAGTAAAATTTTAAAAAAAAATATAACTTAATACCTACGTGGCAGGGCACAACTCCCTACCACGTGGGAGGTAGCTTGCTACCATGGTAGTGGATTGCTACCAAATGGTAGCAGCGCTGCCCATGGCAGCCGCTTGCTACCATTTGGTAGCAGCGCTACCGTGGGTAGCGTGAGCTCCCAAGGGGGGGCCCACGTGGGGTTCCACGTGGGTACCCTCCCTTCCCTTTTATATGATTTTTTTGTTTTCAAAAAAAAGAAAATAGTAACGTGTTTTTTTTTATATATGTTTTTTTTTTTAATAAAAAAAATATATATATTATAATTAATATTATAATAAATGCATTTTTAATTAAGTTTATTTTTAATTATGATTAAATATTCATTAAGTAATAAACTATGATTAATTTGTTATTAATTATTTGTATAATGGAAAGTGTACATTAATTAATGCTCAAATTTTATTTTATTATTAATGAATATTTTTCTAATTAAATACTTAATTTGTTAATTCCGTTATTAATTATTAATTTGTTATATTTAATTAATCATGGATTAATAAATATATTCATTAATTAATAGTTAATTTTGGTTTCTTCTATATGTGGGAAGGGAAGTAATTTTTGGATTTTGGAAATGATTACCTTTATTTGGATTTCGTATATATTTATGTTTCCTTGATCCGTATAGTGTAACTGAGCGTGACAAATATGAAACTGTAGAGATTGGTTTTGAACTAGTATGTCAATGATGTTTTAATTGGAGATTAAGTATCTTATTTAATTGGTTAATGGTTGTCTGAGCATATTCTTGTGAAATTGGTTAAAGAACTCGTTATGGCGTAATTTTTTTTGTATGTTCAATGCAATGAACCTTAGAGAGTTAGAAAACCAAGGACAACCTGTATCTAAATGAAGTAGATTACTGAAATCTAATATAGATCATGTAGAAAACTTGATCGACTTTTAATTTTTAGATCAATTCGGAAAAGATTGTATTTGCTGAATATTACCTATGCGAGTTTAATTCCTGTATTCGCTTTTGCTTATGTAATGGCAAGTCGTGCTTTGTTTGATAGGACCCTGTCGTATGGATTGAACTGGGGTACCTGTTTCAGTCCTCGGTTCCGAGTTGACTGTTGTTTTGTGGTAGTGTCGTATTTGGTCATATCCTTTGTGTGGGTGTCGAATGATGAGTCATGTTTGACCAATTAGTTGTTCCCTCCTTCTTGAACTCCGTTCGTCTGACCATGTGTATTCCTTGGGTTTTGAGTTCGTCTGAGTATAGTCTAGTGTCGTATGGGCAAGTGGCTTTCGATTGGGGGCCGCGCCCAAAGTGGCTGCTGGGTAACCCGTCGAAAGTGAGTCTAATAAGTGATAACCTATCAGTAGATTAGAATGTAATCTCTAAGTAAGATAATTTTGCCTCACACATGGGACGAGTGCTAACATATACCCGACATGCTGTGAGAAGTCCTGAAATGGCAAACCATCATCCTTGTCTTCACGAGAGGATGTGTGGGTCCACATGAGGCTTGGATGGACTGGAGGCTCGGATTAGGTTGCCAGGGTAACCCAGTGTATGGGGCCGGGGCCTATGAAGACTTGCTATGGTAACCATACCAGGTTGTGTGATGACACTTGTCCCTACGTTCGCTAGTGTGTTGTCGTTTTGTCCTGTTAGGAGTACCTTTGTGGGTCGTCCTTTTGTCTCTGCCCTTGTGAGTATCGATTTCATGTTAGACCTTGGGTGGTGATGGCTCAGTTTTGTGGATGCTCTCCTGGACCTTTGTTTTAGCTTTGATTACGTTCAGCTGGATCCTTTTCTTTTCAGGGATCGTTTATGTATTAATTGACCGATGCGGTCGCTTGTATATTGTTTATGTTTCGCCTTGATGGCAGGATTGTAAATGGTGTAACCTCTTCTATTCTTAACTTTTTTAATTATCAGAGGGGTCTTGCAGTTGAGCAGACCCGAAGATGTAGCCCTTTAGGGGTGAACTCCGAGATCATTATGGTGTTATGTGATGTTATTCTCTTATGTTTCCCTTATTCAACTTTATCATGTATGAATAGCTTATGTTAGAACGTATAAGTGGATAAGATGGAATTAACTTTAAATGCTTTTATGCAGTCCTTTCTTGAATGCCATTTTGATCGAATGCATAAGTGGTTTAGATGAGATTTATCATAGATGCATGTATGCAATCGTCTTTTAAAATGCAATAAATTGGAATATGGAAGAATGTAACTTAGAGTAATGGAATATATTCAGTTGTTGTTAAGGAAATTGAGTATGCTTGAAAAGATCTCATATGTTACGATGAAATTCTAGTGTGTTAGAATATTAGATGTATGGCTTGTATTTTTATGAAAAGCTTGAATGAAGATTATGAATCGATCTTAATGGATGAATCTTTGCTTGTGTTTTATATTTCCATCTTCTGAAAGAAATTATCCTGATTAAGAATTATCTCGTTATTAAGATTATCAGCTTATTGGATTAATTGTGTGAGTTAAGTGAATTGTGAAATTTAAGTAATCTCGTTGGGAAACTCTTTAGGTGTTAGTTGATGTCTTCCGCTATGTTATCTGAATCTTTGATATCTTGTTGTATCTTAATGTGGTGTAACTAAAAAAAAAAAAAAAAAATTTTGCACTCTATTCTTGTGTTTTGGCTTAATCCCTTCGAGGTTTCTTGGCGGGGCATTACATTTGGTATCAGAGCCAAGTTGCAAACATTGGGATCTCTGGTGTCGCGTGTGCCCTCTATTGGTGTGAGGTGTATCGACCTTATGTGTATGCTTGTCCTCCTTTTGCATGTGAGTGATTGAGCAGACCTTAACTTGTGTGTAACATGTGTGTGCACACCTTGTTTTCACCTTCTTGATGTTGGTGTTTTTTGAGTGATTATATGTGCATTGTGTGCTTATTGATGTCTTGGTCTACGATTACTCATATTTTGAAAGAGAGTCGTATGTACCTCCCTTTTTGAGTGTTGTACTCTTTAGACTAATCCATTTGGGTTGGTCAGTGCTTGTCTTGAATCTGAAAGTGCTTATCGTGCTTGTTTAAGATTATGATCTAGCTTAGTGTTGTCCACTTGAAGGACTAGTATGGCAATTATTGAATGCTTATTTTGTAGAAAATTAAATGATTATCACCATTCCTCTCTCTCTTTCTGGAAATTAAAATGATTAGGATATGTGTAATTATCTTTGATTCGAGTTTTCTTGTTTGCAAAAGAGAAAAGGGTGTGACTTCTTGAATCCTTGTGTGAGCCTTATGACGCTTATGTTTTTAGATTATTAAAGGGCTATGGGTTTAAAAATATATTTTGGTTATTGGGAGAAAACTGTATGTGTACGTTTAAAGAATTCTCCATGTGTATGTTGTAGGAGTGGCATGATTAAATTCTACCTTAGTAAGGTGCATTACTATGCGAATAGTTGAATTATGTGAAACTGCTTGGTTTGTAGAAGAAGTATTAAAAGGAGCATGTTATTGTAGCTTCGAGAGAGTATTAATGTGCTTCCCGAAAGATTGTTTTATGTGTTTCATTGAACCAGTTTGATTGAAGATTTATTTTAGCAAATGCTCCATTGAACTCGCTTTTGGGTATATGTAATTACCTTAATGTGTTTAGAATGTGCGAATGAAAAGCTTGTTTGATGTGCATGCATTAATATGTGTTATTTGGGTAATAGCTCCTTGCTTACCTTTTATCGTAATTTGATTTTAATGATAGGTTGCAAGTTATGACATGTGTCTGTATTGTATTAAATAGCGAGTGTTTTTAAGAGGTCTTGCATTATCGAAAAGATTGCCTGTCTTGATCTCTGCTTTGTTTGGAAAACTAGAACCTCCTATTGCAACCATAATTATTGGAAGTGTTTTGCTAAGCTGTTGGTCATCCTTCTAAAATGGTAATGAAATGAAAACCGTGTAATTAAAATGATAGGCTTATAGTGAGAAATTTTATATTATAGTGTGATCTTGATTGATCTTGCGTTTTTTGTAGGAAACAGTTTGATTATCAAACTCTCTTTCCCTTCTCTTTGCCTAATCATAAGATTTTTAGAAATGGTATTAAATAATGCATTGATTTAAATAGAATGTTTATTAAATAGGTGAAATTGTACTATTGCATTTTTGCTTCATGGTGATAGATGAAAGTCCTCTTTGGGAAAATAATTTGCTTAGCTAGTAATTTAGTTATGAATGCTTAGTGAGATTCGAGAAAGCTATAAGAATGATGTTATTTCCTTATGTAATTGTGAATTGTTAATAATTTCAGTACTTGTATCTGGAGTAAACTTGATTCTGTTATTTATGTAGAAAGCATAATTAAAATCTTCCTTGTATAGATGTTAGCGTACTAAAAAGTACTCCCCGTAAATGTGACTAAACCAGTATTGGTGTAATTGTGTGTATTGTAAGAAACCAGTGCTTATTATATGTGCCCATGGATTGGTGAAGTAATCAACCATGGAGGATATGTTGCTTATGAGTATGGGAAACCATACTATTTTTGTGATGCTGCTTATTTGTTTCCCTGCTGAGTACCAAACCTCAGGTTGTGGGTAACTCAGTATGTTAAGGGGTAGTATTCGAAGTAACCGTTCCTTGAATAGTATGGATTGGCGTACGAGTAATGTTGGCGCGAAGCGACTTTAGCTTCTCTACTTCGAGGAATGATATAGTTGTACTATTAAACTGTATCAAAGGTGTACTCAATACTTTCCCTTTTGATGAATCTATTTATAGGTTTATATGTGGTAGCCTATTCCTCTCCTTTATTTGAGCATATGGATGGTGATTCTTGTGTATAGTGATGGTGTGATTTGGAGGATCCTTTGCCTTGTCTTCATGAAAGGTAGGTTTGCTCGCATGTGCTGCCAGTTAGTATGTGTTGGTGGGCATGTGGGTGGACCCTAGTCATGTATACCTCTGACTTATGGCGAGTATCCTTCTAGATGCGTCGCTATGCGGGATGTGACCGGCGCATGCTTTTTTCGTGAGGTACACTACCATGCCGGATACGTCCATTGTGTGTTTTCTCCACTTGGGGTATTGCCATGCCGCGTGGTGACGTGATGCGGGGTGTGTCGAGGTGCACACCACCATGCCATGTGGGCAGTGTGACTATGTCGCACCACATGATGAGCTACTGCAATGGCTAGTCAGTTGTTCCTTCCTTCCTTGTTGGTGGCTAGATGCTAGTCACATAGTGATGTTATGTGCAGTTGTGATATTCTTATTTTATTTCTCTAGGGATCAACAATTTATTTTACTTTGACTTTGAAGGTTTAGCCACGATCTTGTGATCTTTTGCACTTTTGATTTGGTGTTGCAATTCCGGATTATTTTCTTACCTTACTGTTGGAATTGATGATTTATTATCTTTATTCATCTATACTTTGGTGGCTAAACTAGTTTATCCTTATTGTTTTCGGATGCTGGTCTGGTGTTGAAATGTAAAATTCCTCTCCAAAGATGTATGATATGGATTTGGTAGAGTGTGTGCGAGGAAGTTGATGTAGGGAACCTTGAGGATGGGGGTATGTGAGGCTGTGTTGCAGCTAGAACCCACTACCTACCTATGTGTGGTGACTATCTCTTGGAGGCTAACCGCCTTGCTCAACAAGGGATATTCACAAAGGTCTTGTATGGAAGGTAGCACCGCTATGGTGTGCCTAGCACCATCGAGCCTTTGAGTGAGATATTGGATATTTATGATCATATTGTTGTTCTGAGATCGGGCATAGAGATGCTGATCATGCATGTTATCTTTGACCGAGCATTAGACATGCTCACATGTGGCCTTTTGTGTTATGCATTCTAGTTATGTGGATGGTTATTATTTGTATCATGGAGTAAATTGTGTTAACTTGTCACTATGTTATGGGACATAGTCTTTGGAAAGGTTTTTATATGCCTGGCAAGTGTAAACAATTGAGTTATTTTGTTGCTCTTACTTATTGCAAGTTAATTTGGTTGTAGAAATTGATATTTTGAGCTAGTTCTATGTTATAAAGTTTTACAAAAAAGATGGATTGGTAAAGGAAATTGATCTGGATGGCATGTTTTCTGGTCATGTTTGATAGATGATTATGGTAATTGTTGTTTACCTCTTTGTAATGTTTTAATTTGGTGTAATGAAAGGGAGAAAATTCTTGCTTCTCTGCTATGATTGTGGATAATTCCTAGGATATTTTAAGGAATGTATGGATTTAGATGTATCTTACCAATGGATAATGGCGTTTGTAAAGGATTTTGCAATAATATTTCATTTATTTATGGAAATATTTCTATGTGCAATTTGATCTTTGTTGAATGAGTTTCAGGGCTGATGCGTACGACATGTTCTCCATCTAGCCTTACGACTTCCAGCAGTAAGTCGGAACCTAGGGGGGGAGAATGTAGTACCCTGCCCTAATCAATTTCTAATCTTGGTTTAATCTTGGTTAGTTTATCTTAATATAATGTTATAGTCAGATGTTTGATTTAATGCATAGCTGTTGATGTGGTTTTCACACTAGTTGTATGCAAGTTGTTTAGTGTTCCTACTTCGTGGTATTAATATCGGGCTAACGCTTTCATTAAGTTTATATATATATGCATGTATGACTCTTGGTTGCAGGAGATTTCAGGTACAACGTCGCATGAGTGCGAGGTTCGTCTTCACCTGGATTTGCAGGTTTGAGTGTACCTCTTTAATCCTTAGAGTTGGATTAGGTGGTCGTAAGACCCTAGTTGACCTTAGTCGTGCTCAAGTGAGCATCGTCAGTCGCCGTCGGTAATCCCTTTTTGTTCAGGTTTGCGAGTCGTCTGTTTGGTTGACCTTCTTGGTTTGCGTGCTTGGTGTGTATGGTTAAATTGATTAATTAGTCCTTAGTAATTATTTTGATTATATATGTGTTTGTGCATTAAAGATTAATGGACTAGATTAATCAGGATTTCGTTATGCGATTATTGTTGATATTGGATTGCTCGTCTTAAATTGGGAGTAAGTTCAATTAAATGGTTGATTTTGAATATTGAATGCATTTTGTATATGCTGTTGAAAAAGAAAGATTTAAATTTAATTGCAATAGAATTAATTTAATCTTTTGACATTTTTGAAATAGAAAGGTTAAATTTCAGTTGAGTGAGAAAATCAATTTTAAATGGGAAAAACAATTTAATTGGTTGATATAGTTGGAAAAAAGTAAATTTTGGGGGAATTATTTTAAATAAAAATTTTAATTCCAAAAATGGAATTTTGGTCAACTCTTCCTTATAACCTAGACTTTTGGAAAATTTTGGGGATAGAGTTTTTTGGAGAAAAAATATAATTTTGGAAAAATATTTTTGGAGGAAAATTTGGGGATTTTGGAGGAGGAGAAATTTCTTGAGCCTCAGGATTGGGCTTTCCTCTGATCTTGCCACGATTGCTGAATCAGGTAGTCCTCTGATTATTTCTTGGGTTCTTGCTTAAAGAAAGTCATTTTTGGTGTTTATGTAGAAATCTGGTTGTAGATTAAAAATCTTATTCTTTTGGGAAATAGAGAAATTGAAGTTTGAATTTCTGGATCTTAAATTCTCCTTACTTCCTTTCCAAACCTCAAGATGGCAATTTTGTTTGTAAATGGATTCTCAAAAAAAAATTAAATTAAAACCAAATTTGGGGTTTGGCTGTTCTTGAGAAAAATTTGTCTAAAACTCCATTGAATCTCCTTTATATAAGTTGAAGAATGATATTTAGATTGGGGTTTGGCAGATTTGATGTTAAATTGTGTAAATCCATCTCATTTTGCCTGAAGAGTATTGTGTTGGAAAGTTTTCCCCTTCCAAATTTGGGTATTTGGAAAATGAAAAAAAAAATATAACTTAATACCCACGTGGCAGGGCACAACTCCCTACCACGTGGCAGGTAGCTTGCTACCATGGTAGTGGACTGCTACCAAATGGTAGCAGCGCTGCCCATGGTAGCCGCTTGCTACCATTTGGTAGCAGCGCTACCGTGGGTAGCGTGAGCTCCCAAGGGGGGGCCCACGTGGGGTTCCACGTGGGTACCCTCCCTTCCCTTTTATATGATTTTTTTTGTTTTCAAAAAAAAGAAAATAGTAACGTGTTTTTTTTTATATATGTTTTTTTTTTAATAAAAAAAATATATATATTATAATTAATATTATAATAAATGCATTTTTAATTAAGTTTATTTTTAATTATGATTAAATATTCATTAAGTAATAAACTATGATTAATTTGTTATTAATTATTTGTATAATGGAAAGTGTACATTAATTAATGCTCAAATTTTATTTTATTATTAATGAATATTTTTCTAATTAAATACTTAATTTGTTAATTCCGTTATTAATTATTAATTTGTTGTATTTAATTAATCGTGGATTAATAAATATATTCATTAATTAATAGTTAATTTTGGTTTCTTCTATATGTGCGAAGGGAAGTAATTTTTGGATTTTGGAAATGATTACCTTTATTTGGATTCCGTATATATTTATGTTTCCTTGATCCGTATAGTGTAACTGAGCGTGACAAATATGAAACTGTAGAGATTGGTTTTGAACCAGTATGTCAATGATGTTTTAATTGGAGATTAATTATCTTATTTAATTGGTTAATGGTTGTCTGAGCATATTCTTGTGAAATTGGTTAAAGAACTCGTTATGGCGTAATTTTTTTTGTATGTTTGATGCAATGAACCTTAGAGAGTTAGAAAACCAAGGACAACCTGTATCTAAATGAAGTAGATTACTGAAATCTAATATAGATCATGTAGAAAACTTGATCGACTTTTAATGTTTAGATCAATTCGGAAAACATTGTATCTGCTGAATATTACCTATGCGAGTTTAATTCTTGTATTCGCTTTTGCTTATGTAATGGCAAGGCATGCTTTGTTTGATAGGACCCTGTCGTATGGATTGAATTGGGGTACCTGTTTCAGTCCTCGGTTCCGAGTTGATTGTTGTTTTGTGGTAGTGTCGTATTTGGTCATATCCTTTGTGTGGGTGTCGAATGATGAGTCGTGTTTGACCAGATAGTTGTTCCCTCCTTCTTGAACTCTGTTCGTCTGACCATGTGTATTCCTTGGGTTTTGAGTTCGTCTGAGTATAGTCTAGTGTCGTATGGGCAAGTGGCTTTCGATTGGGGGCCGCGCCCAAAGTGGCTGCTGGGTAACCCGTCGAAAGTGAGTCTAATAAGTGATAACCTATCAGTAGATTAGAATATAATCTCTAAGTAAGATAATTTTGCCTCACACATGGGATGAGTGCTAACATAGACCCGACATGCTGTGAGAAGGCCTGAAATGGAAAACCATCATCCTTGTCTTCACGAGAGGATGTGTGGGTCCACATGAGGCTTGGATGGACCGGAGGCTCGGATTAGGTTGCCAGGGTAACCCAGTGTATGGGGCCGGGGCCTATGAAGACCTGCCATGGTAACCATACCAGGTTGTGTGATGACACTTGTCCCTACTTTCGCTAGTGTGTTGTCGTTTTGTCCTGTTACGAGTACCTTTGTGGGTCATCCTTTTGTCTCTGCCCTTGTGAGTATCAATTTCATGTTAGACCTTGGGTGGTGATGGCTCAGTTTTGTGGATGCTCTCCTGGACCTTTGTTTTAGCTTTGATTATGTTCAGCTGGATCCTTTTCTTTTCAAGGATCGTTTATGTATTAATTGACCGATGCGGTCGCTTGTATATTGTTTATGTTTCGCCTTGATGGCAGGATTGTAAATGGTGTAACCTCTTGTATTCTTAACTTTATTAATTATCAGAGGGGTCTTGCAGTTGAGCAAACCCGGAGATGTAGCCCTTTAGGGGTGAACTCTGAGATCATTATGGTGTTATGTGATGTTATTCTCTTATGTTTCCCTTATTCAACTTTATCATGTATGAATAGCTTATGTTAGAACGTATAAGTGGATAAGATGGAATTAACTTTAAATGCTTTTATGCAGTCCTTTCTTGAATGCCATTTTGATCGAATGCATAAGTGGTTTAGATGAGATTTATCATAGATGCATGTATGCAATCATCTTTTAAAATGCAATAAATTGGAATATGGAAGAATGTAACTTAGAGTAATGGAATATATTCAGTTGTTGTTAAGGAAATTGAGTATGCTTTAAAAGATCTCATATGTTACGATGAAATTCTAGTGTGTTAGAATATTAGATGTATGGCTTGTATTTTTATGAAAAGCTTGAATGAAGATTATGAATCGATCTTAATGGATGAATCTTTGCTTGTGTTTTATATTTCCATCTTCTGAAAGAAATTATCCTGATTAAGAATTATCTCGTTATTAAGATTATCAGCTTATTGGATTAATTGTGTGAGTTAAGTGAATTGTGAAATTTAAGTAATCTCATTGGGAAACTCTTTAGGTGTTAGTTGATGTCTTCCGCTATGTTATCTGAATCTTTGATATCTTGTTGTATCTTAATGTGGTGTAACTAAAAATAAATAAAAAATTTTGCACTCTATTCTTGTGTTTTGGCTTAATCCCTTCGGGGTTTCCTGGCGGGGCATTACTTTGTGATTTTTGTTGTAAAATTTGATTCAAGGAAATAACGATTGCAATCAACTTATTTCCAAACTTTGTGTTGAATAGAAGATTGTGATTGTGATTGGAATTATTCTTATGTTTAATTCTCATAATCATTCCATACATTCTTAAATCTTTTGGTGAAAATTGTGAAAGTTTATGAAAGAGATTTCTAATTGTGGAAATAGACTTTGTGTTGTTTACATATTTGGGAAATTTTTTTATGTTAAGTTATTAGTAGTAGGCTTTGAGTTGCACGTTAAATTTATTATGATTTGTAATCTTTAGCTTAGTTAGAATTACATTCAAGAAAGACTTTGTGCTTCTCGATTGTAAGCTTTTGGTGTAGTTGTTGGATTAGTTCATTCATTTCTTTAAGTATCATACATGATAGGGAATTGTAACAAGTGGAGGGAAAATACATAAACTCTAAAAAAAGAGAGTTAAATATGCCCAAAACTTACCCACGAATTTTACTTTCTTGTTAATTAGAGAAGAAATTTCAAAGGGAACCCCCCATTGCTAAGAGGAGAGATTAATTTCTCAGCATAGCTATGTGTGAATTATATATTTTGGCATTCATATGCTAGTGACAAAATATTCACCAAGCAAATATCTTCAAAACTACCTATGATCTTATGATGATAAATTACCAGCATGCATATCTAGTGAATTTGAAGCTTTGGGAAGAATTTTACACCATTTCATGCTCAAACATAAATTTACTATAAATAGTAACTTCATGTAAATGTAAGGTTGAGACACCATTTTCCCCACATTAATCCATTACCAATATGATATTTTGCAACTTTCAGTTCCTCCTTTAGTTTGACAATTTCTTCTTCAGGATTTGCACATTATCTGGTCTTTCCATCAAGCTTTGTCTCAAATTAATCTATGAATTTCTTTCCTTTATAAGGCAGGGTTCTTAAAAAAATTCTCAACTATCTATTTGTGTTTCTGTCTACTATCATCCAAGTCTGCCAAAGCATATCTCAATTTTCCTTCCATGTCAATAATACCATCCACACTATTCCAACCATTCTATTCCATATCATCCTCATCATTCAATTCTTCTTCAAACATAGTGTTAAAACCCTAAGATTTACCTCAGTGGTTAAGCTAACTCTTTAGGAATTAAAGCTTTGATACCAATTGTTGAACACTACTAGAAGTTGAGAGGAGGGGTGTGAATCAAAATTCACAAAAAATTGATCATATTAAGTTATTTGAGAAACAACATTTATCCCAATAGACATGTATGAAATTAAACAACTCAATCATCAAAACACTCTCATAGGAATACTAATATTTTTACGTGGTAAACCCAAACTAGGAAAAACCACAGTGAGATTCAAACTAATAATATATATGTTTTACAATAAACAACACTCACTTCTTTGGAATTTCTTACTAAGGTGCACAACTATAGGCAAGCTACAAGAAAGACTCGCTCAACTAAAGATCACTTCTTTAGGGAAAGATACAAAATTGGTCTTACAAAACAATAGGAATAGTAGATTGAACTATATACAAAATAGCATTTGTTAGAATGCAAATAATAATTCACAATATATACTCATCTTTCTACTTTTTACATCTCATAATATTTTCTCTTCCTTCATAACACAACTTTTTTATCCATCACTTACACACCACTTTCTTGTGCTATTCATCTCTCTTCTATGCACAATATATCAATCAGATCCAAAATAAACTTCACTAGGTTGGCTAAAAGAATATGAAACATATACATGGGATTGGCCCAAGAATACATCATCCAAAAGGTAAAAGAAATGTGTGAGGTTTCACACAAAGTTGGCACACCTTCCAATCAACATCAAAACCCTTTATGTACAACCACTCAAACTAATGTACACAAATTGGTACAACACTTTGATCTGTTAAAATCATATTGTCTTAACCAAGACCTAAAGAAAAATTTTCACCCCAAAGGAATTACAATATCTTGATTTGAAACATAATAATGATGAGAAAAGAAATCCAAATGGACAACATGATCATTAGATATATATCCAATACAAAATCTCATTTCAGACCACAATAAGTTTCACCAAAGTAAACACAAAAGAAAATAGAATTACTTTTAAACCAGGTAGGAAATACTAGACTTCTTAAAACACATTAAATCATCACCTCATATCATTTCATTGACATAACATGAATCTACAATCAGTTTTGCGACATAGTATCATAGAAATAGATATCTAGACCAATAACTAGATACACCATGCATCAATTAAACATATATATATCCAAATCACCGGCAAAAATTGATTCATAAGGATTGAAAAAGGTTTGACATCAATGACAACAAAGGCATCCATATCTACAACAAAGTCATCTCCTAACCATTCTTTCTTATACTAACTCGGGGATCTTAATAGTAATTTAGCTACCCTGATATAATCCATGGGTGGGATGACCCTCCCATTGTTTAATACATGCTGGGAAAATAGCCCCAAGGCCTATAATGCCTCTATTCCCAAAAATTTGCACTTCAGAGCCTCTTTTGGCCCCCATACTGGCTGCATCTACAAGTCAACCGCTCACATCTTCATCATCTTAAACTTAAATTCATGAACTCAAGAATATGATACATAATCTTGGAAATGAGATGGTAACAATAAAGATACAACTAAATCAAAGTAGCAATCTCTATCAAAACATAAATCAAAATTATCAACAAAATAGGCCACTATTTCAAGGGCAAAATTAATAGAATTATGCAAAGCCTTTGACTAGTGTAAACCCCATAAATACAAATAATTCAAAGGAACTTGTTCTAGTACAATATAATCATGCCCAAGAGTATGATTGGTATTTTTATTTTAATTAACCTCATAATTGAATTTTATGTCAAAATGGAGAGATTTTTCAAGTTCTAGTTGTTCAAAGTGAACCAACATCTTAAGGACAATAATATGATCAAAATTAGCCAAGTGTTGGTTTAGTATCATAAATTTTAACCGGTATAATTCACACCTCATGTTTTTTCTCCTACTTTAGTGTGCCCTATCTCCATTCCTCCTAGGTCCATTTTGGTCCTCTTTACTCCAACCTTGATGTAACCTATTCACATTGCTAATAGGGCCCCATCCTAAGGTCGCCTTTTCCAATTTCCTATTTATTTGTCTTATTTTTTGGAGAACCAGGGAACCCCAAAATACATTGGTCCCCCTTAAATAAGACCAATTTGAATATGGGCGGGCACTCCCCCTATCCAATGGATTTTGGTTCCCATGACTACACTTAGAATCAAAGATCACTAAGAGGGGAGGTGAATCAATGATATACCAGAAATAAAATCCACAAACTTATTCTTTATCCATCAGTTAGCAATGTATAATAGAAAATAACATAAACATGAAATAAAGAATACACAAATCCACAACACTAGAATTTTACATGGTAACCCGAAAAGGGAAAAACCACGGTGGGGCTGGAACCCACAATATTCATATACTATGGCCAGGAGTACATAAATATTACATAGATGGGGAATGTGCTTATATTTAGGCTCACTGCCTAGAGTTCACTGCTCAATTACAATTACCGGGAAGGCTACAACCTTCAAGGATGTCTCATTGACTTACAATTTGATTACAATAAGAAAATATAATGAAATGAACTCTCAAGTAGCATCTGAATATGCAAGAATGAGTTCCAGTTAAGCACTGAATCTCTGACTGTCTTCACTCTGTTGAATACTCTTTTTCTGTCTTAGTCAGCTATCGGATTGTCTGAAAGCAAATTGTACACGTGAAACTACACTCAATCTCCCCAACATGGATCACCACACTACTAACACACTGAAAATCAATCGCCAAACCGATCTTATATATCCGGTCTTAACACAAAAGCAATCTCCTTCAAGTTAGCTTCAATAAGTTTAATGTGTAGCTCTAAGTCGGCTTCAATCTCAAAAAAAAGATAGCACCAGACCAAAAGATTATAACCATGTGCTTCCTAAGGGTCTTCCCAATCACCAAGATCACAAAAACCATCACCAAAAATACCACAATTATCAAAAATCATTTTGGACCAAAAGATCACCAAAATACTCTATTTTACCGGTTAACTTCCTACCAGTTAAATCCAACTTCCGGATAAGATGAATCATGAACGCTGGATCGAATCTCCAAGGAGAGTTTCCATCAATGACAACCCTAGACCATAAATCAAGCATCAAAGATCACTGGATGAGTATCAAATTCCAGCATAGGCATGATCATTTGAGGTTGGCCTAATGAGTAATTTACGTAGGGAACCTTATATAATAAAATCCTATCCATTTATTTGAAATCTAAGACTCCATACCTATCATTAGCACATTCAAGAATTCAACAACTAACATTCTCAAGCATTCAAGGTAGAATATCATCCTTTAAGCATTATGGACCAAAGTTACATCAATATTTATTCAAGCATGTGCTTTTTATCGTGTCCTTCATGTTCATATATTTTTCCTGCCATTAAATTTAACATATGTGATTACATTGATAGAGAATTGCATCATCAATATTTCTATCAACCATTATAGATCTGAGGTATATATCCCAACATTTACTTCAATATTTACATTATTCAATTCAAGGTTAATTCCTAAACTGGGGTTTGAGCTAAGACAAACCCATATCCACAATATTTCTTCTTTCTTTTTCTATGTAGGGAATCGACTCAAGAGTTGTACTCAAAGATTTTGATAGAGTTGATGATGATGAATAGGTTTAGCTTTTGATGGAGCAAAAATCTAAGGACCGGGGTGAATCTCTACTACCTAGTTCTGAAAAATCATCTTGAACTTTTAGGAACAAGTTTTGAGTCTCTTTTGTTTCCCAAATACCTATTTGTGGCTTTGTTAAATATTAGTTGTAGTCTGTTTTTACTGTTTCATCTCAATTAGCCATTGTCTTTCCCAGTTTTGCAATTCACATCCAATTTTGAACTAGAAAGAGGGGAAAACTAAAAACTATTGAATCTAATTAGAATTTCAGCCCTTTTCCCATTTGGATTGTGGTTAGACATATTGGATTTATCCCTTTTAATGTATTTGTTCCTTAAATAAGATTAGTATTTTTATTATCTTAATTGGTGAAACCCTTATTTTACACCATTATATTTTGGGGGAACCTAACTTATTTCATGTTTATTTCTTGTTTATGGTCTCAAATCTTATTTGTATGCATTTCAACACTAGATTTTGCACCCATAAATAATATTTGCAATTGAATTACATAAAACTAGTGGTTGATTTCATAAAAACCCTAATTTATTATTCTAAAATTAACTTTTGGGTTGCATAATTTTACACTTGTGTTTTGAGATTTAATTTAGGCTATGTCATAATGGAATTTACTATATTTGTTTGGTTTTCTATTTCACACATGATAACTGTTGGCAAATGCACACTCCAATGAGAAATTGTAGGTGATTGAAGGTATTATCATTGATGGCAACCTTGCAATCCTATGGCACCGGCAGGCACCAGTACCGGCAGACTCTACATCGACAGATAGTTCACCGGTAGCAACAAAGATGATTACCGACACCCTAGCCGATAGGATTTTGTTTATTGCATATTGTATTTAATTGTAATATCTTTTTGTAATCCGAAATGGCATATTGTAATAAGACTCATATATAAGTATGAGATCTTGAAGATCATTTTGTAAGTAGTATGGAATAGGATATGATAGATGGATATAATGAGTGAATATTAAGGCAGATTTTGGAGTAAGGTTTATGGTTGTTGTAAGAGCTTAAACCGGTATTGAACCTAGCATAGTAGATGGTTTTTGTAGAAGTACATCACATTGGATTTTTATAATCCATTTTGTAAGCTAGTGAGACTTCTTTTGTAATTGAGCAGTGAGCTCTAGGCAGTGACCCTTCTGTCCAGGCACCACCTATTGTAAGTAATATTTATTTATTGGCCAGTGAGTGAATATTGTGGTTCACAAATCCCACCAAGTTTTTTCCCACACCGGGTTTCCTCGCCAAAAATCTTGTGTTATGGTGTGCTTTCTATGTTGTGTTTATTGTTCTTATTTACTGCATTAATTCTTGTTTACCAGTACACAGTTTTGGAATGCAATTTACTTAATAAGTTCAAAAAATCCATTAACCAGTTAGATACTGATTCACACCCCCCCCTCCCCCCCCTCTCAGTATCTTTGGGAATCCTAACAATAAATGTTTTCTTAGTTACATGTATCAAAATTTTGTGTTGGATAATGGTTTGTTTAACTTTACATTGCTTCTTTTTGTTGGCCATTCAGAGGAATTGATTATGTGTTACATTGATGTTTTATCATTGATGTCAACACTAGTTATTTTGGCTACTTTACCAGTATCCTTCTAGTCCTGATAGATTGATTTATTTCTGGTTGGATTAGACCATGATGATCTAGTATGCTCTGGTATGTTTGGGTTATGGAAAAGGATTATTCATGCTACTCAGATTCATGTTCAGACAGTTGGTTTTGATTTGGTGATCGGACGCTATCCTGTATGTTGGAAAGCTTGGTTTGTTGTTCTGACGAGGGTTTCACTAGAAGAGCTTTGTTTAAGATATTTGATGATATGCATAAGTGGTGTTGGTGCGGCTTCTAGTGGAGTTTCAGGATACTAATGGTGATTGTGTTTATCTAGGTTATGGACTGACTTAATATAACATGTTGATTGGACTTCTCGATGTGATTCTGGGATGTCTGATGGGTTGGATATTATTTGTTTGGTCTCTTCCTAACATTTTTGTAATTATGTAATCATTTTATTGTCTAGTGGCTGACGTTATTGTTTGTGGTTGAGGGTTTGGATATATATGATGTAAGATCTCATTGTAGATCATGGGAAGAATATGTGAGGATGAAAAGGATATGTAAGGAGCGAATAATGTAATAATAATTCATGTAGAGGATTTGATTGATCATTGGTGATCGAGTTGGGTTTATGTAAGAGGATTTAGTCCTCCAATATTGAGTTAACTGAAACTATACTTGAGCATAGGAGATGCTATCATTGCAGTTCATTCTTTCCTCCTGATTGTAGTTTGGATTTTTATGTAGTCAGTGAGACTCCTTTTGTGATGAGTAGTATGCTCTAGGCTATTGGCCTTCCTACAAGTCCAAGCCCCTCATTTTTAATCACATACTTACTATAGAAGTATTATCTGACTATGGGCACACTTCCCACCATGGTTTTTCTCTTTATCGGGTTTTCCACATACAAATCTTGGTGTCATGTGGATAATATTTATTTTATAATTGTTTCTTATACTTAATTGGTATATCTTCTATTTTGGTAATTGGTTTATGCATTTTGGTATTGATCTTTTGGGTTAAGGTATTAAAGTTTTAATTGCTTAAGGTTCTAGTAATCTGGTGACAACTGATTTGCCCCCCCTCTCAATTATCTTTCTTTTATTTGAACTGTCTAATAATTGGTATTAGAACTCTTGTCCTCTCTGTAGAGGATTAACCACTTGAGGAAGATCCTATGGTGACTAACAGTTCAAGTTCATTTATTTCATCTGCTGCTATCTTTCAGAGAGATATTCCTAGGCTTCATGGAACAAATTACAAAGTATGGAAGATTCGGATGGAGACTCATCTAAGATGTATCGGTAAGGAAATTTGGGAAATCATGGAGAATGGTGTTACACCTTATAATCCAACATCTGGCAATCCTCCTCCAGCAAACTTGGATAAAGAGATTGAGAATGATTGTAGAGCAAGAGAGGCCCTCTTGTGTGCACTTTCTGATCAACAAATAATAGAATTAACTGACAAATAATCAACAAAGGTTATATGGGAAAATTTGGAGACTCTTAATGAAGGTGACCCTACTATTAAGATTGCTAAACTTGATGGTTACTGGGTGAGATATGAAAACTTGAATATGGAAGAAGATGAAAGGATTACTACATTCATGGAAAGGGTAAATGAAATTGTTATGGGAATTCAATGTTGTGGTGGAACTCTGAGTGAAGATGAAATAGTTTCTAAAGTTCTGAGAGCTTTGCCACCAGATTACAAGATGAAGGCTATTGCAATTAATGAATTGAAAACAATGGCTAATACTTTTTTCAATAGAGATACTTTGGTTGGGAAATTATCTTCTTTTGATCTTGAAGAATTTGGACCTTCTGGAGCTGTGAAGTCTGAACCTACTTTTCATACATCTACATCACCAACTGGCAATAAAGATTGGAAATCTTTATATGAAAACGAATTGGATGATATGAAGAGAGAAGATGAAGAATTTGAGAAACTTGAAGCCCTATTTTCTAGAAGAGTACCTAAAGGATTGGTAGGAAGTATGAAGGAAAAGCACCTTTTAAATGTTTTGCATGTAATAAGATAGGTCATTTTGCATCTAGATGTCCTAAAAGGAATTCAATATTTGAAGAGAGAGATAGAAGATCTTTTAAGCCTAACCCCGGATATCAAAACAAGTATAAGTATAGGAAAAATATAAATAAATCATGCTACATTGTAGATGAGGAAGGTGTGACTGATTCTGATGATGAACCGACACAAGACTCTACTAGTGGTTTCGATAATGGAAAGGAATGGGTGTTCTTGGATATCAAGGAAGATGTTCCAACACTGGAAGAGAATGCACCTGAAGAGAAGGAACTAGCTACTAAAATTGAAGATAAGGATGAATGGGTAATTGATAGTAGATATTCACATCATATGACTAGAGATAAAAGGAATTTTCTATCTTTACAAGAATTTGATGGCGGTCTGGTTAGATTTGGAGATGACAAAGTATGTATGATCAAGGGAAAAGGAACTATATCATTAGATGGTAAGAACAATACTAATAATGTTTATTATGTTGAAGGTTTAAGACATAATCTTTTGAGTGTAGGACAATTGGTGGATAAGGGATTTCAATTACAATTCAAGGATGAAAAATGAAAAAGCATTAATAGATCTGGATTGGAGATTGCAACTGGTACTCAGACAAAAGGTAATATATTTCATTTGAATTCTAGTGAGAAGACATGTTTGATTGTAAAAATTGATGAGAGTTGGCTATGGCATAAAAGGCTATGTCATGTGAATTTTGATTTCATGGTAAAGATCAGTTCAACTAAGGCAATTAGAGATATACCTAAGATTGTGAAGCCCTATAATCCGGTATGTAAAGAATATCAAATGGGAAAAGAGGTTAGAACCTCTTTTAAGATTATACAAGACAAATCTAATGAAGTTCTTGATCTTATTCATACTGATTTGTGTGGCCCTGCTAGAGTTAAAAAATTTCAAGGTAATAGATATTTTATGCTAATCATTGATGATTATTCTAGAATGATGTGGGTTACTTTTATAAGGGAGAAATTTGTGGCTTTTGAAAAGTTTAAAATATTTAAAGATAAAGTTGAGAATGAGATGGGATTGAAGATTAAATGTTTAACGTCAGACCATGGTGGAGAATTCAAATTTGGTGAGTTTAATAACTTTTGTGAGAAGCATGGCATAAGGAGACAATTTTTTTCTCCCCAGACACCTCAACAAAATGGAGTAGTGGAAAGGAAGAACATAACTATCTTGGATACTGCTAGAACCATGATGATGGAAGCTAATATACCTCATATCTACTAGAGAGAAGAAGTGAGAACATCAGTCTATACATTGAACATAGTACATATCAAAGGAGAAACCGGTAAGACACCTAATTAATTATGGTTTGGCAATACACCTACAATTAAGTATTTCATAATCTTTGGTAGTAAATGTTATATCAAGAGAGATGATATCATTGGCAAGTTTGATCCTAGATGTGATTAAGGAATATTTCTTGGTTATTCTAATGAAAGAAAAGCATATAGATGTTCTAACAAGAGATTGCAAAGAATTGTGGAGAACGCTAATGTCAAGGTGGATGAGCTGAATAGAAGTCAAATAAGAGTTTATGAGCAAGAACCAACAGTGGAAATGATCATAATTGAACCGGTAACACCTTTACTAAAACAAAATGTTGAACCAGTTACTCCAACAGTATCAAAAAAATTAATAGTAACTGAAGAACCGAAAAGATGAATAGAGAATCAGAAGACTCCTAGGTATGTAAGGATGAATCATTCAGAAGATCAGATCATTGGGGATAAAAACAATGGAGTGATGACAAGAAGGAGATTGACAGCTAATAAGGTATGTTTAATTTTTCAAGTTGAACATGTATCAATAATTGAAGCATGCAAAGATGAACGTTGGATGAAAGCTATGGAAGAAGAATTAGATCAGATAAAGAAAGATAACACAAGGATTTTAGTTCCCCGGCCTAAAAATAAGAATGTTATTGGAAATAAATGGGGTTTTAGGAATAAATTAAATGAAGATGGATAAGTTGTAAGGAATAAAGCTAGATTGGTTTGTAAAGGATATTCTCAGAAGGAAGGAATTGATTACGGTGAAACTTTTTCACCTATAGCTAGGATTGAAGTTGTAAGATTATTTCTTTCCTACGTTGCACATAAAAAATACAAGGTTTATTAGATGGATGTTAAGTGTGCCTTTCTGAATGGGGATATTTATGAGGAAGTTTATATTGAGAAACTTGATGGTTTTTCACTTTCAAATCATAAAAACATGGTTTGTAGGCTAAAGAAAGCCTTGTATGGATTGAAACATACACCTAGAGATTGGTATGCAGGGTTAGATAAATATCTTTTGAAGCTTGGTTTCACTAAAGGTAATTATAACAATAATCTATATTATAAAGTCATTGATGATGATATACTGATTGTTGAAGTTTTTGTTGATGACATTATTTTTGGAGGTGAAGATAAGTTGTGCATGGAATTTTCTAAAAATATGAAGAAAGAATTTGAAATGTCTATGATTGGGGAAATGATTTTTTTCTTAGGTTTATAGATTACTTAGACTAATAAAGGAATTTTCATCTATCAAACTAAGTATGCTAAGGAGATGTTGAAGAAATTTGGCATGGTAGACTCTAAACCAGTAAGTACTCCTATGGTTACAAGTGAAAAATTGACAGGGAAAGATGAATCTGCACCGGTAAATCCTACAAGATACAAGTCTATAATTGGAGTTCTATATTTGACTCAGACTAGGCCTGATATAATGAATGTTGTTTGCATTGCATCAAGATATCAAAGTGATCCTAGAGAAAATCATGAGAGTGCGGTGAAAAGAATTTTTAGATACTCACAAGGTACATCTAAATATGGTTTGTGGTACCCTAAGGATGATGAGTTTACTTTATGTGCATATACAGATACAGATTCGGCAAGTGATGTTGATGACTGGAAAAGTACTTCTGGTGGAGCTTTCTTTCTTGGAAAGAAACTTGTTTCATGGATCAGCAAGAAACAATCATGTTGTTATTTATCTACTACTAAAGCTGAGTATGTTGTTGATGCTACTAATTGTACACAAGTTATATGGATGAAGCAAATGTTGAAGGATATTAAATTGTATTGCATTGGACTGATAGTTATTCACTGTGATAACTTTGCTACTATAGACATATCAAAGAATCTGGTATTTCACTCTAAGACAAAGCACATATCTATCATGTATAACTTTTTGAAGGAGAAGGTGGAAGAAAATGAGGTTAGACTAGTTTATGTAAATACTAAAGAGTAGATTGTGTTGGCCATTTGGTGGAATTGATTATGTGTTGCATTGATGTTTTGTCATTGATGTCAATATTAGTTGTTTGAATGCTTTATCGGCACCCTTCTCGTCCTAGTAGGTTGAGTGGTTTTTGGTTAACTTGGATCCTATCATGCCCAAACTTTTGGGCAAAAACACACACAACAAATTTTTTTCGATACACATAATTATATGCAAACCATGTTTAATTATATGTGATAACTTAACAGGTTGCTCCATGCAGGACCTTAAATTATAATAAAACGTTCTTCTAACGTGAGCAATGAATAGAACAAATTTATCTAGAAGCCTTAGGTTTCTATAAACTCCTATACGACAAAGTCAGGATATTCCTAACATATCAGTTTACGATAACTCCTATAATCAAATGGAACAAAATGATTTTAAAAGGGACAATAATAAATTCACATCAAATGTCCCTTTTATTATGATTACAAATTATAATCCTTAATTAGATTGACTTCTACTAATAGGCATTAATATAATTACTAGATTCAATAATAATTATTTATCTCCTAACAAGTTTCCTTCATCCGTGATAATACATCCTTCCTTTATAACTTGATTAAATCTTGCGTCTATAAATTAATTATTAATATGATTTTAACATAATAATATTAATTAATCAAGCAATTGAAAATTGAAGTGTCAAACGTTAAAATGTTAATTGCTTTATTTAGTATAAGATTCCATCTAGGCCAAATGAGTTCGCAAGACCTATAATTCCACCATGAAATCCTCTTCCAAGGAAATTATTATTATCTCACCATTTGATAAATAAATAAATTCATTTATGCAAAAAGAACTCTAAATTATTTGACAAGAGATGCTATCAATCTCAATTAATCTTTTAATTACACGAAGAATTAATTATATCAAGTCTAATATTTAGACTATTAACAACTTAGTATTTAAGGAGCGATAAATATAATGCGTTTAAATTTCGTCTAGAGGTTAAAGTGACCTTTAATAGCATTTGCTTCATAACTCTAGTTAATGTTGCCCAAATAAATGATTCCCTAAGGTCAAAATACTAGTGAAGCACCTATTAATACATGCTAAAAAAAATAAAACCCATTCATTTACAATTTAAAACTAGGTAACATATATATATATATATATATATATATATATATATATATATATATATATATATATATATATATATATATATATATATATATATATATATATATATATATATATATATATATATATATATATATATATATATATATCTGTGTGTGTGTGTGTGTGTGTGTGTGTGTGTGTGTATTTTTACATACTTATAAGCTTTTATATAGCCTAAATGTAATATATTCCTATATACCTAATCTAGAAAATGCCTTCTCTAAATTCACTATTATATGTATTTTCTTTTATATATATAATTAACATATATATACAATTAACACCTACATGAATTTATTAACTTAAGAAATATAAATATAAACTATTAGTATTGAAAAGTATACATGAGTTACCCTATTCAAAATTTGAATAGGGTTTCTTTTTTTTTTTATTTCACTTAATCCATTTAATATTCGTAACCCTAGATTTACCACACATATCTTATTTAAATCTATTCTATGTTTGCCCTAACTCAAAATTTGGATTAGGGCATGTGTGTTTTCCACATTTTGGAAGAGCCATGGTGGAGGAGGAGCCGCTTGTTTTGTTTATTGAAAGATGTGGCGGCGGAGGTGAGAGGTGCTAACGGGGGGAGGCTCCCCGCAGGGGCGGCCGCAGTCGTGCTGCAGGTCGCGTCCCATAGAGGCAACCATGGTCGAAGCTGTGAGGTGCGGCCCGCAGCCTAGTTGTGCTGCCGCTATGGCCCGCTGCCCATAGTGGGGGCCGAAGCCTCCCAACTGTAGGTTGCGGCCCACAGGGGCGGCGGGTCACCACCCACTATGCGGGGGGCGCCCTGCAGGGGTTTCGCAGGGGCCGAGACCCTTTTGGTTTCCTTTGTTATTTAAATTTTTTTTTTTAATTTATTTTATATATATATTTTGTTGTTTATTATATATATATATATATACACACACACACATATATATATACACATACACACACACACACACACACACACACACATATATATATAGGTTGCATATGATATCCAAGGCTATCTTTACTATGCAACTATATATTATTTTCTTTTTTGAACTTTTAAACAGATTAAATAAAACTTTCAGATTTTAAAACAAATGTATTTTTTCTTTTTTCTTTTTTTAAATACCATATAGGCTAAATTAGAGATAGACTAATCAACTTTAGATTTATTTTCTACATTTAAGTAAAATGACATAATTAAATAAATTTAAGCAACACTATATTAGTTTAGAAAACATTGAAATAAATCTTAGAGATATGCATGTTAAATTTATTAAACTGTGATATGTATTTGGAAATAAATAATTAGAACTAATTGCAGATTTTTCTTTTACTAACATGCAAGCTTTCTTCTTTACTCATTTCCCATTTTTTTTCAATATGCATAAGAAGATAAAATGAACCTTGATTTCCAAAACTAACATGCATACTACAATATTATTTCAGTAACTATAGGGAAGTTAATCCAAGATAGACTTTTCATTTTTGCAACAAAATAATACTTAATAAAAATAATGCATTTCTTCAAAGAGTGTTTAAAATACAATATAGCCAACAATACAAATGGGTGATATACCCAACTAGTCTCTCATTTCTATTAAATGAGGACTTTAAATAAACTAGATACATTTTCTTTTTAAGGTAAATACAACATATATCTTTTCCTTTACATTGCTGCAACTAAATTAGGATATCCCACTCCCTCATCTTTTCTGCAAATCAAGTAAAAACTGGCAACTTTCAAACTTGTTTTTTTTTTCTTTTCTATCCAAGCAACCTACAAATAGATCATAAGGTTTTGACCATGGAGAGCTCACCTCCCAGCCTAGGCTTACTAGAAGCCACCCCCGAGCTTGGAGAACCAAGCCCTAGACGGGTTACACACATGTAGACACAACAAGCAAGGGAAAAACATACAGTAAACACATTCCCAACCAAGGCTACACTTCATCACAAAATGTGATGTTTTTACACGGGTGGTAGTGGACCAAATACCCTGAGGATACTACAAGAATAGTAGATCACAAAGCCACCTCATGGCAAACAAAAATATATCATAAGTTCATTAACCTCACATCCTTATGCCCCCCAAAGGCATTTCATGCCATACTTTCTCCCCTTATGACCCCCAAATGCATAAACCAGGCCATGCAACAAGGGTCACATATACTCCCCTTGAGTTCACTCTCATAATGAGAGCCTCTCACTCAAGGGCTGTCAAACTTCTACCACCCACAAGACCATCCTACTCTCCCAAGAGTAGGAGGTCCTGGTTACTCCCAAATCACAAGAAAATTCATAACAGAAGTAACAGATAGATCACATAATAATTTTCACAAAGGAAAATACAAGAAACAACTTTTACATACAAGCCATTTTTCCAACATATGCATGCAATGTAGAAAGAAACCAAAAAAAAGAGAGGATAATCCAACCTTCAATCTTCCCAAAGGTTTGCTAGAACTAGTTTGAGGATGAGCAGCCCAAATCCACACATCTTCCTTCTACACTTAGCCAAAATTCTATCCCAAAACTGTATTCTTTCAAAATTGCATAGTCTCCAAAAATGGAGAGTGGGTGATTACCCACAAAATCTCTCATTCTTGCCTAAGAAGACCTCAGTGAGAGTTCTCACAAGTTTCTAAAACTGAAAAAGGAAAAAGTAAGAAAAAGATCAAAAAGGATCTCTCATGAAAAGGGAAGGTTATCTAACCTAGATGACACCTTCTAATTTTGAATTTTCGCACATCTTAGAAACCCACTTTTTGAGGTGACTAAATAGTCACCCGGGAGTAGACACATGCCTAAAAATAATCCTAACCCATAGGTATACCTTATGGACTTTAGGAAACACCTTTAAACTACCCCTAGGAGTCCATTTGACCCCTTATAAACCCATCTGAAGTTAATTTTCGGGTCCAACCTGGGTTGACCACTCCAAAGACTCTCTACCCAAGGAAAATTTAGAACCACATTCAAATGTTTTGAAAAAGCTATAGTTGAACAACTCCCTTCAAGAGACAAGTCAAAATTCAAAACATAAATCAACACATGTGTCAAGTGACACAATAAAATACATTACAAAATTACACATGGAAATTGTCTCTTGTTGGATTTAAATAAATCAATAAATATCATTTAACACACACGCGACATTTACTTTCACAAATAAAATACAATACATACGGGGTGTTGTCTCTCCAAATAGACAACCCCTGGCTTTACAAACGTACATAGGTCTACGTTTGGTTCTCCATAATGTTTGCATGGTCACATGGATAATTTTCCTGCGCATCTCAATTACACATTAGTAATTCCAAATAACCTCATATAATATTAAACACATGAATAAGAATACACATCAAACACTCTACATATAATTTACATTTAACCAAATTGATATATCTTATATCCAAATAAATCCACATAAGCAATTATCATAATCCTCATAATTTTGATCCATACATAAGACATGCATCCTATTTCTATCATCATAGTAAAGTCCTGCAAATCCAATAATGGCATACATCATCTCAAATTTATCCTATTCTAGAATCATATAAAGTTATGTATCCATAACACATCAAAATGTACATCTCAAGGTGAAATGATTCTGTAACCTGGTTCAATTACTTTTCTCACCAATCTATCTATCTAACATAGCCGATCCTATTGAATTATAGCATATATTAGTAAGGTTAACCATGGTCAACTGAGTTAACTAGAGCTTGATCGGGGAGGGGCTCTACATCCTCCTCCCCTAGAGATCGACTTACTCCTCAAAGTCGCATGAGAAGAATACGAAATAGGGACATAACACTTCCCACAATTTCAATAGGTTACTCCAATCTTATCTTGCCTACTAGAAAGATGCATTATCAAAACCAACTTATTATTGTAATTAGCTTACTGTCTTCATAAGGTTAAATTCTTACATTTCCCTTCAATCTCAGGTAGGTGTTTACAAAATTCTATCTTTCAACAACTTATGTTAATGCACCATCCAAATTATATCAATAACACACATCAACTCCCATAATCAAGGTTACACGTGATAGTTTACTTATTAATTTCTAGGAGTCACACTTATTAAGGGTTCGTGTAAAACATGTTTATCCCACTGTAATTGTCCTCCATGCTCGCCACTAAAGAGAATTGGCATCACAGTTTATCCATAATGAATCTACTTATTTTACAGCAAGGTGCCTCATAAGGGGGTTAATTACATATTTGGTAAACCACCCTAGGTGCATGATTTCTTCCAACATCCTTAGGCAACAAGGAATAATCAAGCTTAAGTTATTTGAATCTACCCATATGTAGGGAAATTTTCTACTCCTAGGGCCCACAATGCTTGGTATTTCTAGGCACCAAGGTTTTAGTTTCATAGGTACATTATTTGCAAAACCCAAACATTAAGGTACATAACCATCCCATTCTAAGGGAGTGATGAAAATTGATAATTATTATTTCTTTTTTATCTCATCCACGCAATCATCTCCATACACATGCCAAATTTACCAGTCTGCAATTATCATCACTTTCGCAATTCATTAGGTCTAGATCACACACACACACACACACACATATATATATATATATTTGTTTTTGTTTTTTTATTTGTTTTTTTTGTTATAAATTTCCTTTCTTAGATTACTCGCAAAAATTTTATTAAGGAGAATATTCCTTTCTTTACCTTATTTTGAAATAACATTCTTTATTTATTCTATGTGCCTAATTTCACTCCTTGCGGTATTCTCCCTTGACACACTATCAGTGGTTCAATGAACATGATAGACTTTACACAAATCACATCACTAGGGCTAGCTATATTAATGTCAAAATGACCACTTGACACTTTAAAAGATCAAAATAAAAGTTACTTTTACCAAGTCCAATCAAAGAAGAAACATGCTGGCAATTGAAAGATATTAAAATTAGCAACATGGCAAGTGCCATAGTTCCAATAAAAAGAAACATAAATTTAGTGGTCCTTTCATCATAAAAATAAATAAATAAAAAGAAAGTACTAGCCCCTAGATCGCAAAATACTATTCAAAGAAAGTCAAAAAATACTTGTCGAATCAAAACTCAAAACAAGATGACCATACTAGCCATGCTATAGGGAGTAACCGCAGCACATCACGCAAGATCACACGTCCTGAGTGTGTTAGGAAGTGATTATTAGACTCTTGAGATTCTTAGATTATCTATATTCCTTTATTTATTTACGAAATATCTTATACACATGAGATTGCAATCGTTTAATAGATCATGTCCCATTTTAACCTTCACGTGATTTCTATCGCAAGCCACACTTTCCAACATAATCCGTTATCTATTTAGGGTTAATAACATCCATAATTATATCTAACAGGTGATTGCACTAAATCTACCATCCTCCGTCCATTCTTGTAGGACTTCCATTAATGTTCTTGGTATGCTAAACCTTGGCTGAATATTATGTGGTAACTCATGCATCGACACTTTCATGTCTTACTCACATGCGGTGGATAGTTCGGCACAAAATTATCACTCGTATACTTAGAAACACTTAGGATTTTTTTTTTCAAAAGGCAATCATATAATTCTACTAGGGACATCATTTGTTCTCTTAGCACCTTTGCTAGCTCCTTGAATTTTCACCTCTAATCATCCTTTCGTTCTCATCAATAAGGAGCATGTTGCCAAATTACTAACACTTATGGTTAAGAACCATTTGGGGTGGACTAATTGTCAAGTAAAATCAATAACGCTTGACAACTAATTCCTTCCCACACATTTCATGACATATTTTGAACAACGCGGAGAGTTGACTTATTCCCTCCTACTTCCCTTATGCAACTTATGATATCAAGGGGGTGTGCACTCGAGAAGTGACCAACACTCATCCTATTAATTAAAATTTGGTAAAAAAGAAGTTATCTCTTTTCATATTACTTATTTATATTTACTTACTAGACAATTTCGGCATATCACCAGTTACAATTTCCTTTGAACCACGTAAACCACCTTATCATCATAATATCCTATTACCCAATTACGGTATAACATAAGGATGTCCAATAATTACCAATGTCTTAAGACTACCATAATTTCCAAGTTCTCCCTTGGCTAACCACATAATTCAGCTCCTTATCCATGTTCTCATAAAATATCTTATACTGCCAACTAATCGTCATTAAAACCTTCGTATTATAATTCTGTTATACTATCTTTTCATAAGCCATTTCCATCTGCATGTTGTTTCATCCATACTTAATGTTTTTGCATACCTTCACACTTGAGTGCCATAAATTTACAAACCTACTTCGGTTGTGTCAAGTAATTAAATTGTGTTTCATATTGTCTTGTAAGTAGCGACTAGCCATGATTGGGTTGCATTTTTCTCCTTAGGTTCTGAACGAATATTAGTTACTCATTCCTAGAGTATAAGATCCTAATACTTTTACACTCCTTGCACTTCGATAGGGATTTTGGTATGATTCCCAAATTGTCTCTACTCTCCTTGCCACTAATTTCTCCAAGATTGTCTTCCCATAAGGGAACTAGTTGTGGCTTTACTTTGCTTGTTTCCCCAATATATAACTACGGATGAACTTAAGGTTTATTGCAATTACGTGATTTAACCCAAGAAGTTCATGTATCCTTTCTCCTTAGTTAATTCATCTATAATATTTCTAGGGTCCACTTATCTAGGAGATTGTCATTCATCATTTTAGTCCTTATCTTCAGGGTTATACAACTCTAGCTTCTATGAGTTGCTACAAGGATTTTCTAATGAATGCTCTTAATAAGCAACCTAGCCTGACCACATGCTTAAGGCTCCTATTCATTAGGATAGGTTAATGCTTCTTTTTAATATTTGCAAGAGTACCTCTTAACTCTTCTTCATTGTTGTCTCAAATGGCAGTCATGGTCCTCGAACCACCGAAATGTTCGCATAGCTAAAAAAAATTAACTTGAGTTGTCACTATCTCAATTATCTTGTTTATTGCGCCTCCATCTTATGTCTAACTAGCTTGCTTGACTTGCCAAGTCAAGAACATATCTCGATGGATGGTATTCTATTAGTTACCATCAGAGGTATTTTATTGTAGAATTATCTCCTCATACTTGATTTGATTAAGGCAATAATTGCATTTGGGTTCCAATCGAATGGTACCCTTATAAGTGTTAATGATCTAAATTTCATTTATTAAAACATTAAAATGTTAATTGCTTTATTTAGTATAAAATTCCATCTAGGCCAAATGAGTTTGCAAGACCAAGGTCTTGGACTTATTTTTGAATATATATAATTCCACCACGAAATCCTCTTCCAAGGAAATTATTATTATCTCACCATTTGATAAATAAATAAATTCATTTACGCAAAAAGAACTCTAAATTATTTGACAAGAGATGCTGCCAATCTCAATTAATCTTTTAATTACATGAAGCATTAATTATATCAAGTCTAATATTTAGACTATTAACAACTTAGTATTTAAGGAGCGATAAATATAATGCGTTTAAATTTCGTCTAGAGGTTAAAGTGATCTTTAATAGCATTTACTTCATAAATCTAGTTAATGTTTCCCAAATAAATGATTCCCTAAGGTCAAAATACTAGTGAAGCACCTATTAATACATGCTAAAAAAAATAAAACCCATTCGTTTACAATTTAAAACTAGGTAACATATATATATATATATATATACCCATTCGTTTACAATTTAAAACTAGGTAATATATATATATATATATATATATATATAACATACTTATAAGCTTTTATATAGCCTAAATGTAATATATTCCTATATACCGAATCTAGAAAATGCCTTATCTAAGTTCACTATTATATGTATTTCCTTTTATACATGTAATTAACATATATATAAAATTATCACCTACATGAATTTATTAACTTAAGAAATATAAATATAAACTATTAGTATTCAAAAGTATACATGAGTTACCCTATTCAAAATTTGAATAAGGTTTCCTTTTTTTTATTTCACTTAATCCATTTAATATTCGTAACCCTAGATTTACCACACATATTTTATTTAAATCTATTCTATGTTTGCCCTAACCCGAAATTTGGATTAGGGCATGTGTGTTTTGCAGGTTTTGGAAGAGCCATGGTGGAGGAAGAGCCATGACAGAGGAGGAGCCACTTGTTTTGTTTATTGAACGGCATGGCGGTGGAGGTGAGAGGTGCTCACGGGGGGAGGCTCCCCGTAGGGGCAGTCGCAGCCGTGCTACGGGTCGCGTCCCACAGAGGCGGCCTTGGCCGCCGCTGTGAGGCGCAGGCCGCAGCCCGACTATGTCGTCGCCTGCTGTGGGGGTCAAAGCCTCCCAACTGTGGGTTGCGGCCCACAGTGGTGGTTGCGGCTGCCGCTGGGGGTCGCGACCCACTGTGCGGGGGGGGCCCGCCCTGCGGGGGTTCCGCAGGGGCCGAGCCCCTTTTGTTTTCCTTTGTTATTTAATTTAATTTTTTTTAAAATTTATTTTATATATATTTTTTTTGTTTATTATATATTAATATATATATATATATATTTGTATGTATATATATATGTTTATATATATATATATATATTATATGTTTATATAATATATATATATATATATATTTGTATGTATATATATATGTTTATATATATATATATATTATATGTTTATATAATATATATATATATATATTGGATGCATAAGATATCCAAGGCTGTCTTTACTATGCAACTATATATTATTTTCTTTTTTGAACTTTTAAACAGATTAAATAAAACTTTCAGATTTTAAAACAAATGTATTTTTTTTTTTTTTTTTAAATACCATGTAGCTAAAATTAGAGATAGACTAATCAATTTTAGATTTATTTTTTGCATTTAAGTAAATGCCAGAATTAAATAAATTTAAGCAGCACTATATTAGTTTAGAAAACATTGAAATCAATCATAGAGATATGCATGTTAAATTTATTAAACCATGATATGTATTTGGAAATAAATAATTAGAACTAATTGCAGAATTTTCTTTTACTAACATGCAAGCTTTCTTCTTTACTCATTTCCCATTTTTTTTCAATATGCATAAGAAGATAAAATGAACCTTGATTTCCAAAACTAACATGCATACTACAATATTATTTCAGTAACTATAGGGAACTTAATCCAAGATAAACTTTTCATTTTTGCAACAAAATAATACTTAATAAAAAAATGCATTTCTTCAAAGCGTGTTTAAAATACAATATAACCAATAACACAAATCAATGATATACCCAACTAGTCTCTCATTTCTATTAAATGAGGACTTTAAATAAACTAGATACATTTTCTTTTTAAGGTAAATACAACATATATCTTTTCCTTTACATTGCTGCAACTAAATTAGGATATCCCATTCCCTCATCTTTTTTGCAAACCAAGTAAAAACCAGCAACTTTCAAACTTGTGTTTTTTTCTTTTCTATCCAAGCAACCTACAAATAGATCATAAGGTTTTGACCATGGAGAGCTCACCTCCCAGCCTAGGCTTACTAGAAGCCACCCCCAAGCTTGGAGAACCAAGTCCTAGATAGGATACACACATGTAGACACAACAAGCAAGGGAAAAACATACAGTAAACACATTCCCAACCAAGGCTACACTTCATCACAAAATGTGATGTTTTTACACGGGTGGTAGTCGACCAAATACCCTGAGGAGACTGCAAGAATAGTAGATCACAAAGCCACCTCATAGAAAACAAAAATATATCATAAGTTCATTAACCCCACATCCTTATGCCCCCCAAAGGCATTTCATACCATACTTTCTCCCCTTATGACCCCCAAATGCATAAACCAAGCCATGCAGCAAGGGTCACATATACTCCCGTTGAGTTCACTCTCATAATGAGAGCCTCTCACTCGAGGGTTGTCAAACTTCTACCACCCACAAGACCATCCTACTCTCCCAAGAGTAGGAGGTCCTGGTTACTCCCAATCACAAGAAAATGCATAACAGAAGTAACAGATAGATCACATAATAATTTTCACAAAGGAAAATACAAGAAACAACTTTTACATACAAGCCATTTTTCCAACATAAACATGCAATGTAGAAAGAAACCAAAAAAAAGAGAGGATAATCCAACCTTCAATCTGCCCAAAGGTTTGCTAGAACTAGTTTGAGGATGAGCAGCCCAAATCCACACATCTTCCTTCTACACTTAGCCAAAATTCTATCCCAAAACTGTATTCTTTCAAAATTGCATAGTCTCCAAAAATGGAGAGTGGGTGATTACCCACAAAATCTCTCATTCTTTCCTAAGAAGACCTCAGTGAGAGTTCTCATAGGTTTGTAAAATTGAAAAAAGGAAAAAGTAAGAAAAAGATCAAAAAGGATCTCTCATGAAAAGGGAAGGTTATCTAACCTAGATGGCACCTTCTAATTTTGAATTTTCGCACATCTTAGAAACCCACTTTTTGAGGTGACTAAACAATAACCCGGGAGTAGACACATGCCTAAAAATAATCCTAACCCATAGGTATACCTTACGGACTTTAGGAAACACCTTTAAACTACCCCTAGGAGTCCATTTGACCCCTTATAAACCCATCTGAAGTTAATTTTCGGGTCCAACCTGGGTCGACCACTCCAAAGACTCTCTACCCAAGGAAAATTTAGAACCACATTCAAATGTTTTGAAAAAGCTATAGTTGAACAACTCCCTTCAAGAGACAAGTCAAAATTCAAGACATAAATCAACACATGTCAAGTGACACAATAAAATACATTACAAAATTACACATGGAAATTGTCTCTTGTTGGATTTAAATAAATCAATAAATATCATTTAACACACATGCAACATTTACTTTCACAAATAAAATATGATACATACAGGGTGTTGTCTCTCCAAATAGACAACCCCTGGCTTTACGAACGTACATAGGTCTAGGTTTGGTTCTCCATAATGTTTCGATGGTCACATGGATAATTTTCCTGTGCATCTCAATTACACATTAGTAATTCCAAATAACCTCATATAATATTAAACACATGAATAAGAATACACATCAAACACTCTGCATACAATTTACATTTAACCAAATCGATATATCTTATATCCAAATAAATCCACATAAGCAATTATCATAATCCTCATAATTTTGATTCATACATAAGACATGCATCCTATTTCTATCATCATAGTAAAGTCCTGCAAATCCAATAATGACATACATCGTCTCAAAGTTATCCTATTCTAGAATCATATAAAGTTATGTATCCATAACACATCAAAATGTACATCTCAAGGTGAAATGATTCTGTAACCTGGTTCATTTACTTTTCTCACCAATCTATCTGTCTAACATATCCCATCCTATTGAATTATAGCATTTATTAGTAAGGTCAACCATGGTCAATTGAGTTAACTAGAGCTTGATCGGGGAGGGGCTCTACAAATCTGGCATGATCCAGTTGACTCCAGTATAATCTGGTAATGGAATTTGCTTGTTCATGAATACTCATACTCATATTTGGTCAGTTGGTTTTGGTCTGGTGATTGGATGCTATTATGCTTACATAGAAGGTTGGTTTCTTGTTCTGGCGAGGGTTTCACCGGTAGATCTTTTGGTGGAGATCTTTGATGCATTGCATAATTAGTGTTGGTGCAGCTTCTAATGGAGTTTCAGGATTTTGTTGGTGATCTTGTTCGAGACTTGGCATTTGGAGATCATTGTTGAAACATGTGGACCTATACTTGGTCCCGGTTAATCTAGGTCATGGACTGACATTGATGTAACATGTGGAGAGGACCTATTGTTGTATTTATGGGATGTCTTATGTGTGGATTTTATTTGTTTTGGTCTAAGGCCAACATGGTTTATAATTATGTAATTGGTTTATTGACTGCTGGCCGACCTTATTGTTTATGGTTGAGGGTTTGCATAAATAAGATGTAAGATCTCATTGTAGATCATCATGGTTATTGTAAGAGGTCATGGTCAAGGAATGTAATGTGTGAATAATGTAATATCATTCAAGAAAAGGAGTTGGTCGATCATTGGAGATCAAATTGGGTTTGTGTAAGAGGATTTAGTCCTCCGGTATTGAGCTTAATCAGAGTTGTACTCAGGCATAGGAGATGTTATCTTTTGCAGTTCAACACCTCCGGATTGTAGTTTGGATTTGTATGTAGTGATTGAGGCTCCTTTTGTGATGAGTGGTGTGATCTAGGTTGTTGGCCTTTTTGCAAGTGTAGGTCCCTTCATTGTAAATTCACATACTTATTACAGAAGTATTATCTGAATATGGGTAGGCTTCCCACCGTGGTTTTTCCCTTTACTAGATTTTCCACATACAAATCTTGGTGTTGTGTGGATGTTTTTTAATTCTATGATTATTATTTATGCTTAATTGGATTAACTACTATTTTGGTATTATTATTTTGGGTTCTGGTATTGTTGTTTTAAATTGATTATGTTTTCGGTAATCTATGACAACTGATTCACCCCCCCCTCTCAGTTGTCTCCCGATTATCTAAATTGTCTAACAATTGGTGTCAGATATTTGGTCCTCTCTGTAGAAAGCTTAACCACTTTAGGAAGATCCTATGATGACTAACAGTTCAAGTTCAACCAGTTCTTCTGGAGCTATCTTTTGAAGGGGTATACAGAGGCTTGAAGGAACAAATTATACAATATGGTAGATTTAGATGGAGACCCATCTGAGATGTCTTGGCAAGGAGATTTGGGAGATCACACAGAATGGTGTCACACCCTTTAATCTAGGATCGGGCAATCCTCCTCCAGAAAACTTGGACAAGGAGCTTGAGAATAATTGTAGAGAAAGAGAAGCCCTCTTGTGTGCACTTTCTGATCAGCAAATAATGGGATTAACCGACAAATCATCTAGAAAGGCTATATGGGATAAGTTGTAGACTCTTAATGAAGGTGACCCTACAGTGAAGATTGTTAAACTTGATGGTTACCGAGTGAGATATGAAAACCTGAAGATGGAAGGAGATGAATGGCTTACTGCATTCATGGAAAGGGTAAATGAGATTGTTATGGGAATTCAATGTTGTGGTGGAACTTTGAGTGAAGATGAAATTGTTTCTAAAGTCCTGAGAGACCTACCACCAGCTTACAAAATGAAGGCTATTGCTATTAATGAGTTGAGAAAAATGGCTAATACATCTATCAACAGAGATACTCTGGTTGGGAAATTATCTGCTTTTGAGCTTGAGAAATTTGGACCTTCTGGAGCTGTGAAGATTGAACCTGCTTTTCATGCATCTACATCTACAACCAGTAAGAAAGATTGGAAACCTTTATATGAAAAATAATTGGATGATATGAAGAGAGAAGATGATGAGTTTGAGCAACTTGAAGCACTATTTGCTAGAAGAGTACCGAAAGGACCGGTAGGAAGTAAGTATGAAGGAAAAGAACCTTTTAAATGTTTTGCATGTAATAAGACTGGTCATTTTGCATCTAGATGTCCTGAAAGGAATTCAAGATTCAAAGAAAGAGTTAAGAGATCATTTAAACCTAACCTTGGATATCAGAACAAGTATAGATTCAAGAAAAACAGAGACAAATCATGCTACATAGCGGATGAGGAAGGCATTACTGATTTAGATGATGAACTGACAGAAGATTCTGCTAGTGGATCCGACAATTTGAAAGAATGGGTATTCTTGGCTATCAAGGAAGATGATCTAGAACTGGAAGAGAATGTACCTGAGAAGAAGGCACTTGCTGCTAAAATTGAGGATAAGGATGAATGGGTAATTGCAAATGGTTGTTCACATCATATGACTGGGGATAAAGGGAAGTTTTTGTCTTTGCAAGAATTTGATGGTGGACTAGTTAGATTTGGAGATGACAAGGCATGTATGATCAAAGGAAAAGGAACTATATCATTGGATGGTAAGAACAATACTAACAATGTTTATTATGTTGAAGGTTTGAAGCATTTGAGTGTAGGACAATTGGTAGATAAGGGATTTCAACTATAGTTCAAGGATGGAAAATGCAAAATCATTAACAGATCTGGCTTGGCGATTGCAACCAGTATACAGACAAAAGGTAACATATTTCATTTGAACTTTGGTGAGAAGACATGTTTGAATACATAGATTGATGAGAGTTGGTTATGGCATAAAAGGCCGTGTTTGTGAATTCTGATTGCATTGTCAAGATCAGTTCAACTAAGGTTGTTAGAGATATACCTAATATTATGAAGCCTAAGGCAAGCTTTCTCTTAAGTGCTTCTCATGTAACAAAATAGGACATATTGTTTGTAATTGTCCTAATAGTGATTAGAAGGAAAATTTCAAAAGGTTGAAAGGAAAAGGTAAGAAACGTTGTTATGTTGCAGTAGATGAAGGTGTAACTAATGAGGAATTAGAGGATGAAGATAATGAGGAATTTTTTTTTGTAGCAGTTTAGGAAGATCTCTCTAACAAGAAAGCTTTAGTGTCCCATATTGATAGCAGTGGTGAGTGGGTCATTGATAGTGGGTCTCACACCACATGATTGGTGACAAGAATAAGTTCATCTCACTCGAAGAATTTGATGGTGGATTAGTGAGATTTGGCAACACTACACCATGCTTGGTAAAAGGTAAAGGTTCCACTTCATCAAATAGAAAAATTAATGTTGATTATGTGTATTGGGTTGAAGGATTGAAGAATAACTTGTTGAGATTTAGTTAGATAAATGATAAAGGTTATTATCTTGAGTTCAAGAATGGAGTGTGCAAGATTTTAGGAAGCAAAGGAGAACTGATTGCTACTGGTAAATAGACAAAAGGTAACTTATTTCATCTGAACACTAGTGTTAATAGTTGTTTGGTTGCAAATATTGAGGATAGTTGGTTATGGCATAAAAGATTTTGTCATGTAAATTTTGATAATTTGGTTAAGGTCAGCAAGTCAAGTATGGTTAGAGGTATGTCACAACTAGTCAAACCAGACAATGTGATTTGTAAGGAGTGTCAATTGGGTAAAATGACTACTTCCTCTTTCAAAAGAAAATCATTTTCTTCTGAAAATATTTTAGATTTGGTGCACATTGATTTATGTGGTCCTATGAGGACTAGGAGTTTTCAAGGTGATAAATATTTCATGATATTTAATTATGATCATTCAAGAATGATGTGGGTTACATTTTTGAAGGAGAAGTTTGATTCTTTCATCAAGTTTAAGGAATTCAAAGCCTTAGTGGAGAAAGAAATTGGTAAGAATCTGAAGTGCCTAAGATCTGATCGGGGTGGAGAATTCTCATCAGTTGAATTTATGAAATATTATGATGAGAATGAAATCAAGAGACAACTATCTGCACCAAAGATACCATAACAGAATGGGATTGTAGAAAGGAGGAACCAGACCATAGTTGAAGCAGAAAGAACAATTTTGATAAAAGGAGATGTACCTAAAATGTTTTTGGAGAGAAGCAAAAAGCACTATAGTATACAAAATGAACCAGGTATTGGTTAAGAAAGGTAGTGACAAAACTCCCTATGAATTATGGTATGGTTGTACTCCTAATGTTAGTTACTTAAAAGTCTTTGGTAGCAGGTGTTACATAAAGAGAGATGTGTATATCATAAATTTTGATCCTAAGAGTGATGAAGGAACTTTCGTTAGTTATTCAACTAAGAGCAAAGAATTCAAGTGCTTTAACAAAAGAACCAAGAAGATTGTGGAAAGTGTTAATGTGAAAGTTGATGAGTATAATGACAAATCTAATGATACTGGCAAGGTTGATGTAGTAGATGAACAAAAGATAGTGATCATTGAACTGAAAGTTCAAAATTATGCTCATAAAAATAGTGAGGAGGATAATGCTCAACCGATGGAAGATGAAGATGAAGAAAAAGAACAAGAAGAGACTTCTATACCAAAACTAGTTATACCTAGATATGTTAAGTTCAATCACTCTGCAGATCAGATAATTGGAGATAGGAATGTTGGAGTACAAACAAGAAGAAAGATTAGAGAAAGTGCTTGTCTGATTTCCACAGTTGAACCTAAGACAGTGAGGGAAGCTCTCAAGAATGATGATTGGATAAAGGATATGAATGAAAATATTGATCAAATGGAGAAGAACAACATTTGGTCACTGTCCCCAGACCATCTGATAAAAATGTGATTGGTACTAGGTGGGTGTTTAGAAACAAATTGAATGAAGATGGTGAAGTGATTATGAACAAGGCTAGACTAGTTTGCAAAGGATATGCACAAAAAGAAGGTGAGGATTGTGGAGAAATCTTTGCACTGGTTGCTAGACTTGAAGGAGTAAGAATTCTACATGCATTTTCAACATTCAAAGGATTCAAGGTATACCAAATGGATGTTAAGTCTACATTTTTTAATGGAATTCTATAAGAAGAGGATTACATTGAACAACCAGATGGGTTTGCATTGATTGAAGACAAGGGAATGGTGTGAAAACTTCATAAAGCTTTATACGAATTAAAGCAAGCTCCAAGGGCATGGTGTGAGAGACTCAATTCACACCTGATAAAGATTAGATTTCAAATAACCAGTGAGGACAACAACATTTACTTGAAGACAGAAGGAGACAAGTTATTGATTCCAGAAGTATTTGTAGATGATATCATATTTGGAGGAGATGATGACATGAGTTTTAACTTTTGTAGAAGAAATGAAAAAGGAATTTGAAATGTCTTTGATAGTAGAAATCAAAATTTTCATTGGTTTGCAGGTCCAACTGATGAAAGGAGGAATCTTTATCAGCCAATCCAAATATGTGAAGGAGGAAATGAAAACCTTTGGAATGAAAGACTGTGAACCAGTTGGAACCCCTATGGTTACTGGTTGTATATTATCCAAGGAAGATGATTTAAATCTAGTGGATGAAAGTGAGTATAGATAAATGATTGGTAAACTACACTATGTTATTCATAGTAGACCAGACATTGCTCATGCAGTTGGTATAGTGGCTAGATTTTAGAAAAGTCCTAAAGAGACTCATATGGTGGCAGTGAAGAGAATTTGTCAGTATCTTAGAGGAACTATTGATTATGGATTATGGTATCCATACAAAGTCAACTTCTCTTTGAAGTTGTTCATAGATGCTTTTAGGCAAGTAATGTAGATGACTGGAAGAGCACAACTTGTGGTGCATTATTTCTAGGAGGAAGACTAGTATCCTGGACTAGTAAGAAACAAAGTTGCATTTCTCAGTCTACAACATAAGCAATATGTGGTTGTATCTATGAGTTGTACTAAAGCAATTTGGATGAGACATGTATTAGAAGGATTTAAGGAGAATATGATATAACCGGTGGTCATATATTATGATAATACAAGTACAATATGTATCTCAAAGAATCTGGTATTGCATGCTCGAACAAAGAAAATTGAACTGAAGTATCATTTTCTGAGAGAAGGTGTGCAGGAAAAGAAATTCAAGATGGATCATGTTTAAAGTAAGGAGGAGTTGGTAGATATCTTCACTAATCTATTGCCTAAAGAAACCTTTGAGTATCTTAGAGGAAAGCTAGGGGTTATACCCTTACCGAAGGTCAACTAAGATGATGTTGCAACATCAATCCAGTGGACTAATTGAAGATTTATTGCTATGGATTGATGAGAAAAGGGCTACTCCTCAGGGGGAGAAACGGAGATGAAGAAAACACTAGCAACAAAAGATGAATTTAAGAGTTTGCACCTTTGGAATTGTTGTCAAAGGGGGAGAAGTAAAGAAAGGGGGAGAAGAAAAGTAAAGGAGGAGAAGAACAGTGAAGAGAAGAAAGAGAATAATTGATGAAGGGAGAAGAACAAGTACAACGGTCATAATAGTTAGTATTCCAGTTTTGCATGATGAGCTTTTGGTGAGATTTTGGTATTTCTATTTTGGTATTGCCATTAATGTCAAAGGGGGAGATTATTGGTATAACTAATGAAGATAATGATGAGGAGATTGTTGGCATATGGAGATGTTGATGAGATGAAGATGACCAGTAAAGTTGATGGAGATTGTTGGCTAGATGATGATGATATAGTTGTAAGTTGTTTGATGACTTTATTTGTGTTGTCATTGATGGAAACCATGTTTTCTTATTCATCTAAGTCATCTAGACCTACCGGTATAGCCTAACCAGTAGTGGAATGGGTTGACAACAAGGCAAGCGAGAACAAAGCAATTATCAAGAGACTGATATGGATGATTGGAGTAGAGTTAAATGTTGTGGTTTTATAGGAGTGTTGAAGATAGGAACATGCACCTATTTTCCAAACCACATTAGCAGATTCGGTGTATTGAGTGAGTTATGATTGACTATTGTGAACTCTATGAAGAACAATGTATACCAATATCAGATCTTTAACCGATAATGATATAAGGTTTGGTGGTAGATCTTATCATGATCATAACTTAGTGATGGCGTTTTAGAATCCATGTGTAATGATAAGATGGTGATTGAGCACGTACAAGGATCAAATTTCTTGGGAAAAAACATAGTGCTTAGTAGAATGTGACAAGGGTTTGAGTTCTTATCAAATAAATGTGTAGTGATGTGCAGTGATCATTTAATGGTGGAAATTGTCTAGAAATTTGATGTAATGATCTCTACTGATTTGTAATGTAAATTCATTGTATTTTGAATGTAGTTAGGGTTATGTAGCCGACCTAACTAAAAAGTGTATTTAGGGCTAGTTGGAGAAGAGATTTTGTGTCAGTGATTTGAGAAGAAGGTGTCGTTGAACCAAATTGAAGTGTCTACATGTGTGTAGCAGAGTTGTGTTGAAAAGGATTTGTACTAGCAAGCAAGGAAGTATTGTAATCATATAATTTTCCTTGTTGTTCCCTAATAGTTACAACAGTTTGAAATCTCTTAACCGGGTAGATCCTAACAAGTCTTATATTGTAAATCCCTTCATCAGGTGGCTCATTAACTTGAGTTTGAAATCCTCTAACAATGTTACTCCTAACAGGGTAGAGCTCCTAACAGGGCTAAGGCAAATCCCTTAACTGGGTGACTCCTAACAAGGTCTACTCTTAATCAGGCATATTGTAAGCTCTTAATCGGGCTAGGCCTTTAACCGAGCACATTCTGAAAGAGTGCAAATATTTTGTGGGTGCTAATTCCCATCGTGGTTTTTCCCATTTGGGTTTCCACATGAAAAATATTTATGTTCATATGGTGGTTGCATTATTTATTTGAGCATTTGATATCTTTATATTGTTTGCATAATGATGAACAATTGAGTGAATGGTTTGGTAAATTGGCTTATAAAGATTGTTTGAGTAGTTACTAGTATAATTTTTTTACTATTGCAGAATTGTTTTACTATTGATTCACCCCCCCCTCTCAGTAGTAACTGGATCCTCATAATAACAATAGCATCAAGGAATTGCACTATGGATATGGTTATTCAATTTCTAGAAGACAACATCATCACATGTTTTAAAGTCCCAAATTTCCTGGTATGTGACAATGGCCCTGCTTTCACGTCTTTAAAATTCACTGATTGGGCTTTTGAACTAGGCATTATTTTAAGGTTTTCTTTGAATTATTATCCTCAAGGTAATGGTTTAGTAGAATCCACTAATGAAAATTTGATAGATGTCATTAAAATACTGTTAAGAAAAAACCCAAGAGGGTGTCATGTTGTTTTCGGATATGCATTATGGGAGGATAGGATGAAAATTAAAAATAGATTGGGAAATTCCCCATACCATATTTTTTATGGCTTAGATTCGGTGGTACCCACGAACCTAAAAATACCCACATTAAAATTTATCCAAGAATACTCAGGGTTTGAAAACAAGGAAGAAGCAAGATTAACCCAATTATTAAATCTAGATGAAAAGAGAGATACAGCAACTGAATGTATGAACAAACATCGGGCAACTATAAAAAGATGGTTTGACAAGCATGCGAAGGTAAAAGCATTTTATCTAGCGGACCTGGTACTTTATCGAGAAAAATCGCAAGACGAAAAATGAGTGTTCAAAAAATTCTCACCTATATGGTCATGCCCGTACCAAATATCAGAAATTATAGGGGATAACACATTTAGGTTATCAACTTTGTAAGGAGAACCCCTCACATTTCCTGTCAACTAGCAATTCCTAAAACATTACTTTTAAGTGCAGAGTTGGGAGATTAGTGGTGTATATAGTGTAAATAGCGTAGTTTAGTTTAATTTTGAGGGCAGTCACGTTAATAAGCTGCAAGTGAGCGAAATAATTTGGTTACTATGAGTAAGTTTGATTTAAGCTAGAGTTAGTGTTAGATTAGTCGGAGTGAAACCATTAGCAGATTGAACAATCAAGCATATTCAACAATGGAAGCAATCACATAAGTTTGAAGCCAAAATACAAAGATTTCTTTTCTCATCGCAGAAGTATGTACATGTATCAAAATTATCATCCAAAATGTACAAAGCCAACAGTCGCAACACAAAAAATCAGAGACTGTTGAGAGTACAGAGCTCACACTCGCAAGTCAAGAGATGAAAAACAAACTTTTAGTTGTCAAGAATCATTAGCTACATTATAAAGTCAAGTTTCTCGACCCCATTAGCATCCAGGACCAGACCGAAGTATTGTTTTAAGTATTCACAAGCATGGTGGGATTTTTTCCAGTGGTCTTCAATATTCCTGATTTGGAAACCACCAAGAATTTGAAATTCGACACTAGAACTAGTGAAACCCAGAAATCCACAACATCCTAGGGCATAGGTATGCCATATCTAGAGAGGGATACTTCCAAAATCAGATCTAAACCACCAAGAAAGTCGGGATGCAATAGATGGTCACACAAGTCCAAAATTATATTATCATCTTCCCCCAAGTCTAGGAGAGAAGATATGAAGCAGGATACAATATTAGAATTTACCTTATATCTAGTGGTTGAAGTTAAGAATTCATGACCTAAGATATTTTTCACTACTCTTTCAACTAAATCAGCATCTTGAATGTCACGAAGCATACATACATGATGTAGGTGGCGACTGCTAATGGACCCTAGAAAATTTAATTCACAAGTGCCACTAGCTAAGCATATAGTGCAGTCAACTAGTGGAGAAAGTTCACGAGCCATGATGGAAGGAAATCTTGCGTAAGAAGTATAAACTGATTATGACAAAGTATGAAAGAAAAGTGGTAGGAATGAAATAAATAGAGGTTTCTAGTGAGATGTGATATAAATGCTTGTCTTTTCATACATGCTTGAAATGGTACGAAATTGGGAAAGTTTGAAGTTTAAGGGTGCCATCATAGTGATGAGAAATACAAAAGTAATATGGCAGAGGCCAAGGTGCCAAGTGGTTTACAGATTTAAAATTAACCACAAGGAGCTTCCGCAATCTACAATTAATTATTTAAAAAGATATTATCAAAAAGAATGTCGCATCAGCTCGCACGTATGACTTGTCTCGAAAATTAAAATTCTTAATACGCAATAATCAAGGTCCGGTCACCAATAAAATAGCATTAAATGAGGTATCTTTCCCATTCCAAAAGTAGGCAAAGACTAATTATTTCCTCTTTAGGATGAACTCTTATCTGAGTTCTTGAGTGATTGATAGATAGTCAAGTTGTAAACAACATGGCATCAAATGTTGCAAACTGAATGAAGTAAGTCAAGAAGCTCTATAAATAATTAACATTAAAGAGTCCTTTGATGGCTTTATCAGTAAAGATAATGATTTGTGAAGTGAAAATCAAGAATCATCCTCAAGATTTAAGCCATCCAAGAATTTGAAAAGCAAAGATAAATTCAAAGAAAAATGCTAAAAAAGGCAAAAGAAATGCAATATGGAAAAAGCTCCCAAAATCTTGCTTCAAATAAGCTCAAAAGTTATATCAAAGAAATTGAAGAAAGCAAAAAAAAAAATTAAAATTAAAATGGCAAAGATAACTTATCGGGGCTATAGATGCTTGACTAGCAGTAAGGCAATATCAATAATAAAAAAAGAAAATTGAGGAATGATAAAATAATAGCTTGACAAAGTCATTACTTTACTAATAGACCTTTAGAGGAAGGAATAAATTATGAGCACACACTTGATGAACTTGACAAAGCTTTATGGCATGGAGAGTTTAATGTTGGTGGGGTGAAAAGTAGAGCTACTCTCGATGAAAACCTTCAAGCACATTGGATACAAATTCATTTTAAACTTTAAACTAAAGAATTTTTGGTTAAGAGTGGAGGGTGGCAAGTTGTTGTGTGAAAATACAACACACCCCATTTAGGATATGAAATGGGGACACACCAAAATTTTGCTTGGTGGGCCTTTTAATTAGAGAGATGAGGAATACCGTCGCACAGAAAAAAGGTGATTGCCGAAATAAATAGGCAACTTGAGATAGGATAAATAAAGAAAAATCTCAAGGTTCCTAACGACCACTTCCCCCCACAAACAGGTAACCACAAAAAATTTTGGATTTTAAAGAATTGCCGAATGAAAAGGTGGAAGCGACAAAAGTTAAAATGTCCCCACGGCCTGATGTTTCACATCATTGAATTAGTTAATGGGAACAAGAGGAAGTGCAAGTACTAAGTAAAGGTTAATCAAGGAAAGTGTGAATCCAAAGTTAAGTGTTAAACAAACCCTGAAGGATAAGAGGTAAAATCACCCCGCAAGAGTATAGCCAAACTAAAAGGTAATAGAAGTTGGTAAAAGCATCATCGAAGAAGAATGATAGGAGGCCACTAGTAGTATTGAAGAGTGTTGCGAAGAGATTTCTGTGTTGGATTGTAAAGTGATAAAGGGTTCACACAAGTACTTTCAAGGGCAAAACATGTGTCAGTATCCTCAGAAGGAGGTACTCTGACCCAAGAATGCGGAAATGCCACAATGACCATTAGATATAGGTTTTTTTGAATTTCGCTCCAAGTAGGTTCATTTACTGTGTCATTAGCTCACCATATGCCAAATTAAGTGTAGGAGATGATTAATTCTTGAATAGAAAGTGACAGTAGTGGCATAAATTATGCAATGACACAATTTTCAATGTTATAAGTTGCAGGTAATATAGGAGTGGATACATGAGCAAGCCCAGAGAATCCCAATGGGTAGTATACTCAAATTCTTCTAGTGATTCTATCAGCAAAGCAGGTAACTACCCTAACTTAGCTCAATAAATTTGTACGAATGACTGTCAATATAAAAAAGAGTAAGACTAAAAGGAAACCAAGTTTGAATTGTTTAAATATACAAGATATGATTCATAAAAGTAAAATAGGGAATGCAAGCAGGGAGAACAAAAAACAAGGCAATGGGTACCAGGAAAGTCAAATTAAAGGGAATTTGAATTGAAATTTCTACAAATAATACCCAATACCAAGTTTTATTTGGATACTCATCTTGGAGACTGCAAACTCGTTGACCTCATCAACAGAATGAGAGACCTCATTTCCACAAAGAAAATGAGGAATATGGGGCAACGTGGTTTGATACAGGCTGTAGGGTTTTTGGTCGCTATAGACACAGATGATCTAGTCAAGAAATGCATCCAACATTTGGATGTGGCCAAAAAATAGGTCATTTATAATCACAAAGTATATGCAGACCTAACACCTAGAAGTTTAAAAGAAATTCTTGGGATTCCCACCCCAACAAGATGGATAAAGAGAAGCAGAGTACGGGCAGAAAAGAAATTTCAAGAGTCAAGGTCAACAAGCAAGAAAACTATATGTGGAGAGTGGTACATTAGGAAACAAGGAAGAATACTGGCAAAGTTTCCCAATCTAGTATTAAGGAAGGAAATGTACCCATATGTGTATATTGGGATTACTTATCTTAATAGGATACCTAGATTGGAAATTAACAACATATTTCATGAGTGGATATTCGCTTACATCCAAAGTTTGAGGAAAAATAAGGGAACTTATGATCGGTCCCAATTCATTACTGAATCCATATACCATGCCATAGAGGAAACCTTGGGAAGATTTTACATGTCATCATATATAGTATATGCATGTGTAGTAAAAGTAAACATTCAAGGGTTGAACACTATAGGAATTCTAGGAACAGAGGCAGGCAAGAACCTTGTGCATGCATATTTCCCATAGTTGGAAAAGAAAGAATTAGTGTTGTATTATAAAGAAGTTAATGACTACTTCATCATGAAGATTTCCTGAGAATCAAAGAGAAGACCTGGTGAAAGGGTGCTAGAGGAAGTAAGAAAAGTGATCCAGTGTTATGGAGGTTAGTATATACAATTCCCCACATGATCATACATGCGGGCACAAGGATTTTCAGGAAGGCCCTTCAAATTGCCAAGGTACCCTTCAGTTTGGGTATGGTTAATTGAATTTTGCAGACAAATGGTAGAATTTAACGAGAATTACCCGAGTTCTCACTAAAAACTAGGGTTTAAATTCTCTATAAAGATTGGAGAATCTGGATGTGAATCACTGCAAAATGCGAAGAAAGAAGAGGAAGACCTATTGGACAAGCATTTGCAATACTTCCAATACACAAGGAAAGATTATGACCCTTTTCACAAAATAGAAAAGTATATTTCTAGAAGAGTCAAACACATCCTAGATATAGAAGATTACTGGATGGATTGTAAAAATGAAATAGAAGTAAGAAAGAGAAATTATTACCAAAGGTTAACATTGGCACAGATAGAGCAGTTGGGGCTAGCCAAAACAATGATCGAAGTACCCACACTGATAACTAAAGATGAAGAAGAAATCTTTAGGTCAGATTATGTAGCACGTAATGTGAAGAAAAGACCAGTGGTAGAACCTGCACCAAATGAACCAGAAATGGTCTAAATGGACCAAGTGAATCAACCTCTCTTGGAAGTGATAAAGAAATGGCTAGAAGCATATCAAGAAGAGATGGTGCAAAAAGGAACAAAGCTCACCATAAAGAGGAAAAGAAGAAAAAAAAGATACTAAGGAAAATGGGGACTTTCTGGTTCACAAAAAAAGTATAGATATGGCTAAAATCATAGAATCAGGTACTATGGAAGCAAAGGAGCTAGAACAAGGAGGGGTTGAGGTAGTCACCACTGATGTAGATTTGAATATTCTAGCGAGAAGAAAATGGAAATAATTGCAAGATCAGGGTAGAAAAATAATGCAAAACCTCACACAAGGAGAAAGGGCTCAGATTCGAAAAGGAATACTCAAAGAACAACCATTGCGGGCAATTCCCATAAATGTGTCTTAATTCGTCACATAGCTAGTTGCATCTCCTCCATCAGTCAACAACACCTTTAGTGACATAACTAGGCTAGTTGGGGTTAGACCTGAGGAAGATTCAGGATTGTATGATGACCTGAATCAAGTGCTGAAGAAACATCACAAGGGAAACTTAGAAGAATTGAAAAATAAAATGGAATAGGGAAAATCACTGCAAAAGCTAGTGCATGGAGTAGAGCCATCGAAAAGAAAAGTATGATGGACCAAGTGATAAACTTGGAAGGCTCAAGAGAATCCAAGGAAGGCACGATGAAGAAAAATGATATACAATATGGAGTCGATGAGACTTCTGCTGTGGAGCAAAGAAGAGTAGAAGAAAATATAGAACTCCACGAGGAAAATCAACACAAAATAGTGGAAGAAAATGCGAAGATGCGGGTAGTAGAAGAAAATGAAAAATAGGTAAGAGATGGTGATGAAGAAGTGCAAGAATCCCTGCACCTCAAAGCAATGGCACCCCCGCATCAAGAAGAACCAAAGGATTTTGAAGTTCCACTTCAAGAGGACCCACCATCTATGCAAAAGTAAAACACCACAAGGGAAGGCGAAGACAAAACCCAAGGTCTCAATGAAACATTAAACATAACTGATAGAAGGGACAAACAACAAAAGGGAAAGGAACAAGATGAAGGAGAATCCTTGCGAGTGGAAACAGAGGATAACCCCGATAAAAGAGAAGGGAGAAATCAGGGTTCAAAAGAGTCAAAGATGAGAAAGAAAGAAAAAAATGAGAGAACCATAATGAAAAGGGCCAGCATAGTAAATGCACAAGGCAGGAATATGCCCGAATGGTTAAAGCAACTGAAAGAGCCTAGCGGGCCGATAGAGGTAATTGCATTGGATTTCAATAGTTTACTATCAGGCGTACCCCACACGAAGAAAAGAAAAGTGATTAAACCCTGATACATTACCCAAATAAATCTTGAAGGAGAACGAGAATTGCATATCATAGAACCTATAATTAGAGAGGGCGAGGAAGAACCAACTAATCAAGATTACCAAATAACTAGAGTTCAGTTGGGGAAACCATCAAGAGCATAAATGGCGAGTAACCAAAGAAGGAGTCGCCCTAATGGAAGAGAGAATGTAGACAGATGAAATAAATATAAAAGAGTAGAAAATACAAATAGATCAGAAGGTAAAGTTTATAAAAGGGATTACCAAAAGGGGAGAAAGTCCACATAAAATCCCAACTCATCCAGTACTGGTGTCTCAAGAAAAAGCTGAAGCAGTAGATTTGTAAAGAAGAAAGGTCGAACTAATGGATGACTGGACCGAGAAATAACTAGAACAGGAAAAATCTTCACTGAAAGTGGTGATAGATAGATACAACACTTGGGGAACATTTATTAGGAGGATCGATAGGACCCAAAAGGCGCATGAAGAATTATTGGGACATGTTAAAGTAAAAATGTCATATTTCCAGATGGCGGAGGAAATGACTACAGAAATAATCATTGACCAATAGATATTGAATGTGAAGCAATTGCCTCAAGTGAAAATTGGAACAACAATCAATACTTGGCAAGCAAATAGTTTGTTGAAGGAAATAGAGAAGTTACAAGAAGAAAAAAGGGATGTGGTAGATGCCTAGCACCAAAATGCCAAGCTCATTGAAATGTTGATGGGAGGACTAGTAAAAGGAATAATTGAGATGGGGGAAGATGCAAAATTAGAGGAGTTTGAAAATGAATGGAATAGGAGAACATCAAAGTTAGGTAGAGATGTGCATACGCAGGTCTTGGGAGACATAGGACAAATCCAAAGCTGGGCAAGGCAATATGAAGACAATTTTTACGAAGAAGACCAGAACACGGATCCTATGCGGATAAAATGTCAGTGCAAGAATACAATTTGTCCATCATAAATCAATCTAAAAGAAAGGGAATTTCCCAAATATTGACATGTCTTCAATAGTACTGGGAGAAACAACTAGAGACTTCTGAGCCGAAAGAAAAGTCAAATGTTGACTAGGAGTTGGAATGATGCTGAGCTGTCAATATTTTGTCTTTTTGCTAGAAATTTGTTATAAAAGCAGAAAGATGTTCAATTTGAAAATAGTTTGAGATTTGTAGACTTGTGAGAGCTCTAACAAGTTCGAGCCTCTTTTCTTTTTTCTCTTACGAAATAGTTATTACAGTAGTATCTATTCTTTGCAAGTAATAGTGATGATTGATATGTGATTGTACTTCACCGTCTTGTATGAAGTAAAATATAACTCTGTGCAGATTTTTGTTGTGTTATATCCCTAGCTTTGTTTAATTTAGTGTTTCATTTGTGAATTACATAGTTTTATAAATAATTGAGAGAATATTCCTGGTTATTTGTAAGATTGTTCTTTATCATTCCTGATTATTTCAAAAAGACATGTATTGGGATACTAGCTTAGGATATCATAATTTATTTCAGAATTTAAATTCATTTTACTTGTCTTTATTTCAAAGAACCAAGAAAATTGTGAACTATAACAAAAATAATCCTCCAAAGGGCATAAAAACTAGATTATCTTAAAGGAACTAATCGGAATCTTCTTGTATAAAAATAGTTAATGTATGCTACTGAGAAGAACCATAGTGTCTTACAAGACATCTCGAGCCTTGAGGTCTAGGTACTTTAAACCTTTTAAGAACATAAACTCATGGTTGAGAGCAAGAGTTTATGAATATTGTATGAACCCAAAACTCCAGAATTAGGCTCTAGAAGGAGGGATTGAAGTACTAGACCTTAAGTAACCTAAGTAGTTTAAGATGGAGTAAAGAAGAGTCACTAGGTCTAGGTTGTGTGATCTTGGTGTTCAGTTTCAAGAATTACCAGATAGGAGGAATAGAAGGTCTAGGGCTAGTTCAACATGACCAAATTTAGTAAATAATAATAAAGGGAAATTGTAGAATCAGTTGCAACCCCCATTGCATCGACCACCACCACCTCCTCCAATGGTATATTCTAATGCAGATTCACCTATCAAATTCAATGTTTACCATGATTTACCAAAAAATTCAGACAAATTGTGTCCAAAGTTTCAAATTCATGGTGATGCGGAAGTGCATCTTAAGGTTTTAAAAGATATGTGTGGGAGAGCCCGCATTCAACATGAAGATGTTGTATGTAGGTTGTTTCTGTATACTCCAAGTGAAGATTCTCATGTTTGGTACATTAATTTACCTACTAGTTCAATAACATGGGATTTGTTAGAAGCAACATTCTTGTCAACATTTAAGGCACCTATAGATCCTGCTACATTATACCATTTGTTTGCCTTAATCTACCGAGAGCCAAATGAACCAATTAGTAGTTTCAATGATAGATTTCATTGAGCTTACTCAAAGCTTGAAGTTTCATATACTTTAGTGGAAGGAGCCACATTGTCTATATATTATGTAGTTGTAGATCCTTTAACATCATTGTTTGTAATGAGGAAAATTCCCATGATTGCAACCCTGTTAGTAGCATATCCTGAATCTATAAACATGAATAAGAAAATGAGATAGGTTGGATATGGTCCTGCCATAGGGCCCAGTTATAATAATATGATAGTGCCCATAGGAAATGTTGTACTGAAACCCATGGATGGGGTAAGGCCAGTCAATTTTCTCCATAACACCTTTCCAAACCAAGCAGTTCCGGATAATAACAAAGTCATAGTAATACATCCTAGACTAGTAATCACCGAAGAGACCCAAAAATCCTGACAAGAAAAGGAGAAAGGTCTGAGATTTGGGAAGAAATACTCCAACAATAGCTATTGCTGGAAATTCCCATAAATGTGTCAATCCGTTGTGCAGCTATTTGTATCTCCTCCATCAGTCAAAACACCTTTGGTGACATATTTAGGCTAGTTGGGATCGGACTTGGAGGAAGATTTAGGATTGTATGATGACCTGAATCAGGTGCTAGAGAAACATTACAAGGGAAACTTATAAGAATTCCGTAAGAAAATGGAACAAGGAAAATCACCGTAAAATCCAGTGCATGGAGCAAAGGCATCAATAAGAAAAAGTATGATGGACCAAGTGATAAACTTGGAAGGCTTAGGAGAATCTGAAGAAGGAACGATGAATTAAAATGATATACAACATGGAGAGGATGAGACTCCTACTATGGAGCAAAGAAGAGTAAAAGAAAATCCAACACTCCATGAGGAAACTCAACAAAAAATAGTGGAAGAAAATGAAAAACAGGTAAGAGATGGTGATGAAGAAGTGCAAGAAGTCCTGCACCTTGAAGCAACGACACCCCCACATCAAGAAGAATCAAAGGATTTTGAAGTTCTACTTCAAGAGGACCCACCATCTCCACAAAAGGAAAACCCCACCAGGGAAGGTGAAGAAAGAACCCAAGAATTAAATGAAACATTAAACATAACTGATAATAGGGACAAACAGAAAAAGAGAAAGGAAGAAGATGAAGGAGAATCCCCGCGGGTGGAAATAGAGGATAACCTCGATAAAAGAGAAGGGGGAAATCAGGGTTCAAAAGAGTCAAAGATGAGCAAGAATGTGAGACATGGACTAGCTCTCATACCATGTGAGATTTTGCCAAGATCAAGAGACAATGGAAAGCACAAATAAGAGAGACAAAATATATGATAGAAATAAACTGTATTCTATCAAGATGAAAATACTGATCAACTGAATCATCAAGCGATACATACAATGAATATGAGCCTGCTTATATAGGCAAGGCTATATGGATATGTGAGTACACAAACATGACATGTGGCTCAATAAGAAATAAGGGTAGGTAGGAAATAGGTGTGGGTAGGTAGGAGAAACAATATAATATTCCACATGAGGTGGATCACCCACTGAATGTGGAGTGTAACAACAAGATCACACCATAAAAGGTGGAAATTCTCCTACACACACTATCCCAATGTAGGACAAACACCCAAGTGTCTCATACCTAAACTAATATGAAATGCATTTCCTAAGTAAACTTAAGTAAGGTGTAATAATATCCAAGATGAATAATTATTTACACCAACACCCCCCCTTAAGTGCAACTTAGGGGAATGCACTTAAGTCTACAATGCAACTAAGTAATGCAAGATGGGTCCTGACTACGAGGCCATGTTAGGTACCCATGTACAAATGCAAATGCATGAAAACCAATGCAATGAAATCTCTCACAAAGTGGGGAAAGACAGAAAAACCCAATGGGAAAAAACCCTCCCCCAAAAGAGAGATGAAAAGTAGATATAAAGAACTCTCATAGAAGTATGTGAAGGACAAAACCCCATGTGAAGAAAAAGTCCCCCCCATATGAGAGAAGAAGAAGATAGACTAGGAAGCCCCCCCTCAATGTGGAATTTGTACCCATGATCTACTCCATGAACGTCGAATCATGTTCCTCCCCTTAGGAAGAAACAAAACCAAAGGTGTATCCAAAAAGTCTCCCCAACCATGAAAGGAAGATGGAGAATAAATACTCATGATGAAAGGAATCTCTGAAAACTTCTCAAGTGTCCCCATGTTGATGCTGAAAGGTACCCCCTCCAAAGGTGGTAAACTGTGCCACACTGCTGAAAAAGGCACTCCAAGATCTAGTGGAGATGAATGTAGAACAATATCCAAAGACTCATATGTCTCCTCAAAAGATAAAGAGACCTCCTCCAAGTGTTGTACAAAAGTATCCACAATCATGTCAATCTCTAAAGATTCATCATGTAGAGAATGCACAAGAGGGTCAGAGTGATCCCTCGCAACAATCAAAGAAGGATCATCTTCATCAAAGAGAATATGAATGTCATCAATGATGTCTCCAAAATCTGCAATGTAGGATTCCACAAACAAACCTGCAATGTCTATCAAGTAGGCATCCCAATCAACTGAAGCTGGAAGACATGAAATATCCTGCTGCACTGAATCACAAGAAGGCAAAACTGTCGCACTAGCTACATCATCAGGTGCAATAGGTGGTGTGATATCAATAGAAGGAGATGAAATGCAAGGCTCAAGAATGGGGTCACATGTGAGAATCCCCAAGTTCAAATGCCCAAAGTTCTCCTCAAAATCTGAATCATCAACATAGGAAGAACCAACCTTATCAATAGGACCAAAATCTGAAAAAGAGTACAACCGAGATGCATGATCAACCACCCCAGTCGCAATGATAGCTGAATCGGGTGTGAACTCCACAGTTTTCCTAGTTTCCCCATGTGTGATTTGATAGATGGAAAGAAGATTATTTGTCAAGTGGGGTACACACAACACATCATTGAATGAGTTATTCCCAATGGCAATAGATCCTTTCCCAATCACATCCATCTATGTATGATTGCCCATCAAAATCTGCGGCATGTGGCAAGGCTCAAATGTAGAAAACATAGACTGCGAAGATGCCATATGATGAGAAGCCCCTGAATCTAGAAGCCATCTCCCTGAATCATGACTTGTAGTAGCACAAAGAGCTTGTCCCTTTCCTTTATCTATCCCAAAAGAGTGATCCTTTCCTTTATCCTTGGAAGAAGAAGCTGATGTAGACATTATAGAAGGTAGGTTGATTCTATTCTTCTCAAGAAGATTCTTCAACTCATCAATATCCTTCTTATAACAATGATGCTCATCATGTCCTAACTTCTTACAATATCCACAAAAAAAATTGTCCTTATATGTTTTCCTCTTAGGTGAGAATGGTGAATCACCTTGTTGTGGAGAGGAAGATTGTGCTCCATCTTGTTGTGGTTTAGACTTAGGTTGCTTTTGATTCTTTCCTTTTCCTTGATTGCTTTGATTCCCTTTATTAGCCACCAAAGCTTGTGACTTTGTAGATTTGAGAATCCCCATCGTGGTCAACTTAGATTGCTCAAGTATCAACATCTCCGTGAATGAATCAAATGAGAGAGAAGTGTATGAGGAACCTTGAGCTAACCTATGGGTGTGAAAGCTAGATACAAAGGCTGCATACTCTGAAGGAAGCTTGTCCAACAAGCTATAAACCAATTGAGCATCCTTTTTGTCAATTCCACCATCCTTTAGCTTTTCTCTTAGCTCAGTTGCTTTTGTGACATAATCTTGGATTGTATCAAAATCCTTGGGATCCAAAGTTGTGAGTTCACTATCAAGCTTGTAGCCCTAAATCTCATCAAGTTGACCATACAATTTCTTAAAAATATCCCAAGCCTCTTTAATTGTAGTACACTTATCAATGTGAAAAATGAGGTCATCTGATACATACTTTCTAAGTGTTCCAAGTGTCATAGCATTCTTAGTAAGCCATTTAATTTGAGCATTAGGATCAGCCTTAGGATTAGGTGGTGTTGTAATAGTTTCATTTACATAATGAATGAGTCCTTTTTCCATTAGTTTACTCCATGCCTTAATTTTCCATGATGCATAATTATGAGGAGTTAAAAGTGGAAATTTAGGAGAACCCATAGCACCAAAATGAAAAAAAACACAAGATAGAGAGAGGCACAATCACACAAGACACCCCCCCAAAATACTCAATCAAGAAATCCCCCCAAAATGGTGATTTTGGCACTTTATACTTAGTGCATATACAATGGGCCACTTGCAAAACAAGGCAAAGTGGACTTCTGATTTCAATTTACAACTTCTCAAAATGAGATCTAAGAGACTTCAACAAATACTGCTAGTGATCTAAACTGAGATCCAAGCAAAATACAAGTACCAAATATGTCAAAAATGGCCAAATACTGAAAGTACAATTTCTACTTAAAATCACTAAGAATAGATAGAAGATTATGAAAGTAGATGGAAAAATATGCACTTTCAAAAAAAATGGCACTTGAAAAGGAGTCCATATGAGCCCAAACGAAGCCTCCAAAGTTGTAAAAATCGGGATTTCACAATTTCCAAAAAACCTGTATCAAAAAATCAGAAAAATTCTACACCACTATACATATCACAAAATTCTACCCCAAAACAAAAAAAATTGCTCATAAAAACGAGTCCGGATGAGTGAGATATCGCTATTTGAAAATTGCTTGCAAAATTATAATTTCTGGAAAATTTCCACCGCAGCGTCAAACTTCAAATGCCTCTAGATTTGGCCTCCGAAGTCCGATTTGGATGAAACAAAAGGCAAAACTGGCTTTCTTGGTCCTCCTAAATCCAATGGTGACCTCAGATTTGATCCATCAAGCTTCAATAAAAACCTACAATAGAAATCTCCAAAATGCAAACCCCAAATAGCATCAATTTCTCTCAATTAGCAAACCAGTGACACTCTAATGGCTCTGATACCATGTGAGATTTTGCCAAGATCAAGAGGCAATATAAAGCATAAATAAGAGAGACAAAATATATGATAGAAATAAATTGTATTCTATCAAGATGAAAATACTGATCAACTGAATCATCAAGCGATACATACAATGAATATGAACCTGCTTATATAGGCAAGGCTATATGGATATGTGAGCACACAAACATGACATGTGGCTCAATAAGAAATAAGGGTAGGTAAGAAATAGGTGTGGGTAGGTAGGAGAAACAATATAATATTCCATATGAGGTGGATCACCCACTGAATGTGGAGTGTAACAACAAGATCACACCATAAAAGGTGGAAATTATCCTACACACACTATCCCAATGTAGCACAAACACCCAAGTGTCTCATACCTAAACTACTATGAAATGCATTTCCTAAGTAAACTTAAGTAAGGTGTAATAATATCCAAGATGAATAATTATTTACACCAACAAAGAAAGCAGAAAAGGAGAGAACCATAATGAAAAGGTCCAGCATAGTAAATGCATAAGCCAGGAATATGCCCAAATGGTTAAAGCAACAGAAAGAGCCTAGCAGATCGATAGAGGTAATTCCATTGGATTTCAATAGTTTACTATTAGGCGCACCCTGCATGAAGAAAAGAAAAGTGTTTAAAGCCCGATATAGTACCCAAGGGAATCCCAAAGGAGAACAAGGATTGCATATTGTAGAACCTATAATCAAAGAAGGCGAGGAAGAACCAACTGATTAGGAATACTGAATAACTACAATTTAGTTGGGGAAACCATCAAGAGCAGAAATGGCGAGAGTCACCAAAGAAGAAGTCACCCTAATGGAAGAGAGAATTCAAAGAGATGGAAGAAAGATAAAAGAGAAGAAAAAGAAAATAGATCAGTTGGTAAAGTTTATAAAAGGTATTACCGAAAGGGGAGAAACTCCACAAAAAATCCCATGTCATCCAATACTGGTGTCTCAAGAAGAAGCTAAAGTAGTAGATTTGTTAAGACAAAAGGGCAAACTGATGGATGAATGGACCGAGAAAGTACTAGAACAGGCCAAAGATTCATTGAAAGTGGTGATAGATAGATACACCACTTGGGGGAAATTTCTTAGGAGGATCTGTTGGCATTATTGGCATTAAGTTGTCATTGATGTCAACTGGTTTGGCATGGTCACTGATGAGTAATAATTGGTGACCGATATGGGAGAAGTAAGACATGATGATTTCAATCCATATGTATGTAAGAAGATAGAAGGTAGGTTGCTAATACACATGAAATGCATCATTTGTCAGAAACAGCAGGACCACCGACAAGGCAAAGAAAGAAAGCAAGAAAAGAACTAAAGGATGTAAACTGGTATTCTTAGAGAAGATTAATGCTACCAGTAAATGAACTGAGTGGTAGGACCAACATATTTGATGGAAGGCCAATTTGATCCACCGACAAAGAAGAGGTTTGCAGGTATGAAGGCCCACCGGTGAAGTTATATTATACCAGTATGGTGAGTTGAACCGGTAGTTAATCTTGGTTGATGAAGGATGTCAAACCGACATAGAAAACCAAGCATAGATGGATGTCGACAAGGATGATAGGTGGAAGCTAGGTGGTGATCATTCAGAGGTTGGTGAAGTTTTCATCGACATAACAGTCAGAAAGTAGTTCAACTTTTATGAAGAACCCGCAAATCATGGAAGGATAGCAGAAAGTTGCAGCTCGAGGAAGACAAGGTGGCAAGCAATTGAACTGATCCTACAAGAAGATCTAATCTTCGTACCTATTTTTTGAAGGAAATAGTCAAGCCATTAATGGCATGTGACAAAGAAACTCAGAAAAGCATAGTGCAGACATCCAAATATAGAAGACGCACATTGGAATGCGAGATGTTGGTAGTGTTGATTGATGACATGTAGATCATCTCTCTAGAAAAGCATATTGTATAAAATCTAATATGGATTGAGTTGGTGAAGGAAAAACCTAACATGACACTCTTTGAATGTTGTTTTGGTGGGAACCCTAGAAGATAAATATTTCAGCTTGAGACTAAAATTAGTTGATGCTTGATGTGAACTATGAGAGAGAAGAGGGCCTGAGAAAGGAGAAAAAGTGTCTGCCTTAGAGTTTATTCTGAGAAAGTTGTAGTGTGAGTTAGCTAGAAAACCAGTGAGAGGGTCTAATTGGTAGAGATAGAGTAACCGGTAAACTATTACAGTCTAATAGTCAAGAAAATCAGTGAAGAGTGATTGGTTAAGAAAGCATCCAAGAGTGACATAGTGTGGTGTGAGGCTGATGGAGAAATAAGAGAGGCTAGGAGTAACTGGTGAGTAATCAAAGAGAGTAATCTGATAACCAAAATTGTGAGAACCAGTGAAGAAGGGGAGTTTTCAACCAGCAGAAATCCATTGATCAGGTATTGCGGAACTCATTTACAACTAGGTGCTATAGCTATATCAAAATTGTAGTTCATTATACAACACCGAGTTGGATCTTGGTGTAGGGGTTGGTGTCCTAAATTAGTAGGGGTCGGTGCCCTAAATAATTGTAATCTATTGTTTCATTGTGAGGCTTGATTGGAGTAGTAGACTCCAACAACATTTCTCACCAAGGTTTTTCCCATATTGGGTTTTCCTCATACATCTGGTGTTGTGGGTTATGCATTTGTGTGTTTTCCTCTTTTGGTATCCACATTTATCTTACCAGTTTGATTGTTTAGTGTTTAGGTTGATAACCGGTATTCCAAACTTGGTTAAAGAGAAGATTTCAAGAACCACTGATTCACCCCCTCTCAGTGGTACATTGTGTTCAACAGGATCAATAGGACCCAAAAGGCGTAAGAAGAATTGTTGGGACATGTTAAAGTAGAAATGTCATATTTCCAGATGGCAAAGGAAATGACTACGAAATAAATCATTGACCAGCAAATATTGACTACAGAGCAATTAGCTCAAGTGAAAATCAAAACAACAATAAATACTTGACAAGTAAAAAGTTTGCGGAAGGGAATAGAGAAGTTGCAAGAAGAAAAAAGGGATGATGTAGATGCCCAACACCAAAATGCCAAGCTCATTAAAATGCTAATGGGAGGACTGGTAGAAGAAATATTCAAGATGGGGGAAGATGCAATATTAGAGTAGTTAAAAGATGAATGGAATAGGAGAGCATCAAAGTTAGGCAGAGATGCGGATACATGGGTCTTGGGAGACATAGGATAAATCCAAAGCTGGGCATGGCAATATGAAGACAATGTTTTCAAAGAAAACCAAAACACGGAGCCTATGCGGGTAAAATATCAAGTGTAAGAATACAATGTTTCTGATGTAAAGCAATCTAAAAGTAAAGAAATGGCCTAAATTTTGACAAGTCTTCAATAGTACTGGGAGCAACAACTAGAGACTTTTGAGCCAAAACAAAAGTCAAATGTTGACCACGAGTAGGAATGACACTGAGCTGTCAATATTTTGTCTTTTTGCTATAAATCTGCTATAAAAGCAAAAAGATGTTCATTTTGAAAATAGTTTGAGATTTGTAGAGTTGTGAGAGCTCTGACAAGTTTGAGCCTCTTATCTTGTTTCTCTTACGAAATAGTTATTTCAGTAGTGTATGTTCTTTGCAAGTAATAGTGATGATAAAGTCTGAATGACTTATAGCTGATGATATGTGATTGTACTTCACTATCTTGTATAAAGAAAAATATAACTCTTCATGGATTTCCGGTGTGTTATATCCCTGGCTTTGTTTAATTCAATGTTTCATTTGTGAATCACATAGTTTTATAAATAATTGAGAGAATAATTTTGGTTATTTGTAAGATTTTTCTTTATCATTATTGATTATTTTGAGAAAGGCGTGTATTGGGATACTAGCTTAGGTTATCATAATTCATTTCAGCATTTAAATTCATTTTGTTTGTCTTTATTTCAAAGCACCCATAAAATTGTGAACTATGACATAAATAATCCTCCAAAGGATGCAAAAACTAGGTTATCTTAAAGGAACTAATCGGAATCCCCTTGTATAAAAATAATTGATGTATGCTATATGTAGAACCATAGGGTCTTAAAAGACATCTCGAGCCTTGAGGTCTAGGTACCCTAAACCTTTCAAGAACATAAACTCACAGTTGAGAGGAAGAGTTTATGAATGTTGAACAAACTCAAAACTCTTATCAACAAGTGTGTCTCATTAAGACCCTTTCTTGGAGTGACATAGAGTAACCTCTGCTCTTTATCTCATGGACTACTCCATACTATATTTCTATGTTTAGACATGAATACTCTGAGACTCTATAGATCATAATAATACCTTTTGGCTATTAATGACTGAGTGTTATGTCATTTGATAACTGATATCTGCTATATCTTATTGGCATTATTGGATGAATTGATTATCTGTTGCATTGATGTTTTGTCATTGATGTCAACACTAGCTATTATGGCTAGTTATCGACAGACAGGTTTTGGTTACCGATAGAAGATCTAGTGTTATTGATAGAAGAGACTATCTATTGGACACTTCCAGCATGTTTGGATCCATGGAATATGTTTGGTTACATGTGATGTGTTCTTCTAGAGCATGTCTTGTTCAGTTGGTTGTGACTTGGTAATCAGATGCTATCATAAACTCTAGTAAACCCTTACCGGCATTGGTTTAAGGCTCTACCGGTAGAGCTTTCACTAAGGAATCTTGACAGGATGCATAATTGGTGTTGGTGCATCTTCTAGATGGATTTTAGGATACTGAAGATGTTCTTTGATCATGCTTCAACTACTTGAAGACATTACTTTGGCGTGGTGGGCCCATAATAGGTTTAGTGCCTATCTAGGTTATGGACCGGTATCATGATAACGTGTACTCTACATGTTACTGGGATGTTTCAAGATGATCTATGGATTTCTTATTGTTGTTTTGGTCTTTAGCCGACATGGCATATCATTGTAATATGGGCTTATGAATGATCTTATTGTAATATCTTCTAGGTGGCCGACCTAATTGTTTTAGGCCTTAGGGTTTATATAAAATGATGTAAGATCTCATTGTAGATCATGGCATGTATGGTATGGCAATGGAATAAGAAGTCATGGTCTTAAAATGTAATATCATATGCGAAGGAGACTTGGTTGATCATAGGTGATTGAATTGGGATTAAGTGGTCAAAGGCCTCTGGTATTGAGCTTAACCGAGATTGTAATCAGGCATGGTAGATGCTATTTCCGGTAGTTCACTCTATTGGATTGTAGTCCATTTATCTTGAGATGGTTGTTGCCTCTTTGTAGTCAGTGAGACTCTTTTGTAATGAGTAGTACGCTCTAGGAAGTGTGCCTTCCTGCATGTGCAGGCCCCTCATTGTATCACATACTTTCTGCAGAAGTATCATCTAACTGTGGGTAGGCTTCCCACCATGGTTTTTTCCTTTTCGGGTTTTCCACGTACAAATCATGGTGTTATATGGTATGGTTTCTTTGCATTGATTATCTATTTAATGGTTAAGTTGTATTGTTTACCGGCATCTGTATGTCCTTTACCGGTACTTGATCTATTTAAAGGTTATTAAGTGGATTAAAAGTTATAATCTATTAACAACTGATTCAACCCCCCGGCTAACTCTCAGTTTTTCACCAGTTATCCTAACATATATTCCTTACTGCTATGTATTAACTAGGGCTGATTATGCTCTGTTAAGATAGTCTTTTTACTCCTTTGCCAATGACTATATTTCTCACAAAGTATCCCCTTGTCTTTTCTGAAACTCTTTATAGCTACCATTGTGATTTATCCTTAGCATTGTTTTGAGAGGTTTGCTAACTGACTTGACTGTGAGCATGTGACATACTATCTCTGATGGAGCTTCTCGATTTGAAGCTTTCTCACCTCTCTTTGTAATGGTTTGTTCTAAGATATTTCGATAGTGATTAGTATATGTGATTGTCTTGTAGTGACCATTCCATGTTGTAACAATCACATGGACTATATATGTTGCACCCTTGTGATTCCTTATTGTTGCCATAACTATACCTTTGACCTTTATGCACTGAGCCTTCTTCATTTAGAGGCTACTCTTACTACCTTATATAGCCTCTTTGATTGGTAACAATAAACCTTATGGACCCCCTGTGATCTTTTCCTTATACTATCATTTGAATGAAGTTACTAAACCATTATTGCCTTGTCTCTATTGCAACTAGCAATGGATTGCTCTGATCTTTTTTCATTAGCTACTCATTGTCTTTCTTGGATCATTGTACATTATCATCTCATGATGATTTGATAGTAATCATTGTCTATGTACAATAAGCTTGCTATGTTCTGAACTTTTGATATATTGGAGGCTTTATGACTCTATTATCTTCACTATTTGCTACTCTCTTGTGACTTAATTGGTGACTTAGGGTTTGATGCCCTTCTCCTAAATATTTATAACTATGAATATTTCATTGCATTTGGTCACATTCAAGTCTGAAAACTCGCTGCTCTTTAATGCTTTTTCCTGACATTGAGGGTTGTCTTGTGGGCTGCTATTTTGATGTACATACTCTTGCTTTTAGCTGCTAACTATGGCTCGTGGATTCACATGCAATTTCTTGTCAATCATTATCAAAAGGATAGAGAAATATCATAACCATTGGTACAAGGTCATTGTCATTACTTCCCTATCTCTTCCCCTCTTTACTGTCAAAAGTATTATCTTTTGTACCTAATTGTTGTTACTTGTGATTGCACTTTGTGGTGAATATGTATTTGACGTAAGGGACTGCCATCTTGGTTGAACCTCAATACTTTGAATACATAAACCTCTCACTACAAGCAAAGGTATGTTCATGGTTATGATGACTGAAAATGTCATTGTTCTTGAAGCCATATCCTTTTCCTGAAAAACTGTTTTGGGAACTTGACTTCTCTTTATTATCTCTTCCCGGGTATCATCCTCAATGGCTACAACATGAGGTCAAAAGATTCCTTACATACTTATCTAGAGAGTGTTTCATTTCTTGCTTATAGACTACAACTTCTTGGCTACCCTTTGTGCTGCTATATTCATAAATCCTCTATACCTTTTGGCTATTCTCAAATCACATAACTGTCTCGATCTTTGAGACTCCAGGACTGCAATCATCATTTTGAAATAACTTGTTATGTAACCAACAAACCTAGTCTCCATAATACTAATAGTTGGCTACTATATGTCAAGGATTCATCTAGGTATTTTGACAATGAACTTTATCACTGTTCGGTTCAAAATGCTTGTGACTTGATAGCTCTTAATAACAATGATTTGACAAATATACCCTCCAATGGATTTTCAAGAAAATGAACAATAACTACCAGATCTATCTCATAAAAATTCAATCTCACAAATCCTAATGCCTTATTGGAGAAATTTGATTCAATACTATTTAACTTCAAATTGTGTTCATTGATTTAAGGAGATAACATGACACTCACCTGTTTGAGTCCTGGCATTCAAACTAGACGAAAACAAATTCGAGGTCTCCATGAAGATCCTCTCTTTATGCATACAATAGCTTGTCACTGCTTCTTTCCACACATGACTATTTCTTCCACGAGATATCCATTCTTGAGCTCATTGTTTCCATCCACATTATCTGCTTCTTGACTATAAGTCTTCACTTTTGGTGGCCATAGAGATCAAAACATGGAGTTAGGGCTTCAAAAGACTAACTTCCTCCTTCTCCACAGGTTAGGATAAAACCGATATTTCTTTGGAAAAGTCAAAATTCCCTCTATCACATTATTAACCATTCTTTTCTTTTCCTTTAAAATTTTCCAAAAAATATATCAAATAATGGAAAATTTTGACATGCCAAGTTAATAACGAAAGGTTTTAAACACTTGGAAAACATAAATATTGTTTTCATATAGAAAACTCTCAAGACCAAATACACAGACACATTTCAAATTAATTTAACCAATGGGAGTATAAATGATACTAAACTTGGTTTAAGACAAGACAAAGTAAAAATGAAAGCCCTTTGATAACATTTTGACCCAAAGACAAAATTGGAGGGAATTCTAACTAGTGTTGTATGGCATAGAAAGGTTATGGATATAAAACTCATGCAAGGGATTCTTTAGTTCAAGAGTATATAAATAAAAAAATGAAAGAAGTCTCTAGGAGAAACAATTAAAAAAGGCAAATCTAAATACATTTGCATGAACTGGAAATTAACCAATTGGAGGAACAGTGTATATATCCATGTTAATGGTTTATAGTTGGCAATATGTGGCACCATGGCAACCATAATATCTACCTTATTCCTCAGTTTTTAAACTTCTATTTTTTATTCATGTAGCTTATTTTCCATTATTTCTTGCATTTAAATATCCTTGTCTCTTATCAATTCCTTTTACTGCAACTATAACTGCTTCACTTGTTTTCATTATCCAAGTGTAATCGAAGTCCCCAAGATTGAGGAACAGGTGTGAGGAACCTGAGTATTACCAGTTGTTTTTGCAAATGCCTTAATTCTAAGGCAATTTATTGTCTCAAGATGGTCTCAATGACCTCCTCTATTTCCTTAGAAATCATTTTTTCTAACCAATCAAAATTTATGTTCTCTAATGATGCAGTTTCTTATACTTTAGGTTGGGGAATTTCCACATCATGTATTTCAATCTCTTCTTCTTCTTTTGTTTATTATGCAACATCCTCTATTTGGACTCCCACATTTTTCTCTCCCACTTTTTTAATAACATAATCCACTATAGGTTTTGACATTTCCATTGGAACTACAACATCTCCTTCATCCGGTCAATTAGAGGGAGTCTTATATGACTCTAGATTGGGCTCAAAAGACTTCTCTTTCTTAAAAAATTAAAGGCCTTTTTCTAAGCATGGATTATGTCAGGACTAAGACGCATTGTCTTAAAGCAAGATACAAAAATCTACCAAGAGATCACTAACTTCGATTAGAGAAATAAATAGCTGAATTGAAAAGAGTAAGATCTCCATATCATGTCAAACACAACTGACTTCAAATACTATCTGAGAACACTGTCACACTGAAGATATCATCATCAAAGTTCATCACAACTAACTTTTAGACATCTCTACCATAAAATGTGCTTGAAAATAATCCACATCCACTTCTTGCCAATTCATACGCATCCCATACCATTATTCACACATCCACACTCCTTTATATACATGATTAATCATTAAAACCCATAACTAGGTTGACCATAAATGGAATAAAAAATATTACATAAATTTGGCCACCTAAACCTAAAATATTTATTCTATTCCACTCCAAGAGATAAAGAGGACCCAAATACATCACAACACATCCTTTCCAAATGATTCCAATGAACCGCACATGCTGGCACATCCTCAAAGTTAGACATAAAAAGAAATGTGTAGATAAACATAAAAGCATTGATGTGTTAACCATTCAGCTCAAAAATAACCTCCAATGTAAATTACACAATGTGGATCTACACACACCATGGTGATGCCCAAAACACTAATCAAACTCATTTCAAAGCAATCTTATAACAAAATAATATGATTCAATTAGGATACATCATCATAGTCAACCAAAAACCAGACCAACTAATAGCACTGAACTCAAAACATCATAACTCCACTTGCCAATCAAATCATCACCTAAAAAATAAACTTGAACATTGCACAAACCATATAAACATGCCCACCAAATTGCAACACTTGAATCCACATATCCCAAAGCCACCAAGCGTTCTTTGGACCAATTCTGACAAACAACCTTACTATTACAAACAACAACAACCAACTCTACCATCTAAGCAATAGAGGACTTGAAACCCTAATAGTGTAATATACACAAAACACAAATATTATATCTAGAGCCACAACACATAATCTTCACATATCAAAGGAATGCAAATTATTCTTCCAGTGGGACATTAAATAATTTTTCCTACATATTAAAAATTCCACTACACCAACCTTCCAAAAACACCTTCAACATCTTCACTAGACCACTCAACAATACCAAAACATTCTCCCCCTTTGTCATTGATGGCAACACCACTAACAATACAAAACACATACAACTGATCTCTCCCAATTTGTATCTCCCTCCCCCTTTGACATTGTAGTGCCCCTCCCTGATTCATCTTGTGTTTTGTACATCAAAGGAATATATTGATCTAACTTAGTCTACTTTATGATGATTTGATGGTATCATGTTATGTACTAACCCTATTTCATGATTGTATTGGATATGATGATGGATCTATATTTGATCATTATTCATGATGGACCATATTACTTATGGGATTTTGATGACATTATAATTACGCTAACCCTACTCTATGATTATGATGAGTGAGTTTATGCTACGATGTTTGTGATTGTCTTCTAGTGTCTTCGTGATTAGAGATGATGTCATACCACTCAATGTGAGTATGATATGACATTGTTATTCTCTATCACTTGTGTGATCATATATATATATATATATATATGTTGTATTGTGTTAAGTGGTGGATGTAGGATTACAAGTACCAAACATCGACTCCACCTGGTCTCACAGGTCTAAGTGTGTTTTTATCCCAATGGAAAGTTGTTGGAGATGGCATGTGTTTCCCTCTCATACTCTAGGATTAATTTGATACCCTTGTCAATTAGTGTCTTGGCTTGAGTAATTGGTCTGCATCATGTGATATGTTGTTCAACCTTATGTCAGGTTGCCTTGTGAGTTTGCAATTATTTATTAATTATAATTAATCAGTTTATATAGTTTATAAATATTAAATTAAATCAATAGATGACATTAATATTTAATATTAATGTGCAATTATTATTATTGGAGAATTATTATTCATTAATATTTATTTTATGGATTTATATTTTATTGGTTATTTGGAATTATGGAAATTAATTAATCAATTACTACATATAGCCATTGGCATAAATTACTAAATAATGGTTAGTACGAATACAATATATTTATACATATTTATTTACTAGGAGTTTATAATTAATTAATAATTAATTGGTGGAATTAAGCTTATAAGTACATCCATTTATTTATTTATTATTTATTTGATTATTTTCTTGGCTAGAGCATTTATATGTATATGTACATTTAATTATTTATTGATTGTGTATCTATTTATTTATTTTGGCTCATCTATTTATTGGTTATTTATTATTTATTTATTGTTTAATTATTAGATGGGTATCTATGTCTATCCATACATTTATTTATTTATCTTCTTTATTGATTATATATTTATTTATTTATTGTTGGATTATTTATTGCTTATCTAGTTATTTATTGTTTTGATTGTTTATTTGTTTATTTGCATTGTTATTTTATTTATTTGTTATTACTCATGTACCTACCCCTTATTATTATTGGCCCTCTTTGGAGTTGTGATTGTGAGGATAATATTATTTAATTATTTTTTTATTTTTTTATATTATCTGTGGTTTTATATTTAATTGGAGCATTTATTTATATTGCCTTTGATTTATTTTATTGGGCTTTAATTTATTATTATTGTTTATTATATTATTATCATATTTTCTTGTTACTAATTGAGTAATTAAATATTATGTTTATACCTACCCTAAATTTTTATTAGTTGAGATTTGAGGGTAAGTAAATAATATTGTTTTATATTCTTACCTCAATTTTTGGAAGAGGGGTTGGTATAGAATATATTTTGTTGAAATATTTTGATTGGCAGATATTCTTCTATAGTTTTGAATGAGATTCTATTTATTGGCTTTGTGAGAATTTTTGTGGGTGTGCTTCTGGATATCTTTCTGTGACTTTTGGATTTTTGAATTACTTGGAGTGAGAATTTCTTGGTTGGGTTGAATTTTGGAAAGCTTGCTGATTTGGATTTTTGCTCTTCTACGATTGCAATACCATCACTCTATTTCCAAGTTGGAAATTTTTTTCCATTATTGCATTTTGATTTTGAAAGGAGTTGTGTTTCTTTGTGACTGCTAAAAGATTGTTTTGGGGAATTTAGGGAGTGCTTTCAGTTATCTGTTATTGGTTCTTGAAATAAATTATAGTGGTAATGTTTTTAAGTTATAAATTGTGATTGCAATTTTGGGTATTGCTAGAAATGGTTATGGGAGATGTCTTCTTGTCTGAATTAATTTCTTGTATGATGTTCTATTTCATTGTTAGGTCTTGTTAGGGCTTTAATGGCTCTTGTATATCCTATTTAGGTAGCACTAAACTGGCCTACAAAGGTGCCATTTCAAGTAGCAATAGCACCAGAATTGAGACAATAGCGCCAAGGTAGAATCAATACATTTTTGGGTTGTATTTTGACATTTGGGTTGACTTTTCTTGTTGATTTTGGACTCCAAAGGCTAGAGTTGTTGTATCGATGTTTTTGGGAACAACTATATGCTTTTGTAGTATGTTTGAATCATTTTTGTGCTCCAGCAAGTATTTTTCACTTGTCTATTGAGGTTTGCAAAGTTACTCTAGTAAGATCTATGTATTCCTTGCTATTGAGGATGAGTTTATGCAGCTCCAACGAGAGGGTTTGTTGTGCAAAGTTGTTGAGGACTATGTGATATCATTGGATTCATATTCTTTCCCTTTCTATATGTTTATATCCCTTTGAGGCTCTCTTTATTGTTGCATTATGATGTTTTGAGCTTATGGCATGATTCTTGTTATATGGCATTGTATGTATGTGCATAAGTTATCTTTATAATTCAGTTTCTTTATGATTCAATTTGTATCAGTTTTGTGATGGAATTTTGGATGCTTCCCATGTTGAGTTTCATGTTGTTATAAGATGTATCTTTATGTTTTTACCCTATGGTCTTGGTCCATGTTTGGGAGAGTGGGCTCTTACATGTGTTGGACCTAGGTTATAAGCACTAGAGCTCTAGGAAGGGGGTCTAGACCTATGTAACCACATGAAGAGTTTATGGTTTAATTGAAAGTGATAACTTAATGAATAATTGATTAGTGGGTTGGGTATCTAGGAATTCACCTAATCAAGATAAGGAAAATTATTTTTTATGCCCCAATTGGACGGACCTGGGGAGAGGGTTTTGGGATCCTGTATTGGGAAGACCGTTGGAATGTTATATTTGATCTTCCTTGAGTGACTCCAAGGTGGAGACGGATTCCACATGAGCTTATCATGTGATGACACTCTATCCCACATGTGTCCATTATCCATAAGCCTTGATTTGTTAATTATGCCTCTGGAGGCTAATTGCTTTGATTTAGCCATGTGATGTACTTTGATGTTGTATTCCTGTGTTGGAGTCTATGTTTTCATGTTGTATCCTTTGGTTGTTAGGTTTCAGCTTAGGTCTTGAGTGTGAGTTGGAACTTTATGTCATCTCCTAGCATGAGGGGTGGTTCCTATTCGGTTCCACATGGTCGGGTGGTTTGATGCCTTCTACCATTGGGATATTCTTCTTAGATGTTAGCATATGTGGATTGGATTCTTCATTATGTGGATATTCTTTGGAGCTGATTTCTGTGTACTTGAAATAGAAAACATTGTATCATGATGATTTTTATTTGTAGAAGAGATTAAGTGCCCCTATGTTATGTATCTTCATGTATTTGTTTATGTAATTGAAAGGGAATATGATGTAGTAGTTTGGGAGGAGTTCTCATTGTGCATTCATTGATGTATTGTGTATTCAATATGTAATATTAGATTATGAATTCTATATGGAAAAGGTAGAGTTAATATATTATATTGAAGTTGTAAGATGGAATTTTATGTATAATCTAATGAAAATTAAGTTGGAAGAATAGTGGTTGTTGTTATAAATATTATTTAAGGAATGGAAATTATCTAGATGAAATGGATTATATTGCTTAGGTAAATGAGCTAGTTATCTTAGAGATATGTAATGAAACTTAAAGGATAATCTAGTATTATTGAAGAGAATGGTCACAACTACTACTTTTTTTTAAAACAAAATTGTATAATAAATTATAATCCACAAGTCCATGTTATGACAAGTTGCCATAGTATCTGCATAGGAGGGTGTCATGTGTGCTACACTACAACAACATGTCACATATAAGTGGGGCATAGGGATTATGAATTTGGAGGGTGCAAACTATCTCTAAAACCTATTTATGAGCCTACAAATACAAAAAAGAAGAGGAAAATGGTGTTGGGCCATATATAAGCTTTCCTAAATCAAACCTCAAGTAGGTGTTAACTTCCACTACAATAATGATTTATTAGAGGAGAAAGAAAATACCCCTGGTAGGTAAGAGGATAAATCTAAAATGAAATGTTGAATTGAAATGCTTAAATTAAATTATTATACCTTTGAATTATGATGCAATTTTCTTTAGATAAGTCCTCCAAGTATTAAGAAATAACATGATAAATTGTGAAAAATATACCATGAAAACATACTTAAAGATAACTTGTTGTAGCCTGATAATCCTTATACTCATATCTAATCTTAAATGAAGAATATTTGCTCTTGAATTGGAATGATATCTTATATAAGGATGACCAAATGAATTAGAGATTAGACAACTTCCAATAGTCATATCTAGATTTTGAGACCAAATTCTGTAATGTTAAGGTCAAAATATTAATCTCTCAAAAACTTGGCAAAAAACATTGGTCACTATAGCTAATTGATAATGACCCAACAAAATAGGCCCCATTTTTTGTGGGAAGCGAGATAATAAGGCCCTGACAATGAATCTAGAATTTAAATTTGGATTGATAACATTTAAGTGTGAAATAAAGTGCCTTAAAATTTAGAATATAATAGAACCCAAATAAGCTTGAAATGACATATGAGAGGACACAATAAAGAAAGAGACTAAAAGTAGTGTTAAATTGTAAGGGGTTACAATTTATGTCACTACATGTATCCCCCACTTTAGTGGGAGTACAAATAATGCTTATACTCATGATAAAGTAGAAATGAAGAGATAGAGAATTTGAGAACAAGACAAGATAGAGATATAATGACCCTAAGTTTGAGGGATATGCATACCCTCAACAATGGGATCCTATCAATCCATGCAAAAACCTTTAAATATACATAGATAAACAACATTAGTACTAAATAAAATAAGAGGTTCCAAGTTAACTTGTTGAAGAGACATTGATGTCAAAATGTCTCAATTGTTAATATCATTCTTAACGTGTTATTGCATGAGCACAGGTGGACTTGTGTAAAGAAAAATTCCATATACTAATTGATGAAAGAAGGCATGAATTTTACTAGCCAACAAGGTGTGTTATTTTGGGTGACTCATGTAGTGCAACAAAATGATTACACTAGCAAAGCACACTATACTAGAGGCTATCAATGTCTGAGGAGATGCACACAAGATTTACAACACTTGAGTAGCCATGGATAATAATGATCACAATAGAAAGACACCATATACTAGGTGACCAATAATAAAGGTCTAATTATTGATAACTACACCATAGGGGATGATATGTAACACATCACCACTTTGGGGGTACATCTATGAATCACCTTAAGAAAAAAGGAGGCATTATATGACCCCCTTAAGATGTCAACATATTTTTGTTTTGATATCTTAAGATATATACCCTCATCAAGAATAAATACCTTCAAAACCAAGGAGATATCCTCAACAAAATGCACATCTTTCAAGCTAGGAAAAAATATCCTTGTATAGGATGCAATCTTTAAGAATGGAAGAGATAGTTGTAAAGGAAATATATCTTGCAACAAGTGTAAAGGATACTTATTAAGAATTCATGACTATCTAAGGGGGGAGGAAGATATATTTTCCTAAATATATATACCTCCATAAAGAGAGGAGATCTTTAATAAAGATGACATATCCAACTAAAAGGGGGACGAGATCAAGAATGCACATCTTTCCAATTGCTAAGAGGGAATTATTGATGAAGGATTGCATAATTTCAATCACCAAGGAGAGATAATTTATAAGGGACATATGATTTTGAGAAAGGAAGAGGTACCAATAAAGGATACACACCTCTGAGAAAGGATCACATCCTCATGAAGGACAAATATTTCTATGCAAGAAAGGATATCTAGTTATAAAAGATACAAATCAACAAGGAGAAAGTGGGTCCTTAGAAAGGAGGAATGATTGAAAACTATTATTAACCCCCAACATAGAGACAAGAATAAATAGGCTATTATGTTGCTACCCAAGTATGCTTGTACATGAAATTGTACCATGTGTTGGCAATTTGGAAGAATTGATTGTGTTGCATTGATGTTTTTCATTGATGTCAACACTAGCTTATTTGGTTGTCTACTGGGTTTCTGTAAAGTGGTTGGATTGTGATATTGATCTGGAGACTATCTCCGGTATCTCCACTATGTTCAATTTGGTGGAATTGGTTTGGTTTGGTCATTCATGTGCATGTCACATTCACTTGGTTCAAGATTTGGTAATCCAAAATCTATCATATGTTCTAGTAAGCCTTTTGGTTATCAGTAAGGGTTTTACCGACATATCTTTTGATGGATTCGATAAGTGGTGTTGTTGAGGCTTCTAAAAGGTTCTCAGGATGTTGATGGTTATCATGTTTGTGTTCCAATTGATTGGTGGTGTTGCATTTGGCTTATGGCGACCTATTTTAGGTCTGATGCTATTCTGTCCTAAGTTATGGACCGGTTTATGTAACGTGTTGGTGGATTCTCCTGATGCTTTACCAGTAGGATTTATTATTTGGTTAATGTTGTTTTGGTCTTAGGCTGACTTGGGTTATCATTTGTTTTTGGGTTTATGTAATGGATTTATTGTATTATCTTTTAGGTGGTTGACCTAATTGTTTAGGTCTCGGGTTTGTATATATATGATGTAAGATCTCTTTGTAGATCATGGTCATGGGTTATGGGATTATCTGTGAGCGAATAAAGTTGTAATATTATGCAGAGGGTTTGGTCGATCATAGGTGATTGAATTGGGTTTGAGTAAGAGGTTTAACACCTCTGGTATTGAGCTTAACTAGAACTGTACTCATGCATAGGAGATGTTATTCTTGGAGTTCATTCTTATTTATGGATTGTAGTCTGGATATATTTTGTAGTCTATGAGGCTCCTTTGTGATGAGCAGTGCACTCTAGTTTGTTGGCCTTCTTGCATGTGGAGGACCCTTATTGTAATCACATACTTACTATAGAAGTATCATATGACTATGGGTAGGCTTCTCACTTGGGTTTTTCCCTTTATCGGGTTTTCCACGTACAAATCCTGGTGCTATGTGTTGTGGATGCATGGTATTTGGTTTATGATTTATGTTTGTGCTTAATTGATTTATCTATTATTTTGGTAAAAGGTTTTGTGTTCTTAAAGTTTTATAATCTATTGACAACTGATTCAAACCGATTCACCCCCCCCCCCCTCAATTGTCCATCGGTTATCCTAACAACATGAATGACAATGATCCTCCAAGAGGTAAGCTATAAATTTCACGTAGTGAGGAGCAAAAAAAAAGGAACTTAAATATTATTTAGAAATGAAAAGATGAGGGTGCAACTCATTGTCACATGTCATTTTAATGGTACTAGTTATTGTAAGTTGTTTAATTTTACACTCCAAATCATGACATTTGCTAGTGGAATGGCCATGAATTTGATGATAATTGCACAAAGAAGGATTTTCCTTATTTTTATTATAATTTTTTCTTTGATTTTTCAAAGGGGGCGTAATCAAGTTGGCTTTAAGAAGCTTAAGAAAAATACTCTCTTGGTGTTATGAGAAGGGAGAAGAAGGTATAGATGTATTAGACAATGGGGGAGTGGATGTTGAGAAAGGAGGTTAGACACCTAAATTTTATTTAGAAAAGTGTGATGTATATTTGTAATGAGCCTCAATACTTTGTTACATATCCATGTTTAGAAAGAATTTTAAAACCAACTCCATTGTGTTTAAATCAAAAGTAGGATTTTTAGTGGGTGTTTAAATGTAAAGAGGAGAGAATTCACTCTTAGTTTTAATTGGGTTGATGTCTAAAGAACTTAAATCATCATCAAGACATATGCTAGAAGAATTTGGAATGTATTAGAAGAATCTTAAACAAAGGTAACACTATGATCCTTCAAGGCTTGAGTCTTAAATTCAGGGACTATATTCTCCACAAAAGAAGAGTGTAATGTCTAATGAATCTCATTTTCTCTCTAAGAAAGTAGCATCAATATTAGTTTGTGTTTCAAATGGAACCATAGTGTTAAGGGAATATATGAGTCCTAATCCTTTTTCATTATCACTGTGAAATATTGCATCACACTCTAGTGTGTACATCACATTGTTGTGAATGAACTTGAGTGTCTAATGAAGAGTATAAGAGACCACTTGGATATCATCGAGCCACAATCTACCTAGAAGAAGGTTATATGTGAGAGTATCAAGAATGACATGGATAGGTGTGTGGAATAGGATATAGCCTAGTTTAATAGGTAATATAGTTATACCTAATGACTATCTACCAATGGTATCAAATACATGAATACAAATAAAATTTGGCTAAATGAAGGAGGTATCTGCTTTGATCTTATGTAATAATTCAATTCTACAAAAATTAAGACTTGAGTCATTATCAACTGGGATAAATCTTAAAGAAATACCATTTAGGAGCATAATAATCATGAGGGAATCATATTGATTACTATAGTTATCTTTGTTTCATGCATATGATCTAGAAAGCTTGCTAAATCATTTGGTCTAGTAGAAGGTGAGACAACTACCTTTTGTAAGGCTTCTTGCAACATCCCATGGTATGTAGGTGAAGTTTGGATCAAATACCAAAGGTAGATCTTAGCTAGAGTAGCACAAAGTTTCTCAACAAGATTAGAATCCTTTCCCACATGTTGTGAAAGGTAAGGAGTTGGGGGAAGAAAAGGTTGAGAAGTAGGAAGAATGCCTGAATATTTATTATTCTTATGAGTGCTATATGTGTTTTCTATTGCATGATAATTAGGTTATTGATTCATTCTACTTTTAACAACATTCACATGTTTGTTTTAAGCTAGAGGAGAATCTTGATGAATATGGAGAATAATTTTAAGCTTCACATGATTAGAAACAAGAATAGCATTAACTTGATTGGGACCTTTATTTTTCATTGATCAATCTCTAGAAGTGAGAGGATCAATAAAAGTGTTAATGATATCATCATCTTGTTCTAAGGTATCCTCATAGTAGGACAAACTTTGGGAGAGAGATTAGCAATATCCATCTATGCTTCACCTCTAGAAGAGATGTTATGTATGTAAGGTAAAGTGACATTAAGGAAGGTGTTTATGATATCATCCTTTTGTACTAAAATATCCTCATGGTTGTAGTACAATTTAGGAGAAAGATCAACATCATTCCTCAAAGGGTGTTAATAATCTATCTTCTTACACCAAAATATCCTCATGGGTGGAACCAATTTTGGAAGAGGGAAAAACATAGCTATGGTTAGAAGGAAGAGCTAGGTTATCATCATATGCATAAAATGAAATATCATGAATGTCTTGGATAAAACTTGAAATTGAACTAGCAAAAGAAGATAACAACTCCATTCATTAAATGAATTATTTTTTAAACAAGATACCCAATAACTTATGCCATATTGATCAATAATGTTGTAACCAAAGCAATTTTCAACCAATTTATGTAATGAATTTCTAAAAATTTATGCAAAAATCAAATCTAAAACTAAAAATTAGAAGTTATGTAAATGTAAGAAGAGGCAAGTTCATCAAAATAAAATGTAGTGGAAATGGAGTTCACTATCATAAATATACAAATTAGGAATCAAACCCAATCCCATCAATTTCATTAGAGAACAATAAATTAGGCCCAACTTTAGTCCCTTGGGAGAGTTGGGCACTATGGTTAATTGTTTATCTTTTGATTGTTGATGACTGGTTTATAATTTAGATGTGAAAATGCAAGAACTAGGTTAAATGATGCAAATTTGGCAATAATCAATGTTGTTGGTGTAATTATTTATTCATGTTGGATATTATTACACCTTAATTGAGTTTACTTAGGATAATTCATTTCATAGTAGTTTGGGTATGAGACACTTGGGTGTTTGTGCCACATTGGGATAGTGTGTCTAAGAGAATTTCCACCTTTTGTGGTTTTATCTTGTTGTTACATTCCACATTCGGTGTGTGATCCACCTCATGTGGAATATTATATTGTTTCTCCTACCTACCCCTACTTATCCCTACCTACCCTTGTTTCTCATTGAGCCATGTGTCATGTTTGTGTGCTCACTTATCCATATTGTCTTGCCTATATAAGCAGGCTCATGTACATTGTATGTAACAACCATTTAATCTATTGATGAGAATACAGTTTATTCTTGTCCTATATTTTGTCTCTCTATTTTGTACTTTTCATTGAGCTTTTGATCTTGGAAAAATCTCACATGGTATCAGAGCCATTAGAGCATCATTGATTTGTCTTGGAGAGATTTTATTGTGCCATCAAGAGGTAGATCTAAGGAGAAGCATCTTTTGGAGGCGTCCTAGACTAGATCTAACCTCGCCATTGTGTCTAGGTGATCATTTCCATGAATTTTGACTATAAATTCGCCTATATTTGGTGAAAGTCAATTTTGGAGCTTGGAGGCAAAAATCTGCCCAATTAGGGCGGTACGGTATGATTTTTCAAATAAATAAATAAATAAAATTAAATATTTTTCTGCATATTTTATATTTACTTTCTGCAAAAAATTATTTATTTATTGTAAAAGTTTTTAATAATAAAAAATAAATCAAAAATTATATTATTTATGGGGGGGTCGGTTGTTTCCCACACATGCATACCATACTACAGAATAATATTTGTAGGTGTCATACCCTGTGTTGACCGCAGGTTCGTACCACCTGTTTCACTGACTCCCATCCTCCTTTGTCGGTGCCACCCATCTACTCCTCCCGGTGGCCACTCACCTGTTTGTTTCTTCCCCAGTCGGCAGTCACTTCCAGCATTCTCCCGTCGAGCACTCACCGGTCGCTCCTATCATGTCGCCTCGTGCCTCATTCCCTGATTACTACTGTCTCCCTCGGGCTCTATTCCCCAGCTCCCGACAACTTTCCGGCCCATGCGACATTTTTTGCACAGTGGAGGACACATGGCTTCATATAATTTGCCCACGTGGACACAAAAGTAGATACACTGTACACCACATGACAGTCTCTAATTTTCCCATACCTGCACACTCATTATGACACATTAGCTAGTCATACTGCCATGTCATCCACATAGGCACTCCATACTGACATGTCAAATCCTAGTCAGCAACACAGTCAGCTTGACCGTACTCGCCATGTCATCATCATACGACACTTAGCGTCATCTGGTTGGTCCATGTCATCTATCTATACTGTACAGACACCACACAGGCAAGGAGGTGAAGTTTTACGGATGACCGTACAACCGTCAAATTTAACACAGTGTTTTGCTAACGTTAACAGTTTTCAAAATTTATCAGCTCCCTCTCGTTCAGCTTTTTGATTTTGTAGTTCAACTTCAAATGGCCATATCTTGCTCATTTTTGCTCCTTTCTTGGTGCAACTTTTTTTTAAATGGGCTAATTTTTCATTTAATTTCTCATGGTGGGATTATTTTATGATTTTGATGGATATATTTTTCATAAATCTCAGTTTTTGGTGATTGTACCTGTCCAATCCCCATTTCTGCAACTTCCAGGACTGTTTGGGCTCATATGAACTCCTTTTCAGGTGTTTTTTTAAAGTGCATAATTTATTGTCTAATTTCATAATCTGCTATCAGTTTGTAGTGATTTTGAATAGAAATTGTACTTTCAGCATATGGTCTTTTTTGGCCAATTTGGCACTTGTATTGCATAGATCTATCTTTCTAGTCTTTTGCATTGTAGTTCTTAGCCTATTGGGGGAAGTTGTAAAACAAAATCAGAAGTCCACCTTGCCATTGTTTGCAAGTGGTCTATTGTACACGTACTACATATAAAGTGCCAAAATCATCATTTTGGGGGGTACTTTGATTGAGTGAATTTAGGGGGGTGTCTCTTGTGCTTTTGTGCTCTTGTGTTCTTTCATTTTTCTGCTATGGGTTCTCCTAAGTTTCCTCTCTTAACTCCTCATAATTATGCTACTTGGAAAATTGATGCATGGAGTAAACTTATGGAAAAAGGATTAACTCATTACATTGATGGAACTATTGTTGCTCCCATTGATCCTTAGGCTGATCTTGTTGCTCACTTGGATTGGCTCACTAAATATTTCATGGAAATTGGTACCTTAAGAAAGTATGTATCAAAGGATCTCATCTTTCATATTGAGAAATGTACCTTAATTAAGGATGCTTGGCAAAAGTTTCAAGACTTGTATGGTCAAGTTTTTGATTAAATAAAAACAGGTTTTAAGGGACCCGAAACCTAGATACATAAGAAAGATATTCAATATAGCAACAAAATAATACAGCAGCAAAACACCAGCAAAAAGACCAGCAACAAAGGAAAGGACAGCAAAAGGCCAGCAAGAAATTGGCCCCAAGCCTAGCAAAAAACAAAATTTAGAAATTCTTCATGGTTTCTTTTGCATCCTGAACCAAAAGCATCATTACTTTTGCCGCTTCCCTCAAATCAGTATTTTCCTTAGCAGTCTAGCTATCTTTCATCTTCATTTGCTTCTCCGCTGTAGTCTGCCTGCTTCTACGTCTAGAGGTCTGGTGGCTTAGGCTGGAAGTAGGAGCATCTTCAATAACCACCAGGTTCTTCTCCTGGTTTTTCTTTTCCAGGTGATTCACCAGCGCGTTCATGTTCTATGAGGAGACTTTTAGAACTTGGAGGCTATGATCCATAAGGCTTTTTAGGGCTTTCTCATTTCTAGCCATCCAGGCATTGACATTGTCCTTATCCTCCTCCACCTGTTCCTTCAGAATTTTGACGACGTCCTCCAAGTGTTTCAAGTCGCCTTTAATCAAGTCTTTCTCCAGCTAGTCTTCCATTTCCATTTCTTCCTCCACTTCACTATTCTCCATCTCCTCGTGCTGCTTCCCAGAATCAGACATGTTGATCAACCTATTGATCTTAACTTCCAACTCCCTCTGTTTACCCTACATGTTGGTAATGTTTTCCACCACCCACTTCTGAAAATTGAAGAATTCAAGGGTGCAATTGTGGGTGGTATCTAGAATGGTTTCCGCAAAATCCTTGCTTTGTTCCGTCTCCTCCGCATTAGGGTTTTCACCTTCCTTAGGCTTCAGAGCCTCTTTCTCAATTTCCGAGCCTTCAATATTATGTTGACAATTCTCAGAATTGCCCCCTTCCTCTCCTTCCCCATACTCCTCCTCCTTATTGATCTCCTTTTCAGAAATTTCTTCATTATTTTTTCCTTCTTCTTCCTCACAAAGCACATATGTTTCTTCTTGCAAAATAATCTTCCTTTTTTTATGGGTAGGGGTTTTGGTCTCCTCAATCGAACTAGAGTCTATGCTTTTCTCAGAAGTCTGAGCATTGAGAATTAAAGGGTCATCCTTTGTTGCCCTAGTCTTATCCTTCATATGTTCATAAATCAGCAGAATGAGACCCTGGTGCGCAAGAGGGTAGGAGCTGGGTTTTTTAATGTGGTCAGCCAAGCTCTCGTTAAGAGAAGAAGCAAGATAGAAGGTCAAAGAAATTTTCACCCCATGGTGGAAGTGGTTCAGGATGGCGAAGTGATAATTGTAAATTTTCATAAACCTACCATCCACAGTTAAATATTCCATTAATGCCCTAAGAATTTTTTGCCAGAAAGGTTTTACCTGTTGGGGGGTGAAGTAAGATATATTATCCTTCTTCTCCAGGTTGCTCTTCTCATCCTCCATCTTAGGGAATTTTTTGAAGGCCTCAGCGGCGTACTTTCTATCCCTATAGAATTTGGTCCCCTCCATCTTGAGCCTCGTTACCTCCGAGATCAGGCTTTCATCAATGTGCTAGATTTCCCCAAACAGGGTAGCCCTGTTTTTGCTCTAGCTTTTTGTGAACCCCTGAGAAATAGAGCTTCTACTACTATGGAGCTTCTCCATATAATCCGTGAGCCCATGTCAGTGGAGCCTTCTCCACACCTTCCTTTCGCTCTTCCAGTGCTCACAACCAGATGGTTCATTCCTGTTAAGGCTGCCTCCCATTCTACTTTCCAAGTCACAATCACCTCTGTTACAACTCTCGGCCCACAAGTAAAACTCTGTGTTTCTGGTTTCTCCTTGAAAAGATTCTTTCACAATTTTGAAATTGCCTTTCATGTTCATACAAACCTGGCTATTATTACAATTACCTCTCGCACACATGTGTTCTTGGTAATGATGCCTAGAAGCACTCATCGACTGGCAGTTCATCTGCCTCCAAACTCTGTCATTGGTACTCGTTCCCCAGAATTCAATCATAATGTTTGTTTGCTCCATTAAGGCGATCAAAATATAATTGTTCCTTAATCTCCCACTTAATGTGATCTTCCCCTATATATTTGACCCCCTTTTCCAAATTAACCCCTTCATTAGCAAGGATATCCGCTACCTTGTTACCCTCTCTAAAAGAATGGGTTAAAATATTGCTAACATAGTTATTAAGCATAGTCTTAGCATTTTTAATAATATTAGCAATGTTCCAGGAGACTAAACTAATCCCTTTGAGGGCTTGTATAATATTTAAGGAATCCCCTCTAAGCCAAATTTTTTTAAATTTGAATTCCTGGGCTAACTGGAGGCTCTTAAGCATGGCCATAGCTTCAGCCACATGGTTGTTTTGGATTCCAAAAGGGGAAGCAAAAGCAGCAATACACCTTCCTTGAGCATTTCTGATAACTCCACCTCCACCAGCCTTTCCAGGGTTCCCTTTGGCAGCCCCATCAAAATTAACCTTTATCTAGTCATAATCAGGGAGCCTCCAAACAATGTTTTCTCTCTTCTTCTTGTTATCCACTCTGTAGACCTTATCAATCAGGTTCCATTCAATAATAATGCCTTTTTCCATAACATTCACATTTATAATAGCCCATTGCTGATTATTCTTGTGAGGGATGTTGATGTTCTCCTTTATAGCCCTGCATATTTTTTCAAAGACAACCTGAGTATTACACTTTTCATCCCTAAATATCTTGTTATTCCTTTCTTTCCAAATGCCCCAGCATATCATGGGGAGGGTCAGGGACCACAGGTTTTTAATAATTTGGCATTTGGTAGGATAATTCCATTTCCATATTATATCCTTAATGCTTTTGTTCATGACCCAATTAATTTTCCATTTTTCCCATATTTTACACCAGATTTCCCAAGTGAAGGAGCAATGAGAAAATAGGTGATCAACTGATTCCTCCTCCTTCTGACAGAGCTCACATCTGTTAGGGAAATTGAAGCCCCTTCGAATTAAATTATCAATAGTAAGGATACTATTATGGGAAGCAAGCCAAAAGAACATGTTGACTCTAGGGATCAAGATGTTGTTCCAAACTTTATTCCAAAAGGGATTGCAGATTTGAGAAAAAGTGTTTTTATAAGCAGAAGAAACTGTGAGTTCACCTTTAGGGTTACTTTTCCAGAGGAAAACATCATCATAGTTGTTGTTAGGGGAAAAGGACATCAACTCTTTCTGAATAGAGGAAAGACCAGGATGGATGTCCTCAAGATTGGCCCATTTATTCTCCCTCCAATAGTCACAAACCATCAGCCCAAACCTCCTTTTACATTCTTCAATGACTTGATCGTTGTTTTGATCAAATAAGGCTTCATTCTTCATCCAGGGGTCTTCCCAAAACCTTATTCTGTGACCTTTTCCAAGGACCCATCCAGCTCCAGCTTTTGCAACTTTTGTGGCTTTGGTTACACTATTCTAGATGAAAGATCCAGCCGGGATATATTCATCATTGAGGATCCCTTGGATAGTCTGATTCTTAATGTATTTATCAAACCAAATTTGGCTCCAGTCTTTCTTAATGTCAAAAGCTCTCCATAATTGCTTGGCAAGAAGAGCTTTATTAAAAGTTTTAATAATTTTAATCCCCAACCCTCCTTGGTTCTTTGGTCTACACACCTTGTCCCAAGAAATCAAAGGTATTCTCTTCTTTTCTTCAACTCCTGACCATAAGAATTTCTTCTAAATTCTTTCCATAGTTTCAGCAATTTTAGTTGGAATACCAAACAGACTAAGGGCATAAACAGGGAGATTTTGAAGAGTTGCTTGGAGGAGCTACATTTTCCCAACTTGAGATAACATTGAACCTTTCCATCCTGCAAGTCTCTTATTAATTTTATCAATGATCATATTCTAGAAAGAATTTGGAGGAGCCATCCCTAAAGGAAGACCCAGGTAGGTAGAGGGCAGCAAGTCCACTTTACAACCAATTATATTGGCTATTCTCTGTTGTCTTATGACTGGAGTATTGAGAAAGTACATAGCTGATTTGTCCCAGTTAACTAGTTGACCAGTTGCCAAAGCATAGGAGTTGAGAGCAGTTTTGAAGGCTTCAGCCTCCTTGACTGAAGAATATCCCATGATGATAGTATCATCAACAAACTATTGATGAGCGCAAAACACATTGGCAGAAGAAGGTTGAAGACCTTTGATAATTTTGCTTTGTTTCAATTTATGAATCATTCTACTCATACTTTCAGCCAGAATGGTAAAAAGGATAGGTGATATGGGGTCTCCTTGTCTTAGCCCTCTAGAGTTTTTAAAAAAAATTGTAGGAGATCCATTAACCAAAATAGAGAACATAGGAGTAGTGATTAATTCTCTGATTATTTTGATAACCTTACCATCAAAACCAAAAGCCCCGATGATTTTAAATAGAACATCCCATTCAACTCTATCATAAGCTTTTGCCAAATCCAACTTTATCAAGAAACCTTCTTTCTTTGCAGTGCTGAGAGAGTGTATGTTCTCATGAACAAGAATGATTGAATCAAGAATCTGTCTACCAGGAACAAATCCTTTTTGCTCTTCAGATATGATGAAGGGAAGCATCGCCAACATTCTAGTCGTCATCACTTTGGATATTATTTTATAGAAAGAGTTGCATAGACTTATAGGCCTAAATTTTCCCATAGAATCCGCCCCAGCATCTTTGGGAATTAAGGCAATAAAAGTGGAGTTCAACTCCTTAAGGATTCTTCTGGACCCAAAAAATTCTTTTACCGCATTAACCATGTCCTTCCCCACAATATTCCAAAATTCTTGAAAGAAAAACATAGGGAATCCATCAAGGCTTGGAGCTTTATCCCCTTGAAAGGAGAAGACATCTTTTTTTATTTCTTCAGCAGACAGGATGGCAGCAAGGGTCTTATTCTGAAGAGGGTTTATAATATTAGGAATATTGTTGACCAGATTGAGTTGATGGGTCTGATCAAGGTCCTCATTACTAGACAAGAGCTACTTGAAGAATCTAACAGCTTCATCCCTGATTTCATCCTTATTTCTCAGAGTGTTGTCCTCAACAATTAACTTGGTGATTCTATTAGCTGCCTTATGTTTTAGGGAAGTCATGTGGAAAAACTTAGTGTTTTTGTCCCCTGCCTTTAGCCATATAGCCCTGGATCTCTATCTCCAATATATTTCTTCCCTTGAAATTATGGTATGAATGTTGTCAAGGACCTTATCTTCAATAGCTTTGGAATACTTAGTGTAGCCCTCTTTCTGGATGGAGATTTGAATCTGGTTCAATTCTTCCTTTAGCTTTTTCTTTGAATCAAAAATATCACCAAAGACCTTTTTGTTCCAAGTCTTAATGTTGGTTTTTACATGTTTAAGTTTTTTGGCAACTTTATACATGGTTGTTCCATTAATATCAAGATTCCACCATTCAGCAATGGACTTTTCAAGATTGGGGTGGGATATCCACATCTTTTCGAAGTGAAAGGGGAATCTTTGATTTTGCTTAGAGTTCTCAGCAACAAAGGAAATGGGATAATGATCTGATCCAATTCTATCAACGATAGAAAGGGAACAACTATGAGAAATAATCCAATCATTACAGAGAAGAGCTCTATCAAGTCTTACCTGGATAAGATCTTCCCCATCTCTTCGGTTTGACCAAGTGTAGGAGGCTCCACTGAGATCCAGATCAATGAGAGCATTGTCATTGATAAAGTCCATCAGGTCGGATCTGCTTTCAGGTTGAGCTTGACTACCTCCAAATTTTTCTCTATCTTGCAGAGGAGTATTGAAATCTCCCATTACAATCCAACTATTCATAGAGAAATTTTTCCTTTTTTGCTGAACTTTTTCCCAAAATTTAGTTCTAGCATGTTTGGAATTAGGGGCATAGATGTTAGTTATAGCAAATTCCTTCTCATCAAAAATATTTCTAGCTTTTAAGGATAGAATATTTCCATCCTCTTCAATCATATCTCCAGAAGTTGTGCTTTTATTCTAGAATATAGCAACTCCTCTAGAGGCGCCATTTGAGCTTCTACCACAGACTCCCCCATTTTTTAAAAAAACTTAATTTTCTCCACTTTTTCTTTGCTCATTTTAGTTTCCTGAATCAGGATAATATCCAGATTTTGATCTTGAATAAGATTCCTTAATATATCCTATTTATTGAGACCGTTTAGGCCTCTGATGTTCCATGATATTACCTTCATTTTGAGACCTGGGGGCAGGACTCCTTGATAGTTCGCTACCTTCCATCAGCTATGTTTTGTTTACTCTCCTGGTCCTTGTGCCATTTCATGGTTTTGCGTCCTGGTGGGGATCTTGATGCCCCAAAATCTACCTTAGATCTGGTTCTGGTTTTTACTCCATTAGGACCTCCTGTCTTCTTGGTCTTAATTTTCTTTTCATTTTCTATCATGTTTTCTTCTTGTTGTTCTGCCCTGGATTCATCTTGTATATTACTCCAAAGCTTTTCTCTTTTCTTGGGTGACATGGTCATATTTACTTCTATGTTCTGGAATAAGGCATTTAAGTTTGCTTGTGGTGATCCAAACTTGTTGCTCCTTCTCATTTCTATTTCCTGTTCCTGAAGCTCTTTCCCTAAACAGGGTTCTTCTTTCTCTGACATGGGTTCATATCATTCCTCATGATGTGAGTCAGTGATATCCTCAATCTCAACATCCTCAAGGGTCCCTGTACTGATATCATCCTCCTTTTCTTGCAACTGAAGGGCTTCAAAGGTATTACCTATTTTGATCTCAAACTCCTTAGTTTCATTCTTCTTGTTCCCCTTTAAAGTAGGGTCTTTAGTTAAGTCACTGGATTCATTTTCCTGATTTTCTGTAATTAGATTTCCACTTTTTTCTTCTGCCTTATTGTAGACTTTGTTGTTATTTTTTTCTTTCCATACCAGTTTATTAATATTTTTGTCTTTAATCATAGGTCTTTTAGGGTTGCTGGGACAAGGCTTAGCCCAGTGACCTGCTTTTTTGCAAGAAAAGCACACAAAAGGGAGAGATTCAAATTCAATGGTTTGTTCCCATAACCCAAGTTTGGAATTTATATCAATGGTACTTGGGAGATCCATATTCTGTGAAATGTTGATGCAGATGCGTGTATACACAAGTCTCTTGCGAGCTACAGTCATTGGGTCTATCGCAATAAGCTCCCCAAAGGAGTTAGCGATTCCTAAGAAAACATCCTCCACCCAGTATTCCAATGGTAGTCTAGGCAGTCTAACCCACACTGGGGCAGATTCAAAAAAGGAATCATTTAGTTCCATATTAGGGGTCCATTTTCTTAAAGAAAGAGATGATTTACCAAACATCTAGGGGCCTCCACTTAGAACTGCTTCCAAATCTTCCCCGCATGAAAAAGAAAACACAAAAAAACCCCTTGGCATGGCAGAAACTTCAACCTGTCCTTTCATTCTCCATTTTCTTTTAACAAAGGATCTAACATCCTCAATATTAGGTCGGGGTCCGACAAATTTTCCCACCAAAGAGAGAGTCATTAAAGAAATGCTATGATAAATAACCAAATCAGGAACCTCAATCGCAAGTTTACCTATTCTATTGTCTGATATATCCTTCACAAAGGGGAGAGAGGATTTACCAGTCGGTTTACCAGAGACATGTCTAGCGAAGAGGCTATTCCATGGTTTAGGTATACGCCCCTCCTTGGTAGTACCTAAATCAGCCTGCACCACCTCGGGGCAAGAATCTTGCATGTTTTTTAAATTTTCAAGATTGGGAGGAGGGTCCCATGTTCGTGGGTCCCCATCTTGTCTTCCATCCTCATCATCAACTATATGCCCTCGAGCTGCAATGGATTCAGACCCAGAGGACCCAGCATTGTTGTTCCCTCCATTTCCCGAATTCAAATTCCCCCCTGCAAACATTGTTCCCTCCATTTGTTATACTTGTATGGTCAAGTTGATGAGATTAGGGGATATCAAATTGATAGTGATATGATCATGTTAGATCCCAATAACTTTGATACTATACAAGATTATGTCACTAAGGCAAAAGAGTTGAGGGCACAACTCAAGGATTGTGACATTGATAAGAAGGATACTCAATTGATCTTCAATTTGATGGGCAAGCTTCCACAAGAATATGTAGTATTTGTTTCTAGTTTCCAAACCCATAATAGAATGGGTTCAAGCTACACAATGCCTACATTTGATGCTTTTGCCGAAATGTTGATGATGGAACAAACTAAGTTGATAAGCATGGGCATTCTTAAGACTTCAAAGTCTCAAGCATTAGTGGCAAATCAAGGGAACAAAGGAAATCAAGGAAAGGACAACTCAAACAAGAAGAAATGGCAATCAAAGCCTAAGGACAAAGCACCACCTTCTCCAAAACAAGGAGATTCATCCTCTTCCAAGAAGGAAAATTCAACAAAGAAGGAGAGACCTACTTGTACATATTGTAAAAAGGTTGGCCTTGAGGAGCATCGTTGCCATTCTAAGAAGATTGATGAGCTCACACATATCCTCAAAAAGCACAACATTGATTTGCTTAAAGCCTACAAAAAGGAGGATTCGTCAACTTCCACTTTCTCACATTCAAAAGGGAAAGGGAAAGCATTCATGGCTTCAAGAACTGGGAAGACATGGTTTTATGGAAAAGAAAAGGACAAGTTCTTTGTGAAACTACAAGTCATGATTTAGCGAGATGGCTTCTAGATTTAGGGGCTTCTCATCATATGGCATCTTCGTAGTCTATGTTTTCTACATTTAAGCCTTGCACCATGCTGCAGATTTTGATGGGAAATCATACATACATGGATGTGATTGGGAAAGGATCTATTGTCATTGGGGATAACTCCTTCAATAATGTGTTGTGTGTACCCCACTTGACAAACAATCTCCTTTCCATCTATCAAATCACACATGGGGCAACTAAGAGAACTTTGGAGTTCACACCTAAGTCAGTTTTCATTAGAGACTTGGAGACTCGAGCTATCAGTGCGATTGGGGTGGTGGATCATACATCTCAGTTATACTCCTTTTCAGATTTTGTTGATGAGGATGATTTTACATATTATGATTCTACACATGATGATCACATTTCTTGTGATGATTCAAATTTTGAGGAGAGCTTTGGGTACTGGAACTTATGGATTCTCACATGTGACCCCATTCTTGAGCCTTGCATTACATCTCCTTCTATTGATATCACATCATCTATTGTGCCTGATGATGTAGATAGTGCGATAGTTTTGCCTTCTTGTGATTCAGTGCAACATGATATATCTTGTCTTCCAGCTTCAGTTTCATGGGATGAGTACTTGACTGACATTGCAGGTTTATTTGTGGAATCATAATTGCAGATTTGGGAGACATCATTGATGATATTCATCTTCTCTTTGATGAAGATGATAGTTCTTTGATTGTTGTGAGGGAACACTCTGACCCTCTTGTTCATTCTCTACATGATCATTCTTTAGAGGTTGACATGATTGTGGATACTTATGTACAGCAACTGGGGGAGGTCTCTTTATCCTTAAAGGAGACATGTGATTCTTTGGATCATGTTCTACATTAATCTCCACTAGATCTTGGAGTGCCTTTTTCAATAGTGTGGAGCAGTTCACCACCTTTGGAGGGGGTATCTTTCATCATCGACATGGGGACACTTGAGCAGTTTTTAGAGACTTCATTCATCATGATTTTTTTTCCTACATCTTCCCTTCATGATTAGGGAGACTTCATGTATACACCTTTGGTTTTGTTTCCCCCAAGGGGAGGAATGTTGTTCGATGTTCATGGAGTAGTTTCTTCATTCATTCTCGAGCTTCCACCATTGGTGCAGATTCTACATTGAGGGGGGGGCTACCTAGCTTCTCTTCTTCTCTCACATGGGGTTTTGTTCCTCACACACTTTTATGAAAATTCTCTTGTATAGGTTTCATCTCTCTTTTTGGGGGAGATTTTTTTCCCATTGAGTTTTTCTCTCTTTCCTCACTTTATGAGAGATTGCATTGGTTTTCATTTTCATTTGTACATGGGTATCGAACATGGCCTCATAGCCAGGACCCATCTTGCATTGCTTAGTTGCATTGTAGACTTAAGTGCATTCCCCTAAGTTGCACTTAAGCCAGGGGGGGGGGGGTGTTGGTGTAATTATTTATTCATGTTGGATATTATTACACCTTACTTAAGTTTACTTAGGATAATTCATTTCATAGTTGTTTGGGTATGAGACACCTGGGTGTTTGTGTCACATTAGGATAGTGTGTGTAGGAGAATTTCCACCTTTTGTGGTCTTATCTTGTTACATTCCACATTCGGTGTGTGATCCACCTCATGTGGAATATTATATTATTTCTCCTACCTACCCTTACTTATCCCTACCTACCCATGTTTCTCATTGAGCCACATGTCATGTTTGTGTGCTCACTTATCCATATTACCTTGCCTATATAAGCAGGCTCATCTACATTGTATGTAACAACCATTTTATCTATTGATGAGAATACAATTTATTCTTGTCCTATATTTTGTCTCTCTATTTTGTACTTTTCATTGAGCTCTTGATCCTGGCAAAATATCACAAATGTAAATAGACAGATACAAAACTAAGAGTCAACTGAGATATACAGGATTGGAAATGGATAATACAGAAGAACCTATGACAGTATGAAAAACTCAAAATAGCTAGTCATTGGAGATAGGTGCCATAATCCAAATAAGTGTTTGGGTGCAAATAGAACTCAAAACTAATCTCAAGAGCCTCCAAACTATCTTCCTATCAAATTTTAGTTCAAATCACCAAGACTATGGCACTAGGTGCCATAGACCAAGTGGAAATAGAGTGCTAGGTGCCTTACACCTTGCCTTTTTCACTAAATTTTGTTTAGTAGCCTCTATCTTTGTCTGTTATTTTCTCTTCTACATGCAAATTGAGTCTAGAGCTCGTTTTTGAGCTTACAAATGCACAAAAGTGTTGGAATCTAAGAACATTGAAAGGAGGGGGAGGGGGGGGGGGGGTGAATCAATGTTCTAATAGAATGAACAATTTTAACCTTATTAAAACATGCATACACCAACCGATATATCGGTACATACAAAATTGAAAGAAGTAAAGAAACAAATAAGCCAATCACATAAATGAACACTATAACACATAGAGATATACATGGAAAACCTCAAAGAGGTAAAAACACGGTGGGATTTGTGAACCACAATATCAATTCACAGGCCATATGAAGAGATATTACAAAATATAGGGACCTGCACTTGCTGGAAGGCTTGCAACCTAGAGCACACTGCTCAATTACAAAAGGAGCCTTTCTGACTACATACGAATCTAGACTAAAATCCGAAGAAATGATTGAACTTAAAAGATAACATCTTCTATGCCTGAATACAGTTCTGGTTAAGCTCTGTCTGTTCCATTCTGAAACTCTAAACCCTTTACCAGAATACCCCTTACATAAATATCCTGACATACATTAATTCTCTCATATATTTCGCATCTCCTATCCATCCATATTCACATTATTACTATTAATCAAAATTATCTAACCAACTGACCTATATACCCTTTACAACTCATCATGCCTTATGTCAGCTTACAAAGATAATTACAGTATCAATATACATGTTGGCTAGATAACACAAATACATGAATATCAAAAATAGTTGTTGATGCCAGATCCAAAATATGTCGGCCTCCAATACTGATAACATGATTCTAAACCATGTTGGCCTGCATTGTTGGTAACCTAAGAATTCCTTCCAACCTGTTGGTGTCGATGTTGGTGTCGGTGAAGCGCCTACCGGTACACAACTAACCTAAAACATGAAGTCGGAATAAATTGCCATGTTACCATCAATGACAACATAGTGAAACTAACCAATTGAGTGTCAATTTCCAACAATCTCCCCCTTTGGCATTGATGGCAACACTCATGTGAAAAATGACCATGGTTTCAATTGTCAGTTTCATCCTGAACCTGCTCCCCCTGAGCTGAATATCCATCTAAACAAAATACTCCATATCTCCCCCTAATGTATACAACTCCCTTTTTCTTTTTTTTTTCACATCTATATCACTCCCCCTTTGACATCAATGCCATCAAAATTTCCAAAAAGAATACCAAAAATCCAAAACTGGGACAAAGAATGAAAGATACTACACAATGAATATCCCAAAAATACCTTATCGGAGCTTAATATGTTTGAAAATTTCTAGATAGGCCTTCTCCAAAAGCTCTAGATAAGTATCCCATCCAGATTTGAAAGTGTTAGAAATAGATACAAGTCCATTTAGCATATGGGCAAATGAATCTTTCTCATTTAACTCTATCAGTGTGGCTTACCAGCCATATCTATACACTCCTTATGTACACTAAATGAATCCAACTGGGGACTCACCAAACCTCTAAGACTTTTGGCTCTTCTTATGATTTTGTCTTTTTCTTTCTCAAGAGCAGAAACTTGGGCTTCCAAAACCAAAATCTGACCATCAATGGATGTGGTCAATGAATTCAATCCATCAAAAGAATTGGCTATACCTACAATTTTCTCCTTAGTTTCCTTAATCTTCTTATCCAAATTAACTGTAAGAAAATCTGTGTTACAACATACTCTATAAATATTTGTACACTTCTTTAAATAATTATCTATCAATTTCAACTTTTCATTAATTTCCTTCATTTCAAACTCAATCATTTGATCAAATATAGCTCTCTTTGCCTGTGTGAACCTCTCCAGTGCTTGTTGGTTTCAAATGTGCTGTAAGGACTGAAAATTCTTTGAAATATGCTCAATGATTATCTTAATCTTTATGGATGGGCTCGCTTCATTGTCAAACTTGCACTCTGGGACTAGTCTATGCAAAACAGTGATAGATTGATCAATAACACCTTTATCCATGGATCCCTCCTTCATCATTTTCGGTGCAACCATCATCACGAGTTCAGTAGAACTCATCTCGGTTATGCTTTTCTTTTCAACCTGTGAGGTGTTAATAGACAACAATGATGGACTCACTACCGGTTCACTGCCAAATTCCCCTTTCTTCTCCTCTGATGATTTAGCCTTTATAGATTCCTCACTTGCACCGGTGGCTTTGCCACTTGGTGTAGACTCAGTAACTATCGGTTCCTCCCTAGGAACTGTAACCTTATCTTGTACATCTGTATTCGGAGGACTTTTGTCCTCAACATTAGTATCATGTATATTATCTACCTTTACATTCTTTGTATTTTCTGGTATCTCAACATTTGTCTGTACATTTGTATCTACAGGGGGCTTAATTCCCACTATCTTAATATTTTTCAAAATTGAGGATGAAGTACCCATAATACCCTTTCCTTTTCCTTCAACCGGGATGTCTGCAGTATCTGTCTTAGATTCTAGTGAAGTATAAAATCCATGACTCCCTTCAAAGAACTTAATCCATGCCTTGTGGTTCTCCTTGATTGTCTCATTTACTCTTCCTAACATAAGACTGATTATTCTATGTTTGTTGTTAAATATTTTCCTATCTGCCACCTCAAGTGTCTTATCCATCTCCTCTAGAGCAATAGAAACACAAAGAGATAACAACTCTTGTATCTTTATATGCTTGTCTTCTTGCATTGCCAATAGTCTTGTAGCATCTAACATTTCATACAATTCTGTCAGTATTTGGTTTTCAATTTCTATCAAGGCTTTCTTATAGATATCCAAATATAACAAAATTGTTTCCTCTACTTCTCTTTGTTCATCATTTTCTAAATGTTCATAATAAACATGTACATTCTTTAACATACCATCTTTAGTAATCTCATCAACTAATTATGCACAAGTTTTTGGTGGAATGATAGTTACATTACCAGATTCAATTGTCAGATCAATGTCATCCTTCTTCTTCCTTCTTCCAGTACCGGATGGGGCTAAAAGTGTTTCTTTTGGTGCTTTCTTCTGTGTCAGTACCCTGATAGTAACTTTCCTAACCTATTGCTTCTTAGCCTCTACCTTAGTTTCTTCAGTTGTCTTCCTTATTACTCTTTTGAATGTCAGGGGTGTGTCATCCTCAGATGTAGACTCTGCTACAATAGGCTCGATGAATATTTATGGTTCTTTTCTCTTCCTGCCTTTCTCTAAGAGAACATCAATCAATGCTTTGATATCCTATGAAACTTTCTCAACAAACTTACATGCCTTTCCTTCCTGCTTCTCTCTCTTCTTTTGGTTGAACTTAGTTTCAACCTCTTCCAACAAAGATAGGTACAGATGATGATCCTGCTTCCATGATTGAAGATAAATACATGTGAATCGTTGTCGGTGAAAAAACCTAAAGACCTCTTCCAATCACTAATGAAATCGCTCAAGAAGATATATGATCACACTGAATCACCCTTAACCACTCTGAATGCAAGGTGATAAAAAATAAAGTGGATTCAACCTTTTATCCTTGAAGAAAAACCCTAATCTGTCATTGACATCAATGACTTTCGGTGGAAGATACCAGATCTCGGTTAAACATCTCTATGCCGGATAAGAATCTCCAATATTTGGAACATCTTCTAGAACCTCTTCTTGGGGAATATGTAGCATCTTCATGAATTTTGCCTACCCCTAAGGTATCTGCCTTAGTTACTGATTGAGCTTCCTGCTGGTGCAGGAACAACCTCCTCTGATAGATAAGTAACCGGAGCATTACCATCTGCAGATTATTCTTCAGACTTCCTAACCCATCTCTGGGTATGATCTTGTTGGATTTCATTAACCTTTTATTTCCCTTTGTCATTTGATCCTCCATTACCAACCAGTGGATTTCTACTTCTACAGAATTTAGCAATATGTCCAACCTCATTACATGCATAACATGTAACATTGTTCTTTTGAATTGCTTTGCTAAAACTGGTATAATTGCTTGACCTACATTGATTAGTCATATCTCCAAATTTTCCACATGCATAACATTTTACATTCATTCTACAATCTTATGTCTTATGCCCATACTTATTACATTTAGAACATTGACCGAGAGTGGAATCAAGGTTCTGATTTGCTCTGTTTCTACATTGCCTAGCCATGTGACCAAATTTATTACAAACAAAACATCTATCATTAAATTTATAAGCATTAAACTACCTTACCGATGCCTTATGGTTTTTATCTTCATTTGTAGTACCAAAACTCTATCCTTGCTCAAATCCAAGTCCACTGGAATCTCCATTCTTCCTTTGTCTCTTCAATAACTCATCTAGTTATGTTGAACTAATCTTGAATTTTTCTTTATACTCACTTGCGATAGTCAGGTCATCTCTTAGAATTATCATTTCTCTCTCAAGCTCTTATTCATTACTCTGGGATTGTATTAAATCAGTTCTCAACATATCATTCTCATGAACCAACCTACCACATTCTTCAAATTTTTTCTTCAGGGATACATCAAGATTTTCTTCCTTTTTCTTCCAGTCTTCAATCTCCTTAGACATCCTCATAGTTATATCTTACATTTCATTTCTCATGACCATGTTCTCCTAACTCATCTTCTGACATTGTTCCTTAAGTGCATATTTCTCTTCATCATCCTGATTTTGCAAAAGTTCCTTCCTCCTAGCTTGAACAGATGACAGTCTCTTCTGTAGGACAAGAATGAATTCCTTAGCAAAATTCAATTCATCTTGTAGCTTTAATTTCTTCATCCTTTCAGCATCATAATCTTCAAGTGCCATCTCAGGTTGCTTTTCGAAACCCATATCCATGGATTTCAAATTCAGGATCTTCGTCAAGATATTAAACTTCCTCTGAGGCACAAGGCTCTTATACCAATTGTTGGAATCCAAGAACACTGAGAGGGGGGGTGAATCAGTGTTCTACTAGAATGATCAATTTTAACCTTATTAAAACATGCATACACCAACCGGTATACCGGTACATACAAAATTGAAAGATAAAAAGAAACCAATAAGGCAATCACATAAATGAACACCATAACACACAAAGATATACATGGAAAACCTCAAAGAGGAAAAACCACGGTGGGATTTGTGACCCACAATATCAATTCACTGGCCTTATGAAGAGATATTATAAAATATAGGGGCTTGCACTTGTAGGAAGGCTTACAACCTAGAGCACACTGCTCAATCACAAAAGGAGCCTCACTGACTACATACAAATCCAGACTACAATCTGGAGAAATGATTGAACTGCAAAGATAGCATCTTCTATGCCTGAATATAGTTCTGGTTAAGCTCTGTTTGTTCTAGTCTGAAACCCTAAACCCTTTACTGGAATACCCCTTACATAAATATCCTCACATACATGAATTCTCTCATATATTTCACATCTCATATCCATCCATATTCGCATCCATACCATATATCAAAATGATCTAACCAACTGACCTATATACTCTTTACAATTCATCATGCCTTCTATCGGCTTACAAAGATAATTAAAATATCAATATACATGTCGGCTAGATAACATAAATACATGAATATAAAAAACAGTTGCTGATGTCGGATCTAAAAGATGTCGGCCTCCAATACCGATAACCTAATTCTGAATCATGTCGACCTGCATTGCTGGTAACCTAAGAATTCCTTCCAACCTATCGATGTCGGTTCTAGTGTCGGTGCTGGTGATGGTGAAGTGCCTGCTGATACACAACTAACCCAAATCATGAAGCTGAATAAATTTCCATGTTGCCATCAATGACAACATAGTGAAACCAACCAATTGAGTGTCAATTACCAACAAAAAGAAGAGGAAAATGGTGTTGGGTTGTATAGGGACTTGCTTAAGTCAAACCTCAGGTAGGTGTTAACCTCAAAGTGACAACAATGATTGATTAGAGAGAGAGAGAGAGATTACCCCTATTAGGGTAGAGACTAAATCTAAAATGAAATGATAAATTGAAGTGTTGAAATGAAATGATTATATCTTTGATTGATGATGTTATGTTCTTTAGATAATTCCTCCAAGTGTTGATACAATAACATGATAAACCATAACAAAATCCACCATGGAATCATACTTGTAGATAACTTGTAACTTGATGCAAGCCTTGTACTCAAATATGCTCTTAAATGAAGGATATTTGTTCTTGAGTTAGAATGATAGCTTATTTAAGGACGATCAAATGAATTAGAGATGATGTCTTATATAGGGTTCTCGAGATATTTTTAATTTTAGTCAACTTCCAATAATCACTCCAAATTTCGAGACCAAACTCCACAATGTTAAGGCCAACATATTAATCTCCCAAAATTTTAACAAAGATTCATTGATCACTATTGCTAATTAATAGTAACTTAACAAAATAATCCTTGCTTTTGTTGGAAGTGAGATAATAGAGCCATGATATTGGATTTGGAATTTAAATTTGGATTGATGACATTAAAGTGTGGAATAAAGTGCCCTGAAATTTAAAATAGGATAGAACCCAAATAAGCTTGAAATGACATAGGAGATGACACACTAAAGAAAGGGCCCAAAAGGAGTGTTAAATTGTAACGGGTTACATTTTATGACACTATAGGAAGTTTCAAACATAATGGATGCAATTTAAGTAGAATCCACTTGTAATACCTTAACCAAGATATTGTTGAAGAGTACACTTTCAAAACCTAAACCCAATCTAGGCTTTATGGATACAAATGATATTTACTAAATTGATAGTCAAGATATGATATAAGAATAAAATTGTAAAACCTAACCATCGTATTAATTAAAATGTGGGAACCTTCATCAGTTCTTAAAAAAGCCTTTAATTTTCTTATTTGGATTAAATAATAATTTTGGGTGGGAGAATCCAATTCGGTGGTTGTATGGCCTTACCAAGTAATTGTTGGCTTGATGATGATTGTAATGAATAACTTCATCATGTGTTGTCATTGATGAAACACATACACACACATATGCTCACATTATCTACCAGTGTGACTTCAAAGTTTTTTATATTGCAACTGGTATATACATGGAGACAACCAGTGTGTATTTATATATGGATATACATAACTCGACAACAACCTGAAGATCCAGCGGAGATTATCAAAGGAGAATCAAAGGACAAATGGTTTATATGTTTAACTCCAACCGGTAATCATTGATTATGTGATGAGTTATCCTTACCAACAATTTTTGGCGGTATTTTTGTGATGAGTTATGATTGTTTGACCAAATACATTGCACCTAGGAAATTTTGATATGATTTCTAGAGGCCAACATGAAATCTAAATGTATATATATTGACATCACAATGAATTATTTTGTATGATCGAAGGAGATATGCTATGAGATGATTTTATGTGAAGGCAAAAGTGTTAAGTTGCAGAGTATGTTGGTAATGAAGTTTTGAGTGCGTAAAAGAGGATCTATTCAAGAAAGTTGTGCTACTACTAGATCACACCACCTATTGTTTTCTAATCACTGCAACAGTCAAATCCCCTAACCAGGTAAGCTCTAACAAGCTTCATTATACAAATCCTCTAACCAGGTGATCCAATAGTTTGGATTCAGAAATCCTCTACCGAGGTTACTCCTTACAGGGTACTACCTTTTACAGGGTATAGCTTTTAACTAAGCTTTGGGATCTTTAACAGGATTTTCTCCTAGCAGAGCAACATTTTGTAGACCTTAACCGATCAGTTATCCATTACTACAGATAGTTAACTTGTGAGTCCCATCTCATCGTGGTTTTCCCCTTTTGGGTTTTCCACATATAAACACTTGTATTATGGTGGATGTTTTACTTATTGTGGATTTTGTTATATCATTTTGGATTGCATGCATATTGTTTAACAAACTTGTTAAGTATATCTATTGGTTAGTGTTTAAAGTAGTATTGTTTTTGGTGTCATTGATTCACCCACCCCCTCTCAGTGCTTTACAAGTCCATCAATTGGTATTAGAGCCTAACTTCTTTAAAGCCTAATCGCTTGGAAGGAAACCCTAAAGCCACCATGGGGGATATGAGCTACTTTGAGATGGCTAGAGAGCTTGAAGCTAGTAGAAATGAGCTAACTGAATAGCTATTAGAAATATCTGATAATAGTTCTTCAAATGAGGCCAATATTGATGCTTTAGCTAAGGAAGTTGAAAAACTAAATAGTGAAAAGTTAAATTTGAGGAGAGAGCTAGAAGGCCTTACTATCCACATGAGTCGGGAACTGGAGGCCAGGAGAACTGCTGAAGATCTCATCAAGGAAAGAGATCATGAGATTTCCAAGATCAAGTGAGATAATGCTACTTTGTAGTAGCATTGTAATGCAGAGAAAGAAGAAAAAGAGACCTTACAACTAGATCTTGAATTGGCATCATCTTTGGGAGAGAGACTGTCAAAACATAATGAAAGTATTACTAGACAACTCACTGATGCGAATGGGAAACTAGAAAAGTTCAAAAAAAGTTCTACCTTGCTAGATGAGAAAATTCAATCACAAAGGATGAAAGGTGATACCCCTGGACTTGGTTTTCACACATCCGAGAAAGGAGAATCTTATGGTACCAAGAGCAACACTCATAAGGACAAAACTAGTCCTAAGGCTAAAAATCCTACCGGTAAGAAGATTTTTAAACCTGTTTGCTTTGTTTGCCATAAACCTGGTCATACTGCAAATGTGTGTAGAAACAAACCTAATGGAAATGCAAGCTACAATACAAATACTAGGTATATGTCCAAGAAATTTGAAGGTCATTGTTTCACATTCAAAATGTATGGACATAGATCAATTGAATGTAGATATGGAGAAATAATCTAGTACTGCATATGAATCCAAGATCAAATGGAAAATGGATGAGAAATTATGATAACCAGGGTAACATGAATTGGCAAATACCCTATGTCAACCGGTTTAGTCCATTTGAGATGGAAAAGGTAACAAATGTCATTTGCACCATCTGTAACAACTTTGGTCACGTGGCTATGAATTGTAGAAGGAGAACTGGAAGAGGCAATGCAGGACCTTGGAGATCATTTGGAATGGTCTGCTATCATTGTCATAAACCGGGATACATGTAAAAGTTTTGTAGATCCAAAAAGAACAAACCGGTTAATCATTCTAAAGATCAGAAAGGCAAGTAGAAGGTCAATATTGAAGAAACCAGAGAAGAAATGAATCAAATATGGAAGAAGAAGAGTGATAATTTACCTAGAGAAGAAACTAATCCTTCACCCAATGTGGAGAATCCTGCACCAATGAACTGAGCCTTTCAATATGGCTAAGGGGAGTATAGCGGTAAATCTACTTTCGGACCCCTTGAAAAGAATGAGTGGTAAGAGAATTTGAATGCATGAAATTTTGATAACTTTCTGTCAATCAGTTATCAACCGGTTTTACATCTATCATTAAGCGGTGTAATTAGGCTTTGTAACCCTAACGGGTGATCATTTAATGCAGTAGGTAAAAAAGATAAAAGCGAGTTTTACTTTGTTATTTTTACCCTAATGCATTCAAGAAAGAATTTTTGAGCACTTGTAGAGAAAAGAAAGGATTGCTAGCTGATTTTAGTCGAAGTTGTATCGTGATTTGAGTGATCAAGCTAGTTTGAAGGTTAGTGAAGATTGAACTGGTGTGCACTTGAGTAATCAACCGGTAAATGAGGTAGCGCACGTAAAATAAGGTATTTCTTTGAAAAATCCTACTTCAAATCTAGTCTATCTAAAATGGCATCATCTTCTAAACCAGTAGAGAAATTGATGATCACATCTGAACCTATGGAGGTTGTGAAGGCGGAACGAATTGTGTCTTATAATGCTTTATCTCAAGTTCCTAACGGTGTTGTAGTGAAAGGATATTTTTCTAGCTACATTGATTGCAAAATTGAGGATTTAGGATCATTGTCAATATATTCTCAGTTGAAATCCCTTTGCAATGAAAATGGAAAGATTCAACCCGAGTATATTAGGGTTTATGAGAAAGGTTTTCATAATGCAGCTTATTTTCTTGAAGATTTTGAAGAGGAACATATCCGAATTATTCTGAGCCGTGTTCATGGGGAAGACATGTATTTGGAAAGGACTCACACTTTAACCAAGGAGGCTATTCAAGCAGTAACTGGTTTTTACTCAACTAGTGAAGTACTTAAGTTGAGGTGAATTTCAAAAGAGATAGTAAACACTTTAACCACATCAACCTCTTATGGGCGTTCTTTTTCTGTCAATAAAATCAAGGACCCAGCGGTTAAGTTGGCAGCTATGGTAATAGGCTACCGGATATTCTATTCCAATAGAATGAACAGTGTACCATCTACAACAGTGCATATTGCTTATAAAATGATAGCTGAAAATGCTAATTATGACCTATGTGAGGCTATAAGGAGCCAATTAATGTTGAATCTTTAGTCTATCAAGAAGGACATAAGTCAAAAGTTTAAATTTGGTCAGTTGTTGATTGGTCTATTCTTTTATTTCCAGAATTTCCTACCCGGAATTAGTGATCTTGAATGGTCTAAGGATCTACTGGTAACTGGCTAGATTAAGAACAACATTAAGGCTGTGAGGAACACCTTATCTGCTGCAATGAATAAATATTTCAATGAATTTTAGAATAAAATGAATATGAGGGTAAGGCTACTCGAGGATGTGGTGAAAAACTTTGCTAAGGACATCATTTTCACAGTCACCACCGATTTCTGTCTGATGGAGGCTATTGAGCCTAGAGAAGATGAAATGGAAGACATGAGCTATGAAGTCAATTATGACTTATTGAACGGTTATGCCAATAACCTATCGGCATATCCAGTGGACAAAAAGAAGGCAAGATTGGATATAGTTGAAGTTCAAACTACAAAAGCTAAAAATAGTAGTGTTCCAACCATAAGTGGTAAAGGTAAGAGGAAGAAGGTTGAGCAAGCACCTCCAGCAATAAAAATTACTAGAGTGACACGAAGTGTCTAAACTAAAAAGGAATCGAAACCTAAAGTATATGTAAAGAAGGAGACTGCATTAAAGAAAAGAGGTCAGAAACTGATTCTCCAAGTAGAATCTGAAGGTACTAATACTGAGGAGGAACCCAAGAAAGTGAAAGCAACTGGTAAAGAAGCCAAACGAGTGAAAGAAGTGCCAAAGGCAACTATGCCTATTAATGCCTTAACTTTCAAGCCTGAGACTAATTTTGAGAGAACGGTGAAGACATTAGGAAGAAACAGATTTGATAATGTCAAAGATCATTTTGATTCATTCAATGAAGATCAGAAGGATCAAATTGTTCAACAGGTAATCAATTATTTGTGCCATTACAATAGATTACCTCATGATCTTAAAAAGGATATTTATAATTCCTTACATACTATTATTTTGAATAAATGGGAGGAAGCTATGAAGAAAGAAAAAGAAATTATAGATGATGTATTTGTGCAATATTTTTCTGATTTGTTAAAGGATGAGTTAAATGGATTGCTTGATAAGTACAAAGTCCATTTTTCTTTCAAGACAAGAACATTGAAGCTACTTAGTGGAAAGGTACAACCTGTTGAAACTGAGACTCATGAAATTGCTTGTAATATCCAATAGATGCAAGAGCTTATACATTCTTCTAAGGATGAGAAAGATATTGTTGATGTACCTGAAATGGATGAGGAAGAAATTGTACAAGCTGATGTTGTCTATCCTATCAATAAGAAGGATGACACTATTTCCCAACGAGTCATAATTGTTGATGATATTCAAGAAGAAATAGATCTATCTGGAAATGTTACTGCACCAGATATGCAACCACTAGCAATTTTAGACTCATGGGTTACTTCAGTTGAGATACCGACAACACAACCAGGAGTGGATATTCCACTAGCCAAGGAACAACCAGTGAAACCCCAACTCCCACCGGTTTCATGGGCCACTCAGAAGGATCTGATGAAAAAGTTGATACATAGATTTCTGAACAGGAACCAAAGAAATAACAAGAGAAAGTAAAGATTAATAAGGTAACATTTGCTAAACCGGTAAAATCATTAGTCATAAAATAGACTGATGATGATGATGATGATGATGATGGTGATGATGACTCATTAGGCATTGCAGGGCCTATAATTGTTGATAATATGAGTGCATTAGAAATGATGAAGATTGCAACTGGCATGCAATCTAGGGCACGCAAGAAGAGACTTAAAGAACAAAGAATGGAAGTTGAAACCATTCAGAATGTTGTGGATATTCTGACAAGTCTACTACCAGAAATTGCTACAGGGCATTTGACAACTCCTATTTGCAAACTTGGTCAATTGGTTGCTGATGCATCTAAGCAACTTAAGTCCCTAGAAGAAGTAACACAAACTTATGTTGAGATAAGTTACAAGAAGAAGCATGGAGAGCGGCTTATGAAAGAGATTGATACAGGAAAAATTATTGTATCTCTTAATAAAGATTTATTAAAAAAATCTATTGAAATAGGAGGGAAAATTCTTGCATCTGCTTCTAATGTTTCGTTCTTTTATTCTGATATCAATAATAAGTGAATTGAAACAAAGCAAGAGCTAGAGAAGATATGCAATGCATATGTACCACTACAAGATTTTATTTTTTCTTTTGGCAAATCTGTGGATGATTTGAAAAACAGGTTAAATACCTATGATTTTGAAAAGGCAAAAAGACTCTGATCCCTGAAGGATTTGAAGAATCTACTCAGACCCCAAGTGGACATATTGTAAAGAGCCTACAAGAATGCAGAAGCAATTTTGGCTACTCCAGAAACATGTACACTTGATTCAATGGAAGAGTTCTATACTCAGATTATGACCACAATTGAGATCACTGAGAACTTGCTGGAGACATGGGAACATGCTTTTTCTCAATTGAAGAGAAACTTTAGTGACATTTTTCTAAGGATCGCACTGCATACATCTTGATTCAAATTTTCAAGTTTTTGTATATGTAGAACATTTTGATACAAATTTTTCTATATATATATATATGTATTTTTCTTTTCAATTTGGCATTGTTGTCAAAGGGGGAGTAGAAGTATGTATGTGTGTTGTAAAAATTTTGTATGTTGTATGTAGTAAGGGGGGGTATATATATGTGTGTGTGTATAATTTTTTTTCGGTAAGCACACTTAGCGGTATTGTTGTAAAATTTTCTAAGTGTTGCCATCAATGCCAAAGGGGGAGATTGTTGGCTTGATGATGATTGTAATGAATAACTTCATCATATGTTGTCATTGATGAAACACATACACACACATATGCTCACATTGTCTACCGGTGTGACTTCAAAGTTGTTTATATTACAACCAGTATACTAGAAGTTTATATCTAACCGGTACATGATGACAACCAGTATATACATAGAGACAACTAGTGTGTATTTATATATGGATATACATAACTCGGCGACAACCTAAAGATCCAACATAGATTATCAAAGGAGCATCAAAGGACAAATGGTTTATATGTTTAACTCCAACCGGTATTGTTGTTCCAACTAGTATTCATTGATTATGTGATGAGTTATCACTAGTCATGATGAGTTATCCTTACCGACAATTTTTGGCGGTATTTTTGTAATGAGTTATGATTGTTTGACGAGATACACTGCACCTAGGAAATTATGATACGACTTCTAGAGGCTGACATGAAATCTAAATGTCTATATATTGACATCACAATGAATTATTTTATATGATCGAAGGAGATATGTTATGAGATGATTTGATGTGAAGGCAGAAGTGTTAAGTTGCAGAGTATGTTGGTAATGAAGTTTTGAGTTCGCAGAAGAGAATTTATTCAAACAAGTTGTGCTACTACTAGATCACATCACCTGTTGTTTTCTAATCACTTCAACAATCATATCCCCTAACCGGGTAAGCTCTAACAAGATTCATTGTACAAATCCTCTAACCAAGTGATCCATTAGTTTGGATTCAGAAATCCTCTATCGAGGTTACTCCTTACAGAGTACTACCTTTTATAGGGTATAGCTTTTAACTAAGCTTTAGGATCTTTAACAAGATTCGCTCTCGGCAAAGCAACTTTTTGTAGACCTTAACCGGTCAGTTATCTATTACTGCAGATAGTTAACTTGTGAGTCCCATCTCACTATGGTTTTTCCCATTTGGGTTTTCCACGTATGGATTGCATGCATATTGTTTAACAAACTTGTTAAGTATATCTACCGGTTAGTGTTTAAAGTAGTATTATTTTTGGTGTCACTGATTCACCCCCCCCCCCCCTCTCAGTGCTTTACAAGTCCATCAATTATCAATGCTAAAGTAGGTCATGTTGGGAGGTAGGTGAAAATGAACAATGTAGGACATGTTAGTTTTAGAGTGTGGGAGTCAAGGATTCCTCATATACCCCATACTAGTTATCTAGAATTGAGAGTAAGCAATGCATCATGCCAATAACAAGTATATAAGGATAACTTTATATCGTGGACCCTAAAAGGATCAAGAGTAAGAAGGAAATGATCCCTTTAGGGATGTAAATAAGAATAGGTCCAAACTCATTATCTTGATAAGGTAATATAGTGAAAAGCAATGGGGATCAAAAGTAGAGGATGCTTCATACCTTATACCACATTAGAGGTATTGGACTATATCTCTACCTTTGATAAACCATGTAGAAGGAAATATTGGAATTCAAGGATAACGAATATCAAGGAAATCATACATAGGTAGAGGGATAGTATCTAGACTCTAGCTCTAATAGTAACTTTGTATTTAAAGGATCAAGGAGTTAATGGTCCAAATAAAAGCATTCTAATAAGGAAAAAGTGTGAAACTATAATAAAGGCAAGGTAAAGAGAAAAGGATAGGGGAAGGGATTGTTGAATATCTAGGCAAGTGAGAGGGGGGTGAATCAATTGATAGTAAATTTTTACTTTTAACCTTAAAGCACAAATCCAAAATATTAAACAGAATTAGACAATGCATGCAAGAATCAAATGAGACACAAGAAACATCAAAATTTACGTGGAAAACCCAAGGAGGGAAAAACCATGGAGAATGCTAATTCTCAATATATAAACATCAGTTAAGGTGATTAAGGTGATTTTTACAAAGGGTGGCTCATTGCCAAGGTGCTCATTGTTGGTGGGATCACTACCTTGAAAAGGCTCACTACCAATATGCTTACTGCAGATGGGCTCATTGCCTTGAAAGGCTTAGTACTGAAGAAGAAAGAAAGACAAATAGAATCCACCACAAGAAACACACAGTCTGCACTACCGGAATTACTTCCGAAAGTAATCCGCAAGACTATGCTCACACAATTACTGGATTCTTTCAATCTCGCATGTCTTCAACACAAAAATCTATATCTCAAATCATCAAATAAAGCTCCTATATATACTGTCTCTACTAAACATTCCAGTGGTGGTAAGAAATGAGAAGTGGACCATATCACACCATTCCTCATCGAACATATCAACATGCTACATACAACACCAAATTCGGACCTAAAACACATATGTACGCTATACAACCTCAATATCTAGTCTAAGGCATCGAGCTTTAGACCAATCCGAACCCAAAGATAATACAAAGAAACATCCTCCGAGATACCAAATGCATCTGGTGAAACTGGGAAACCTCCAACCACACAACATACCTAAATCAGATAGTCTTGCTCACCATACTACATCTGGACTTAATCCGGACCAAAAGATTTGACATCAATGACAACACATAATGCAATGCTAATAGGGACGTCGAGGAAGAAAACTTCAAAATCCTAAAAGGAAAATGGGACAAAGGTAGTGGATGGATGAAAGGTATGTTGAGAATAGACAATCTGATATATTGACAAAGACAAAGGAAAATGTAAATTTGGGAGAAAAGACATGCTAGGAAGGGAAGCTCCAATGTAGGCACATTCCTTAAAAATTGAACATTAAATACCTCGTGCACACTTATAATCTTTTGAATCTTTGCAACTTCTATCGCATGGGTAGGCACATAGGGGATAATGAAAAGTAGCACAAGAATTTTTTTTGCAATTGGGGACCCATACACATATTTTTCAAATTGGTTATATACAATGGATAAAATGAGGCTTGAGGGAAAAGTGGCAATGACTCAAGCAAAAATGGACAAAGCCAAATGGGGTGCCAAAAACGTTCTCCCTTCAATGCAAGACATTCACCTTGCAAAACTCAACAAATGAGATTTTAGTAATAACATTCATAATTAAATAAATATAACAAAACACATATATCTAATTATAAAGTAATAATGATCATAAATGCCCTAATTTAAACATGTGTTGAATTCAAAATTCTAACGAATCAACATATTAATAAAACATATAATTGTTGTAATTAAAGCATTTAAAGCATAATAATAATTAATCAAGCTTTATTAGGGTACTACATTTTTTTAGAGCTTCCATCTTCTTGTTATTCGAGGTTAGAAATTTTGACTATATTCGATAAAGAGTGTATCTCATAAGATTTTGAGACCAATGGGAAAGTCCATGTTTGTACTTTAAATTTATATTACATTCAAGAGTAGGTAATGTAGGTGGCATTGAGTTTCAACATCTTAATGACTTAATCATATTGATCACATACCATTCATCATGACTCGCATTTGACTCCATCAACTTCTTGCCATCTCTCCATTCATAGGACCTTAACAACATAATAAATGCTCTTATAACTTTCTCAATCCTTAATTTATCGGCTTTCCTCCTCTCTTATTAGAAGAACACAATTGCTCATAAGAACTTAATAATCTACCCTTTAATTGAACCTCTTCAATATAAAAGATGATAGTGAAGCTATTTGATTTTTTTGGTCTCCACCCATCTCTAGAAAACACTAGAAAACACTAGAAGCAAAGCATTTGTGATAATATATAATACAACCCCAAAATATAATAATACCTCAAGCCACATTCAAATGATTTTCCAATTATAGAAATACAATAAAACTCGCTCAGCACGGATGAAAGCCAGTGAGTATATATATAGAAGTCTAGGAACATAGGTATAGGTGCACCGTGATTGTATTCATTCTAAATTTGGGGATAAAGAGCACGAATTTGCCCGGGGGATGCTACAAGTATAGCCTCATTTTCCCAGGCCCAAGTCAACCAGATGATCTGTTACTGGGCATACACTGCAACAACTCGTGTCTGCTTGCTTCCTCTGACTTCTGAGACTATACTAATGCACCCACATTCTCCGAACCTGACAATCAGTTTGTCCCTACAACATCAACGGTGCAGGTCTTTTCAAATGCATTCAAATACTGAGGTTCTACTTCCAAGGACCATACATACAGCCCAGCCGGTTGCCATACGTGAAACTTTAAGCTCATCCTGATTCTTCATAGGTATTGGGGAAGTGGGTTGTTGTTGCGTCACATCACTGCCTCTTTTTGCGCGCCTGGGGAACAGAAGCGAATCACATCTGGGGGCACAAACAGCAGAGAAGAGTATAAGCATGCGATTCAGCAATTTGGGGAGCGGAGGACAGTAATGGAGGTGGAGATGGAGGATGCAATATGGAGGCGGTTGCCGGAGAAGCTGATTGAGAGGGTGGTGGCGATGCTCCCAGTGGTGAGCTTCATGCGGCTGAGGGCGGTGTGCAAGCACTGGTATGGTCTCATGTTTTCCGACAGCTTTCTTGAAGTGTGCAGGGAGGTGAGGCAGGGGAGGCCCTGCTTCCTTCTCTTCAAAATGGGCGTGTGGACGCAGGGCTTCCTGTACGACCCATCATCCCAGGAGAGGTCCTGGTTGAGGATGAGCCTGCCCTTTATTCCCCCAGGCTTCACAGTGGCCGCCTCCTCGGGGGGGCTTCTCTGCTGTGTTCCGGACCAGCCCGGTTGCAAGACCATCTTTCTGTGCAATCCCTTGACACAGAGTTTCTCCCTCCTGCCCTCCACATTGAAAGAGCGCTTTGTTCCTTCTGTGGGTCTGCTTGTGGACGGGCATACCCAATCCTACAAGCTTGTGGTTGCGGGAGACGATCTCATTTCCCCCTTTGCTGTGAAAAATCTGAGCACGGAAGTCTTGGATTCGGCATGTCCTGAGTGGAAGATGTCGGGAGCTCTGCCTCGGCTATGCAGTCTGGAATCAGGTAAGATGACTTACTCCGATGGGTTCTTCTATTGCATGAATTACAGTCCTTTCAGTGTGTTGGCTTATGATATTAGGCGAGGGGTGTGGAGTAAGATTGAGGCCCCAATGCGCCGCTTTCTAAGGGCTCCCAGTCTTGTGGAGTGCCGGGGAAGGCTTGTTCTGGTGGCTGCTGTTCGGAAGAGCAAGCTGAATGTGCCCAAGAGCATTCGTATGTGGGGGCTTCACCATTCCAGGAATGGGTGGGTGGAGCTGGAGCGCATGCCCCAGACCCTCTATGATCAATTCATCACCCTCTCTGATGAGGATTCCTTTTCCTGCATTGCCCATGGGAATCTCATTCTCATCACCATGACCAAAAGCCCAGAAATGCTCATGTATGATTTTTATGACAAGATCTGGTCTTGGGTACCGCACTGCCCTTTTGTTGATAGAGGGGAAGGGTTGCAGGGTTTTCCTTTTGATCCAAGGTTGGAGGCTTCACCAACTGCCATGGAGAAACGCTCTGCTCTTGCACCTTCAATCTCCAACTTCTAACCAACTCTAGACAAGCTCTATGGATGAATTCGCCTGCACTATTCCCTGAAAGACATGGAATTAAGCTACCATAAAAACATTTAACTAAAGTAGAAGAATTTAAAACTTGGGCACTGTACTGAGTTTTATAAACTCATATGGGTTTTTGCATGAACTTGCAACTTTGATTTCATGAAAAATTAGTAACTGAACTCTGTTATAAGTGAAGCTTTAAATTTCTTGTATCGTTTCTTTCATATGTTTTATTTTTCCTTGATCATCATCAAGTTATGTCGCTACTATTTTCTTATGAGATTCTAATTTAGAACTTATTTACCTTGTATACCCGATTTGCTCTCTTTTATCATAACCGTTTTGATGAGTGATGTGAGAATTTATTGTAGTCTTGAAAAATATTTCAAAGATATTTTTTTAAAGATATATCTGATTTAAAGAGAAAAACATTTTTAAAAGCAACTCATGTTATAACGGCTTTTTTTGACAGATTTTTTCTTGTTAAAGGCATTGTACTGGCACTCATCTATTAGTTGTGATGTGCACTTTATTTCGTGTCTATCATTATCATTATTAATAAAGTCCTCATGACATTGAATACCAAACATTATAACTAGACAAAATTCAAAATCGATTTTTTTTTTTTTAAGTATATGAACATTATGGTATTATTATAATGCATAAAAGCAATTTTTCATTGTTTTGTTTTCAATTCATTTCAGATTTTTCTGTTTTCAATGAAATTAAAATTCGAAACGTTGATGTAATTTTTTTTTAACACAATCTAATCTAAAAGCCGCTAATGAATTGTACATGGATTGTGGAAATCTGATAGCTTTGATTGAAATCAAAATGTTTTGTTAAACGTTTATTTTTGATCTGTAAGCCATTTTAAAATTAGCTTCATGATATCCTTCTATGATCTTTTTCTAATTTTTCGAAGTTCCCTTTAGAAACATATCAATGGCAAGGTTTAAAGGGATATATGTTTTACTATTTCCTATTTGACGGGGATAACAATTTCATTCTAAATAATTTATTGATTTGAAGATTATTGTACTTTGTTAAAATTTCAAGTATTGTGCTTTTGTATGTCTCAAGTGCGTATAAAAGATTGTTTTTATAATGATTTTTCTCATTTAGATATCTGACTATACTTATGAATGCTTGAAATTTGCTTGATATTCTTAATTTGTTTAGTCCATGATTATCAAATAAATTCTTTCAATAATCGGATTGATTGAATAGTTAGTAAAACATAATGTATCATTGACTAAGTAGTTATTGCAATGCACCCATTTGTTTATGAAACATCCAAGTGTATTGTGTGAGTAGTAAAGTCTTTACTTCATATATGCATTATGGATTGCTATCACTTCCCCTTGCCTTGATAAGATCATTGAAGCTTGAAAATTCATAATGTGAATTAAAAAAATCTAGATTTGTAAAATAGATAATGACTGCAATTATGTCTCAATTTCAACATTAAAACACATCTTGCTTTTCTTAATTGTTTGCCCCTAATACAACTCATTATGAAATATACCAAATTATACCCAAACATTTCTTAACAAAGCTAAGGCAAACATCAAATCTCATATAGTGCCTTAATGTAAACAACTATTTTTAATTACTTACTCCCAAGATGTATTATCATGAAATGCATCCAATATGCTTGGATTTTTTTAATGAAGCAATAATATATATATTGGTTCCTATAAATTTTCTTTATATAGATTATGTTCATGCCAATTTAAAATATGTATTAACCAACTTGAAAGCACTAATTATATTAATTAAGCCCATCAAATTGCTTGCCACTTCCTCTATATTCATTACTTTACCTATAGAAATTTTAAATGTTTATTTCATGTTCTTAAAAATCATATGGGAAAACTTGCAGACCCCACAGGGATATACACTTGTAAATCTAATTAAAAACACACAAGAGGTCACACAAATGGCTCTTTATATTAAATTGATAACAAAATTGTAATGGTTAATCTTCCCTTTAAGAGAACATTAATTATATTGAACCTGAATAACCCTATCTCAATATTTAATTATATTTTCACATAGTCAAATTGTCCTTAATAAGACATGGATAGTCTGCACTGCTTGAGATGTGCTCGTTTTATCTAGAACTTTGTGTATTATCCCTCTAATTATGATATTATTTTATTATAATATTGGTATTAATTAATTTAATTGATCATTTATTTTAATTAGTTCTATGTGTGATTTACAAATAATGTCCACGTTTAAAAGAAAATAATCAGACAAGTGATAAAATAAATACAAAAGGCCAAGATGGATGAGAAAAAAAAATTGTGTTGGGATAACCGGTGAACAACTGAGAGAGGGGGGCAGAAATGAGTTGTTAACAAATTATGAAACATTAAGCACACAAAACCTTTCATCGGAATGCATAAACCAAATACCGGAATAGTAGATATATCAATTAAACACAAACATAAACCATAAACCAAATACCATGCATCCATAACACATAACACCAAGATTTGTATGTGGAAAACCTAGTAAAGGGAAAAACCACAGTGGGAAGCCTACCCACATTCAGAAAATATTTATGTAGTAAGTATGTGATTACAATAAGGGGCCTGCACATGCAGGAAGGCCAACAGCCTAGAGCGCACTACTCTTCACAAATTAGCCTCACTGACTACAAAAGAAATCCAGACTACAATCCGGAAATAAGAATAAATTGCAAGAATAGCATCTCCTATCCCTGAGTACATTTTCGGTCTAGCTCAATGCCGGAGGTCTAAAACCTCTTACACAAACCCAATTCGATCACCTATGATCGACTCAACCTTCTGCATATGATTACATTTTTATTCGCACATAGATAATCCCATAACACTGCCCACATGCCACGATCTACAAAGAGATCTTACATCATATTTATACCAACCTAAGACCTAAACAATTAGGTTGGCCACCTAAAACATAATACAATAAATCCATAAACCCGAAACCAATGATAAACCAAGTGGGCCTAAGACCGAAACAACATTAACCAAACAATAAATCCAATCGATAACACATCGGGAGCATCCGCCAACACATTACATAAACTAGTCCATAACCTAGTGGAATAAGATAGGATAGGTTCGGTGCTAAATGCAAACATCGCCGATCAACTAGAACACAAACACGATAACTATCAGCATCCTAAAAACCTTCTAGAAGCCGCACCAACACCACTTATCGAATTCATCAAAAGATCTTCAACAAAGCTCTGCCAGTAAAACCCTTACCGGTAACCAAAAGGCTTACTAGAACAAATGATAGCTTCTAGATCACCATATCCCACACCAACTGAATGTGACAAGCATCTAAACCACATGAATGACCTAACCAAACCAATTCCACCAATCAGAATATACCGAAGACAAATCTCCTGATCATCATCAAAATCCAACCACTCTACCGGAATCTGGTAGACAACCAAATAAGCTAGTGTTGACATCAATGGCAAACATCAATGCAACACATAATCAATTCCTCCAAATTGCCAACAATCTCCTCCTTTGGCATTGATGGCAACACTAGATGTGAAAAACATCCAAGTGCCAAGAGGTGCCAAACAAGTCTCCTCCAATGAAAGACATCCAATCAAATGATATAACAATGAAGTTATGAACCAAAGACCAAACTCCCCCTATGATTGATATCTCTATTAAGCTCTGTTTTCTGTTTTTCACATGAATATCTCTCCCCCTTTGACATCAATGCCAGAGATCTGACATAAACATCAAAGAAAAATCACAAAACCTCTGAACCATACAGTTGACTACTCCCCCTGAGTAGTAGCACCATCTCATCAATCCGAAATGAATGATAGTTCTGATAATGCATACCAGACTGATGCCAATTGTTAGGATAATCAGTGAACAACTCAGGGGGGGTAAATCAGTTGTTAACAGATTATGAAACTTTAAGCACATGAACTTTTATCGGAATGCATAAACAAAATACTAGAATAGAAGATATATCAATTAAGCACAAACATAAACCATAAACTAAATACCATGTTGTTGGTATTTTGGATATGTTGATATGGTTTTGTCATTGATGTCAACACTTATCAACTCTGATCAGCCTACGAGCACTTGGAGAATTGGCAATGTTCACCAGCAAGCAAGTGACTTATGCACAGTCACCGATATCTTGTTCACCGACAAGATATATTGTTCACTGGCACTTGGAATGACATGGAAAACACTTGGTTATGTTGAAGACATCATTTGGACACTTTGTCTTGGAGATTTGTTCATTGGTATATTCGTGTTTGCATATTTGTTGTTATCGGCAAATAGATCCAGAGTGAGCACCGACAGGCTTATCTATTCCATATCAGTACGACACGCTTTGGAGATGATTTATTAATGTTGTAAATGCATTAAGCCGACATGTTGAATCGAATATTGCATCAGTTATTGATTTACTTGTAAATTGTTTTTATTGTTATATCTTTTGTAAAGTCAACCTACACATTTTGGTCCTTGGCTTTGGTATATATGTAAGATCTTATTTGTAAGATCGACATGCGATTGGGGAAAAGGATTTGTAATAAGGTATATGCGAGAATAAACAGAGCTATACACACAAACATCATTTGAAGGTTGAAGGAAGGTTTTTGTGAAGGCATATCAGAACTACACCGGTACTGAATCCAGCATATGAAGATTCTATTTTGAGCAATACATCATTATTGGATTTAACCATCCAATTGTAGTCAGTGTGACTCCTATTTGTGTTTGAGCAGTGAGCTCTAGGCACTTGGCCTTTCTGCATGTGCAGACCCCCTATTGTATACACATACTATCTGCAGTAGTATCATCTGATTGTGGGTAAGGTTTCCCGTCGTGGTTTTTCCCCTTATAGGGTTTCCACGTACAAATATTGGTGTTATGTGTTGTGGTTGTTATTGTCTTTCCATTTCATGCATTAATCTTTACCGGTACTGCAATTAACTGATAAACTGTCTACAGACATTAAGTTTGGTTTACCAATACTAAGCATTAAGTTTGGATAAGTTGTTTTTGGTTTGAATTTATTTGACAACTGATTCACCCCCCCCCCCCCCCCCCCCCTCAGTTGTCTCTGAGACCTAACAATTGGTATCAGAGTATAGTCCTCTTTTTGCAGAAGTTTAACAGCTTGAGGAGATCCAATGTCTTCTAACTATTTCAGGAAGGACAATCCTAAACTTGATGGAACCAACTATGGCATATGGAAGATCAGGATGGAGACACATCTGATTTGCATTGGAAAGGACATCTGGGAAGTTACAAAGAATGGCTATACTGCTCCTACTCAAAGTCAGCCTAATCCACCTACCTTAGGAAAAGATGAAGAAAATGATTGCAAAACAAGAGAAGCACTTTTGAGCACATTATCAGATCAGCAAATCATGAGATTATCAGATAGATCTATTGCTAAAGCTATTTGAGACCATTTGGAAACATTGAATGAAGGAGATTCCATAGTCAAAATTGCAAAACTTGAAAGCTTCCGAGTCAGGTATGAAAATCTGAAAATGGAAGAAGATGAAAGGATTTCTGCTTTTATGGAAAGAGTAAATGAAATTGTTTTGGGTATTAAATGTTGTGGAGGAACCTTAAGTGAAGATGAAATTGTTTCAAAAGTTTTAAGAGGATTGCCACTGACATACAAAATGAAAGTTCCTGCTATAAATGAGTTAAGAACAATGCCTAATACATCAATAACTAGAGATACATTGATTGGAAAGCTTTCAACTTTTGAAACTAAGTAATTTGGTCATGTTGCTACTATAAAGACAGATTTAGCTTTTAAGGCATCAAAATTATCTACATCATCATCATTTGACAAATCTGATTGGAAAGCTTTTTATGCAAAAGAACTTGAAGAAAGCAGGAGAGAAAATGAAGAACTTGAAGCACTATTTGCAAGGAAAATGCCTAAAGGTCTAGTTGGAAGTAAGTATGAAGGTAAAGCACCCTTTAAATGTTTTAACTGTAATAAGATTGGTCATATGGCTTCAAAATGCCCTGATAGACATGCAAGATTGAAAGAAGAAGCTAGAAGAACATACAAGTCTAACCCTGAATATTAGAGATACAGATTTAAGAAGAATAAAGACGAATCTTGTTATCTTGTTGATGAAGGAGTCACTGATGATTCTGATGAGGATCTGACAGACAATGGATGGGTCTTTGTTGCTATAACAAAAGATCAACCGACACCTACTATTCAACCGGTAGAGCATGCCCTTACAACTAAAATTGAAGTTAAGGATGAATGGATCATTGATTCAGGATGTTCACATCATATGACTGGTGACAAAAGTAAATTCTTGACTTTTTAGGAACATAATGGAGGTCTAGTAACATTTGGAGATGATAAAGCGTGTTTGATCAAAGGTAAAGGTACTATATCTCTTGATGGTAAGCATAATACTGACAATGTTTACTATGTTGAAGGTTTAAAGCACAATCTATTGAGTGTTGGATAATTAGTTGAAAAAAGATTTCAGTTACAATTCAAGAATGGGAAATGCAAAATTATGAACATAACTAGTTTGGAAATTGCAACCGGTAATCAAACTAAAGGTAATATCTTTCATTTGAATAACAATGAAAAGACATGCTTGATTGCACATATTGATGAAAGTTGGCTATGGCATACGAGACTCTGTCATGTAAATTTTGATTGCATTGTGAAAATCAGTACAACTAAGGCAATTAGAGATTTACCTAAAATTGTTAAACCTCACAATCTGGTATGTAAGGAATGTCAATTTGGAAAACAAGTTAGATCATCTTTGAAAAGTATTCCAGAAAAATCCAATAATGCTCTTGACTTAATTCATATTGATTTATGTGGTCTAGCTAGAACTACAAGCATACAAGGTGATAGATATTTCATGCTAATCATTGATGACTATTCTAGAATGTGTTCTGATTGATTAAAAAACAAGTTTTAAGGACCCGAAACCATTACATCATGGAAAGAAAAAGAGTAGCAAAAGGATTAAAAGACCGCATACAAAACGATTGGCCAAAAGACCAGCGAACAGAAAGAACAACAAAACAACAAAACACAACAAAGAAACCGGGGAGACGCTACATTGCAATTTTCTTTAGCATGTCCTCTACCTTTATTACCAACTCATCGTAGGTAGCCTTGACAGCTTTCAGCTCTTCCAGATCCTTGTTCATTTTCTTTTCCTTCCTCTTGCCTCTGGTGTGGGTTCTGGGACCTTGAGCTTCCCCAGTACCTTCAGCGTCCAAGTCAATTTCCTGGATTTCCTTGTCATCATCAAGCTTACTGATGAGGGTATGAGTATTATTGGCCGAGATTTTCAGAATACCAAGGCTCTGCTCTGCAATATTCTTAAGGCACTCCTCAATTTTTTCCACTTTGGTGACTGTATCCGAGAGTGTTTTTTCACTAGTTTCCGCAAGGCTTTTTCTGTCCAGCATCTCCTTTTCAATCTTCTCAAACCTGGGGTTAAAAGAATCTCTAATGTCTTCCACTTTAGCAATAGTGTTTTTTAGATCCTCGATATGGTTAGCCATTGTATTCCCCTCTCCTATATTAATGGTCTCCAGAATCAGGACTCTATTGCATAGTTTTTTATACTCATCCACAGCTTTCTTGTAACCATCAATGAGCCATTCCATAGTTTTCATAAAACCATTCAAGCCCTCGGGAGGAGGGCCATAGGGGGGAGTTGCTTTTCTAGGGGTTACCTGTTCATCTTTAGGGATATGGAGGGTGGAGATAGTGTTGGCAGCCCTAAGAGTCTCTTCCATTGTCTCCTTTTCCAGGCTATGCTCGGCTTCCAGGGTCCTAGCTTGCTTGTCAACTTCCGGTTCCTTGCCAGTCTCCTCTTTTTTCTTATGCTTTTTCCGGGTCTGGGCTTGGTTTTTACTTTTCTTCTTCAGCAACCCTTTAGGGTTCTTCTTCTTCTCATAATAATCTGAATCCTCTTCTTCCAAAGAGATGCTGATCAAGGGTTTGATTTGAAGTTTTTTGCCCTTAGAAGATGAGGGTCTTGATTTCCTCTTCTTACTACTCTCATACTCTGAATCATCAGAGCTATCCTCATTATCAGACAAGGAATCATTGTCAGATTCCTCCTCCTTCGAAAAAGCAGAATCAGACATATTTTCCTCAGAGTCCATAGAGGGTTGCATCCAATTAATTTTACTGGCCTTTAAATGGTCATAAATGAGGACCATAAGGCCTTGGTGCATTGCAGTATCGCCTAGAGGATTCTCTTTGTAGGCTTTTAGGGAAGCATTCATTGAGCAAAGCAAGAAATAAGGAAAATTCACCTTATCATTATGCCTAAAGTGGTTTAACAGAACAAAATGATACCCATAGACTTTCGTAAACCTACCATCTAGGGTAATATACCACATTAAAACAAAGAGAATTTCCCGCCAGGGTTTGGCAAAAGCCCTAGGTGGGTAATAGGTTTTGCTCAACTTTACCAGTCGTTTTTTCTCTTTCTTAGTAATCGGGTACCTTTCAATGGCTTCCCTACTGACCTTCCTATCTCTGTAGAAGTTGCAGCCTTCCCTGTTGAGACCCGTAGCTTTAGCAATTAAATCTTCATCAATTTCCACCATTTGGTCACCCATTTTTAGCATGCCCTTCTTCCAGTTTTTGCAGAAGAGGCTAGTTACCATTCCATCACGGCCGTGGAGTCTCTCTATGAAGTTCAAGAGACCACCCTTCTGCAAAATACCCCACACCTCTTCCTTCTGTTGCCACTCCTTACAACTACTTGGCTCATATTGTCTCCTATTTCAGCCCATGATGTCGCTTCTCATAGCCAAATTTTGAAACTTGCAGAGTTGGTAAAACATAGAGCTTTTCGAAGCTAAAACAAATACCTAGAAAGCGTGTGAGTTTTTGGCCTTAATGATTTGATTGATTAAAAAATAGGTATTGATGGCACTCATGTTATAATGAGTGTTTTTCTCATTATAGAAATAAGTCGAAGTGCTTACATCAGTACTTTTCATTATTACCCTGTCAATCAAGAGTCTTTGGGGTACTTCTATATCGTTCATCACTTATGATTTGTCTGACATCTTCGGGGAGTCCGCTCTCACCCATCCACATGGTAATTGTCTCATTTTTAACTGCCACATTGGCAGCCCAATTAGCAGAACAGTTGGCCTCCTGATAGATATGGGAGATATGACATTTTTTAAAGGTTCTAATGATGTCAATAGCAGAATTGATTATGTTGTGAATCGACCATGAGGGTTTTAAAGTCCCATTGAGGCACTTTATTATATTATTTGAGTCCCCTTCTATCCATAGATAGGGGCAATTCTATTTTTTGGCTAGGATAATGCCTTGAAGAGCTGCCATAGCTTCCGCTTTATGATTGGTTTGGGTTCCAATAGGGACAACAATCATCTCTTTGCAAATTCCTCTATGATCTCTAAGAATAGCTCTACAGCTTGAAGGACCTGGGTTACCTTTGGCTGCACCATCAAAATTGATTTTGAGCTAGCCTTGGAGAGGGGTTTGCCATTTAGCTTCAAGCCTTTTATTGTAGCTGAGATTAGGACTATCGGTGATCTTCATATTCCAATCCCTTAAGATATTTGACTCCAAGGAGTTATTTGAGTAACAAGAACCCTCCATGATTCCCATATTTTCCTGTATAGCCCTTTGAATTTTCTGGAAAACAGTATCTTGATTTAGGGAGACATCCCTGAAGATTCGGTTGTTTCTTTCTTTCCAAAGACCCCACAAAATGTGAGGAAGAGAGAGCTGCCACATACATCTCAAAAAAGAGTTAGTCCATTGAATTTGTCAGGAGGAGAACAAATCTCTGATGTTACTAGGAAACACCCAAGCTAAACTAAAGCTCTTGAGGAAACTTTCCCAAACAGAAGCTGAGAAGGAACAGTGGGGGGCAAGGTGGTCCACAGACTCTTCCTCTTGAAAGCACAACACACACCTGTTTGGAAGGGCAAAACCTCTGCCTTTTAGGTTGTCAACAGTAAGGATCTTATTTTGGAGGATAGTCCAGAAGAAAAAATTGATTTTGGGAGTGAGACCTTTTATCCATGCTTTAGACCAGAAAGGATTTATAGGAGGGGGGGGGGGGGGGGGGGGAGGACACAATACATCGAAGACACAGTTAAAGTACCTTTGGGATCATGTTTCCAAATCAGGGAGTCCTCTTCATCATTCAGCCATATAGCAGACAGATGGGTCTTGAGCTTAGAAAGGCTAGGGTGGATACTATCAATGTTCTACCAATTGTTCCCATCTCAGTAATCTGCCACTAAGGAGCCAAAAGAGCCAATACAGGAAGGGGCATGGGAGGCCCATTCATGGGAGTCCATTAGGGGTTTATCAAAAAGCCAGGGATCCTCCCAGAATCTAACTTTTCTACCATTTCCAAGTTTCCATATCACTCCTTTAGCAATCACATCTTTACATTTAGAAACATGGTTCCAAATATGAGATCCATTTATGCTGAAATCCGAATTAAGAAAAGAAGAGAGAGAAGAAGACAGAAGAAAGTGTTGGGTTACCTTTCTCAGAGAAAACTCAGAAGCACTTGGGAAATTCAAACTATTCAAGGTGATGGTAGAAAATGAAACCGACAAGAAAATCAAATGTCTGAGATCAGATCAAGGAGGTGAATTTACATCTAAGGAATTTAATACATTCTGTGAAGTAAATGGAATCAGAAGACAATTATCAGCACCCCGGACACCACAACAAAATAGAGTTGTAGAAAGGAAAAACAGAACTATCTTGGATGCAGCTAGAAGTATGTTATCTGAAGCAAATCTATCACATGTATATTGGAGAGAGGCAGTAAGCATAGCAGTCTTCACATTCAATAAAGTTCACATCAAAGGTGAAACTGATAAGACCCCTCATGAATTATGGTTTGGAATTACTCCTACTCTTAAATATTTTAGAATATTTGGAAGTAAATGCTATATTAGAAGAGATGAGTAAATTGACAAATTTGATCCTAGAATTGATGAAAGAATTTTTCTTGGTTATTCATCTAAGAGAAAAACATATAGATATTTTAACATGAGATTGCAGAAAATTGTTGAGAGTACAAATGTGAAAATTGATTAACAGTTTAGAGGAACTTCAAGGTATATAGACTCTGAACTAGCAACAGAGATACTGACAAATGAATACACACCGGTACAGAATGAAGATCCAGTTACACCGGTATCATCTGAAAATTCCATTGTAACTGAAGAACAACAACAAACGAAGACACCCCGATATGTAAGATTGAACCACTCTGAAAATCAGATAATTGGGAACAAGTATTAAGGAGTTATGACAAGAGGAAGACTGACAAATGAAGAGGTATGTCTTATTTCTCAAATTGAACCAACATCAATTAATGGGGTGTGTGAAGATTGTTGGTATTTTGGTATGGTTTTGTCATTGATGTCAACACGTACTAAACACTTATCAACTCTGGCACTTTGGAGAATTGGCAACATTCACCGGCAAGCGACTCATGCACAGTCACTGGTATCTGGTACACCAGCAAGATATAATGATCATCGACACTTGGAATGATATGGAAAACACTTGGTTATGTCGAAGACATCGTATGGACACTTTGTCTTGGAGTTTTGTTTATTGGTATATTAGCATTTGCATATTTGTTGTTATTGGCAAATAGGTCCAGGTTACACCGATAGGTTTAGCTTTTCCAGAGCAGCATGGAACACTATGGAGATGACTTATTATTGTTGAAAATGCATTAAGCTGACATACTGAATCGGTTATTGCATCAGGTATTAATTGATTTGTAAATTAATTTTATTGAACTATCTTGGATGCAACAAGAATTTGAATGTCTATGATTGGAGAAATAAAATTCTTTTTAAGATTGCAACAAATGTTGAAAGACATAAAGGTAAAATGCAAGGAACCTATTACTATCTATTGTGATAACACTGCAGCAATTGATATATTTGAGAATCCGGTATTACATTCTAAAACCAAACATGTTTCTATCAAACTGAATTTTCTAAGGGAAAATGTTGAAGCAAAAGAAATTAAACTGGTTTATGTGAATACAAAAGAGCAGATTGCAGATATCTTTACTAAACCTCTGCCTAAGGAGACTTTTGAATATCTCAGAGACCATCTTGGGGTCATACCCCCACCGGTAGAGACTTAGGAAGTTGATGATTGTCATCAACCGACAGAATTTATAGAAATTTTTTTTACTCCAGCTTTGATGGGAAGCTACTTCTCAGGGGGAGTAGTTGGTATACTAAATTGATTGGTATTTTGTATATGAACTTGGCTTGGTAAGAACTTTGGCATTTGATGTCAAAGGGGGAGAGATTGGTATGGAAAAACACAAGGGAAACACATGTTGCTCCCAGGGGGAGAGATTGTTGTTTGTGAGAGATTATTACTCTCTGTATTTGTATTTTGATTTCTGGTTATGATCTCTTTTTGGAGATTGTTGATTTTTGGTATTTGGCATTTCTGTTTTAGCACTTTGATGGTTTTTCCATCTTGTGTTGCCATCAATGCCAAAGGGGGAGATTGTTGGTATTTTGGTATGCTTTTGTCATTGATGTCAACACCTACTTAACACTTATCAACTCTGGCACTTTGGAGAATCAGCAACATTCACCGGCAAGCAAGTGACTCATGCACAGTCACCGGTATCTAGTACACAAGCAAGATATAATGATCATCGACACTTGGAATGATATGGAAAACACTTGGCTATGTCGAAGACATCGTATGGACACTTTGTCTTGGAGTTTTGTTTATTGGTATATTAGCATTTGCATATTTGCTGTTACTGACAAATAGGTCCAGGTTACATCGGCAGGTTTATCTTTTCCAAATCAGCATGGCACGCTATGGAGATGACTTATTATTGTTGAAAATGCATTAAGCCAACATACCGAATCGATTATTGCATTGGGTATTAATTGATTTGTAAATTAATTTTATTGTAATATCTTATAGAGCCGACCTACTAAAATTGGTCTTAGGGTATGGTATAAATGTAAGATCTTATTTGTAAGATCGAATGTGGAATGCGAGAAAGGATTGTGTGAAGGTATATGCGAGAATAAACAGAGCTATACACGCAGACATCATTTGAAAATTGAAGGAGGGTTTTTGAGAAGACAATCAGAACTACACCGGTACTGAATCCAACATATGAAGATGCTATTTTGAGTAGTACATTCTTATTGGATTTAACCATCCAACTGTAGTTAGTGTGACTCCCATTTTGTGATTGAGCAGTGAGCTCTAGGCGCTCGACCTTTCTGCATGTGCAGACCCCATTTGTATACACTTACTAACTACAGTAATATCATCTGATTGTGGGTAAGGTTTCCCATCGTGGTTTTTCCCCTTACAGGGTTTCCACGTACAAATATTGGTGTTATGTGTTGTGGATGATTTTGTCTTTTTGTTTTATGCATTAATCCTTGCCGGTATTGCAATTAACTGTTAAAACTGCCTGCCGGCATATTAGACTGGTTTACCGATATTAAGCATTAAGTTGGTTAAGTTATTTTTGGTTTGAATTTATTAGACAACTGATTCACCCCCCCTCTTAGTTATCTCTAGGACCTAACAAATATAAACACTGGATTAAAGCTATGGAAGAAGAATTAGAACAAATTGAGAAGAATAACACATGGACATTAGTTCCCTGGCCTAAAGACAAAAATGTAATTGGAACAAAATGGGTATTTAGAAACAAAATTAATGAAGATGGTAAGGTAATCAGAAATAAAGCAAGACTAGTGTGTAAAGGATATTCACAGAAAGAAGGAATTGATTACAAGGAAACCTTTGCACCGGTAGCTAGAATTGAGGCAGTTAGATTGTTTTTGACTTTTGCAGCACACAAGAACTACAAAGTATATCGAATGGATATTAAATGTGCATTTTTGAATTGAGATATTGAAGAAGAAGTTTACATTGAGCAACCTGATGGACTTTCTTTGACAGATAACAAAGATATGGTTTGCAGGTTAAGGAAAGCTTTGTATAGGTTGAAGCAAGCTCCAAGAGCTTGGTATGCTAGATTGGATAAATATCTTTTGAAGATTGGTTTTTCTAAAGGTAATGTTGACAATAATTTATACTATAAAGTGACTAATGATGACATCTTAGTTATAGAAGTTTTTGTTGATGATATAATCTTTGGAGGAGAAGATGGTTTATGTAAAGACTTTTCTATTGAAATGCAGCAAGAATTTGAAATGCTGTGATTGGAGAGATAAAATTCTTTTTAGGATTGCAGATTTCACAGACTGATAAAGGTATATTCTTGAGTCAATCTAAATACTTGAAGGAGTTACTAAAGAAATTTGGGATGGAGAACTCTAAATCGGTAAGCACACCTATGACTACTATAGACACCTAAAATTGTCATGTCTAATTAAGTAAACATCTTTATTTATTTGATTACTTTAGCTTAATTCTTCTATTAATTAAATAAATTTTTATTTATTTAATTAATTCATTTATCCTCTTCTAGCCTTATTTCTCATTTAAATAAATACATTTATTTATTGAAATCATTTTTTTCCTAAATTAAATAAATATCTTATTTATTTAATTGATCCCACTTCTTCTATTAATTAAATAAATCTTTATTTATTTAATTAATTCATTAGCCTTTTCCACCTATGACACATGTCATTCATCTCTTAATTCCTACACTACCTATCCTCTCATTATTTTATTATTTCCTTTACCTACCCTTTAATCATAGCCGACCATTTATCTTTTACACCTCTCAATCTTATCCCTCCATTTCTTATAGTGTCTTCTATATAAGGAGATGCTTCCTTCATTATCAAACCCCCCTGTTGACTACTTGACTATTCTAGCATTCGAACTTTAATATGCGATCAAGCCTACTTGCAACCACATTTCCATTCTTTGTTGAGCTCATGTGCACACATAAAATCTGAGAGCAAATATATCAAGCAAGATCAATGGAGATAGGAAGAATGGAGATTCAAACCCTTTTGGACATGTGATGGTATAATCTTTGTGATTTCATTTGATTTGCATTATCTTAGTTAATCTTCATATGTTATGGTGGATCTTTGTTGTTGTTATGCTAGGGTTTTGTGGTTGAATTCATTTAGTCTTTCAACATTGATGTATCCATTTTCATCGTATACATTTTGGCACGCCCGGTGGGACCCTTGTCCCTTTTACATTTAACATATTTTGTTGTAGATTTTGTGCTTTTGAAGTTGCAGATCTGACATTTCCAACATTTCGACATTTTCGCGTCTGTGCACTTTCGGATCGTGTTTTTTTATTTTCTTCCGCGTTTGTGACTTCTGGAATCGTGTCTGCGTCTTCAACATTATTTTATTTTTGCAGATTACACGACCGCGTCTGTGTTCCCTAATCATGTTTGCGAGGCATCCAAACGTGTCTATGTTTGCGAGCCTCATCTGTGTTCAAGAGCCACGTCTGTGTCATATCTAGGCACGTTTGCATACTTTTATAGCGTTTGTGTTACTGATAACTGCGTGTGTGTTCAGTTTTTGGCATTTCGGTTCCTTTGATTTAGTTTTTCGTTATTCGGGTTTCAGATCTGGTTTATTTTGAGCTAACATTTTTAGATCTAGCTAACAAAATTGGTGCAACTTGTCTTGAAAGCAAAATCGTTTTGTCAAAGGCCCCTAGTTCACAAAGTCTTTTGGATCTAAAATTTACCTAACTTGTGTGCTTGCAGGAAGGGGTGATCATTTGAAACAATCCAAACTACTAATAGATCTTTGTTGCAAGACCTTGGCAAGGGTTTTTGATCTTTATTGTGTGCCTTGTTTTCATAGATTATCAAACACTTCAATTGGTGCACTAAAATTGAACCAGTTTCTTTTGTGCCTTGGGCAATAGACACTTTTTGTTTAATCTTTAGAGGGTCTGTCTCCCCATGTGTCATTAGGACTACTAGTGAGGAGAGAATGACCCAAGTGGTAGCGAGCAAAACCCACCTCTTCCAAACCACTATAAACAACTATATTCATGGTGAAAACCATGGATAACGTGTGTTGATTAGTTCATACCGACACTATGTCTCCCTATAAACCCGTTTGATCAAATTTATTTGATCATTTGTAGGGCGTAACCCCTACCGGCTAGGAGCCTTATGTATTTATAGAGCTAAAAGTGCTGCATGTATGGCCACATGAGTGAATGCCCTTACTAGCACCTTTTTGTTTTAGAAGCCAAAATCCTTCTAGTTGTTGGGTCAGGAGGTCGAACCTCTGGAGTGACCCACACACATACGGTTCTTAGTAGAGATACAAAGTTTGCCATGGGGAGTTTTCGTGGGAATTGATGCTTGGCTACCCCGAGAAGTGAGTGTCGAGGGTGGAGTGAGTGGGGTCAAGCATCTAAGTATTCGCTCTGAATAGCGTAGCCTCGGGGGAAACCCCATGTGGGATCAACAACTATTGTCCTAGCCAACCATAAGAATTGTACTTGTCTTCTTTTGAACAATCAAACATTCAAGATCAAACATCAAAACATTGTGTCTTTTGTATCTTCAAGTGTATGCAAAATAATTTTACATCAAACAACACACTTTTCTTTGAGTCATTTTGAGTCTAAACACTTACAAACATTGAGTCCTCATCAACATTGTGTCCTCTTGTCACGAAAAATAGTCAAAAAATTCAGATTTGGTCATAACAAGTCACTTCACAGGTTGAAAAAATTGCACAAAGTTTTCAGAAATGTGTCTGTGTCTGATAGAACCACGTCTGTGTCATCTAACCGCATCTGTGAAGGGCAAAAACGCGTTTGTGTTCTCTTGAGTAACATTGCACTTACAAAATCTCAGAAACGCGTCTGTTTCTGACAGAACCACGTCTGTGTCAGGAATTCACATCTGTGAAGTATGCAGGCACGTCTGTGTTTAGAATTTAAAAACTTTTACAATCCAGTAAACTAGAACAGTCAGTTTCAGACTTATTGAGCTTCCTAGATTATCTCTCTGGGTTTTCATCTAGAATTCAACCTGTCTTTGGGTCTCACAAAGTCCATCATTGTTTTACACTTTACATTACATTCACATTTGTCTAAACTTGAGTCAAAAGGTCACTTGCTTGTCCTCATCATACTTTGTCAACACACTACATACAACAACATTTTGCTAAGTGGCCCCTCATCAAGGTCTATCACCTTTGGGTCTCATTTGGTCTTACTTAGAGTCAAGGTCAACTTACCTCATCAAGACAAACTATCATCTCTTTGGAAATCACACCTACTCTACTACATACATACTTGGTCTTACACTTTGGACATTGCAAGTACACTTCAGATTCATTTACATTCCATCCAACTCTTGGTCTTCCATACTCTTTCCATTTTTATCTAGTCTCACACATCTTGGTCAAGACCTAGTTCATGGTTGAAACCCGTTCCCAAAAATCTAGGAGAGAAACTAAAGAGGCTCAAGAGTCCACAAACATGAGTTCCTATGAGTATGACAATGATATCTTTTTCAATTCTAATCATACCACATTACCTGACATGGATGCCTATAGAAACATTCCAAATGTTGAGAACATGGACACTACAAACAACAATGATACACACAATGACAATATGGACAACATTTCTGTATATTCAACAGAAGTGGAAGACTCCATTATGGATCCTCGTTTCAATCGATTGGTTGAGGAAATAATAAGGAGAGATAGACAATACTTCTTACAAGTGATGGCACAAAGTGGAGCCAAGATCCCTCATGATTCTGACATGTCTCAAATAATGGAAAATTGACCTTTGCAACAACCTCACCTCAACATGGCTCAAAGGAGGCCTACAAGTGGAGGCAATAGAGGACCACATATGGTGCCTGAATCACCATCATCTTTGTTTCAAAAACCAGAGGTCCCATACACACATGGTCAAGCATATGATACTCACCTTCGCAGACCATTATGGAAGTCTTATGCAGAAAAATATACTCAATCACATGCTAATGATAAAGACCAACCACCAAACCAATTGGATATCCAAAGGCATGTTCAAAATTTGGACACAAGGAAACCCCGCATCAAATTTGGGGGCAACACATTAGAACAAACTCATGACATGCTTGTAGCATATGGTGTACATGGACAAAGCAGATATTCCATTCCTCACCATGACTCTATACCAAGTGGTCCTTATACACAACATCACTATAGACCTCCATATGAACATGTGTATGATCAATACCATCCATATATGCAACATGCTCCTCCTCCACCCAGTGATTCAGACATGGTGTATGGTCCAAGAAGTTGATCTCCACCTAAGAACAATTTGGAACAACAAATCAAGGACTTACAAAAGAAAATGGAGGACATAAATACACTGAAACCAACTTACACAATGAGAGACATATGTCCCTATCCATTTGACAAAAGCATTCTAATTCCTCCATTTCCTACACACTTTGTGACACCTGAGTTTGATAAGTACAAAGGAAAAGGGGATCCTAAGGCACATATAAGACAGTTTTTCACAACTTGCATTGAGGTAGCAGCATAAGAGACATATTTGATGAGATTATTCCCACAAAGCTTAGGTGATCAAGCTGTGGAATGGTTCTCCCAAATTCCACCTGGAATTAAGTCATGGGGTGACTTAGCAGAGGCATTTACCCAACATTTCTCATACAACATAGAGACAGATATATCAGTTACTACTTTATGTAACACCAAGCAAAGGGATAGAGAGTCTTTTTCATCATTCTTACAAAGATGGAGGAATCTAGCCAGTAGATGCTCTTGTGAAATTCCTCAAAAACAAATGATAGAGATGTTCACCCAGAATGTTAACAAAGACATTGGTTATGACCTGAGAAAAGCTTGTTTGTCCATCTTCAAGGACGTCATTGAAAAAGGTTTAGCAATAAAGAAAGTCCTAATTGAACAAGGAGTCGTTAAGATATTCAAAGAAAACAAAGAGACTTTAAAGGAAAAGACAAGCCAAGATTTTGGAATAAAAACAAGAACACGGTCAATGATGGTGTTGTGGATGCCAATACAGTGTGACCCAAAATCATTTTTTCCAGATCAAGCTCTATAAACAATCAAGTGAATACTCAAACAAATTCAAAGTCACAAAGGAAGTACACCCCATTGGGGGAACCACTAGAGTCAGTTTTCAAAAAACTAGTTGCAAACAAAATAATAACAATTCCAGATTTGCCTCCATATGAGCCAAAGGTTAAACCAAATTGGTGGAATGATGATGAGTATTGTGAATTTCATAAGAGAAAGGGTCATAAAATAGGAAATTGTCATTGATTGAAGAACATCATACAAGACCTTATTGACAGAGGTGACATTGAGATTGAGGGACACTCATCCAATCAAGAACATGAAATGTTTAAAGAACCATTCCCAAAACATGACAAGGGAAAAGCTAAAGCCACAGATGAGAAAACCAACTATACCAGAGCATCTTATAACTATGATTCAACTGTCAATCACATTTTGATGGATAATTACATCTCTACCATTATCATCAAGGACAAAACACCTGAGAATTCTACCCAAAGACCCAAAATTGTCCTAAAAGTAATTGGATCTTCTTCCGAACCTACCTCTGAATGTAATGTTACAACTCGTAGAGGTAAATTCACTTTGCAAGGTACTCCAGCTAAAAACACTGCTTCCTCGTCAACCAAACCTGAGTATGACCTTGTAGAACAGTTAGGGAAGACACCCGCGCTTATCTCCATCCTCAAGCTCTTACGCATATCCCCTGCACATAAAGCCATTCTTGACAAAACTTTGAGAGACACTTATGTCCCTACTGATTTGAACATGGACCAGTTTCAAGCCATGGTGGGATACCTTTCCATTCCACACTCCCTTACATTCATAGAAGCCGATGACGCCTCCGTGAGCCAACCTCATAATGCACCTTTACACATTGAAGCCTTCCTACACAAACACCGAATAAAACGAGTCCTGATAGATGGAGGAGCAGGTTTGAATATTTGTACATTGAGCACTATTAAATAATTGGGATATTTAGATAAAGCTGTGAATTCTACAAACAAAATTACCATCAAGGCATATGATGATGAAGAGCATTCATCCAAAGGCACAGTCAACTTGCCTCTTAGAGTTGGGCCAGTTACAAAGGATGTGGTTTGTCAAGTCCTAGACCTGGATCTCACATACAACATATTGCTAGGATGTCCTTGGATTCATGAGATGAGAGCAGTCCCATCTACATGCCACCAATGCATTAAGTTTCCTCACAATGGAGTTGAAGTGACCATCAAAGGTGATATGAATCCGTTCATATATTGCAACAATCTGTGACCTAAATTGGAAATAACAATCCCAGTCAATCGAGAGGTTGTTCCTTCATCAACATATGTTGATCCAGAATCCTTGAAAGCTTCTACATCAAAACAAGCAGAGATCAAAGAAAATTTCAATATTAAAGACCTGGGATGTGGTGAGTATATCTTTCATGTTGATCAACTCCCACTATCTCCTAAGATATTCAGTCAAAAAGAACAATCTACAAACAATTTGCAATGCCAAGGAATTGGGTGTGAGCCACCTAGTGTTGTGGCTACTAAGTCAGAATGCAAATCTCCTCTAGTGGTGCAAGCAGCTCTTGATATCAATAGTCCTAAGAGTGGTTCCAGTGAAGAATCTATTGAGAGTATCGCTAGCCCTCTTGATAACTTGCATAGCCTTACTATTTCATCCACTCCTTCCATTTCCACTCCACTTCTACACTTGGATCAACAAGAATCAGAAAAGCCCTTACTAATTAGGGATCAAAAATCAAGCTATGAAAAGAAAAATCTAAAAGTCAAAAATAAAGAAAAGTCCTTTAGTCCAAATCAAAACCAAAAGCTATTGGACTCTGCAAAAATCAAGGTCAAGGATAAAAATCCTATGAAAGAAAAAGAGAAAGAGTTGATCTCCCCTAATATCAAAATAACTGGGGGCAAAAGCTCTAAAATTTTAAGTGAAAAAGAATACTTGTTGATTCTAAGTCTCCATCATGCCATCCTACTTTCACTTCTTTTCGTAATCATAAGCCTTCATCACTCATCCACTTGTTCCACGTATCCATCCCCTCTTGGCGATATATCATGGACCTTTAATGGAGCTTCCTCGAAGGACTTTGTTATCAAGGATGCCCAAACTTCTTTAGGTGACATGCATATGGGCCTACGTAGTTCACACACTAGTAATTCTATCTCAATTCCTTTATCAAGGAAGACATACACTCGAGCTACACATCATTCAATCAAGGAACAATGCATCTACAATCATAAGGTAAAGCCTCACACATTTGAGGTAGGTGACTTGGTTCTCAGAGAAAATCCTAAAAATCAGCAAGACAGAGAGAAGAAGGGCAAGTTTGAACCAAATTGGCTTGGTCCTTACATCATCACAATAGCTTATGGATCTGGTGCATATCAACTCTCAACCACAGAGGGTGAACCTTTGGAGGATCCTATCAACAGCATGCACCTTTGCAGGTTTTACACATAGCTCTTCAGAGTATCCTAATTCAAAAATACAAAAAAAATCAAAACAAATTCAAAAATACAAAAAAAAATAAAAATCATAAAAATAAAAAATCATAAGAATAAAAAATCGTTACTTGGTGAAAACCTGGCAAACATGCACCTTGTGACACAAAAAAAAAAAAAATTGAAAAAATAAAAAAAGTAAAGAAAAACATTTTCGTCCAATGGTGAAAACCACTTCGGTGGCGCCCTGGGCAAGTACCATGGTGAAAAATGGGTCACCAACGCCATGCGTAGAGGCATTGCTCCTCTCTCCTTCAGGATTCCATTTCATCCTTTCACTTTGCACACACTCACAACCTATTCATCCACAATAAACTTTATACATTCCCATCATGGCTTGTTATTGATCTACCCAAGATTGGTTTGCCATTCATAATAAACCTTCCTTTTCACCCTTTTCCATTCATAATAAATCAGCTCCTATATGTGGCTAAGGCAAATCCTACATCTAGTACTGGGTGTGGAACTAAGAGCATTGCCTGTTCTGAGGAGTACAGTTTCTTTCCATTTTCTTCAGTCTATCCACACACAATCCGCAATAAAGCAAAATTTGCATCGCCAATTTGCAATAAAGTTCTGTCTTCTCCGCAATAAAGTATCAGTTTCATGGATTCAGTCAGTTTCAGATGAGACACAATGACAATGGGCTTCAACAAATCAAATCTTTCAACAGACTCAGACAACATTATGGTTTGGTGCTATCTATCCTTTTGTGAAAGTAAACATTGTGACCACAATCAAATAAACTTACACAAGTGACAAGAGACACTAAACCTGAGGACTACAATGGATGTTGGTGTCGAGTCTTGGTTTTCGTTTTTTATTTTATCTTTTTGGTGACATATCTTTTAGCTTTTCTAGGATGTCTTTGACTAGAGATTCTATCTCCAGGATGTCTTTGACTAGAAAGGCAAGGATGGGGTATCGTTACCTATTTTTCTTTTGTTGTTTGTGGATTGTCTCTTAGTAATGCTATGACTTGTCCAAGGATATGAGGACACTGTGAGTCTAGTATGAACGGGGGCATTCCTTGTTTGCAATTGTCTTATCTCCATGCAAATAGGTACAATGACTTTTTGGGTCGAACATATGCCTCGATTGTCATAACCTACTTGCCATAATAAATCTCAATGATGGTAATGCACAAGAAGCTCTTTCACTTCCATATCTTCTATCTTTCATCCCCCTTTCTTGATTGACCTCCATCATCCTTCCCGAACCCGTGTAGCCTTCTATCACATGACCGAGTATAATGACACACCAAAAATATTTGCATCTCATGTAGTTGCACTTGCGTTACCACATATAAGCATTTCATACATACATATAGATATCACAATTGCATCACATCCTGCACACAACACATGTTAGCAATCTTGCATTTTTATCATATAAACAATTATTTGTATTATCATATTCATTTTCATTTCATACATTCACATTTGCATTGACATAACATATAAAACATAAAAGAACAAAAATATATTGCATTTCATCATGTACATATTTGCATCCATATCATAAGCATCACATAGAAACATCACATAGGTACACATGCATATAGCTGCCATAAGGATGAATCATCTCATATATATAATCATAAGTGTCATGATACAATGATGTCAAAATACATATGGCTACACAACCAACCCTCATGTCGCCTTATCCAGACAGAGGAGTCCACTGATCACTCCTGCCAGTACTGCTAGTAGTGCTAATCCTATCCATGTCTTGGTATCCCAAGCCACATGTCCAGCCCTCATCTCCAATCCCGGATCATGGAACACTCGTCTCAGTGCATTCCTGTCTCCGTCTCGATCGTAGGGTACTAACTCCCCATCGATCGGTATCCTCAGAATCCTGTAAACATCCTCTAAGGGACTGTCATCTCACCCATCGGCAAATGAAAAATACAAGTCTTTGAGTGCTATCTCTTAGCCAACATAGTCAGCAACCCCATGTTCACCCAAAACTTAGACACATACAAAATATGTTGCAATGCCATAACCTCAATAGTTTCTCTATCCTCAAATGTTAGCTTCGATCGTAAACTCCGAGTCAATGAGAATCTCTCCCGTGACTCTAGCATAGGTAGGTACTCCTGCAGTCAAACAAATCAACTTTGTCAGCCATAGTGGCATTCCCTGTTTATCACAAAATGCTTCTTTTTATCCTAAGTTCTTATGATACTCTATCATATGTTTCTTTTATCCTAGTGGCATTCCCTGTTCATCACAAAATGCTACTTTTTATCCTAAGTTCTTATGATACTCTATCATATGTTGCTTTTATCCTAGTGACACTCACTGTTCATCACAAAGTACTGCTCATATTTGCACTCCTTGTTCATCACAAAGTGCTGCTCATATTAGTACTCCCTGTTCATCACAAAGTACTATGTCTTGGTACTCCCTGTTCATCACAAAGTGCCTCGATCTATCCTATCTTAGGGCCTCTGCTTGAGTGTATCCTCTTGAGTAGTTTCCTGATTGGCAATGTATGTTCTATCACAAAATTGTCAATCCTAGCCCTATCTGCTATCCTAGTCTTTCCAAGAGGACCTGCTTGAGTGAATCCTCTTAGCAGCTTATCCAATCGACAACGTATGTTCATCACAGAACTGCCAATTTGGCCTAGAAGACATAAACACACATTTTTGACATAAACGCGCTTACATGTTGCATAAACATGCCTGCTCTACACAAACGTGCCTGAAATACATAGACGTTCCTATGCTCTGCACAGATGCGCCTGCTCTGCACAAACGCGCCTGCACAACATAGACGTACTCACATCTGACGCAAACGCTATTTCATTCATAGACGTGCCTGACAAAAACACAGACACGCCTAGCCAACCTAGACGTGCCTTAGCATTTTTTGACCCCGCTTGACATATTCTAAAAAATATTAAATGAGCTACCTAACATGCATTTATGACAACATTTCATGCGACAAAGTACAAGGAGGTTTTGCGGTACTCACTGGTTCTCCTGCATCTGCTGGCCTCTAAAATTGGTGAACGCGATCGAATCTGTGAACCAATGCCATCGTTGCTGACTGTTGCTGCTCTATTCTCTCTCAACACTTTGATCTCTTTGATGTGTGGATGACAATGAGGATGTTTTCCCCTTGTGGTCTATCTTATAGACTGCCCTAGCCCTAGCCCTTGTTTCTCGAGTCAGTCTTCTTTATCCCGTGACTCTGTCACTTTATCCGGTCAATCCTTTCTAGCCTTTCTTTCTTATCGAGAGATTGTCTATGATATTTCCAGATATTTTCATCCAATCTCTCGAGGGGGCATATCATTCCCATCTTGGGGCAACTTTGTATCAGTTCATATTATCTTCTTTGAAACAACGCGACAAGCTGCATTGTCTCAAAGAGGGGCAAAATGTAGACACCTAAAATTGTCATGTCTAATTAAATTAATATTTTTATTTATTTAATTACTTTAGCCTAATTCTTCTATTAATTAAATAAATCTTTATTTATTTAATTAATTCATTTATCCTCTTCTAGCCTTATTTCTCATTTAAATAAATACATTTATTTATTTAAATCATCTTTTTCCTAAATTAAATAAATATCTTATTTATTTAATTGATCCCACTTCTTCTATTAATTAAATATATCTTTATTTATTTATAAAGCGGAAAAATCGAACCCTAGTCGTTCTCCCCTCCCCAACTCCAAGGAGAGAGAAGGGAGAGTCACTAGGGTTGATGGTTTTCACTTAGGAGAGACTTTACATTCAAAAGAGGGGTTGAAACCCACAAGATCCAATCCCACGCAATGCAATATTGGATTCTATATGAGTTTCAAGGGTTAAGACATCAAGGATACCCTCTTTTGTAAAGAAATGTAGATAGAAAGATTGAACTAGGAATGCATGTAAAGTAGGAAAGATTTGCTTGTAAACAGAGATAGGGATATGGGATGAAGTTGTGGACCTGGAATTAGCAGTAAAATGTCGAGACGGAGCTGTTCTGCAAATTTGAGCGAAAGTTGACGAGACGATGGCGCCCGGCGTGCACACGGTCCTCCGAAAAATCCGCGAAATGAAGGGGGATCTGTTCGTCTCTGCACAAGGATTCCAGATCTTCAATTACAGCCGCGTACCTGCAACTACACACAGAAAAGAGAGGACGATTGGGGGGTTAGGGATGAGGGGTTTGCCCTTAGGTCAAACCCCGGTTTTGGAATTAACCAAGAAATGAGAATGCTGTAAATGTAAATGTTTGTAATGTAAACAAGTACTAATACCTTGTTGTAAGAATGTTTGTATTCTTACATGCGAAAGTGTAAATGTTGTTGTATGTAATGTGTTGTAAGTGATCTCCTCTTCAATGGTTGAATCCTTGTCTTGAATGCAACACTTAGCCTTGAATGGAGACTTAGAATGCTCAATTGCTTGAAGGAATGCTTGAATGCTTGAATGTTTGAATGCTTGAATATTGCTTTCGCGCCTTGCTCACATATGTCCTCCTCAAAATGGGAGAGGAAATGTAGTTTATATACTTGTCAATTAGGGCTGATAGATTTATTTTCCCGACCTTAGGCCGACCAGGAAATGTTATTTTCCAATTTGCAAACTTAAAGACCCGAAGCCCCATAAGAGACCGGGCCCAAAATAGGGCCAGGGACCAGGATGTTGGGCGCCATGGTCCTAGGGGACCAGGGCGCTGGGTGCCCTAGTCCTGAAGGACCAGGGCACTGGGCACCATGGTCCCACCTCCAGGAACAGCGGGGTGCAAGGAGGATCAGGGTAGGGTGCTGAGAAATGCAGTTTTTGATGTCATGGACAAGTTTCGGGGTCTCCATTCAGGTTCCGTGTTGCATCGCCATCGTGAAGACCCAAATGCAGTCGAAATTGCAAGTGTCACAATTTTAGGATGCTACATTTAGCCCCCACTTTAGCGGGAGTATAAGCATATGCCAATACTTCCGGTAAAGTACAAGGAAACAACATTGAAAAACTTTCACCACGTCAAGGAGGCAAGATACACCAAGCCCCCAGTGGACTAAGGATCTTACGACTTCGATTAACAAAGTAAAAGGGAAGATCATGAGGGAAAACCATGACTGTCAGTGGTAAGGTTCCCTCACTATGAGTCATGCAAGAAAGATATCAAAAATTTTCAAGGCAAAGCTAAATTTGTCAAGAATTTTTCAAGTATCTTGAAAAGATATGAACGGGATGTATGCCCCCCTATGTTAAAGCGATCGCACACGCCTCACCGGGGGTGATTGCTTTAAGGTAGTGATACATATAAGAATGAGAAGGGAAAGGAGCATGTTATCACAAGGATTTAGGCCCCAAGTGTGAGATAAGCCCAAGGATAATAGACACAAAACACAAAGCACAAGGTGACTTCGCTTTCCTCGGGGTCAGTATGCTGTATGATAATTCATGTATATCATATGTATGTATGCATAATTGTTCTTCATTCCCCAATCAAGGAAGGTCACCTAGAAGAAGGGAACACATGTGTCTTTTGAGTCAACATGAGAGAGACCAAAAGAGATCTCAATGTTTTGCATCGTCCTCAAGTAGACAACACTAAGGACAACAAATAGAAGAATGAGAATAACACATAGAAGAGGTAACAAAAGAGAGGAGGAGAGAATCTGCTATGCTAATGAAACTAGTCTAGCACGTCATCTACCCCCCGATCTTACTGATCAGTATTTCGAGAAGGTAGGAAACACGCTAGAGGAGGAACATCCAACACAGCAGATGGAGCTATCACAAGATCCAAACAAGGGCTATGTTCATATCCCAAGCTGCGGTGTTCTTGTCTAGGAGCTAGGATAAGTGCTTTAGAAAATTCGTTAGATAAATAGTTATCAACATCAACATATTCATATTCACTATCAGAATGAACAGGAATAACATTTTCATCATGAATAACATTTTCATCTATATCATCATCAAGATTTATAAAAATAAGATCTTTAACTCACACAGGGTCAAGACCATCATGCATCTTATGTTTAGGAGATTTTGGCTCAATTTTTGGCTGAGGAGAAAATGGAATAATACTGGCTGAAGGTGTTTTTGGGGATTGCAAAGTTTGAGAAGCAGCTGCCTGAGCTCTAAGATGACGCTTTCGTCGGCGTTCACGTGCAGAACGATTTCGTCTAGTCTTAGTAGGAAGATTAGGAGATTGAGGAGGAGGAATGTTGTCATCCTTATCACTTGAGTGTTTAGGTTGTGGTCTCTTAGGTTGAACAATAGGAGAAGAGGAAAGTCTCTTCTCTCCATAAGAGGAAGGAGGAGGAACTGCTCCATACAAAGGAGGAATATTTGGTTTAGGAAGGAGACCAAGTCCATCATGACGAGGAGGTATAGGTCTACTTTAGGAAATTTATTAGATATAGGCATAGTCACATCCATAGGAATGGGTTGGGAATCTTCTTGAGGAAAGACATTAGTTTTATCTTTCAAAGGAAGAACTTCCTTCTCAAGAATGATAGGAATGTCAAGTTTGGGTGTTCTAGGCTCGAGATAGGATCATATCTTTTTTCCACTTTTGATAAGATTTGAAAAGATGATCACTTCGCGGAGGAAGAGATTGGAATTGTTTAGGCCAAAAGTAATCAATAGGAACACTAGAAGTTCTTTCAGCTAGTTTAAAGAGACTATGATTGACAGTAACAACTTCACCATTATGGGGAAATTTCAAGCACTTGTGAATAGGAGAAGCAATAGCTTTCATGGAAGATAGCCAAGGATAGCCTAGCTTCACACGAAATTGTTCAGATGATGGAATAATAGAAAAGTCCACATCAAGGGGTTTGTTATGGACCTCAATAGGTAATGTAATAGAACCAATTGCAGGAGAAGAAAATGCATCAAATAGTTTCACAACCACATTTGTTTCATCATAGATCACTTGATTCAATTGCAAAGTATAAAGAAACTCTTCAGTAATGACATTAACCATACAAGAAGGATCAATAAGCACTCCACGGCAAGGTGTATTCTTGACTTTTGCAACTATATATAAAGGACCATCAGGTGCCCTGATAGTTTCATTGGAATCAAATGTGATGGAAGGTTCTTTAGGGATTTTCTGCTGCTCTACAAAGTTAATAACATTCGGAGTCATAGACACGAGATCATCAGGTGAGACAGAGGAATTAGTAGTATCAATCGCATTAGAGGTATGAGAAGGCAATGGATCAGTAAAAATCTGAAGATTTTGGTTAGGAGGAGCTACAGATGTGTTGCCTTTATCATTCACACCAGAAACAGAGATAGTGTTATTATCAATCAAATCTTGAATTTTACTCTTTAAAGCAAAACATTTTTCAGTATCATGCCCAGGATGACGATGAAATTGACAAAAAGATTTGTTATCAAAATAGGGTGAATGAATCTTTGTAGGATCTATTTGCCTTATAGGAGGAAGAGTAAGCACATTTTGTTCCAATAACTTATTCATAATACTATGCAATGATTCATTCAAAGGAGTAAACTTTCTTTCTCTCCTGAAAAACTTAGAAATAGGAGGCACACCTGATGCTACATTCACATTGTTGTTGATAATGTTTTCATTGAATTTAATGGACTCTCTGTTCGGTTTAAACTTCCCAAATGGTTGTTGACTACTATCACCCTTATCACTCAGAGTCATAGGATTTGCTTGTTCCATTTGACTCACAGTTAGTTGATAATTGTGAAGAATTGCACACAACTGTTGGAAAGAAATAAACTCAGAAAATAGGAGTTTTTCTCTAATATCTTTTTGTAAATTAGAAATAAAGATTCTTTGAATATCATTTTCAGGCACTGGAAAAGAAATTTGAGCATACAAATGCTTATATCTACCAATGAAATCAATCACTTTTTCTTTAACACCTTGTTTACAATGCATTAAATCAATCAAAGTAACTTTAGGACTTATATTGTTTTGAAATTGTTGAATGAAAGCATTTGCAAGTTGTTCGAAAGAAGTAATAGAATAAGAAGGCAACGAGCAATACCATTGTAGGGATTTATCTCTTAATGTTCTAGTAAACAGTTTTGCAAGCAACCTTTGGTCATAAGCAAAATCGGTACATATTGTTTGAAAGGTCTTAACATGTGTTAGAGGATCACCCTTACCATTATAAAGCTCCAAATGCGGAATTTCAACATGTTTAGGGGGGATAGCTCGAACAATGTCAAGAGAAAGTGGGCTTGCAACATCAAATGTGGGCACACTAAACTTAGATTGATTCATAGAGGCAATTTGTTGCTGTAAAGAAGAGACAATTTGTGCAAGATTGTTAATGGTCGCTTCAGTCGAAGAGTTCATATTAGACATGTTAGATTGTGATGGAGGTGTTATGTTATTGAAAGAAGGTAGAGAGTAAGGTGGTGGGACACTATGATAGTTAGTCACTAGAGATGATTGGAAAGGAGGAACACTACAAGGAGGAATGGAAGGGTTAAATGAATTGCCCCCTTTTATCATGTTCATTTGTGGAGATGAAATAGGGACACTCATTGAAGGAATGAATGAAGAAGTCGGATTGAATGAAGGAAGAGGGTTGATTGAAGAAGAGGGATTGCCCCCATGACTGGTGATCATAGGAGGAATGTCTTGTGTTGAAGTAGTCATTATGTTTGATGTAAAAGTAGGTATACTAGCAATAGGAGTTGTCAAAGGAATAGAATGATTAACTTGAGTAGGAGGTTGTGTATAACCTAAGGTTTTGGCACAACTCTTCATAGGCATCACATTTGAATCCACAATGTGTGCAATACCACGCAAAATATCAATTCCATTCTTATCACTTTGAACCATACGTTTTAGACCCTCAATTAATGAAAGAGCTTCGCTATCGGGGTATTCTTGAGACATCCATTGTCGAAAATCATCAAATTGGTTATCCAATTTCGAAAGTTGTTCTACAGAAACCTCATGGAGAGCTTCTTCATCATTAAGAGGATTGGAGGAATTACCCATGTCCTCGTTGAAAAGGCCATTCAAATTAGGTTCCATCTCCTCAGTAATTAAACCTTGGAAAGACTTAATTCTAAGGCTTTGTCTAACGAGAATAGTGTAAGTAGGACTTATTGTTGTAAAACTCATGCACTAAAGAAAGAGAGAAGATTTTGAATTTTAGAGGTAGCAAATTTCAATAAAACCAGCCAATCTCCTAGATTTAAGCTGTTAAATGCAATCAGGGCAATCTCCCAAAATTTCAGAAAAAATGTCCGGGACCGTGGCGAACGGAGTGCACACGGTCCTCGCAATTTTTTTCAAAATTTTCAGGGATGAAAGTTATGATGATTTTGAAGCTAATCTAAAAAAATTGAGTGATTTTACGATCTGCAGGTAGGCCAAAATAAAGTTGCAATCTCAAAATTGAACCCTACCAAGATTGTTGAAAAATGCAAAATTTGAATTTTGAAAAAGAGAGGGCAACTGAAATTTTGAATTTTATGATTTTAGAGGGAATGTTGAAAGCAATGCAGGCTTTGAAATTTAAAAGTTGACTCGATTTCATGCAAAATTCGAATTTGAAAGTGGAAATCAAGGTTGTTGTAATTAAGCACTTAATTTCAAAAGTCACAAACTGCAAAAATTTGAATAAAGTACTGAAATTTCGAATGAATGCTAATACACTTTTCAGATTTAGGATAGCAAGAAACACAATTTTGACATGAATTTCAGTTTCAACAATTTTGAATGATTAGAAGCCTTAATCCAAGCAATCCCTAGACCAACTTTGACTGTAATTTTGAAGGTGTTAAATTTGATAAAATCAGCCAAAATTCCGGATTTTAGCCAAAAAATACAGTAAGATCTAGCTCCCAAAATTTCGAAAAAAATGTCGGGGACGATGGCGCTCGGGGTGCACACGGTCCTCGCAACTTTTTTCCAAATTTTCAGGGATGAAAGATATTGTGATTTTATTGCGGAATCCAAAGTTACAGCCGATTTGGAGGTGTTTTGATTAGTGAAATTATCAGTCAAAGGTTGAATCAAGAAGGTTTTAAAAATTAGGGTTTTGACACTTAACCACTTAATTTTCAAAATTAAAGCACAAATATGAATTGACAATTTGCAATAGAAGGGTAGATCTGAAACAAGCATTAACAATTAAACATTTCACAAGCTCAATTACTAAAAAGAGAATTTTAGGGTTTTTATGCAATCAACCTCTAAAATTTGCAAAAGATCAAACATGGAAATGCAATTAAGGAAGCAAATTTTTCAGATCTAACCATGAATAATCAGAATGAGGATGTTCACGTCGGGTTCACCAAAATGTAAAGTGGAAAAATCGAACCCTAGTCGTTCTCCCCTCCCCAACTCCAAGGAGAGAGAAGGGAGAGTCACTAGGGTTGATGGTTTTCACTTAGGAGAGACTTTACATTCAAAAGAGGGGTTGAAACCCACAAGATCCAATCCCACACAATGCAAGATTGGATTCTATATGAGTTTCAAGGGTTAAGACATCAAGGATACCCTCTTTTGTAAAGAAATGTAGATAGAAAGATTGAACTAGGAATGCATGTAAAGTAGGAAAGATTCGCTTGTAAACAAAGATAGGGCTATGGGATGAAGTTGCGGACCTGGAATTAGCAGTAAAATGTTGAGATGGAGCTGTTCTGCAAATTTGAGCGAAAGTTGACGGGACGATGGCGTCCGACGTGCACACAGTCCTCCGAAAAATCCGCGAAACGAAGGGGGATCTATTCGTCTCTGCACAAGGATTCCAGATCTTCAATTACAGCCGCGTACCTGCAACCTACACACAGAAAAGAGAGGACGATTGGGGGGTTAGGGATGAGGGGTTTGCCCTTAGGTCAAACCCCGGTTTTGGAATTAACCAAGAAATGAGAATGTTGTAAATGTAAATGTTTGTAATGTAAACAAGTACTAATACCTTGTTGTAAGAATGTTTGTATTCTTACATGCGAAGGTGTAAATGTTGTTGTATGTAATGTGTTGTAAGTGATCTCCTCTTCAATGGTTGAATCCTTGTCTTGAATGCAACACTTAGCCTTGAATGGAGACTTAGAATGCTCAATTGCTTGAAGGAATGCTTGAATGCTTGAATGTTTGAATGCTTGAATATTGCTTTCGCGCCTTGCTCACATATGTCCTCCTCAAAATGGGAGAGGAAATGTAGTTTATATACTTGTCAATTAGGGCTGATAGACTGATTTTCCCGACCTTGGGCCGACCAGGAAACGTTATTTTCCAATTTGCAAACTTAAAGACCTGAAGCCCCATAAGAGACCGGGCCCAAAATAGGGCCAGGGACCAGGGCGCTGGGCGCCATGGTCCTGGGGGACCAGAGCGCTGGGCGCCCTAGTCCTGAAGGACCAGGGCACTGGGCGCCATGGTCCTGGGGGACCAGGGCACTGGGTGCCCTCGTCCTGAAGGACCAGGGCGTTGGGTGCCATGGTCCCACCTCCAGGGACAGCGGGGTGCAAGGAGGATCAGGCCAGGGTGCTGAGAAATGCAGTTTTTGATGTCATGGACAAGTTTCGGGGTCTCCATTCAGGTTCCGTGTTGCATCGCCATCGTGAAGACCCAAATGCAGTCGAAATTGCAAGTGTCGCAATTTTAGGACGCTACATTATTTAATTAATTCATTAGCCTTTTCCACCTATGACACATGTCATTCATCTCTTAATTCCTACACTACCTATCCTCTCATTATTTTATTATTTCCTTTACCTACCCTTTAATCATAGCCGACCATTTATCTTTTACACTTCTCAATCTTATCCCTCCATTTCTTATAGTGTCTTCTATATAAGGAGATGCTTCCTTCATTATCAAACCCCCCGCTGACTACTTGACTATTCTAGCATTCGAACTTTAACATGCGATCAAGCCTACTTGCAACCACATTTCTGTTCTTTGTTGAGCTCTTGTGCACACATAAAATCTGAGAGCAAATATATCAAGCAAGATCAATGGAGATATGAAGAATGGATATTCAAACCCTATTGTACATGTGATGGTATAATCTTTGTGATTTCATTTGATTTGCATTGTCTTAGGTAATCTTCATATGTTATGGTGGATCTTTGTTGTTGTTAGGCTAGGGTTTTGTGGTTGAATTCATTTAGTCTTTCAACATTGTTGTATCCATTTTCACCATATACAACTACAAATGACAAATTATCACTAAGGGATGAATCTACACCTGTTAATCTGACTAAGTACAAATCTATGATAGGAGGCCTACTGTATTTAACACAAACAAGACCTGATATCATGAATGCAATATGTATTGTTTCAATATTTTAGAGTAATCCTTAAAAAAATCATGAATCAACAGTAAAAAAGATTTTTTGGTACTTACAAGGCACTACAAATCTTGGTTTATGGTATCCTAGAGATGAAAACTTTGAATTATGTGCATACACAGATGCAAATTGGGCAGTAATGTGGATGATAGAAAAAGAACCACCGGTGGAGTATTTTTTTCTTGGAAGTAGATTAATTTCTTGGTTGAGTAAGAAACAAAGTTGCACATCTTTATCAACAGCTGAATCAAAATATGTTGCAGCAACAACTAACTGTACACAAGTATTATGGCTTAAGCAAATGTTGAAGGACATAAAGGTAAAATGCAAGGAACCTATAACTATCTATTGTGATAATATAACAACAATTGATATATCTAAGAACCCAATACTACATTCTAAAACTAAACATGTTTCTATCAAACTAAATTTTTTGAAAGAGAATGTTTAAGAAAAAGAAGTAAAACTGGTTTATGTGAATACTAAAGAGCAGATTGCAGATATTTTCACTAAGCCTTTTCCTAAGGAGACCTTTGAATATCTCAGAGATTAGCTTGGGGTCATACCCCCACCGGTAGAGACTTAGATAGTTGATGTTTGTCATCAACCGACATAATTAACAGAGAAATATTTTACTCCTGCTTTGATGAGGAGAGCTACTTCTCAGGGGGAGTAGTTGGTATACTAAATAAGTTGGTATTTTGTATTTGAACCTAATTTTTGTATTACTTTGGCATTTGATGTCAAAGGGGGAGAGATTGATATGGAAAAACACATGTTACTCCTAGGGGGAGAGACTTTATCCTTTGGGGAGAGATTGTTATTTTGGGAGAGATTGATTACTCTCTATATCTGAATTTTGATTTCTATTTCTGGTTATGGTCTCTTTTGGGAGATTGTTGGTTTTTGGTATTTGGCATTTCTGTTTTGGCACTTTGATGGTTTTTCCATCTTGTGTTTCCATAAATACCAAAGGGGGAGATTGTTGGTATTTTGGATATGTTGATATGGTTTTGTCATTGATGTCAGCACTTATCAACTTTGGTCAGCCTACTGGCACTTGGAGAATTGGCAATGTTCACCGGCGAGCAAGTGACTTATGCACAGTCATCGGTATCTTGTTCACAGACAAGATATATTGTTCACCGACACTTGGAATGACATGGAAAATACTTGGTTATGTTGAAGACATCATTTGGACACTTTGTCTTGGAGATTTGTTCATTGGTATATTCATGTTTGCATATTTGTTGTTACCGACAAATAGGTCCAGAATAAGCACCGACAGGCTTATCTATTTCAGCTCAGTACGACACGCTTTGGAGATGATTTATTAATGTTGTAAATGCATTAAGCCAATATGTTGAATCAGATGTTGCATTAGTTATTGATTTACTTGTAAATTGTTTTTATTGTGATATCTTTTGTAAAGCCAACCTACACATTTTGGTCTTAGGCTTTGGTATATATGTAAGATCTTATTTGTAAGATCAATATGCAATTGGGGAAAATGATTTGTAATAAGGTATATGCGAGAATAAGTAGAGCTATACACACAAACATCATTTGAAGGTTGAAGGAAGGTTTTTGTGAAGGCATATAAGAACTACCCTGATACTGAATCCATCATATGAAGATGCTATTTTGAGCAGTACACCATTATTGGATTTAACCATCCAATTGTAGTCAGTGTGACTCCTATTTGGGTTTGAGCAGTGAGCTCTAGGTACTTAGCCTTTTTGCATGTGCAGACCCCCTATTGTATACACATACTATCTGCAGTAGTATCATCTGATCGTGGGTAAGGTTTCCCACCATGGTTTTTCCCCTTACAGGGTTTCCATGTACAAATATTGGTGTTATATGTTGTGGTTGTTATTGACTTTATGTTTCATGCAATAATCTTTACCGGTACTGCAATTAACTGATAAACTGTCTATCGATATTAAGTTTGGTTTACCGGTACTAAGCATTAAGTTTGGATAAGTTGTTTTTGGTTTGAATTTATTTGACAACTGATTCACCCTCCCCCCCCTCAGTTGTCTTCGGGACCTAACACATGCATCCACAACACATAACACCAATATTTGTACATGAAAAACCCGGTAAAGGTAAAAACCATAGTGGGAAGCCTACCCACAGTCAGATAATACTTCTATAGTAAGTATTTGATTACAATAAGGGGCTTGCACATGCAGGAAGGCACACAACCTAGATTGCACTGCTCTTCACAAAGGAGGCTCACTGGCTACAAAAGAAATCTAGACTACAATCCAGAAATAAGAATGAACTACAAGAATAACATCTCCTATGCCTGAGTATAGTTCCAATTAAGCTCAATGTCGGAGGTCTAAAATCTCTTACACAAACCCAATTCGATCACCTAGGATCGACCAAACCTTCTGCATATGATTACAACTTTATTCACACATAGGTTAATCCCATAACATTTCCCACATGCCACGATCTACAAATAGATCTTACATCATATTTATACCAACCTGGGACCAAAACAATTACGTCGGCCACCTAAAAGATAATACAATAAATCCATAAACTCAAAACCAATGATAAACCAAGTTGGCCTAAAACCGAAACAACATTAGCCAAACAATAAATCCAACCGGTAATGCATCGGAAACATCCGCCAACATGTTACATAAATTGGTCCATAACCTAGCAGAATAATATAAGATAGATCTGGTGCTAAATGTTAGGACTTGGAGGAAACTGAGAGGGGGGGAGGGTGAATCAGTTGTCTATTAATTTCAACCCAAATATAACATAATCAAACTTGATGCATAATACCGGTAAACCAAACTTTATGTCGGTTGACAGTTTAATAGTTAATTACAATACCGATAAAGTTTAATGCATGAAACAGAAAGACAAATAACATCCACAACACATGACATAGATATTTGTACGTGGAAACCCCGTAAGGGGAAAAACCACAGTGGGAAACCTTACCCACAATCAAATGATACTACTACAGATAGTATGTGTGTACAATATGCGGTCTACACATGCAGAAAGGCCAATTGCCTAGATCTCACTGCTCAATCACAAAATGGGAGTCACACTGACTACAATTGGACAGTTAAATCCAATGATAATGTACTGCTCAAAATAACATCTTCATATGCTAGATCTAGTACCGGTTAAGCTTTGATTTCCTTCTCCAAACCTTCCTTGAATCTTCAAATGATGTCTGCATGTATAGCTCTTCTTATATTCGCATATACCAAAAATACCTTATTCTTTTTCTTGTCTTTGTTGGCAAATGCACACTCCAATGAGATATTGTAGGTGATTGAAGGTTTTGTCATTGATGGCAACCTTGCAATCCTATGACACCGGCAAGACAATTTACTGGCACCGGCAAGGTCAGACTCTACACTGGCACACAGACCATTGATAGTGAAAGGAAGTATACTGGCATAGAAGCCGATAGGAATTTTATTTATAATAAATTTTGTAAATTGTTGTAAAATCATTGCAAGCCGACTTGGCAAGTTGTAAAATGACTCATATATATAAGAGATCATTGTAGAACATTTGGGTGATGGATGAAAAGGAAGTTAATAGGCGAAATAAGGCAGACCTATTACGTGAATTATAGCTTAAGGGTTTATGGATGAAGCAGAGCTATAAACCAGTACTGGATCTTTCATAGTAGATGCTATTTTGAAGGAGTACAAGACATTGGATTTATATAATCCATTTTGTAAGTCAGTGAGACTTCCCATTTTGTAATTGAGCAGTGAGCTCTAGGCACTTGGCCTTCCTACATGTGCAGACCCCTCTTGTAGCAGTAATATTCTATTATTGGCCAGTAAGTGAATATTGTGGGTCACAAATCCCACCGAGGTTTTTTCCACATTGGGTTTCCTTGTTAAACTACTGTGTTATGGTGTGTTTTTCATGTGGTTGCTATTATCTCTGTTTATTGCATTATTTCTTGTTTACCGGTATACAATATTGATATGTTTTACATGTTTTAAGTTAAGAAAATCTTATAACTAGTTAGATACTGATTCACCCCCCCTCTCAGTATCTTTGGGAATCCTAACAATTGGTATCAAAGCTTGGTCCTCTGTTTTCAGAAGCCTAACAGCTTGAGGAAGATCTTGACACCGGTAGAGATGGAAAACTTGATGAAGCAATTAGAAGCATCTCTCTCAGACTATGATGCAGAAAAGTTAAAAAATATCAAACTTGAAGATGATCTAAAGGCTACACAGGATATTATTCAAGCACTTCAAGAAAATCTTACCATTGCAAGGAACAAGAGAAGAGAACTTTGTGAAAAGATGCAAAATGAGAATGATGAAAAGGAAACTCTTAGTGATTTGATGAATAAGTTGAAACAAGAAAACATGACAACAAAGAATGAGATGCAGGATATGACTATGAGATTTTGTAAAGAAATTGAAGATAGAAAGAAGAATGAAGAAGACTTGACTAGAAGACTGAATGATACTGCAAATGAAAACACAAGACTTAGTTATGAAAATGATATGTTGAAGATAGATCTGATGCATGCACAAAATAACTCAAATGAACTCATGAGACAGAAAGGTATCTTGGAAAGAGAACTAGATACTACAAATCAACACAAAGAAAAATTCAAGAAAAGCTCAAAAGAACTTGGCGACTTGTTGAAAAATCAGAAACCTAATGGTGACACTAACGGCCTTGGCTTTGAAGTTGGTGAAAGCTCTGGTACTGCAAACAAACAGGATCAAGGCAAACCGGTAAGACAACCTACTGCTTATAAATTTAATGGCAAATGCTTTAATTGTAACAAGTATGGTCATAGAGAAAATCCATGTAGATATAGAAATTATTAGAATACCAATACACCCATCGGTCAATGTTCAAAATTTAACAAAGTTGGTCACAATTCAGAAAATTGCAGAATAAATGTAAGATGTTATGTTTGTGGAAGATTTGGACACTTATCTAATCAATGCAGAACACAAACTGACATAGGATATGGAAAAGCTATTCAGAAAAATAATTTGACTTGTTATGACTATAACAATATTGGACATATTGCTAAATTTTGTAGAAGCAAGTCTTCACCGGTAAATAACAAAGGTCCTAGTTTGAAAGGTAACGAAAAAGTTGAAGAGGTAAAGCAGGAATTCTCAAAACAATGGATCAGGAAATCAGAACTAAATAGTGATAGGAATACTCCTCCATCGGCAGAACAAAGTAACAGTCCACCGACAGGAGACTCTTCATCCAATTGAAGAAAATTCCTTTGAGGGTTTGGCAATCAAATGTGAAACATGCTATTATTCCCTCGGTTGATGGTGAGAAGTTGAAATTACTTCTATACCGGAAGATAAGTTAAGTCATTACTTAACTGGCAAGCATTAAATGTGGTGGTTGGCAAAATTAACATTATAAAATAATGTTTTGGCTCCATTTTCATTTCACCAAGCATTCAAACCTTCGAGAGCGCGAAAATTCTAGAGCAAAGGCATTCCGAGCAAAGAAGTGAAGCAACTCATCAAGAAATCATTCCTAAGGCAGATAAAGGTATTTATAATCATCACTTCTTCATCTGTTCCTGAATTCATAGAAAACCCTACTGTTGTCAAAGTGATTAAATGCCCTAGACCCGTATTTCAATTAGTTCCTGAAATTGCCAAGAAAGATGATAATGTTGGTGCTTTTTCTCAAATCCCTAAAGGAGTAGTTTTTGCTGAAGACCCTAGAATGTACATTCATTGTCACATAGAAGAATTAGACGATGAGGAAATCAAGAATATGTATAAGTCTATAATTTGTGATGAATCTGGTAATGGTAAACCTGAACACAAGATAGTAGAAACCCTAGGTTTCACTGAAATTCTCAGTATTCTAGATTTTCCTAAGGATGTTATAAGGATAGTACTAAGCAGGGTACATGGTGCATTCTTCTGGTTGGACTCAGTTCACAAAATCACTAAAGAAACAGTAAAAGTTGTGACAGGGTTACCCTCCACCGGTAACAGACCTGATAAAACAAAGAAGGTCTCAAATGACCTAGTGATTAACCTAACCGGCGCAACATCTGATAAAATATCCTTAAGGGTAAATGATGTAACAGATATCAATGTCAGATTCATCAGTATGATCTTAGGCTACAAAACCACACATGCAAATACGTTAAACTTAGTCTCTAGCCTATGCATAAAGAGTTCCTATGACATGATTAATGATAATACAAAAATAGATGTGTGTGAATGGCTTAAAGATGAGCTAATTGACAATTTGGGAAAGATTAAGAAAGACAAAAAGGGGACATTCAGATTTGGAAACCTACTTGTCTGTCTAAAGCTACAGATAACCAAACAAGTACCCGGTATCGGTAACATAAATCTTGGTTTTGACATACCGGTAGGCAAACAGTTGTCAAATTTACTAAACAACATGGGAGAGAATAGAGAAAAGAACATAGATGAGTATTTTCAGGCATTGAAGGCCCAGATGAAGACCAGAGTCAGATTGTCACAAGAAATTGTAAACAAGTATAAGGATGAAATTTATTTTGTTATAAAGAAGGATGAAATTTGGATGGAGGCAGTTATCCCAAGAACCATTTGGGTTACAAAAATGGGGTATGAAACTGATGACAAGGAAAAAGTTGAAAACAGTGTAATCCTACACTTGGATATCTACAAGAAATTTTTGATGCAAGTTGTGGATGAATTACCGGCAATACTGTTCAAAAGACTTGAAGCTAGAAGGCAAGCTGTTGTAGAGCTTGATAAGAAAATAAAAATTGAAAAACTACTTGTTGTATATCCAGTCAACTCACCAAATGAGATAGATAAACTGATCTCAGAGGCTAACCGGTCAATATTTTCAACTGCACACCGACATGTAGCACTTATGGTTGGTAGAGTGAATGAGGTTGCAGAGGAAACAACTAATGCATGGGACATATTCCTTGTAGAAAAGGAAAAGTGGGAAGAATATTGAAATCCTAAAACCATCAAAGTATACCAAAAAGATAAGGATGAGGGAAAAGGTAAGGTTGGTGGTCCACCCAGCATAAAAATAATAGATAACTTATCCCCACCACCTCTAGATACTCCACCGGTAGTTACCACTGACAATCAACCAGCTAGTGAGAGTATGGATTTATCACATGAGGACACAAATCCAGACTCTGAGGTGTTATATACAATGAACATTGACACTCAGAAAGTCAATATTGTGGTAGATAAGGATTCAACAGGGAAAACATATATGGAAAATGAGCCACCAACAACAGATAGCATAGAAAGTAAACCGACAGGTGACAACACTAAGAAATAGGCAGAGCAACAGGCTCCCTCACAACAACAGGTTCATGCAAAGACAGTGCCACCGACAACAGCTGAGCAATCCAAACCTTTGTTTAAAGAGATGCAAACACAAATTGACCTACCAGAGGTCACCACAAGCAAAGAAATTGCTCCCACCGGCGGAATACAGATTGTTGACTCTTCAAATGCAGAATTCAAACTAACAAATGTGATAGAAGTTCTTTTGGATTCTATCAAGAAGATAACAGAGTGTAGTTCAAAAGCATACAAAGCAATTGATGACACAATTCCAATTTTGAAAATGATAACACCTAAGTGCAATGTAGATAATAAATATTCTTTGAATCAACTTGACACATTGTCTAGGTATATTACTAACAACACTGTGACAGTTGAACAAATAAAAGAGAAAGCATTCAAGGAGAGACTAGAGAAGGAAAAACACAAATTCTTTGAAGAAGAAATAAAGAAGTGTACATGACAATTTGACACTCTTTTACCAAAACTATGTAGTACATTGAAGGAATTTAAAACCTTGTACAAAGATACATGTAAAACTAACTTTTTGACTATAGATATAGACCGGAAGATCAGCAAGATACAGGAAGAAATAAATCAACTAGCTGATAATTTCATTAATTCATCTGAACCATTATCAGTTTTTGATTAGAAAATAATAGGTTTCGAGGAGGAAGTTCTAAAGTTGGAAAGAGAAAAGGAGAGAATAAAAGGAAAGGCTAAAGATCTAAAATGGAGACTTAGTCCAAAATTGGACTACCTCGCCTCCTTAAGAAAAGAAATATCTGATGCTTTAATTCAAGGATAGAAAACACCGACAGAGAAAATGCAACACCTCACCGATACAATTCAGAGGACAGAGGCTGCATTAAAAGATAGCAAACGGTTCATTAAGAGCCTAAATCTAGTACTGACAGATCTTTTTCAAATTGTAATCAACCGGTTACAAGGATAAAATAGGAAACCACACTCAATTGACACTTTGAAAACCTTTGTCATTGATGCCAAAGGGGGAGTAGTGGAATGAGAAAAATAACCAGCAAATGACTCATCAGCTCAGGGGGAGCACATAATCTTTTTGGATAACAATTTTTGGATTTTTCTCATGAGTTTTGCCATCAATGCCAAAGGGGGAATTTGTTGGCAAATGCACACTCCAATGAGATATTGTAGGTGATTGAAGGTTTTGTCATTGATGGCAACCTTACAATCCCTTGACACCGGCAAGACAATTTACTGGCACCGGCAAGGTCAGACTCTACACTGGCACACAGACCATTGATAGTGAAAGGAAGTATACTGGCATAGAAGCCGATAGGAATTTTGTTTATAATAAATTTTGTAAATTGTTGTAAAATCATTGCAAGCCGACTTGGCAAGTTGTAAAATGACTCATATATATAAGAGATCATTGTAGAACATTTGGGTGATGGATGAAAAGGAAGTTAATAGGCGAAATAAGGCAGACCTATTACGTGAATTATAGCTTAAGGGTTTATGGATGAAGCAGAGCTATAAACCAGTACTGGATCTTTCATAGTAGATGCTATTTTGAAGGAGTACAAGACATTGGATTTATATAATCCATTTTGTAAGTCAGTGAGACTTCCCATTTTGTAATTGAGCAGTGAGCTCTAGGCACTTGGCCTTCCTGCATGTGCAGGCCCCTCTTGTAGCAGTAATATTCTTTTATTAGCCAGTAAGTGAATATTGTGGGTCACAAATCCCACCGAGGTTTTTCCCACACTAGGTTTTCTCGTTAAACTGCTGTGTTATGGTGTGTTTTTCATGTGGTTGTTATTATATCTATTTATTGCATTATTTCTTGTTTACCGGTATACAGTATTGATATGCTTTACATGTTTTAAGTTAAGAAAATCTTATAACCGGTTAGATAATGATTCACCCCCCCCTTCTCAGTATCTTTGGGAATCCTAACAGTCTTATCTCTATATTAATCTCACAAATGAGATCTTACATATATACCAAAACCTAAGACCAAATATGTAGGTCGGTTCTCCAAGAATAGTACAATAAAATCAATTACAAATGAATCAATATACGATGCATCATGTCAGCTCAATGCATTTACAATAATAACCAATAAACAAAACATCTTCATAACGAGTCATGCTGATCTGGAATAGATAACGCTTGCCGGTCCATAACCTAGACCAATTTGCCGGTAACAACAAATATGCAAAATCAATTAGACCAATAACCAAATCACCAAAACAAAGTGTCCAAAAAATGTCTTCGACATAACCAAGTAATCTCCAGATGATAACAAATCATCCTCAGTGCCGGTGAACAATATAACCTGTCAGTGAACCAGATACCGGTGACTGTGCATAAGTCACTGAACATGCCGGTGAACATAACCAAAGATCTCTAGTGCTGATAAGTGTTGACAAGTGTTGACAAGTGTTGACATCAATGAAAAAACCAGTGCAACATATCCAAAATACCAACAATAAGATAGGATAGGTCTAGTGCTAAATGTAAACACCACCGATCAACTAGAACACGAACACGATAACCATTAGCATCCTGAAAAACCTTCTAGAAGCCGCACCAACACCACTTATCAAATTCATCAAAAGATCTTCAATTAAGCTCTACCGGTAAAACCCTTACCAATAACCAAAAGGCTTACTAGAACATATGATAGCTTCTGAATCACCATATTATGAATGAACTGAATGTGACAAGCATCAAAACCACATGAATAACTGAACCAAACCAATTCCACCAATTAGAATATACCAGAGACAAATCTCCCAATCATCATCAAAATCCAACCACTCTACCAGAGTTCGGTAGACAACCAAATAAGATAGTGTTGACATCAATGACAAACATCAATGCAACACATAATCAATTCCTCCAAATTGCCAACAATCTCCCCCTTTGGCATTGACGACAACACTAGATGTGAAAAACATCCAGGTGTCAAGAGGTGCCAAACAACTCTCCCCCAATGAAAGACATTCATTCAAATGATATAACAATGAAGTTATGAACCAAACACCAAACTCCCCCTATGACTGATATCTCTATTAAGCTCTGTTTTCTATTTTTCACATGAATATTTCTCCCCCTTTGACATGAATGCCAAAAACCTGACATAAACATCAAAGAAAAATCATAAAACCTCTAAACCATACAACTGACTACTCCCCCTGAGTAGTAGCACCATCTCATCAATTTGAAATGAATGATAGTTATGATAATGCATACCAGACTGATGCCAATTGTTAGTATAATCAGTGAACAACTGAGGGGGAGGTGAATCAGTTATTAACATATTATGAAACTTTAAGCACACAACCTTTTACCAGAATGCATAAACCAAATACTGGAATAGAAGCTATATCAATTAAGCACAAAAATAAACCATAAACCAAATACCATGCATCCACAACACATAACACCAAGATTTGTACATGGAAAACTTGGTAAAGGGAAAAACAACGGTGGGAAGCCTACCCATAGTCAGATAATACTTCTGCAGTAAGTATGTGATTATAATAAGGGGCCTACACATGCAGGAAGGCCAACAACCTAGAGCGCACTGCTCTTCACAAAGGAGCCTCACTGACTACAAAAAAAATCCAGACTACAATTTGGAAATGAGAATGAACTACTAGAATAACATCTCCTTTGTCTGAGTATAGTTTCAGTTAAGCTCAATGGCAGAGGTGTAAAACCTCTTACATAAACCCAATTAGATCACCTATGATCGACCAAACCTTCTGCATATGATTACAACTTTATTTGCACATAGATAATCCCATAACATTTCCCACATGCCATGATCTACAAAGAGATCTTACATCATATTTATACCAACCCGAGACCTAAACAATTAGGTCGACCACCTAAAATATAATATAATACATCCATAAACCTGAAACCAATGATAAAACAAGTCGACCTAAGCCCGAAACAACATTAACCAAACAATAAATCCAACCATTAACGCATCAGGAACATCTACCAACACATTACATAAACTGGTCCATAACCTAGTAGAATAAGATAGGATAGGTTTGGTGCTAAATGCAAACACTGTCGATCAACTGGAACATGAACACGAACAGAATAACTATCAACATCCTGAAAACCTTCTAGAAGATGCACCAACACCACTTATCAAATTCATCAAAAGATCTTCAACAAAGCTCTATCGGTAAAACCCTTACTAGTAACCAAAAGGCTTACTAGAACATATGATAGCTTCTGGATCACCATATCCTGCACCAACTGAATGTGACAAGCATATGAACCACATAAATGACCAAACCAAACCAATTTCACCAATCAAAATATACCAAAGACAAATCTCTTGATCATCATCAAAGTCCAAACACTCTACTGGAATCTGGTAGACATCCACATAAGCTAGTGTTGACATCAATGACAAACATCAATGAAACACAATCAATTCCTCCAAATTGCCTACAATCTCCCCCTTTGGCATTGATGGCAACACTAGATGTGAAAAACATCCAAGTGCCAAGAGGTGCCAAACAAGTCTCCCCCAATGAAAGACACCCAATCAAATGATATAACAATGAAGTTATGAACCAAAGACCAAACTCCCCCTATGATTGATATCTCTATTAAGCTCTGTTTTCTATTTTTCACATGAATATCTCTCCCCCTTTGACATCAATGCTAGAGATCTGACATAAACATCAAAGAAAAATCACAAAACCTCTGAACCATACAGTTGACTACTCCCCCTGAGTAGTAGCACCATCTCATCAATCTGAAATGAATGATAGTTCTGATAATGCATACCAGACTGATACCAATTGTTAGGATAATCAGTGAACAACTCAGGGGGGGTAAATCAGTTGTTAACAGATTATGAAACTTTAAGTGCACAACCTTTCACCGAAATGCATAAACCAAATACTAGAATAGAAGATATCAATTAAGCACAAACATAAACCATAAACTAAATACCATGCATCCACAACACATAACACCAAGATTTGTACGTGGAAAACCCGATAAAGGGAAAAACCATGGTGGGAAGCCTACCCACAGTCAGATAATACTTTTGTAGTAAGTATGTGATTACAATAAGGGGCTTGCACATGCAGGAAGGCCAATAGCCTAGAGCGCACTGCTCTTCACAAAGGAGCCTCACTGACTATAAAAGAAATCCAGACTACAATCCGGAAATAAGAATGAACCGCTAGAATAATTTCTCATATGCCTGAGTACAGTTCTGGTTAAGTTCAATGTCGGAGGTCTAAAACCTCTAACACAAATCCAGTTCGATCACCTATGATCGACCAAACCTTCTGCATATGATTACAACTTTATTCGCACATAGATAATCCCATGACATTGACCACATGCCACGATCTACAAAGAGATCTTACATCTTAATTATACCAACCCAAGACCTAAACAATTAGATTGACCACCTAAAAGATAATATAATAAATCCATAAACCCACAAAGCAATGATAAACCAAGTCAGCCTAAGACCGAAACAACATTAACCAAACAATAAATCCAACAGGTAATGCATCAGGAGCATCTACCAATGTGTTACATAAACCGGTCCATAACCTAGCAAAATAAGATAGGATAGGTCTGATGCTAAATGCAAACACAACCACTGAATTGGATCATGAACACGATAACCATCAGCATCCTGAAAACCTTCTAGAAGCCACACCAACACCACTTATCAAATTCATCAAAAGATCTTCAACAAAGCTTTGCCAGTAAAACCCTTACAAGTAACCAAAAGTCTTACTAGAACATATGATAGCTTCCGGATCACCATATCATAAACCAACTAAATGTGGCAAGCATCTGAACCACATGAATGACCGAACCAAACCAATTCCACCAATCAAAATATACCGGAGACAAATCTCCTAATCATCATCAAAGTTCAACCACTCTACCAGAATCAGATAGACAACCAAATAAGCTAGTGTTGACATCAATGACAGACATTAATGCAACACATAATCAATTCCTCCAAATTGTCAACAATCTCCCCCTTTGGCATTGATGGCAACAATAGATGTGAAAAACATCCAAGTGCCAACAGGTGCCAAACAAGTCTCCCCCAATGGAAGACATCCAATCAAATGATATAATAATGAAGTTATGAATCAAAAACCAAAATCCCCCTATGACTGATATCTCTATTAAGTTTTGTTTAATGTTTTTTAGATGAATATCTCTCCCACTTTCATATCAATGCCAAAAATCTGACATAAACATCAAAGAAAAATAAATCCAGAATGAATGATAGTTCTGATAATGTATACCAGACTGATGTCAATTGTTAGGATAATCGGTGAAAAACTGAGGGGAAGGGGGGTGAATCACTTTAAGCACACAACCTTTTACTAGAATGCATAAACCAAATATCAAAATAGCAGATATATCAAGTAAGCACAAACATAAACTATAAACCAAATACCATGCATCCACAACACATAACACCTAGATTTTTATGTCGAAAACCTGGTAAAGGGAAAAAACATTATGGGAATCCTACCCATAGTCAGATAATAATTTTGTAGTAAGTATGTGATTACAATAATGGGCCTACACACGCAGGAAGGCCAATAGCCTAGAGTGCACTGCTCATCACAAAGGAGCTTCACTGACTACAAAAGAAATCTAGACTACAATTAGGAAATAAGAATGAACTGCTACAATAGCATCTCCTATGCCTCAGTATAGTTCTAGTTAAGCTCAAAGTCGAAGGTCTAAAACCTCTTACACAAACCCAATTCGATCACCTGTGATCGACCAAACCTTCTGCATATGATTAACACTTTATTTGCACATAGATAATCCCATAACATTGACCACATGCCACGATCTACAAACAAATCTTTCATCATATTTATACCAACCTGGGACCTAAACAATTAGGTCGGCCATGGGTATGTGCACAAAGATGGTGGTTAGAAAAGTGGACACCACCCAAAAAAAACATGGAAAAACAAGCAGCGTGTACGCGGTTCTAGAATTTGAATTCACCGCGTACGCACTGCTTTTAGGAAAATGAGAGTGTACGCGCTACACCTAGGAAAATGAGTGCATATGCACTACTTATAAGGAAATGAGTGCGTACGCACTAATAATCCCAAGATAACCGCATACACAGTACCTATCAAAAAAAGTTTTTTTAAAAAAAGATGGGTCTTATTTTCCCATGAATAGCTCATTTTTACTTCATTTTTTTTTTCATTTTCTCTCCTAAACCACGAATGGGGTGCTAGATTTCTCCTCCAGACTATGGATCAAGGTTAGTTTTTGTTTATTTTTGTCTTTCTTTCTCGTTTGTTCAATTTGTTTTATATTTTGAATTTAATTTAATTAATTTTGATTAGGTTTTTTCATTTTTTGTTTCAAAAACTAGATTCTTCTAATCCACAACAAGAACAACCAAATGCACCTCCTGAAAACCCACAAGATACACCCCCAATTCCTCCTTTTGACCGCACACCCGAAACATGGGAGCAATTAATTAATCAGTTAGGACAAAATACGTCTAAAATCAATAGACTAATTGTTAAATTGAAAACATCCGAACTTGAGCATCATCAATCCCTCGCCACTAGCCTAGAAACATTAGCTAGTGGTGTCATAGTTGTCTCCACACAAATTATAAAATGGGGAAGCTATAGGGATAGGTGTCGTCAATTCTATGCTGATGGGTTATCATACGAGGGAGTAAAAAACAAAAATATTAGTAAACAACAAACATGTGCCCTTTTCATTGATCCCAAAACTGGCCAGTCATTACCTCTTAATGCATAGAGGTTTCCCATATATTGGTGTACCAATGTGCAGATGAAGAATCTTTTTTGGTAGAGGTGGTGGATGGTCTTTGATGATCCACCTTGTAATAATTATGAGGTGCCATTATATTTTTTGAGAAAAGTATATTGTGAGTTTGTGCTCAATGTGCGCCCAAACTATTTTGACACGAGAGAGTTCCATGGTAGAGGTGGTGGCTCTACCCAAGATAGACCTGGAGCCCGTAGGCGATTACCCATGGAGAGTCATTGCCCCCTAGCACCCAAACCCAAGGTGCATTAGGTTGTCCCAATAGAGATGAAAGAGTCGATGGAGCTACAGACTCTTCAGGTGGCCACAATGTTGACTAGTGCCATCATCCAACATGAGACATCATTAGCACACCCTGTATTGTATTGGATGATGAACCATTAGTTGCTCCAGGTGGCGACAGAGAGCCCATCTAGCATATGTGTGTCAGTTGCTTGGGGATATGCTCAGGAATAGATGATGCAGCCGATGCAGATGGATCCTCATCTCATCTATGCACGATTTGCGGGAGTATATGTCAGGCCCGCACAACTGAGGATTTCACGTTGATAGATGAGTTGATGGACATGGTGTTTGCTCATGAGCGAAAGAAACGGGTGTGCTGATTTGAATTCATAGCATTTTATTTATCATTCATTTTAAATTTGTAATTACATAAATGAATTTTCATTTATACATCGATTTAAATTGAGACAAATAATATGCATTTCAGGATGCAGCAGCGGTATCCCATACTCCTCCCCCAGTTACTATAGTTGCAACTTCAATGCCTGAGGTATAAATTTTGTAACATGTTAAAATAGAATAGTACACTTTGAATTCAAAAAAATACAAGATATACTAACTATCTTTAATGCTTGGTCCAATTTTTGGTTTGTAGGTGTTGACAGGGGACCAAATGTCCCAGATTGATGACATCATGCTCTCAACAATCGATTTTGGCCTACAAGGCTATACGGTATCATATTTTGTACAACCCTTTTTATGTATTGTTTTGATGGAATATGCAAGTCATTTCATTTTAGATTTTTAAAATTATGTTTAATTTATTATCTGTACTAATATCTCATGTTAATTTTGGTTTTTTAGGGTAGCCCCGTCTAGGGATCGTCCTAAGAAAAAGAATTCCTCGAAGATGCCAAAACATGGGAAGAAGGTAATTGAACACATTTTTAGTTGTACAATTGTTTGAAAATGAAATCAATTATTAGTTGGGGTTTGTAGATTGATTAGTGTTTTTTGTCTATTTTACATGTACAGTGGCCATTGAGCTATGTGGATTTGTTGAATGCATCTGATTCACTCGTGGATCAAGAGAGCACAGAGGTATGTATATCTATTTTATTTTCTTTATTTCATGATTATATGCACGCGTACATGTGAACTTGTGATATATTATAATCTTATAATTTTTTTATACAGGAAATATTCATACCTATTTCATCAATGACGAACCCTCCTCCGTGCACTGGAGAAGCATCTTAGGATCCGATACACTTTTGTTTGATATATAAAATTAATTGTTTTTAACCTACAATACTTATCATTATATTAATTGTATTTAATCTTTGAACATTTTTTGTATAGGTAATAGCGACAGTTTCTCCATCGATGGTGAGCCATCCTCAGTCCATTGGAGAAGCATCTCAGGCACAGGTACGTCCTTGTTCTCTATATTATAACTTTTAAGTGTTTTTGATATATTTATGTTAGTACATTGTATTAATTGTACATTTAATCTACAATAGACCCCTTCGCGGTACGGCCATAACGTGGATCCATTTAAGTATGTCTTCAAGAAAACTCCTAAGAGTGACAAGGAGAGGAGAGCAAAGACATTAGCTCCTAGATCAGCCGATGAGGTAATCTAAATTTCAATTGCAAAGGAATTATAGTTAAATGCATAGTTATGTTGTTAATTGTGAACTATTTTCTACAAAATAATTCTAACTTGGCTTTTGAATTGTGGTTTTGCAACCATCTACAGAGCCGCATACTGCATCGAAGAGGCTTGATTTTGATGATCCACCACAAGTTTATGATCATATAGTGTTAGTTTTGGTCATAGAATGACCAATACATGTAGATATACTCTACATTTTTATTGTATATCGATTTGTACATGGCATATGCCACATTTTTGTAATACTTGTATTGACTTGGCAAACATGCCTTTTATATATATATATATATAAATGTCAATATTTGATCCAATAAATGTGTATTGAGTGCATCATTTTGTATTCGTTTTATTTTGTGGTTGTCCTTTTATAAATTTAATTGATCATTTTCCTACGTAATCAACAATATGAATATAAACAACAAAAATATATGATATAAAACATTGCAATCGTGGAATATGATTTGATAAAAAATTTAAAATATTAAATTAACCCTACAAAACTCCTTGTATTTAGTTCATTATTGTGTATTCTCTGTATTTGGTGGCTTCCCTTTTATAAATTTAAATGAATATTTGCATATGTAATCAACAATATGAATATAAACAACAAAAATTGACAATATGAATATAAACAACAATATGTGTTTGGTGCGAGAGCACCCTCACGCTCACAATGGTCAAATTTTGTTCGTCGTGTGCACAAACCGACATCACGAGTGCATCCAGGTGGGTAGGTTTACGCTAGGCATGCATCTCTCATGCATCCCAAAGCACCGGAATGTCGAGAATCATACCATATCGATGCAATCTCTCAAGTGCCCCGAGTCCAAAAAAATGTCAAAATTTGACGGACCATTTCTTCAAATCCAGGACACATATGGTCAATCCGCTTGAACCCGTGGGGTCATGTGAGACTCCTCTACAATGGTCTATCTCAGTTTTTGATGACTTAGACCAATTTTCAATTGGTAGCATTTTTTTGCCTGCTGCAAAACCCGCTAGTTGCATGCAATGCAAAGTTGCAAGATTGGCTAGAATTGATTCGGTTCATCATGTGCATAAATCAATGTCACAAGCACATCCAGGTGGAAATTTTTATGCTAGGAATGCCCCTGTCATGCATCCCAAAGTGCTGGAACGTCAAGAGTCATATCGTACTAGTGCAATCTCTCAAGTGCCCTGAGTCCAAAAAATTATTAAAATTTGACAGGTTGTTTCTTCAAATCCAGGACACAGATGGTTGATCTGTTTGAACTCATGGGGTCGTGTGAGGATCCTCTACAATGTCCTACCTCAGTTTTTGATGACTTGAGGCCATTTTCAATTGGTAGCATTTTTTTGCCTGCCACAAAAACCGCCAATTGCATGCAATGCAAAGTTGCAAGATTGGCTAGAATTGATTCAATTCGTCATGTGCACAAACCGATGTCACGAGCACGTCCGAGTGGGAAATTTTATGCTAGGCATGCCCCTTTCATTCATCCCAAAGTGCCAGAACATGGAGAGTCATACTGTATCGGGGCGATCTCTTAAGTGCCATGAGTCCAAAAAATTGTCAAAATTTGACAGACTCTTTCTTCAAATCCAAGACACATATGGTCAATCTGTTTGAACCCGTGGGGTCCTTCAAGGCTCCTCTACAATGGCCTAGCTCAGTTTTTGACGACTCAGAGCCATTTTCAATTGGTAGCATTTTTTCGCCTGCTGCAAAAATCGTTAGTTGCATGCAATGGAAAGTTGCAAGATTGGCTAGAATTGATTCGGTTTGTCATGTGCACAAACCGACATCATAAGAACATCTGAGTGGGAAGGTTTATGCTAGGCATTTTCCTTTCGTGCATCCCAAAGTGTTAGAACGTCGAGAGTCATACCGTACCGGGGCGATCTCTCAAGTGGCATGAGTCCAAAAAAATGTCAAAATTTGACGGACTGTTTCTTCAAATCCAGAACACATATGGTCAATCTATTTGAACCCATGGGGTTGTGTGAGGCTCCTTTACAATGGCCTATCTTGGTTTTTGATGACTCGAGGCCATTTTCAATTGGTAGCATTTTTTCACCTTCTGGAAAAACCATCAATTGCATGCAATGCAAAGTTGCAAGATTGGCTAGAATTGATTTGATTTGTCATGTTCACAAACTGACATCACGAGTGTAGCTAAGTGGGAAGTTTTACACTAGGCATGCCCCTATTGTGCATACCAAAGTGTCGGAATGTCGAGAATCATACCATACCTAGGCGATCTCTCAAGTGCCATGAGTCCAAAAAATGGTCAAAATTTGACGGACTGTTTCTTCAAATCCAAGACACATATGGTCAATCCATTTGAACCCATGGAGTCATGTGAGGCTCCTCTACAATGACCTATCTTGGTTTTTGATGACTTGGAGCCATTTGCAAAAGGTAGCATTTTTTTGCCTGCTGCAAAAACTGTCAGTTGCATGCAATGCAAAGTTGCAAGATTCATTAGAATTGATTCAGTTCATCATGTGCACAAACCTATGTCACGAGCGCATCTAGGTGGGCAAATTTACACTAGGCATGCCCCTATCATGCATCCCAAAGCACTAGAACATCGAGAGTCGTACCGTACCGGGGCGATCTCTCAAGTGCCATGAGTCCAAAAAATTATCAAAATTTGACGGATTGTTTCTTCAAATCTAGGACAGATATGGTTGATCTGTTTGAACCCATGGGGTTACGTGAGGCTCCTCTACAATTTCCTATCTCATTTTTTGACGACCTGGAGCCATTTTCAATTGGTAGCATTTTTTTGCCTACTGCAGAAACCATCAGTTGCATGCAATGCAAAGTTGCAAGATTGGCTAGAATTGATTCATTTCATCGTGTGCACAAATCGACATCATGAGCGCATCCAGGTGGGAAGGTTTACACTAGGCATGCCCCTAACATGCATCCCAAAGCACCGAAATGTCAAGAGTCATACCATACCGGGGCGATCTCTCAAGTGCCATGAGTCCAAAAAATTGTCAAAATTTGACAGACTATTTCTTAAAATCCAGGACACATATGGTCGATCCGTTTAAGCCCGTGGGGTCACTGAGGCTCCTCTACAATGGCCTATCTCTTTTTTTGATGACTCAAAGCCATTTTCAATTGGTAGAATTTTTTCGCTTGCAGCAAAAATCGTCAGTTGCATGCAATGCAAAGTTGCAAGATTGGACAACATTGATTCGGTTCGTTGTGTGCACAAATTGACGTCACGAGCACATCTGGGTGGGCAGGTTTACGCTAGGCATGCCCCTATCATGCATCCTAAAGAATTGTAACATCGAGAGTCATACCATACCAGGGCGATCTCTCAAGTGCCATGAGTCAAAAAAATTGTCAAAATTTGACGGACTGTTTCTTCAAATCCCGGACACATATGGTCGATCCGTTTGAACCCGTGGGGTCATGTGAGGCTCCTCTACAATGTCTTATCTCGGTTTTGATGAGTTGAAGCCGTTTTCAATTGGTAGTATATTTTTGTCTGTTGCAAAAACCATCACTTGCACTCAAATTATATCTAATCTCAATGTATGACCCCTATGACCCGATAATGACTCAAATAATTCTCCACGATTATACAAGAATTAAGAATTCTCATGATTGACCAAGGACACATCACATATACTCAAAACATAGTCACATATTATTCAAAAATTTGCCTCTAAATATGGTCAAATCAGCTCTTGGCTATTTGATTATACAAAAAAATGTCTTAAAAATCATCTCATGGGATTTTATACAAAATTTGACATTACAATATGTGCGATTCATCTCATCACCATTTTAATACACCAATCATCTCATGGGCTTTTATACAAAATTTGGCATTACAATATGTGCAATTCAGCTCATCACCATTTTAATATACAAAATTTGGCATGTACATATGTACAAATCAGCTCATTTCCATTTAAATATACAAAATTATGCCCCTAAACATGTAAAAATCAGCTCCTGGGTATTTATATATACAAAAAATGAATATAGAACAATTCGTCGATGATTTATACAATATTCTCAAAATTATTCTACTCTAAACCATAGAATCAATCAAGTGAGCCTTCAGGATCGACTCTAACCCATATTATGTCAAGTATTTCCTCGTGGTCAGATTTATGAACTTTCCATAAAATCTTGTTATGAGGTCTACTAGGATACTTCATCAAATGAATATTTGTTGCAACAACAAGGTTAGAGAAATGAAGAATATGTCTGTGTGTTTCAAAGTCTTCGAACAACCAAACATCAGAATTATTGATAGGGTATCTCCGAATCCATGTTCCTATCACGACAACAGACCCTATTGGGTACTCAATACCCTCTCCATCAATGATTGTGGTTGTCAATTTTCTTTTTGGCTCAACACAATGACACAAATAGTGATCTATTCCTTCTTCATTGTTCTCTTCTGCAACAACTGCATACACATGACCTGCATTTTATAAAGTGTTAATTAATACAAAAAATAAAGTATGATGTATAGCAAAATGAATCAAAAAGAATACTTGCAAAAAAATTAACTCAAAAAATCACCTGAATCCACTAGGTCGGATACATGATCAAAATCCACTGATGTCTTCATCTGGCTCAATTGTAGTGCTTTGGGAATTTGATATGAATCAATGGGAACCAACGGTCTACAAGACCATTTGTCAACCCAATCTTGTGATTCACATTCTTCTCACAAACAATACATGCATGAAGAGAAAAAATATACCATTTGTCTCGTATAAATTGCCAGTGAACTTGAATTTGAACTCATAAATGAGTGCATGTCACTTGATCTTGCAAACATACAACAATCTAGATAGTTTTCAATGTTAGATTCAATGATCAACCAAAAATATCTACGAACCATTGACATACCTGGATTACTTGGACCCATTGTAGACTTACACCATCGCATGATTGTTTCTGCATCTATCAACTCAACACCACCTTTGTACTTCAATTCTTCTCTAGCTAGGGCTCTTTTCACACATGATCTTGCACCATCATGCTCTCCCTTACCATGTCTAGCCTCAATGAAATTCCAAAAATGTTGTACACTTCTTTTCATATGCATCCTTGTCAACCAATAAAACATCCTTGCATTCTTGAATTGTGCAGTGCAATTATCTGACCATATTAAGTGTCGGTTGTATACTATGTTCCTTTCCCTTAAACTATCATAGAAAAATTTAAAGCATCCTTGTACAAACTCCGATGAATGAGTACTATCATCACTTATGTAGAAGTGATAATCCCTTACAACCTTTCTATCCTTCTGTGTGCTATCATCTGCATGCATGAATGCTATGTGTACAAAATAGAAACTTGTGTAGAGTGATAATACATAGACTGCACTTCATTTTGAGGTTGTAGTGTATAATTTTCAGTGAAATCAACGATAGAGACAATGGTGCCAAGAGGAAATGTGTCCTTACATAACTTGAATTTCTCATCTAAACATCAAGATCTATGTGTATGCATTATGTACTCATAAACTAGTTTCTCTTGAAATATTTTCATAAATTCAGCTACACATATATCATTTTTCACTAGCTCACATCTCTTCAAATATTTTCCATCTTTAACTCCATATGTGACTGTCTTGTATTTTCTGAAAGAAACTAGTTTCGTACCAATTTCATGTGTGCTCTCCAAAAGTACGCATCTTGGTAAATGTTGCAAACCATCACAAATAGCACAAGAACCTTCCAAACAAGGCATCTTATAATAAATGCAACCATCATGTCTATTACATAGCACACTTGAAATAAATTCTCTTACCGACTTAGGAGGTGCTTGTATATTGCATTCCTGCAAAACATCTGATGAATACTAAGAGGGGGGGGTGAATTAGTATACCAAAAATTACTGTACTCATACACTTTATCAGTCTAGCAGTAAACCAGTATAACAGTTTAACTAACAAGCCAGTTAACACAAATGCAAACCAAACAGCAAGTAAGGCATTCACCCACAGAAGCACAATCACCATAACACAAGAGATTTTGACGTGGAAACCCAAATGGGAAAAACCACGGTGAGATGAAACTCATAAGTAACTATCTACAGAATAGTAACCAGACCGATTAAGGTCAGACCGGTTAAGGTCATACAATGTTCTTTACTAGAACAGATCCTGTTAGGAATCTCAATCTTTGTTAGGAGATAAGTCTGATTAAAGACTACCTTGTGAGAGGATTTTAGATCCACAAATGTGAATCACCTTGTTAGAGGATTTACAAAGGCTTTTCTGGGCCTACCCGGTTAAGGGTTTCTAACTTGTCAAAGATGTGAGTGATCAACAAGTGAATGATCTAGCAAATAGCACAGTCTGCTTGGTTAGATCCATGATAGCTTATTGTTAATGCATTTCAGCATTACTCTAGTCTTTAGTAAAATCCACACTTTGTTACAGTACACAAACTTGATCTTTTCTTTTAAGATCGCACATACAAGAACTCATCAACCACTACAAACCCTAACAACTACACACACACCTTGAAACCCTAGACATGATGTCCTTAAAAGGAATTTGATTTCATTTCAGTCCAATAGGATTACATTGCAAGTTCCTAGGTTCATTGTATCTAGACACATTTGGTAACATGATGAAAAATCATCGTCAAAGTGTTGGTGGATGGTAACTCATCACAGAGTATTACCGATTTATACAACTTTACCGATTGTCAGTTGGTAACTCGGAGTAATACTGGTTTAACAGATTACCGGTTGACAGAAATGAAGACTAGGAAAATGATAACTGTTGCTTCTAGTTCCTTTGCTCCATTCCGCTTGAGATCCTCGAACCGCTTGAGGTCCTCATGCCACTTGAGATCCTCATTCCGCTTGAGATCAGTAAACACTTTCTGCAAGACACCGATAGTCTAAAGACTATAACATAATACCGGTTTGAAACAAATACCGGTTTGAGCATAGCTCATACATACAAATAGTGATCTCATAGCAAGTGTGTGTCCATCAATGAAAATCACAACATAATCATCAAAAATCCTAACAATATCCCCCTTTGGCATTGATGGCAATACTTAGGAAAATTTTGACGTCTAAGTGTTTTTACAAAAAAAATATGCCATAATAAAAAATACTCCCCCTAAGCATATACACTATCCCTTTGCAGAAAAGAAAATGTATACTACTTCCTTACAAAGATGAACATGAGTATACATAGCATGCATCAAAATTTTAAATACCAGAATACTTCTCCCCCTTTGCCAACAATGACAAAATACAACTGAATAACCCCTGTTTCTATTAGCTAAATAAATGTTTGTGACAATAAAGAGTGAAACTTGTCAAAAACTAATTTAAAGTCCTGCATAAATTGCTTCATGGATAAGGACCATGACTCAAGTAATGAAGTAGAAACCTCATTCTCCGTTTGCATTTGGGATACCTGTTCTTCCATGGCATCCAAAGTACTCATCTCTTGAGTAACCGTCAAGGCATCCAGATTGAGATAGCACTTCTGAAGTATTTGTAGTCTTGGTAGTAGAACAATTTGTAGTTCCTGCAAATCCTTGGTCTAGTTGCTGATCTCCAAATCAATTCTTGCAGCCTGAAGTTGAAACTGGTGAACGGTCTGCCCATAAGTGGTAAAGGAGTCATATGGGGTCTTGAAGGTGCTTATGAAAGTCTGCAAATCAGTTTGCAGTTTGTCTTTCTAGGTAAGAACATCATCACAAAATAGATGGGGTAGACATATCTTAGTGAGCAGAAATTTCCCTTCATCCATTGCATCTCTGATGTCTTTCTGTGCCTTTTGTAGATTAGACCGGAGCTCATGTAACTTTTTCACCAAGGAAGTGTTTAAAGCCTTTTGATGCTCCTTCTTAGCATGTGCTTCAACAACCTCTTCTAGGCTTTGTACCTAGTCCTCCACAATTGTGCATAAGAGTTTCAGTTGGGCTAGAGAGGAATTGGTACTGGGGAGGTTGGTACCGGGTATCAAACCGGTAAGAGTGTCTACTGCAGCTTGGATCATGTCTTGCTCCTTCTTCCTCATCACCTCTAGGCATTCTTGAGCAAGCTTAATGCTTTGTAGCAGCTCTAATTCGTTAGCAGATTGGAGGTCAATGGGACTGGTAATGCCAGCCGATTTGGCTTGACTACCGGTTACCTTTGGGGTCTCGACCTATGTGCTCTGTGCCACTTCCTCCTTCTCTTTGGCTCTTAACTTATCTTCTTTTGCCTTATTTTGCTCCTCTGCTTCTTTCTTTCTTTTCTCTTCTTCGTTCTTCTTCTCTTCTTCCTTCTTCTTCTCTTCTTCTTCTCTTCTTCTCTTCTTCTTTCTGCTCCTTTTCTTCTTCTTCATCCTTCTTTTTCTTCTCTTCTTCCTGCTTCTTTTTCTCCTCTTCTTGCTTCCTCTTCTCTCCTCTTCCTTTCTCTTTTCTTCTTCTTGTCATTTCTCTTCTTCTTTATGTTCTTCTTCCTTCTTCTTCTTCTTCTCTTCCTCTTGTTTCTTCTTCTCCTCTTTCTTTCTTTTCTTTTCTTCTTCTAGTTTCCTCTTCTCCTCCTCCTTTTTCTTTTCTTCCTCTTTTCTCTTTTTCTCTTCTTCTGCTTGTTTCTTCTTTTCAACTTCCTGTTGCTTCTTCTCTTTTTCTGCTTTCTCCTTGGCAGCCTTTTCTTTGTCCTATTTTTCCTGTCCTGCTACTTCCGATGGTGTACTCGGAGTGACATTTTCACCATTCAAGGCATCAACATCAATAGGATCCATTCGATCAGTGACCTATTTTCCTTCACTGTTATATACCTCATCTGGTTTATTAGTTGTCGGTTCTTTCTCAACTTTCATGTTGGCTTTAGCCAGTTGATGAAACCTTAAAGTGGCTTGGGCATGAGAGTGGGTATCTTTTACCACTATAGGAACTTTTCCTTCTAGAAACAAGAGTCTCCTTCTTCTCATGAAGAAGAGGCCCTTATATCTTTCCACTACTTCATAAAGTTCAATTTTAGGCACATTAGGAAAGTATTGTACAAATATTTCCTCTCTTATTTCTTGTTCCTTTTCTATGGCAATGCGCCACTTGTTATCTAAAGAATTATACAAAGAATCAGGTGTCTCAGATTTAATTTCTAATGGCCACTTGTCATTAACACATAAATAATTGATAACTTCCTGTTCAACTTCCTTCTTTTCATCATCATTAAAATCATCAAAGCACTCTTTCAAATCACCAAGTACTTTTCTTCTAATATTTTTAATAGTTCTTTGACAATGTGTCAAAGGTTTGTAGGAGGAAATATCAATATTCACCGGTGCAGATGTTTTCGGTTCATTCTTTGTCTTTTTCCTCGCTTGCCTAGTCTTCTTAGGTTGTTCTTTAGACACAGTGTCCTCTGAGTCTGGTGTGGTGTCTTTTGTCTTCTTCTTTCTCTCAAAGACTTTGATGGGTGTAGCTTTTGGTTTCTTTTTTGCTGGTGACCGCTTGGTCACTTTGGGACTTGTTGTAGTAACCAGTGTTGATACTGAAGGCACTGCCTTTCCCTTCTTTATTGATGGTTCTTCAACCAGTGCAACCCTTTCCAAATAGGTGCCGGTTCTTTTTACCTTTGGATCAAGGGGCGAGGAAAGTAGGGTAGAGGCATACCCATCTAGCATGTCATACATTACCTCATAGCCTATGAGTTCCACTTCTTCCTGTCTAGGCTCAACTGCCTCCATTATGCACTCATCAACTTTGATGGTGAAGCAGATGTCATCTTCATATTTCTTGACAATATCACTCGATATTCTCACTCTTTGGCTCATTTTGCATATGAACTCATCAAAGTATTTGTTCAGAACTTCTGGATAACTGGTTCCAATTGCTTGAAGGCTTTCCTTGATTTGCTTTGTAACTGGTTGGTCGGCAGACCACTAAATATCTCCAACTCCTGGGAAGTAACCTTGGAAGTAGAAGAACAACCCAACCAATAGTTGTCCAAACTTAAATCTCAAGGCATTGTCCTGTTTAATCGCCTTTAGGTTCACCAGAAGTTGCCTTTGCATATAGGTGCATAAGTCAAATGATGCATCTTCCATGATCATCCGGTAGGCAGCATTTACCACTGCAGTAGCGATAGAGTTGATTCTGCTGGCATGGAACGTTCGGTATCCTATCAGCATACACGCATATTTGATCAGATCGTCCTTGATGGAATTGATAGTCATTCCCCGTGAGTCACTCACAGAATTGGTGAGCTTGGTCATTTTTGTCTTGTTGATCTTCCTTAGGGCTGGCACTTCACTGATGTTATAGAAACCGGTGACGACATGAATTGCTTCCGGTGTGATATCATGCATCCACTCTAAGTACATTTTATCACTGTACACTCTACTTAGAATGATGTAGATGTGATCATTTGAAAACTCTTCAAGGAAATAGATTGCATTGTGAAGTTTCTTCTTTTCCTAGATGCTAAATTCTGGTTTAATCTTCTTGTCCTTCCCGTAGAACAAACTCAACTGGGAATGGATTACAAGAGATCCTAAGTCTTCAATCTTGCAGTCAATGTAATCGGAAATGCCTTCCTCCACTATAACACCAACGGGTATCTGAGATAGGGTATTATATTTTTCCTTCCATTGAATGAAGTCTACTAGATCAATGGGTGCACTAGGGCTAGAGTGTGATATGGAAGCCATGATAAACAGAGAGATTTTGAGAAATACCTTCGTAATTTGAAATTTTAGGGCTTGCAAATTACACTTCATCACTCACTCCTTTGGTTGCTGAAATACCACTTTGTGCTCTACACTTGACCAATTGATATTCGCTTCTGATTCTTCTTCAATATTTTGAGAATTCTTTGAATCGCAATCCAAATTGCTTTTCATCACTTAGTGCTTAAAAAAACTTCTTCACTCGAGAACTGATAAGTGAAAAATGACTTGAAAAATCCTTTTAAACAAGTTCTCCACCTACCATAATAAATGCTCCACTATTAGGGTGTAAACCCTAATTTGCCTCTTACCATTTCCAGTCTTCTTCGAGTTGACAGGTATCACTTACCGGTTAAGGTCTTTTACCAGTTTAAACCAAGGGTTCAAGATATTTCACCGTTTGCTCCCCCTAAGCTTTTCTGATGCTTAGTTAGCCAGTTCAGTGACTTCCACACTAGGTGCAGAAACCGGTTCTTATTGAATCACTTCTTCTGGCTTCTTCTTCCAAGTTTTCTTCATATCCATTTGAATGGTTTCAACATCTATCTTTCCTTCCGGAGTTACCGGTATATCATCTGATATATTCTTTCTCGTTCTGCAGAATCTTGCTGTATGACCCGGTTTGTTGCAATGATAACAAATCATTCCAGGTGCTCTCCAAGGTCCATTGTTCATGTTTCCATTCTTCATTCTGCATGTTCCAGCAGTGTGACCATTACCATGACAAATCAAATAGGTTGCTCTCCATCCAGTTGCCACTTGATAGCCACTACTTCTTGACTGATAAATATAGGTATTAAACTAGTTTGGGTTCCAGTTCCCAAAGGGTTCAGAAAAATCTCCTTTACTCCTTTGAGGATACCTTCCGGTGTTGTGCATGACAGACCTACATTCAAATGCTCTATGCCCAAACTTGTTGCATGCATAACAATTACCATTGAATCTATTGGGTCTAGGCTTATCGGTTAGAGAATAAGGAAAGTTATTGTGAGCCTTACTTCTACATACATTAGCAGTGTGTCCTTCCTTGAGACAATTAAAGCAAATAGGTTTGAACTTTTGCTTACCTTTATCCTTTGGTGCCGATTGTTTCTTTGATGCTCCATCTTTTGTTCTAGAGGTCTCACCTTCCTCATATTGAAAGAAACCAAGTCCATTGGTATTCTTTACCGGTTTAGCTGACTCAAGCTTCTTCTCTAGCTTGACAGTGCTCTTATTGAATTTGGAAATTATTTCCTTTGACTCAGTATGTTCTTTGGTAATAATAGCATTGGATTCCTTCAAGGTTGCATTCTCAGAAACAACCATGTGTAGTTCACTTTGCATTTCTTCCTTTTCCATTTTATTTTCATGAAGATGAGCGGTAAGTGCACTGATCTCTTGCTTCAGCTTGGAGATCTCATGATCTTTGTCTTTTACCAGATCTTCATCTTTCCTCCGATTCTCAAGCTCTTGACACATTCTGATAGTTAGTCCTTCAAGTTCCCTTCTTAGGTTGGCATTGGACTGATTCAGTTTTTCAACTTCTTGAACTAGGGCTTCCATGTCCGCTTCATCAGAAGAACTATTTTCAGTTATCTCCATCAGTTTTTCAGCATGCTCTCTTCTTTTTGCGTGAGAGGCCTTATATTTGACTTTAAGTTCATCATAGGCTTGCTCAGTCTGAGTAAGCCGATGAGTAAGTTCCCTCACAGTGTATTCCCCCATATCTCTTTCCAAGTGGTTAGACTTATAGAAAGGTTGGCTCTGATACCAATTGATGAATACTAAGAGGGGGGGGTGAATTAGTATACCAAAAATTACTATACTCAAACACTTTATCAATCTAGTGGTAAACCGGTATAACAATTTAACTAACAAGTCGGTTAACACAAATGCAAACCAAACAACAAGTAAGGCATTCACCCACATAAGCACAATCACCATAACACAAGAGATTTTGACATGGAAACCCAAATGGGAAAAACCATGGTGAGATGAACTCATAAGTAACTATCTACAGAATAGTAACTAGACCGGTTAAGGTCATACAATGTTCTTTACCAGAACAGATCTTGTTAGGAATCTCAATCTCTGTTAGGAGATAAGTTTGATTAAAGACTACCTTGTGAGAGGATTTTAGATCCACATATGTGAATCACCTTGTTAGAGGATTTACAAAGGCTTTTCTGGGCCTACCCGGTTAAGGGTTTCTAACTTGTCAAAGATGTGAGTAATCAACAAGTGAATGATCTAGCAAATAGCATAGTCTGCTTGGTTAGATCCATAATATCTTATTGCTAATGTATTTCAGCATTACTTCAGTCTTCAGTAAAATCCACACTCTGTTACAGTACATAGGCTTGATCTTTTCTCTTAAGATCGCACATACAAGAACTCATCAACCACTACAAACCCTAATAGCTACACACACACCTTGAAACCCTAGACATGATGTCCTTAAAAGGAATCTGATTTCATGTCGGTCCAATAGGATTACATTGCAAGTTCCTAGGTTCATTGTATCTAGACACATTTGGTAACATGACACAAAATCACCATCAAAGTGTCGGTGGATGGTAACTCATCACAAAGATATACCGGTTGGTAACTCATTACAGAGTATTACCGATTTATACAACTTTACCGATTGCCGGTTGGTAACTCAGAGTAATACCAGTTTAACAGATTACCGGTTGACAGAAATGAAGACTGGAAAAATGATAACTGCCACTTCTAGTTCCTTTGCTCTGTTCCGCTTGAGATCGGTAAACACTTTCTGCAAGACATCGATAGTCTAAAGACTATAACATAATACCAGTTTGAAACAAATATCGGTTTGATGGTAGCTCATACATACAAAAAGTGATCTCATAGCAAGTGTGTGTCCATCAATGACAATCACAACATAATCATCAAAAATGCCAACAACATCGTTAGTGTGCAAAGCAGAACAAATATGACGAAAAATATCATAGATAATGGAAAATTCAATATGCATCTTACAACAACACGTGGTGCATACATGATTAATCTTAATATAAAAAGGTTTTGTCATTTCAAAAAATCTTTGAGAAATTCTTATTTGAGGAAACTTTTGAAGGAATCTTTCATAAAATTTAGTTTGAGTCATATGCAAATAGTGTTTGGCGTGTGGCTCATGATTTTTAGACCCAATTTGCCTTCTAACAACATCTCTTTGGTTGGGTGAAACTCTTGTGTTGTCAAGCCAAAAAAATTCAATTAATGTTCTTAGTGCATCAACAACAACCTTGTCTTTGCATAGTAGTCTACCTGAGAATGCCCAAAGAGAATTATTGTTAGGTTCCTCTATTTTTTCCTGCCTCTTTAATGCTTTACTTAATGTTGTTCTTATAACGTTTAATGACTTACTTGTTTTTCTTATCAAACGATCTTTTTTTAATTTTCTTGCTCATTATGGTTGATGTAATGACACGTCGAGTAGCATTAGAATCTTTAGTATGTGATTTTGAACCAATAGCTTGATATGCATCAAATAGATTCATTGTTACTTTTAGATGATCTTAGGCCTATAATTTTCAGTCTCTCTAAAATTCAAATTTTTAATCATTTGAACAATTAATTGACATCTTGCGGTTTGATTTAAGTTTTCAAAATAGTTTTGCCATATTCTTTTAACCATTCTCCTACAAGTTCGTTCATTCATTTTATTGGGCACTGGTTTCAATATATTCTCATCAATGTCAATTGGATACTTTGGTTTCCTATGAATGATTCTAGGAGGTGTTAACATCGGTGCATTATGTACATTCAATTCATCATATAGAGGTGGTGTATGTTCATCATTTAATTGATTATTCAATGCGATATCTTCTTCAATTGCATTAGGTTCATACGGTAAATCAAATGTCTCTTCTTCAATTGCATTAGGTTCATTATGTTCATTTGGTAAATCGAATTGAGATGTTGAGGATGACATACCTTCTTCTCCCATTGTTCTTATGTCATGTAATTTCTTCATACGCTGCCTTTGTCTTTCCTTTTCAACCTCTTGTTGTTGCATCATTCCTCGCTTGTTCTTTCCCATGGTTGATATCGGTCGTCCTAAATAGAATCATATTACATATATATATATAAACAAAAGTTCATAAACAAACAAATAACCATAAATATGCATCTTATCACTATTTTTTGGAATCAAACTATTATACAATCACAATACTATTGACAAAACTAATAATAACAACAATTCAATTATTTGAAATCATGCAAAAATAAAAAATTCACTTACTTCTATGTATAAAATAGTGATAGGGTTATGGAGGAAGGGAGAGGGAGAGTAGGGTGGAGAGAGAGAGAGAGAGAGAGAGAGAGAGAGAGAGAGAGAGAGAGAGAGAGAAGAGGGGGGAGGGAGGGACCTATAATGACACCATATAGCACACCATAGGACCTATAACGACACCAAATAGTGTCCCAAGGGGTCATATGACCCCTTAAGAGACCATATGGTGTTGTTATGGGTCGTATGGTGTCTTAAGGGGTCATATGGTGTCCTAAGGGGTCATAAGACACCATATGACCTCTTAGGAAACAATACGACCTCTAATGACACCTAAGGGATCATATGGTGGGCTAATAGGAATTACAAAAGAAGAGAAAGAGGGAGGGAGAGAAAAAGAGAAAGAGGGATGGGCTATGGAGGAAGGGAGAAGGGGAGAGAGCGAGAGAGAGAGGGATGGGGTATGGAGGAAGAGAGAGAGAGAGATCAAATCCAGGACATAATATGACCCTTAGAACATAATATGACCCCTAACAACATCTAAGGGGTCATAGGGAGTCCTAAGGGGTCATATGACACTATATTATCCCTTAGCACACTATAGGACCTATAACGACACCAAATAGTGTCCTAAGGGGTCATAGAACACCATATGACCCTTTAGAACACCATATGGTGTTGTTATGGGTCATTGGTGTCTCGAAGAGTCATATGACATCCTATGACCCCTTAGGACACCATATGGTGTTGTTATGGGTCGTATGGTGTCTTAAGGGGTCATATGGTGTCCTAAGGGGTCACAAGACACCATATGACCTCTTAGGAAACAATACAACCTCTAATGACACCTAAGGGGTCATATGGTGGGCTAATAAAATGATATATTATATTTAAAGTTATTAATAGAACATCATACAATAGAACATAATAAAATAAAACATCATACAATAGAACTTTAGTAGTTTAGTTTTGATATAGCTAAGTTAGACCATTGTCAGCATAAGAGAGACTCCAAGCAAACAAACAATGAGGCTTTGATAAAAAGCAAGTGTAAGAGCTTGACCTAACCCTAAGAGTACTGCCTAAGTTCTAAAACATATGATGCTATTAAATTTACAAGGTTATAGGACTGATCTTGATTTTGACTATAGGAATTATAGAAGAAGAGAAAGAGGGAGGGAGAGAAGAAGAGAAAGAGGGATGGGGTATGGAGGAAGGGAGAAGGGGAGAGATCGAGAGAGAGAGGGATGGGGTATGGAGGAAGAGAGAGAGAGAGAGAGAGAGAGAGAGAGAGAGAGAGAGAGAGAGAGAGAGAGAGAGAGAGAGAGAGAGAAGAAGGAGGGGGGAGGGAGAGGAAGAGATATCAAATCCAGGACACAATATGACCCTTAGAACACAATATGACCCCTAACAATATCTAAGGGGTCATATGACACTATATTATCCCTTAGAACACCATAGAACCTATAATGACACCAAATAGTGTCCTAAGGGGTCATAGAACACCATATGACCCTTTAGAACACCATATGGTGTTGTTATGGGTCATTGGTGTTCCGAGGGGTCATATGGGGTATGGAGGAAGGGAGAAGGGGAGAGAGCAAGAAAGAGAGGGATGGGGTATGGAGAGAGAGAGAGAGAGAGAGAGAGAGAGAGAGAGAGAGAGAGAGAGAGAGAGAGAGAGAGAGAGAGATGGAGGGGGAGGGAGAGGAAGAGATATCAAATCCAGGATACAATGTGACCCTTAGAGCACAATATGACCCCTAACAATATCTAAGGGGTCATATGACACTATATTATCCTTTAGCACACCATAGGACCTATAATGACACCAAATAGTGTCCTAAGGGGTCATAGAACACCATATGACCCTTTAGAATACCATATGGTGTTGTTATGGGTCATTGGTGTCTCGAGGGGTCATATGGAATTCTATGACCCCTTAGGACACCATATGGTGTTGTTATGGGTCGTATGGTGTCTTAAGGGGTCATATGGTGTCCTAAGGGGTCACAAGACACCATATGACCTCTTAGGGAACAATACAACCTCTAATGACACCTAAGGGGTCATATGGTGGGCTAATAAAATGATATGTTAAATTTAAAGTTATGAATAGAACATCATACAATAAGACTTCAAACGAAAATTCAAGGAGGCTTCGCTAAAAAGCAAGTGTAAGAGCTTGACCTAAACCTAAGAGTACTGCCTAAGTTCTAAAACATATGATGCTATTAAATTTGCAAGGTTCTAGGACTGATCTTGATTGTGACTATAGGAATTACACACTTGATTTATTTCATGGGTATGTACCGTTCCAAGCCGTTTGACAAGTGATGATCATCATATACTACCACTGCCATGCATGTAGCAAACTTTAATTTCTTTAGGTGACAGGCATTGTGTAACAACATGGGAACTCTCACATACCCACCACTATCATTCTCTAGGACATCATCTATGTTACTCTCCCTCTTTCTCTTCCTACTTATTGTTTCCTTCTGAAAAACATATTGTAGGTACTCTGACTCATCATGTTGCTTTGTTGACACTATTTTCCACATCTGCTCTACTCATTAAAAACACATTCGAGAAGAATATTGTTGTAGGTTTCCTTGTTTGTCACAGTAATACACCTATGGTTCAATTTCAAACCCTATTCCTCCTATTCAATATACACACACAAATACATCAGTCAATTTTCTTAGGAGAGAATACATGATAAAAATCAAAGAGGAAGTTGCAGACAAGAAATAAACTCACTTAATTCTATAGAAGTGCAGACACTGTTGCAGTGGAGTATGGAGGGAGGGAGGGAGAGAAGAAGAGAAAGAGGGATGGGGTATGGAGGAAGGGAGAAGGGGAGAGAGGGAGGGAGAGAGAGAGGGATGGGGTATGGAGGAAGGGAGAAGGGGAGAGAGAGAGAGAGAGAGAGAGAGAGAGAGAGAGAGAGAGAGAGAGGCACCTTGTATGCATTTGAGAGGGGGAGACAATACACTTACATGTGTATATATATACTTAATATATTATATATACATATATAAATATTATATATTATATGTATATAGATATATTATATATACAATATCATAATATATATTATATATATTATATGTATATACACATATTATATATACAATATCATATTATACAATAGCACATACCCACTGTTTATAGTAAAAAGAGCTCGTACGTGCTTCTTACACCATAAGTACCCCATACGCACTTTTGACTGTCTAGGCTTGTAAATAGGCCTGGATGACAAAGCTACGGTTTGGAAGTTTGATTTCCCTCCATTTCTCTCATTTTTGACGTGTTTTATTTTATCAACTTGGTTTATCGACTTTGTCATCATAAGGTTTACACTTCATCAAGTGGGTATTTCTAAAATTTCCACCATATTTCCACCCATCTTCTGAGCTTTCTAACCATATAATTTTTTTTATAATTTGAACAACAATAACATATTATTATTGAATTTCTTTTACTAGTGTCTTCATAGTTCTCATAGACATAGGTTCACCATTTTTTGAATAACTTTTTATATACTTATCCAAATTTAAAAAACTTTATTTATTATTGTAGTGCACTTGATTCTTTACAATTTAAAAAAAAATTGTATTTTTCGATTTGTTTAGTGCAACTTATGCTTCGCGCATGAACAGGTACCTAATTTTCAGGATGTGCTCGATTGGAAAAATCATAAAACAAAAACTACTAAACAAAAAATTACAAAAAAATACACATCTTCTAGTTCTCACTCTTAACTATATTTCCGCCAAAGGATTTGTCAAAATACTAAATCTAACTATGAATTTTTTGATGGGCACATCAGACACTATGTTATGTTTTTCAGAAAAAATTAGGGTCAGTTTTTTGTGCGCGAAGGATTTGACCCCCTTAATCTTATCCAAATTTGAAAAAGTTTAGTATTTTGGAAACTAGATTCAGAGTACTACAATATTTGTTCTTTTATTATCTTCATATCTTGAGTGGATGACTTTCAAATTTTGCCTCCAAGTTCAGGTTCACATGATTTCAGAAAAAAAGTGTCCACTTATACCCCCCTTTTTGACCACCATCTTTGTGCACTTACCCCACCTAAAAGATAATACAATAAATATATAAACCCAAAAACCAATGATAAACCAAGTCGGCCTAAGATCGAAACAACATTAACCAAACAATAAATCCAACCAGTAACACATCGGGAGCATCTGCCAACACATTACATAAACTAGTCCATAACCTAGCAGAATAAGATAGAATAGGTCCGGTGCTAAATGCAAACACCACCGATCAATTGCAACATGAACACGATAACCATTAGCATCCTGAAAACCTTCTAGAAGCCACACCAAAACCACTTATTGAATTCATCAAAAGATATTTAACAAAGCTCTGCTGGTAAAACCCTTACCGGTAACCAAAAGGGTTACTAGAACATATGATAGCTTCCGGATCACCGTATCCCGAACCACATGAAATACCGAACCAAACCAATTTCACAATCAGAATATACTTGAGAAGAATCCCCTAATCATCATCAAAGTCCAACCACTCTATCAATATCTGGTAAATAACCAAATAAGCTAGTGTTGACATCAATGGCAAACATCAATGCAACACATAATCAATTCCTCCAAATTGCCAATAGTGTGTTGTTGCCCAATCTACATTAGAGAATCGCATCAACAAATTGTGAAATCCACTGAAGGAGAAATTAGTGAGCTGTATCAATATTTCTTACAATGGACGACCCTTGTGCCTAGACTAGAGCTCAAATGGACACCTTGGGGGCAATGATCTTGCAAAGATCACAAAACTATGATGTCATGAAGGATATGGATGGTTGAGGAAGGGAAGACATTGAAACTTTGTATGACCATTACCAACAACTTCAAAATCTGAGAGATAAGAGTCAACATAGGTTTCGTCAACTAAGAGAATTTGTCAATCTAAGGCTAGCTCACTTAACTAGAATCCTACAGGAAGCCCAATGGTTTTCACTTAAATATCTAGATACCCACAACTATTTTGAAAGTAGAGAAGTAGATGGTGTGAAACTCTATATCCACATCAATTGGCTATAGTTGGTAAATACACAATGGGATGACTTTTTGGGGACCCTCCAAAATATTTACAAAGACATCCTTTTGGTGAAACCAAGTTGACTTGAGGAGAAGTCAAATTTTTGAAGAGGGGATGATTTTAGCAAGGAAACAAGCACAAATATAGATTAAAAAACCTTATTGCATCTTACCACATAATGTCCATGAAAGGTAAGACTTGGAACATAGGAAGTAGACAAGGAATACTATCTAAGAGTTGCATGTCATGTATGAAATATAAGTATATTGTAAGATCCATTCACTAGTATAATGGTGAATATAACAATGAAGAATAGGGATAAGATATCAATTAAGAATGACATACAAAAATATTGTATATATAAGTTGTTTAAGGATATGTGATGCATACCAATTGATTTAATAAAAACAAATTATTTTAAAGTCTTAATATGTATACATTATGCATGTTCTAATTCTGATTAACAAAAGATCTTCTTTTCAGATACAATTCCTAGTTGCCTCAATAGGACCGAATCTGGGATTTATAGACTACGATACCATAAATCCTTAGGGTACAAAACTCTTGTCTGCATCCCTCAAATTTCTTGCTAACATGTTTTTTAGTTTTTTTTTCAATTTTTAAAAGCTTAAGCTATGAAAATTTTAGAAAGATTTAATAACTATGGCTTGGAAGGATAAATTCCCCGTTTAGATTAAAATGGGTTCTAATCTAACAATGACAAACACATAAGTTGCATAAATAGTTCTAAAAGTATTTACGTAGGACTTTTGATCACTGTGGGCCCACATTGAGTGATGGATATCTATGGAATGTAAGTTTATGTATAACCTATTCAACCCTTACTTTGGAGGCCACAACCTTACCCAAAGTTAGCTCTATCTTCCCATTTTGAAATCATGTTGTGAGTAACTTCTCAAACCTAACCGATTTGTAAGACACCACAGGGAAGGTTGACAGAAGGTCTTAGACTAGGCTGTACAGGCTACTAGTGGAGCCTTTAATATAATATAAACGTATATGAGGCTTAATTCATAAATATGAAAGTATAACAATGCCAAATAGTTGAGAGAAGAGAGTAAACCATCTTCTCCTTCACTTCCCTAAGGTATAATTTTTTTGATGGCCTAGCTTGAATAAAAAATACAACTTCCAAGAGGTGTGTCTTTCAATTCACCTTTTCTCTTTATACTCTATCAAAATGATGGAGCTAAGGTAATCTCTTGGTAATAAAATCTAAGGTAGAACACCTAAAAAATGGAAGAAATGTTTTTAATTCCCAAGTTCACACAAGCATGTAAGAGAAGAGCATACATGCTCCTTCGGGATTAAAAACATTGGCATATGCAACTGTAACATCCCATTATTTTGGATTGTTTAAATAATGCAATGAGAATTATTTTTCTTAATTAATCAAATTATTTATGATTATCAAATGGGCAAATCCACTTTAAGGATTTTAGTCACAATAATTATGGGTGGGTTTTCAAATTAAATATATAAGCTATTTTAATTGAAAGAATATTTGTAACTCCATATTGGTTAGAGTTATTAAATGAAGATATTTACTGAAATGGTGAAGAAAACAAATTGCTATCTTTTTGTAGTTGTTACTACAAGCTCATTAATATTGAATCTTTGCAATTCAAAAGAAAACATAATCTACATTAGAACTTGGATCAGTCTTAAACCACACACAGTAAACAACATATTAAGCCTAAAAAATACGAGTCAACTCTAAGCATTGAACATATTTAAATCTAAAAGTATAGACTTAATGTGTGTAACCACATTCATAATGCATATATACTTAATAAGTGAGTAGTAAGAGGTGGGGCAGTGAGGAACCAAGATGAAGATGGGGCACTGATTTTCTTCTCATAACTAGTGTTGGGAAAGAGAATGCAAGACGAAGAAGGTCGATGTGTTTTGGAGAGAAGCAGAACATTGGGAGAGAGGAAACTTAGCATGACATACATCATATTCCTAGCAGAGAGGATGCTTGTTTAATTTGAGCTCATTTGTGACTAGCAGAGAGGATGCCTATTCACTCTTGAGAATATCATACCTCATCGATATGCTTTGAAATCAGTCTATATTAAACTCTGATCTACCTACCCTAATAAGTTTGCTCTCTTCTTCTGGATAGATACTTGCTAATCATGTTTTTAAATATCAACTCGATTTGATCATAGTATCTTTCTTTCAGGAACCATTTTCGTTATCACTGGGATAATAGGTTAGATATGCCCTACATTTGATGATAATCTTTGTCATAAATAGAAATTCCTTGCAAATCTATAACCCAAGGATGTTTATTTTATCATTTGTTGTTTTCTAAATCTAGTAAATATGGTATATGATCTATAAGGATAAGTGAACGTTGATGATTTGGTAAAGTCTAACAGTTGTGTAAAAGGTAAATATTAAGATTATGTATCAATTATTTGATTCTTCTAAATATAGAATATGTTTTTAAGTTTATTTTGGAAAAAATGCATTGGTAAATATTAAGATTATGTATCTATTATTTGATTCTCCTAAATATAGAATATGTTTTTAAGTTTATTTTGGAAAATATGCATTGGTAAATATTAAGATTATGTACCAATTATTGATTCTCCTAAATATAGAATATGTTTTTAAGTTTATTTTGGAAAATATGCATTGGTAAATATTAAGATTATGTACCAATTATTGATTCTCCTAAATATAGAATATGGTTTTAAGTTTATTTTGGAAAATATGCATTGATTTTCCTTTAGTAAATTTTGCAATTCTTGTTATGAAGAAAGTTATGTGGATATAAGAATAGAGGAAATTATTATTAATTAATGCAAGGAATTGCCGAATAGATTAGGAAGTTTTATTAACAATGCATTGTCTATTTTATCTCTTAGAGTGAATAAAAGTTGTGACAAATAAGAGAAATCTTGGAAATTAAGAAATGTATTAATCTTCTTTTAGAATTGCTGATCAGAAGAAAATTTGAAATAGTTAAAAAAATAATTTCATATTTTTTTAGTTTGTCTATATGTTAGTTATTGACATTTTTGAAGGCCTTCTGGGCATTGTTAGACCTTTCTAACGAGTTAAACGGCTTGTAATTTTGAGTCCTGTGCAGAAAGTTATGCCTAGTTAAAGTTAGGACAAATTTTATATAGTTTTTTGAAAAATTACATATTTTAAGATTTTATTATGTAATAAACAAATGTGACTATTGGACTTTGATTCTCAAGGGGTTTTTGTGACCCTTGGAATCTCATGAACTTAAATATGTTGGATTTTCGAATGGAATAGATTACTTTTTGGCTTGCTTCAATTCTATGCTTTCTGGTTCTTGTAAACAAAATTTACAATACCGCAGGTTCTCACTTAGGTATTGTCATCCAAATCCATAATTTGGATCAGTTGCATGCATGTGAATATTCCCTTCCATCCATGATGAAGGCTCATTCATATTATAGTTAATAATTTAGTATTGGAATGTATACGCATACATGTTCATTTGTAAACTATGTGTATTTATTTATGCATACATGTACTATACCTTCTTTAAATTAATATTGCTTATTCTTTAAATGATGAAATCTTCATGACAAGTCTGTAATGCTTATATATCTAGGATGATTTATGAATATTTGTACTTGAATTACAACTTACACTGAACTACATGTCACATGAAATCATGTTTATTATCAATGGTCATGTTCTGATTAATATGAAAAACATGATTTTAGGACTCAGAACCTTTAACATAGGAGTTTAAAATAGATCATCAAAGAGTATCCAAGCCAAATAAGAACATCTTATAGAACAACTGGAAATAAAGCTAGTAAATAGAAAGGACAACAAAAGAAAGAAACAACAAAACAAAAAAACTAGGGAAAACACTGCACAACTATAAAGACTTCAGGAGGTCCGCCACCTTAATCACTAGCTGGTCATAGTTAGCCGCAATAACTTTGAGTTCTTCGAGATCCTTATTTGGATTCTTCTCCTTCTTTTTACCTCTGATTCTTCTTATGGGTCCCTGAACATCTCCTATGCCTTCTGTGTCAGGTTCAATCTCTAGGGTGTCCTTCTCCTCCTCCAGTTTGCTGATGAGGGTTTTTGTGTTGCTAGTAGAGGCCTTCAGAATATTTAAGCTTTGCTCTACGATACTTTTAAGGCATTCCTCAATTTTTCTGACTATACTGACAGTTTCCACCATTGTTTGATCCATAGCATTAGCATTAGCTTTCCTCTCAATCAGGTCTTTCTCAATTTTCTCAAATCTGGGGTTGAAGGATTCTCTGATATCTTCAGCTTTGGCCATATTTTTGGTCAAATCCTCCACATAATCTGCCATAGACTTTCCTTCACCAATGTTGATAGTTTCTAGAATCTAGATTCTGTGGCTGAGCTTCTTGTTGTCCTCCACAACTTTCTTGTAATTGGTAATTAACCAATCCATGGTGCCCACAAAACCTTTCAAGCCCTCAGGAGGAGGGTTTGAGGAGGGAGTTATCTCACTGGATTTGTCCTGATCCTTTTTAGAGATGTCACCAACAGTGGCTTTAACAACTTTTCCCTCAACCCTCTATTCAAAATCTTCCCCAGTGGTCACCTCCTCCAAGTTCTAGTCAACTTCCAAAATCTTTCTCTGCTTTTGTTCCTCTAGCTCCTTAACATTGTCTTCCTATCTCTTTTATTTGTTCCTAGTCTGAATAAAGACTTTGGCTTTCTTTTTCCGTTGGTCCTGGGGTTCCTCCTTCTCAGAATCTTCAGAGACCTCTTCCTCTGAGGAGGAGCTAATCTAGAGAATTTTGTTTTTAGGTTTCTTACCCTTCGAGGATGAGGGCCTAGTTCTCACATGTTTCCCCTTCTTACCAAATTCAGCTTCCAATTCAGCCAGACTCTCCTCAAACTCGCTCATTGAATCACTATCTGAACCCTCATCCAAAGAAAAAATAGAGTCCGACCCTTCCTCCTCAGACTCAGAAATACAAGGCTGAGGGCGAGCAATTTGGTTAGCTTTGAGGTGGTCATAAATTAAAACCATTTAACCTTGATGCATGGCAGTATCACCCTTAGGGTTCTCTTTATGGGCCTTAATGGTAGCATTCATAGAACACAACAAAAAATAAGGAATGTTAACTTTTTCATCATACCTGAAATGGTTCAGCAAAAAAAAATGGTAGCCATACACTTTTGTGAATCTACCATCCAAAGTAATATAGTGCATTATAGCAAAAAGGACCTCCCTCCATGGCTTATTAAATGCCCTAGGTGGATAGTAAGTTTTACTTAGCTTCACCAGGTGTTTTTTCTCCTTTGCAGTTTCAGGATATCTTTCTATGGCCTCCTTGCTCAATTTTTTGTCTCTGTAGTAGTTACTTCCTTCCCTATGAAGACCCGTGACCTGAGCAATGAGGTCTTCATCTATGGTGACAGACTGATCTCCCATCTTCAGGGTGCCCTTTCTCTAGTTTTTATAGAAGAAATTAGTAACTATGGCGTCCCGCCCAATGAGCCTCTCCATAAATTTTGAAAACCTGTCCTTCTGCAAAATGTTCCAGACAACCTCCTTTTGCTTCCACTTCTTACTGTTGCTAGGTTTGTAGCAGCATCTATTTCCTCCCATTTTTTCAATTTTCAGAGTTGAATGTTGAAATTTGCAAAGAACTTTAGGCAGGGAATTTCTCGGAGCTACCAAATTTACCTAGAAAGCGTGGGAAGTGATATATTGAGTGTTGTAATAAATGGTACTGACAATATTATAATTACTCAAAGCACTCCTTTTAATCCGTTTCATTATTATTTTGTCCATTTATGATCTCTGGAGTACTATTGTATCGATCCTTAAAAATGATTAATTTGACATCCTCTAGGAGGCCCTCTTCTCCCTTCCATGTGAACATTTCATCTTGATTAACCGCCACATTGGTAGCCCAGTCAGTAGAACCATTAGCTTCATGGTAATTATGAGATATGAAGCTTTTCTCAAAAGTGTTAGTGAGGTCTCTAGCTGCCTTTATTATGTTATTGATAGACCATGAGGGCTTAGAGGTCCCCTTTAGGAATTTGATAATGTTGTTAGAGTCCCCTTCAATCCATAGGTAGGGGAAATTCCATCTTTTGGCGAGGATAATACCTTGGAGTGTAGCCATTGCTTCTGTCTTGTGGTTTGTTTGGCTTCCTATAGGAACAACAATCATTTCCTTCCATATACCTTTATCATCTCTAAGAATTGCTCCACATCCTACAGGGCTCGGATTACCTTTTGCAGCATCATCGAAGTTGACTTTGAACCAACCACGAGGGGGAGTTTGCCATCTTGCTTCTAATCTTTTATTTTGCTTAGGATCAGAACTGCCAGCATTCTTCAAATTCCAAGAACTTAAAATGTGAGAGTCCAAGGGGTTGGCCGAAATGTAGGGACCCCCAATGATCCCAATGTTCTCCACTATCACCCATTGTATTTTCTGGAAAACAATGTCCTGAGTAAGAGAAGTGTCCCTAGAAATACGATTATTTCTTTCTTTCCATAACCCCCACAGAATGTGAGGGAGTGATAGCTACCATAGAGATCTCAAAAAGGGGTTAGACCAAAAATAGTTCCAGGAGTGGAACAAATCACTTATAGTGTTAGAAAACACCCAATCAATGCAAAAATTCTTAAGAAAGCTTTCCCAAATTGAAGCAAAAAAGGAACAATGGATGGCCAGATGGTCCATAGACTCTTCCTCCTCAAGACATAGAGCACATCTATTAGGAAAAGCAAAGCCTCTTCCCTTGAGATTATCTAAGGGCAAGATTTTATTTTGAAGAATAGTTCAATAGAAAAGATTGATTTTAGGGATCAGACCCTTTGTCCATGCTTTAGACCAAAAAGGATTTTCAGAAGGGGCATGGGAGAGAACACCATACATTGAAGAGACACTAATATTACCTTTAGGTTCATATTTCCAAATGAGGAAGTCTTCCTCTTTATTCAACCAATCCAATGACAAATGGATCTTGAGCTTAATTAGGTCTAGGTGGATACTTTCAATTTTTTGCCATTTATCACCTATCCAATACCCTTCAATTGAAGGGACAAACATTCTAATACAGGAGGAGGCATAAGGGGCCCATTCTGGGATGTCAATCAAAGATTTATCAAAAAGCCAGGGATCTTCCTAGAATTTAACTTTCCTACCATTGCCTACTTTCCATCTAACCCCTTTAGGAATGTTGTCTCTACACTTAGAGGCATGATTCCAGATATGGGACCCATTCATACTGATGTCAGAATTGATAAAAGAGGACAGAGAAGAGGACAGAAGTGAGTACTTACTTCTCAAGATTTTGCACCATTGACTACCTGAGTGGAACATTCTCCATACTTGTTTAGACAAGAGAGCTTCATTTAGGGTCCAGATTCTTCTCAGGCCCAGACCTCCTTTACTTTTTGGTTTGCATACCTTATCCCAAGCCATAAGAGACATTCTTTTCTTTTCCTTGACCCTTGACTAGAGAATATTTTTTTGAATTTTCTCAATTGCATCAGCATACTTTACTGGAATTCTGAAGAGGCTAAGGGCATATATAGGTATGCTTTGAAGAGAATATTTTAGAAGTTGAAGCTTTCCAGCTTGACTTAAGAGGGATCCTTTCCATCCAGCTAGCTTTTAATGAAATTTGTCCACCAAAGAGCTCCAAAAAGGATCAGGAGGTGCAATGCCCAAGGGGAGGCCAAGATAAGTGGTAGGAAGATCAACAATCTGACATTCTAGGATTCTGTTGATTTGATGTTGTCTTCTCTCTGGAGTATTGATGAAAAAAATTCACTTTTGACCCAATTAATGAGCTGACCAAAGGTAGAGGCAAACTTACATAGAGTGTCCTTCAGGGTTCTGGCTTCTCAGATACTTGAGTCCCCCATGATAATGGTATTGTCCACAAACTGTTGGTGGGAGCAAGTATGATTAACTAAAGAAGGTTGAAGTCCCTTAAAATATCCTTGCATCACCATGCTTTCCATAGACCTACCAAAACATTCAGCCATAATTATGAAGAGGATAGGGAAAATGGGGTCCCCTTGCCTCAATCCTCTATAAGCTTGAAAAAAGGGGGAAGGAGATCCATTGACAAGAACAACAAAAGAGGCTGAGGTAATAAGTTGACTGAAGAGGTCAACACATTTGGTGGAGAAACCATAAGCCACAAGAACCTTCACAAGAAAAGACCAATCAACTCGGTCATAGGCCTTAGAGAGATCAAGCTTAAGGATGAAACCCTATTTCTTAGCCATAACAAGAGAATGAATATTCTCATGGAAAGTAATAATGGAGTCAAGAATTTGTCTTCTTGGCACAAAACCATTTTGCTGATGATTAATCAAAGAGGGAAGGACAGTCAAGATTCTAGAAGTAAGAAGCTTGGAGATTATCTTATAAAAAGAATTGCATAAGCCGATTGGCCTGAACTTGTCCATGGAGTCAGCATCTTGGGTTTTGGGAATTAATGCAATGAAAGTGCCATTAATTTCTTTCAAAAGTCTTCTAGCCCCCAAAAATTCCTTGACCCCATTGGAAACATCTTTCCCAACAATGTCTCAGAAATCTTGGAATAAGAACATGGGGAAGCCATCTGGACCAGGAGCTTTGTTACCATCAAAAGAAAAAATAACATTTCTGATTTCCAAGTTCGAAGGTATGGAAGGAAGGCATTCATTTTCTCATCAATGAGGCAAGGAATATTTTGAAGAAAAGAAGTTTGAGCATTAGCATCCAACCTGCGATCCCTCCTCAAAAGATCGAAAAAGTACCTTTTGGCCTCATTCCTTATGTCTTCCTCCTTCACCAGCTCCCCATTGTCCACTACCAGTTTACTAATCTTGTTTGCCGCTTTATGTTTGATAGTCGACATATGAAAGAATCTTGTATTCCTATCTCCTTCCTTTAGCCATGTGCATCTTGATCTCTGCTTCCAAAAAATTTCCTCTTTAGCAATGATTTCATAGTATTTTTTAAGGGTCTCATTTTCTTCAGCAATAGACACAGTAGAGAAACCATCCTTCTGAATTTGGACCTGTATTTTATTGAGGTCATCCTAGACTTTACCTTTGGCCTAAAAAATGTTCCCAAAACTGGATTTATTCCAGAATCTTATATTGTCATTATCACTTTTGAGTTTCTTCACAACTCTATACATAGCAGTGCCCTCAACTTGGATATTCCACCATTTCTGAATATTAAGGGTAATGTCTGGGTGATGAGTCCACATTTTTTCAATTCTAAAAGGAAAATGTCTTCTTCTATTAATTGGCTCAGAAAAAAAAGTTATGGGAAAATGATCAGACCCAACCCGTATGTGGGCAAACAGGGAGTAGAAATAATGTCTATACTAGTCATCAGAAATCAGAGCCCTATCAAGGTGAACTTGGATAAGATCATTACCAGTCCTTCTGTTAGTCCATGTGTAATTACATCCCTGTATGTCCACATCATTGAGAGCCTGAGTATTTATGAAACATAAGGGCTGTTGGCATATGGACACTCCAATGAGACATTGTATGTGATTGAAGGTTTTGTCATTGATGGCAACCTTGCAATCCTATGGCACCGGCAAGACATCATACCGGCAAAGCATTACACAGGCAAGATAGTGCACCGACATCAACAGATCACTCTACACCGGCACCAGCACCGGCACAGAAGAAAACATGTATACCGGCATAGAGGCCGACAGGATTTTTGTTATGTAATATTTTGTTTATTATTGTAAGCCGACTTGGCAAATTGTAAAATGACTCTTGTATATAATGGAGATCATTGTAGACATTTAAAAAAAGTAATGTACCAAGCATAAAGAAAATTATTAGGCAGACCTAATATGCGAATTATAGGTCAAGGGTATATGTAAAGAACAGAGCAAGAACCGGTACTGAATCTGGCATTGGAGATGCTATTGTAAAGCAGTACAAGTCATTGGATTAGTATAATCCTTATTGTAAGTCAGTGTGACTTCCCATTGAGCAGTGAGCTCTAGGCAGTTGGCCTTCCTGCATGTGCAGGCCCCTATTGTAAGTAATATTCTCTTATTGGCTAGTGAGTGAATATTGTGGGTCACAAATCCCACTGAGGTTTTTCCCACACCAGGTTTCCTCGTTAAACATCTTGTGTTATGGTGTGCTTTTCATGTGGATTTTTCTGATTCTATTTATTGCATTAATTCTTGCATACCAGTACACTATTATTTTATGTTGTGCATGTTTTAACTTAAGAAATTCTTATTACCGGTTAGATACTGATTCACCCCCCCCACTCTCAGTATCTGTGGGAATCCTAACAAGGGCCAACCTACTTTCCAATTGAGAGGGCCTTCCACCAAATTTATCCTCCTCTCCCAAAGGAGTGTTAAAGTCTCCCAATTACCAGCTAGCTAAGATTCTTGAAGCTGTCCCTTGTTTCTATAAGTTTTTTCTAGAATAAGTTTCTTTTTTTCAAGGTGTTGGGTGCATATATGTTGGTGAGGACCCATGATTATCATTGGTCATGTTATCATTGAGGAGAACCATGTATAGATTTCATAATGAAAGTAAATGGAAACATATTCCTTATGTTCTTATGTGTTCATGTGTGCATTTATATGCTCTTGTATACTCTTTTATCTTTGGAATATTCTAGAAATCATAGTAAGTTATTATGATTGAGATGGATTTAAATCATTGAATTGACTTTAATCAGATAAGTCAACTATGTGTTGCATTAGAATGTCACAGTTTCATTATTCTTGTTGGTACCACTTGGCTAGTCTTCCTCATGTTGGGTTGGGAATCCCATACCATGAAGAATTTTGAGGAAAATTAATTACTTTGTGGTGGGGTGGTAACTCACCTAGGCAATGTTTTCACTTGCAGTAGGTGACAAGTTCTTGGAGTTCTTATTTGGAGGTTCGTCATACTCTATTCTTATGTATTATATGTAACTGACCTTATGGTTGAATGTAAATGATTATAACTCTTTACATACTGCTTTGTAATGAATCAATGTACTTGACATTATTGTAATTAATATGTCTTCATCCATGCACTTTAAACACATGTCATTAGTATATGCTATTTTGTGTAATTTTGTGAATTATGCAAATATTTAATTTTCAGGGATGTTAAAAACAATCCATAAATATGAAAGTATAATGATGTCAACTAATTAGGAGAAGAGATTAACCCACCCTTCTTCTTTACTTCGTCAAGGTATTAAATTATTGAGGACTTAGATTTAATTAAAAAAAATACAACTTCGAAGAGGTTTGTCTTTCAATTCACCTTTTCTCTTTATACTTTTTTGAAACGGTAGATATGAGCCCTTGGTGATAAAGTATAAGGTAGACCTCCTAAAAATATGAAAGAAATATTTTTTATTTTCAAGTTCACACAAGCATGCAAGAGAAGAACATGCACACTCCATTCCGACTAATATTAATTAACTAATTTGAAATGTGTAAGTGATTTTCAATTCCATAAAACAAAGATTTGAAAAAGACGCGAAACAAGCACTAGAAAAAAGAGAAAATAGTCTATAAACACAAAAATTATCGGTCATCTTACAAAACCACTAAATTAGAAGTCTTATAATTTTTAGTCTTTTTTCTTTGGCTTGCAAACATGACATTTTAAAAAAAAATTGTCTTTGTTCAAGGAATGGTGTTGCATTAAAAGTTTACCCAAAAAATACAAAATAAAATATTTCAACTTAAAAAATAGATTACACTATTAGATTGTTCACAAAATCTATAGTTTACTTTAAAAATATTAAATTATGATTTCATATCTAAAAGTTATATTAATTTGAAAATTCAAAATTAAATATGATCGTTTTGAATAATTTTACTTAATTCTCAGTGTATGATCTAAAAAAAGTCTAAGTCATTACATCTAGCTCAAAATCAACTTTTTAACGCCTATTAAAATTAAAAAATTTGACTAGTATTACAAAAGTTATAGGTGTTTTTCTTTAGGTTGGTATTTTGAAAAATTCAAAAGGAGAGGGAGCTAGGAGTTTGGCCAAGTGATTAAGCCTTTTTGTGGATGAAATGTTTGACTAGAAAAAAAATCAAAATTAATTTCTAACACAATTTAAAATATTGAGCAATTAAATTATATTTCAAATTTAGGACCAAACCTATGCAAATGAACATATTACCAAAAAAAACCTAAAAAGAAAAATTATATTATGTTATCATACACCAAAATATGGTGTGTTATATATAAAATTGTATTTCTCATCCCTTTGACACCGGGTGGATTCCAAAACATATTTATCTCCAAAAGTTCTTTAAAAAAAAGAAGAAGAAACCCACATGATTTATATGAAAGGGGACACACAAAACCAAGGCTCAAATGTCAATAAGTTATTCATATCCAAAACCTAAATCAAATGAACCAAAATCTTTCACATACATATCAAAAGAGATTAACAAGAACACAAATGAAACCAACACAAATCAAAAGAAGGGATAAGAGACTCCCTAATATGCTCCCATGATGCTCTTGTTGCCTCTCCCTTGTTCTTCTCCTCTCCAAGATCCAAAAGCTTGATTGAGTGTAGCCCTCAGTTTTTAGCATGAAGCCATGGATGCCAAGTGCAGGATTGAATATGGTTGAGAATGAAATCCTATTGATATGTAATTGCATAAACTAGAATTGCTATGTTATGAAAAAACTAAGTGTGAATTCTCATGTTGTTAGAATTAATGATAGTCTGAGAGGGGGGGGGGGGGGGGTGAATCAGTATCTAACTGGTTAACAAAATATTTAACCTTATTAAGGATTTTGCATCTCAAAATAGTGTACCGGTAAATAAGAATTAATGTAGTAAACAAGAACAATAAAGACAACATAGAAAACACACCATAACACAAGATGTTTAACGAGGAAACCCGGTGTGGGAAAAACCTCGGTGGGATTTGTGACCCACAATATTCACTCACTGGCCAATGAATAAATATTACTTATAATGAGGAGCTTGCACATGCAGGAAGGCCAACTGCCTAGAGCTCACTGCTCAATAAGAGTCACATTGACTACAAAAGTGGATTATGAAATCCAATACAATGTACTGCTTCAAATCAGCATCAACTATTCTAGGTTCAGTATCGGTTTAAGCTCATTCTATAACCAAAACCTTATACAAAATCTACCTTATGCATTCACATATATCATCCTTCCTATTTTCTCATTCCTTTTCTCATTCCTATTACATCATTACAAAATGATTTACAAGATCTCATACATATACGAGTCTATTACAATATACCATGTCGGCTTTACAAAAGATAATTACATTTAAATACAATAAAAACAAGTTTATTTCCCGTCGGATGGATTGTTGGTATGTATTGTTGTCGCTGTTGGTGAAGTGTATGCCAGTGTATGTAGATGTCTATGCCAGTGCCGATTCCTGCCAATGGCTTTAACAGATGAGTGCCAGAAGGTTGCCAGATGGTTGCCAGAGAGTTTCCATCAATGACGACACCATCATTCTCATAAGAGTGTAGAATGCCAACACATGTAACTATAGTAACAATGCTCAAATTGCTTCCTCCTTTTCTTGAGGAATGAGGCTCATTTTATAGGCAAAATGGATAATTAGATGGTCAAGATTTATCTAGCTTAGCAAGGGATAGGATTGCATGAGAGGGGCATGATCCTCAATCCATGCTTGCAACTTCCACCAATGCAATGGTGACAAGTGGCATCATGAGATGGCTTGAGAGGAGAGGGACCAATCATTAAATGTTTGAGAGGACATGAGGGTAACCTCATGTGACTGGGTTATTGGATAAAGTTATTATTCAATGGTAAAGTTATTGTCTAATGGGTAAACTCTTGTGCAAGGTTTACCCATGGTTAGGCTTTGACCAAAGGGATAAAACCCATGTGGGTTAACTTGTTGAAGAAGGGAAGCATTTAATATTCTGTAAGAGTCTTAAATGGGTGAGATGATGGGTTGGGAGTTAATTTGGGTTTAGGATTGTGAAAGTGATTAGAAGGGGGTTTAGGCTAATTTGGAAGGGATTAGAAGAATCTAGAAGATGGTTAGGCATGCAAGTGGGCTTGGTAAGTGGGTGAGGATAAATAGGCTTTTAATTAAATAATTTATTTAATTAAAATAATGGGTGCAATTTGCATTTGTAGGAGAATGCAAGTGGATGGGATTTTAAATTATTTAAATGAGCATGTGATTATTTGAATTTATTTAAATAAACATTAATTTATTTAAATAAGAAGAAGGGGGAATTAAATAAATTTAATTAATTTATTTAATAGTTGGACTATAGTTAGTAATTTAAATAAATTTATTTTTAATTAGATTAGAAGAATAGGTTGAAATGAATCAATTGAATGTAAATTTAATTAATAGAAGAATATTAGTGTATTAAATAAATATTAAATATCTATTTAATTAATGGACGGATTTATGTGTCTACATTTGCCCCTCTTTGAGACGGTGTAGTTTATCACACCATTTCAAAGAAAAAATGATAGGCATGAGAAAAATTCCTCAGGGATGTTAGTTTAGTGGGTGGTATGCCCCCTCGAGAGATGGGCCTAAAATTTTGAAAAATTTGGCAATCTCTCTCAAAAAAGAAGTGGTGGGATGATAGATTAGAAGAATTTGGAGTAAAAAGCGAAAGAATGAAGGAAAATGGGGCTAAAATGGATAAAAGGCGAGCCTTGAAAGTTTTGAGGGTCCATAGTGGTGAGTGGGGCGAAGCAAGGTTAGGGCTAGGTAGGGTATATTTGGGCGAGAAGGGGTAATTTGGCCCCATCTGTACACTCCTTCACAATGATTTTGAGCTTTGATAGTGACCCTTTTATGAGGATCCTGTAAGAAAAAAGATGGTGGTTCCAATAGAAGATCATCAATTTGAGCAGATCCGGAGGTACCAACAACCAGCTAACTATGGACCCCCAGTAAGTTCACTTCTGACTTTTGTGATTTGAGCTCATTTAATGCTTTTTTTGCTAGTCGAAGTTGAGTCAAGACAAAGGCACTAAAAATTTGTTTCAGCGCTTTTGTCGCCCGCTTTAGTGCCATTTGTGCCACAATGACACTATTTTATAGTTGTTTTAGCACTTTTGGTAGTTGAGCGATATTGTCTTGTTGTTTTAGCGCCATTTGTGCCACAATGACACTATTGTACAATTGTTTTAGCACTTTTGGTAGTTGAGCGTTGTTGTCTTGTTGTTTTAGTGCAAATGTTTTGGTAGTTTTGGCACTTTTAATTTTTTTGGATATTTGGCACTATTGTCATGTTGATTCAGCACTTTTGCACTAGTGTAGCGCTTTTGATAGTTAAAGTAGTGCTTTTGTATTTGGTTATGTTGGTTTAGCGCTTGTGTTAGTTAAAATAACACTTTTGCATGGGTTGAGCATTGTTGACAGTTTTTTTTAGCACTATTGTCACTGTTTGTGGTGTGGTTGTTTTCAATTTCCCGAGTTGGATTTGAGATGATGATAGTTGATGTCAATTTGTTGTCTATGCTTGTTTGTTGTGATTTTTGAGACTCAGTGTACCTATTACGACTAGGTAATTAATGTAAATGTCTATTGTAGTCTAGGTGTGTGTGAGTCGAGTTACCCATTGAGACTGGAGATACTTGATCAAAATTATCTAAGGAAGTCTATGTATTAGCCTAATATGCATAGCAAAGAGGCTGACATTGTTGTTGGATTGTGTTTGTGTAAAGTGGAAAATTAAACTCTAGTGACTACCCACCTAGGAGAGAGAAAGGAAGTCACTAGGATGATTTTCCCTAGGAGGAACTTTACAGTCAAAAGAGGGGCTTGAATCCACTAGATCCAAATCCAAGGGAGGAAAGGATGTGAATTCCAAGTGGATTGCAAGCATTGAAGTGTGTTTTACCCTCTTTTGTAAATAGGAAAGTTGACTTGTTCACTATGTGGAACAAAGAGAGAAAATGAGTGAAATGAGGAGCTACTGGTTTGGGATCGAGTTGTAACTTTGGATCTAAGTTAATTAGATTGATATGAATCTGCCCTACAAATTTGGAGAAAAGTCATCGGGACTGTGGAAAAAGTGTACATGGTCCTCCACAAAATCCGCAAAATGAAAAGGGTTTCTCCATCTCTGCAAATGAAACCCAAACCTACAATTATAGTTGCGCACCTGCAACCTACACATAGAAAAGAAGGGGAGGAGGGTTGTGGATAGGGGTTTACCTTAGTCAAACCCTAGTTGAGGAATCAAACTTGAAAGAAAGTAATTACAAATGTTGAAATGTAAATAATGGAATTGTGTGCCTTATAGATCTGCAATTTGTCGATGATGATTTCTTTGCTTCTTGAATGTAATCACAAGTGTTGCATGAAATGGCATGTAACATGACAAAACCCTAACACACACACATGCTTGCAAATGAATGTTGTAATATTGCTCCAATGGATGAATGAAGAAGACTTGAATTCTTGATGATGTATATTTTTGCCTATGCTTGCTTATGATCAACTTCACTTATGCAAATGAGAAAACCAACTCCCTTTTATACATGCCTAGAGGAATAATTTTCATTCACCGAAGGCTGATAAAGAGGAGCGCAAACCTAGAAGATCAAATTATGCATAGGGTACTGGGCATACCCATCTTAGGGCCACCCTAATAGGGGTCCCATGCCCCTATTCTAGGGAGACAGGGGTGCCATGCCCCTGTCCTGCCCTATTTTGGGGCTTGGATAGGGTCTAGAGGTAGGAACAGGTCCTAAGCAAGGAAGAACCCAAAGGTGAAGGTGCAGAAAGGGGTCTCTTTTCGAAAGGAGGATGTTGTCGCCAAGGTGAGGACCTCAAATATGGTTAAGATTGGTAGGGTCTCAATTTTGTGACACTACATTTAGCCCCCACTTTAGCGGTAGTATGGATTACGCCACTACTTCCTGATAAATTAGAAGAAATAGAGAGATGAAGATGAGAGATGCGAAGCAATACAACAAGGAGTATAAGATGTCACTAATCTTGAGGAACAAAAGCCCCCAATCCTAAGATCTTAACTCACTCAAACATATGCAAGAGAACACAAAACAAAAACAAAGCACAAAGGACACACGATAAAAACAAAACACAAACCAACTAGCTGAAGAGACCTCGATAATCAGATGTCTCAACGACTAATCAGGACACAAATACCAATGCCATCACATAAATATGAGTGATCACATAAAAGAGAAAAGTTGACATCATCCATGAACCATCAATAGCAAAACTATGGGTTCATGAGAGGAAGGAGAGAGAAGAAAAGAATACACACTTTGGTGATCCATGAGAAGAAAGGCAAACAAGAGAGAAACCATGGATATCTCACCCCTAAAACTAGGTGATCCATGGAGAGGAGGACATGGAAAACTAGCCCCCATAGTCTATCTAGGTGATCCATGTAAGGGAGGAGAGTGAGAACACTGTTAGTTCTACTAGACCTCAAGCGTATGCGTGCAAGTGAGGTTCAAAGTGCCTCACATGAGTCTATGCCCGAGTACACTACAACCTGTATAGAATGTATAGTAAAAGTTTCAAGAAAGGCGTGATATCTCACTCTAAGAGTTTGTGCTCTATTTCCGAGAATAATCACCCTGCATAGGAGAAAAGTGGTGTCATCTTGCTCTAAGAGTCTGTGCTCTAGATCTAAGAATGACCCACTATACAAGAAAAGAAGAAGTTAAGACATCTCACTCTAAGAGTTTGTGCTTTGGTTCCAAGAATGGCCCACTGTACTAGGAAAAAGTAGCGCCATCTCACTCTAAGAGTTTGTGCTCTGGTTCCAAGAATTACCTACTGTACAAGAGAAAAGTGACGACATCTTTCTCTAAGAGGCTTCCCTCTGGTTCCAAGAGTGTTCCACTGTACAAGAAAAGCAATGATGCCTTTCTCTAAGAGGTCACACTCTAGTTCCAAGAATGTCCCACTATACAATGCATGAGAGAAGTATGGTACAAAGGAGCAGTGTGGGTGCCCCCCCCCCCCTTAAGATGTCAACATAGGTTGATGTTGATATCTTAAGGAAAGTAGAATAAGGTTACCTACCTTCATCACAAATAAGATATCCGTTATGCAACAATGTCATAAATCCAAGCAAGAGAGGGGAATACTCTTCAAGCAAGGATAAGATAGTTGAAAAGAGATATCTTATTGTAAGTGTAAAGGTGGTCCTTGGAGGAGAAGAGATCCTTGTTCAAAAGACATCTCCTTTAAAGAGGATTTGTCTTAGACAAATATAACATCTTCTAAAACAAAGAAAATGAGAGAACAAGAATGCAATCCTTCCTCCTATTCCTAGGTGAAAGAGATTCTCGATGAGGGATGACTCAATTTTAGCCCACAGAGGGATGGGTGAATTTATCATAGATGTACATTACCAAGTGTGAAAGAGGTTGTAGTCAAGGACTTACACCTCTTGTATAAGAGATAATCCTTGAGCCAACAACCAACAATTGTGCACAAGGAATTACACCAGGTAATATAACTCACACCATCCACAAAATAGGGAAAAGTGGATCCCTAGAGAAAGAGAGGGAGAGAGATCATTTCTCCCCAAGTGTAAGGACAATGAGAAAAACTTCCACAATCTTCAACAGATAGATTAACATAATAAAATGCACAATATACTTTCAATAATACATGGAAGAAAAGACATTACTATATTTAAAATACATGTCTCAAGAAGTGGTAATCTTTGAAAGGAAAAATGTATTAGATACTCCCCAAGGGGGATTAATGAAAAATGCAGCCCCTAAAGGAAATAGTGATACATGAGATAGAGAGAAAGGGATAGGAGCAAAAATCCTTGTGATGCAGTCAAAGGTAGAGAGATCCAATGAAGGACAACCCAACCTTATAGCTTAACACATAAACCATGCAAAACATACCGGTAACTGGTAACAAGGTGCCAGAAATAGAGAAAGGACAATCGGTAACAACATAGAACAGATAACCGGTTGTATACACATAAAAATGGCTATGAGCGATTAAATAAATATTTTATATTTATTCTTCTATTAAATAGTTAATTTGAAAAGATTAATTTATTTAATTCATTACGTGTCTTTCTATTAATTAATTTAATTGAAAATATTTTATTAATTAATTCATCTATCCTATTCCTCTACTTAATTAAATATCTAATATTTAATTATTCTTCTGATCAATTAATTGAATATCTAAATATTTAATTATTTTCTTCAATCATTTAAATATCTAATATCTAATGATTATTCTTCTATCCTATAGTCTCAAATATTAAATAATTTCTAAATTATTTAATCCATTATCCAACTCACCTTCCATTTCCACTTCATCTTTCCTTTGCCAACTCATCAATCATGTGGCTAAAGATATTAATATTTCTTAAATATTAATTCATCATTTATCTTCAACCTCCAAATTCAATGAAATATTGTGTACGTACACATATTTCTTAACCTTCTTCTATATTCCCTCCAACACCCCTATATCTTAGGAAAGACTTGAGTCCACTTGTCCTCTCATGCATAAATCTTCTCCAGCCATCCCTAGATTCCCATAGTCAGCAACCTAGTCAAGGTGAGATGAGTGACACTTGTCTTCTTCTTCCCCATTTCTCTCAACCTTCACCTTTTCTCACAACCATCCAAATCTGTAGATCTAATCATGACCGTTGATCTGGGCCACATCATCTTATCCTCTCAAATTCTATAAAATCAAGAGTTTGAGTTGAGAAAGAGTTGTTCTTCAAGTGAGTTTTCAAGATAATCATTTGTGAAAACTTATGAATTAGTGAGTTTTAATCTTGAAGCAAATAGCATAGTCATCTAGCATAGTCATTTAGCATTGCATATCATAGTATCGGTTAACTATCAGTTATTAGTCCATTCTTCATATGCCATCTTGGAAGCTATCAGTGCTTGTCTGAGAGCACACCATCTGCAACCAGGAACATTAGAGTTAGGAAACAATGAGACATAAATCATGAAGGTAATAATAGTGTTTTTATTTAATATGTATTTCATGTAGTTTCATTGGTTGAGTTTGGATTTCCTGTAGCATTTCCTTTGTATTTTGTGAAACTAACATGTTGCAGGTAGTATTTTGATGATGAAATTCAAGTCGACACATTTTGGTGCCCACTGTGGGGCTCAAAGCCTCGCATATTCTTTCTAATATCCTATCTAATTCTCGCAAAAAGTAAATTTGACGCATTTTTAATACAGATTCATGCCTGTGTGAGTTCTGACAATGCCTTTATTTGATAGGTTAGTGCTTTTGTCCTGCAGGTTAGCGCATTTGTCATGTAGGTTAGCGCTTTTGTTTGTAAATCAACGCATTTAATCCGTAGAGTAGCGTTTTTGTCCTTCAGGTTAGCACATTTGTTAGTTTGGTTAACACTTTTGTCAGATAATTCTCACTTCTTAGTTCATAGAGTAGCGTTTTTGTGTTTCAGGTTAGCGCTTTTGTCCTTTAGGTTAGCACTTTAGAGGTGAAAGACAACGCATTTTTTAGGATAGCGCTTTTGTTTGCAATTGACAAAATTTTCTTGCAGGTCTGAATGTCCAAGAACTTAATTTTTTCAAACTACTGACATGCATGTGCAGGATTGTTTTTAAAGCAAATTTCATACATTTCCTCACCTAGTTAATTAAGATTTCTATTTTCAAAAGTAACACATCATGTCATTCTCATTTATCTTAACTAAGGGGGATAGATTAACAACATGCAACTTGCATTTTGAGTGACTTCTTTAAAATAGTTGCACATAGATTTTAGAAGGCCAAAATGAACTTGTGTTTTCCATTCTTGATGAAGTAGTAGGTAAGTATGCTCTCACCATCATATGGTGATCAAAAAATCAGACCTACTTTCTTTTATGTATAACCTTTAGAGGGCCTGCCTTCCCGAGCTGCCTTGAGGGGGCCAATGAGAGGGGAACGATCCAAAGTGGAAATGGGATAATACCGAGTCCGTCCAATCCACTCTAAATAAATCATTTTTGTGATGAAATTCATAAGCAACATGTGCTAATAAGTTCATATCGACACTATGTTTCCCCATAAACCCTATGGAGTGTAACCTCTATAGGCTAGGAACCTTCTATATTTACAAAGCTGAAAGTACCGCATGTATGACCACATGACAAGAAGCCTTTACTAAAAACCACTTGAACTAGTTGCCAAAATCCTTCCAATTGTTGGCGCAGGAGGCCAGACCTCTTAAGTGGCTCACACACATATGGCTCTTAGTAGAGATATAAAGTTTGCGATGGGGAGTTTTCATGGAAACTGGTGTTTGGCTACCCCAAAGAAGTGAGTTTCGAAGGTGGAGCTAGTGGGTTCAAGCATATAAATATCCGCTTTGAATAGCATAGCCTCAGGGGAACCCCATGTGAGATTCAACAATTATTGTCTCAACCTGCCATAGGATTTGTACTTGCTTATGTATTTTGTTTTTCAAAAACATTGTGTCTTCTATGTCTATGACATGTTCAAAATGGTAAAAAATTAAAGAAAATCATCATCTAAATATGAGCGAAAATCCAACAACTTGTTGAAGAATTTGAGGAAAATCCTTGAAACATAATTAGAATAGCACTTTCAAGCAACAAAATAGTGCTTTTATCTCATAAGCTAACACTCTTTTCCACAAGAGTTAGCACAAAGGCTTTTTCACATCTAAAAAGAATATCAAACCAAAATTTGAACATCAGTATCAAAACACTTCTTGAGTAGATTTGTCTGTAAACTATGACACATTTTCAAACTAGTTCAATAACTAGGTCACTAAACCAACAGGCTATTTCCAAAAGGTTTCCATAAGCATAAACATTCAACAAGCTATTGATTCAAATATTTTAAGTGTAGAAATCAACATCATTGTCAAGTTTCTCATCAGTATATATCAAATCCTCTATCACGAAGCTTGATTAATTCATCTTGTGTTCATTATCTTGGATATATCTTTCCTATTTTGAACCTAGGTCATGTCAAAATAAGAATTGCACCAACTTTGGAATCAAACAAACTTGTAGACTACTAGATGCTTATATGAATTTTAAGTATCGCCTTAAGAAAATAAAATTCAGTTATATGACATTCGGAAAACTTAGAAAAACCAAAAACACCTAGGGTTTTGAAACAAATAATGAGCAACAAAGCAATGAAGATCAAGGCGTCTTATAACAACTGAATCGTGAAACTCAAAAAATTCAGAATCAACCAGCAAGTAATAAAGGATTATCAAAGATCATTCATCAAGATAATTATATCAGTTAATGACCATGAGAACATGTGAATGGCATGCAAGATTCAGTGTTTATTTCTTGATTTTATTGCTAATCATGTACTCTATGCGACTCGAGGATGTCCATGACTAGAGAAGCTATGATGAGGCATCTCTTACTAAAGTATGTACTTGTCTAAGGATATGATTGGCAAAAGATCAAGGAGGACATTCTGAGTCATGCATGAAAGGAGATAATCCTTGTTTGTTGTGCAAGCAATACTTAGGTCAACTTGATTCATTATATCAAGTTGCTTGTATTAACTTGCTATATCAAAATCCACGTAAGAAATACTTAGGTCATCTTGGATCATTATGTCAAGTTCCTTGTATTTTCTTACAACATTTTAAAGCTCAATGATGAAATCAAACACTGTTACAAGACAAGCATATGAAGAATGGTGGTATCATTTTTGGTAAGATCATTTTTAGATTAGCTCATTATTCATCCGCATTATAAGCATCTCATTTCATTCACAGATCTGTTGGGTGAATATTTTGTCACCAGCATACCAATGGCAAAATATATGATTCACACACAGCTATGTTGAGAAATTAATCTCTCCTCTCATCAAGGGGAGGTTCCCTTTGAAATTTCTTCTCAAATTAATAAGAAATCAAAATTTGTGGGTTGGTGTTGGGCATATAACTCTTTTTTTCAGAGTCTATGTATTCTCCCTCTACCTTGTTACAATTTCTCTAGCTCTTTAGATAAAGAAAAGAACAATGAATCTAACAAACTACACTAGAACTTACTATCAAGTAGCACAAAGTCTCCCGTGAATGTAATACTAACTCAAACTAATTATTTCAAATAATTAGAAACTTAACTTGCAGCTCAAAGTCTTCAAGTACAAATTCCTAATCTTTTAAACTACAAGTAACCGCAGTAATACAAAGCCTACCACTAATCACTCAATTACCAGAAGATTTCCCAAATATGCTAGGAGCACACAGTCTACTCGCACAATTCAAGAGCTCTTTTACCCACATAACAATATCTCCAATATCAAAGAAGTAAAGAACATATATAAGTAATGGACATAAGAACATTAACTCATATAAATAATTTTCTTGACACAACACAAATTTTGAGATCAAACAAAATTGCTTTCTTTATTTGCTTGATAGAATCTTCACAATAAAAGCTCAAAGTCTTAGTTGAGGCAAAAATTCTATAGAGTTTTTCTTAGCAAGAAAAAGATAAATATTTACAAATGAGGTCCTCCTTAAATAGGAAAGAATGGAGAAAATGTGGGCACAGTTGACCAATTCAACTGCACAGTTCCACTGTACTACAACTACAACATAAGGAAAATGTGTAGCTACGAGAAAACTAGCAACGTCTAATGATGCAACTGCATAAAAAGGAAAAGCCAAAAGGGGACGCTTTATTCATCTTTCTCCTCCTCATTCGATTTATGGAATTCTTCAAAATTAGTCAGGATGGCTTTCATCTCTGCTTCGTATGACATTAGGGTAGAACTTGTGACTACACAAACATGGGAAATCGCATCCTTAGTCTTTACCTATTTCTTTTTCCCATCCTTCAGCATGGATGCGAGGACTTCAAAACTGACCTGGATCTCTAGTAGCTTATCAAATGTGCCAAGTGAGTAATCCTGTCCCGTGTAGTGATCCATTAAAGAAAGGAATTACTATGTGATGGCTTCACTAGTAATGAGATTTTGATTGCAATCATATAGATAACAAGAAAGATCAGCAATTTTGGCAAAAATGAGATCAATCTCGTCATCATCTTCTTTCTTTTCTTGGTCCAGCTCTGCAATCATCAACCTTATTGTCTCTTGCTTGTGAGACAACAATGAAAAAATATGGATATATTTTTCCCTCATAGGGATTACTTTATTTTCAACGAGGACATCTATTCTAAAGTCCTCCATCTTGCTCCAAAGGGTTGTACTTTTCTCAACTTCCTTAATCTTTTGAGATAATAAAGTTTTTTTGGATCACTTCAAAATCTGCCAATAGCTCAACCATTGAACTTAGAAGATGAGAGCCTTCTGACCTTAGACATGAAATCCACTCATCCATCACCCGGCCCTTGGCTCCTATCTGTTCAATTTTGTTTAGAGCTTCAGTGTCCATTGAAGATCCTATGGGCTCAACTTCCTGAGAATATTGTGTGACCTTCAGAAGAATATTAGTCAATTGTTCACATTTCTGCTTCAATTCATTCTTCTCATCCCTCTCTTGATCAAACCTTCATAACAAAGAGCTGAAAGCTATCTGAGAATCCAACTTAACACTCTCATGTGTTTCCACCCCGAGCTCTATGGTTTTCATGGTGTAATCCTTAGGTGGTATATTGCCTTTATCTTTATCTGATGATGGTACCATGACCTCAACATATTTTCTATTAGAAGCTGGGTCTACTAACACCCGAGATGAGTGGAAGTGGGAGTCGCGCGAGTGTGGGAGCTAGGGTTTTGACTATTGCTGAGGAAGGGGAGGAATCAGACAATGATGAGGACGATTGCTTGGGAGACTTGGCTATGGGTATCACTAGAGAACAAGCTGAATCACTTGAAGCTTGTAAAATCCAGAACTCTGAGTGCCTGTATCCATTGGGTTATAGAGTTAGGCTACAAAAAAACTTCAAAAGAAAAGAATATACATATTTTACAACAAGTATAACTTCCTTTACATCGCTCTCTATTGAGTAAAGAGGTTCAAATGTTCTCCACTATGAGGTAGTGAGAATAGGGTACCATCTACATATTCAAGTAAATAGCTATGCTCACCACATATTTCATGAATAGTGAAGGGACCTCTCCTTAAGGAGTCAAAATTTCCATGCAACCCCTTTGGTTCCCTCCTCTTGTCCCATAACAAAACTTGATCACCAACTAAGAATTCACGAGAAGTTGTTTTCTTATCAAACAATACCTTCACTTGGCTTTGGTGTTCAGCAATCCTATCAACCACTCCTGCTCTTGTTTCTTCCAACTGGGAAAGAAACATAATTCTCTTATTAAGAAAATTTTGTAAGTTTCATCTGTTAGGATTCCCACAGATACTGAGAGGGGGGGTGAATCAATATCTAACCGGTTATAATATTTTCTTAACTTAAAACATGTAGAGCATATCAATACTGTATATCGGTAAATAAGAAATAATGCAATAAACAAAGATAACAACAACCACATGAAAAACACGCCATAACATAGTAGTTTAACGAGGAAACCCAGTGTGGGAAAAACCTGGGTGGGATTTGTGACCCACAATATTCACTTACTGGCCAATAAGAGAATATTACTGCCACAAGAGGGGTCTGCACATGCAAAAAGGCCAAGTGCCTAGAGCTCACTGCTCAATTACAAAATGGGAAGTCTCACTGACTTACAAAATGGATTATATAAATCCAATGTCTTGTACTGCTTCAAAGTAGCATCTACTATGCTAGATCTAGTACCAGTTTATAGCTCTTCTTCATACATAAACCCTTAACCTATAATTTGCCTAATAGGTCTGCCTTATTTTGCCTATATATTTTCTTCCATCTCTTACAAAATGTTCTACAATGATCTCTTATATATATGAGTCATTTTACAACTTGCCAAGTCAGCTTACAATGATTTTACAATAACTAACAAAATATATTACAATCAAAATTCATGTCGGCTTTTGTGCCGGTATGATTCCTTTTACTACCGGTGGTCTCTATGCCGGTGTAGAGTCTATCGTTGCTGGTGCTGGTAAATTGTCTTGCCGGTGTCGTAGGATTGTAAGTTTTCCATCAATGAAAAAACCTTCAATCACCTACAATATCTCATTGGAGTGTGCATTTGCCAACAATCTCCCCCTTTGGCATTGATGGCAACACTCATGAGAAAAATCCAAAAATTGTATCCAAAAGAGTCTGCCGGAATTGTCTTACCAAAAAAGTGTGTACCAAAGGAATATGTGCTCCCCCTGAGCTGATGAGTCATTTTTTGGTTATTTTTCTCATTCCACTACTCCCCCTTTGGCATCAATGACAAAGGTTGTGAAAGTGTCAATTGAGTGTGGTTTCCTATTTCATCCTTGTAACCAGTTGGTTACAATCTGAAAAAGATCTACCAAAACCAGATTCAGGCTCTCAATGAACTTTTTGTTGTCTTTTATTGTGGCCTCAGTCCTCTGAATTATACCAGTGAGGTGTTGCATTTGCTCTACTAGTGTTTTCTATCCTTTAATTAAAGCATCAGATATTTCTTTTCTTAAGGAGGAGAGGTAGTCCAATTTTGGACTAATTCTCCATTGTAGATCTTTAGCCTTTCCTTTTATTCTTTGCTTCTCTCTTTCTAACTTTAGTAGTTCTTCCTCAAAACTTGTTATTTTATGCTCAAAAACTGATAATGAATCAGATGAATTAATGAAATTATCAGCTAGTTGATTTATTTCCTCTTGTATCTTGTTGATTTTCTTGTCTATATCAACTGTCAAAAAGTTAGTTTTACATGTATCCCTGTACAAAGTTTTAAATTCCTTCAGTGTACTACACAGTTCCGGTAAAAGTGTGTCAAATTTCCTTGTACACTTCTTTATTTCCTCCTCAAATAATTTGTGTTTTTCTTTCTCTAGTCTCTCCTTGAATGCTTCCTCTTTTATTTGTTCAACTGTCACAGTGTTGTCAGTAATATACTTAGACAAAGTGTCAAGTTGACTCAAGGAATCTTTATTATCTACATTACATTTAGGTGCTATCATTTTCAAAATTGGAATGATATCATCTATTGCCTTGTATGCTTGTGAGCTACAATCTATTATCTTCTTAATGGAATCCAAAAGAACTTCTGTTACATTAGCTGATTTGAATTTTGCATTTGAAGAGCCAACACTCTGTATCCCACTGGTGGGAGAAATTCCCTTGCTTGTGGTGACCTCTGGTGGGTCAGTTTGTGTTTCCATTTCTTTAAGAAAAGGTTTGGATTGCTCAGCTGATGCTGGTGGAACTGTCTTTGTATGAACCTGTTGCTATGATGGAGCCTATTGCTCTATGTTGTCATCTGTCGGTTTACCTTCTGTACCATTTGTTACCGATGGCTCATTATCCATATCTGTTTTCCCATTTGTATCCTTATCTACCATAATATTGACTTTTTGTGTGTCAATGTCCACTGTATATAACACCTCAGAATTGGGATTGGTGTCCTCTTGTGGTATGTCCATACTCTCACTAGCCGGTTGATTGTCAGTGGTAACTACCGATGGAGTATCCAGAGGCGGTGGGGATAAGTTATCTTTTATTTTTATGCTAGGTGGTCCACCAACCTTGCCTTTTCCCTTATCCTTATCCTTTTGATATACTTTGATGGGTTTAGGGTTTCTATATTCTTCCTTCTTTTCCTTTTCTACAAGGGATATGTCCCATGCATTCGCAGTTTCCTCTGCTACCTCATTCACTCTACCAACCATAAGTGCTACATGTCAGTGTGTAGTTGAAAATATTGACCAGTTAGCCTCAGAGATCAGATCATCTATCTCTTTTGGTGAGTTGACAAGATAAACAACAAGTATTTTTTCAATTTTTATTCTCTTATCAATCTCTACAACAACTTGCCTTCTAGCTTCAAGTCTTTTAAACAGATCTGTCGGTAATTCATCTACAACTTGCATTAGAAATTTCTTGTAAATGTCCAAGTGTAGAATTACACTCTTTTCAACTTTCTCCTTGTCATCAACTGACAATGAATCATATAATTTATTGATGTTTTTTAGCTTTCCATCCTCTGTAATTTCATTTAGAAGTTTGTCAATTGGAGCAATGGTCTGTTGAGTCTTCTTTTTGGGTATTAACTTCTTCTTTGAAGTTACTTTTCTAGTCGGGGGCCTTACTGCCTATTGTTTCTGTCTGGGTCTTCTAGGAGAAGGTGTAGATACCGGTGAAGGTTCCCTTTTTCTCACAACTCTTTTAAATTCAGCTGGCATATCACTTTCTGAAGAGGTTGCAACCGGTGAAAGGTGAGTTTCTAGCTAAAGTGTTTCTAACTCATCTTCAGTAATACCAGCTTGTTTGAGTACATCTTCTTTGATAGCTTTAGCTTGTCTAGATCCTCTTCTAACTGTTGCCTCCACCTTCTTACCCTTTTCTTTGATTGGATTTGATTTTCAATAGTCTCAACATTGCCAAATACCTCTTCTTTAGGTTCCTTAGGTGCTTCCAGGAGGGCTTTTGCATATGTTTCAATTATGTGGTCATCAGTTTCATAACCCATTTGAATAACCCAAATGGTTCTTGGGATAATTGCTTCCATCCAAATCTCATCCTTCTTAATAACAAAGCAGATTTCATCCTTATACTTACTTACAATTGCTTGTGATAATTTGACTCGGGTATTCATCCGGGCCTTAAATGCCTGAAAGTACTCATTTATATTCTTTTCTCTGTTTTCACCCACGCTTTTTAGTAAATTAGACAATTATTTGCCTACCAGTATATCAAAACCAAGATTTTTGTTACCGATACCGAACACTTGTTTTGTTATGTGTAGCATTAAACAGACAAGTAGGTTTCCAAATCTGAATGTCCCCTTTTAGTCTTTCTTTATCTTTCCAAGATTGTCAATAAGTTCATCTTTCAACCATTCACACAAATCTATTTTTGTATTATCATTAATCATATCATAAGCACTTTTTATGCATAGGCTAGAGACTGAGTTTAACCTATTTGCATGTGTGGTTTTGTAGCCTAAAATCATGCTAATGAATTTGACATTGATGTCGGTTACATCATTTACTCTTAAGGATCTCTTATCAGATGTTGCACCTGTTAGGTTAATCACTAGGTCATTTGAGACCTTCTTTGTCTTATCAGGCCTGTTACCCGTGGAAGGTAACCCTGTCATAGCCTTTACTGCCTCTTTTGTAATTTTGTGAACTGAGTCTAACAAAAAGAATGCACCATGTACCCTGCTTAATACTATCCTTATAGCTTCCTTAGGAAATTCTGGAATACTGAGAATTTCAGTGAATCTTAGGGTTTCAACTATTTTGTGTTCAGGTTTAACATTACCAGAATCATCACAAATTACAGTCTTATACATGCTCTTGATTTCCTCATCACCTAATTCTTCCATGTGACAATAAATGTACATTCTAGGGTCTTCTGCAAAAACTACTTTGGGGATTTGAGAAAAAGCACCAACATTATCATCTTTCTTGGCAATCTTGGGAACTAATTGGAATATGGTTCTAGGGCATTTAATCACTTCGACTACAGTAGGGTTTGCTATGAATTCAGGAACAGATGAAGAAGCCATGATTATAAATACCTTTATCTGCCTTAGGAATGATTGCTTGTTGGATTGCTTCACTTCTTTGCTTGGAGTGCCTTTGCTCTAGAATTTTCATGCTCTTTGAATGTTTGAATGCTCAGTGAAATAAAATTGGAGCCAAAACACTTGATTTATAATGTTAATTTTGCCAACCACCACATTTAATGCTTGTCGGTTAAGTAATGACTTAACTTATCTGTCGGTATAGAAGTAATTTCAACTTCTCACCATCAACCGAGGGAATAATAGCATGTTTCACATTTGATTGCTAAACCCTCAAGGGAATTTTCTTCAGTTAGATGAAGAGTCTCCTATTGGTGGAGTGTTTCTCTCTTCTATTGGTGGAGTGTTACTCTGTTCTGCCAGTGGAGGAGTGTTCCTATCACCATTTAGATTTGATTTCCTGATCCATTGTTTTGAGAATTCCTGCTTTACTTCTTCAACCTTTTCTTTACCTTTCAAACTAGGACCTTTGTTATTTACCAGTGAGGACTTGCTTCTACAAAATTTTACAATATGTCCAATCTTATTACAGGCATAACAAGTCACATTATTTTTCTGAATAGCTTTTCCATATCCTATGTCGGTTTGTGTTCTGCATTGATTAGATAAATGTCCAAATCTTCCACAAACTTAACATCTTACATTCATTCTGTAATTTTCTGAATTGTGACCAACTTTGTTGCATTTTGAACATTGACCGGTGGGTGTATTGTTATTCTGATAATTTCTAGATCTACAATGATTTTCTCTATGACCATACTTGTTATAGTTAAAGCATTTGCCATTAAATTTATAAGCAATAGGTTGTCTTACCGGTTTGCCTTGATCCTGTGTGTTTGCAGTACCAGAGCTTTCACCAGCTTCAAAGCCATGACCATTAGTGTCACCATTAGGTTTCTGATTCTTCAATAAGTCACCAAGTTCTTCTGAGCTTTTCTTGAATTTTTCTTTATGTTGATTTGCAGCAGCCAATTCTCCTTCCAAGATACCTTTTTGTCTCATGAGTTCATTTGAGTCATTCTGTGCATGCATCAGATCTGTCTTGAACATATCATTTTCATAACTAAGTCTTGTGTTTTCATTTGCAGCATCATTCGGTCTTCTATTCAAGTCTTCTTCATTCTTCTTCCTATCTTCAGTTTCTTTACAAAATCTCATAGTCATATCTTGCATCTCATTCTTTGTTATCATGTTTTCTTGTTTCAGCTTATTCATCAGATCACTAAGAGTTTCCTTTTCATCATTCTCATTTTGCATCTTTTCACAAAGTTCTCTTCTCTTGTTTCTTGTAATGGTAATATTTTCTTGAAGTGCTTGAATAATATCCTGTACTGCTTTTAGATCATCTTCAAGTTTTATTTTTTTCAATTTTTCTGCATCATAGTCTGAGAGAGTTACTTCTAATTGCTTCATCAAGTTTTCCATCTCTACAGGTGTCAAGATCTTCCTCAAGTTGTTAGGCTTCTAAAAATAGAGGACCAAGCTCTAATACCAATTGTTAGGATTCCCACAGATACTGAGAGGGGGGGGTGAATCAGTATCTAACCGGTTATAAGATTTTCTTAACTTAAAACATGTAGAGCATATCAATACTGTATACCGGTAAACAAGAAATAATGCAATAAATAGAGTTAATAGAAACCACATGAAAACACACCATAACACAGTAGTTTAATGAGGAAACCCGGTGTGGGAAAAACCTCGGTGGGATTTATGACCCACAATATTCACTTACTGGCCAATAAGAGAATATTACTACTACAAGAGGGGCCTGCACATGCAGGAAGGCCAAGTGCCTAGAGCTCACTGCTCAATTACAAAATGGGAAGTCTCACTGACTTAAAAAATGGATTATATAAATCCAATGTCTTGTACTTCTTCAAAGTAGCATCTACTATGCTAGATCCAGTACTGGTTTATAGCTATGCTTCATACATAAACCCTTAACCTATAATTCGCATAATAGGTCTGCCTTATTTCACCTATATATTTTCTTCCATCTCTTAAAAAATGTTCTACAATGATCTCTTATATATATGAGTCATTTTACAACTTGCCAAGTCGGCTTATAATGATTTTACAATAATTAACAAAATATATTACAATCAAAATTCCTGTCGGCTTCTATGCCGGTATGCTTCCTTTTACTGTTGGTGGTCTCTGTGCCAGTGTAGAGTCTATCTTTGCCAGTGTCGATAAATTGTCTTTCTGGTGTTGTAGGATTGTAAGGTTGCCATCAATGACAAAACCTTCAATCACCTACAATATCTCATTGGAGTGTGCATTTGCCAACATCATCTTCAATGGTCTTGGAAATCTTTAATGCTGGAAGTTCCATAGTAATTAGAATCTCGACATTCAACCCAAAGAAAAGCTGAAAAGGTGATATACTGATTGCTATTTTTGGAGCTATACGATCCGCCCATAGCACATCATAGAGAGCTTTATGCCAAGTCCGTTGTTTCTCATCAACAAGCTTTCTCATAATAGTAACCAGATTCTTGTTGCTTGACTTCGCCTGACCATTTCCTTGTGGATAATAGTCGGATGAGTGTGAAAGGGTAATACCATAATCAAAACAAAAATCAATGATCTCATAAGATGAAAAATATGAAGCATTATCAGTTATTATCTTATGAGGAACACTGAACCTTGAAATGATGTTTTCCTTTAGGAATTGACAAACTACCGTCGCGGTTGCTTGCTTAGTTGGAATTGCCTCCACCCACTTGGTGAATTAATCTATTGCTTTGAGAATGTATATGTGACCTGCACTAGATGTCGGATTGACAAGTCCAATGAAGTCCAATCCCCACTGTTGAAAGGGCTCTTCAATTACTACTGGTTTAAGAGGGAGTGCAGCTAGCTTGGGCTTACCCACAAATTGCTGACATTTCTCACACTTGCTAACCCAACTATATGTATCCTTAAACAAGGCTGTCCAATAGTATCTATCATGCAAGATTTTGTGTGCAGTGATAGGAGCCAAAAAATGTTCACCACAAGCAAGATCATGAAAAGCTTGAAGTAATCTTGCTTGTTGTTGTTTGTCTACGCAGGGCAGGAAATTATCGTCTAGACCTTTCTTGTATAAAGGATTGTCCCATAGGATAAAATTCACTTCTTTAAGCCTCAGGGTTTGCCTTTCCTTCCTTGGTAGGTGTGCAGGACAGTCCCCATATGTTAATAAATATGCCAAGTCTGAATACCACTCATCAGTGGTACTAACAAATAGAACTTTGAGAAGATCTTGGTTCATACCTTCATTTTCCAGCACTACTTCATCAATTGATTTGTTGTCAGTTATCAACTAACATAGACCTTTTCCATGAACCAATTTAGTAGGCTTGATTTCCATGTCATATTCTTGAATCTTGGCAACCCAGTTGCCCATTTTAGTTTGCCAAACTCTTGTTGCGTCAAAATTGACTTGACAACAACATCAGGAACAAGAGCGATGACATGTGAATTCAGAATATAAAACCTGAAATGTTTCACCACCTTTACCATGGCAAAAGCATGCTTCTCCATTTCAGAATACTTCAACTCATGAGCCTTTAGTGGATAACTCATGAATGAAATGGGTGATTCCACACCTTCATTATTTTTTTGCATCAGTATTGCCGAACAAATATGATTTGATGCATAGCTATATATGATAAACTCTTTGGTATAATCTGGGCATACCAAGACTGGAGCGTTTGCCATGGCCTCCTTGATCTGATGGAAAGATTTATTTCCTTCAAGAGTCCACTTGAAAATAGAATTACCTTTCATCATATTAACTATGTGATGAGTCTGTTCAACAAAGTCTGGAATAAATATTTTCAAGAAATTTACTTTGTCAAAGAAAGAATGAACAACAGTCTTACTTGTTGGCAAGGAAAGTTTACGAATAGCTTTAACTCTTTCAGCATCAATTTTTATACCTTCTTTTGGAATAATATGCCCAAGTAACTTACCTTCAGTAACCCCAAAAATAGATTTCTTGGGATTGAGGGAGATTCCATGTTGACGATATTTCTCTAAGACTTGCTGCAGATGAAAGGAATGATATTGACATTTCTTAGAATAAACAGTCAAATCATCCAAATAGACCACAATGAACTTACCAAGAAAACTTTGGAAGGCCAAGTCCATTGCACGTTGGAAAGTTTCTCCCATGTTTATTAATCTGAAAGGCATCCTGCGATATGCAAAGGTACCCCAAGGTGTAGTAAACGCGATCCTATGTTGATCTTGTTCTAGAACTTCTACTTGGTTATAAACCAAAAATCCGTCCAACATTGACATCATCTCTGCTTTAGTAACAACTTGTAGGACATGATCCATGACAGGTAGAGGATAATTATCTTTCAAGGATGCCTGACTCAAATTTCAGAAATCAACACATATCCGAATCTCACCATTCTTCTTACGCACAAGTACTATATTGGCTATCGAGGATGAATGATGAATGGGGAAAATTATCTTTGCTTTCAACATCTTCTGAACTTCAGCAAATATGGTATCTGATATCTTTGGATTATATTGCCTTTGCTTATGTTGGAAAGGCATGATTCCTAACTTTAATGGAATACCGTGACGAAGTTATTCCAAGCGGAAAGACTTCAAGTCTTCATAGGAGTAGGCCAAGACATCAACATATTATTGCAACAATGCAACAAATTTCTGCCTTTCTTCTTGTGAACAACACTTCCCGATATTGATCAGCTTTGGGTTGACTTCAATTCCAATATTTACCTGCTCATATTCCATCGAGCCCGCAGCTGATTTTGTTGCTTTTTGACATAGAGGTCATGCTTGTCAAACAACTTTTCTAAAGAAACTAGACCCTTAGGGATCTTATTTCCTTTCAACTGCAAAAATTTCTCTCCCATTTCAGCATCAATGCTTTCAATTGCATCCTTTGAAGGGAAGTGACGACCTTCAAAATATAGATCATCAAAATTGTCAACAGTCTGCAAGAAATTTATTACATGATGATCATCATTAAACACTTGCCAATGATCAGAGTTGTGAGGAACACTTGGCCAAAAAACCAACGCAACAACATAAGTTTATCCTGAAAAATCTTTGTGAGGAACCAAAGAAGTTACACATATTGCTAATGAATCCACCCTATCATTAAATTCATGAGAGACAATGGATATATCAAAGGCATCAAATGCCTCAATCAAATCCCAAACCTGGTTACGATAATGTCATAGCCTATCGCTCCTAGTTTGGTATATATTCCAAACTTGGCACACAATTAACTCCACATCTCCCTGAGCATGCAAGTTCTTGATTCCCTTCTTTTGAGCAACATTCATTCCCAAAAGAAGTGATTCGTACTCAGCAGTGTTATTTGTGTTATCAAACTGTAATTTGAAAGAGAAAGGGAAAAGATTACCCTCAGGAGAAACCAAAACAACATCAGATCCTGATCCGGTAGAAGAATAGATGCCATCAAATTCTAGCGTCCAAACATCATTTGGATCACCAATGTTGGCAGTATCAAAATCAAGAGTCTCCTCCTATGAAGACGAAGATCCCACAGACTCCATAACAGTACTTTTACAATCACCAAAAACCTCTTTATGGGAAAAGACACCTTCAATATCAGAAACAATCTCTACCTCATCATCAACATCCAATAAATAGTTACCTATTCCTGATGACTCAAAAAGGATCTGAGCCGACTGATCATCAAATTTAACAACAGTAAAATTTGATTCTTTTTCAGGATACAACTTCTTAACCTCTCCCTTGACAGGAATGTGTGCCTCAATCATATCCATGCTTAACTCTCCCCCAACATCTCTACAGAATTTTCTTCTCAACAATAGGCCATAAGAAGCCAATACATCTTCTACCAATACCGTCATCTTGATCTTCTTTTCTGGAAATGCAGCAAACACAAATTGTGTGTCCTTGATCTGGCATATTAAAGGAACTTGCTTGTTGTCCATAGAGAAACATCTTCCAAATGTTTTAGTGAGAGTCAAACCAAGAGAATTGGCAACTTTTGTTGGCATAACATTATCAGATGCCCCAAAATCGATCACACAATTACTAAGATTAAAACCATTAATCAACAAAGAGATGTAGAATGGCTCTATCTTTTTTGTAGGAGAAGAGGAAATCACCAAGTTATTCTGAAGTGAATCAGAATTGGGAAGGCTTTTTAGGGTATTATCCTTTTACTTAACAAATTTGACCAAACGGTCAAATTGATCTGGGTTAGACCTCAAAAACTCTACCTCAGACATTTGTATTTTGGTTATCCTAGCATGATCTAGAATATCAAATGACTAAAAAGAATTCATTAAATATGAATTTGAGTTCTCATTTTGAGAACTTAAAACATGAGGAACACTAGTCTTCGGTGCAGGTGCAGAAGGACTGACAGGTGCAGAAAAATTGACAGCAGTCAAAGGAGTACTTACACTTTTATCTTTCGCAACGTCCTTCGAGATAGACTTGTATTTTGGGGGATTTGGTATAGGAGTCCCATGCTTAGCAATAATAACAGGCAAACATTGAGAATCCTTGATTTGAACAAAATCATCATTTTTCACATTGGCAAGTGGCTAAGTCGCTTGTACTTGTGAACGAGTGAATACTGCAAAGACATCTCTTTCGCGTGTATCTGACATATCATCTTCTTGATATTGCATAAACCTGATATTAGAGTCGCCAACCAATCCTGCATCATCTTTTTGATTCAAATTGGCATCTTCATCATTGAAAGGGGGAAGATCATTTTGTTCAGCTTCATAATATCATGTAGCTGAATTTTGGGGTGGTGCTTCCAATGCAAGCCTTTCTGGAGCAGGAGGTCATTTGTTTTGATTACACATGGCATAATTGGAAGAATTATTTGGATAAGTCCTTCTCAGGACATCACGATAAGAAGTATTTCCTTGTGAGGAAATCTGCTTCTTAAGTGCTAACAACTCATTTGCTAGCTTCTATATCCTAGGATTCATAGGATTAGTTGCAGAGAAGGATGCATCAACAACTTGATTACTCCTAACCTTGTTAGGATCTCTCCTTATCTTACCTGCAAGGATAAAATCATCTTCAACTGATATAGACATTTGTTGAGAATTGGCCAAATCTGTAGGATTGTTTCTTTGCAAAAGAAAACTCACCTCTGTCAATTGAGCGTTGATGAAAAAGGATTTCATATTTCCAACAGTGGGTCGTGAAGCAACTGGGATATAGTTATGTAGCTTATCAAATTTTTCTACAAACTCATGCATAGGTTCCTGAGGCTCTTTCTTCAACTGGGTTAATTGCACCAATAAAGCATAATCATCTTCTACAGACTTGAATCTTGCATCAAATAATGTTCTGAGAGTTGCCCAACTTGTAATACAAGCGTTGGGAAGATGATAGAGCCAATCAACAGTAGCTCCATGCAAAGTTCCAATGAACAGTCTCACTGATACAACTTTGTGTTTGACCCCCAAAAATCCACATGCAATATAGAAGGCAACAATGTACTCATCTGGATGTTGAGATCCATCTCCCAAAAACTTGGGAAAATTTTTCTGCTTACCTTTGGGAAGTTCGTGTAGAGGTGTGGTTAAGCTTAAAGGACCAAAGGCAGTGCCCCAAGGGCCAGCAGCGACCATCCTTAATGTATTATATGGCAGTATTGCAAAATTATTTGTAAGTGGAACAACTGAGACTTGCAAACTTGATGCCTGACTTGGTACAAGAGATCGCCATGCAGATGGAGGAAAACTTCGTGTCCACTGCAAAGGAGAAAGTGTCCATGGAGGTTTTTTACAAAGGCAAAATTAAATTGTTGCAATAACTCAAATGTAGGATCAACAATTCCTTCTAATCGCTTCCCATGAGTGTAACTTGAATCAGCTAGATTAGAATATAGAGAAAAGCAACAATGTGGAAATTACAACGAAAGCACACTGCAACCCAAAAGACAAACTGGTTGCACGTCGCTCCCCAACAGAGTCACCAAAAAACTGTTGGGTGAATATTTTGTCACCAATGTACCAATGGAAAAATATATGATTCACACATGAGAAATTAATCTCTCCTCTCATCAAGGGGAGGTTCCCTTTGAAATTTCTTCTCTAATTAATAAGAAATCAAAATTTGTGAGTTGGTGCTGGGCATATAACTCTCTTTTTTCAGAGTCTATGTATTCTCTCTCTACCTTGTTACAATTTCTTTATCTCTTTAGATATTAAAGAAAAGAACAATGAATCTAACAAACTGCACTAAAACTTACTATCAAGTAGCACAAAGTCTCCCTTGAATGTAATACTAACTCAAACTGATTATTCCAAATAATTAGAAACTTAACTTGCAGCTCAAAGTCTTCAAGTACAAATTCCCAATCTTTTAAACTATAAGTAACTGCAGTAATACAAAGCCTACCACTAATCACTCAGTTACCAGAAGATTTCCCAAATATGCTAGGAGCACACAGTCTACTCGCATGATTCAAGAGCTCTTTTACCCACATAACAATATCTCCAATATCAAAGCAGTAAAGAAAATATATAAGTAATGGACATAAGAACATTAACTCATACAAAAAAATTTATTGACACAACACAAAGTTTGAGATCAAACAAAATTGCTTTCTTTATTTGCTTGATAGAATCTTCACAACAAAAGCTCAAAGTCTTAGTTGAGGCAAAAATTCTGTAGAGTTTTGCTTAGCATGAAAAAGATAAATATTTACAAATGAGGTCCTCCTTAAATAGGAAAAGAATGGAGAAAAATGTGGGCACAGTTGACTAATTCAACTACACAGTCCCACTTTACTACAACTACAACATAAGGAAAATGTGCAGCTGCAAGAAAACTAGCAACATCTAATGATGCAACTGCATAAAAAGGAAAAGCCAAAAGGGGTTTCTTTATTCATCTTTCTCCTCATTCGATTTATGGAATTCTTCGAACTTAGTCAAGATGGATTTCATCTTTTCTTCGTCCAACATTGGGGTAGAACTTATGATCACACGAACACGAGAAATCGCATTCTTAGTCTTTACCTGATTCTTTTTCCCATCCTTCAACATGGATATGAGGACTTCAAAACTAACCTAGATCTCCAGTAGCTTATCAAATGTGCCAAGTGAGTAATCCTATCCCATGCAGTGATCCATTAAAGAAAGGAATTACTATGTGATGGCTTCACTAGTAACGCGATTTCGATTGCCGTCATATAGATAACAAGAAAGATCGGCAATTTTGGCAAAAATGAGATCAATCTCATCATCACCTTCTTTTTTTTCTCGTTCCAGCTCTGTAATCATCAACCTTATTGTCTCTTTCTTGTGAGACAACAATGAAAAAATATGGATATATTTTTCCCTTGTATGGATTACTTTATTTTCAATGAGGACATCTATTCTGAAGTCCTCCATCTTGCTCCAAAGGGTCGTACTTTTCTCAACTTCCTTAATCTTCTAAGATAATAAAGTTTTGAGTCCTTGCATTTGGCTTTGGAGAATTTCAAAATATGCCAATAGCCCAACCATTGAACTTAGAAGATGAGAGCCTTCTGACCTTAGATGTGAAATACACTCATCCATCACCCGACCCTTGGATCCTATCTATTCAATTTTCTTTAGAGCTTCAGTGTCCATTGAAGATCCTATGGGCTCAACTTCCTGAGAATATTGTGTGACCTTCAGAAGAACATTAGTCAGTTGTTCACATTTCTGCTTCAATTTGTTCTTCTCATCCCTCTCTTGATCAAACCTTCATAACAAAGAGTTGAAAGGTATCTGAGAATCCAACTTAACACTCTCATGTGTTTCCACCTCGAGCTCTATGGTTTTCATGGTGTGATCCTTAGGTGGTATATTACCTTTATCTTTATCTGATGATGGTACCATGACCTCAACATATTTTCTTTTAGGAGTTGGGTCTACTAACACCCGAGATGAGTGGGAGCGGGAGTCACGCGAGTGCGGGAGCTATGGTTTTGACCATTGCTGAGGAAGGGGAGGAATCAGATGATGATGAGGACAATTGCTTGGGAGTCTTGGCTATGGGTATCACTGCTTGGCTTGACCTGGATGATTCATGATGCCTCCTTTGCTCCCTCTTTCTGGTGGATCGGCTTCTGAGGTCTCTCACTAAGGCGGTTGTTTTGGTTGTTGCTGCTGTGCGCTTAGTGGTTCGGAGCCAGTGGGAATTTCTTATGGCGACTCTCTCTTCCTCTCCTGTCTGCTAGGTCGGTCTTGTTAGGCTGTTTTGCTCTGCTTTGGCTTGTGTCCCTTCTTGGTGCTCTTTCCCCTATTGGGTCAGAGGATTTTGTGTTTATAGTGCTTCTTTTTTCATTTTCCTCCTCTTGAGCTGGGATTTGTGGAGCTCTTTTGATATTCTTTGGGTGGAAATGCCTAGGTGTTGGGCAGTTTCTCAACACCCTTCTTCTCTCTATGGGCCTGTTAAGAAGGTTTTATCTCCTACAGAGGTGGAGATAGCTTTCACAGAAGGAGTTGGATACTCTTGTTCTGAGGCGGCTCTGTTGGGCAGAGGTTTTTCTGGTATTAGGCTGCAGTTGGTGTGGTCTCTCCTTCTAAAGAATTTTTGTTCTGTCCCTATTGAGGTCGGGGTTGTTTCTTTGTTGTTGGAGTTTGGTTACACTTTTGGTGGTCTTGTTTCTTCTATGTGGGCCCTTGATGCTTCCACTATTGGTTCCCTTTTGAGGGTTTTTTTCTCTTACTACTCAGTCCCATGAATCTCTTCTTGAAGCTTTGTGCCCTCCTATGGAGGTGGAGTGGCTGCTTGGTGTTTGGGTGGTTAAGGGGATTTTTGGTGCTTCCTCTCTTGGTTTGGAGGACCTTTCTCTTGAGGCTGGTGATTTTTTGGTTGCTGGATCTTTTCTCTCAAGCTCTTTTATGTCTTCTCCTATCGAGGTGGAGAGTGTGGTGGTGCTTGTTTGCATGGATGCTTTCCTGATCGGGCCTCTATTTCAGCTCAAGGTGGTTGAGGGTACTACTTCAAAACCCATTGAAGTGGTTTTGGGAGCCATTTCAAAATCTAGTTTTAAGGTTAGGGAAGCCTTTCAAAATCTCTTTATCTCTAGGCATCTTATTTTATTTTCCTTGTCTTTTCTTATCTGGCTAGTTGTTGATGGTTTTCAAGGGCCTAGTCCAAATTGTGGTTGTTTTTTGTTATGGAATAGTCATGATTTTTGTTGTCTGGAGTCTCTGTCTCAGGTCAAGGGAGTCGGAAACATCCCTGTCATTTGGCTGAGGATGCATGCTAACCCTCATCATAGTTTGAATCTTTAGCCTAGTTGATGTAGCCAACTTGATTTATATTGATTATATCTTAAGTGTCTGGTTGGTTCTTCCTGCTGGTGTTTGCTGGCTTTTTCCGGCTCAGCTTTGTTTGGGCTACTAGTTTTCTTGGTTAATTTTCTTTGGCAGCATTGTTTTATGGGTTCCAGATCCTGGTAAAATCTGAGGGTTTTGGGTTCCTCCAAAACCTGTTTTAAGGAGTTTTGGGTCCCCTCAAAATCTATTTTTTCATAATAAAAATCACCCGAGATACAATCTTTGGCTTATTTGTTCCTTTAGGCTTCAAAGGAACCAACTGCTCAAAATCAAACTCATCAGGAGAAATTACCTCTTTTTTCCTCTTAGGGGCCACAACCTCCATCCAAGGTGGTAATTCTGGATTGGCCGATGGAGTAGTTGCTCCTTGCTGAATTTCAATTAAGATTTCAGGAGTAGGCTAGCTGAAGCTTGCATCAGTTATGAGTGTTGTCATTGTCACCAATGTTGAAGCATCTTATGGGACACCTATCAATGTTGTGACAGTTGTTGCTGCTACCTCTTTAGACATAGATGAGAGAATTGAAGGCACAATGCATGCAACCTCAGTACTTACCAATGGTGGAATTTTCATTGTGATTATAGTAACATGTAAGTTCACTGTAGACTGTTCTGCAAATACCTCTTCCAAGGCTTCATTAAAATCCATCATCAAAGATTCAATGGTGGATGAAGTAAAATCCTCCAAATTGGATAAATTGGTTAATGTAAAAAATTGTTGAGCAGTCTCTAACTACGCCATGCCCATACCTAGATCCTCATCTTGAAACTCCTCATCCTCTTTATCAGAGTTAGAATCAATAGAGTGGACGATCACCTCTGAATGAGTTAGCACCTGTGAAGTGGTCAAGGCATTAACTCCACCTGGATGTGATGTTTCTTCAACCTATGCTTCCTCTTATTGAGGAATTTCACCTTCTTCAGTTTCCTTCTCTTTTTTAATTTCAATGGCAGGCGGTTGTTCTAGCTCAATTGTAACTGTCCCCTGCACTATTGATGATGACTCACCCTTCTTGGACCCTTTAATTGTGAAATTAATTTTGGGCCCTTTCCCCATAAATTGTACCACGAGAGCCGAGGATAGTACTCTTGAGCACTTTCTTGAGAAATGTCAGCTACTTCTTCAACTGGAGAACCTTTGAAGACACTATTGAAGAACACACTATCCAGAGTCATGATGATATTTTGATCAGCATCCCTAACCTTTCTTGTATCTGGATCAAAATGATTTGCTACTGCAAGTACAAATTCTAGATCATGAGCTGCAACTAGGAAGGATGCATATTTATGCAACTCAACTTTGATCAGGTTGGTTAGGCGGGCAGGAGCTTTCTCAGCTTGGTCAATAAACCCCTACATACTGACATGTCCAATTTCTGTATCTCTGATCTCCTTGATGTTTGAGTCCACTAAACCCTCTGGGTACAAATTCAAGTACTTATCATACTTGTACTTCATTTTTTGTGTTGATGTTTTACCCGGAGAAGATTCCAACTGGCTCAAGGAAGGCTCGGAATTTTCGTGAGTGGACTTTGACATTCACAATGACTGCATTCAACACTGATTATTAGCTCCTTTGATAATTATCATCATCATCAAAATCATTTTTTCTCAGTCGGATTGAAAAATTGGACTCAGAATAAGCTTGGGAGTAAAACTGCCAAAAATAGTAGGTCGGGGAAAAAAGTCCGATCTGCACTTCAGGAGATCAAATTTGCACATTGAACTTTAAATTCTGATGTGCAAGGATAAACTTCTTTATTTTCACCTCAAACTTTAAAGTCCGGTGTGCAAGCCAGGAAAATCATTAGCACATCAAACTTTAAAGTCCGATGTGCGAGTGTAAAATATTTGGAAAAGACCAACACATCAAACTTTACAGTCCGACGTGCTGGTTGGGGGAAAAACAACCGATTGACATGTTGGTTTTTAAAACCCAACATGTCAATCAAACATTATTCTATTAGTATATCTGATTTTAAAGTACCATATGTGAAGGTTACCCTCCTGCATATCGGACTTTAAAATCTGATATGCGAAGGATCTCCATTGATCAGCCTGCATACCAGATTTTAAAGCTCGGTGTGCAGGTTAGGGGAAAGGAAGATTAGAAGGGCAATCAGATTTTAAAGTCCGATTACCCTCAACTACTTAGAAAAAATAAAAACAAAGGCGGAAAGGAAAAGAAAATGTGGAGAAGAAGCAAAAACCTGAAATGAAATAAAAAACCTACCTCAATCCGCCATGGTGAGAGAAAAAATCTGATGTAGATGTGATAATGTTGGAATTTTTTATGTTTATATTGTGATTGTCATTGATGGACACACATTTGCATTGAGATCTCCTTTATATGTATGAGTTAGAGCACAACCGATATTTGTTCCAACCGGTATGTTGTATTATAGTCTTTAGACTATTGGTGTTTTGCAGAATGTGTTTCCCAGTCTGAAGCGGCATGTCGACCCCAAGCGGTTCATGAATCCCAAGCAGTATGAGGGATTAAAGCGGCATAACACATTTTTACCAGTCTTCATTTTTGTCAAACCGGCAACCGGCATTTTGTATGAACCGATAATACTCTGTGATGAGTTACCAACTGACATTTTGTGATGAGTTACCATCCATTGATTGTTTGACGGTGCTGACACCTTAACAGTGCTTTTTGTGTCATGGTACCAAGTATGTCTAGGTTCATTGAACCTAGAAAATTGTTATGTAGTCCTATTGGACTGACATGAAATCAGATTCCTTTATAAGGACATCATGTCTAGGGTTTTAGGTTGTTGATGTGGTTATAGAAAAAGTTTATGTTGTTGTTAGGGTTTAAGGTGGTTGAGGAGTCGGAGAGAATATGAATGTGTAGAAGACTGAAGTAATGCTAGAGTGCATTAGGAACGAGCTATCAAGGATCTAACCGAGCAGTCTGTGCTACTAGCTAGATCAAACACTTGTTGATTACTCACATCTTTGACAAGTCTGTAGCCCTTAACCGGGTAGGCCCAAAAGCCTTTTGTAAATCCTCTAACAAGGTGGTTCACATTTGTGGATCTAAAATCCTCTAGCAAGGTAGTCTTTAATAGGACTTATCTCCTAATAGAGATTGAGATTCCTAACATGATCTGTTCTGGTAAAGAACATTGTAAGACCTTAACCGGTCTGACCTTAACTAGTCTGGTTCTTATTATGCAAATAGTTACTTGTGAGTTCCATCTCACCGTGGTTTTTCCCATTTTGGTTTCCACGTCAAATTCTCTTGTGTTATGGTGTTTTTGCTTCTGTGGGTGAATGCATTATTAGCTATTTGGTTTGCATGTGTGTTAACCGGTTTTTTTGCTAAACTATTTTATCGATTTACTATTAGTATTGCAAAGTGTTTAAGTGTAGAGATTTTTGGCATACTAATTCACCCCCCCCCTCTTAGTATTCGTCAATTGGTATCAGAGCCTACCTTTCTATAAGTTTAACCACTTGGAAAGAGATATGGGGGAATACTCTATAAGGGAACTTACACATCGGCTCACTCAATCTGAGCAAGCCTATGATGATCTTATGTTCAAATACAAGGCATCTCAAGTAAAAAGGAGAGAACATGCTGAAAAGCTGATGAAGATTTCTGAAAATAGTTCTTCAGATGAAGCAGACATGGTAGCCCTAATTGCAGAAGTAAATAAGTTGAATGAATCAAACTCTAGCCTGAGAAAGGAGTTGGAAGGACTGACTATCCGGATGTGTCAAGAGCTTGAGAACTGGAGGAAAGCTGATGATCTGGTGAAAGAAAGAGATCATGAGATCTCCAAGATGAAACAAGAGATCAGTGCCCTAACTGCTCAAATCTATGCAAGCATTTTGGAAAAGGAAGACATGCAAGAAGAACTGAACATTGCCATCTCTGAGAATGAAAACCTGTTGGAAACAAATGCTGCTATTTCCAAAGAACTCTCTGAGTCAGAGGAAATACTTGCTAAGTTCAACAAGAGTAATGTCAAGCTAGAGAAAAAGCTTGAATCTGCCAAACCGGTCAAGAATACCAATGGACTTGGTTATTCTGGTCATGAGGAAGGTGAGACCTCTGGTACAAATGCTAGAACATCAAAGAAACAACCGACATCAAAGGATAAAGGTAAGAAAAAGTTTAAACCTATTTTCTTCAACTGTCTTAAAGAAGGACATACTGCAAATATGTGTAGGAGTAAGGCTTACAACAATTTTCTTTATTTCCTAAATGATAAGCCTAGATCCTATAGATTCAATGGTAACTGTTATGCATGCAACAAGTATGGGCATAGAGCATCTGAATGTAGGTCGATTATGAACAACATTGATAGATATCCTTAGAGGACCTAAGGAGTTGGTCCTAAACCTTTTGTGAACCGGAATCACAACCGGTTTAATGCCTTCAATCATCAGCAAAGAAGTAGTGGCTATCAAGCGGCAACCAGATGGAGAGAAAATTGTATGGTCTGTCATGGTCATGGTCATACTATTGCAACATGCAGAAGGAAGAATGGAAACATGAACAATGGACCTTGGAGAGCACCTGGATTGGTCTGCAATCACTGCAACAAATCGGGTCACATTGCCAGATTCTGTAGATCAAGAAAGAACACATCTAATGATATACCGGTCACTCCAAAAGGAAACATTGATGTTGACACTGTTCAAGCGAACATGAACAAAACTTGGAAGAAGAAACCAATGGTGTTACAAGAGGAACCGGTTTCTGCACCTAGTGTGGAAATCACGGAACCGGCAAACTAAGCTTGAGAAAAGCTTAGGGGGAGCAAACAGTGAAATATTTCGAACCCCCAGTTTACATCGGTAAAAGACCTTAACCGATATGTGATACCTGTCGTTTGGCAAAAGATCAGAAATGGTAAAAAAAAAAAAGGCAAATTAGGGTTTATGCCCTAATCGAGGAGCATTAATGATGGTAGGTGAGGAATATGCTTAAAAGCATTTTTCAAATCATTTCTCACTATCAGTTTTTGAGCGGAGAAATTTTTTTCAAAGAGCAGAGCGACGAAAAGGCGATTTGAGCTAAGATTTTGAGAAATTGAGAAACTGCGAAGGAGATTCAAATTCAAACTACAAACGGTCAAGTGGAGAACACAAAGCGGTGATTTAGCAACTGACGAAGTGTGAAGTGAAGGAGAATCTCCAAGCCCTAAATTCACGTGTTTCAAAAGGTATTTCTCAAGTTCTTAAAATTTCTATCATGGCTTCCACATCTCATACCAGTTCTAGTGCATCAGTTGAGTCTGCAAGTTTTATTCAACGAAAGTCTAAGTATAATGCCCTATCACAAGTTCTAGCTGGTGTGATAGTAGAAGAGGGAATTTCTGACTACATAGATTGCAAGATTGAAGACCTAGGGTCTCTAGCTATCCACTCCCAGTTAGGTTTATTTTGTGGAAAGGATAAGAAGATCAAATTGGAGTATAATATTTTGAGAAGAAGAAGCTCCACAATGTTGTTTACTTCCTAGAGGATTTCACAGAGGATCATATAAGGATCATTCTGAGTAGATTCCATGGTGACAAGATATACCTAGAAAGAACACATGATATCAAGCTACAGGCAATTGATGTAGTCGCTGATTTCTACAACATAGGGGAAGTGCTAGCCCTAAGGATGGTAAGAAAAACTGAAATGTCCAAGCTCACTGGTTCAGTGAGTGACTCACGAGGCATGACAGTCAATTCTATCAAGGATGATTTGGTTAAGTTGTCTGCATGGTGATAGGCTATCGGACATTCTCTGCCAGTAGAATTAACTCTATATCTACTGCAGCGGTAAATGCCGCTTACCGGATGATAAAGGAGGATGCATCATTTGACCTATGCACCGGTATGCAGAGACAACTCCTATTGAATCTAAAATCAATCAAACAGGATAATGCACTAAGGTTCAAGTTTGGACAAATACTGGTTGGGTTGTTCTTCTATTTCCAAGGCTACTTTCTAGGAGTAGGAGATGTCTAGTGGTTTGCTGACCAACCGATGACCAAGCAAATCAAGGAAAGAATTCAAGCAATTGGAACTAGTACCCCTGATATTCTGAACAAGTATTTTGATGAGTTCAGATGGAAAATGAGCCAAAGAATGAGGATATCAGGTGACATCGTCAAGAAATATGAAGAAGATATCTGTTTCACCATCCAAGTGGATAAATGCATAACAAAGGCTGTTGAGCCTAGACAGGAAGAAGTGGAGCCAATGGGCCTTGAGGTGATGTACAATATGCTGGAAGGGTATGCCTCTACCCTTAATGCCTCACCTCTTGACCCTAAGGCAAAGAGGACCAGAACCTATCTGGAAAGGGTTACATCAATCGAGGAACCCTCTGCAAAGAAAGGAAAAGAACTTGCAATGAAGAAGGCAAAGGCAGTGCCTACAGCATCAGCACCGGTTACAACAAGAAGTCCAAAAGTGACCAAACGGTCACCGACCAAGAAGAAACCAGAAGCAACACTAGCTAAGGTCTTCGAGAGGAAAAGGAAGACAAAAAGCAATACACCAGACTCAGAGGAAACTATGTCTGAGGAGCAGCCCAAAAAGGTGAGACATACAAGAAAGAAGACAAAGAATGAACCAGCATCATCTGCACTGATAAATATTGATATCTCCTCCTATAAACCTTTGACACATTGTCAAAGAACAATAAATAATATTAGGAGAAAATTGCTACATGATTTAATTGAGCATTTTGATGACTTTAATGATGATGAAAAGAAAGCGGCCGAAAAGGAAATAATTCAGTATTTATGTGTTAATGACTGGTCGCCTTCAGAAATTAGATCTGAAACACCGGATTCTTTGTATAAATCCTTAGACAATAAATGGCGCATTGCCATAGAGCAGGAACAGGAAATGAGAGAAAAAGCTTTTGCTGAACATTTTCTTGATGTATCAAATTCAAAACTGTTCGATGTAATGAACAAATACAAAGGTCTTTTCTTCATGAGAAGAAGAAGACTCCTATTATTGGAAGGGAAGGGTAAGGAAGTTCTCAAGGACACACACACTCGTGCTCTTGAAGCTTTGAAGATGCATCGAGTGGCTGAAGCCAACCAGCAAGCTAAGAAAGAACCAGTTATATCCAAACTGGACAAAGTACTTGATGATGAAGGAAATCCGGTTGATGAACTGGTCGACACTATTAATGTCGATGCCCTAGACATAGAAGATGTTACTCAAGAAACACCATCTAAGGTAACAAGATAGGAGCAACATGCTGAACAAGTTAATAAGCAAGCCAAGGATAGACAAAAAGCGGCAAAGGAAGAGGTCGAGCAGAGGAAAAAGGATGAAGAAGAGAAGAAGAAAAAGGATGAAGAAGAGAAGAAGAAAAAGGATGAAGAAGAGAAGAAGAAGAAGGATGAAGAGGAGAAGAAGAGAAAAAGAAGCAAGAAGATGAAAAGAAAAAGAAAGAAGAGGAAGACAAGGAAGAGGAGGAGAGGAAGGAAGTAGAGAAGAATAAGAAGGAAGAGGAAGAAAAAGAAGAGGAGAAGAGGAGAGAAGCAGAGCAAAGGAAGAAGGAAGAGGAGGACAAAGAAGAGGAGAAAAGGAAAGAAGCAGAGAAGAAAAAAGTAGAGGAGGATAAGGAAGCAGAGAAGAGGAGAGAAGCGGAGAAGAAGAAAGCAGAAGAGGACAAGGGAGGAGAAGAGGAGAAGAGAACCTAGATGGAGACTCTGAAGGCAACCGAGAGTCAAGCCAAACCAACTGATCTCACCAGTCCTATCAATCTCTAGTCTGCAAGTGAAACAGAGCTAATGCAGAGCATCAGGGTTTCTCAAGAGCACCTTGAAATTATTCGAAGGAAGAAGGAGTAGTATGTAATTCAAGCGACTGTGGACACTCTTACCAGTTTGATACCCAGTACAAATCTTCCCATCACCGATTCATCACTAGCTAAACTTAAGCTCCTATGCATAGTAGTGGATGATCAGGTGCAAAGCCTAGAAGAGGTAGTAGAGGCAAATGTCAAGAAGGAGCATCAAAAAGCTCTTAATATAGCTCCGGTGAAGAAGTTGAATGAGCTCTAGTCTGAACTGAAGAAAGAATAAAAGGATATAAGGGACGCTCTAGATGAGGGGAATCTGCTACTCAGCAAGATCTACCAACCCCATCTATTCTATGATGATGTGCTAGCTTAGAAGCAAAAGCTTCAAACAGACTTGCAGTCCTACATGAGCACATTCAAGCCACCTTATGATTCCTTTACAACTTATGGGCAAACTGTTCACTGGTTTCACATCCAGTCAGCAAAAATGGAGCAAGAGATCAGCACCGGGTCTAGAGATTTGCAGGAGCTACAACTGGTTCTACTCCCACGATTGCAAATTCTTCAGAAGTGCTATCTGAACCTGGATGCCTTAACAGTTACATAGGAGATGAGCACAATTGATGCCATGGAAGAACAGGTCTCCCAAATGTAGACAGAAAAAGAAGTAACCACCTCCCTACTTGAGTCTTGGTCTTTGTCGATGAAACAATTCTTGTAGTACTTTAAATCTATTTTTGACAAGTATTATTCCTTATTGTCATAAACTTTAATTATTTTAATATCAAATGAAAATAGGGTTGTTCAGTTGTACTTTGTCATTGTTGGCAAAGGGGGAGAAGAATTCTATTTGGGAGAAGTATCTGGTAATCAAAATTTTGATATATGCTCTGAATATCTCAATTTTTATGCTCTATATGCAAAAGTGTTATACATTGTATTGTTAAAGGGATAGTGTATATGCTTAGGGGGAGGAATTTTGCTAATGGCAAGATTTTATTGTAAAACACTTAGATGTCAAAATTTTATTTTCCTAAGTGTTGCCATCAATGCCAAAGGGGGAGATTGTTGGCATTTTTTATGTTTATGTTGTGATTGTCATTGATGGACACACACTTGCATTGAGATCTCCTTTATATGTATGAGTTAGAGCACAACCGGTATTTGGTCCAACCGATATGTTGTATTATAGTCTTTAGACTATTGGTGCTTTACAGAATGTGTTTCCCGGTCTGAAGTGGCATGTTGACCCCAAGCGGTTCATGGATCCCAAAGGATATGAGGGATTAAAGTGGCATAACACATTTTTACCAGTCTTCATTTTTGTCAAATTGGCAACCGACATTTTGTATGAACTGGTAATACTTTGTGATGAGTTACCAACCGACATTTTGTGATGAGTTACCATACACTGATTGTTTGACGATCCCGACACCTTAACGGTGCTTTTTGTGTCATGGTACCAAGTATGTCTAGGTTCATTGAACCTAGGAAATTGTTATGTAATCCTATTGGACCGACATGAAATCAGATTCCTTTATAAGGACATCATGTCTAGGGTTTTAGGTTGTTGATGTGGTTATAGCAAAAGTTTATGTTGTTGCTAGGGTTTAAGGTGGTTGAGGAGTTGGAGAGAATATGAATGTGTAGAAGACTGAAGTAATGCTGGAGTGCATTAAGAACGAGCTATCAAGGATCTAACCGAGCAGTCTGTGCTACTAGCTAGATCAAACACTTGTTGATTACTCACATCTTTGACAAGTTTGTAGCCCTTAACCAGGTAGGTCCAAAAGCCTTTTGTAAATCCTCTAACAAGGTGGTTCACATCTGTGGATCTAAAATCCTCTAGCAAGGTAGTCTTTAATCGGACTTATCTCCTAACAGAGATTGAGATTCCTAACATGATCTGTTCTAGTAAAGAACATTGTAAGACCTTAACCGGTCTGGTTCCTATTCTGTAGATAGTTACTTGTGAGTTCCATCTCACCATGGTTTTTCCCATTTGGGTATCCACATCAAAATCTCTTGTGTTATGGTGTTTTTTCTTCTATGGGTGTATGCATTATTAGCTATTTGGTTTGCATGTGTGTTAACCGGTTTGTCTACTAAACTATTTTACCGGTTTACTATTAGTCTTTCAAAGTGTTTAAGTGTAGAGATTTTTGGCATACTAATTCACCTCCCCTCTTAGTATTCATCAGACAAATCCACAAGGCCGACAGGCAAAAATAGAGGAAAAGAGAGAAAATCGTAAGATAAAAATGAAGAAAAAAGACCTCCAAAACTTAATAAATAATCCCTAAATTAGCAATTAATGCGACATTAATTACTAATCACATAGAGCATGTTGGATTTTAAAGTCCGACATGCAGAAAGAAAACCCTTGCAAGTCAGACTTTAAATTCCAACATGCAACTTTCGACCAGACAACCTACAGGTCGGACTTTAAAGTCTGAACTGCAAGGGAAGGATTATCTACAAGTCAGAATTTAAAGTCCAATCTGCAGGTTGAAAATCAAACCTTTGCACATCAGACTTTAAAGTCCGATGTGCAAATACCTTTGCAAAGAAAGAACCCTGCAGGTCGGACTTTAAAGTTTGACCTGTAGGTAAAATTGCAAATCTTAAAAACTTAGAAAACAATAAAAATGAAAAGCAAAAAGCTAAAAGAGCTAACCGACAAAGTCAATCAAGCTCTCCTGGAGGTCGTAAGGTACGAAACGAACTAGTTTCATAGGGTTGCCTCATGATTTTGGCCGTGCTGAAATTGAGGACAATAAGATCAGCAGTCATGAATAAAGATTGAGTATACTTGGACAAACAAAAACAATTTGCATTTGATCATTTTAGGTGCATTAGGTTTTAGAATCATTTTAATCATCCATTTCATTTAGTTGCATTTTAATCATTACATTAGTTTGCATTCAATTAAGTGCATTTCATTAATCATGTAGTGTATCATCATTATTATTATTTGCATTATCATTTCATTAAAGATCATTTAGTTACATCTTTGTACTTAGATTCATAATCATTATATGCATAAACATTAAAAAATCAATCATTCATTTGCATTCCAATATAGATCATTGCATTTGCATCATTTAAGTTAGTAATCATTTTCAGTTGCATCCAAGGTCATCAAAATCAAAAATTAAAAAACATTTATCATTGCATCATCATATAAATCATCATCATAATGAAGAGAAAAGATCATAACATCATCCATATAATCAATGCATAAAGATCATCATATAGAGTCCATGTCTACATATAGATCATCATAAAAACAATAAAAGTCCAAGTATACAATGATATCGTATCAAAAGTACAAGTGCCTCATCAATACAAAGTCAAGTCACAATTGTCTTGTACCACTACCACCTGACTTTGTCCATCTTTGTGGTTGTGGGCGAGAAGATCCTCTAGATGCCTGTCTCCCACGATCACCACTCCTCTGAGGAGGTCCCATGACTCCAATGCTACTAGTATCCATCCTCACAATGGTATGATAACTACCTTCTCTCTGGCTCTTTGTGACTAAATCCTCATATAGTCATTGCCAATGAGAAGTCTCCTTCCCAGCCTGAACTGGTTCTCTAACAGTATCAACTGAGAGAGTGCCTGATCCAACCTATTGAATGTGATCAAGGAGGCCCAGAGTATCATGTTGTCTCCTAGCAGCTTTGTCTCTCTCTTTATCATGAGTGTCTATACCTGGGCTCTAATCTGATCTACCTATGCTCTAAGACTATCCATGGTCTCTTGCTCTGGCACATCCCGCTATGGCACATGAACCCCAATCCCCTCATCTCCACCTCCCTGTCCACCTGTTGGAATCTCAGTTTGAGTAGCTCTCAGAACCTATCGTCTAATGAGTGGAACATGATCCTCTGGATCCTCATCCTCTCCACCATGAGCTGTAATAACCCTAGGGTCTAGCTGAATCTGACCAAAATCAATGCCTCTCCAACAACCCCCGTCCAGTCCAGTAATCCTGCCTCCTCCTATAGAGGGAAACCCTCTCGGTGATCTCATCCCTGCCCTACCAGTATCCCTCCCAATCCATCCAGCCTCTCTCCCACCTATAGAAAATGGTCTCCCAATCGTGCCAACTAGTCCAAACGATCCTCCATGGACTCTCAATCGACCTCCTCTTCATCTGGGTCTCCTACCACCACCACCTCCATCTCCACCCTCATCTCCACCCCCTCTAGCCTCCTAAGAAGCTCTAATCTCTCATCTCTATCTCCATCTCTTGATAACCAGAACATCTGAATCATCATCCTCATCTCTTGAGGTAGGAGGAGGATCTGCTAGATCGGTAATACAAGGAAACAGATGTGCCAATATGTACTGAGCATAATCTGTAGTAACCCCAAGATCTAGAATGTGAAATCTCATATCATAAGCCACCCTAGGAGTAGCTAAAAACTCTGCATGTGCTATCTCAAACAAAAAAGAAGGTCCCCAATATCGCATATCTCTGAGTCATCATGCATATATCATGACACCAGTAGGCATGAGTTGAATGATACCAAACTGTCTCAGAATGCGAGTAATCAACTGTCTCTCAACAACGTATAGAGTCCAACCAATGAGATATCTACTCTGCATAATAAATGGTAATGTTTGTGCATCATCCATCCATGGCTCACAATCGATATAAGGTCTCTAAATAACACTATCCAGTGAATCAAGAACCCAATGTCAAGAACCCAACACCAATACTCCATCTTACCCAGCTTATGCTGAGTAAGGATACCTGCATACAGATAAACATATGGCTGCCTCTCACCACTAACTCTATGATGAATAAGTTGAGTAATAGAAATTTGCTCCCAGCACCAGATCTGTAAAAGTGTGCATCCTGTCGATAGACTAGCACTCTCATCGAAAATAACCTAATGAAGATCATGATACAAATGAGAAAACATGTAAACACCCCACACATATCGAGTCCGACACTACATCATGCTCTAAAGAATCTCGCCCCACCCAACAACAAAACCTCAAGATCTCCTATCTGGACAGATGAAACCCCCAATCAAACCTATGAGAATCACAGGGAGAGTCTCATAATACATAATCATATCCTCCCATTGGATCTCTCCTCTCAAAATTATCTCATCACACACCTCTGTTCCTCCATGATCCTAAAAATCATACTGAACTAACTCACCGGTCATTGGGATGTGGAGAATCTTGTAGACATCCTCAAGTGTCATCCCTAATCTCACCCATGGACAAGTGGAAAGTGTTATGCTCGCTATGCCATCTCTTGGCTAAAGTTGTCAGCAATCCCCTATTATGGGTAATATCAGGCATGTATAACAAGTGACACAATCCACAGGCATCTATATGTCTCACCTCTGCCTATGTAAACTTTGGCACTAATTGCCGCATCACCGGGAATTTCTCCCGACACTGGAGAACATCAAGTTTCTCCTATTTACCAAGAGAATTCAATCAATCATAACTCATCTATCTATCAAATTAAAGAGATGGATAATCTCTCACATCAACAACTGGTAAATCTTTTCAAATGAAGCAAATCGGGCTATCAAATTAATCTAAACCTATCAATCATGGTTTTCTATCAAACACTAAGTTCAATCAAACTCTGCTATGCTCTTCATCAGAAAATAAATCGGTTTATTAGAGCTAATCTATCCAATCCAATCAAATCAATCAATCATTTATCCTATCAATCAACATTATCAAATCAAACAATCAAGTACCTATTCATCACAATTGTGCATCAAAATGCCTAAATCTAATCATCAAAGTGAATTTTTACTATGAAAAACATCAAACACATTCATCAAAAACAAAAGCACTAACAAAATAAGCAAAAGCGCTAACAAAATGAGAACATGTGCTAAACCAATCAAATGAGCTAACTTTACATGCAAGAGCGCTAACAAAGAAAACAAAAATGCTAAACATAATTGCCAAAAATTGAAAAAATTCAAACTAACCAAAAACGTGCTAAACAAATATGAAAAATCATACAACAAGTTGCGAAAAGATTGGGATAAGATACATACCAGATACCCATACTCAGGAGGTCGTTGATATCGTTGAATGTGCACAAATCGATGGTTCTCCAACGAGATCACCATTTTGCCACCTCACCAAGACAATTTCTTCACAAAGCTGACAAGGATGCAAATGAAATTAAAATTAACTTTGGTTAATTTCATATTTACTACTCGGAAGGGTAATTAATGTTTTTCAATGGAGCAATTATATTTATTTTTTCATAAATAAATTTAATTGACGAACCTTTTCAATTATCGTGATATCAATCACTTATCCTAATTTTTCAACAAATTCATGATCAATCTCCCGAGGGGACACACAATCGAGATTTTTATCTCTATCAGGCACACTATCGAGACTTGATTTAATCTTTAAAACAATGTTGTCTCGACATCATTTCAAAGAGGGGCAAAATGCATACATATAAAAATGGCTATAAGCGATTAAATAAATATTTTATATTTATTTAATATTTATTCTTCTATTAAATAGTTAATTTGAAAAGATTAATTTATTTAATACATTACGTGTCTTTCTATTAATTAATTTAATTGAAATATTTTATTAATTAATTCATCTATCCCATTCCTCTAATTAATTAAATATCCAATATTTAATTATTCTTCTGATCAATTAATTGAATATCTAAATATTTAAATATTTCCTTCAATCATTTAAATATCTAATATCTAATGATTATTCTTCTATCCTATAGTCTCAAATATTAAATAGTTTCTAAATTATTTAATCCCTTATCCAACTCACCTTCCATCTCCACTTCATCTTTCCTTTGCCAACTCATCAATCATGTGGCTAAAGATATTAATATTTCTTAAATATTAATTCATCATTTATCTTCAACCTCCAAATTTAATGAAATATTGTGTACGTACACATATTTCTTAACCTTCTTCTATATTCCCTCCAACACCCCTATATCTTAGGAAGGACTTTAGTACACTTGTCCTCTCATGCCTAAATCTTCTCCAACCATCCCTAGATTTCCGCAGTCAGCAACCCAGTCAAGGTGAGATGAGTGACACTTGTCTTCTTCTTCCCCCTTTCTCTCAACCTTCACCTTTTCTCACAACCATCCAAATCTATAGATCTGATCATGACCATTGATATGGGCCACATCATCTTATCCTCTCAAAGTCTATACAATTAGGAGTTTGAGTTGAGAAAGAGTTAGTCTTCAAGTGAGTTTTCAAGCTAATCATTTGTGAAAACTTATGCATCTATGAGTTTTAATCTTGAAGCAAATAGAATAATCATTTAGCATAATCATTTATCATGGCCATTTAGCATTGCATATCATAGTATCAGTTAACTGTCACTTATTAGTCCATTCTTCATATGCCATCTTGGAAGCTATTAGTGCTTGTCTGAGAGCACACCTTCTGCAACCAAGAACATATGAGTTAGGATACAATGAGACATAAATTATGAAGGTAATAATAGTGTTTTTATTTTATATGTATTTCATTTAGTTTCATTGGTTGAGTTTGGATTTCCTGTAACACTTCCTTTGTATTTTGTGAAACTAACATTTTGTAGGTAGTATTCTGATGATGAAATTCAAGTCGACACACCGGTAAACAATGTGAATGAATCTTATTACAATATGAAGGATTACACATGCCACATGTTGGATCACAGTCCAAGATACAAATAATGCTTACAACACAATTACAAGATCCATAGATCATCCTCATATCAAATTTGCTTCTAGGAATAGTCTGTCGGTTCAGCCTTAATCTGGACCTCAGCCTTCTGTCTTCAATCCAACTAGATCTGAATACTGCCGAATTTACATCTTTGCTCGATCTCATAACTCTATCTTCTATCTTCCCACTTCTATCCTCAAATGATTCACAAGCTTCCATTTATACCATCCACAAATAATTACAACTCAATCAAGTTGGCCCAAAGACCTACCGGTTCATGAAACATGCAATGGTAACATGTTGGTTCAAATCACTAATAACAATCTCCAAATCATAAAACAATGTGTAGACCTCTTGGAATACCAGCCAAGGCCCAAAGCAACACCTCTAATGATCTACAAGTCATGAAGATCAATCGTAACCTAAAATCATCTTTTCTCAACACACTGCCAGACTAACCGGTAAGAACATATCAATAGGGACAATACCGGAATCCACATATCACCAGAAACAAAGCCAAATGCTATGAAACATAAACATGGTAAAGACCACAAACACAAGAGGATAAAACCAAAACCATAATGCTAAACAATCACACATGAAGAAATGCCATGATCTCAAGCAATACCATTGAAAACTGCTCAATCGGTAAGAACTAGACCAATTCTCCCACATTAGACTCTCAGGTTAATTTGAAAAGTGAGTCCCATAACTTGATTAGGTTCGACAATCAGTTGGTAGGTACTTTCAACTACCTTGAGGGTTTGACGATTTCACTACAACTTCTGATTGCCTCTCCACGACGATCTACCGGTCCAAACTGCAACCTGCCTCAATCAATGATCTGCTCAAGTCTCCACCTACTAACTACCTCAAGCTCAAGTTATAGGATCAGTGGTCTACCTAGAAACCTTGCTTTGCCTCAAATTCAGTGATCTGAACAAGTCCACAAGTTGCCTTAATTTCCTCTCCAACCAACTGGTGCATAACCAGGTCCTCCTCCAATAATAAGTTCACAAACCAGCTCTGATACCATTTGATGCAATCAAAGGTAGAGAGATCCAATGAAGGACAACCCAACCTTGAATCTTAACACATAAACCATGCAAAACATATCAGTAACCAGTAACAAGGTGCCAGAAACAACATAGAACACATAACCAGTAAACAATGTGAATGAATCTTATTACAATTTGAAGGATTACACATGCCACATGCTGGATCACAGTCTAGGATAAAAATAATGCTTACAACACAATTGCAAGATCCACAAATCATCCTCATATCAAATCGACTTCCGAGAACAGTTTGTCAGTTCAACCCTAATCCGGACCTCAGCCTTCTGGCTTTAGTCCAACTGGATCAGAATCCTGTCGAATCTACATCTTCAATCGATCTCATAATTCTGTCTTCTATCTTCCCACTTCTATCCTCAAATGATTCAAAAATTACATTTATACCATTCACAAATAATTATAACTCAATCAAGTTGGCCCAAAGACCAATCGGTTCATGAAATGTGCAACGGTAACATGTTGGCTCAAATCACTAAGGACAATCTCCAAATCATAAAACAATGTACAGACCTCTGGGAATATCGGCCAAGGCCTAAAGAAACACCTCTAATGATCTGCAAGTCACAAAGATCAAGTACAACATGAAATAATCTTCGCTCAACACACCGCCAGACTAACTGGTAAGAACATATCAACCAAGACAATACTGGAATCCACATATCACTGGAAACAAAGCCAAATGCTATGAAAATTGAACATGGTAAAGACCACAAACACAAGGGGATAAACCCAAAACCACAATGCTAAACACTCACACATGAAGAAATTCCAGGATCTCAAGCAATGCCACTAAAAACTACTCAACTGATAAGAACTAGACTAGTGCTGCTGCATCACCTTGCCCCCCAAGTAAGAAGGACAAGGGGAAAATGGGGTACACATTTTCCAATGGTGTTTATTTTCAAGTGATATGCCTTCCTAATAGAACAAATTCTCTAAAGGAAGGAATATGCACTTCTCGAGAGATTATTCCATGCAAGGAGGCATATCATGCTTGAGAATAATCGCAACCACAGAAAAGATATGTTTTCCAAGTGAATGAAAGAAAGAGAAGAGGTACATTACTTATTAAAGAAACTCCTTTCTAAGCAACGTGGAAAACCAAAGAACAATTACCTGCTCATATAAGAATAACCCAATGCAAGAAAGGAGATCTAATAATGAATAATGCACAAAGACAAAGACAAGTGTATAGAAAGAAGAATGAAAATGGACTCCATGTTGCTACCCCAAAGTATGTAAAATTGAAACAATAACACCACAATGATCAAGAGCTCCCGTTAAATGGGCTAGTTATGTCATAGGGTGAAGAGCAACATGAAGGGAAAAGAAGTGCTAAGGCACTATGTTTTTACCAAGAAATACAGCTAGATCTATTGTGAGACAAATTTGTGCAAGATCATATTGCAGTTGAACAAATTTCTTAAATGAATAACATTTTCCAAGAGAATGTGAATATGAATCATGAAAAATGCAATATTCAATACCTTTCAATTTTTGTTTTTATTTTGAGGAGGAAAGGAAATGTTCTTGTCATATTTCAATCTCCAATAGATTCTTGCAGCTAATCTATTAGGATGGTAAATATCATTTTGACATAAAGGAGAGGATTTGTTAGGAGAAGTTTCATTATCCACAATTCTAATTTTTCTACTATCTATGCCATCTTGAATAGATTTTTGAAAATCAGGGCAATCATCAGCACTGTGATCATGGGTTTGGTGAAATGAACAAATAGGACGCTTTGAAGAAGAAGCATTCTTACGGGCTCTTTTGATTTGTTGTCTTTTGAGATGGTTTTGAAAGTTTTGAGGCCTAAGGAATTCATCCATAGAAAGAGGGGTACCATTTCCTAGGCCTCTCGTAGTAGTTTGTGTAGGAGGATTTATAGGGAGATGAATTCCATGCTCAAATTTCCCAATTCCTTGTCTTTTAAAACCTTGTTTCATAATTATATGAAAGCCACGACTATAAGAATGTTTAAATTGACTAGATTGGGGAATAGGATCATGAATTGTTGGCATTATACACTCAGATGAGAATAGTTGATGTTGTCATTGATGGCAACCAACTGGTAACATGGTTCACAAGTTACACCGGCAATAGACATCATCTACCGGCACCAGTAGGCACTACAAGTTTATTCACACCGGCATCCAGTCTACACCGACAATAGATCACGTCAGCACTCTAAGCCGATATGAAAATAATATTGTTTTGTATTGTAATTATATTGTATAGCTGACATGATGTATTTTAAAGACTCATATATGTATGAGATCTTGTAGGCCATTTTGGAAGATAATTGGGTAATGAATGTAAGCGGTATATGAGAGCGAATAGCTGTATATGTATTATAATGTACTTATTTTATGAGCGAATAAGATCAGAGCAGATTGAAGAAAGGTTTATGGTAGAGGTATCTGATAGACCTTAAATCAGTACTGAATCCAACATTGCAAATACTATTTTGAGCAGTACATTAATTTGGGTTATAAAGTCACAAACAAGTTTAAATATTTTGGTTACCGGTTAGACACTGATTCACCCCCCCCACCTCTCAGTGTCTTTGGGACTGATCAAGTGTCTAACAATTGGTATCAAAGCCTAGTCCTCTTTTTGTAGAAGCCCAACAGCTTGAGGAAGATTCTGAAACTGGTACTAATGGAAAGTTTGAGACAACAGTTGGAAGAAGCTCTTGAAGATTTTGATGTAGAAAAATTGAAGAATATCCAACTGGAAGATGAACTTAGAATTGCTCAGGAATTCATCAAAGTGCTTCACGATAACTTGGTTATAGCAAAGAATAAGAGAAAAGAATTACATGTGCAATTGCAAAATCAAGATGATGAAGAAAAGAAAACTCTTAGAGATATTGCAGAGAAATTGAGACAAGAGAACATTAACATGAAGAATGAGATGTAAGATTTAACCATGAGATTATGCAAGGATATTGAAGATAGAAAGAGGAATGAAGAAGATTTGGCCAGAAGACTTAATGAAAGATAAGATGAATCTCTAAGGCTTAGTTATGAAAATGATATGCTTAAAGCAGATTTGATTCACATGCAATATGACAAAGAGGAACTCATGAGACAAGTTAGCACTTTGGAAGGTGAGTTGGTCATTGCAAATGAATACAAAGACAATTTCAAGAAGAGATCAGATAATCTTGATGATATGCTGAAAAGTCAGAAACCTAATGGAGAAATAGTTGGACTTGGATTTGAACATGGAGAAAGTTTTGGGATTGCAAACAATCATGATCACAAAAAACTGGTAAGGCAACCTAATGCTTATAAATTCAATGTGAAATGTTTTAATTGCAACAAATTTGGTCATAAAGCAAATCAGTGCAGATTTAGGAATAATCAGAATACAAACTTACCCACCAGTCAATGTTCCAAATGCAATAAAAGTGGTCATAACTTAGATAATTTAAGAATGAATGTGAAATGCTATGTTTGTGGTATCTTTGGACATTTATCTAATCAATGCAGAACTCAAACCAGTCAAGGCTATGGAAAAGCTATTCAGAGAAACAATGTAACTTGTTATGCATGTAACAAGATTGAGCATATTGCAAAATTTTGTAGAAGCAAGAGTGTACAAGCAAACAATAAAGGATCTAATGACAAAGGCAAAGAAAAGGTGACTGAAATCAAGCAAGAGTTTTCTAAGCAATGGATTAGGAATGTTAGGTCCCGGAAACAACTGAGAGCGGGGTGAATAAGTTATCTAATAAATTCAAACCAAAAACAACTTAACCAAACTTAATGCTCAATACCGGTAAACCAAAATTTATGTCTGTAGACAGTTTATCAATTAATTGCAGTATTGGTAAAGATTAATGCATGAAACAGAAAGACAATAACATCCACAACACATAACACCAATATTTGTATGTGGAAACCCTGTAAGGGGAAAACCCACAGTGGGAAACCTTACCCACAATCAGATGATACTACTGCAGATAGTATGTGTGTACAATATGGGGTTTGCACATGCAGAAAGGCCAAGCGCCTAGAGCTCACTGCTCAAACACAAAAGAGAGTTATACTGACTACAATTGGATGATTAAATCCAATGATAATGTACTGCTCAAAATAGCATCTCCATATGTTGGATTCAGTACCGATTTAGCTATGATATGCCTTCTTCAAACCTTCCTTCAATCTTGAATGATGTCTGTGTGTATGGCTCTGTTGATATTCACATATACCAAATTATAACCCTTTTTCCAATTGCATATCGATCTCACAAATGAGATCTTACATTTATACAATAACCTAAGACCAATTGAGTAGGTCGTCTCTAAAAGATATTACAATAAAATCAATTACAAATAAAACAATATCTGATGCATGATGTTGGCTCAATGTATTTACAATAACAACAAAAACATCTTCTTGACGTGTCATGCTGATCTGGAATAGATAAGCCTGTCGGTGTAAATCCTGGACCTATTTATCGGTAACAACAAATATTCAAACTCGAATAAACTGATGAACAAATCACCAAGACAAAGTGTCTGAATGATGTCTTCAACATAACCAAGTAGTCTTCAGGTCTTTCCAAGTGCCAGTGAACAATATATCCTATTGGTGAACCAAATACCAGTGACTGTGCATAAGTCATTTGTTTAATGGTGACCATAACCAATTCTCCAAGTGCTGATAGGTATTGATAAGTGTTGACATCAATGACAAAACCATATCAACATATCCAAAATACCAACAATCTCCCCCTTTGGCATTTATGGCAACACAAGATGGAAAAACCATCAAAGTGCCAAAAAAGAAATGCCAAAAACCAAAAACCAACAATCTCCCAAAGAGATCATAACCAAAAATCATAATATTACCAGCAATCTCCCCAAAGTAACAATCTCTCCCCCTAGGAGTAGTATGTGTTTTCCAAGTGTTTTTCCATATCAATCTCTCCCCCTTTGACATCAAATGCCAAAGCAATACAAAAATCAGATTCAAATACAAAATACCAACTACTCCCCCTAAGAAGTAGCTCTCCTCATCAAAGTCATAGTAAAAGATTTCTCTGATAATTCTGTCGATTGATGACAGACATCAACTGTCTAAGTCTCTATTGGTGGGGGTATAACCCCAAGTGAATCTCTGAGATATTCAAAAGTTTCCTTAGGAAAAGGCTTGGTAAAGATATCTACAATCTGCTCTTTAGTATTCACATAAACCAATTTCACTTCTTTTTCTTCAACATTCTCTTTCAGAAAATTTAGTTTGATAGAAACATGTTTAGTTTTAGAATGTAATACTGGATTCTTGGATATATCAATTGTTGTTGCATTGCCACAATAGATAGTTATAGGTTCCTTGCATTTTACCTTTATGTCCTTCAACATTTTCTTAAGCCATAATACCTGTGTGCAATTTGTTGTTGCTGCAAATTATTCTGATTCTGCTGTTGATAAAGATGTGCAACTTTGTTTCTTACTCAACCAATAAATTAGTCTACTACCAAGAAAAAATGCTCCACTGGTGGTTCTTTTTCTGCCATCTACATCTCCTGCCCAGTTTTCATCTGAGTATGCACATAATTCAAAGTTTTCATCTCTAGGATACCATAAGCCAAGATTTGTAGTGCCTTGTAAGTACCAAAAAATCCTTTTTACTGTTGATTCATGATTTTCTTTAGGATTACTCTGAAATCTTGAAACAATACATACTGCATTCACAATATCAGGTCTTGTTTGTGTTAAATACAGTAAACCTCCTATCATAGACTTGTACCTAGTCGGATTAACAGGTGTTGATTCATCCCTTAGTGATAATTTATTAGTTGTAGTCATGGGTGTGCTTATCAGTTTAGAGTTTTCCATGCCAAATTTCTTTAGTAACTCCTTCAAGTACTTAGATTGACTTAAGAATATAGCTTTATCAGTTTGTGAAATCTATAATCCTAAAAATAATTTTCTCTCCAATCATAGACATTTCAAATTCATGCTACATTTCATTAGAAAAGTCTTTACACAATCCATCTTCTCCTCCAAAGATTATATCATCAACAAAAACTTCTATAACCAAAATGTCATCATTAGTCACTTTGTAGTATAAATTGTTGTCAGCATTACCTTTAGAAAAACCAATCTTCAAAAGATATTTATCCAATCTATCATACCAAGCTCTTGGAGCTTGCTTCAACCCATACAAAGTTTTCCTTAACTTGCAAACCATATCCTTGTCATCTGTCAAAGAAAATCCATCAAGTTGTTCAATATAAACTTCTTCTTCAAGATCTCCATTCAGAAATGCACATTTAATATCCATTTGATATACTTTGTAGTTCTTGTGTGCTGCAAAAGCCAAGAATAATCTGACTGCCTCAATTCTAGCTACCGGTGCAGAGGTTTCATTATAATCAATTCCTTCTTTCTGTGAATATCCCTTACACAATAGTCTTGCTTTATTTCTGATTACTTTACCATCTTCATTAGGTTTTTTTCTGAATACCCATTTTGTTCCAATTACATTTTTGTCTTTCGGTCGGGGAACTAATGTCCATGTGTTATTCTTTTCAATTTGTTCTAATTCTTCTTCCATTGCTTTAATCCGGTGTTTATCTTCACATGCCTCATTAACTGATGTTGGTTCGATTTGAGAAATAAGACATACCTCTTCATTGGCTAGTCTTCCTCTAGTCATAACTCCTTGATACTTGTTCCCAATTATCTGATCTTCGAAGTGGTTCAATCTTACATACCAGGGTGTCTTTGTTTTTTGTTGTTCCTCAGTTACTGTGGAATTTTTAGATGATACCGGTGTAACTAAATCTTCATTTTGTACCAATGTATTCATTGTAGGTTCATTTATCAGTATATCTATTGCCGATTCAGAGTCTATGTACCTTAAGTTCCTCTGAATTGTTCATCAATCTTCACATTTGTACTCTCAACAATTTTCTGCAATCTTTTGTTAAAACATCTATATACCTTGCTCTTAGATGAGTAACCAAGAAATATTCCTTCATCACTTCTAGTATCAAATTTTCCAATATACTCATCTCTTCTAATATAGCATTTACTTCCAAATATTCTGAAATGTTTAAGAGTAGGAGAAATACCAAACCATAGTTCATTAGGGGTCTTACCGGTTTCACCTTTGATGTGAACTTTGTTGAATGTATAGACCGTTGTACTTACTACTTCTCTCCAATATACATGAGGTAGATTTACTTCTGATAACATACTTCTAGCTACATCAAGATAGTTCTATTTTTCCTTTCTACAACTCCATTCTGTTGGGGTGTCCGGGGTGCTGACAACTGTCTTCTGATCCCATTCACTTTATAGAATGTATTACATTCCTTAGACGTGAATTCACCTCCTTGATCTGATCTAAGACATTTGATTTTCTTAGTAGTTTCATTTTCTACCATCACTTTGAATAGCTTGAATCCCAAGTGCTTCTGATTTCTCCCTGAGAAAAGTAGCCCAACACATTCTAGAATAGTCATCAATGATTAGCATAAAATATCTATCTCCTTGTAGGCTTCTAGTTCTTGCTAGACCACATAAATCAGTATGAATTAAGTCAAGAGAATTATTGGATTTCTCTAGAATAATTTTAAAAGATTCTCTAACTTTCTTTCCAAATTGACATTCCTTACATACCAGATTGTGAGGTTTGCCAATCTTAGGTAAATCTCTTACTGCCTTAGTTGTACTGATTTTCACAATGCAATCAAAATTTACATGACAGAGTTTCTTATGCCATAACCAACTTTCATCAATATGTGCAATGAAGCATGTCTTTTCACTATTATTCAAATGAAAGATAATACCTTTAGTCTGATTATCGGTTGCAATTTCCAAACTAGTTATGTTCATGATTTTGCATTTACCATTCTTGAATTATAGCTGAAATCATTTTTCAACTAGCTGACGAACACTCAAAAGATTATGCTTAAATCCTTCAACATAGTAAATATTATCAGTATTGTGCTCACCATCCAAAGCTATAGTGCCTTTTCCTCTGATCAAACAAGCTTTATCATCTCCAAATCTTACTAGACCTCCATTGTATTCCTAAAAGGTTAAGAATTTACTTTTATCACCAGTCATATGATGTGAACATCCTGAATCAATGATCCATTCATCCTTATCTTCAATTCTAGCTGTCAATGCTTGCTCTACCGATTGAACAGTAGGTGTCGGTTGATCTTTTGTGATACCAACAAAAACCCATCCATTATCTGTCGAATCATCATCAGAATAATCAGTGACTCCTTCATCAGCAAGATAACAAGATTTGTCTCTATTGTTCTTAAATTTGTATCTCTGATATTCAGGGTTAGGCTTGTATGTTCTTTTAGCTTCTTCTTTCAAACTTGCATGTCTATCAAGACACGTAGATGCCATATGACCAATCTTATTATATTTAAAACATTTAAAGGGTGTTTTACCTTCATACTTACTTCCAATAGGACCTTTAGGCATTTTCCTTGCAAATAGTGCTTCAAGTTCTTCAAGTTCTTCATTTTCTTTCCTATTTTCTTCAAGTTCTCTTGCATAAAAGGCTTTCTAATCAGATCTTTCAAATGATGATGATGATGATGATGATGATGATGTTGATTCCTTGAAAGCTAAATCTATCTTTATAGTAGCAACAGGACCAAACTCCTCAATTTCAAAAGCTGAAAGTTTTCCAACCAAGGTATCTCTAGTTACTGATGTATTAGGCATTGTTCTCAATTCATTTATAGCAGTTACTTTCATTTTGTATGCCGGTGGTAATGCTATTAAAAGTTTAGAAACAATTTCATCTTCACTTAAAGTTCCTCCATAATATTGTATACCCAAAACAATTTCATTTACTCTTTCCATAAAAGCAGAAATTCTTTCATCCTCTTCCATTTTCAGATTTTCATACCTGACTCGGAAGGATTCAAGTTTTGCAATTTTGACTATGGTATCACCTTCATTTAATGTTCCAATCTATCCCAAGTATCTTTAGCAGTAGACCTATCTGATAATCCCATGATTTGCTGATCAGACAATGCACTCAAAAGTGCTTCCCTTGCTTTGCAATCATTTTCTTCATCTTTGGCTAGATTTGGTGGATTAGGCTAACCTTGAGTAGGAGAAGTATAGCCATTCTTTGTAACTTCCCATATGTCTTTTCCAATGCAATTTAGTTGTGTCTCCATCCTAATCTTCCATATTCCATATTTAGTTCCATCAAGTTTAGGACTGTCCTTCCTGCAATAGTTTGAAGACACTGGATCTCCTGAAGTTGTTAAACTTCTGCACAAAGAGGACTAGGCTATGATACCAATTGTTAGGTCCCAAAGACAATTGAGAGGGGGGGGGGGGTGAATCAGTTATCTAATAAATTCAAACCAAAAACAACTTAACCAAACTTAATGCTCAATACCGGTAAACCAAACTTTATGTCGATAGACAGTTTATCAATTAATTGTCGTACCGGTAAAGATTAATTCATGAAACAGACAGACAATAACATCCACAACACATAACACCAATATTTGTAGGTGGAAACACTGTAAGGGGAAAAACCATGGTGGGAAACCTTACCCACAATTTGATGGTACTACTGTAGATAGTATGTGTGTACAATATGGGGTCTGCACATGTAGAAAGGCCAAGCGCCTAGAGCTCACTGCTCAAACACAAAACAGAGTCACACTGACTACAATTGGATGATTAAATCCAATGATAATGTACTTCTCAAAATAGCATCTCCATATGCTAGATTCAATATCGGTTTATCTTTGAGATGCCTTCTTCAAACCTTCCTTCAATCTTGAATGATGTCTGCATGTATGGCTCTGCTGATATATGCATATACCGAATTTTAACCCTTTTTCCAATCGCATATCGATCTCACAAATGAGATCTTACATTTATACAATAACCTAAGACCAATTGAGTAGGTCGGCTCTAAAAGATATTACAATAAAATCAATTACAAATAAAATAATATCTGATGCATGATGTCAGCTTAATGCATTCACAATAACAACAAAAACATCTTCTTGATGTGTCGTGCTGATCTGGAATAGATAAGCTTGCCGGTGTAAATCCTGGACCTATTTGCCGATAACAAAAAATATGCAAACTCGAATAAACCGATGAACAAATTACCAAGACAAAGTGTCCAAATGATGTCTTCAACATAACCAAGTAGTCTTCAGGTCTTTCCAAGTGCTGGTGAACAATATATCCTATCGGTGAACCAAATATCGGTTACTATGCATAAGTCACTTGTTTGCCAGTGACCATAACCAATTCTCCAAGTGTTGATAGGTATTGATAAGTGTTGACATCAATGACATAACCATATCAACATATCCAAAATACCAGCAAGGAAGAGAGATCAGAGAATTGATGAATCTGTCACTGCACCGGCAGAACAGAGCAATCCTGCACCGATAGGAGATTCTTCATCTAACTAAGGAATAATCCTTAGGGGTAAGGAAACAAATTGAAGATCATGCATTTACCATAAGAAGTTATATTTATTCTTTACCGGTAGATATGTGGAGTTTTCACTTCTCTGGTGAAGCATTTATTGTAGTTATAAGTTACTTTTTTGGTTATAAAGGCACTATAACTTCTCATTTTGACTTACCAAGCATCCAAGCATTCGAAGAGAGTGAAATTGAGAAAAGGAATTCTAAAGGCAAAATAGCAAAAGTCTTTTAGAGCATTCAAGGATTTCTCAATTAAAAGGTATTTATCTTTCACAATGGCTTCTTCATCCTCCATTCCTGAATTCGTAGCAAACCCTACCATTGTGGAGAACATAAAATGACCTAGACTCATTTTCAAAATCATTCCTAAGATAGAAAAAATGGATGACTCGATTGGTGCATTTTCTAGAATCTCAAAGGGAGTTGCCTTTGCTGAAGACCCTAGGGCATACATACATTGTAACATAGAGATTTTAGGGTCTGAAGATTTGAAGAACATGTACATGAATGTTATCACTGACAAGAATGGGGTAGTAAAACTAGAACACAAGGTAGTTGAGGATTTTGGTTTCATTGATATCCTCCATATGCCAGAATTCTCATATGCAACCATCCACTATGTTCTTAGCAGGGTTCAAGGTGAATTTATGTGGTTGGACTCAGTTTTTAAGATCACTAAGGAAGCTATAAGGGTTATTACTAGTTTACCATCCACCGGCACTAGGCCTAAAAATAAGAAGAAAATCCCAAACAAAGAGGTTATGAGCTTAACCGGAACTACATTTGAGAATAGGTCACTTAGGGTCAATGATATAAAGGATAACAATGTTAAATTTGCAAGTATGGTCATTGGTTATAAAGTTGCTCACACTAATAGGTTGAATTTTGTATCTAGTTCTTGCATTCATAGTGCTCATGAGATGATATTCAAAAATACTAAAATTGACATATGTGAATGGTTAAAGGATGAACTGTTAGAGAATTTGCACAAAATCAAAGGTGATAAGAAAGGAACCTTCAAATTTGGAAGTCTAATTGTGTGTTTAATTCTTTACTTCTCAAAAGAGATTCCTGGTATAGGACATAAGGATTTTTCCTATGATACTTCTGTTGGAAAATAGATAAAGGAGGCAATTACCGGTATGTGATATGACGATGATGAGTTGGTGAAAGACTATTTCAAGAATTTCCAAGCTAAAATGAGACAAAGGGAAAGGATTCCCCAAAGAATTGTGGATAAATATGATAAACAAATATGCTTTGTAGTGAAAAGAGATGAAATTTGGATGGAGGCAATTAGACCCAGAACTATCTGGATTACTCAAATGGGATATGAGGTGGATTCTCACATCTTAGATTCATATGCTAGAATACTCTTAGATGCTCCATCAGAACCATCAGAGGAAATTTTTGGAAATGTAGAAACAACTGAGAAGGAAGTAGACATGTATAAGCAGAGGAGAAAAGAGAAACTAATGAAAGATACTTCTAAGATGGTAAAGGATGTTATAGAAGGATTGATGAATCTTGGCGGTATTGCTGCTAATGTGATAGAAAGTCAATCAGAGCAGAAATTGGTAGCTCACATTTCCCCTATGGCTACTTCATCTGATTCTAACACTGATTAGGTAGTTGAATTAAAGAGAGTGGACAAGAAGAAAAGAAAACCCTCACCGACACCTACTCCATCTCCCAAGAAGTCGAGGACATAGAGAAAGAAACAACAGGCTGTAAGAGAGCCCAATGGTCCGAAGAAGAAAGTGACTCCAAAGAAGAAATTTGAACCTAAGGCACCAGATACTCTTTCAGCAGAAGAGTTGATCAATGAAATCACCCAAGATGGTAACCTTGCTAATGTGAATAAATTTTATCATTCTTTCAATGATTCAGATAAGGAAACTATACAAGAAATTATTATTTTGTACCTAGACATATACAAGAAAGTTCTTATTGAAGTTGTAGATGTTTTGCCAAATGATTTATACTTGAGATTAGAGGCTAAGAGAATGTCTATCATGAAGCTTGATAAGAAATTAAAGGTAGAAGCTCTATTAGTTGTGTATCCTATTAATTCCAAGTAGGAAATTGATGATCTAATATTTGAAGCCAATAGAATAGTTTTTGTGAGTGGTCACCAGCAAGTTAGTCTTATGGCCGACAAAGTTAAAGAAATAGCAGATGAAACAGCTGATAAGTGCGATATATTTTTTGTTGAGAGAGAGAAGAAAGAAGAGAAGGATAGAAAAAAAGTAGATAAGTCTTTTGCTAAGGTATATCAAAAAGATAAAGGTAAAGGGAAAATTGGAAGTGTACCCAATATCACGGTCAAGGATAACCATCCTCCATCGGCATAGGAAACCCCACCAATAACTATAGAGGCACCGACACAAACTAACAGTCAACCTGAAGAGAAGGCCGAGGAAATGACAAAAGATGACATTAATCGGGAGTCTGACATTCTTTTTACTATGAATGTGGACACTTAGGACTTTAACATCATCATGGATAAGGAATCAGCTAAAGTTAAGGAAACAAAAACCATCCCTAATGATACTCAACTTAACACTGAAATACCGGCAGAAGTAGTAGCAGAAAAGGGACAAGAATAGAGTATATCTAAACCGACAGTCAGTAAGGATGATAGTAAGGATGAAAATAAGGTTGAAAAAAAAAGTGATAATAAGGAATAAACAATGAATAAAGAAGAGGTTAATGATGGAAGAAAGATAGCAGAAGTGGTTAAGGTTAATGTGCAGACATCCGAAGAAGATAAGAAACCAAATGCAAAACCTAGCACTCTACCTAGCACTTCCACCATGGATTATAGACCAAAAAATGTTACAGATGTACTTTTAGATTCAATAAAGAAGATCATAGAATGCAATGCCCTAACATTTAAGGCTATTGATAATACTTTACTAATTTTGTAATTGATTTCACCGACATGTAAAGTTGATCACATTGTTGGGTCTGTGAGTAAATTAGACACATTGTCGAAATTCATTTCTTCTAATATTCAAACTGTGGATAAAATAAATGAAGAGACTGTTAAGGAAAGAGTGAATAAGGAGAAAGATGAATTATTTGATAGGACAATAAAGGAATGTACTGGACAGATTGATTCTTTGTTACCGGCACTAAATTCCACCATTCTGGAATACAAATAGTTGTTCAGGGAAGCATGTAAGCCTCACCATCTAACTGAAGATATTGATGAGGAAATAAGGAAGAAACAAAAGGAAATTGATGATATAGCTGATAATATGATAGGTTCTTCGGAACTTACTTCAGTTTTGGATCTGGAAATGGCAACCTATGAAGAGAAGATTGACAAAATTAGAAAGAGAGAAGGAGAGGTTGAGAATGAAAACCCGGGAGTTGAAGAACAAACTTGGTCCTAGATTGGACAACTTATTAACACACCAGAATGAGCTGTCCAAAGTGTATATTCAAAGCAGCAGATCACCGAAGAAACAGATGCATTATCTGACCAAGATGATCTGACAGATTAAGACCGTAATTTGTGACAGTACTAAGTTTTTGCAAGGTCTTAACTTAGTTTTGGGAGACATTTTTCAGATTATACATAACCGGTTACAAGTTTCTAGGTAAATTTTTAATTCTTTGATTCTTTTGACATCCTTTGTCATTGATGTCAAAGGGGGAGTAGTGGTGTATGAGAAAAATTTATAGAAGGAGATCATTTTCTCAAGGGGAGTGCACTCAATTTTTGGATATTAATTTTTAGATTTTTCTCATGAGTATTGCCATCAATGCCAAAGGGGGATATTGATGGCATTTTACACTCAGATGAGAATAGTTGATGTTGTCATTGATGGCAACCAACTGGTAACATGGTTCATAGGTTACACTAGAAACAAACATCATCTACCAGCACCGATAGGCACTACAAGTTTATTCACACTAGCATCCAGTCTACACCGATAGTAGATCACACCGGCACTCTATGCCGACAATGAAATAATATTGTTTTGTATTATAATTATATTGTATAGCCAACATGATGTATTGTAAAGACTCATATATGTATGAGATCTTGTAGGTCATTTTGAAAGGTAATTAGGCAATGAATGTAAGAAGTATATGAGAGCGAATAACTGTATATGCATTATAATGTAATTATTTTGTGAGCGAATAAGAGCAAAGCAGAGTGAAGCAAGGTTTATGGCAGAGGTATCTAACAGAGCTTAAACTAGTACTAAATCTAGCATTGTAGATGCTATTTTGAGCAGTACATTGTCATTGGATTTAACCATCCAATTGTAGTCAGTGGGACTCTTTTTTGTGATTGAGCAGTGAGCTCTAGGCTGTTGGCCTTCTTGCATGTGCAGGCCCCTATTGTATAAGTAATATTTATTCATATTGGCCAGTGAGTACATATTGTGGGTCACAAATCCCATCGAGGTTTTTCCCCTACCGGGTTTCCTCACCAAAATATCTATGTTATGGTATGCATTGGTGGTTATACTTTTGTTTTTCTTTACTGCATTATTATTTTTTTACCAGTATATTAATTTGGGTTATAAAGTCACAAACAAGTTTAAATCTTTTGGTTACCGGTTAGACACTGATTCACCCCCCCCCCTCTTTGAGTGTTTCCCCCCCCTCTTTGAGTGTCTTTGGGACTAATCAAGTATCTAACAATGAATTTATTTGAAATTTGATGTGTAAGGAGGAAGAAAAGGATTTGTAGATGAAGAAGGAGTATCATGTGAAATGACAATCTCCATTCCTTTATCAAGCTTATCCTTTTTGGAAGACTGGGGATGAACATCTTCATAATCTAAAAGCTTATTTTTAGTTATTTCTATGTGAGGGCATAGGTCATGCATAAACTTCATGACATCGTCCTCCCTACATATACTTTGATGTTGATGATAGGTTTTAGGAGAATAAGGAGGATCTAAAGATGTAAGAATGTTGATGTTTTCATTTTTCCCCCCTTGCTCAAGGGTATGTGTAGAAGAAGAAGATGGATCCATGTTATTTTCCAATGCTTTCTCTTTTTTACAGAGATCGTCGGTTAAAGCATTAGGTATCATCTCATCCACACAAGATGCCCTAAGGTAGGTACAAGGGTTAGGATCTCTAGGTTTAGTATCTACAAAATCTTTAAAGTGATTAACATATGAAATGTAGTTTGTTAACAACATCACTAGAATGCAACATAAATGATACATGAAAGCTTTGAGATTAATTTGAAAAGTTTAGAGTTTGGGAATCCTAATAACACAATAAGACCAAGTGCTATGAATAAAGAGGAGCAACATGAAATGGAAGAAACTCTTATCCGACACATGATTGTAGTAAATATATGCAAAAAACAATTTAATCATATGTGAAAGAGCAAGTAAATCCAATTTATTAATTGCCATTGAAAGTCTCTTAATTAAAATTTGAATTTGCTAGAAAAGAAGATCTAAAATTAGGACCTTTTGTTAAAATCAATGTAAGATTTGAATGTGATGAATTTTGAATTTGTGTTTGACATTAGAGAGTGTTAAAATTGATAAAGTACACTGATTTTTTGGATCCGAGTAGAAAAATACAATCAATTCCATCTCCCAAAATTTCAGAAAAAAAGTCAAGGACCATGGCAAAAGTGCACTTGGTCCGACCAACTTTTTTTGAAACTTTCAGGGACGATAGAAATTATGATTTTAATGCAGAATCCAAAAAACAGACGATTTGGAGATGTTTAGATTGGTCAAACTTGTAGTCAAAGGTTGAAAATAGACGAATCTTAAAAATTAGGGTTTTATGATTTAACCATTGAATTTTCAGAATAAAGAAACAAATTTTAATTGTAATTTTGAAATAAAAATCAGATCTGAAACAAGTAAATAAAATTTTACACTTCACAAGCTTAATTTTCTCAAAATGAAAAATTAGGGTTTTTATGCCATTAACCTCTAAAATTTGCAAATAGATCAAACTTGGAAATGAAAAGTTGAAATTCAAATTGCAATTAATGATATCTAATAATGATAAATCAAAATTAACGTGTAAGATGTCGAGTTCACCAAAATGTAAAGTGGAAAATTGAACTCTAGTGACTCCCCACCTAAGAGAGAGAAAGGAAGTCACTAAGATGATTTTCACTTGGAGGAACTTTACATTCAAAAGAGGGGCTTGAATCCACTTGATCCAAATCCAAGGTAGGAAAGGATGTGAATTCCAAGTGGATTGCAAGGGTTGAAGTGTGTTTTTCCCTCTTTTGTAAATAGGAAAGTTGACTTGTTGACTATGTGGAACAAAGAGAGAAAATGAGTGAAATGATGAGCTACCAGTTTGAGATCACGTTGTAACTTCGAATATGAGTTAATTAGATTGATCTAATAAGCTACCCTACAAATTTGAAGAAAAGTCATCGGGACCATGGCAAAAGTGTACATGGTCCTCCACAAAATCCGTGAAATGAAAAGGGTTTCTCCGTCTCTGCAAATGAAGCCCAAACCTGCAATTACAGCTCTGCACCTCCAACCTACACACAAAATAGAATGGGAGAGGGGTTGTGGATAGGGGTTTGCCTTAGTCAAACCCCTGTTGAGGAATCAACCTTGAAAGAAAGTAATTGCAAATGTTGAAATGTAAATAATGGAATTGTGTACCTTGTAGATCTGCAATTTGTCGATGATGATTGCTTTGCTTCTTAAATGTAATCACAAGTGTTGCATGAAATGGCATGTAACATGACAAAACCCTAACGCACACACATGCTTGCAAATGAATGTTGTAATATTTCTCAAATGGATGAATGAAGAAGACTTGAATGCTTGATGATGTATATTTTTGCCTATGCTTGCTTATGATCAACTTCGCTTATACAAATGAGAAAAACAACTCCCTTTTATACATGCCTAGATGATTAATTTTCATTCACCAAAGGCCGACAAAGAGGAGCGCAAACCCCAAAGATCAAATTATGCATAGGGGACTAGGCAGACCCATCTTAGGGTCCCCCTAAGAGGTGGGGACAGGGGCGCCACACCCCTATCCTGCCCTATTTTGGGGCCCAAACAGGGTCCAGAGGCAGAAACAGGTCTTTAGCAAGGAAAAACCCAAGGGTGAAGGTGCAGAAAGGGGTCTCATTTTGGAAGGAGGATGTTGTCACCAAGGTGAGGATCTCAAATGTGGTTAAGATTGCTAGGGTCAGAATTTTATGACACTATAGTTTATAGGAGGACCTAGGTGTGTTGCAGGCCCAAGAGAGACATACTACCACTCAATGTTTGCGAGATCATATTTTTGACCTAGAGATTGATTGTGTATGCTCGAATGGTTTGTTTGACACGATGCATTTACCCATGACTCATACAAATAGAATAATGTTGACTGTGTTGGCCAAGAGATGGCACAACATGACCTACTCCTTCCATTTGTCGATGGGAGAGGTGACAATGACATTGGAAGATGTGTGGAGGATCCTACACATTTGCATTACAGGTGAGTTGGTGACCTATGGCAGAGCGATGGGTGAGATTGCATTGCAATGTATCTCCATATATCTTGAGCTAGAGGTGCATGATGGGTCGGTGCCATGGGAGGACATCATATATTTATATGAGCCACTTCCTACTGTACTATCTAGGATTATTGGAGGGCTACTATGCCTTGATCAGAAATCACATGGGTTGGTCATCGGTTGGAGGCAGGTGATCAAGAGGATAGCTAGAAAGGGCATCTGATATGCGTGGGGTCCATGCATCTTGGGTGAACCTATACTATGATTAACATGATGTGGTGTATCATGAGAGGACCTCGCTAGGAGTTGGTATCACATTGCTACATATCTGGGCATGGGAGCATTTTACCATTTTCCTATCAGTTTGTATGAGATTTAGGGCCATTGATCAACCCTATGTATACATGTATGGAGGTATGATGACTCAGCCCCAACTGGGTAGGCTGGAGTATTGGCGGCATGCTTTGGATGATCTGGATACAATGATCCAACACCCCCATTTAGACTATGGGTCATGTGAGGATGATGTAGAGGTCGTACTATATGTATATGCTACTCAATTTTGATTGGGAGGACCTCTTACATTATTGAGAGACATCTATTGGTCCGGGTCATGAGACAGTTTGAGTGGGCACATGGTATGCCTCAAATCTTAAGAGAGTATTCCCTTGTGATCATAGAGATATATCAATGGGGACAAGTGCTACCCTATGATTAGGCCTTGACAGAGTTTCATAGCCTACAACCGAGACCATGGGCCTATAGAGAAGAGATTGTAGATGTAGGGTTGACAAAGGAGTATGCACAATTTTTGACAACACATCCCTTTCCACATATCTCAGATCCGATAGGGCTTGTGTCACCATTTGAGGTTGAGTGGGCTCTTCAATAGGGGAGGAAGAGGAGGAGGAGGAGACTACATGGGGAAGGAGATGGGGAGGTGGAGGGGGAGATGGGGGAGATGAGGGAGGTGGATGAGGAGATAGAGGAGGTGGACGGGGAGGTGGAGGAGGTGGAGGTGAAGGAGGTGGTTTCGCTGAAGGAGGCAGGAGAGGGAGGGGTGGTCACCTAGTGCGATTGTTACAAGACCCACTTGTATAAGTAGCAGTACCAACACTAGAAAAGGGAGGGGAGAGAGTGGATGGAGAGGCAATTAGGTAGTAGGAGCAGTAAGGGAAACAGGGCAGGGATATGTCAAGGATGTTATGTTGATTCAAATACGAGTTTGTCTCACTATTGTTGAGGCTCGGATCTATGCCCTAGAGGCATAGTTGGATGATAGGGATGCAAAGATTGCTGCCAGGGATGTTCAATTATTTGTCCGAGGAGCTGAGGTGACTTCTCTGCTCAGGGAGAATGATGATGCTATGGACAACTAGCATAGGCATAGGAGAGGATTTAGGTTTCGGAGTAGGTACAGGGTCAGGGGAAAATGATAGAAGCTATGAGGGAGTTGCAACGAGCTAATGAGGAGATTGATTATTGGAGAGACTTGTATGAGCAGGTAGTGCCCAACATGGAATAGGCAATGAGCTACTCACAGATATGGTGAGCCAGATTTGAGTGCTCACAAAGAGCACAAAGTAGTGGGGGTGTCATGGGTTCACCTCATCATCCAGGACCTTTAGCCAGTGGTGCCCCTTCTACATTCGGTGAGAGTGTCCTCTGATATTCATTGCCCCTTGTATTTGATATTCAGATACATTGTTACTTACGGATACTTGGATGGCTCTTGATAGCTGATATTTTTGACATTATTGTACTCTGATATATATGTACTTTGTTTTGATGAAAGATATATGATGAGACTACTTTTTAGAGGTGATGATATGAGTTTTTTATATGATTTATTGCTTATGCAGGATGCATGATATGTGATGGATCCAATATGATGCTGTAGTTTTTTTATGATGATGGATGCATGTTGTTTATACATGATGATTTACGATGATGTATAGATTTATCTTATGACATGTACGATTTATGATTTTTGATATAATTCTTAGATTGATGTTTTGGATGCAGATGAATTTGATTTATGCAATGATGTTTATGTTATGTTGTGGAAGCATATATTTGGTTATGTGATTTTTTAATGATGAGTGTAATGAATGAAATATGGATGAATGATGCAATGTTTTGATTATGGTAAATGCAATATGTTAATGATAAATGTAATGATACTAATTGATGTGATTTTAATGTAATGATCTAAATGATGATACTTAATAGTAAATGTGATGAATGCTATTAAATGGTGATATAGATGATGAATTTGATGTGATTTGATGCCATGATATAAACAATGTGATATATGTAATGACACTTAAATGATTAAAGGGAATATGGTGAATGATATAATAAATGGCATGTATAATAATGATGTTTAATGATGATATTAATGCAATCAATGCTATAAATTATGACACTAATGATGATATTAATGTAATGAGAAAATGAATGATATATGATGATATTAAATGCAATGATGTAATAATAGAAATGATGATTTATAATGATGATATTTAATGAAAAGAATGCTATAATTGATGACACAAAATGATTCTATTCATAATTCTTTATTTCCTCATCGAATGTGGTAGTACCGATCTTAGCCGAGGTATCAAAAACTAAGGTTGAGTGTTCCACTTGTAAACACACATCGTAGACAAGGAAGGTTCCCCTCCATTCTATTTCATATACGCATGGTCAAGGTATACGTTGTAGTCAGTAAGCCATAGTGATCCATGACTTTATATTTTTGCATAGGATCTCATAGCTTAGTGAACTTCCCACATAGACACCATGAGTATTTTCGCAAGAACTTCATTAGAACAATCTGCAGACATATTACAAAGAAAAAGATACCATGAACCATCCTGGTCACTTTAATCACTCATGGATATCCTGGAGTAGCATAGTAACTTGAAATAAAAAATAGTAATTCGACCAAGTGCCCATCAGCCAAATAGACTCTTCTTATCAAAGAGATATGTCATCATGTCTTGTTCTAAAGAAAGATGTATCCTTGTTAAGATGATCTCACTATGTTTTTCTCAGATGTTTTGATTGTTTGTTGATTTGATAGTTGGTCATATTCTAGGTAGCTCAAATGTTGTTTTGTGGCTGACTCGATGTTTATGTACAAGGAACAAGTTTATTACAATTTTTTTGATTGATTTTGATGGTTTCTCATGTTTTTGGGTTTTCTGTTTTTTAATGTTTTCACATTTTCTTCAGGGCATTTTCCAAATCTTTTTGGTCTTTTGAGATTTTACAAATATTTTTGGATTATTTCATGACATTTTCCAGATGAGTAACTTGGCGAATCACTATTATTTAGAATCCACTCCCATCATTATATTAAAAGGGTGCCCCCAGTTAGATGTCAATGTGAAAGCATGATGCAAGACACATGAGGCAATAACCCTGATTGCAGATCAATAACAAGCCACGGTAGATATGATGTATGAGTGGATGCAATGGGTGTGATTACAACAAGTCTAAGAGACAATGGAGTCATAGCCTTTATGAATGGTGCCTGTTTGCCAAGTTTTCACCATTGTACTTATCCAAGGCGCTACTAAAGTGGTTTTCACCATTTGGATGAATGATTTTTCTTTACTATTTTCTTGATTTTTTTCATTTTTTTTATGGTTTTTGTACTTTTTCTGATTTTTTTTGTCTTTTCTGAGATTTTACAAGCCTGATGCGTTGCACAACTTATGTATGAGACTTTTTGAGATGCATGTTGTTGATGGGATTTGCCAATGGTTCCCCTTTTGAAGTTGCTAACCGATATACCCCAAACTCAAAGACAATGATGATGACATATGGACCCAATCAATTGGATTCAAATTTGCCTTGATGTTCTCTATTTGGTTGATGACGAGGATTTTCTTTGAGAACAAGATCTCCTACCTCAAATGTGTGAGGTCTGACCCTATGATTGTAGCTTCTTCTCATGCATTGTTGATATACTTTAAGGTGGTTATAAACAACTTGTCACTTTTCATCAAGTAGTTACAAGTCCTGAAGATGGGAGACTTGGTACTCTTTCTCATTAATGAGATTGTGTAAGGAGACCTATAGAGATAGTAATTCAACCTTAATAGTCAAGGCAACTTCTACTCCATAAACAAGTGATTATGGGATTGCATCTATAAGGGTTCAAATGCTGGTTCGATATGCCCATAGTGCGAGATTTAGACAGATGTGTCAATCACGATCGACATCATTGGCTGTCTTCTTTAAGATCCTCAATATGTTCTTGTTTGAGGCTTCTACTTGACCATTTCCTTGTGGGTAATATGGGTGGAGAAATGGTGTTGGATATGAAACTTCTCACAGAGTTCTCGGACATCCTAATTTTTAAAGAGAAGGTCGTTATTTATGATGATGGACATGGATACACCATACTGTCATATGATGTAATTAAGGGTGAATGAGGCAATCTACTTGTCGGTGACTTGGGTGATTGGAATGACTTCGATCCACTTTGTGAAGTACTTAGTGGTGGTAATGATGAATTTATGACCTACAGATGAAGATGGGTGGATTTTACCCACAAGGTCAATTCCCCACTGACAAAAGGGCCATGGTGTTGCGATGGGTTGAAGTTATTGTGCAGGTGCATGTATCAAATATTTATGTGCTTGGCACTTCTTGCACTTTCCGACAAAGTAATATGATTCTTTTTCCATGGAGGGCCAATAGTATCCTGTCCTTGTGATTTTTTTAGCTAATGAAGGGTTGCTTGAGTGAGCCCCATAGATACCTTCATGTACTTCTAAATTTGTGGTCACCTCACCTTGATCTAAACATCGAAGGAGAGTACCATCAAGAACTCATCAGTATAGGGTTTTGACAATGATGGTGTATCGAGCGGATTAGAGTTTGAAGGTTATTTGTTGATTGTTTGATTGGTTTGGTGGAAGGATTTGATTGCGTAGGTAAGCATAAAATTCACCATACCATGGGGAATTGGGACCGATGAGTTGACATACCATCTCAGATTCTGAAATATCATAAGCGGAGATCCAAATTTTTTCAACTAAGAACTTGTAGCATGTTGAGTTATGTGGAAGATCGAGATGAGAGGCTATTGTAGCCATTGCATCTGCAACTTTTTTCTGTGCTCTCAAGGAATCTAATTGAAGGTGATAGCTACAAATAATTCCTTGAAACTATCAACTATTTTATTTTAAGGCATGAGATTATCATCCTTAGTTTGGTAATCATCATGAACCTGTCAGATTATTGGTTGTGAATCGCAATAGACTAGTAGCTCCTTCAAGTTCCATTGTAAGACCATCCGTAGGTCTGTGATCAAGGCCCAATACTTTTTTATATTGTTTGTGCATGAGAAGGTGAGCCTATATGATTTTGGAAAGTTATCACCTTGAGGTGTGATGAAGAGAATGCCAGCTCTTGAACCATGCCTACTCTATGACCCATCAAAATATAGCTTCCATTGTTGTGTTGGCATGACGATGAAGATCTTCTCATCTGGAAAATTTGAGATGAGAGGATGGTCTCCTATGAGTGGCGCTTCAACCAACTGATCTGTAATTACATGCCCTTTGATTTCTTTTCGGTCCATATACTCTATATCGAATTCACTAAGGATCATAACCCAATTTTTAAAGCTGCCTATTAGTGCTACTTTACTGAGTAAATACTTGGGTGGATCTATCTTAATGATGAGTTGTATCTTATGTGTCAGCATGTAGTGTCTCAGTTTGGTTGCTGCCAAAATCACTGCAAGGCAAGATCATTCAATAGGTATATAATTGAGTTCATACCCCACTAATATCCTAGAGATATAGTATACTGCACATCATTTTCCTTTTGCATTATGTTATGCTAGTAATACCCCTAAGGCCATAGCTATAGTTGATATGTATAACAATAATGGTCTGTCTGGAGATGGTGGTGTTAGTAATGGTGGCATCATCAAGTATTCCTTAAGCTACTAGAATGCTTGCTGGCAATTCTCTTCCCATTTGAAATGGACACTCTTATGTAGTAGATGTGTAAAGGGATGACAATTATCGACCAATTATGCAATGAACCGACAGATTGATTATAGCCTCCCTTGTAATGTCCTCAATTGACTGATGTTCCTAAGATGTAGCATCTCCATTTTCCTTGACTTTTAAAATATCAACATCAATTCCCTTGTTTGAGATAATGTATCCTAGGATCTTCCCAGAGGTCACTCCAAAGACAACACTTTTTTGGATTGAGGCGAACATTATGTTGTTCTAGTCTAGTAAAACATTTGTCACGTACTGCAAGGTGACCGTCTGTTGTCAACAATTTAGCTAGTAAATCATCCACATAGTCTTCCATTAGTGTATACATCATGTCATGGAAGATGGTAGTCATTTCCCTTTGATAGGTGGCTCCTGCATTTTTGAGACCGAATGGCATCACATTCCAACAGTATGTTCCCCATGGGCATGTGAAAGAAATTTTGTGTTGATCTTCTAGGGCGATCTTAATCTGGTTGTATCCTAGAAACCCATCCATGAGAGATAGCATTGCATGCCCTATTCTTAGGTCTATGATCATATCAATGTTGGGTAGAGGGAAATCATCCTTAGGAAATGCCTTGTTTAGATCTCTGAAATTTGTACAAATATAGATGCCCCCAGTCGGTTTTTCCACTGGTATAATGTTGGAGATCCATTCTGCATAGTCAATTGGTCTTATGAAACCAACATCTAACATAATTTTGAGTTATGACTTCCCTAATAATGTGATTCGAGGATGCATTTTCCTAAGCTTTTCTTTCACTGGTTTTGCTCCTTCTACTACTGTGAAGTGATGCATCACTAGATATGGATCTAGTTTGGGCATGTCTGCATATGACCAAGAAAAGTTTATTTGTCACTTCTTAAAGAATGACATAAAGGGAGGATCCTCTAGGTGAGTTAAGGATGCCTACTAAATGGATTTTATGAGGGTTCCCCTCTGATCCTAGATTGACTTCCTTGGTCTCCTCTATGAGAATCGATGATCTCTCCTAATTCATTCTAAAGGGGAGAATGGAAAACCTTCCATTCTTAGGTGCCTCAGAGAGGTTTTTCGCCTTTGGATATGTCCTTTGTTTTTACTTTTTTGGAATCTAAAAGTGCCACATTGTGGTTTTCACTTGAATATCCTATTTTGATTGTAATATTTTTGTGATTGAAAGGTTTTTCATTCTCTCCAAAGTAAGTTGTGTTGTTGAGTTCAATAGCATACCCAGCCATATGATCCCCACTTGGTATGTTATCCTGTAATTTGAGAAAGTCTATTATCGTCTCATTATTTTGGAAGGTATCAAGGTACAAGGGATTTTGTTGGTCCTAGTCAAAGAGTTTAGGGTGGATGATGTGAATTGCTTCATCAATTAGGTTGAGTTCATAGGATGCATCGGTTATGGTTAGGATGGAGGTATTAAGGTCATCGTCAGTATGATCCTCTTTGTAATCGAGCTTGGGAGGTGACCTATCTCTCCTAGAAGTATCTTTAGTATCTGGATAACAAAAGGTCTTGGTCCATGCCTCTCCTTCAAAAGTATCAAGAGACTCCTCTTCAGATTCATGTGAAGCTAAAGAACCCCATTCGTATTCATGTTAATTTGTCTCAAAATCATTTTGTAGAACTTTGTCACTGTATATTATAGGGATGTCTACAGGTGTAAAAGGTTTATCGACAACTTCTATAGGTGTTGTATTTGATGAGGTTTCTTGTGTTTCTTGGGTGTCTAAAATGGACAAGAGTGGTAGCTTGGAATTGACTAAATTTTATGCAACATGACACTTTTGCTTGTTTGTTGCATGCGTGGACTTTGATTGAGAAGTGCTTGCATGACTTGGATTTTCTGATGTTGTAGGTTTGTCTACAATGGACATTATCTTGATTCTGGAAGGGATGAATTTATAAGTTGGCTACTTTTGTTTTCTTGTAAACATGAGCTTAGAAGAGCCTCCTAAACTAGAATTGAATCCACCTCTCATTTTATCTCTTGGTTGTAACAAGGGTTGTAATGGATCTTGTACACCTTTCTTATGGGATCCTAATGTACTATGGCCACCATATCCCATCTTTTGCATCATGGTAAAAACTTTTCCATACTTCTCTATAGGGATCTTGATCTAGTGTTTACCTTTATATGTAGGGTCCTTGTAGATCCATCCTACCAAGTCTTCATCAATAGTTTATTTTTCTTGTTCTTATGATCTTCTTGGGGTGAATCCATCAAGTGTATCAGTATTGGCTGCAATAGGTAGCTTGAGTGAAATTTGTGGTTTTCCATGAGTCCTAGGTGAGAGGGGTAGATGGCCAACACAAAAAAGTTGGCTAATGTTATATTCTCAGGGGCCTTCATACTTTACGTTCATCTTTAGCTTGTCTTGTTTGGGTGTAAGGATTGGTATACTAGTGAGAGAAGCCGGATGAATGTAGGATGATGAGGCAGTGGCTTCTTTGTTGTGGGGTACCGTGGTATCTGGTTGATTCCTTATATTATTACAAAAGGTGAATGGGTTAGCATCACCAAGGATAGTTATCTCCACTCGGTTATGTGGAAATTTGATGAATTGATGGTAAGTGGATGGAACTTCTTGCATGTCATGAATCCATGGTCTACCTATTAGGATATTGTATGGAAGAGGGAGGTATAGGGACTGACAAACCACATTCTTCACCATAGGTCCTACCCTTACTGGTAGAGCAACACACCCTTTTGAGGAGCATTTTGTATCATCATAGGCCTTGATGGTGATCTTGTTTCTGACTTCAAATGCTCTTTCTACATATCCCAATGTTATTAATTACAAGATACAAATGTTAAGGCTAGCTCCATTGTCAATCAAGACTTGTTTGATTTTGTGTTTATGTATGAATCCCTAAATCTAAAGAGGGGCGTTATGAGGTTGTTGAATGAATGCATCATCATTCTTAGTGAAAGTGAGACATGGTGATGATTTGAGAACTCTGACCATGGCTTGAAATTGATATGTGTTTAGGTTGGATGAAACTGACACTTCTTGGAGAGCTTGGTCCAAGGTAGTTTTGTGTGAGAGTGATAGGTGCAAAAACTCTAGTATGGAAATGAGCACTAGAATTTTATCTAATTGGTCCACAAGGTTATATTTTTTGGGCACATATGTTGCTCTTGATGATGCCCCTAGTAAGATAAGTTTTCTATGACAGGTAATAATGTTAATGGTTACAACTTGTTCATTATCATCATAAATATTTTTGATGGTGCATGTGTATAGTTTGTCGTGCTATCTTGGTTCTTATCTTGATGGGAAGGACATCATTTTTCATATGATGGGAGTGGTTTTTTGAATATGGTGTGATCCATTTTGGAAGTTTCTATAGTGTGCTTGTTGACTTCGATGTCACCTTGATCAACGAGGTCTTGTATGATGTTTCTTAATCGATGGAAATTGTTTGTTTTGTGTCCCCTTCCCTTGTGATATTCACAATATTCGCTATCTCTCCACCATGGAGGTTTAACTTGTGGTTCATGTTAGTTAGATGAGAGGGGGGGTGAATCAGATAAACTCATAATACAATATATTCATCAGATTCAACCTCAGTAGAACTTACTTGATATGCAACTATGACTGTAAATCATTCAAACTCATAAACTGATAAACTTGAAACAACAAAACACATTTAACACCAGATTTAATGTGGAAACCCAAATAGGGAAAAACCACTATGGGATTTCTGACCCACTAAGAAAATATACTCTTCTAGAGTATGCTCGGTTAAAAGCCAATCCTATTAAAGATTACATAAACACATTGCTAGATGTGACCCAATTAAGGGATTTCCCTCAGATCTATCAGAATCTTGCACTTTGTTAGAAGTGACCTTGTCAAAGGATTTCAAACACTCATTCAGAATGTTACCTTGCTAGAGGATTTACAAATAAGACTGTTAGGTCCACTCGGTTAAGAGATTTCTTGTCAGTTACAAAATAAATAGCAATAATAAAATATATCTGCAACTTCACATCTGAAATGTTAAAGCAGACTCTATGTGCTCAAAATAATCTTGTCATAAGACTTATCTTCCTCCTTGCTAGGCTTCTCAATCTGTTTTTTCCAATCTTCTGTACTCGGTAATCACCTCTGCAGTATCACTGCTCTTCTATTTGCCCGCATACTTTGTTCATCAACTTTTCCTTATTTATAAGCAATTCCAAACCACTTAATCTCCTTAATCACATTTCCCATGATTAATCTTAGCTATCAGATCTTCAAACTTGAATAGGTTCATTGAATCCTTCGAACTGAAAAATGTTTTATCTTGCCTTGGAACTTGTATACCTTCCTTGGTACTTGTGCTCGGTTATGACCGTTCAATCTGTGCTGTAGATCCAACTCTTGAATTTTCATTGCCATTGATCCTTAACAAACTTCTTGCACGACATTCCAATCTCCTATAAATCTCCAGGTCATTGGCATCCTTCATTTAATAATATATTTATTCATCCAATGCATTCTGTTACTACTCGGTTGATACTCGGTAAATACTGAACTTTACTCTGTAGACATTCTTTCTACTTTAACTGACACTTATAACCTTGGTGTTTACCAACTAGCTCCTTGCTTGGTAAAATAGAACAATATCAAACCTTTACTCATTCTGATGCATGAAATATTTTCTCCTTCTTATTTAGTCTTTGAATACACATATATAAGATATCAAAACAATCAAAATAACATAATCTCATCATTGTCTAACTCGGTAATAGTTGCCCATTGAATAACTTATTACTCCCCTTCATTTTCACATTCTTTCTATGTCACTTACCGACATCTTTATACTCATCAAAACATACTTTTTAAGATATGGCAACATCATACTGAATCAGAAAATTAAGTGCTTGACATCAATGACAAAATAATATTATTAGGACAGTAACCATCCTTTATCAATTATATCAACAATCTCCAACAACCTTCTCAATGTCATCATACCAACAAACTTAATATAATTCCAACAATCTCCCCCTTTGGCATTGATGTCAATACCAACTTGATTTATTCCAATTGATTTGGACTGTTGTTTTTCTTCTCCTGTTATCCTTGAGCTATAAACTTCTCCTCTAATCTTCTGCCCTTATCATTAGTCTTCTCCCCCTTTGACAACAATGCCAAAAGTAAAACTAATTCATGATTACTTCCCCTTTGAAGTAATATCCTTGCTTGTTAAAACATATACAAATGTATCATCTTAGTCTCGGTTAGGGCATCTTGCCTTCATTCACTATTTCCTGCACAACTTTAGACGACCTTCTAAAGTGTGTAAATCAACATCAACTCATAAATAGTATTCTATAGAGTCATAGAATTGATGCTTTCAGCGAACTCCGCCAGTGAGTACTAGATAGGGGTAGGACCCCTACCTTACTGATGGGAAGAATTTCTGAAAATAGAAAAACATGCACACTAAGAGTGACCCAAACTTTAGTGTGTTTGCCAAGTTATTCTTCGTAGGTTTCCTTATAGTGTTGAGATTTTCAACTAGGTTTTTCAACAACACTTCAAATAGATCAATCTTCATACCCTTTTTCACAATCTTGTAGGCCAAATCTACAGCTGCACAACGTACACTATTTTCTCTTGCCAATTGAAAGAAACAATAACTGATGACTCTAATTGCAAACTTTAGGTTTGCATTTGTAACATTATTCAATTTAAGACCTCTGCAATCAGACTCAACTCCGGTTAAAGTTATCAATTCCTTCTATGAAATCATTTTCTGTGCTTGGGCATGGTCGTATATAGGGTATCCGGTTATTATGTGAATGATATCCTTGGTGATTTTGAACAGTTTCTCCTCTAACCACATAAAGTCATCATGAACTCTGCTCAAAACAAATTTAACCCATTGGGGTTTGAAAACTTGAGGGTAGGTTAGGGCTTCGGTCAATCCCTTGACTTTGATATGCTCATATTTGCTATCTAGGATTCCATCGGTGCATAACTCATCATACATGTCCTTGATCTCGGTATAACCTAGCTCTTCAACACGACACTTAGTGTAGAATCTGACATCTTCAACCAATAGAACCCTATCTAGAATAAGAGAAAATGCAATTTTCTCATCGGGTTCAAAAGCAACTTTGGAAGGTAAGGAATACTTCAGTGAGGACTTCTCAATAGTCTTAACTACAATAGGTTTCTGCAACTTAGGAGCCATTTCAAACTTGGATTTCTACTAATGAAAGAGCTTAGGGTTTTAATTAACCAGAAAATGCTTTCAACTTAGTAAATATAATGCAGATGTTCACAACTGATATTGACCAGTTAATTGGCTTAAAAAATGCATTTGAGATTTCTATATAAATACCTTGAAATTCGCTCGGGAGATGTTTGATCACCTTTGAATCACTTAGCTCTGCTCTTTGATAACTGGTAAGTGTAAAATGACCGCGTGAAGAACTTTAAGAACACATTTTACCTTATCAGGATTTGTGTAGTTAGGTAAGAAAACATTAAATGCACTCGGCTCCACTAAACCGATTAACTTCCTTTTACGCTTTTACCGACTAGACAGGTTTCCTGCACTTATAGACTTCTCTGATACTCCAAAAGACTAGACAGAATTTCAAACTTGCTAATGCATCTGAGCTATGCAGATTTTGAAATTAAATACATGATAAAATAGGAACTGTTAAGATCTAACCTTGAGAGAATGCAATCCCTTCATACCTTTACTGGTTAATTCGAAGTAGATGCACCTAACTCGGTAGGTAAGGTGTTTTCTTCATTTTTTGACTCAATTTCCTTCTTTTTCCAGATTTTTTGTAGTTTGATTTTTATCTCTTCAGTATCTCCTCTGGGTTGATCTCTACAATCTTTAGCCAAGTGTCCAACTTTATGACAATGAAAGCATGCCATTCTAAGATTTCTCCATGATCTTCGGTGGTTCATTCCAAACCTTATCATGTAGTTGGCACTTATATGTCCATATCTTCCACAACATTCACACCATATCCTTGTATTGTAATCCCTTGGTACTGTATTATACTATCGGTTAAGATTAGTGTGAGTTCGGTAGCTTCTAGTATTTGCTCAGTGTGAAGACCTCATATAGTTTTTCTGCTTAAACCAACACTTCTCGGTACTGTGTCCATATCTATTGCAGTTTTTGCAAAACCCCTTGAATTTTGCCTTTTGAAAATTGCTAGCAGACTTTGTCCTACATTGTTTAGGTGTGTGACCATACTTATTGCAATTGTAACAATAACCATCAGACCTAGTGACATTCGGTTGCTTACCTTTTCTGATTTGGCACATGTTGGTAGTATGTCCTTGCTTTCCATAGTAGTTGCAAATAGGCTTCTTTCCTTTGATTTTCTCCTTGTTTCCAACTTGCTTTGATGATTCCCCTCTCTTGGTGGTGTTGATCCCTTTCTGGGTAGATTTTTTCTTTTGTAATCAAGTCCTACATCTTTGTTGGGTCTTCTTATATTTAGTTGCTCATCCAAAATCCTTGATGCTTCATAACTTTTCTTCAGTGTTTCTTTCGATTTCTTCTCTGCTTCAAGTTCATTGGTCAGTCTTGATAATTCAAGTTTCAATGCTTGATTCTCATTTTCTTTTAGATTTGCTTCATGATGTGCATAACCCAATTGATTAGAAAGATTATGTTGAATTCCAGTCATTGTTGTGATTTCATCATTCTTATCAGACACTAATGCTTCTAGCTATTGTTTTTCCCTTTCCATGTCTCTTATGTTATCCTTAGCTATTCTTAATGCATCAAGATTTTTAGTCATCTGTGTGCTGAAATTCTCATGTTCTCTTTTCATTGCTTTCAGCTGTTCAGTTAGTGCTTTGTTCTTTTCTTTCAGTTCTCCAATCATTTCTTCAGTCTCTTCTGATATACTGTTCTCAGATGATGTTTCAATTTGTTCCACCAACTCTTGTGAGTCTTTTAAATCATCAGACAACCTTCTTCTAACTTCCAGTGATCTATGCATTTGTCTCTGCATATCTGCAATCACTTGATTAGCATGATCCAATTCATCTTGAAGATTCACAATTGTTCGAGATTCTTTGTAGCCTTCCATTGATAAGATCTTTCTCTCCAGGCTATTAAACCCTTTTCCAAGATTGAAGCTCTGATACCAATTGTTAGGTCCAACAATGAAGGCTAATGTATTAAGAGGGGAGGGGTGAATTAGTACTTCAAAACTTTTCTTTAAAAAAAATCTTACTGATAAACATAAACTGTAAACTACTGATCTCATAATATAAAGCTAACACATAATTATAGAAATAACATTCATACACATTTCACTGCATAACACAAATATTTTGGTTACGCATAAACTCTTTGTTAGAGAGAAAAACTATGGTGGGGATGGCACCCACAACTTCACTACTGCAATAATAAAGGTTCCTTGGTTAGAGCTACATGTTTAGCTATTTCTGATAGCTTACCTTGTTAGGAGTATCAAGATCTTTAGATCTACCTTGCTAAAGGATTTTACAACACTTATACAAAATCCTGCACCTGGTTAAAGGCTTTACAATTTATAGACTTTGTTAGAGTCTTTTACCCTATTAAAGGTTTCTATTACAACTCAAATGATTCAATAAAATCTTTACAAATATCTACAACTTTACATCTAAAATGTTATAGCAGATTCTATGTGCTCAATATGAAATTACCTCACTCATAGCATACCTTGGTAATTGACAAATCAACTCGGTAAACCCTTCTATTTACTCTATCCCTTAAACTATTATATGAAGACTTTCTCAGTGACCTTTGAATATCTCTATCAGTCATAACAGTCACAACTCAATGTGTCCTCTTATGATTTTCCTTTTAACTCTTCTATCACACATGTCTCTCATATTTTGATTCTCAAATCACTCTGTATAAATAGATCTCTGGGATGGTGATCTATTCATGCTTCGATCTTACAAACAAGATTCATCGAATGAATAAACATAGAAATTATTTCATTGGATAAACTTCCTCAAAATCATACAAAATCTTGAAGTGCAATTTCCTATGTGATAACTGTTCCTTGTTCCTTGATTCTTGTAACACGTTTCCACATATGTGTCCAGATTCATTGAATTTGGTAACACATTTATACTTGGTTCAGATTACTTGGTATACCTTCTTTGCTGCTTGGTAGACATAGAATGTTACTCGATAGATAGCTCGGTGTATACTTAACTTTGTGACTCCTTTCTTCTGTAACTGACTGCTTTAGTGCTTACCGACTAAATATTTCAGTAGTATTAACTGACTAGAGTATATAGGATGACTTTGGACATAAAACTAATGACAACTTAGTAAATAATAATAGGTGTTAGGCTTGAGTAGTGGAGAGTAGCTCTAAACCTTAAGATGTGGATTTATTCCTTACAAGGTCATTTTTTACATTTGAAGGGTCAGAACCTAACCTTTTGGACTTGTCCTTAGGTGTAAGGAGGACTCTACATCAAGTGGTATTAGAGCCTAGGAGTGTTCTTTGGATAGAAGAAGAAGACAAGATGTCAAAGGAAGAGGGATCCGAAGAAATCCCATCAAGGATGACCAATGCTAAGTTACATGTCTTGGTAAAGAAGCAGAAAGCAGAGCACTCAGTGCTAAGAATCAGGCCTTGAGAGGTGAAATGGACCAGTTGAAGGACAAAGTGGAGGGGAGAGAGAGACTCTGGAAGTGTTGAATAAGGGGATGAAGAGGAGATCCCTAGGTAGGAATAACAAGAGGTTCCTGTAGACCAGAGACCCCTGATGAGTGTCCACAATTCCATGGAAAGAAGAACAATGGATGTGAAGTTGGATTTGCCAGTGTTTGCTGGTAAGATGGAACTGGATACAGTGATGGAGTGGATAGACTCCTTAGACAATTTCTTTGAGAGTGAAGACATACCGGAGCACCAAAGGGTGAAAATAGCCCAATCCAAAATGAAAGGGGCTGCACTGAATTAGTTGACTTTCATCCAAGATGAGAGGGTGAAAGAGGGAAAGACAAAAGTTGCTACTTGGAAGAAGATGATGGCTTTCATGAAGGAAGTCTATTTTTCATTGAACTATAATGTCCAACTACATAAGAGAAGATATAACTTGAAGCAGAAGGAGATGGATGTGAGTTCCTACATAGAGGAGTTCATGAAGTTGTGTGTGAAGACCAAGGTTAAGGAGAGTGAATATGAGAAGGTGGTGAGATATCTTAATGGACTGAGATTTTCTATCCAAGAAGATTTGAACCTCCACACCCCAGAGACAGTCCAAAAGTATTTTTCAGTTAGCACTTAAGGTGGAGGAGAAGCAAAAGAGAAGGCAGGAACAAAATAGTAGAGGCAAAGGGAGACAACAAAGAGGGGGAAGAGGCCCTTTCAGAGGTAAAGGAAATGGTTTTGGATACCAAGGTGAGTCTAATCAAGAAGGCACTAGAGTAGAGAGTAGTTACAACCAAGGAGGAGGCTACAATCAAAGAGGGAACTTTAGGGGTAGAAGACCATTCTCTAGAGGAAGATCCCAAGGTACAGGACCTCCTAGATGCTACAATTGTAACTAAGAAGGGAACATGGCCAATAGATGTGCGGAGAAGGATACAAGCTCCGTGGGAGAAAGGAGGAGAAATTTGGTGTAGAAATTTGATTGCCAAAGTGTGGCAAGTAGAAACACCTATCAAAGTGTTAATGCTCCTAATAGCTATGGCTACCCTGAAAGAGGAGAGGCTCTGATGATGAGGAGAGAAGTAGCCACCATGAAGGTACCTAAGAAAGAGCCCCCACAAAGAAATTCTCTTTTAAAGACTACCTACAAGGTAGGAGGAAAGGTATGCAATGTCTTGATAGACTGGATGGGTCTACTGAAAATTTTGTGTCACTTGAAATGGTGGAGAAACTTAAGTTGAGAAGGTTGTCATATCCTTACCCCTATAAGGTCTCATGGCTCACCCAAGTATAGCAAGCAGTGGTAGAAGAGAAAGCATGGGTGGAAGTTTCAGATTGGATCATACAAGGATAGAATGCTATTTGAAATAGCAAAGATGGATGCATGTTATCTCTTATTTGGGAGACCATGGCAGTTTGATTTGAAGGCTTACCATGATGGGGTGAGAAACACCTACTCAATCACCAAGGATGGTAAGGTGATAGAACTCTTACCTTTGATAGAGGAAGAGATGGAATCAAAAGGGAAAGATGCTAAAGTGTTTATGGTAGAAGGAAAACCGTTCATGGAGGAGATTGTAGAGAAAGGTGTAGTTTTCTATGCCCTCATGCCTAGTCCCAAGTTGAGAAAGAAGGAGCAATATGTAGAGAGGAAAGAAGAAGGACAAAGGAACATAGACCCTGCAGTGAGACAGTTACTTGACAAATAAAAAGGCATCATCTCAGATGGAATGCCAAGATCCCTACCACCGGTAAGAGACATAAGTCATTGGATAGATTTGATCCATGGATCTACCCTACCAAATAAGGTAGCATACAAGATTACCTTAGATCAGAATGCAGAGATGGCAAGACAAATTGAGGAGTTGCTTGAATCAGGGATAGTTGGAAAAAGTCTAAGTCCATCTATAGTACCAACAATCTTTGCACCCAAGAAAGAAGGCACTTGGAGGCTATGCACAAACTCAAGGGCCATCAACAAGATAACTATAAGGTATAGGTTCCCAATCCCTAGGATAGAGGATTTACTTGATTACTTGGGGAGTGCTAAGTATTTCACCAAAATGGATCTAAAAAGTGGATACCATCAAATTAGAATAAGGTCGGGAGATGAATGTAAAATAGCTTTTAAAACCAATGAGGGGTTGTATGAATGGAAATTCATGCCATTTGGGTTGTCCAATGCCCTTAGTACCTTTATGAGGTTGATGAATGAGGTCTTGGTGGAGTTCCTAGGAAAGTTTGTTATAGTATACCTAGATGATATCTTGATCTTTAGCCACACAAGGGAAGAGAACCTCAAACACATAGATATGGTCTTCAAAAGGTTACATGAAGAGAAACTAATGATAAATTTGGATAAGTGTTTGTTCATGTAGGAGGAGATCATCTACTTGGGTTTTTTAATCTCACAAGGTGAGTTGAAAATGGACCAGGAGAAGGTAAGTGCCATATTGTCTTGACCTACACCTAAAACTATGAATGATGTCCAGAGTTTCCATGGCTTAGGGACTTTTTATTAGAATTTTATAAGAGGATTTAGTCATGTTTGTGCACCTATGATTGACACCATAAAGGGAGGACAAAAGTGCAGGTTCAGTTGGACCAAGGAGGCAGATGACTCATTTGAAAATTTGAAGAGTATGTTAGGTCCCAGAGGAAACTGAGAGGGGGGGTGAATCATTTGTCTATTAATTTAAACCAAATATACTTTAACCAAACTTAGTGCATAATACAGGTAAAACAAACTTTAATGTCAATAGACAATTTGACAGTTAATTGTAGTAACGGTAAAGTTTAATGCATGAAATAGAAAGACAGATAACATACACAACACATAACACAGTTATTTGTACGTGGAAACCCTATAAGGGGAAAACCATGGTGGGAAACCTTACCCACAATCAGATGATACTACTGCAGATAGTATGAGTGTACAAATGGGGTCTGCACATGCAAAAAGGCCAGCTACCTAGAGCTCACTACTCAATCAAAAAATGAGAATCACACTAACTACAATTGGATGGTTAAATCCAATGATAATGTACTGCTCTAAATAGAATCTTCATATGCTGGATTCAGTACCGGTTAAGCTTTGATTTTCCTTCTTCAAACCTTCCTTGAATCTTCAAATTATGTCCACGTGTATAGCTCTACTTATATTTGCATATACCTTATTACAATCCTTTTCCACCTCTACCACATAATCTCATAAATGAGATCTTACATATATACCAAGACCTAGGACCAAATGTGTAGGTTGGCTTACTAATATATTGCAATTAAATCAATTATAAATGAATCAATATGCAATTCATGATGTTGGCTCAATGCATCTACAACAATAACAAATCATCTCCATAACGTGTCATGTTGATCTGGAATAGATAATGCTTGTCGGTCCATAACCTAGACCTATTTGTCAGTAACAACAAATATGCAAACTCGATTAGACCAATAAAAAAATCACCAAAACCAAGTGTCCAAATGATGTCTTTGACATAACCAAGTAATCTCCAGATGATAACACATCATCCTCAGTGCTGGTGAACAATATAACCTGTTGGTGAACCAGATACTGGTGACTGTGCAAAAGTCACTGAATATGTCGGTGAACATAACCAAGTGTTCTCAAATGTTGACAAGTGTTGACATCAATGATAAAACCAATGCAACACATCCATAATACCAATAGATTAAAGTTGCAAAACAACCTGTCCTTGCCCTAGAAAACTCAGAGGGAATGTGATGGAAGCCACATGGCTAATGGAGCAATACTCAGTCAGGAAGGAAGGCCAACTGTCCTTTTTAGTGAAAAGCTAAATGATGCCAAGAGGATGTTAGGTCCCGGAGACAACTGAGAGGGGGGGGTGAATCAATTGTTTAATAAATTCAAACCAAAAACCAATTAACCAACTTAATGCTTAATACCGGTAAACTAGTTGAGTATGCTGGTAGACAGTGTTAACAGTAAATTTCTATACTGGTAAAGATTAATGCATGAAACATAAACATAAAATCATCCACAACACATAACACCAATATTTGTACGTGGAAACCCTGTAAGGGGAAAAACCATAGTGGGAAACCTTACCCACAATCAGATGATACTACTGTAGATAGTAAGTGTACATAAATGGGGTCTGCACATGCAGAAAGGCCAACAACCTAGAGCTCACTGCTCAATCACAAAATGGGAGTCACACTGACTACAGTTGGATGGTTAAATCCAATAAGAATGTACTGCACAAAATAGCATCTTCATATGCTGGATTCAGTACCAGTGTAATGCTAATATGCTTCTACAAAATCCTAGCTTCACCTTCAAATGATGTCTTTGTGTATATCTCTGCTTAATCTCGCATATACCTTCACACAATTCTTTTTTGCATTCCACATTCGATCTTACAAATAAGATCTTACATTTATACCATAACCTAAGACCAATTTTAGTAGGTCGGCTCTACAAGATATTACAATAAAAACATTTTACAAACAATATAATACCCGATGCAATAACCAATTGAACATGTCGGCTTAATGCATTAACAACAATAATAAATCATCTCCATAACGTGCCATGCTAATCTAGAAAAGATAAACCTACCGGTGTAACCCTAGACCTATTTGTTGGTAAAAGCAAATATGGAAAAGATAAACCTGCCATTGTAACCCTAGACCTATTTGCCGGTAAAAGCAAATATGCAAATATGAATATACCAATGATTAATTCTTTAAAATAGTGTTCATACGATGTCATCATCATTTCCAAGTGTCTTCCATAACATTCCAAGTGCCAGTGAATATTATATCCTACCGGTGAACCATATACCAGTAACTGTGCAATAGTTGCTTGCCGGTGAATGTTGCTGGATCTCCAAAGTGCTAGTGTTCCAATAGGTATTGACATCAATGACAAAACCATACCAAAATACCAACAATCTCCCCCTTTGGCATTGATGGCAACACAAGATGGAAAAACCATCAAAGTACCAAAACAGAAATGCCAAATACCAAAAACAAATGATCTCCCCTAAACAACAATCTCTCCTCAAAAGATAATGTGTTTTTCCATAGATATCTCTCCCGCTTTGAAATCAAATGCCAAAGTTACAAAAAATCAAGTTCATATACAAAATACCAATCAATTCAATATACCAACTACTCCCCCTGAGAAGTAGCTTCCTCATCAAAGACCGGAGTAAAAGATTTGTCTTTCAATTCTACCGGTTGATGACAATCATCAATTGTCTAAGTCTCTACCGGTGGTGGTATGAATCCAAGCTGATCTCTGAGATATTCAAAAGTCTCCTTAGGCAAAGGTTTTGTGAAAATATCTGCAAGCTATTCTTTAGTATTCACATAAACCAGTTTTATCTCCTTTTCTTCAACTTTTTCCCTTAGAAAATTTAGTTTGATAGAAACATGTTTTGTTTTAGAGTGTAATACTGGATTCCTAGATATATCAATTGCTGCAGTGTTATCACAATATATAGTAATAGGTTCCTTGCATTTTACCTTATGTCTTTCAACATTTTCTTAAGTGATAGTACCTGTGTACAGTTAGTTGCTACAGCAACATATTCTGATTCTGCTGTTGATAAAGATGTACAACTCTATTTCTTACTTAACCAAGAAACTAATCTCTTTCCAAGAAAGAATGCTCCTCCAATGGTGTTTTTTCTATCATCCACATCTCCTGCCCAATTTGCATCTGTGTATGCACATAGATCAAAATTTTCATCTCTAGGATACCATAATCCAAGATTTGTTGTGCCTTGTAAATACCAGAAAATCCTTTTCACTATTGATTCATGATTTTCCCTAGGATTACTTTGAAATCTAGAAACAATACATACTGCATTCATAATATCAGGCCTAGTTTGTGTAAAATACAGTAGACCTCCTATCATAGATTTGTATCTAGTTGGATTAATAGGTGTAGATTCATCCCTTTGAGATAATTTGTCATTTGTAGTCATAGGTGTGCTTACCAGTTTAGAGTTCTCAATCCTAAATTTCTTGTAATTCTTTCAAGTACTTGGATTGACTCAAAAATATACCTTTATCAGTCTGTGAAATCTGCAATCCTAAAAAGAATTTTATTTCTCCAATCATAGACATTTCAAATTCTTGCTGCATTTTAATAGAAAATTCCTTACATAATCCATCTTCTCTTCCAAAGATTATATCATCAACAAATACTTATATAATCAAGATGTCATCATTAGTTATTTTGTAATATAAATTGCTGTCTGCATTTCCTTTAGTAAAACCAATCTTTAAAAGATACTTATCCAACCTTGCATACCAAGCTCTTGGGGCTTGTTTCAATCCATACAGAGCTTTTCTTAACCTGCAAACCTTATCATTGTCATTTGTCAAAGAAAATCCATCAGGTTGTTCAATATAGACTTCCTCTTCAAGATCTCCATTCAAGGATGCACATTTAATATCCATTTGATAAACTTTGTAGTCCTTGTGAGCTGCAAAAGCCAAGAATAATCTGACTACCTCAATTCTGGCTACTGGTGCAAAGGTTTCATTGTAATCAACTCCTTCTTTCTAAGAATATCCCTTACATACTAGTCTTGCTTTATTCCTGACAACATTACCATCTTCATTTAGTTTGTTTCTAAATACCCATTTGGTTCCAATTACATTTTTATCTTTAGGCCGGGGAACTAATGTCCAAGTATTCTTTTTTCTCAATTTGTCCTAATTCTTCTTCCATAGCTTTAATCCAAAATTTATCTTCACATGCCTCATTGATAGATGATGGTTCAATTTGAGAAATAAGACATACCTCTTCATTTACCAATCTTCCTCTTGTCATAACTCCCTTAAATTTGTTCCCAATTATCTGATCTTCAGAATGACTCAATCTTACATACTGAGGTGTCTTAGTTTGCTGTTGTTCTTCATTTACTATGGAATCCTTTGATGGTACCAGGGTAACTGGATCTTCATTCTGTACCGGTGGATTTAGTGTAGTTCATTTGTCACAATTTCTGTTGCCGGTTCAGAGTCTATATACCTTGAATTTCCTCTGAATTGTTCATCAATCTTTACATTTGTACTCTCAATAATTTTCTGCAATCTTTTATTAAAACATCTATATGCCTTGCTCTTAGATGAATAACCAAGAAATATTCCTTCATCACTTCTAGGATCAAATTTTCCAATATACTCATCTCTTCTAATATAACATTTACTTCCAAAAATTCTGAAATACTTAAGAGTAGGAGTATTACCAAACCATAGTTCATGAGGGGTCTTACCAGTTTCACTTTTGATGTGAACTTTGTTAAATGTATAGACAACACTGCTAATTGCTTCTCTCCAATACACATGTGGTAGATTTGCTTCTAGATAACATACTTCTTGCTGCATCCAAGATAGTTCTATTTTTCCTTTCAACAACTCCATTCTGTTGTGGTGTCTGAGGTGCTGATAACTATCTTTTGATTCCATTCACTTCACAGAATGTATTAAAGTCATTAGATGTGAATTCTCCTCCTTGATCTGATCTTAAACATTTGATTTTTTTATCGGTTTCATTTTCAACCATTGCTTTGAACAGTTTGAACTTTCCAAGTGCTTCTGATTTTTCTCTAAGAAAAGTAACCCAACACATTCTAGAATAATCATCAATAACTAGCATGAAATATTTATCACCTTGTAAGCTTTTAGTTCTAGCTGGACCACATAAATCAGTGCAAATTAAATCAAGAGCATTATTGGATTTTTCTAGAATACTTTTGAAACTAGCTCTAACTTGTTTTCCAAATTGACATTCTTTACAAATTGTATTTTGAGGTTTCACAATTTTAGGTAGATCTCTAACTGCCTTAGAAGTACTAATTTTCACCATGCAATCAAAGTTTATATGATATAGTCTCTTATACCATAACCGACTTTCATCTATGTATGCAATCAAGCATGTCTTTTCACTTTTATTCAAATGAAATATATTACCTCTAGTCTGATTACCGGTTGCAATTGCCAAACGAGTTTTATTCATGATTTTGCATTTTCCATTTTTAAATTGTAACTGAAATCCCTTCTCAACTAATTGACCAACACTTAAAAGATTATGCTTCAATCCTTCAACATAGTAGACATTGTCAGTGTTATTCTTACCATCAAGAGATATTGAACCCTTACCTTTGATTGAACAGGCTTTGTCATCTCGAAATCTTACTAAACCTCCATTGTATTCTTGAAAGTTCAAGAATTTACCTTTGTCTCCTGTCATGTGATGTGAGCATACTGAGTCAATGATCCATTCATCCTTTACTTCAACTTTGGCTGCTAGGGCTTGTTCTACCGGTTGAGCAGTAGGTGCCGGTTGATCTTCTGTTATAGCAAAAAAAACCCATCCATTGTCTATTGGATCCTCATCAGAATCATTAGTCACACCTTCATCAGCAATGTAACAAGATTTGTCTTTGTTCTTCTTAAATCTGTATCTCTGATATTCAGGATTAGGCTTGTATGATCTTCTAGCTTCTTCTCTTAGTCTAGCATGTCTATCAGAGCATCTTGAAGCCATATGACCAATCTTATTGTAGTTAAAAAATTTAAAGGGTGCTTTACCTTCATACTTACTTCCAATTGGACCTTTTGGCATTTTTTTTGCAAATAGTGCTTCAAGTTTTTCAAGCTCTTCATTCTCCTTCCTAGTTTATTCAAGTTCTCTTGCATAAAAGGCTTTCCAGTCTGATCTGTCAAATGATGGAGCAAATGATGTTGATGCTTTAAAGGCCAAATCTGTCTTTATAGTAGCAACAAGACCAAATTCCTCAATTTCAAAAGCTGAAAGTTTTCCAATCAGTGTATCCCTAGTTACTGATGTATTAGGCATTGTTCTCAACTCATTTATAGCAGTAACCTTCATTTTATATGCCAGTGGCAATCCTCTTAAATTTTTTGAAACAATTTCATCCTCACTCAAGGTTCCTCCACAACATATAATACCTAAAACAATTTCATTTACTCTTTCCATGAAAGCCGAAATTCTTTCATCTTCTTCCATTTTCAGATGTTCATACCTGACTCGGAAGCTTTCAAGTTTTGCAATCTTGACTATGGAATCTCCTTCATTCCGTGTTTCCAAATGATCCCAAATAGCTTTAGCATTAGACCTATCTAATAATCCCATGATTTGTTGATCTGATAATGTGCTCAAAAGTGCTTCTCTTACTTTGCAATCATTTTCCTCATCTTTAGCCAAGGTAGTTGGAGCAGTCTGACCAGCTACAACAGTAGTATAACCATTCTTCGTAACTTCCCAGATGTCTTTACCAATACAATTTAGATGTGTCTCCATCCTAATCTTCCATATCCAATAGTTGGTTCCATCAAGTTTAGGACTATCCTTTCTGAAGTAATTAGTAGTCATTGGATCTCCTCAGGTTGTTAAACTTCTGCAAAAGAGGACTAGGCTCTAATACCAATTGTTAGGTCCCGGAAACAATTGAGAGTGGGGGAGGGTGAATCAGTTGTCTAATAAATTCAAACCAAAAACCAATTAACCAACTTAATGCTTAATACCGGTAAACCAGTTGAGTATGCCAGTAGACAGTATTAATAGTAAATTGCTATATCGGTAAAGATTAATGCATGAAACATAAACATAAAATCATCCACAACACATAACACCAATATTTGATAATGGAAACCCTGTAAGGGAAAAAAGCACGGTGGGAAACCTTACCCACAATCAGATGATACTATTGTAGATAGTAAGTGTACATAAATGGGGTCTGCACATGTAGAAAGGCCAACAGCCTAGAGCTCACTACTCAATCACAAAATGGGAGTCACACTGACTACAGTTGGATGGTTAAATCCAATAAGAATGTACTACACAAAATAGCATCTTCATATGCTAGATTCAGTACCGGTGTAATGCTGATATGCTTCTACAAAAACCTAGCTTCAACTTCAAATGATGTCTTCATGTATATCTTTGCTTAATCTAGCATATACCTTCACACAATTCTTTTTCGCATTCCACATTTGATCTTACAAATAAGATCTTACATTTATACCAAAACCTAAGACCAATTTTAGTAGGTCGCCTCTACAAGATATTACAATAAAAACATTTTACAAACAATATAATATCTGATGCAATAACCAATTGAACATGTCGGCTTAATGCATTTACAACAATAATAATTCATCTCCATAGCGTGGCATGTTGATCTGGAAAAGATAAACCTGTCGGTGTAACCCTAGACCTATTTGCCGGTAAAAGAAAATATGGAAAAGATAAACCTACTAGTGTAACCCTAGACCTATTTGCTTGTAAAAGCAAATATGCAAATATGAATATACCAATTATTAATTCTTTAAAACAAAGTGTCCATACGATGTCTTCATCATTTCCAAGTGTCTTCCATAACATTACAAGTGTTAGTGAATATTATATCCTGCCAGTGAACCATATACCAGTAACTGTGCAATAGTTACTTGCTTGCTGGTGAATGTTGTTGGATCTCCAAAGTGCTTGTGTTCCAGTAGGTGTTGACATCAATGACAAAACCATACCAAAATACCAACAGAGGAGATACTCATCCTATGACTTGGAGATGTATGCTTTAGTCCATTCATTGAAGAAATGGAGGCACTATTAATTTCCTAAGGAGTTCATAGTTTTTACTAATAATCAGGCACTCAGTTTCATAAACAGTCAAGAGAAGTTAAACAACCGGCACATGAAGTGGGTAGAAACCCTACAAGCTTTCACCTTCACCCTCAAGCACAAGAAGGGGGTCAAGAACAAAGTTGCAGATGCCTTAAGAAGGAGGGTCTTAACTGTCAACCAAATCAAGATGGAAAGTGTTGGCATTGACTCCTTGAAGAACATGTATGATGCTGATGAAGACTTTGGAGAGATCTACAAGGTATGTGAATCTTTTAGTGATCGGTATCATGTTGAATTTTATGAATTTTTGATACAAAATGGATTTCTATTCAAAGGTGGACAATTATGTATACCTAAGTGTTCAATGAGACTTAATATCATTAGGGAGAAACATTGTGGAGAAATGGAAGGTCATTTTGGTCTTGCCAAGACCCTTGACCTTGTGAAAAGACATTACTACTGGCCTAAGTTGCAGGCAGGTGTAAGGAAGTTTGTGGAGACATGTGTAATCTGTCAAAAAGCCTAGGGGAAATCTACCAATGTAGGCTTGTACCAACCCTTACCCATTCCTTCTAGGTCGTGGGAGAGAATAAGCATGGATTTTGTATTGGGTCTACCTAGGACAAGGAGAGGATTTGATAGTGTTTTTGTAGTGGTGGACAGATTTAGAAAAATGGCTCATTTCTTGCCATGTAAGACCTCTTGTGAAGCTTCATATGTTGCAGACTTGTTCTTCAAAGAAATAGTCTGGATACATGGATTTCCACTGAACATAGTTTTAGACAAGGATGTGAAGTCCAAAGGTCACTTTTTGAGGACCCTTTGGAAGAAGTTGGGAGCTAACCTAGCTTTCTCATCAGCCTACCATCCCCAAATAGATGGGAAAACTGAAGTTGTCAATAGGTCCTTGGGGAACCTATTAAGATGTTTGACAAGACAACATGGAGAGAAATGAGACAACATTTTGTCACAGGCAAAATTCTCATACAATGACACCATAAATTGGAGTACTGGGAAGTCTCCTTTCCAGATTGTGTATGGGATCCACCCAAGAGGTGTATTGGAGTTGAGGGAGTTACCTAAGGAAGAGCCCATTAGTGCAGATGGTGAAGTTTTTGCATCAACCATAAAGGAGGCACATGATCAAGTAAGGTCTCATCTCCAACAATCTGTAGAAAAGTACAAGGCTCAGGCTGATAAGAAAAAGAGAGATGTACAGTTTGATGTTGGGGATTTAGTATGGGTACATTTGAAGAAGGGGAGACTCCCAAAAGGCAAATACACCAAGATCATGCAAAGGAAGATTAGACCATGTTAGATTTTGAAGAAATGTGGATAGAATGCTTATGAAATCCGACTTCAACCTCATCTTGGATTGTCACCCATTTTCAATGTGTGTGATCTTACACTTTTCAAAGGTGATGGCAATGAAGTTGAGGAACCAATGCAGGTTGCAACAGACAATGATATTCCAAGGCATAAATCACCAAAGTTGAGCAAGATTCTAGACACTAGAATCACAAAGAGGACAAGGAACCAGGATTACATAGAGTATTTGGTGGCTTGGCAGGACAAACCAGATTCTTAAGCAGTTTGGATGATAGATAAACAAATTTTCAACCATGGTTCAGATCTCCAAACTCTGATCTCAAGTGGGATTGATATCTCTTCTCCCAGGAAGCATGGTGCAGGAGCACCTCATAAAAAAGATAATCATGCAACTAATGATGAATATTAGGATCTTAGGATCATTTTGCAAGTCTTTTATTTGTGCATTTTCATGTATTTAATAGACCCCACCATGTAAAACCATGTCACTAATTAGGCAATTTGATAAGCCAATTGGGACAATGTGGTCAATAGGGGTAGTAGAATGTTTGGTTTTGTGTTTGATAGGGTTTAAGTATGTTTTAGGAGTTTTTGGTTGATCCAAGTGTGTGGATCCCAACTTTAGAGAGTTTGACATATTTTGTGCAAAATTGCAACTTTTGAAAATGCAACTTTTGAGTATAAAAGTGCAACTTTTCAAAATGCGATTGGGGGAAGCCTTTCAATGGCTCCAACCTCCTCCAAATTTGGTTGGAAACTATTGGAGAGTTGTATAAACCTTGTGGACATGATTCCCAAGGTTTTTGTTGTTGTGGTTTGAAGTGATGAAATAATAAAACACTGAAATACTGAAGTTTTCCCAGAAATTATCGGTTTGCAAAGATTGTACGTCCTTGACTGACTTGAATCTGACAACACCATTCATGGAGGATTAGATGGAGAAATGAACTAGATTTTATTTGGTGGTGGTGTGAGTCTTTGATTATTTTTGTGTAGTGAGAAACCCTTATTTTTCTGACTCTAACTCGAGAAACCAGGGTTTGACTAGGGTTTCGCCAAATAATGGTCATATCTTGCATCTCCTACCTCTAGAAGTTCTTTTCCTTGGTGAAATGCAATATTTGTTAGTGTACATTAAGGTTTTCATGGGTTTTTGCAAGGAAGACTTAGTTATGAGGTGCTTGATGTGAATCTAGGTAGGCATCTCCATGTGAGTACCTTAAGCAAAGTTAGGACAATCACCCTAAAATCTGATAGTGATGGATTCTTGGCATGTAACCCTAAAATTAAAAGTTATTCACCATCCCCCACATTCTCATAAAGTTGGTTTTTGCAATTTGGATACTGGTAAAGGGGGTTGCTTTGTAAATTAGGCCTAATCGCCCTAAGTAGATCTCTAGGCTTCTAAGCATTCAAACATTTAGAGTGAAGATATTACCAAACCATTTTGGGGATGAGTGTAACTCTATAAAGGGTATCTGGAATGGTGAGTATTTTTTCAGAGTGTGTGGAATATTTTGGAGTTAAAGCCGAAACATCGGTCTAGGATGGCTACTAGCCTAAGGGGTAGGTTTTCAAAGGAGGTATAAGGAATTGATGCCTAAGTCCAAAACCAATGCTTGGAATAGTTCTTAGATGTCATGAATGGACCAATAACAAAGCCCCTAAGAGCAGGATTTGTTGTTCATCAAAACTGATTAACCCAAGTTCACCTGCAATCCTTCTATGAAATGGCCAATTTCAGTCTATGAAACACATCAGGGCTTGGACAACATAACATAGGACCCTAATTGATCCTCCTGCACTTCAGGTTCTACTAGACCTAGGGGGGGACACCCTTTTGATGCATATAATTAACTCATTACACACCTATGATAGCATCAACAGAAGTAGATAGATCTCATGAAAGGTTCAAACACAAGGAGGGTACTGCAAATAGGCTAAATCTGCATTGACAACTCAACAGGTTTGAACATGAGATAGGTGGAACACTTCCACACAACATAAAACATAAAAAGATATTCTGATTTGATTTTTTTTTATGGTGTTCTGATAATCCTTTGATGTTACAAAAGACCAATGCCTTATCTAGCCCACAGAGTCATGCATAAAACTGAAAGAGAGATCTCAATTACAAGTTATTTTCCATATTAAATTCTCATGTATTAATGCCTCGCATTAACACAATCCTCTGCTCTGTCACAAAACCATACTCATATATATCCAATATACACACTCAAAATCACTAATGCTGGATTTCAGGATTTAAATCCTTCCTTGAAGAATACCCAAAAGACAAACATTACACTCTCAGAGAAGACTAAATGAAACAAATCCAAATTACCATTGATAAAATGAAATTGTATAAATTTGAATGGTATTTTGGAGACAATTTTGTGGGAACTCACACATGCCTTACATATGTGTAAACCTGCAAACTGAAACAAAACTTATAGTAAAGACAACACTGAAAATCCAGAAGAAAACACATTGTTATTTGCAAAACTGACAAAATGCCAGAACTGGAAACCAAGAAAATATGGAGCCTTTCTCTCAGAATTCAAGAAACCTTACAATTGAGAAGAAATGAGAATAAGGAGAGGGAAAAAGATTAGATTTGCACAACAAACTACCAAGTGTCCCTTTTTCATAACTGCAAGAATATCTCCTCTTCTTCCCATGGAAAGTGCTCTTGAAATATCCCATATTTGTTAAAAAAAACTTCATAACTACATTCCTCATCCTGAGAGCTTTCCAACGATATATAATACTTGATATTTTGAGCAAAAATGAGCCTCTAAGCGAATTAATCATTTGTGCACCTCTGTCATTTAAATTTTTTGAATTTTTTATATAGTTGAAACTATATCATTTAATTTTGATTTTTCAATCCATTTTTGCCCTAACGTCCTGCCATGTGGCAACTTGTGATTTTCTGATGAGATCCATTGGGTGCCACCTAGGATGACACATCATCTTTTCACCACTTGTCTGCCTCATCACCGCCACTGGACTGCTTGTTCATCGCCACGTTATTGCCACTGGATGGGACCCACAAGCTAGACCTCCACCTGGACCTGCCACCTGTGTGCCATGTCATCTTTCGCCATTTCACAATGGCTAACGAACATGCATCTTTCCTTCGTGAATCCACGTGCACTGTCAGATCTCGCTGAACCTGCAGGCTCTTTAACATTTCATTTTTTGCACATGCTTTTCGCTATTTCATGAAGCTTAACTGGTGATCATCTTCCCTTCATGAATCAATGCACCTCGTTGGATCTTGCTGAACATGCTCGCCAGTTAAGGCGAGAACCATGCCTACGTGGGGTCTACCTGGTCGCCACTTGTCAACCTCCTTGGTCACCTCGAGAAGCATGCTCATGCACGTGGGGTCTGCCTGGGCGCCCAACCGACACTTCTTGTCAAAAGCCCTTAAGGCTTTGACATTATAGATAAGTGTGTTTGTGCATTTAAATACCAAAATTCTCCAATGCCCAGGTAATGTTGGATAATTGCTTAGCCTGGAACTGTGCATTTTTTGAAGCTTTCTTGAGTGTTTTAATGGCTTTACACCTGCTAATGCAATTTATTGAAGGTTTTTGTTGGCTGCTACCACATGGGGAAGGGGATGTTTTAGACTTTTTTGCCTGCTACTTGCACTTGCTTTAAATAATTTAAAACCCCCTTTTACCACACTGCTGCTGGAGGATTTGTCTTGGCTTTTACCTGCCAATGGCATTTGCTATGAATTTTATTGCCGCCTCATCAAACTCACACCACACAGGGAGGAGAAGACTAGTTTTACACTTGCTATCATTGCATTAGATTGATTTAATGCCTCCCAATAGCCATGCAGCCCCAATTCAAAATCCACGTAGGGAGGAGGCTGCCAATTTGCATTTATTTAAAAAATTTGAGCCCTTTTACCAGCCATCACGTGCCACGAGCAGGGAGGACATTGGCACTATGCCTCATGCACAAGGGAAGATGCTGCCAATGGCCATGAAACAAGTTTTACACCTGCCATCGTGCATTGCTTGGAGTTTCTAATGTCTGCTCCAATATCACGTCTGCAGCCACATCACACTAAGCAACATCCACAGCAGAAGGAGGGGGGAAATTTTAAAACATGCCAATGGAATTTTATTAAAAGTTTTTCTATTTTCCTTTCAACCACGTGGAGGGAGGAGGGAAAATGGCTGGCATTTAACATTAAATCTTCATTTGCTGAAAGTTTTAAATTGCTGAAGGTTTTAATTTGCACTCCCCAGTCATTGTTGAAATCTTTTGAGGGCTGCCAACACGTGGGAGAAGGAAGGAGGCTCTGCACCTATCAATGGAATTGCTAGAGTTTTAATTCCCTTCTCCACACACTGCACATAAGACTGCCATTTCATTTTGCTAGAAAGATTTTAAGCTTCCTGTTCAACTGGCACATTGGAGGAAGATGTTCGTTCTGAACTTGCCAACATACACTTGTTTGAAGTTTTAAAACTTCCCAAACTCCACAAATCTCTGCTTTTCAATGATACAGATACCATTCCTTCATAGCTAAATCATATAAACATATGATTGCAAAAATAACAATTTAAACTTGGCCTGAAAAGATGCATGAAGTGGCAAGTCAGGTCGGGCCCCAAAGTGGGTCTGGCTAAAAAAAATTGCGTTTTCATGCAACTGACCTTCGAAATGCTTCAGGAACCTTAAAAATGCCTCTGGAATCAATCGGCACCATTTTCGGATCACCAAACTAAGTTTTGCAACTTTCAGGCGCCTGCGCCACATTTTAGCATTTAATCGCGAAGACGTAATTTTCAAACTGGTCAAAACACCTTTTTGGACCTCACCATCTGATAGGCATGTACTCTGATATACAAGCATGAACTCTACCAAGCAGTTTCTAAAGACAAAAACCAAGTGAAGAGATATTAATGGTCAAAGATGACCAACTGGCTTTGTTGGCACTGTGAACTTGATGAAGTCAATGCTCAAGCAAATCATGATGCCTTTCTTAAAGATATCAAACGATCTCCGTAGACCCTCAAATTTGAGGCATAGGTACCTTGAAATACATATCAAATCTTTGAATACTCATTTCAACCAAAATTCTGACTGGGTACAAATGGTGCGCTCATGAAAATAGCTACATTAACAGATATAGCAATAAAAGTACGAATCATTGAAATAGATGGCCTAAGAAACCCTTTTGAAAAATGATCAAACAGATTGGCAGGAGCTTGAAACTGGAAACATAGCTTTTCATTTATACCAACAATAGCCTAGAATAAACATTCTGACATAACACTTGCTGAGGCAACTTTTACACTTACGCAAAAAAGGGCTCCGACTAGCAGCTGAAATAGGGACTTGTCAAACCATACAAACTGCAAACAGATTGAGCTTTGAAAACTGAGCAAATGGATTCATAAAGACTTGAAAATTTGCATGCTTACTCACATTTATGCATAAAATTCAATACATTTTTAAATTCTTCATGACAATCAATAGGGAAAAAGATATAAGCACTCAAAGTAGGCTACTCAATAAAATCTGCATTTGTGCCTAAAATGCACTTTCAACTCACCCCTCGAAATGGGTACCTGATAAATTGATCCAATCTAAAAACTAAAAGTTGCAACACACTGCATAGGCCAAATGAAAGGTGTATAACACATTTCCCAAGCCTTACCCTTTGAAAATCAGCTGGCTCCATTTTACCCTCTGTCTAACTAAGCCATTCAAACTGACTCATTTTATGATCATTTGGAAATGCAGAGAAATTTTTGAAATGGGCCTCTCAAATTACTCAAATTTAATGAGTCCCAACAGGATTCACCGGTGAGGCATGTTAGAGAATTTAAAGTCTTTTACTCATTTTGAGTAGGTGTTAGGCTTGAGTAGTGGAGAGTGGTTCTAAAACTTAAGATGTGGAGTCCTTCCTTGTAGGGTCATTTTTGAAATTTGAAGGGTCAAACCCTAACCTTTTGGACTTGTTCTTAGGTGTAATAAGGCCTGTACATCAGAAAAGATAGATATACACTCACTGTAGACTGATTAGGAAAGTATGATAGTTCTGGAAAAGTATGCAAACAAACAAGTTATGGACTGACAAAATTAGAAATTTGTATGACAGAGTATTCTGACCCAGACAACAATTTAACAGGTTCAAGATGATACAGGCAGTTTCTCGTATGATTTTTTTCCTATACTCACATGACGGTTTAATTTTCTCTAGATGACAATCTGATGAGGATAATGATTACTCATATGAGAGTGTTTATAAGGTCAGATGATAATTCTAATAGGACCAAACGACATACTGACAGGATGAATCCAGACTCGTACAAAAATAGGTAGATAACCAGAAGACAAAAAAACAGACTTGTACGACAGTAGATGTATAAACAGATGACAAAACTATAGACTCGTACGACAGAGGACTGGACAGAGACTAGTTTCTCACACAGACAGAGTTTTGATCATTGAGTTTTTTGACTTTTTTGATTGTTTTCTCCAGTTTCAGTATTTTAGTTTTAGTTTCAAGGATGAAAACACAGTAAACATGCAATACGTATAATGACTTCAAGCACAACATGTTAACCCTATGAAAGTTGGCTGAGAGAAGAAAACCTTTGCTTGCAGACTCAAGTACACATCCAATAGCTAATCAGAATATGGTCATTTAGTCTCACGCAATGGATTATCAACACCATATTAGCCGACTCCAAATGCTAATGGAGACACAAAATGGGAAGTATCTTGGGAGTGTTACTATCTCTCTTGCACAAAGACCATCCCCCTTTCGGAGGTGAATCGGGTAGCCACTATCTTATAATTCTTAGTAAGAAATTATGTTTGAAATTACCCCTTGAAGTCACAAAACTATGATTGAGGCCTATAGATCGACAAGGTACTGAAACAAGTTGTAGTCATGTAAACATGATTGAGACCATGAGGCCCTACAAAATGCTCGATATGAGAGATCTCAAAGAGAAAACTCAAATAATCCCGTCCTCTGAGACTTTAATCACCAGAGGCCTATTTATTATAGTGAGTTGGAATGCTCAGGTCCAGTTGTACTCACTTGTGTCGTTCTCATAGGGTGATTACTTTTTCCCACTGTGACAGGCCCGCTAAAGGTACACAAATCTCAAAACTTAAAAAAAGATTCAAGGGTCTAGATTTATGATTGTCTGTGTAGACAAGAGTATACTCTCCTACCTCTTAGATTTTTTTCTCTAACCAAATAGCAATTTAAGTGCCTAGGAAATGAATTTAAAGAATACATGATATTGACTTGAATCTCCTCAGGCAACCTGCAAAAACAACGAATCAATAGTCATATTGTTTTTGTGCGACAGGCGTGTTCTTCGACAAACATTCTACAAAAACTGGTTAGGCTGTAAAAAAATCTCTCACGCAGATAGAAAACAATCTAGGGTTAGCATTAGTACCATCAAAATTCAATAATAAAAACCCTAAAAATATAGTTTATTTTGATACAAGAAACCAGAAAATCGTACGATAATTCTCACCTAGCCATATGATAATTTACCACGAGTGTACGAGAACTTGCAGATTGTCGTCCTAGCCTCTGTGAAAACTCGTACGAGTTTTAGCAGTAACTATACGGAAAAAATCTGAAAAATAAAAATAATTTGATCTGTAAGGCCGAAAATTGTAGTCTCCTGCCCCACGGTGGGCACCAAAAATGAGTGTGTGAAAAGTGGATAAAGTCTGCAAGTTGTAAGACACAACACTTAAATTAAGTCATTGCATGCATGGTTAGATAGATATAATCATGAATATAAAAAAACCATAACAAATCGACCTATTGCCTTCTAAAAGATGTGAGTATAGACTTGCTCTCAGATTTGTCTAAGCAATACTAGTGACTAGACTACACCAAGACAAATGATTTAATCTATATGAGCACAAGAATAAGCTAATTGTATGCAAGATTAAGTTGGATATGCAAGATTAAGCTAGATGAGTGAATATTAAGATAGATGAATTCAAGCAATCATGATTAAACTAAAAATGCAAAAAGCTAAACTACGATGCAATAATATCAAAGAACAATATTTTCAATGACTCCAGAGCAAAAACTTCACAATAACAACAAATCTCTAAGGTGTCTTGAATGAGAGATGAAGGGCTGAATTTATAAAGACTCAAAAAAGAGAGCAATGATCAAGATCAATTAACAATGAGCGGCTGACATTCCTCAAGAAAAAATATAATCCGGGTTAATTGAAATAATTGAGAGATCAGATTAAGTTAATCTTGAGATAGATTCCAATTATAGCTTGATTGAATGCATTCTGATCATAAGTTTGAGTTTGCATTGGAGATAAAATTAGTTGATTCCATGCACTTGAGATAAAATTAGTGGATTCCATGCACATTTCTTTAATTTGCTCAAGATTTTTATTTAGAAAAAGCCTTTTCAATGTAACTGAACCTCTTTCCTCAAGAAAAACTTTGAGTTTTAATTCTAGAGAAAATGATTAATTCAATTTAATTGCTTTTCTGAAATTTCTCAAGTTACCTCAATTTTAGAAAAAGAAATATCTTAAGTTTGATTTCTTCTCTCAATTTTATTCTTTTCTTTTGCAAATTAATTTAACTCTTTCTTTTGCAGATTAATTCCTTTTTTGTGATTAATCTCTTTTTGTAAATTAATTCCTCTTTTTCTTTAAATTAATTCCTTTTTTTTATTGAAATGGCAAATTGATTTATTAATTAAATATGCTAGGATATTTAATTAAGTAAATAGGATAATTAATCAAAATGATTTACTTGGAATGATTTAATTAATTAAATGAATATTTAATTAATATAGAGTGATTATTTTCCATGTAACATTATTGATTGAAGAATTAATTAATTAGGTGATCAAGGTTGATTTAATTGCCTTTAGTTAGGGCCTTGGTGATGTTGTCGAGATTAGGGACCCATGGTTTAGGTGACCATTTTTAGGGTATTACAAGTATGTGTGCAAAGGAGTTTTTTCCCAATTCCATTTTGCGTGCTAGAAATTAATTAGCAAACTTGACCTTTTTGAAACTTTCTAAAAATGCAAATGTCAAAACTCCATAAATTGCATTTGGATTTTGCCTTTGAAAACTACCATATCAAATCTCGAATCTCTGAAATTTCTCATGGTAGCACATCTACATGTAGGCAATCCAAAGAACCAACCCATTCATCATGACTGTCAAATGAATTCAAAATATTAACGTTTAGAATTGATCTTCTAGATAACTTATCACCGTGCACACTAAAAAACAAAATAAATTGCATTTGCTTTGGGCCTAGAAAAGACATCAAATGAAATCTAGAGGCTCTACAAATTGGCATGTGAGCTTATTAAGTTATGGAGAATCACAAAAAAATATTATCTTTCTATGAATATCATCTAGATGCAAGATTTAAATACTCAAAGTGAGCCCTTTGTAAGACATTTCAATGTGCAAACAACAAAACTTTGTGAATTGCAAACGGTTTAAACTTGGCAAACTTGTCAAATGAGGTCTTGGGGATCTAATAATTGGTACAAAGGTACACCAATATGATGGAAATTTAGGGGAACAAGTATTTTTTCATGTAAATCAACCAGATGTGAAATGTAAGCCTCCAAAGTAAGCTACTTGGACAATTCTTAAAATGTGCATAATGCAGATTTATGTTAACCTCTCAAACTAGGTGCTTGAAAAATGTGTCTAATATGATCATGGGAGGTTTCAAGTGAGCATATAAACTTAATGATAGAAAGTGAATACATTCCCAAATCCATTTCTCATTACATTAAATTGGGGTCAAAATTTATCTCTCCAAAGTGAGCTACTTGGGCAAACTTTACAGGTGTACATCTGAGTGCTGCAACTGATTTTCCATCACAAACACTTCAAATTATTTGAAGCCTCCAATAGAGTCATTGTTTGTGGTTTGTTGTTCAAAAGTGTTCATGCGTGCATTATAATGTTGTATTATTGAATAATACATGGTGGATGGATACTTTTGGAGGTTGGGTTTTTCCCTCATGAGGGTTTTCCAATGGTATATATTGTGTCATCTTTAATGGATATGTTTCCTATTCTCTTGCATATGGATTTTGAGTACTTCTTTGTATTGATTTCTCATTTGGGTTATGTGGAAATTGTCTATATGAGGCTGCAAGTTTCCTTTCATCATAGTACGCAGCCAAAGTGACTACACAGTTTGACTAAAGAATAGTTAGAGAGAAGAACAATTAGAAATAAAGAAAATTAGTTGATGGAGTAAAAGTTGATCAATATCAGATGAGATAAACTTAATTCATTTGTTCAAAATGTGATTGAGTGATGTGAATGACATGGATAGTTTAATTGAGAATTGATTGATAGACTAGTCTTGAGATTTCATTATCCCTTTACCAATGAGTATAATTATCATCATGAAGCATTTTTTATTAAGTGGATATATTGCACCAAGGTATGAAAATACCAAGGTGGGGACTATCCTTTTGTGTATACAAGGAATGTACTAGCTCATACTAGTGACAATAGACCCTCTCAAAATATGTAAAGAAGTAACCATAGAACATGTTGATCTTGATGCAAGAAAATGTTAGATGATCTTTAAATTGCATAGGATGATTTTCTATGCCAAATAGTATCCTAATCACACACAAGTATCTTAGTTGTCATAGTAATATTATCAAGACAAACTGCACATAGAAATCAAATAATAAAAATTATGCACCATCATTGATTCTCTAATTACTTGTGGATATCCTTGAGTATCACAAGAATATTATGTAAAAATAAAATAAAATATAAGAATTACTGGAGAAAATGAGTCAACAACCATTGATATCTTGTTTCCAAAGATATGTTATTTTTAAAATGCTAAGGAATGTGTCTAGTTTTAGGAATGATGCATGTCGTATAAGACGTCACGCTTATTTTTTATAATGCAACAACATGTTATAAGACAATTTATAACTGATCTGGATATGTGATGTTGAGTAGGAAATTAATCAATTAGGTTGTAGTTCCTCTTCTCCCTCCCCCACCCCGTCCTCTATTTTTAGTCACCTTGATCTACTGCTATCTTCATTTCAGTTCTCAAGATTTCTCATCTTGATGATGGATCATTGAGAATGATCTAAAATATTGATGAAAAAATTGATCACAAAGTGAAATCTAGAAACCATCTAGACAACTTGGTAATTCATTTGTTGTTTTGTTATTTCTTAAGCTCATACATTTCACTTGATCTAAACCAAGTATGAATCTTTTGCAAGAGACAATTAATTGAGAATGGTGGGTGGGTGTGAAAGTTTGTTATGGATTGTAGAAAATTTATTTTGAGTGATGGATTGTGAAAGTGATTGTGATGGTGTAATTGTGATGTATGCTTTGATATGATGTCAAAGATGCAATTTGAAAACCTAGATTGAGGATTGACCCCAGTCATCCATAGGACCATTTATTGTGGAAAGGGCCATGTGGAATAACTTTAATTAGGATTGATAAAATGGATAGTGACACTAAAGACTCACAAATGTCAGACTATGAGAGGTGTGCTAATAAGTTTTATTATGAAAAATTGATGGAAATGGAGCATATAATGGAGGGATGCATGCTCGATATTATGTATGAGTGGAAAATCTAATAGAATAATGATGGATGGAAGAACAATTATGTATTGTACATGGTGCCTCTATGAGGTTCTTACCATGGTACTTGGTCAAGGTGCCACAAAAGTAGTTTTCATCATAGGACAAAACATTTCTCTTAGTTTCTAATTTTTTTGGTGTCACACATAATGCTTGTTTGCCAAGTTTTCATGAAGGTAACCATTTTTTTTTTTGTATTTTTACAGAGATTCCCCAATAGTTATCAATACAACTTATGATGATGCATGTTGTTAATAAGCTTTGGTTGTGGTTCAAATTATGGGACAGCCAATTGATATTCATCCAATTCATATACTACGGTGATAATATAAGGACGCAACCAATTAGGTTTAAACTTGCCTAGTTTTTATCTTTCTGTTAGGTTTATCTGATTTTCTTTTTAAGACCAAGTTACCAATCTCAAAATGGCAAACTCTGATCCTTTAGTTTTAATTGCAATGAAGACGGTTTTGATAAACTTGTAAGCAGTTCAATGTAGTTTGAGGTCTCTCATCTAGTAACTCTAGCTCATGTAACCTAGATACTTGATATTCTCTATTAGTAATGAAGTTCTACATAGATAAGAAGGATAGCTTTAGATCCATAGACAAGGGAAAATAGAGTGGCTCTTGTAGGAGTAAGGATAATGGTTTAGTAAGCCCATAAGGTGGGATGCAATTGTATGTTCTAGTCTTGGCCAACATCATTCACGATTTTCTCAACGATTTTAAATATAGTTTTGTTGGACACCTCAACTTGACCATTACTCTGGTGTTTTATGGAGTAGTGAAATGGTGTTGGATGTGAAATTTTTTTACAAAGTGCACATATATCTTGACTTTCTCAAAAGGATGATCGTTATCTATGACAATAGAAAGTTATACACTATATTGACATACAATATAGTTTGGTTTTAATTTTACAATTTTTTACTGGTGACATACATGAGGGGAATGGATTCAATCCACTTTATGAAACATTGACTGTCTATTAAAATGAATTTATGCGATTAACAGGAGTTAGGTGAATCTTTCCTACAAGGTCAATTCTCCATTGATAAAAAGGTCCATGGAGATGAAGCTCAGTTACTCTGACCTAAGAAAAACTTTTATGCCTTAGGTTAAAAATGGGTCATCTAGATCTTATCTTGCTCTCTCTCTTGCACTTCTGGCTTAGGGTTTAGGGTTTTATGGATTTTGTCTAAGTCTTGGTAATATCTCCTAAACTTGTTATAAACTAGCATTACTTTTCACTTAAGCCTAAGGGTTCTGGTAACATTGGTGGGGCCTTTTCTATGTCTTGGGTGTTTATTTGTTGCGCGGGTCCTATTTTCCTAAGCGGGTCCCTTTTTCAAGTTCTAGTCGATATATTTGTAATAAATGTCAGGCTACTAATGTTTTCCATTGTATGCACATGTATTAATGGATGGAGATCTTTTAATTGTGACCAAAAAACATGCTCGATCATTAAAAGACTAGAGAAGGTGCACATTGTGGCTAGCAGTATAAAGTTCAGACAGATCTGACTATTCTCGCTACCCTACGGTAGAAAGTGCTCATAAATTAATGATCGTGGCATCATGAGATGATGCCACATGTATAGGATGGGTCGAGAGAAGCCAAATGGTGGGGGCCTCTCACAACAATGAGGAGGATGATGAGTTGGAGATGTCATGTCATGCTTTTGATGTCTCCGCTTGCCATGAAAGATGGTCAATGCCAGATCGACTAGTATAGATCATGGGATGTGCCATCATGGAAAGAATCAATGGCCTAGTTTCAAACTTGGTTCAAATATGAATTTGAGCCATTTTCCACTCACGCGAGTAGTAATGGTGAATAATACGGTGACGCTTGATCCCAGAATAGCAATAAAAGACTTTTCAAAATTATTTTTGATTCACAAAGCAATTCAGAAGTAACCAGAAAGCGATTCCAGAGCCAGAGAAGATTCAAGAGATCTATCACAGTGCAGAATTAAGGTTTAATCAGTTCTTTCAAAGTCATAAGTTTCCTACCTTCCCTTCTATATTTTCAAAGCTGGATAGTTTAAATTGTTTGAAATTTTGGTGAAATGATTAAAGATTGTTGTAGGGTTTTATAGTCTTAGCATAGATTTTTTCATTCATTAGTGTTGGAATATCAATTATTGTGTTGCACCTTAATTTCCCTCCCCCATTTGTCAGTAATTATTGAGAAGGCCCTAGTTAATAGAATGGTTCCCTCATGAAACCACTCAAGACAAACAAAACATTTAAGGAGGAATTTGTATGATAACTTTATGGACCAATTGAAACTATCAACAAATCATAAGTATCAGGGGATGAATCTTATTCAAGGGAAAACCCTAGGAGAAGGGTACACAATTTCAGATGCTAGGGTACCCATGACTCAGATAGATATGTTTAAGTTATGTTATGGATAGAGGAATTTGTAGTCTTTATTCTCAAGTGAATGGTAGTATGATTTAGGCAAGCTAGTGGTGCCTAATATATTCATGGATGTCAACCTTCTCAGGGAAGTTATAGACAGGTATGACCCTGTTTCAAGAGTGATAAGGGGAAATGATGGAGAAGTCTTGTTGACAGTCCAAAGGGAGGAGTTCCAAGAAGCTTTTGATTTCTATGAATCCTCTGCTGCCCTGATTCAAGTAGATTTGGATGAAATAAAGGACGAGTATCATAGAACAAAGGGTTTTGTTAGATCAAACCTTCTCCCAGGCTACTTAGCGAAAGTGGGAGACACATCATACTGTTGGGACTAATTAAAACTGAGTCAAGTTTATAGGCCCATTTCAAAATTTGCCCAGCATTTCCAAATGATTAAAATAAGTCAGTTTGAATGGCCTAGTTAGCAAGGGGGTAAAATGGACCCAGTTGATTTTGAGAGGGTAAGGCTCGAGATTCATGTCCCACACCTTTCATTTGGCCTATTCAGTGTGTTGCAACTTTCAGAATTCATTTTGGATAAGTTTACGAGATACCCATTTTGAGGGGTGAGCTGGAAGTGCATTTTAGGCACAAATGCAGATTTTATGGAGTAGCCTTCTTTGAGCGATTACATCTTTTGCCTTGTTGATCATCATGGAGAAATTAAAAATGGATTCAATTCTATGCATAAATATGAGTCAGTCTGCAAAATTTCAAGCCCTTATGAATCCGTTTACTCAATTTTCAAAGCTCAATCCGTTTGTAGTTTGTGATGTTTGCACAAGTGTAAAAATGTCCTGGTGAGCGTCATGTCAGAATGTTTGTTCCGGGCTAATGTTGGTATAAATGGTGAGCTACGTTTCAAATTTCAAATCTCTATCAATCCGTTTGATCGGTTTTCAAAAGAGCTCATTTTGCCATCAAATTCAGTTATCCGCACTTTCAGTGTTAGATCAGTTAATGTAGCCGTTTTGGTGAGCGCGCCGTTTGCATCCTGTCAGTCTGGTGATCGAATTGAGAATTCAAAGATTTAATATGTACTTAAAGGTACCTATGTTCCGAATTTGAGAGCCTACGAAGGTCGTTTGATATTTTTGAGAAAGGCATCATGTGTTGCCAGAACATTGACTTCATCAGGTCCGCAGTGTCGACAAAGCTAGTAGGCCGTTTTCGAAAATTAATATCTCTTCACTCGGGACTCATCTTGAGAAACCGTTTGGTAGATGTCATCCTTGTATATCAAAGTACACGCCTGTCAGATGGCGAGCTCCAGAAAGGTGTTTTGACAGGTTTGAAAATTACGTCTTTGCGATTAAATGCGAAAAATGTGGCGTAATTGCCTGAAAGTTGCAAAATGCCATTTTATGATCCGAAAATGGTGCCGATCGTCTCCAGAGGTATGTCTGAGGTCCGTGAAGTATTCCAGGGGTCAGTTGCATGAAAACAAAATTTTTTTAGTTGGACCCACTTTGGGGCCCGACTTGGCTCATGCCTGTGCTTTAATTTTAATGGTGAAATGTTCTTTTTTCCTGACAATATATGTGTATCCATATTGGCTCGATTGAAATTCGCCAATCGGACAGTGAGAGAGAGGAGAAACTCCAAAACCAAATGCAATTGGTGAGTGTTTAAACCAAATTCAGCAGCAAATAAATGAAGTTTTAGAGAAAATGAAGGCCAATCAAACACTTCTAATTAAACGTAATTGTCTTTTACCTGGCAAACAAAAGGAAAACGTTGGAGGAGATGCAAATAGAAATTTTTTTAATACAAATGCAATCTGTTGTAATATTCCAAATTGCATTGGTTGGTATAAAGCCTAGACAATCCCTCCCCCCATGTATGGCATTTGGAGCAGCCACAGGAAAACTTAAGACCAATTGCAATGTTGGCAGTTTTTTATGCCACTCTCCTCCCCCATGTGAAGCCTTTGGCAGCAGTAAGGGCACTCAGCAAATGCAACATGGTTGCAGCAGTAGCATTGGTCTTCAAATGCAAAAAGTCATCAGCAATATGAGGTTGGTCCAATGGCAAGCAATTGCAAATGAAACAGTTCCTCCCTGCTGGACATGATTGCTGGAGGGCATTGAAATGTGTGTTTAAATAAAGGCTATTGGCTGGTATGAAACCATAATTCCCCTTGCTACCATTGTGGTTGACAAAGTTAGCAACAGCAATGGAAGCATTTTAGCAAAAGCACTTGGCAGGTGTAATCCCAATGTTCCCAGCCATACTGTACAAGGGGCATCCAGAAAATTAGAAAACTACAACAAGTTACAATAGGTAGCATGGATGGCCAAGGGGAATCATTTAAAATCTTCTAAATTAAATGCCATAAGAAGCATCCTCCCTTCATAGCCAATGCAATTGGTGGTTGTCTCTCCCAAATCCAATGATTGTCAGCATCCTTTTCCCTGCATGACATGTTGATGGGCAAACTTAAAAGAAACCAGTTAGTGCAATTGCCAGTACTTTGCGTGGAGAGTAGGGGAGTAAAAGGAGACTTTCAAGGAAATGCAATGTGCAGGTATAAGTAAATTCCATGGCCCAAAGCCAAGTCCTCCTGCAGGCAACATGGTGTTTTGGAGGCTTTCAAACTTTTAACCAAATGTATTGGCAGCAATGAAAATGGCATATAAAACTTCCAATACAATTATCAGGTGAAGCCAACACTCTCCTTCACGTGGCTATTAAACTTTCAACAAATCCCATTCACAAATGAAAGCCCCAGGCAAGGCGCCATTAAAAGTTTCAAAAAATGCACAGTTTCAGGCAAACACATAATCCCACATTGGCTGTGCACTGGGAGTTTTTGGTATTTATATGCAAAAACGCACAGTAGTATAATGTCTAAGCCTTAAAGGCTTTTGACACAAGGTGCCCATGGGCACCCAAGGTGGGCCCATGCGCGAGCACACTTCTCAAGGCGATGGAGGAGTTGACTGGAAGAAGACCAAGTGGACCCCACGCAGACACGCTTCCTGAGGCAGACAGGCAAAATTTTGCAAACGAAGGCCGGGTTAACGAGCGAGCAAGTCCAAGAGAGATCAACGGTGCGCGCTATTTCTCGAAGGGAAGATGCACGTCGTTTAAACCCTGCGAAATAGCGAAAGTGAACGAGAGCCGTCCACATGTCGTGATAGGTGGCAGTCCAGCAGGTGGGTCCCGGTGAGGTGGCACACAGTTGGCGCACAGGTGGCAGTCCAGTGGCGATGACGTGGCAGCCAAGTGGCAGTGACGAAGCAGATGACGTGGCGATGATGAAGTGTCATCCCAAGTGGCATCTGGTCAACCCCATCGACCAATCAGAGGTCGCCACGTGGCAAGGCATCAGAGCACAAATGGAGGCAAAAATCAAATTTAAAATGATTAAATGATATAGTTTAAACTATAGAGAAATTCGAAAAATTTAAATGATGGGTCCGTGTTGAGGATTAATTCGCCCAGGGCTCAATTTTTTGCCAAAGTATAAAGCGTTATATGTTTTCGGAAAGCTCTCGGAGTGAGGAATCTGAATATGAGGTTAATTTTGGCAAATGTGGGATATTTTTGATGCAGTTTTCACGGGAACGAAATTCAGTTAGAGAAGGGACACTTGGCAATTCAGTTACAGATTTGATTTGGTTCCCTCTCTCTTTTAATTCCGAATTCTTCTCAGTTGTAGGGGTTCCAGAATTCTGTGAGAAAGTGCTCCAGTTTACATGGCTTCCATTTTCTAAAATTCTTGACCCAAACTTGTAAAGTTCTATGGATCTACTTAGGGTATAAAGGCTACATTGCAGGATGACAGATTGTTTTCTAGTTGTAGGTCTTACTTGTGTCAAGCAGGAGTAAATTTCCCATGATATTGTCTCTGTGATATGTTTTTTCATTATTATGAATTCAATCCTCAAGGAGGATGAAATTTGTCATCTCAAGGAGGTTGTGTGACTGTTTATAGGTATCCTTCAAGGAAGGTTTTAAATTCTATAGTCAGTCATAAATGATGAAATGTATTTCTAGATCTGATAAATTTGTGAATGAATCAAATAGTGCATTAATATCAGGTATTGGTGCATGAATATCTTGTTTAAGGAAAACAAATTTGCATCTATGATTCATATTTGCAGTTCTGTTTGTAACTCTATTGCCCAATGAACAAGGCACTGGTCTTGCAAGTTTAGGGATGGTTTCAGATCAACATTTTAAAAGACAAATCTATTTCCCTTTATGTTTAGGGGTGTGTTCTTCTCATTCCAAGCTCTGTTTCATCCTATTGTTTGTACAGATCTAGCCAATCTGTAATGTTTCCTAACCTGTTGAGCTTGTGAAATGATCTATCTGCTTAATGTTGATGCAGTTACGTGTCTGTAATTGTTGTATTTGGTGCATCAAGAGGGTGTTCCCCCCTAGGTCTAGCAGAACCTGAAGTGCAGAGGATCAATTAGGGTCCTATGTTATGTTGTCCAAGCCCTGATGTGTTTTGTAGACTGAAATTGGCCATTTCATAGAAAGATTTGCAGGTGTTCTTGGGTTATCACTTTTGGTGAACAACAAAAATGGCGACTCTGCTGGGGAATAAATGGATGTAAATGCTTGATTGATATGGTTAGAGGTTGAATGTGTTCCTAGTCCTGTCAATTTCATATCCAGCCAGTCTATCCATGGTGTATGCACAGAGTGTAAATTGGTTTCATGGTGAAGAAAATGCTCCTTGTTTTGGATCTGCAAAATGATATGTGTTTCATATCATACTTTATGAAGGAGTAACAGTGAATGCATGGTTGAAAGTTGTGAGAAGTTCTTTCAGCTATATGTGAATTTTTCCCAATTCCTTAGTTGGGTGGTGACTCTATGGTTCATACCAGTATTGAACAACCTGGAAGAGTGTTTGTTGCAATGAGATCGAAGGAGTAAAGAGAATTAAATTTGTGATTGAATGGTTTTGCTGTTCAAAATATCCTCTGTGCAAGAGGTGGCGACTCTGATGTAAAAGACCATGCTAAAGGTGAAGTAAATTTCCAGATCTACAAGAGTTTATAGCTGCAAATCTCCAGGTATTTTCAGAGGTTTCAAATGCAAAGATATTTGTTCTGAAAATTAGAATGTGTAATGTCGTTTTCCCATTTAGTGAACAGCACTAGTCTAGAGGGAAAGAAGAATTTCAAGATTAATTTGCATATCTATGCTGCTGCAATATCCAGTGTTTATGATCTTCAGTAGTATGCAAATTTGGAAAATTAGTGACTGCAAGGTTTTTGACAACATTTTTTAAAAAACAGTAAGGTGCATGGTCATGATAATGGTTCAGTAACTATTATAAAACCTGATGGATCCAGATGTAGTTCCTAGATCCGTGAATCCTTTGTCAAATTTGAAAGAGATCAATATAGAAATTGAAAAATGTCTTCAAATGATCCAAGAGAGATTTGTCTGGTTGTTAAAAGGGAAAGTAGGGCTAAGAAGTAAAGGAGAATCATCATACCTCTTCTATGAAAGATTTTTAGCTGCATTGAATGAGCTTTCAATTGATAATAGACCCCCTGAGTCAGTTTTAATTGAGATATTCCTAGAGCTTTATGAGCCTAACTCAGTTAATTGGTCTACTGCCTTTAAAGAAGAATGTGTTGAATCTATTAAAGAATGGATAGATATGATTGAAAGTAACCAATCTGAAAATATACATAAGATTAAAAATAATGAAGGAGATGAGCCCTTGAGTGGATGTACCTCCTATGATGCTGAATGTGATTATTCTCAGCATGAAAGTTTAGATGTGTATTCAGAGCGAGAAGAAATTTGTGAGAACAGTGATTGTTCAACTAATCATGAACCCATTGAGGTTTCAGATGCTAATGATGTAGATCACCTTGTTGTTGATTTCAATCCACAAGATGTTTGCAATCCCAGTTATGAAACTATGTTGCAACATGTAGCAACACATTATGAGCAGCGTGATAAAGGATATGATGCAGATGCAAGTTGTTGTGATGATGAAAGAAATGCGCATAGGGACATGAACACTACAGATCCAATACCTTTATCATATTGCGAAAATGTTTACAGCTCAGAGGATGAAGCCAAGGAAAATGAAGACGAAGGTTCACTATGTAGTGAGCAAATTTCAGAACTGTTAGCTGCTAATTTTCAGAGATGTGGATTCAAAAATGTGCCAAATCTTTCATACCCACTCAGTATATGTTTTGATTCTGATGATGTTTTTGAGTGTGTAAAAAATGATACATATGATGTTGATTCTCTTCCTATGTTTGATAGACAAAATGACAATGCATATATGGTTGATAGGTATGATAATGAAGGTTCATATGTTGATATGAATTCTGGCTTTGATATGCATTATGAGGATCTACCTTTTAGAAGACATGACAGATCTGGGGTGTTTTTCTCAAATTTGCAAGGAGGAAATGAACCATTGGCAAGTAAAAATCATGTACTTTCATGTGTGCAAAATGCTGATAGTTTTTGTGATCAGCAAGTGGAAGTGCAGTCTTGTTATGAGGAAGTTTTCCTCTCTAGTTTGCAAGCTGTCATTGTGGAGGAGTGTTCATCATTTGAGCAAACTAGTAATATAGATGTGCCTGATGTTTTCAACTTTCAGAATGAGTTAGACTACTTTCCATTTCAGAAGGAAAAAAATGGTAAAGAGTATGGCACTCTTATGTCACCTGGTGATCAGGACGTTCAGCATTCGTTTGGTTTCCAAAGATTGATTGATTATGAACATGCTACTAAATATTTTTTATGTGACCAGCTGATCAGAAGTGTAAGTGTCTTTGATCAGGCAGATTGGAATGATGATCTCAACTTACCTCCGGTTAGTGGAAATGAAAATCAAGTGTTTGACAGAGGTAAGAATTGATTTCAGTTTTGATGGCCTGGGGCCATTGATAAGTTGTATATTGTGTACAGTTGCTTTGCTTTCAGTTGTGTGGTTTTCAATAAGGTACCCTGTTGTTTGGGTAGAATAAGGAAGCCCTGTTTTGAGAAGAGAAGAATTGACAGAAGAATGACCCGTCTTTTGGGTGGTCTGCTTAACCAAAGATATCTGGATTCTTGTGTTGATCTTGCAATCAACTATCCCCAGTCAGAGCCACTGTTGGGACTAATTAAAACTGAGTCAAGTTTATAAGCCCATTTCAAAATTTGCCCAGCATTTCTGAATGATTAAAATAAGTCAGTTTGAATGGCCTAGTTAGCAAGGGGGTAAAATGGACCCAGTTGATTTTGAGAGGGTAAGGCTCGCGATTCATGTCCCACACCTTTCATTTGGCCTATTCAGTGTGTTGCAACTTTCAGAATTCATTTTGGATAAGTTAACGAGATACCCATTTTGAGGGGTGAGCTGGAAGTGCATTTTAGGCACAAATGCAGATTTTATGGAGTAGCCTTCTTTGAGCGATTACATCTTTTGCCTTGTTGATCATCATGGAGAAATTAAAAATGGATTCAATTCTATGCATAAATATGAGTCAGTCTCCAAAATTTCAAGTCCTTATGAATCCGTTTGCTCAGTTTTCAAAGCTCAATCCGTTTGTAGTTTGTGATGTTTACACAAGTGTAAAAATGTCCTGGTGAGCGTCATGTCAGAATGTTTGTTCCGGGCTAATGTTGGTATAAATGGTGAGCTACGTTTCAAATTTCAAAGCTCTATCAATCCGTTTGATCGGTTTTCAAAAGAGCTCATTTTGCCATCAAATTCAGTTATCCGCACTTTCAGTGTTAGATCAGTTAATGTAGCTGTTTTGGTGAGCGTGTCGTTTGCATCCTGTCAGTCTGGTGATCGAATTGAGAATTCAAAGATTTAATATGTACTTAAAAGTACCTATGTTCCGAATTTGAGAGCCTACGGAGGTCGTTTGATATTTTTGAGAAAGGCATCATGTGTTGCCAGAACATTGACTTCATCAGGTCCGCAGTGTCGACAAAGCCAGTAGGCCGTTTTCAAAAATTAATATTTCTTCACTCGGGACTCATCTTGAGAAACCGTTTGGTAGATGTCATCCTTGTATATCAAAGTACACGCCTGTCAGATGGCGAGCTCCAAGAAGGTGTTTTGACAGGTTTGAAAATTACGTCTTCGCGATTAAATGCGAAAAATGTGGCGTAATTGCCTGAAAGTTGCAAAATGCAATTTTATGATCCGAAAATGGTGCCGATCGTCTCTAGAGGTATGTCTGAGGTCCGTGAAGTATTCCAGGGGTCAGTTGCATGAAAACGAAAATTTTTTAGTCGGACCCACTTTGGGGCCCGACCTGGCTCATGCCTGTGCTTTAATTTTAATGGTGAAATGTTCTTTTTTCCTGACAATATATGTGTATCCATATTGGCTCGATTGAAATTCATCAGTTGGACAGTGAGAGAGAGGAGAAACTCCAAAACCAAATGCAATTGGTGAGTGTTTAAACCAAATTCAGCAGCAAATAAATGAAGTTTTAGAGAAAATGAAGGCCAATCAAACACTTCTAATTAAACGTAATGGTCTTTTACCTGGCAAACAAAAGGAAAACGTTGGAGGAGATGCAAATAGAAAAACTTTTAATACAAATGCAATCTGTTGTAATATTCCAAATTGCATTGGTTGGTATAAAGCCTAGACAATCCCTCCCCCCATGTATGGCATTTGGAGCAGCCACAGGAAAACTTAAGACCAATTGCAATGTTGGCAGTTTTTTATGCCACTCTCCTCCCCCATGTGAAGCCTTTGGCAGCAATAAGGGCACTCAGCAAATGCAACATGGTTGCAGCAGTAGCATTGGTCTTCAAATGCAAAAAGTCATCAGCAATATGAGGTTGGTCCAATGGCAAGCAATTGCAAATGAAACAGTTCCTCCCTGCTGGACATGATTGCTGGAGGGCATTGAAATGTGTGTTTAAATAAAGGCTATTGGCTGGTATGAAACCATAATTCCCCTTGCTACCATTGTGGTTGACAAAGTTAGCAACAGCAATGGAAGCATTTTAGCAAAAGCACTTGGCAGGTGTAATCCCAATGTTCCCAGCCATACTGTACAAGGGGCATCCAGAAAATTAGAAAACTACACCAAGTTACAGTAGGTAGCATGGATGGCCAATGGGAATCATTTAAAATCTTCTAAATTAAATGCCATAAGAAGCATCCTCCCTTCATAGCCAATGCAATTGGTGGTTGTCTCTCCCAAATCCAACGATTGCCAGCATCCTTTTCCCTGCATGACATGTTGATGGGCAAACTTAAAAGAAACCAGTTAGTGCAATTGCCAGTCCTTTGCGTGGAGAGTAGGGGAGTAAAAGGAGACTTTCAAGGAAATGCAATGTGCAGGTATAAGTCAATTCCATGGCCCAAAGCCAAGTCCTCCTGCAGGCAACATGGTGTTTTGGAGGCTTTCAAACTTTTAACCAAATGTATTGGCAGCAATGAAAATGGCATATAAAACTTCCAATACAATTACCAGGTGAAGCCAACACTCTCCTTCACGTGGCTATTAAACTTTCAACAAATCCCATTCACAAATGAAAGCCCTAGGCAAGGCGCCATTAAAAGTTTCAAAAAATGCACAGTTTCAGGCAAACACATTATCCCACATTGGCTGTGCACTGGGAGTTTTTGGTATTTATATGCAAAAATGCAGAGTAGTATAATGTCTAAGCCTTAAAGGCTTTTGACACAAGGTGCCCATGGGCGCCCAAGGCGGGCCCATGCGCGAGCACGCTTCTCGAGGCAATGGAGGAGTTGACTGGACGAAGACCAAGTGGACCCCACGTAGGCACGCTTCCCAAGGCAGACAGGCAAAATTTTGCAGACGAAGGCCGGGTTAACGAGCGAGCAAGTCCAAGAGAGATCAACGGTGCGCGCTATTTCGCGAAGGGAAGATGCACGTCGTTTAAACCTTGCAAAATAGCGAAAGTGAACGAGAGCCGTCCACGTGTCGTGATAGGTGGCAGTCCAGCAGGCGGGTCCCGATGAGGTGGCACACAGTTGGCGCACAGGTGGCAGTCCAGTGGCGATGACGTGGCGGCCAAGTGGCAGTGACGAAGCAGATGACGTGGTGATGATGAGGTGTCATCCCAGGTGGCATCTGGTCAACCCCATCGACCAATCAGAGGCCGCCACGTGGCAAGGCGTCAGAGCACAAATGGAGGCAAAAATCAAATTTAAAATGATTAAATGATATAGTTTAAACTATAGAGAAATTCAAAAAATTTAAATGATGGGTCCGTGTTGAGGATTAATTCGCCCAGGGCTCAATTTTTTGCCAAAGTATAAAGTGTTATATGTTTTCGGAAAGCTCTCGGAGTGAGGAATCTGAATATGAGGTTAATTTTGGCAAATGTGGGATATTTTTGATGCAGTTTTCACGGGAACGAAATTCAGTTAGAGAAGGGACACTTGGCAATTCAGTTACAGATTTGATTTGGTTCCCTCTCTCTTTTAATTCCGAATTCTTCTCAATTGTAGGGGTTCCAGAATTCTGTGAGGAAGTGCTCCAGTTTACATGGCTTCCATTTTCTGAAATTCTTGACCCAAACTTGTAAAGTTCTATGGATCTACTTAGGGTATAGAGGCTACATTGCAGGATGACAGATTGTTTTCTAGTTGCAGGTCTTACTTGTGTCAAGCATGAGTAAATTTCCCATGATATTGTCTCTGTGATATGTTTTTTCATTATTATGAATTCAATCCTCAAGGAGGATGAAATTTGTCATCTCAAGGAGGTTGTTTGACTGTTTATAGGTATCCTTCAAGGAAGGTTTTAAATTCTATAGTCAGTCATAAATGATGAAATGTATTTCTAGATCTGATAAATTTGTGAATGAATCAAATAGTGCATTAATATCAGGTATTGGTGAATGAATATCTTGTTTAAGGAAAACAAATTTGCATCTATGATTCATATTTGCAGTTCTGTTTGTAACTCTATTGCCCAATGAACAAGGCACTGGTCTTGCAAGTTTAGGGATGGTTTCAGATCAACATTTTAAAAGACAAATCTATTTCCCTTTATGTTTAGGGGTGTGTTCTTCTCATTCCAAGCTCTGTTTCATCCTATTGTTTGTACAGATCTAGCCAATCTGTAATGTTTCCTAACCTGTTGAGCTTGTGAAATGATCTATCTGCTTAATGTTGATGCAGTTACGTGTCTGTAATTGTTGTATTTGGTGCATCAAGAGGGTGTTCCCCCTTAGGTCTAGCAGAACCTGAAGTGCAGGAGGATCAATTAGGGTCCTATGTTATGTTGTCCAAGCCCTGATGTGTTTTGTAGACTGAAATTGGCCATTTCATAGAAAGATTTGCAGGTGTTCTTGGGTTATCACTTTTGGTGAACAACAAAAATGGCGACTCTGCTGGGGAATAAATTGATGTAAATGCTTGATTGATATGGTTAGAGGTTGAATGTGTTCCTAGTCCTGTCAATTTCATATCCAGCCAGTCTATCCATGGTGTATGCACAGAGTGTAAATTGGTTTCATGGTGAAGAAAATGCTCCTTGTTTTGGATCTGCAAAATGATATGTGTTTCATATCATACTTTATGAAGGAGTAACAGTGAATGCATGGTTGAAAGTTGTGAGAAGTTCTTTCAGCTGTATGTGAATTTTTCCCAATTCCTTAGTTGGGTGGTGACTCTATGGTTCATACCAGTATTGAACAACCTGGAAGAGTGTTTGTTGCAATGAGATCGAAGGAGTAAAGAGAATTAAATTTGTGATTGAATGGTTTTGCTGTTCAAAATATCCTCTGTGCAAGAGGTGGCGACTCTGATGTAAAAGACCATGCTAAAGGTGAAGTAAATCTCCAGATCTACAAGAGTTTATAGCTGCAAATCTCCAGGTATTTTCAGAGGTTTCAAATGCAAAGATATTTGTTCTGAAAATTAGAATGTGTAATGTCGTTTTCCCATTTAGTGAACAGCACTAGTCTAGAGGGAAAGAAGAATTTCAAGATTAATTTGCATATCTATGCTGCTGCAATATCCAGTGTTTATGATCTTCAGTAGTATGCAAATTTGGAAAATTAGTGACTGCAAGGTTTTTGACAAGATTTTTTAAAAAACAGTAAGGTGCATGGTCATGATAATGGTTCAGTAACTATTATAAAACCTGATGGATCCAGATGTAGTTCCTAGATCCGTGAATCCTTTGTCAAATTTGAAAGAGATCAATATAGAAATTGAAAAGTGTCTTCAAATGATCCAAGAGAGATTTGTCTGGTTGTTAAAAGGGAAAGTAGGGCTAAGAAGTAAAGGAGAATCATCATACCTCTTCTATGAAAGATTTTTAGCTGCATTGAATGAGCTTTCAATTGATAATAGACCCCCTGAGTCAGTTTTAATTGAGATATTCCTAGAGCTTTATGAGCCTAACTCAGTTAATTGGTCTATTGCCTTTAGAGAAGAATGTGTTGAATCTATTAAAGAATGGATAGATATGATTGAAAGTAACCAATCTGAAAATATACATAAGATTAAAAATAATGAAAGAGATGAGCCCCTGAGTGGATGTACCTCCTATGATGCTGAATGTGATTATTCTCAGCATGAAAGTTCAGATGTGTATTCAGAGCGAGAAGAAATTTGTGAGAACAGTGATTGTTCAACTAATCATGAACCCATTGAGGTTTCAGATGCTAATGATGTAGATCACCTTGTTCTTGATTTCAATCCACAAGATGTTTGCAACCCCAGTTATGAAACTATGTTGCAACATGTAGCAACACATTATGAGCAGCGTGATAAAGGATATTATGCAGATGCAAGTTGTTGTGATGATGAAATAAATGCGCATAGGGACATGAACACTACAGATCCAATACCTTTATCATATTGGGACAATGTTTACAGCTCAGAGGATGAAGCCAAGGAAAATGAAGACGAAGGTTCACTATGTAGTGAGCAAATTTCAGAACTCTTAGCTGCTGAATTTCAGAACTCTTAGCTGCTGATTTTCAGAGATGTGGATTCAAAAATGTGCCCAATCTTTCATACCGACTCAGTATATGTTTTGATTCTGATGATGTTTTTGAGGGTGTAAAAAATGATACATATGATGTTGATTCTCTTCCTATGTTTGATAGACAAAATGACAATGCATATATGATTGATAGGTATGATAATGAAGTTTCATATGTTGATATGAATTCTGACTTTGATATGCATTATGAGGATCTACCTTTTAGAAGACATGACAGATCTGGGGTGTTTTTCTCAGATTTGCAAGGAGGAAATGAACCATTGGCAAGTAAAAATCATGTACTTTCATGTGTGCAAAATGCTGATAGTTTTTGTGATCAGCAAGTGGAAGTGCAGTCATGTTATGAGGAAGTTTTCCTCTCTAGTTTGCAAGCTGTCATTGTGGAGGAGTGTTCATCATTTGAGCAAACTAGTAATATAGATGTGCCTGATGTTTTCAACTTTCAGAATGAGTTAGACTACTTTCCATTTCAGCAGGAAAAAAATGGTAAAGAGTATGGCACTCTTATGTCACTTGGTGATCAGCACATTCAGCATTCGTTTAGTTTCTAAAGATTGATTGGTTATGAACATGCTACTGATTATGTTTTATGTGACCAACTGATGAGAAGTGGAAGTGTCTTTGATCAGGCAGATTGGAATGATGATCTCAACTTACCTCCGGTTAGTGGAAATGAAAATCAAGTGTTTGACAGAGGTAAGAATTGATTTCAGTTTTGATGGCCTGGGGCCATTGATAAGTTGTATATTTTGTACAGTTGCTTTGCTTTCAGTTGTGTGGTTTTCAATAAGGTACCCTGCTGTTTGGGTAGAATAAGGAAGCCCTGTTTTGAGAAGAGAAGAATTGAGAGAAGAATGACCCGTCTTTTGGGTGGTCTGCTTAACCAAAGATATTTGGATTCTTGTGTTGATCCCGCAATCAACTATGCCCAGTCAGAGCCACTGTTGGGACTAATTAAAACTGAGTCAAGTTTATAGGCCCATTTCAAAATTTGCCCAGCATTTCCGAATGATTAAAATAAGTCAGTTTGAATGGCCTAGTTAGCAAGGGGGTAAAATGGACCCAGTTGATTTTGAGAGGGTAAGGCTCGAGATTCATGTCCCACACCTTTCATTTGGCCTATTCAGTGTGTTGCAACTTTCAGAATTCATTTTGGATAAGTTTACGAGATACCCATTTTGAGGGGTGAGCTGGAAGTGCATTTTAGGCACAAATGCAGATTTTATGGAGTAGCCTTCTTTGAGCGATTACATCTTTTGCCTTGTTGACCATCATGGAGAAATTAAAAATGGATTCAATTCTATGCATAAATATGAGTCAGTCTGCAAAATTTCAAGTCCTTATGAATCCGTTTGCTCAGTTTTCAAAGCTCAATTCGTTTGTAGTTTGTGATGTTTGCACAAGTGTAAAAATGTCCTGGTGAGCGTCATGTCAGAATGTTTGTTCCGGGCTAATGTTGGTATAAATGGTGAGCTACATTTCAAATTTCAAAGCTCTATCAATCTGTTTGATCGGTTTTCAAAAGAGCTCATTTTGCCATCAAATTCAGTTATCCGCACTTTCAGCGTTAGATCAGTTAATGTAGCCGTTTTGGTGAGCGCGCCGTTTGCATCCTGTCAGTCTGGTGATCGAATTGAGAATTCAAAGATTTAATATGTACTTAAAGGTACCTATGTTCCGAATTTGAGAGCCTACAGAGGTCGTTTGATATTTTTGAGAAAGGCATCATGTGTTGCCAGAACATTGACTTCATCAGGTCCGCAGTGTCGACAAAGCCAGTAGGCCGTTTTCGAAAATTAATATCTCTTCACTCGGGACTCATCTTGAGAAACCGTTTGGTAGATGTCATCCTTGTATATCAAAGTACACGCCTATCAGATGGCGAGCTCCAGAAAGGTGTTTTGACAGGTTTGAAAATTACGTCTTCGCGATTAAATGCGAAAAATGTGGCGTAATTGCCTGAAAGTTGCAAAATGCAATTTTATGATCCGAAAATGGTGCCGATCGTCTCCAGAGGTATGTCTGAGGTCCGTGAAGTATTCCAGGGGTCAGTTGCATGAAAACGAAATTCTTTTAGTCGGACCCACTTTGGGGCCCGACCTGGCTCATGCCTGTGCTTTAATTTTAATGGTGAAATGTTCTTTTTTCCTGACAATATATGTGTATCCATATTGGCTCGATTGAAATTCGCCAGTCGGACAGTGAGAGAGAGGAGAAACTCCAAAACCAAATGCAATTGGTGAGTGTTTAAACCAAATTCAGCAGCAAATAAATGAAGTTTTAGAGAAAATGAAGGCCAATCAAACACTTCTAATTAAACGTAATTGTCTTTTACCTGGCAAACAAAAGGAAAACGTTGGAGGAGATGCAAATAGAAAAACTTTTAATACAAATGCAATCTGTTGTAATATTCCAAATTGCATTGGTTGGTATAAAGCCTAGACAATCCCTCCCCCCATGTATGGCATTTGGAGCAGCCACAGGAAAACTGAAGACCAATTGCAATGTTGGCAGTTTTTTATGCCACTCTCCTCCCCCATGTGAAGCCTTTGGCAGCAGTAAGGGCACTCAGCAAATGCAACATGGTTGCAGCAGTAGCATTGGTCTTCAAATGCAAAAAGTCATCAGCAATATGAGGTTGGTCCAATGGCAAGCAATTGCAAATGAAACAGTTCCTCCCTGCTGGACATGATTGCTGGAGGGCATTGAAATGTGTGTTTAAATAAAGGCTATTGGCTGGTATGAAACCATAATTCCCCTTGCTACCATTGTGGTTGACAAAGTTAGCAATAGCAATGGAAGCATTTTAGCAAAAGCACTTGGCAGGTGTAATCCCAATGTTCCCAGCCATACTGTACAAGGGGCATCCAGAAAATTAGAAAACTACACCAAGTTACAGTAGGTAGCATGGATGGCCAATGGGAATCATTTAAAATCTTCTAAATTAAATGCCATAAGAAGCATCCTCCCTTCATAGCCAATGCAATTGGTGGTTGTCTCTCCCAAATCCAACGATTGCCAGCATCCTTTTCCCTGCATGACATGTTGATGGGCAAACTTAAAAGAAACCAGTTAGTGCAATTGCCAGTCCTTTGCGTGGAGAGTAGGGGAGTAAAAGGAGACTTTCAAGGAAATGCAATGTGCAGGTATAAGTAAATTCCATGGCCCAAAGCCAAGTCCTCCTGCAGGCAACATGGTGTTTTGGAGGCTTTCAAACTTTTAACCAAATGTATTGGCAGCAGTGAAAATGGCATATAAAACTTCCAATACAATTACCAGGTGAAGCCAACACTCTCCTGCACGTGGCTATTAAACTTTCAACAAATCCCATTCACAAATGAAAGCCCCAGGCAAGGCGCCATTAAGAGTTTCAAAAAATGCACAGTTTCAGGCAAACACATTATCCCACATTGGCTGTGCACTGGGCGTTTTTGGTATTTATATGCAAAAACACACAGTAGTATAATGTCTAAGCCTTAAAGGCTTTTGACACAAGGTGCCCATGGGTGCCCAAGGTGGGCCCATGCGCGAGCACGCTTCCCGAGGTGATGGAGGAGTTGACTGGACGAAGACCAAGTGGACCCCACGCAGGCACGCTTCCTGAGGCAGACAGGCAAAATTTTGCAGACGAAGGCCGTGTTAACGAGCGAGCAAGTCCGAGAGAGATCAACGGTGCGCGCTATTTCGCGAAGGGAAGATGCACGTCGTTTAAACCCCGCGAAATAGCGAAAGTGAACGAGAGTCGTCCACGTGTCGTGATAGGTGGTAGTCCAGCAGGCAGGTCCCGGTGAGGTGGCACACAGTTGGCGCACAGGTGGCAGTCCAGTGGCGATGACGTGGCGGCCAAGTGGCAGTGACGAAGCAGATGACGTGGCGATGATGAGGTGTCATCCCAGGTGGCATCTGGTCAACCCCATCGACCAATCAGAGGCCGCCACATGGCAAGGCGTCAGAGCACAAATGGAGGCAAAAATCAAATTTAAAATGATTAAATGATATAGTTTAAACTATAGAGAAATTCGAAAAATTTAAATGATGGGTCCGTGTTGAGGATTAATTCGCCCAGGGCTCAATTTTTTGCCAAAGTATAAAGTGTTATATGTTTTCGGAAAGCTCTCAGAGTGAGGAATCTGAATATGAGGTTAATTTTGGCAAATGTGGGATATTTTGGATGCAGTGTTCACGGGAACGAAATTCAGTTAGAGAAGGGACACTTGGCAATTCAGTTACAGATTTGATTTGGTTCCCTCTCTCTTTTAATTCCGAATTATTCTCAGTTGTAGGGGTTCCATAATTCTATGAGGAAGTGCTCCAGTTTTCATGGCTTCCATTTTCTGAAATTCTTGACCCAAACTTGTAAAGTTCTATGGATCTACTTAGGGTATAGAGGCTACATTGCAAGATGACCTTTGTTTTCTAGTTGTAGGTCTTACTTGTGTCAGGCATGAGTAAATTTCCCATGATATTGTCTCTGTGATATGTTTTTTCATTATTATGAATTCAATCCTCAAGGAGGATGAAATTTGTCATCTCAAGGAGGTTGTGTGACTGTTTATAGGTATCCTTCAAGGAAGGTTTTAAATTCTATAGTCAGTCATAAATGATGAAATATATTTCTAGATCTGATAAATTTGTGAATGAATCAAATAGTGCATTAATATCAGGTATTGGTGCATGAATATCTTGTTTAAGGAAAACAAATTTGCATCTATGATTCATATTTGCAGTTCTGTTTGTAACTCTATTGCCCAATGAACAAGGCACTGGTCTTGCAAGTTTAGGGATGGTTTCAGATCAACATTTTAAAAGACAAATCTATTTCCCTTTATGTTTAGGGGTGTGTTCTTCTCATTCCAAGCTCTGTTTCATCCTATTGTTTGTACAGATCTAGCCAATCTGTAATGTTTCCTAACCTGTTGAGCTTGTGAAATGATCTATCTACTTAATGTTGATGCAGTTATGTGTCTGTAATTGTTGTATTTGGTGCATCAAGAGGGTGTTCCCCCCTAGGTCTAGCAGAACCTGAAGTGCAGGAGGATCAATTAGGGTCCTATGTTATGTTGTCCAAGCCCTGATGTGTTTTGTAGACTGAAATTGGCCATTTCATAGAAAGATTTGCAGGTGTTCTTGGGTTATCACTTTTGGTGAACAACACATACCATATTGGCCCAGGTTCAGTTGAGCCTTTTCCAATTGGTGCTTTCTCCAAGTATTTACAAGCCACTTTCTTGTCTCTGTGCTAGGTTTTAGGTTTTAACCCTTTCATAGTTATGCCACTGGATTTATGTATATGGCTATTCAGATTCAACATCCTAATTTTACAATGGGTTTTGATTTCGCACCATATCTTGAAGATAAGATTCATGACGGACTATTGGATATTAAGAATAATGTATTAAGCACTAGCTTCTATTGGTACTCATTGTTGATGCATATGTTCTTATTGGGATCCAAGAACACTGAGAGGGGGATGAATCAGTATTCTGCTAGTAAGATATGATTTTACCCTTTTATAACATACACATATAAACCGGTAAATGAAGAAACATATAGCTTGAAGCAAATAAGTCATCCACATAAGTGAACACCATAGCACATAGAATTTATATGTGGAAAACCTCAAAGAGGAAAAACCACAGTGGGATTTGTGACCCACAATATCAGTTCACTGGCCATATGAAAGATATTACATAAAATGGGGGCCTACACATGTAAGAAGGCACATTGCCTAGAGCACACTACTCATCACAAAAGAGTCTCACTGACTACAAGCTTCTGCTGAAATAAAAAAGTAATAATGAACTCAAAAAATGCATCTGTTATGCCAAAAAGAGTTCCAGTTATAGTTCTGCTCTATACCGATTCACAAACCCTGAACACTTCTACCGGTATCTCCTCTCCTCCAAGAATTCTTTCCAAACTATCTACAGATCATTGCATGATATAACATTTGTATACAAATAATCTACACACATATAATTTGCATTACATAGTCTCCTATATCCTTATTACAATTTGTCACATCACTTTTTTATGATGACCTTAACAAACTGACCTATATACCCTTCACAAACAATATGCCTTATGTTGGCTTACAATGCATTGCAAAAGATATACAATGTTAGCCTTAATAATTACAAAATGATTTTTACAAATAAAACTTCCTTCGGGTGCAAGACTGATGTCGGCTTTACTGAAGTACTGGACATTGGTGTCGGTGCCAATGTAACCCTAGATACTCCAATGTTGGTGTCTACCGATGTATATCCGTGTATGTTTCCTTATGAATTTTGTTTCCAAGTTACCATCTTTCCATGTTGCCATCGGTGAAAACATATGAATCCAATGAGTGTCAATTGCCAACAATCTCCCCCTTTGGCATTGATGGCAACACTCATGTGAAAAATGGATTCCCTGCCAATTCAACCTGAAGTATGCTCCCCCTGAGCAATACACTCCTTTATGATATCCTTCCCATATTTTTTTGTCTAATATTTTTCACATTATATACACTCGCCCTTTGGCATCAATGCCAAAGACCGATGAAAGAATTGAAATAATGAATAAATACATATTACTTTACCAGAGCTTGACCAATTTCAAAATTTTGCAGGTAAGCCTTGTCTAGCAATTGTAAATATGTATCCCAGCTGGTTTTGAAGGTTTTAGATATGGATACAAGTCTACTCAATAAGTGTGCAAATGTTTCCTTCTCTTTGAATTCTATCGGTGTGGGCTTAGCAATCATATCCATACATTCCCTTTTATGTACACCGAGTGAATCCAATCTTGGACTCACCAATCCTCTAAGACTCCTTTCTCTGCGAATGATCTTATCTCTTTCATTTTCAAAAGAAAAAATTTGGTTCTCCAAAGACAAAATTTGTCCATCAACAGATGTTGTTAGTGAGGTTAATCCATCAAAAGAATTTGCAATATTGGCAACCTTATCATGTATCTCCGTTAATATGCTATCTACATTTGTTGTAAGAGTTTCTATGTTACAACAGACCCTGTAAATATTTGTACACTGTTTCAAATAATTCTCAATAAGAATAAATTTTCTTTCAATTTTCTTCTTTTTTGTTTCAATAATCTTATCAAAAGTGGCTCTCTTAGCCATAGTAAATCTCTCAAGTGCCTGTCAGTCTGAAATTTGCTGCAAAGATTGAAAGTTGTTAGATATAAGCTCAGTTAATGCCTTAAGCTTTCCGGAAGGGCTTGCTTCATTTTCAATCTTACAATCAGGAATTAGTCTATGCAAAACTATGATTGAGTGATCTATTATTCCTTTATTCGTCGATCCCTCCTTTATTAGTTTCTGAGTAGCCATCATCATTAACTCAGTGGGACTCATCTCAATGATTGATTTATTCTCAGCTTGAGAAGTGTCAATTGCCAAAACCTTTTTTAGGGAATCAATATTAATTGTCGGTATAGTCTTAGTTCCCTTTACCTTATCATCCTTAGCACTAGTGGCTTCGCCACTTGGTGCAGTATCTATTATTTTCGGTGGAGTATTATCCACAATATTGTTAGTACCCTATACATTGCCTTGTTCAAAAGTTGTATCTACCGGTATTGACTGTACACTCTCCTTTACTATCGGTGGTGTCTGTATACATATCATTACTGCCAGTTTATTCAAAATAAGAGTTGAACAATCCAAAATACCTTTCCCTTTAGATCTATTTGGGATGGTGGAAGTTGTTGCTTTTACAAATTCTTCTTGGGAGGTGAGAAAATCAGGATTCTTTTGGAAGAATTTGGTCCAACCATCTTTGGTCTCATATACTACCTCATTTACCCTGCCCATCATTAGGCATATTTGTTGGGGTGTACTACTAAATTTTTTTTTGTTTGCAACATCAATGCATCGTTTCATTTCGTCATTGTTTATTGAACCACACATACCCAAAAGTTCTACTTCCTTAATTTCTCTATCCCTCTTGACTACATCAAGTCTTCTAGCATCTAATTTATTGTACAATGAGAGAGGAATTTCCTTTAAAATTTCTACTAAGGCTTTCTTATATATCTATGTGTAACAAAATTGCCTCTTCATTCTCATTCATCTCATTATCCTCTAAATGTTCATAATAAATGGATACATTCTTCAAAATTCCATCCTTGGTTATTTCATCAATCAATTTAGCATAGGTCATTGTAGCCTTACTAGATTCAGTAGCATCATCACTCTTCTTCTTCTTGTTGTGGGTTGTCAAAGTGGATGTGATTGGTTTCCTCTTCTGAATAGGTTTCCTTGTCGGAGGTGGGGGTGCAGTAGGTTTTGTTAATTTTCTCACAAGCTTCCTCCTTGGCTCCACCTTCTTCTCCTCTACTGGATGTTGGTCAACTTTCTTTCTTTGTACCCTTCTAAATGCTAGAGGTTCATTATCCTCTGGATCAGAGTCAGAAGTGACTAAAGAAATGAAAGTTTCGGGCCTCTTTGCCTCAGGAGCACTAACCATTGCCGGTTCCTTTGTCGGTTTGGATCCAAAACCCAATTCAATCTCTATCTTATGGATTACATTTTGTACAAATGCAAACATCTTATCAATTTTCTTCTCTTCTTTTCCCATCAAAGCCAATTTTGACTTCAAGAGCCTTTTCCTTAGCAGTACCAAAGTGTTTTGTCTTATCATCCAATAGAGCTTCAAGCAACATTTTTGTATAAAGTTCAAAAATGCTATCATTCACTTCATAGCCAAGCTCAGTGATCCATATGATCCTAGGTTCTACAGCCTCCATAAGAGTTTCATCAGTTTTCACCATAAAATAGATATCAGTGGAGTACTTCTCCACAATGTGCTTTGATATTCTTTCCCTTTGTCTCATGTTTTCCTGAAATGTTTTGAAATATCCCCAAATCTTTTCATCCCTGCTAGTACCAAGACCGGTGATTTCTTCCTTGATTTTCATACCTACCAGTATGTCATGAGCCCAATGCTTCTTCCCTAGACTGGGTAGCTCATTCATGAAGTAAAGCATTAAACAAACAATGAGATTTCTGAACCTAAAAGTTCCTTTCTTAACACTCTTAATATTTCCAAGATTTATCATTAACTCACTTCTCAACCATTCACATAAATCATAATTCTCATTATTCTTTAACATTTGATAAACAACATGGATAGTAGAACTACCAACAGAGTTCAATTGACTAGATTGGGTTACCTTATAGCTGATTATCATACTGACAAACTTCACATCTAAGTCCTTGATGGTGTTGACCCTCATAGATCTTCCATCATGGGTTGCGTCGATGAGTTTTTTAACTACAGTTGTGGAAATATTCTTGCTAGGTTCTTGTCTGACTTTGGGTAAGTTGGTGACTGTTTGAATTGCTTCCTTTGTGATCATGTAGGGCCGATCCAGCTAGATGAACTCATTGTGAACCCTGCTCAGATTATATCTGATCACCTCATTTTTGAATTCTGATATGTACAGGATACGGGTTAACCCTAGATCCTCAATGATCCATATTTCGACTTGATTGTTCTGGAGCTTCCTAGTATCATAGATTGATACATGCCCTTTATCTCTTTTGTACCTAGATCCTCCAAGGTGCAGTGAATATATGCCCTTACATCTTCAACATACATCATGCCATCAGGAACCCTAGAGAATGCACGCATAGAGTCTTCTTTCTTAGATATCTCGAGAACTTCCTTGAAAACGGGTCTCAGCCTATCCTTAACTTCAACAATGGTGGGATTTGCAATGAAAGTAGGAGTAGATGATCTGAATGCCATTTTGAAGAAATACCTAAACATGATCATCGGTGTGAAGATTTGATTGCTTCTTAGATGATTGTTGGAAATACTCTCAGAATGCCTTTGTTCGCTCTTAATCGCCTGAGATTTACCTTTGCTTTGTTCTAGATTGCTTGAATGGTGGGTCAGTGAAAATTAATTCACTTTCCCCTTCTATTAGCGAGTAAACCCTAATCCTTCACTGTCATAAATGCTTCGCGATGTACCCTACCGGATGCTTGTTTCACAGTCTTATATCGGGTAAACCTTCATCAATGATTAAGAGAACTCTCCAAATCTCTTTCAGATCTCCTTTGGGGAATATGCAAGATTTGCAATAGATTTTCCAACCCCTAAGGTGTATGCCTCAGTTACTGGTGGAATTTCCTACTGGTGCAAGAATGCTCTATTCTACTGGTGGAGTTATCGATGTAGATCCATCTTCACTTGGTTCTTTAGACTTTCTAACCCATCTCTTGGTGTGATCTTGTTGTATTTCATCTACCTTCTTTCCTTTCTAATTTTCTTTATCATTGGTAACCACTTGAGTCTTGCTTCTATAGTACTTGGCAATATGACCTATTTTGTTGCATACATAACATGTAACATTGTTCTTTCTAATTGCCTTAACATATCTGGTGTTATTCCTTGACCTACATTAATTAGCCAAATGACCAAACTTTCCACATGCATGACATTTGACATTCATTCTGCAATCTTCTGATTTATGACCATATTTCTTGCAATTTGTGCATTGAGCGGGAACATAATTGTAGTTTTGATTTGCTCTATTTCTAAATTGTTTAGCCATATGCCCGAATTTATTACAAACAAAGCATCTACCATTGAATTTATAAGCATTAGATTACCTTACCGATTTCCTTTGGTCTATATCGATTGTCTAATCTTCATTTGCAGTATCGGAGCTTTCACCTTGTACAAATCCAAGTCCTCTAGAATCATCATTCTGCCTCTGTCTTTTCAATAAGTCATCCAAGTGTGCAGCACTAATCCTGAATTTTTCTTTATACTCACTTGCAGTAGTCAAATCATCTCTTAGAGTAGTTATTTGTCTTTCAAGCTCTTGTTCATTATTCTGGGAGTGTACCAAATCAGTTCTCAACAGATTATTCTCATGAGTCAATCTGCCACATTCATAAAAAAATTTCTTTAGAGATATAATAAGATTTTCTTCCTTATTCTTTCTATCCTCAATATCTTTTGATAACCTCATAATCAGGTCTTGCATTTCATTCTTCATGAGCATGTTTGCCTGACTCAGTTTCTGACATTGTTCCTTAAGTGCATTTTTCTCTTCATCATCTTGGTTTTGCAAAAGTTCCTTTCTCTTGGCTTGAGTAGATGATAACCTTTCTTGCAGGACAAGAATGAATTCATTAGCATAATTCAATTCATCTTGCAATTTTAAATTCTTTATCCTTTCAGCATCATAATCCTCAAGAGCTATCTCAAGTTGTTTCTCCATAGCCATGTTCAATGATTCCGGTTTCAGGATCTTCCTCAAGTTGATAAACTTCTTCTGAGGAACCAAGATATGATACTAATTATTGGGATCCAAGAACATTGAGAGGGTGGGGTGAATCAATTTTTTGGTGGTAAGATATGATTTAACCCTTTTATAACACACACATATAAATCGGTAAATGAAGAAACATATAACTTGAAGCAAATAAACCATCCACATAAGTGAACACCATAACACACAAAATTTATACATGGAAAACCTCAAAGAGGAAAAACCATGGTGGGATTTGTGACCCACAATATTAGTTCACTAGCCATATGAAAGATATTACATAAAATGGGGGCCTGCACATGCAGGATGACACACTGCCTAGAGCACACTGCTCATCACAAACGAGTCTCACTGAATACAAGATTTTACTGAAATAAAACAATAATAATGAACTCACAAAATGTATCCACTATGCCAAAAAGAGTTCTAGTTATAGTTCTGCTATGTACCGGTTCATAAACCCTAAACACTTCTATTGGTATCTCCTCTCCTCCAAGAATGCTTTCCAAACCATCTACAAATCATTGCATGATATCATTCACATACAAATGATCTACATACATATACTTCGCATTATACAATCTCCTATATCCTTATTATAATCTATCACATCACTTTTTTATGATGACCTTAACAAAATGACCTATATATCCTTCACAAACAATATGCCTTATATCAGCTTACAATGCATTACAAAAGATATACAATGTCGGCCTTGATAATTACAAAATGATTTTTACAAAAAAAAATTCCTGAAGTTGGCTTTACTGAAGTGTTGGACGTTGGTGCTGGTGTCGGTGTTTGCTGATGAATGCCTCCTAGTGCTGGTGTATGCTTCCTTATGAATCTTGTTGCCAAGTTACCATGTTTCCATGTTGCCATCAATGACAACATATGAATCCAATGAGTGTCAATTGCCAACAATTCTTATATAAGAACTCAAATTATTTTGGAGGTACCATGAATCTCAAAAGGACAATTAATAATGTTGAGATACTGATGTAGCTATGGAGTATGGATATGTCATGGGATAGGCAGGAGGCTAGTTTTGTAACATTTGATAATCATTTCGCCTCTAGATTGAGGCAACAATTGACAATAAATCCACCGAGGATTCCTACGCAGTTGCATAAATTTTTGAGACCAAAGGAGAAACTACCAATCATGAAAATTGAGCATAATTGGGGGGATATTATCCCTTATCTAGTCAGCACATCCATTATAGTTTATGGTTTCCTGAGGCAACCTCATGTGTTACCTTTTACTGTCCCATTGAGATTAGGATTTACTGAAGTAATTTGGCAAATAAGTTGCATTCAGGATAAGGATTTGAGAGGTAAGGGCAAGGGAACTATCTTCCTTGATTACACTGTTATTCCATACTTTTCAATTATGAAAGGAGGGTATGTGCATTTTGACAAACCCTTTGCACCATATCACTTGGAAGTTGGTGTAGTTAGGCACAATGACCCAGAGGGGTTCTATAATATTTTCAGGCAAAGAATAAAAGGAGTTGTATTGCCTCATGAAAACCATTTTCCTGAAGACATAATCAGAAATGATTTTGATTTCTCTTCTCAAGATTGGAAGAAGGAGAAGTAGATAGCTTTCAAAAAGCTATGGAAAATTGTACAAGAAATGGATCCTAGTTATGATCCATTAAGAAGTTTCAATCCTTTCTGTGCCAAAGTTGATTTTGTTATGAATAATTTTGATGAATTAATTCTTTGTTTAAAAGAGAAGAAGACTAGGCTTGAGGAAATTCATGGCCAACAGATTGAGAACAAAAATATACAACAGCCTACACCCATTTCACCTGCAGATGCAACCATGATTCATCAAATGAGAATGAAACAACCCGACTCACCTCTTCCTCTGCCTCATAGAATGGATGGGCTAGAAGAAAATAGACCTAGTTATGAGCCCCCTCCTAGGGGTGGTATTGTGATAAAAAGAATAAGGGATGAGAGAGTAGTGATGAGGATAGCAGTAGTGACAGTGGAAAACTGGTGAGGAGGAAAGGAAAGAAAATAATGAGGGCAGAGATAGCCCTAGAGATACAGGTTAGACCTTTGAGAGGAGTCCAAATCATTGATCTAGAGGACTTAGAGATAAGTCCCTCACCACCACATGTGCCTTCTTTGCCTCCCAGACAATTTGAAGAACATGGAGGAGATCAACAAATGGAAGAACAACAGGATGAAGACACCATTGAAATTACAAGTGCAAAAATGCAAATTGGTGTTCCTCCTATGCCAACCACTCTAAAATTGGACATCACTCCTCTAGATATTTAGGGAAGATCATTTAGGGATGCTATAAAGGAGGCATGTGACAAATTTATTGAGGATGAATCTTTTGTGAAAAGCCCGACTTCCCTTAAAATGATGTGGATAGTGAAAATGGATGAATACAAGAAAAAATTGTCGAAAGAATGGCCCAAAGGATGGACAGGTCTGACTAAGAAAATCAAGAAGAGGTCAAGATTGAAATGATGGAGGAGTTCAAAGAAATCACCACAGATGAGAGAAGAAATATTGTAAATCAGGCTGGTATCTTAATTCTGCCTAAATGGGACATAGCTGATGCAATGGCATTTGATACAATTAGAAAATCAAAAGGCCAGCAATACAACTCAGAAGATAAAGCAAGGTTGGCATTTAAAGGATCAGATTTTATAGATGATCATGCAAACTTGAAAATATGTTCACTAGAGAAGGGTCCTAGGAGGCTTGATATGAATGATATAAATCCAAACCTGAAAGGAGGTCTCATTGTAAAGAGAGCCTTAGATAGATCAAATGTTGAGGCTACAAAGTTAGTTGTTGATATGGCCAAATTGGCCCATGAAACTGTGAAGAGGGACAATAAAGAGAAGCAGGAGTTAATGAAGAAGTTTGAGGAGATTTTTAATGATTATAATGTAGTTCAACAGAAATGTGTGGAGTTGCAGACTAAAGTTAATCTTCTTGAACAAAGACAACTAGGTGCACCTTCTTCAGTCCTTGCCATTATATCAATCCCATCAACATTCGGGTCTCCAATAGTCTCACATATAGATGCATCAATTCAATTTTATAGTGAGACAAATACTCTAATAATACCACTAGTACCTTATATTGATGATGAACCTAAGCCCACTAGATCTACTGATCCATCCAGAGCTCAAATTTTGGAAAAAAATGATGAGTTGGAGAAAAAGTTAAAGGAGTTCAAAGATCAATCTTCCAGCAAGAAAAGGGAGATAGTAAGCTCTGTGTTGGCTCATTTAAATGAGAAAGTAGATAGTAGACTAAATAGTGTTCATTCTTTATATTCTTTATTGTTTAATACTATCCAAATTTTTGATAAAGATAAAGAGGTCACAATCCCTTTCTTCACAAAATGGTTACAGAGGGGAAATGAGCTCAGGATAATGTCAATGGCTTCAAAGTACCATGCTGAGAGGCCACCAACACTCCATCCAACTTATTTTTTGGCAAAATCAATGCAAGAAGCCCAAATGTTGCTAGACAATATAGAGAGAAAAATAAGAGAGTTGATGAGAACTTTTGGTGAGATGGATGAGACACTTCTACCTAGTATTGAGAATGAAAATGGGGAAATCAAACCCTTACATCTATGGAAAGAAGAGAAAGAAAGAGTCATCAAAACATAGGTGGACACGATTTGTGATGATTTAGATACTAATATGTTGGAGGACAACATGGATAATATAATATGCACACAATCATTTTTCAAAACTTTTGAAAGGGAGGCAAATCAAGTGGCAATTAAGTACACTCCCTACAGAGAAAAAGTTGATGAGGTAATGATTTTCAAATGGTCATCGGACAAGGAATATGTTGAATGGAGTAATATTTATTTGAAGGATGAATGATTACATCAACCAGTTAGTTATTAACTATGTGATGTGGAAGTCTGGTAGATAGTTTTGGTTCTATGCGACGGTCACTATTTGGATGTGAGTAGTAAGAGAGGTGGGCCCTTCCCAAATCTTCATCAACAACAACAAAATGGAAAGGGGGTGCATAAACTGTTATGATGAATCAGTTTCAGATATTTTGGTCTTGGTTGTGGCATTCCTTAAATGGAATCTTTTGTAACTGAATTGTAGGTAACCGGTCATTTTTGAATGACAGTTGTCTCCTCTGGCCAATAGCTTGTTTTTCTCCATTATTTATATAAAAGGGAACTCAAGGCCAAGAGATAGGGTTCCAAATTTGGTCTCCGTACTTAGAAATTTTGAAAATTCTCAGATTCATAAGGTTCTTGTAGCAAATTTTAGTTGAAAGTGAGCAATTGTAAGGATTTTAGAAAGAAATAGATAAGAGTCATGTGTCTAGTTTTCTTGCAGGTTCTTGAAGGAGTTATATGTAAACGGTCTTTATGAAAGACATAGAAAATTGATTTAAAAGGAAATATAATTCTGATTTATTTCTCTCCTTTGTGAAATTCTATCATCTTTTGAATGAAATTTGATCAAGGATTTCTTTCATTCAGTGCACTATTGTGGTGTATGTGTTTTATATTCCTTCTTTTATCTAAGGGGTCAATTAAAACACTTGAATAGAATTACAGAGTGATAAGACTTGTTCATGGATTTGATAAGTAGTCTAGATCAGGGTTGTAGATGGAAAATGATGTAAGGCAATGTTTTCTCAAGATCTGAATGCTATTAGATTAATTATGTTGTAATTTATTTATATATGTTGAAATAAAGCACCCAATGGAAGGAGACACTGGTCATAGTTTGTCATGAGTCCTTATAGTCATTTCTTTTCTCTATTCATCTATGTTTGTTTCATAATTGATTATTATTAAATAACACTTCATTTTATATGTACTGTTGTGTATTTCATCCATCTCAAGATCCATCTAGGTTGAGGATCACTGAAGGACTAGCCATCTTTGAGAACTCTCCCTATTGTTGAGCCTGTATCTGAGATTTTCTACTTAATTTTGGTGAAGGTATAAGTATGACACAAAGATTATAAGTTCATCAAAGGATCACCCATCTGGGTTTTGCAGAGCCCAAAGTATAGAAGGATTAGCAAAAATCCTTGTCATATGTTGGTCCAAGTCCTTGGAGATTTTGAATAGTTCGAGTTGGCTTCTCCTCTAATAAATCTGAAGAATCAACTTGGTTTCTGCCTTCTCGCAATGTAAACCCCATTCTGGGGCACCAACAGGAGATGTGATAGGTTGAAGTTCTTGTACTAGTGCATCAAAGAGATCTACATGTATCTAACATTGGTGACATTTATTAACAAATCTATATGCATCTCATTCCATAGTGGGTCATTAATATATATCTCTCATGATCTTTTTAGGTAGTTTGAGACCACTAGAATGGGCTCCAAATATACCATTGTGTACTTCTTGTAAATTCATTTGTTCTTCATCCAAATCAACACATCTTAGAAGGGTACTATCTAGACTTTGCAGGTATGTGGTTTCAATGATGATAACGTATTGAGAGGCTTGACCAATAAAGGTTTTGCATTGGTTTCTTGATAAGTCAGGAGAAATGGTTTGATCATAAAGATAGGCATACATGTCTTTGTACTAGGATGAGTTGGGATCAACATTTTCATGCATGAGCTCAAACTTAGGAATGGCAAAAGTAGGGATCAATAACCACTTGACCAAGAAATAACACTCCAATACATTCTTAGGCATGTCATGTAAAGTTCCAATTGTTTCTATGACATCAATCTCTTTATTATTTACTCTTGGAATTTTCTCAAAAACAATGTGAGAAAATACTTTTTGAAGTCATAAATTACTCTTGTAAGGCATTATTTTTTTATCCTTTGTCATGTAGTCATCATTGACCTAACAAATAATCAATTGTGAATCCACATAGACGTGAACGTTTTTAATCTTTTATTTTATCATTTTTATAAGACTAGTGATAAGAGCTTCATACTCTATAATATTGTTTGTGCAGGAGAAACCTAATATGTAAGACTTAAGGATAACATCTTCTCAAGGTGTTATAAAAAAGAATCCCTCTTTAACCATGTTGGTATAATATCCATGAAAGTGTATTTTCAATTTTGTTGATGTGGTCACTGTGAATACTGCTTCATATAGAAAATAAAACACAAGGGGATGATTTTATATGGTGGGTGCATTTGCAAGTTTATCAACTATTACTTATCCTTTAATTTCTTTTTAATTAATATTCTCAATAACAAATTCATTCAGAATCATCACCCACTTTTCTATTCTACGCAAGTACTTGAGGGGATACATATTTTCTACAAGCTTGATTTGGTGATTTAGCATATAATGTTGTAGCCTTTGGGAAGCAAAGACACCAACCAAAAATGATCACTTGATTGGTGTATAATTGAGACCATACCCTACTAGTGTATGAATGATATAATATATATTCCTCTCTTCCTTGTCAGCCATGTTGTGAAAGGAGAGCTCCTAATGCTAATATTGTAGTTGATATAGAGAATTATTGATTTTACTTGAATGGGTGGTATTAACACTTGTGGTGATAGGAGATAATCCTTGACTTGTTGAAAGACCTATGGACATTATTCAGTCTATCTAAATGGTCAACCCTTATGGAAAACATGTTGGGAACAATAATGAAGGAAAACTGAGAGGGGGAGGGGTGAACCAGTTTTCACCAGATCTACAAACACAACCACAAAAATACATCGGATAAACTGCAACAATAACAAAGATAAGAAAATTGAAAGCACAACACACAACACCAAGATTTTGACGTGGAAAACTCGGTAAAGGGAAAAACCATGGTGGGAACCTGCCCACAATAAGATGATACTATGTAGTAGTATGTGAAAATATTACAATGGAGAATGTACATGCATTCAGGAACACTACCTAGAGCTCACTGTTCAAAGGATAATGACCTGAAAGGCTACAACCCTTAGGGAAGTCTCACTAACTTACAACAAGATTCAGAGTACAATCCAGAAGAAATGAACTAAACGAATAGCATCTCCAAATGCTTGATGTCAGTTTTGGTTAAGAACATTTTTTTGCTCTACAACATCAATCTCTTCTCAATCACAATGCCAAAGTATGAATCACTTGATTGCACATACACCACTCTTAGATAATGCAAACACAACCTCTAAATCTAAATTGCATGACAATACCACCTATTTATATAATTCATCAACCTTGACAATAAGGTCGGCTAAACCCTTAACTCACAATTACAAAATTACATTACATGATACAAAGATCGACCACCAGACCAATATAATAATATTAATGATAACACAGACCTAATTCAAATATCCAAATTATCATCACCACTAGAAATCATGCCAAGATCAACTGCAACATGCTACACCACCAGGAAAACCGCATAACATAAAGAACATCATCAGACCAAAAAAATCACCAAGAACATGCACAATGATCAATGTGGATCATAAAAAAAAAAAGAAATAATTAGGAAACACCAACAATCATGTTAGAATAGAAAATAGTTGCACCAACACCACTTATGAAATCTTCATTGATCAACATTTGAAACACAAGAACACTCAAAAAACAACAACTGTCATGAAGAAATATAACTTGTAGAGCAATAAATCATGAACCACCTGAAATGAAGATACACAAGATCATCCCAAACAATTTCCCCAAATCTCATATCTTGAGCTTATCACACCAGAATATACCAGAGGAAATACTAAACTCTACAAAGCACTGATCAGATAAGCAAACTACAAACTAGATCATCTAATATGATCAATTAAGCTTCTCGAATCACCAAAACCAATACAGAAGAATATAGTGATACTATAAATACTCCATACACCAAACCATTATCCCAATACACCAATCTACAATCACCGAAGTAGGAATATGTTGACATCAATGACAACAACATATCCTAGTAGCAGCAATGTCCAACAATGTCCCCCTTTGGCATTGATGGAAACATATGAATGTGAAAAAAATCAATGCAAAGAAAGAAAATAATTGCAAAAAACTCCCCTTAAGATCAAGTAGATACAATGGTTTTTCATATGCTTCTCTTCTCCTTTAACAACAATGCCAAAGATCTCAAAATAGAAAACCAAACTCTCCCCCTTAGAATATAAAACATGAATCTCTCACCCATCAAAACACATAACCAGACTACTCCACCAGAGGAGCAACAACAACTCATCAATTGGGATAAAGAGATAAGACTGTGAAGTCCACCAGATTGATGCAACTCAATGCATCTAGTTCTCATCAAGAGGAGAAGATACCCCTAACTTGTCTCTCAAATAGACAAATGTATTTGCAAGCAAAGGCTTAGTAAAAATATTAGCAATTTGTTCCTTTGTAGATACACATTCCAACTTCGCTTCCTCTTCACTGACTTTTTCTCTCAAGTAATGATATTTGATTGACACATGTTTAGTTTTTGAATATTGCACCAAATTCTTTGACATGTTAATAACACTAGAATTGTCACAGTATATGACAATAGGCTCATCATAGATAACTATCCTTCAACATTTGCTTCATCCAAACTACCCGATTGCAGTTACTGGTAGCAACTATGTATTGAGCTTCAACAGTAGATAAGGACATTGAATCTTGTTTCTTACTAGCCCATGAAACAAATTTCTTCCCTAAAAGGAATGCTCCACTAGTGGTGCTCTTCTGGTCATCAACATTGCCAGCCCAATCAACATCATTGTAAGAACATAACATGAAATCATCATTCTTTAGATACCACAAACCATAATCCATAGTTCCCTTCAAGTATCTAAATATTCTTTTAACAGAAGTTACATGACTCTTTCAGATCAACTTGATATCTAGTAGCCATGCACACATGCATAATATTTGACCTAGTCTGTGTAAGATATAGCAGTCCACCAGCTATAGATCTATACAAACTCTGATTAGCTTTCAGTGATTCATTATTTTTAGACAATTTTCAACTAGTCGCCATAGGAGTTCCAGCCGGTTTGGAGTCATCTAACCCAAACTTATTCAACAATTCCTTCACATATTTGGTTTGAGATATAAAAATACCTTTTCCAGTCTATGAAATTTGTAAACCTAAGAAAAATTTCATCTCACCTATCATAGACATCTCAAATTATTTCTACATATCACCAACAAACTCCATGCTCAAGTTATCATCTCCTCCCAAGATAATATCATCAACAAAGACTTCAACAATCAAGATGTTATCATTCTCAATATTAAAGTATAGATTACTATCAGTAGTCCCTTTATTAAATCCTAATTTCAGCAAGTACTTATCCAATCTAGCATACCAAGCTCTAGGGTCTTGTTTCAATCCATAAAGAGATTTCTTCAGTTTACATACCATGTATCCATCATCTGATAATGAATATCCATCAGGTTGCTCAATATAAACTTCTTCCTCAAGATCAACTTTCAGAAAGACAGATTTGACATCCATCTGATATACCTTGAAATCTTTATAATCAACATATGCAAGCAGCAGTCTAACAACTTCAAGTCTGGCTACCAAAGCAAAAGTCTCCTCATAATCAATCCCTTCTTTCTGTGAATATCCTTTGCATACCAGTCTTGCTTTATCTCTAACAACTTCACCGACTTCATTCAATTTATTCTTGAATACCCATTTAGTACCAATAACATTTTTATCTTTAGGTCTAGGCACAAGCTCCCATGTATTATTCTTTTCAATTTGATCTAATTCTTCTTCCAAAGCTCTCATCCAATTTTCATGTTTGCAAGCTTCTACAACATCTTTAGGTTCAATTTTAGAAATTGAACATACCTCTTTAGAAGCTAGCCTTCTTCTAGTCACCACACCTTTATTTTTATCACTAATAATCTGATTTTCTAAGTGATTCAATCTTACATATGTTAGAGTTTCTAATTGTTTTTTTTCTCACGTTTTTGCACCTCTCCATCAGCACCAACAATATCCAGATTAATTGTCTCTACCAAATCATTCTTCTTCAATTCTTCAATCTGAATAGGTGTTACAACAACATGCTGACCATCAACATATCCACATGCTCTGCTCTCTTTTCCAAGGTTCTCATCAACCTTCACATTTTCACTTTCCACTATCTTTCTCAGTCTCTTATTGTAGCATCAATAGGCTTTTCTCCTTGTTGAATATCTCAAGAATATTCCTTCATCACTTCTTGCATCAAACTTTCATATGTTGTCATCTCTCTTGATATAACATTTTCTACCAAATATTTTGAATTATTTCACTTCAGGAACATGACCAAACCATAGCTCATAAGGAGTCTTACTGGTATCACCTTTAATATGAACTCGGTTGAATGTGTAAATAGCAGTGCTAACAACTTTTCTCCAATAGATCCTCAAAACATTCCCTTCAATCAACATAGTCCTTGCAACATCCAAAATAGTCATGTTCTTACTTTCAACAACTCCATTCTGCTGAGGGGTTCTAGGAGAAGATAATTTTCTTCTAATCCCATGCTTCTCATTTAATGAATCAAACTCACCAGAAGATAATTATCCTCCTCTATTAGATCTCAAACAATTCACCTTCAATCCTGACTTAGTCTCAACCTTTTCTTTGAATATCTTGAACTTGTCTAATGCTTTAGATTTCTCCTTCAAAAAGACAACCCACATCACCCTAGAATAATCATCAATTAGAAACATAAAATATCTATCACCTTACACACTTTTAACATTTGTAGGTCCACATAGGTCAATATGTACAAGATCTAGCAATCCATCAGATGTATACTATTTTCTCTTCAAATAAATCCTTGTTTTCTTACCCAATTGACATTCCTTACATACCAAATCAGTAGGCTTAACAATCTTATGCAGATCTCTAACAACTTGAGTAGAACTGATCTTAATCATTGAATCAAAATTAACATGACACATTCTCCTATGCCACAACCAAATTTGATCAATCTGATCAATCAAGCAATTTTTCTCACCATCATTCAAATAAAAAAATATTACCTTCAGTGTTAGTTCCAGATGCAATCTCTATACCAGAGGCATTTAGGATCTTGCATTTACCATTATTGAACTACAAATCATAACCTTTGTCAACCATCTATCTAATACTCAAAAGATTATGCTTCAAACCTTCAATATATACAACATCATCAGTGTCATTCTACCATCAAAGGAAATAGAACCTGTACCATGGATCACATTGGCTTTGTCATCTCCAAATCTCACTATTCCACCATCATACTTTTCCATGCACACAAATTTTCTTTCATCACCGGTCATATGATGTGAACAACTGTTCTCAATCACCTAATCATCTTTTTCTTTAACTTTAGCAACCAAAGATTTCTCCTCAATAGTGCAACTAGTGGAATCAACAGATATCAGTCCATATTCTTTGATAGCAATCAATACAACTTCATCTCCTTCTAATTATTCATCTATAACACTTTCATCAACTACATAATAGAAATTCTTCTTATGCTTATATTTCTGGTTAGACTTGTAAGGCTTATCATACTTCTCATGCTTCGCATATCTATCATTTATGTCATGCTTATCAAATTTATCATGCCTATCATACTTAGCCATTCTCTCCGGCCACCTAGAAGAAAAATGTCCTACCTTATTGCAAGAGAAACATTTCAATGGAAATTTTCCATCATACTTACCGACTCCTTTAGACAATCTCTGAGCAATCAATGCTTCAAGCTCATCCAATTCTCTTTCTTGCTCTTACATCTCCCTTCTCTCTCTTTCATATCTGGATATTATGCATTCTTTAGGATCATATTTCTGCTTTCTGAATACAGATGCTCTAAATTTTGTCTTAGACTTTCCATGTGATTCACCAAATTTGCTTAGCTCAAATGCAACAATCTTTCCAACCAACATATCTCTTGTGATAGTAGTCACACTCCTGATTTCATTAATAATAACTACCTTATGTTTGTAAGCAGGAGGCAAAGATCTCAACACCTTAGCAACATGTTCATCTTCTTCGAGGGTTCTACCAACACATCTGATACCTAGGACAAGATCAATCACCTTAGCCATGAGAGTGTTTATGTTCTCATCTTCTCCCATCTTCAGCATCTCATATTTTCTTTTCAAACTCTACAAATTACCAACTTTCACTTGTTTATCTCCTTCATATAGGGTTTTGAGGTTCTCCTAGATCTCATGTGTGGTCTGAAGTCCCATTAAATTTGTCATTTTTGAATCAGTCAGGGCACTTAGCAATGCTTCCTTTTCTCTAATGTTATTTTCAGCTTCTTTGATCTCATCAATAGTAACCGAACCATTCCGAGAAACATAATAGATATTCCTTTTTAATTTTCCAATAATATTCTCCAAGATACCTCAAGTGCACCTCCATCCAGTTCTTCCATATAGCATAGTTACTACCATCAATTCTTAGACTCCCCTTCTTAAAGCTAACACTTCCACTTCTAGTTGTCATCCCAGATCTCCTCAAGCGGTTAAGCTTCTTTCGAAGGATCTATCTATGATACCAATCTTTGGCAACAACAATGAAGGAAAACTGAGAGTGGGAGGGGGGGTGTGAGTCAATTTTCACTGGATCTATAAACTTAACCACACAAACAAATCTGATAAACCACAACAATAATAAAGATAAGAAAATTGAAAGCGCAACACACAACACCAATATTTTGACGTAGAAAAACCAGTTAAGGGAAAAACCATGTGGGAACCTACCCATAATAAGATGATACTCTATAGTAGTATGTAAAAATATTACAATGGGGAATGCACATGCATTCAAGCACATTGCCTAGATCTCACTTCTCAAAGGATAATGACCCAGAAGGCTACAACCCTCAAAGAAGTCTCAGTGACTTACAACAAGGTTCAGACTACAATCTAGAAGAAATGAACTGAAAGAATAACATCTCCAAATGCTTGATGATATTTTCAGTTAAGCATAATTGTGTGCTCTGCAAATCCAATCTCTACTCAATCACAATGCCAAAGGATGAATCACTTGATCGCACATACACCACTCTTAGATAATGCATACACAATGATGTAGAGCCCTCCTTGTTACTTGCCAAACACCTCCAAATGTATGACACTAACCCCTTAAAACATGGATGTGATCCTATCAAGGCAAGGCTCTACATCTTTAGTACAATCTTCTCAACATCTCCAAGATCCTCTCTTACTCAATTAAGGGTATCTTGCTACAAAAAACTCCATGGTACCCCCAAGGGTTAAAATTAATTTCTACACTATTTTTGGGTCATACAAAACTCCCCAAGTTAAAACAAGGCACTGGTGGCAAGAGTACATGCTCATTCCCTAAGAAACTCACTCAATTAGGCCTAGTCGCTTGTAGCCTTATTTAGCGGGTAAAGGGACCTTAATTTCATATTTTCCCAAACACATTGGTAAAAAAATTATGGATTCAAATACCCTTTTGGAAGTTATACAATTTCCCCAAAGGAAGGGTCAAGGTATGAAAAATAAAGGTCTTTTCTGGTAGGAATTTGACTGTCCTAGAAGGGCTAATTAGGTCTCTTATGTGAAGCAACTATGTTTAGGTGAATGAATTGGTGGATTAAAATACCATGGGAATGTTGGTAAACATAAATCAATAGGGATTATAGGGTTACACGCCTGGAAGCATCGTCATTTGCACACAAGATGATTTTGTTTGTTCAAGGTCTAGGTAGCCACATAGAGATGTCTACCTAGGGTCGCTTCAAACACTTCTCTCCCTTGCTCCTCCTGAAAAGAACTCTTAGAAATATAAAATAAATTGACCATAATTTCCTTTCACAAAATCCCATGAGCCTCAGATTGGTAAAGTGCAAGATATGGCCATGAATGACGAAAAACCCAAGGTAAACCCTAGTTTTCCGGGTACCTACAACAAAACTTCAATATCAGGAGTAACACACACAATAAAGTATCCAAATAAAAATATAAATAGAGTAAAATATCCTCTAAAATCAATTCACATCATTGAGAATGGATCCCAATCCATACAGAATCGTACCACGGACCAAAACTCCCAAAATTGTAGGAAAACTCAGAATTTAATTGGTTTGTTTGCATCAAAGCTCTTCTCCGTACAATCACACACTCTTGGAAAATAGATCCTTGAGGTGTATATACCAGTCCTAAACTTGTATCAACAAAAAATAAAGAGGTTAGAGCTGTTGGAGAAGTTTCAAATTACAAAAATGCAAAAAGTGCATAAAAGTTGCTCATGACAACTTTTGACAACTTTTGCAAAAGTTGTCAAAATATCATCTTTCGCCTCCTAATGCCTTGGGTCAAGTTAAAACCCTCCTAAGACATCTTAAAACACTCAAAACCAACACATTGGATCCCCTATTGTCCAAAAGTCCTAATTGGCTCATAGAAATGCCAAAATAGGAGTTTGGCTCACAAGATGGGATTCATTATTACAAACATATAATGTATGATTAAAAACCTATATAAAACATCCTAAAGACATTGTTAATGCGTTATCCTCCCTTATCAAAGTTTTTCATGTCATTTTGAAGGGTTTGATGAGGTTCTCCTGCACCACACAACCTCTATATCTAAATTGCATGACAATACCACCTATTTATACAATTCATCAACCTTGACAACAAGGTCGGCTAAGCCCTCAACTCACAATTAGAAAATTACATTACATGGTATAAATTAAGACCACCAGACCAATATAATGATATTCATGACATAACATGGACCTAATTCAAATATCTAAAGGCTCATCACCACCTAAAATGATGACAAAATCAACTGCAACATGCTACACAACCAGGAAAATCGCATAACATGAAGAACATCACGGGACCAATAAAATCACCAAGAAAATGCACAAAAATTAATATGGATCATTAAAATAGATAGGACCATCAGACACGTTAGAATCAAAAATAGCTGCACCAACACCACTTATCAAATCTTCACCGATCAACATCTGAAACACAAGAACACTCAAACAACAACAACTGTCATGAAGAAAGATAACTTCCAGAGCACCAAATCACAAACCATATGAAATGAAGATACACAAGATCATCCAAAACAATCTCCCAAAATCTAAGATCTTGAGTTGATCACACTGGAATATACCGAACTCTGCAAAACACTGATCAGATAAGCAAACTGCAAAACCAAATCATCTGATATGATCAATTAAGCTTCCCAGATCACCAAAACCAATACAAAATAATATAGTGATACTATAAATACTCCCTACACCAAATCATGATCGTAATACACCAATCTGCATTCATCGAAGTAGGAGTATGTTGACATCAATGATAACATCATATCCTAGCAGCAACAATGTCCAACAAAATATGTTGAAAAGGGTGGCATTTGTCTACTAATTGTGAAATAAATCTATAGCTTTCCTTGAAGACTAAATTGTTGAGTTTGATTCGAAGGTGTAGGCATATCAACAATTGATTTTACTTTTGCTGGATCCACCTCAATTCCTCTATAAGAGACAATTAATCTAACATGTTTTTCAAAAGCAACTCCAAAGACACATTTCTTAGGATTGAGTTTGAGCTTATAATGCTTCTCTCAGGTTATTGACTTGGCAAAAACATAATCCATATAATCCTCCATATGGTGTGCATAATATTATAAAATATTATCATTATGGCTCTTTGATAGGTTTCCTCGACATTCTTGAGATTGAAAGGCATAACGTTCCAAAAAATTGTTCCCTAAGGATAAATAAAAGTTGTCTTATGTTGGTCTTCATGAGAATTTGATTGTAGCTAGAAAATCTATCCATAAATGTCAACTTCTCATTCCCCACTGTTAGACCAACAATCATGTCTATATTGGGTAAAATGAAGTCATCCATTAGACATTCTTTGTTTATATCTCTGAAATATATGCAAATTTTGATGTCCCTAGTTAGACTGGTGATTGGGAAAAGATTGCAAATCCATTCAGTATAATACATAGGTTGGAAGAAACTGAAATCTAATAGCTTCTTTAGTTCAACTTTGACTAGTAGAGCAATTTAGGGGTATATTTTTTTGAGTTCCTATTTGAATGGTTTTTCTCCTAGATAGAGAGGTATGTGATGGACAAGTTTGGGGTCTAGTCTTGGATATAGAGATAGGTGATGATGGATGATTTATCTTTCAATGAAGAGATTGGTGAAGACTCCTATTTTTGTATCTGTTAGGGATGCAACAAAGTAGATATTCTTTGGAGTTTCACTAGATCCAAGATTAACTTCACGTGACTTCTCTTTTAGGAGTAGAGACCTTTCTTAAATTATGGGGAGAGGATCCAACCTTCCATCCTCATGTGAAAGGTTTTCACCCTCAGATACATCATTTATGTTTAATTTTTTAGATTCAAAAGGTGCCTCTCAATTTTCACCTAAAGATCGGTTATTTTTATTTTTTATTTTTGTGAGTGGGAGTAGATTCCCCAAAATAAGTATTGGTATTGAGATCTATAGAAAATATAGCTTTATGATCACCCAAAGGTATGCCTTCTTGAATTTCAATGAACTCAATGATAGCTTCATATCTAAGATTGGTGATCCTTGTTGGTCTCAATCAATGAGTTGTGGATGGATCAGAGGCATGATATCATCAATGTTTGTAAAGGAAAAGTATAAGGTGGTTAAAGTAAGTACTAAAGAGTCATTAGGGTCCAAAAAGGTATTGATTTAGGCTTGGCCATTTATGTGTTTATCTTCATAAACTTCATCAAAACCACACTCCCACTCATGAGAGGTTGTCTCTAAACTATAGTATATGTCTCAATATCATTAGTAACATCAACGTATTTATTCAAAAGCAACTTAGTAATCGAAGAAGCCAATTTCAATGGTGTATACCCCAATATTCTATTTTTAGGTAGATTTTGAGATTTAATACACTATATAATTCCTTGTTTTTGTAAGCCAAGGCAATATAACTATCATATCCTTTCTATTTAATGATAGTAAACCCTTTGTCATATTGTTCCATAGGTATCTTGATAGGCTTTGTATCTTCTTTATCCTTATAAATCTAGTTAGAAATGTCCTCTTCTATAGATTTATTGTGAAATTCACCCCACTTAGTGAAGATGGTGGGAGGATGATATTGTATAACGACCTTAAATTATCATTTAATCATGTTGTCCTCAATTTTGGAACAACCTAAATCATGAGGCAACCCTATGAAACTCATCCATTTCGTACCTCATGGGTTTCAGGAAAGGCTAATCAACCTTGTCAATTAGTCAATTTTTCATTTTGTATCTTTATGTTTAATCGTTCAGAAGTTATGGGTTTTCTTTGTTTTTAGTAACACATCAGATTTTAAGACCCGACATGTTAGTTTGGTTGTGTTAGCACATCGGACTTTAAAGTCTAATGTGCCAGTCTTCTTGGCAAGCAAGTCAGACTTTAAAGTCCGACCTACAGTTTTGTCCTTTGACAGGTCAGACTTAATTTAAAGTTTGACCTGCTTGTGTCTCAAGGTGATAGGTTGGACTTTAAAGTTTGACCTGTGAACATGAGTTGCATTTATTGTAGCTCATGTTTATGTTTTTGTTAGTTATAAATAGGTTTTAATCGATTTTTTTAAGGGCATTCTAAGTCTTTTTGCTTCCTGCTAAGGCATTTTATCTCTGTTCATCCTCATCCTTGCACATTTGAATGATTCACCTCCATATTTCTCTCCTCCTCCAACGCATTTCTAACTAGAAGGTGGGGTTTCATTTTTTCCTTTTATTTTTATTTTGTTTCAAGTTTTTTGTTAGTGGTTGCTAGGGTTTTTGTTAGTTTTTGTTTGTTTTCATATGCCTTTGTCCCTTTTTATTTCTCCTAAATCTCTCATGTCATGTTTTGTAACCTGATATGAGGTATGTTCTTCAAGTTTTTCCCTTGTTGTTTACTCAGTCTAGCATGTCGGGCTTCAAAACCTGACATGATGGTCTTTCGTTCTTCCCATGACTTGCATGTCGGGTTTTGAATCTCGACATGCAAGTCAAAAGATTTGCTTGTTTACTCAACTCACATGTCAGGGTTTAAAACCCAACATGTGAGGATAAAATACCCTCAACTTGCATGTCAGGTTTCAAACCCCGCATGCCAGCCTTTCCTTTGTACTTCTAACTAGAAGGTCAGGGTTTTAAATCTGACGTGCTAGTCAGTTCGGTCCCACTTACACATCGAGTTTCAAACATTGACCTGTCAGTTATTATTTTTCCTTTGAGCTAGCGTGTCAGGTTTTGAAACCCAACATGTCAGTTCCCCCACCTTTCAACTAGCAGATCAGGTTCTAAACCTTGACCTGCCAGTTTTAATGTGTTTCCCTTTGAGCCTTTTTTTTCCAACCTAGTTTTTTTCTCAGTCCTGTTTGATTCTGGATCTCCAATTTGTTCTTTTGATGATGAATACTGATTGTGGGCCTAAAAAACATGTTCTCTATAGCATCTTTGAAATTTTCCAAGTCATCTGCAAGCAAACCGAAGGCCTCTCCCAGTCATACAGATCCATCATCGAGCAAACGTGTATACAAAAAGATGAAGTACAAGTATGATAAGTACTTGAATATGTTCTTTAAAGGCTCGGTGGACTCTAATGTGGTAGAGATTAGAGATACTAAAATTGGGCATGTGGATATGAAGGAGTTTGAAGATAGATGCAAGAAAGCTCCATCTCATATGAATAGTTTGATAAGGTCATAATTGCACAAGTTTGCACCTTTTCCTATTGCAGCTCATGATCCAGAATTTGTATTTACTATGGCAGAGCACTTTGACCTGAACACTTGTCAGATGAAGGATGCTACCAATAATGACACTTGATAATGTATTTTTCAACAGTCTTTTGAAATTTCTAAAGGAAGTTGAGGTTGCTGATATAACCATGGATAGTGCACAAGTATATTATGAGAATCACACAGATAAGTATAAGAAAACAATCAACACTATGTTTTTATCCACTTCACATGATTCAATTGTCATGAGATGGCCTAATTACTTTCATAGAATTGATTTCCATGAAGAGTATAATGACATGGTTATAATTCTTGCATGAGTTAAAGGTTTGAGAGACTCCCACTACTTCCAAGAGTGGATGTGTTACTAAATGAAGGTCATTAGAAAAGGGACAACCAAGATTGACTGGGGGGAGAAAATCAATGATGCTATCTGTATTTAGTTAAAGGAAGTCAAAACATCATTGAAATTTTATATGAATTCATATCTTGTGTATGCAGTCGCCTCAATGAGGCAATATCCAGGATTCTCTACAAAAGGAGATAGAAGGTTGTTACTTGTTTGGGATTATTATGATCAATTAACCATCAATAATTAGAAGTATCATTTCTGTAGATTCAATGATGCCTTCTTCGTTGTGTGGAAATGTTTGTTCGACAAGAATCTGCACAAGGAGAGAATTTTAGAAGCAACATATGACTTGGTGTCTTATTTTGGTTGTGTTTTCTTATAATTTCCTACATTTACATATATTTGCATTGGATTCTTCACAGGTAAACCATTCATGTTGCCTCAGTACCCATCAGATAAGATTGTCCTCATGGAACTGTGTTGCCAATTGGTACATGTACATGCGAGACAAGCTTCTGCTCATAAGACAAGTCTCAAATGGCCTGTCTATTGGCCGATATTTAGTACTTACCATGCCAAAGGCCAAGAACATGGAGAATGAAATGTTACGGGTCACAATGAGGAGGTTCAAAGATTGAGAGAACTTTGATTTTTCATAACATGAGAATCAAAATAAAAAGGAGTTATGTACATGTGCATAGGCTTGAAGATGTTTGGGAAGATTGAAAAAGTGATGAAGATGTGAGAAGGATGGACTACAGTTGTCTTACATTAGAGAAAATAGAGAACTTGGACTTGGCCAAGATCCTAGACACCATGGGGGATACAAGTGATATAGTGGACCCCATCTACTATGAGTGGAAAATTGTTGATACTCCCTTACCTCCAATTCAATGGTCAAAGAAAGAAAGCAAATCAATTTCAAAGAGGTTTGCACCTATCATGGAAAATACAAACCAATGGATATTGAAGAAGGGAATCCAAATGAAATCACTTCTTGCTAGCTCTGGTGAGGAAGATAATGATGGTCCAATGGGGAAGACTTTAGAAGTAAGAACCAAGAATAAGGAAGATACTCAAGTTCCCCCACCACCGGTTTCACCACTAAAATCTAAAGGGAAGGCACCTAAATTCAAATTCACTGTTAAAGGCCTGAAGAAAGGGGAGTCTTCCTCCACGGCCGTGCAACAGGAATCAACCCAATGGCCTAACCAAACTGGGAAAGAAGAACAAGAACAAGAAGAGGGAGAAATTCCTCATGCTGGAGAAGAATAGGAACAAGGAGAAAGTTCTATTCCTACCACCTCTCAAACATCATCATCAACTCGCGTTGTGACTCATTTCATTGACTTTGATTCTAATGAAGAGGTGAAAGAACATAATGGAGAAGGAGTAGATATTGATTTGGATGATGAACAAGATCAAGAGGGGGGAAATGAAGAATTGGTTACTCTTTCTAGCATTCCTAGCTTTGATGACATTCCAACTTCCATGATTGAGTCATCAATCTTGGATTTTATTGAAGCCATGGAATAGGTTACTCAAGAAAAACAAATAGTAAGTCTACCTTTTTTTGCTGCCATGACATAAACTCCACCCCTGGTGAGCACAATTGTCATTTCTGCAACAACGTATGTTATTACATCAACACCACCAGTAGATACAACCATTGGGATAGTTAATGTCTTACCAGCTTCTAAGCCACTGCCACCACTAGTATCAGTTTCTACAATTCCAGTTGTAACTACTTCTATGATGCCTATTACTACAATGGCCTTAGTACAAGTGGGACCATCAACAATAGCGGTATCTTCCAGTCAGCCACCTACTAGTTTGCTTATGGTTACACAAGTGGAGGTCATTACTCCAACCACACAATTAGTCACACCTCCTTGGTTGGACATAGTGACACCAAAAAGGAAGAAGGAAGTTGTCTTACTAGATGGCTTCGACTTCTAACAGTTATCTCCTTTGAAGGCAAAGGTGACCAAGAAGCCAAAGATAGTATCAAGGGTGTTGGTTGATCCTGTAAGTAAAAGAAAATATGCTGAAGTGATTGTGCCAGCTGTAGGTAAAACCAAAGAGAACATTCAACTTGCAAATTATACAGTTCAAATTGTCAAGCTTGGGGAAGAAACTCATGAGAGCATGAAGCAAGATTTGAAGAGCTGCGATCGATGCTATCATGAGAAGACTTGATGAAGAACATGTTGAAAAGCTGAAATTGAAGGAAAAGTCTGGGCAACTAACCAATGCTTTGATGAAAGTGACCCAGATCTCTCAACAAGTAGAACCAATTGTTTCATCCATTGATATAGAAGCAATCAAAAGAATGGAACAAGTGGGGGTTAAGGGTCGAGTGATGGATCAATGGATTGAAAGGTTGAAATCTGAAGGCTCTCTCCTCCTAGATTCAACTATCAAGTTGTTGAAACACTTTGAAATCATGCAAAGTCAAATACAAGAAATCAAAACCAATTTCACACAAGAGATAGATGAGAATGAAAGAAACATGCAGATTTGGAGAAAGATGGAGGACTTTGACATTGATTTCCTTGTAGAAAATAAAGTGCTAGAAAAAAGAGGGAAGTATGTTCAAGTTTTGTCTTTACTAGCACACATAAATGAATTGATCAAGCATATGGTCACTAATCTTGAAGGTGAGATCAAGAAATGTGATAATGATATTGATCAAATTTCAGCAAGAATAGTTGATATCCCTTAAGAATAGTTGATATCCCTTGCTTCCTATATGGTAAGGATAATAAGTAATTGGTCTCAAGTGATACCATCATCCAGGAAATCCACTCTCTAATCTCATGTTGGACAAAGCAAGACTTCACTCTGAACGCCTTTGATAAACTTATTGAAATACAGGTTGGTTTAGAGTTGCTTGCCTCTTTGCTCAAGGATGGAAAGAAGTAGCATGTGAAGACCAGAGATGCCATATTCTGGATCAATGCCATATCAAGTTCCATCACCTTGCCAAATGAAGTTGAGATGAAATCCATCTTGGCTAAGTTTGAAGAATTTAAAAAAGATTGAGGAAGAGAATGAATAAAGTGTCACATTAACACTTAGTTTTTCATGTAGATGCATTTTTAGATGTTGTAAGTTTTCTCACAGCTTCATATTCCCTTTATGTTGTAGTTGTAGTCAAGTGGGACTGTGCAGTTGAATTAGTCAACAAGTCCCACCTTTTTCTTGTTTCCTCTCCTATATATAGAGGAGCCTCATTTGTAAATATTTATCTTTTATATGCTTAGCAAAACTTTGCCAAAATTTTGTGCCATCTAAAACTTTGATCTTTTTGGATGTAAAATTGGATTCAAAGTAATATAAGAAAGAAATCCATTAGACCTTAAATTCAAGTGAGTAGAAGATTGTGGTTGTGATTGAAATTACTCCTATGTTTAGTTCTCACAATTGTTCTTATATATATATTAGAATTTAGTGGCAAATTTGTCTATTTTATTGAAAGATATTTCCAAGTGTGTTGAGTAGACTTTGAGCTAACAATATATTTAGGAAATTTTCTAATGTTAAGTGATTAGTGTTAGGCTTTGTATTCCTACCATTACTTGTAGTTTTAAGGATTGGGAAATTATACTTGAAGACTTTGAGCTGAAAGTTAAATTTCTTATCATTTGTAATCATTAGTTTAGTTATAATTACATTTAAGAAAGACTTTGTGCTTCTTGATTGTAAGTTTGGGTATAATTGTTGGAATTAGTTTGTTCATTTCTTCAAGTATCATAAGTGGTAGGGAATTTTAACAAGTGGAGGGAAAATACATAAACTCTGAAAAAAGAGAGTTGTATGCCCGAAACTCACCCACAGATTTTAGTTTCATTTTGATTAGAGAAGAAATTTCAAAGGGAACTTCCCCTTGCTGAGAGGAGGCATTAATTTCTCAACATAGCTATGTGTGAATTATATATTTTGTCATTGGTACAATTGTGAAAAAATATTCACCCAACAAATCGCACATTATTTTTTCCTATACAAAATGAGTCAACAAATCTATATTCACCACACCCTTTGACTTAAATTTGAATCTTGATCTCAAGAAGGAGAGAATATGGAATGGGATATGTTGGCAATTTTTCCTGCTACCTTCAACCCTAAGGGGAAATGTTACTTTCTAGGTTATGGGACTGTGAACCTTTAATATTCAATGTACACTATTGACAGGTTGAAGATGGGAAAACACAACTCAACAAGGCTTTACCAAACCTTCTTCACTTAGAGATCTACCAAACTCAGGAGGGTATTCCCACTTTAGACCTGTATACTTGGTGTGTTTATAAAACATATAATTTACAGGTTTGTAGATAGTAGATTTTTCTCAGTCAAATGAGGATTATATGATTAATTCTACATTCAATCCCAATCCCTCTGATTATGAAACCCATTGAGAAAATTAAATTTGCACCATTCAAAAGGGTACAAGGAAGTACTAAATGTGCATACTGCAGCCTGCCCTTTTCAGTTTATGGAGAAAGAAAGAGAGGGAAAGAAAGACAATTTTATGCAATGCTTCTGAAATATATCCTAAGCAACATTAGCAGGCTAATGTGTATCCCATGGAACAGAGTCATACCCACAGACCCAAAGAAAAACTCATATTGTAAAACAACCCTAGCTAGCGAGATTTCACAACGTTAATGCCTAACATTAATAGAAATCAATATGTTAATTGTGTCAACCATCCTTGTTAATCCATTTGACAATTTTTAGAATCCATTAGAATTTGCAAATAAAATTTAATTCCTTCCTTGAAGGAAACCCATAAACACAATCACACATTAATAAAAATGCTATTAGGACAAATCAAAATATCCTTAATATCTCAATTCATATGCATTCTGTAAATACAAAGGGAGATAATATTTGCAATGTTAAATCATGCTATCCATTACTAGTTGAGATTTACAAAATTATAGTATAAACCTCTTTCCTTGTGAGATTACTTGAAACCCTTGACAGGCATAGCCCTACTTCTACCAACCTAGAATACAAAAATTTTATAATCCTCTTCTATAGCCTTGGAATTCCTTTTATAACATTAAGAAATGCAATAAGAATCAGGTCATTTTACATGTGTCCTATTTTTACCTAATTAGCCCATTTGCAAAAGTCTCATTGTTCTTCTCGATAGGGGAGAACTTTGAGAAATTCTACCAAGAAGGACTACAAGGCTCCAAAACCACATCACTTTTGTCTTCACCCTTCATTGTCTCCACAACTCCCTTATTCTAAGGTGAATTTTTTTTTCATAGAGATCAAAATTATTTGCAAGTTGTAAGCCAATCTTGCAAGTGCACTTTGAGCTTCTTGTTCCTCTTTGGAAATCGTATACATGTTCAATACCCCTTTGGCTACATAGTAGATTATTAACACATATATCTTCAAGGTTTTTGCATATGTTTTACAACACAATCCATTTCAAACATGTTCTCCTAGGTCAGGATGCGATTGTAACATCCACAGACTTCATCTCACAATCTTGTGAGCACAATTTGACAATCACAAGTTTATTCTCCCAATGCTTTGTATGTATATAATATTATCACGCTGCTTTGATTGAATACTTTCCTTGAAACACACAAAGGTGATGGCCAACTTCTAGGCTCACACATTTGATCTTATCTACAAATTTCATTTACCTATGCAAATCACTCTTTTCTGCTTTTTTGCTTTAGGAAACTTGTGTGAGATATCCATATTGACCTTGATTTTCTGACATCTGTACATAATTCAATAGCTACAGTATTGTTCACACTGCCTTTTTTGGTCTTTTACAACTCCACTAGGACACTTACAATTTTGATGACATGGTTAATTATTCAAATTACAAAAATTATCAGGATCTTACATAAAGTAACAACTCCATGCTCAACTTTTAGCTACACCATCTTACTCAACCTCCTGTCCAGTTAATGAAACCCGTAAATTTAAGGTTGGATAATTACTCTCCATTCATCACATCACCTTACTTGTTGCCTACTTGGTCACTTGATCAAGGAAATAAATCCTTTTAATGAGTTTCAAGTTACTAGACTCACCATCATGCAGTCGCAAACCTTTGAATACTTCATCAAAGAACAATCAACTCAAAAAATTAGTGAAGTGCCCAAAAGTCCCCCACTGAGCTCCGAGTCATTGTCATGGACACCATTAATGTCACACTGAAAACAACCCAAGACTCGTTTAGATAGAAAATCTACTTCATTGAACTCCGAGCATGACATACCCTTTTTACAACATCAATCCATCTCTCGGCCAAATTATCAAAACATCTCTCTGAGTGCCTAGGAAAACATTTACTTGGGTCTCAACAAAATGTCTTTTCCCCATTCACCGTGTTGGGATTCTTTTTGAAATTTTGTGTTTGCCATGGGTATAAGGTTTATTTCTGCTACAGTGTTTTTGGTATAAATCCCATAAACCCTAAACCTTGGTCTTTGTTACCCGTCATTTTTACTAAGTCAAAATGTCCCCTTTGGTCTTGAAGTCCCTTTTCATTTTGGGTCCCATTTCATATGCTTTAGTTCCAAAATTGCCAGATTGGCTGATCAACCTTATTTTAGGCATCAAGTCTCACTTATGTCTAAAGGGGCCCTACCTTTTCTTTATTGTCTTATCGCCACCCGATGGAAGTGTAACTCATTGGATCTCATTGTCATCAATATTTTTTCTACCTGATCTCCGCTCCCCGATAGTGCTTTGTCAATGGGCCACTCAAAAGTCTCATATCGGCTAATAACACTTGTGGATTTTTTTGCACACATGTTCTATTGTTCCACAGTTCCTAAATAACTTGATAGCCCAATGACCTATAGGTGGCATGTAGGGCCCATAAGGGATGACAATAGACGAACCAATAAGATCGTGGAAAAATGGATGGCTGAGCCATGTAATAAGGGTGTGGGTCCTATGTTCCCATCTTCTAAGTCAGGTAGAAGAAGGCACAGGATAGTGGGGTGAGGAGAAGTATCTCTCCTCTCCACCTCAACAAGAAATCCAAGAGAGAGGGGAAACAAATATAGGCTTGTGGGGAGGGGCAGAAGAAAATCTTCTCCTGCCACCCTGCAACTCATGGACTGACATCCAAAATAGGATGCAAGGCAAGAAGAGGCCCAACAAGATACATCCCCGGCCACCCCACATGGTGAACCAAGATAGAGGAAAAGCAGTGTGGGGTAAACAAAGAAATTAGGGAAAAGGTAAAGCACTGATCAGAGATGGATTTTAGGGTTTTTTCTATTTTTCTCACTGTTTTATGCATAGGAAGGAAACGCTTTTGAAGAGGCAACAGTGAATAAAAAATAAAAAAAGTTTCTAAGTGCCGAGTTTTTATTTGTCACTAACTGAATGATATTTTTTGTAGGGCCCCCAATGTTCAAATATGAATTTTAATGATTATATCCTACCATCACACAAACCTGTGTGCATGCAGCAAAAGAATTCAATTACTCAATGATCTATATTTCTTTGGATGTATCAACATCGCCTCTACTCAATTTTACATTTATAGTGCTCTAGATATGCTTTGAATCTATTTATAATTCCTTTCTATCATAATTAGGTTTTATATAGTAAAGGTCATTGCAATGCTCTTAGTGCACTCTCTATATCCTTCATATTTCCTTTTGTGTGTTTCTTGACTATGTATAAGCCTTTAATTACCCTGCTTCTGGCCTGAGCCTAATTTCAATGTTTTAATTACTGTTTCAATAGGCTTAAGAAAACCCTAATGCTATAAAGTGCATAATCCTCCAATTTGGGAAAGATAAAGTTCTTTGAGGAGATAATTATACAATCTCAAATGTAGGGGATTTCAGATGGTGAATTTCTTGGTCAAATCGCCAATCTTTACTTTTGTCTAAAGATCTTGATATTTATCCTACTTATTAATTGCATATCTCTGAGAAGAATTTGTAAGCTACTCTCTATCACTGTGCATTAAATAGGTCATGGCCAGTGAATTGATATTGTGGGTCACAGATCCCACCGTGGTTTTTCCTCTTTGAGGTTTTCAACGTATAATTCCATGTGTTATGATTCTCATTTATGTGATTGGATTATTGGTTTCTTTACTTCTTTCAATTTTGTATGTACCAGTATACCGGTTGGTGTATGCATGTTTTAATAAGGCTAAAATAGATCATTCTGGTATAACACTAATTCACCCCCCCCCCTCTTAGTGTTATTGGATTCCAACATTTGGTATCAGAGCCTTGTGCCTTAGAGGAAGTTTAACAGCTTGAGGAAGATCCTGAATCCGAAACCCATGGACATGGCTTTGGAGAAACAAATTGAGATGGCACTTGAAGATTATGATGTTGAAAGGTTGAAGAACTTAAAGCTACAAGATGAATTGAATTCTACTAAGGAATTCATTCTTGTCCTATAGGAGAGGCTATCATCTATTTAGGCTAGGAGATGAAGAGAAAGATGAACTTAAGGAACAATGTCAAAAATAGAGTCATGAGAACATGGTTATGAGAAATGAATTGCAAGCTATAACTATGAGAATGTCTAAGGAGATTGAGGACCTAAAGAAAAAGGAAGAAAATCTTGTTGTATCCCTAAAGAAAAAATTTGAAGAATGTGGTAGGTTGGTTCATGAGAATGATATGTTGAGAATTGATTTAGTACAATCCTAGAGTAATGAACAAGAGCTTGAGAGACAAATGATAGTTTTGAGAGAAGATCTAACTACTGCAAGTGAGTATAAAGAAAAAATCAAGATTAGCTCAACACAACAAGATGAGTTATTGAAGAAACAAATGTAGATTGGAGATTCCCGTGGACTTGGATTTGAGAAAGGAAAGAGTTCCGGTACTGCTAATAAAGATCAAAACCATAAGGCACCGGTAAGGAAATTTAATGCTTATAAATTTAATGGTAGATGTTTTGTTTGCAATAGATTTGGTCACATGGCTAGACAATGTAGAAACAGAGAAAATCAGAACCCTGATTCAGCTCCCGGTAAATGTTCTAAATGCAATAAGTATGGTCATAAGACATAAGACTATAGAATGAATGTTAAATGCTATGCATCTGGAAAGTTTAGACATATGGATAATCAATGCAGGTCAAGCAATTTCACCGATTTTAGAAAAGCAATTCAAAGGAACAATATTACATGTTATGTATGTAATGAGGCTGGACATATTGCTAAATTCTGTAGAAGCATAAATCCATCGGTTGGTAATGGAGGATCAAATGAGAAAGGGAAAGAGAAGGTTAGTGAAATCTGGCAAGATCATACTTAGAGATGGGTTAGGAAGACTGAAGAACAATCTGTTGGTATTTTGGTATGGTTTTGTCATTGATGTCAACACCTACTAAACACTTATCAACTCTGGCACTTTGGAGAATCAACAACTTTCACCGGCAAGCAAGTGAGTTATGCACAGTCACCAGTATCTGGTACACCGACACTTGGAATAGCATGGAAAACACCTGGTTATGTCAAAGACATCATTTGGACACTTTGTCTTGGAGTTTTGTTCATTGGCATATTCATATTTGCATATTTGTTGTTATCGACAAATAGGTCCAAGATATAGACTAGCAGGTTTATCTTTTCCAGATCAGCACAACATGCTATGGAGATGTCTCCTTATTTTTGTAAATGCATCAAGCTGACATGTTGAATCGGTTATTGCATCGGACATTGTTTTGTTTGTAAATTGATTTTATTGTAATATCCTTTTTTTGTAGAAGTTTAACAACTTGAGGAGATCCAATGTCTACTAACTATTTCAGGAAGGATAGTCCTAAACTTGATGGAACCAACTATGGCATATGGAAGATCAGAATGGAGACACATTTAAATTGCAATTGAAAGGAAATCTTGGAAGTTACAAAGAATGGCTATACTGCTCCTACTCCCAGTTAGCCTAATCCACCTACCTTGGGAAAAGATGAAGAAAATGATTGCAAAGCAAGAGAAGCACTTTTGAGCGTATTAACAAATCAGCAAATCATGGGATTATTAGATAGATCAATTGCTAAAGCTATTAGGGATCATTTGGAAACACTGAATGAAGGAGATTCCATAGTCAAAATTTCAAAACTTGAAAGCTTCCGGGTCAGGTATGAAAATCTGAAAATGGAAGAAGATGAAAGGATTTATGCTTTTATGGAAAGAGTAAATGAAATTGTTTTGGGTATTAAATGTTGTGGAGGAACCTTAAGTGAAGATGAAATTGTTTCAAAAGTTTTAAGAGGATTCCCACCGGCATATAAAATGAAGGTTATTGCTATAAATGAGTTAAGAACAATGCCTAATACATCAGTAACTACAGATACATTGATTGGAAAACTTTCAGCTTTTGAAATTGAGGAATTTGGTCATGTTGCTACTATAAAGACAGATTTAGCTTTTAAGGCATCAACATCATCTGCACCATCATTTGACAAGTCTGATTGGAAAGCCTTTTATGCAAGAGAACTTGAGGAAAGCAAGAGATAAAATGAAGAACTTGAAGAACTTGAAGCACTATTTGCAAGAAAAATGCCTAAAGGTCCAGTTGGAAGTAAGTATCTAAAGGTCTAGTTGGAAGTAAGTATGAAGGTAAAGTACCTTTTAAATGCTTTAACTATAATAAGATTGGTCATATGGCTTCTAGATTCCCTGATAGATATGCTAGACTAAGAGAAGAAGCTAGGAGAACATACAAGCCTAACCCTGAATATCAGAGATATAGATTTAATAAGAATAAAGATAAATCTTGTTATCTTACTGATGAAGGAGTGACTGATGATTTTGATGAAGATCCGATAGACAATGGATGGGTTTTGTTGCTATAACAGAAGATCAACCGACACCTACTATTCAACCGATAGAGTAGGCCCTGGTAGCTACAGTTGAAGTTAAGGATGAATGGATCATTGATTCAAGATGCTCACATCATATGACTGGAGATAAAAGTAAATTCTTGAACTTTCAGGAATATAATAGAGGCTTAGTGAGATTTGGAGATGATAAAGCTTGTTTAATCAAAGGTAAAGGTACAATATCTCTTGATGGTAAGCATAATATTGACAATGTTTACTATGTTGAAGGTTTAAAGAATAATCTTTTGAGTGTTGGTCAATTAGTTGAAAAAGGATTTCAGTTACAATTCAAAAATGGAAAATGAAAAATCATGAATAGAACTGGTTTGCAAATTGCAACTGGTAATCAAACTAGAGGTAATATCTTTCATTTAAATCATAGTGAAAAGACATACTTGATTGCACATATTGATGAAAGTTGGCTATGGCATAAGAGACTCTATCATGTAAATTTTGATTGCATGGTAAAAATTAGTACTACTAAGGTAGTTAGAGATTTACCTAAAATTGTCAAACCTCACAATACAGTATGTAAGGAATGTCAATTTGGAAAACAAGTTAGAGCTACTTTTAAAAGTATTCTAGAAAAATCAAATAACGCTCTTGACTTAATTCATACTGATTTATGTGGTCCAACTAGAACTAAAAGTTTGCAAGGTGATATATATTTCATGCTAATCATTGATGACTACTCTAGAATATGTTGGGTTACTTTTCTCAGAGAAAAATTAGAAGCACTTGGAAAGTTCAAACTGTTCAAAGCAATGAAACCGGTAAGAAAATCAAATGTCTAAGATCAGATCAAGGAAGAGAATTTACATCTAAGGAATTTAATGCATTCTATGAAGTGAATGGAATCAGAAGACAGCTATCAACACCCCAGACACCACAACAGAATGGAGTTATTGAAAGGAAAAATAGAACTATCTTGGATGCAACAAGAAGTATGTTATCAGAAGCAAATCTACCACATGTGTATTGGAGAGAGGTAGTAAGTACAACAGTCTATACATTCAACAAAGTTCACATCAAAAGTGAAACCGGTAAGACCCCTCATGAACTATGGTTTGGTATTACTCCTACTCTTAAATATTTCAGAATATTTGGAAGTAAATGCTATATTAGAAGGGATGAGTATATTGGAAAATTTGATCCTAGAAGTGATCAAGGGATATTTCTTGGTCATTCATCTAAGACCAAGGCATATAGATGTTTTAACAAAAGATTGCAGAAAATTGTTGAGAGTACAAATGTGAAGATTGATGAACAATTCAGAGGAACTTCAAGGTACATAGACTCTAAACCGGCAACAAAGATTCTAACAGATGAACCTACATTGAACCCACCGGTACAGAATGAAGATCCAGTTACACTGGTATCATCTGAAAATTCCACAGTAACTGAGGAGCAATAGCAAATGAAGACACCCCGGTATGTAAGATTGAATCACTCTGAAGATCAGATAATTGGGAACAAGAATAAAGGAGTTATGAAAAGAGGAAGACTGGCAAATGAAGAGGTATGTCTTATTTCTCAAATTGAACCATCATCAATTAATGAGGCATGTGAAGATGAACACTGGATTAAAGCTATGGAAGAGGAACTAGAACAAATTGAAAAAAATAACACATGGACATTAGTTCCCCAGCCTAAAGACAAAAATGTGATTGGAACAAAGTGGGTATTTAGAAACAAACTTAATGAAGATGGTAAGGTAATCAGGAATAAAACAAGACTAGTGTGTAAGGGATATTCTCAGAAAGAAGGAATTGATTATAATGAAACCTTTGCACCTATAGCTAGAATTGATGCAGTCAGATTATTTTTGGCTTTTGCAGCACACAAGAACTACAAAGTATATCAAATGGATATTAAATGTGCATTTCTGAATGGAGATCTTGAAGAAGAAGTTTACATTGAACAACCTAATGGATTCTCTTTGACAGATAACAAAGATATGGTTTGCAGATTAAGGAAAGCTTTGTATGGGTTGAAACAAGCTCCAAGAGCTTGGTATGCAAGATTGGATAAGTATCTTTTGAAGATTGGTTTTTCTAAAGGTAATGCTGACAACAACTTATATTATAAAGTGAAAAATGATGACATCTTGGTTATAGAATTTTTTGTTGATGATATAATCTTTGGAGGACAAGATGGATTATGTAAAGAATTTTCTATTGAAATGCAGCAAGAATTTGAAATGTCTATGATTGGAGAAATAAAATTCTTTGTAGGATTGCAGATTTCACATACTGATAAAGGTATATTATTGAGTCAATCCAAGTACTTGAAGGAGTTATTAAAGAAATTGGGATGGAGAACTCTAAACTGGTAAGCACACCTATGACTACAAATGACAAATTATCTACACCTGTTAATCCGACTAGGTACAAATCTATGATAGGAGGTTTACTGTATTTGACACAAACAAGACCTAATATCATGAATGCAGTATGTATTGTTTCAAGATTTCAAAGTAATCCTAGAGAAAATCATGAATCAGCAGTAAAAAGGATTTTTTGGTACTTACAAGGCACTACAAATCTTGGATTATCGTATCCTAGAGATGAAAACTTTGAATTATGTGCATACACAGATGCAAATTGGGCAGGAGATGTGGATGATAGAAAAAGAACCACTAGTGGAGCATTTTTTCTTGGAAGAAGATTAATTTCTTGGTTGAGTAAGAAACAAAGTTGTACATCTTTATCAACAGTTGAATCAGAATATGTTGCAGCAACAACCAACTGTACACAGGTACTATGGCTTAAGCAAATGTTGAAGGATATAAAGGTAAAATGCAAGGAACTTATTACTATCTATTGTGATAACACTGTAGCAATTGATATATCTAAGAATCTGGTACTACATTCTAAAACCAAACATGTTTCTATCAAACTGAATTTTCTAAGGGAAAATGTTGAAGCAAAAGAAATTAAACTAGTTTATGTGAATACTAAAGAGAAGATTGCAGATATTTTCACTAAACCTCTGCCTAAGGAGACTTTTGAATATCTCAGAGACTAGCTTGGGGTCATACTCCCACCAGTAGAAACTTAGACAGTTGATAATAGTCATCAACCGACAGAAAAAACAGAGAAATCATTTACTCTGGCTTTGATGAGAAAGCTACTTCTCAGGGGGAGTAGTTGGTATAGTGAATTGGTTGATATTTTGTATTTGAAAAATGGTCTTTAGATTTCTTTGGCATTTGATGTCAAAGGGGGAGAGATTGGTATGGAAAAACACAATGAAAAATCATGACACTCCCAGGGGGAGAGATTGTTACTTTGGGGAGATTATTGGTTTTTGGTATTTGACATTTTTGTTTTGGCACTTTGATGGTTTTTCCATCTTGTGTTGCCATCAATGCCAAAGGGGGAGATTGTTGGTATTTTGGTATGGTTTTGTCATTGATGTCAACACCTACTAAACACTTATCAACTCTGGCACTTTGGAGAATCAACAACATTCACCGGCAAGCAAGTGAGTTATGCACAATCACCAGTATCTGGTACACCGACACTTGGAATAGCATGGAAAACACCTGGTTATGTCAAAGACATCGTTTGGACACTTTGTCTTGGAGTTTTGTTCATTGGCATATTCATATTTGCATATTTGTTGTTATCGACAAATAGGTCCAAGATATAGACTAGCAGGTTTATCTTTTCCAGATCAGCACAACATGCTATGGAGATGTCTCCTTATTGTTGTAAATGCATCAAGCCGACATGTTGAATCGGTTATTGCATCGGACATTGTTTTGTTTGTAAATTGATTTTATTTTAATATCCTTTAGAGCCGACCTACTAAAATTGGTCTTAGGTTATGATATAAATGTAAGATCTTATTTGTAAGATCATGTGTGTAATGCGAAAAAGAATTGTGTGAAGGTATATGTGAGAATAAGAAGAGCTATACATGCAGACATCATTTGAAGGTTGAAAGAGGTTTTTTGTGAAGACAATCAGAACTACACCGGTACTGAATCCAGCATAGAAGGATGCAAATTTGAGCAGTACATCATTATTGGATTTAACCATCCAATTGTAGTCAGTGTGACTCCTATTTTTGTTTGAGCAGTGAGCTCTAGGCGCTTATCCTTTCTGCATGTGCAAACCCCATTTGTATACGCATACTATCTGCAGTAGTATCATTTGATTGTGGGTAAGGTTTCCCACCATGGTTTTTCCCCTTAGAGGGTTTCCACATACAAATATTGGTGTTATGTGTTGTGGATGACTTTGTCTTTTTGTTTCATGCATTAATCTTTACCGGTATTACAATTAACTGATAAAATTGTCTACCGACATAAAAGACTGGTTTACCGGTATTAAGCATTAAGTTGGTAAAGTTGCTTTTTGGTTTGAATTTGTTAGACAACTGATTCACCCCCCCTCTCAGTTGTCTCCGGGACCTAACACAATCATCAGATGGAAATACACTGATTACTTATCTGGTAGAGGAGGTTGCTCTTGTACCAATAGGTAGCTCATCCAATAACTAAGGCCTTAGGGGTAGGAAAAAATCATGGAAATGCTGCATATGCCCCAGGAAGAGGTTCTAGAAGATGTTCCAGACATTAGAGATGCTTATCTGACATGGATATGTTCTGTTTGAGATCCGATATCTTTCACCAGCAGTCATTAATGTCAATGGAAGATTAGGTTTTTTTCTTGGAGTGATTTTAGAGTGATTAAGAGCAACTAAGAGCAATCAAAGGCATTTCAGAGCAATCAAATTTCTTCTTGAGCAATTTCACTGACGACTAGAAGAATTTGTTAAGGATTTTCACCAGAAGCGATCAACAAGTATTTATCTTTAAACATGGAAGCAGGATCATCATCTATTCCTATCTTTGTTGCAAATATGACTGTAGTAGAGGTCAAGGACCTCCCCAGGACAATTTTCAACGGTATCTGCATGTGGCTACCCTGGAAGATTCGGTTGGAGCATTTTCCCATGTTCCAGAGGGAGTTGTCTATGTTGAAGATGTTAGGGCATGCATAAATTACCACATTGAGGACTTGGGAACATCTGAAATAAATGGCATGTACATGAGCGAGCTGATAGGAGAATCTGGAAAGATCAAACCAACATACAAGCACATTGAAGAATTAGGGTTTACTGACATTCTGGACATCCCAGAATTTGAAGATGAGATAATTAGGTATGTTTTGAGTAGATTACATGGGGAGTTTATCTGGTTGGATAGACTTTACAAGATCACCAAGGAAGTCATCAGGGCAATCACTGGTTTACCATCGGTTGGGAAAAATCTAGATAAAAAGGTTTCGAATGATTATGTCAACAAAATCACCGACGTGATATCTGACAGGAGATCTATGAGAATAAGCACTATTTTTGACATAAACGTTAGATTTGGTAGCATGATCATCAGATATAAGGTAGCTCAGTCAAACCGACTGAATTTTATTTCCAGTTCCTGCATTTATGTAGCATACAAAATGATGAGAGAGAATATGAAATTGGATCTATGCGGTTGGATGTTAGATGAACTGTTAATAAACCTAGGAAAGATCAAGAGTGAAAAGAAAGGAACCTTTTAGTATGGAAACTTAATTGTCTGCTTAATGTTATTTTTCATGAATGATACACTTGGTTTTGGGAAGAGGCAATGGGCATTTGATATCTCGGTAGGGAGACAATTGAAACAGTCAATTTCTACTTTAGGTAGTCAGAGAGATGATGAAGTATGGGGATATTTTAAGGGGTTCCAGAAATCTATGAAGCATGGGGAAAGGGTTACTAAGCATATTTTAGAAAAATATTCAACTGACATATGCTTCATGGTGAAGAAGGATGAAACACTTATGGAAGCGGTTAAGCCCCAGAAGATTTAGATTGAGGAAATGGGCTATGAAGTGGATGCACAAATCCTTTAGGCTTATGCAAAAATGTTGATTGATGCACCTATTGATGAGGCAGAGAAGCCTTGTGGTACTTCAAAACAGAAAAACACAAGAGGTTGAAACAAAGTTCAACCGAAAGGAGAGAGAGAAGCAGGAAGGAAAGGATAGTAAATTTGTTGAGAAAGTTTCACAAGACATTATAGCATTAATTGATGTTGTCCCAGAGAAAGGCAGGAAGAGGAAGAATCTAGAAGTACACATTGATCCTGCTACAACAAAGTCTAAATCAGAGGATGACACACCCTTGGCTTTCAAGAGGGTTATAAGGAAGAAAATAGAGGAATCAAAGGTAGAAGCTAAAAAGCAACCGGTTAGGAAGGTTACATTCAAAATACCAGCATGGAAGAAAGCATCAAAATTAACCAATTTAGCTACATTCGGTACTGCAAAAAGGAAGAAGAAGAATAACACTGGTACAACTATTCAATCTGGTAATGTTCCACCTAAAACTTTTGCAGAGTTAGTAGATGAAATCACTATGGATGGCATGTTAAAGAATGTAAAGTTTTATTATGAACACTTAGAGGATGATGAACAAAGAGAGGTAGAGGAAGCAATATTATTATATTTGGATATTTATAAGAAATCCTTAATAGAAATTGAAAAGTAAATACTAGCTGAATTGTATAATATGTTAGGTGCTATAAGACTGTTAGCAATGCAAGAAGACAAGCATATTAAAATTCAAGAGTTCTTATTTGTTTGTGTTACTATTGCTCTAGAGGAAATGGAAAGGACACTTGAGGTGGCAGATAGAAAAGTCTTTAATAGCAAACATAGAATAACCAATCTGATGTTAGGAAGGGTAAATGAGATAATAAAGGAGACTCAGAAGGCATGGGTTAAGTTCTTTGGAGAGAACAGAGGTTTCTTTAATTCATTGGAATCAAAGACAAACACTATAGACACCCTGGTTGAAGGAAAAGGAAACGGGATTATGGGTACTTCACCCTCAATTTTGAAGAACATTAAAATAGTGGAAATCAAGCCCCCAGTAGATACAAATGTACAGATAGATGTTGAGATACCGAATAACACAAAGAGTGAAAAAGTTGATGATTTAAATGATACTAATATTAAGGATAACAGTTCTTTGGATACAAATGTATAAGTTGAGGTTACATTTCCTACAGAGGAACCAATAGTTACAGAGACTGCACCAAGTGGCAAAGCCACCGGTGCAAGTGAGGAAGCTATAAAGGACAAATTATCAGAGGAGAAGAAAGGGGAATCAGGTAGGTAACCCATAGTTGGTCCATCATTGTTGTCAATTGACACCTCGTAGGTTGAAAATAAAAACATAATAGAGATGAGTCCTATTGAACTCATGATGATGGCAGCACAAAAATTGATGAAGGAGGGATCTACAAATAAAGGGATTATTGATCAGTCAATCATTGTTTTACATAGACTAGTCCCAGAGTGCACGATTGACACTGAAGAGAGCCCATCCAGAAAGCTTAAGACAATTACTGAGCATATTTCAAAGTATTTTCAATCCTTACAATAGATTTCAAACTGTCAAGCACTGGAAAGGTTCAATCAGGCTAAGAGAGCTGCATTTGATCAGGTGATTGAATCTAAGAAGAATAATATTGATGAAAACCTGAAACTGATAGATAATTCCTTGAAGCAGTGTACAAATATTTATAGGGTATGTTGTAACACAGATATACTTACAGTTAATTTGGATAAGAAGATAAAATAATTTCAAGAGAAAATTGCAAATATAGCTAATTCTTTTGATGGATTGACTTCATTGACTACATCCATTCATGGTGAAATTTTGATTTTGGAAGCCCAAATTTTGTTCTTGAGAAGGAAAGAGACAAAATCATAAGAAGAGCCAGAAGTCTAAGAGGCTTGGTGAGTCCTTGATTGGATTCACTCATTGTACATAAGAAAGAATGTATGGATATGGTTGGGAAGTCCACACTGGTAGAAGTAAGTGAGAAAGAATCATTTGCACATGTATTAACTGGACTTGTATCTATATCTGACACTTTCAAAACTGGTTGGGATACTTATCTCGAGCTATTGGAAAAGGCTTATCTAGAAATTTTGAAATTTGTTAAGCTCCGGTAAGATATTTTTGGATATTCATTGTATAGTTTTTGGATCTTTGACATTCTTTTTAGAAATTTTTTGATGGCATTGATGTCAAAGGGGGAGTGATATACATGTGAAAAAGAATAGAAGGAGTTGTATACATTAGGGGGAGATATGGAGATATGAATGTATGGAGTATTTTGCATTAATGAATATTTAGCTTAGGGGGAGCAGGCAGGATGAAACCGACAGATGAAACCTTGACCATTTTTCACATGAGTGTTGCCAACAATGCCAAAGGGGGAGATTGTTGGCAATTGACACTCAATTGTTTGGTTTCACTATGTTTTCATTGATGGCAACATGGTATTTTGTTTTGGCTTCATGTTTTGGTTCAGTTGTGTACCGACAAGCACTTCACAGACAATACACCAGCACCGACATCAGCAGGATAGAAGGATTTCTTTGGTTACCAGCAACGTAGGCTGACATGATTTAAGACATGGTTTAGAGTATGGTTATCGGTATTGGAGGGAAAAATCTCTTGGATACGGCATCGACAATTGTTTTTGATATTTATGCATTTATGTTATCTAGCTAACATATAATTTGATATTGTAATTATCTTTGTAAGCCGACATAAGGCATGATAAGTTATATAGGGTATATAGGTCAGTTGGATAAGATCATTTTCATATAATCATGGTAATAGACATGGTGATGGATATGTGAATGTGATATGATACGAAATATATCAAAGAGACTATGTATGTGAGTATATTTATGTAAGGGTTATTCCGATAAAGGGTTTAGGGTTTCAAATCGGAACAGATAGGACTTAAACCAAAACTATATTCTGGCATAAAAGATGTTATCTTAGCAGTTCAACACTTCTCTAGATTGTAGTCTAGATTTATATGTAGTCGGTGAGGCTCCATTTGTGATTGAGCAGTGTGCTCTAGGCTGTAAGCCTTACTTCAAGTGCAGGCCCTTTATATTTTATAATATCTCTTGATATGGCCAGTGGATTGATATTGTGGGTCACAAATCCCACCATTGTTTTTCCTCTTTGAGATTTTCCACATATAATTATGTGTGTTATGATTCTCATTTATGTGATTGGCTTATTGGTTGCTTTACTTCTTTCAACTTTGTATGTACCGGTATACAAGTTGGTGTATGCATGTTTTAATAAGGCTAAAAAAGATCATTCTGGTATAACACTGATTCACCCCCCCCCCCCCCTCTCAGTGTTATTGGATTCCAAAAAATTGTGTACTAGTTTATTTACCAAGGGTGAATGGTATGTATCAGTGTTCATAAATTTTGTAGTACAATATTGTGACTCAGTCTCATGTCGAACTTGCAGTAAAATTTGTCAAAGGATATGTGCATATGTTTTTCTTTTTATATATATAAACATCTTGAAATCCAATTCAATAATTTATAAGTTGTTTCTTTATGCTTGTTATTTAGAATCTTATATAAATTAATGAAATCAATGGTTTTTGGTTCATATATCTTCACCGTGTTGATGAGTTTGAATGAATTTAAGCTTCTTCTAAAGTAGAGGATTAAATTTTCTCTTTATTCAAAGAGATTCTATGTAGAGAGAAAGTACTGAGATACAATTGTGAAATTTATTTTATGTTGTGACTAATACCAGGTATCAATCATATTATGCAAAGAGATGAAGCAATATATATATATATATATATATATATATATATATATATATATATATATATATATCTAGCACAATGGTATTGAGAATGGGTATCTCAAACTTATTGGTTGAAATATCGATCAGATGACATTTGGTGTGGAAAAATTTCATGTTGTCAACTAGCTTCAAAGGTGGCTAAATGATTTTTGTGTTGTATATACAGCTAGAGATGTAGCAAGTTTGATAAGACATAGAAATCTTGGCAATGTTGAATGTTGATGTCTGTTCAGTGTCGAGAAAAAGTGTTATCAAGAGAACTTAAGTTTTTGGTAGACAAAGTCACTTTTATGTTTGATGAGATCTATTTGATAAGATTATTTAGTGTCAGGTGAAAGTATTATCGATAGAAGTTAAGTTTTCAAAAAAGCCATTTTAATGCCAATGTTTGATTCTATGTTGATAAGTCGATATGAGACTTGTGTGGGGCCCATGGACATAGCACTATCGGGGATAAAAGATTGGGTGGAACAAAGCTCAATAAGAATTAATGTTCTACACTTCCAATGGGTAGTGATATGTTGATAAGCTTTGAGATGGTGTTGGTGGGGACCACGATTGACTTGGTTTCACCTGTTGAGTTGGAAGCTTGTGGTTGGTTTATGTTGGAACATTTTTCGATAGTCTTTGGGATTCAGTAGGGACCACATTTGATTGGTTGTTTCCTACTGAATTGGATGCCGCTAATTGGTCTGAGTTGAAGTCTATTTTTAACAACTAAAAAATCTGACAGTTGGAGTCACGAGGAAAATGAATCGAACCATTTTTATTGACAGAGGTATAAACATCTGGTTGCAGAGCAGTTGGAATCAAATCAAAGAGAGTGTGTTGCTTGATTGATTAGGTTGTAATTCTATTGAATTGAAGAAAATCCATGTATGTGGTCTGTGGGTCAAATTTTGTTTATAGGTTGAATGCTACTAAAACATAGATTGTGAATATACACCTAAGAGCATAATTTGTAACTTGTATGTAATTTTTTATTACTATAATACAAGAGATATTGCTTTGGTGGTGGTTTTTTTACCCGTAAGGGTTTTCCCATGTAAATTTTGTGTTTTCTTGGTGTGTGAATCTTGTTATGTTCTGCTCTCTTATTTTGGACATGTGCATCTTAATGACTATAATTTGAAATTCAAATTCATCTCTGCTTCTCTCCTCTTTGAATTTTATAATGTGGAAGGCATTTACGTGTTGTTCTTTCCTTACAAATGGATAAGGCATTGATCATGGTGTTGCGCTATTGATTATGACATAGATAAATTTTATCAAACAATATAGAAACACTTTTATTTTATCATTTTTTATTTTCAAGTATATAGGATAGTTAGTTCTCATTGTGATCAGAATTGTGTAAGGATGAAGGCCGCATCCTATAAGGTTTAAAGTTTACTGACTCACTTAATAGTTTGAGAACATATCTGTTGTAGCATCACATACGCCTAAAAATATTCAAAGATGCTACTGTAAGGGATACCCATCTTGGTTTAATATATCCTAAAGTGTAGAGAGTGTGACTAGTTCCTTATCCCTAGTCATTACTCTGTTAGTTAGTCCACTAATCCAAGGCCTTAAAGATTGAGATTGGCCTCTCATGGCGGGATTTTAGAGCAATTAGTTGGAAACACCAACACATTGAGTCTCGAGTTCCACTCCAATCACATTCACATTGACACATCAAATGAGGATTTAGATAAAATGCTTAAACTATTCCAACTCATGTCGAGAGTGTATCTAGAAAATGACCGACCGAGAAGATATACTAGATTCCTGGGGCCAATTTCAAATGATTAGAGCCCCATAAGAATCACAACTTAAGTCATGGGTAACCAGGACAAGGGGTTACTGGTGAAATAAAACATACCTACCAACATGAGATTTGTATTTTCGTAGGAACACAATTTTGATCCTCCCATTGGGCCCTCAAAATTTTGAGAAATCTTTAGGGTGATAACAGTGGCTCTAGTTGGGGATGCATGCCCCTTGTGGGCATGGCAAGGATCTAGATCTATGGTTGAAGCATGCCATATTCATAGTCCATTGGGATCCTCAATCACTTATGCATAAACAAATAAAAATCAAACTCGTCTCTTAATGGGTGGCCCAAGGCCACCAAAAATGGAAAATCAAAGCCTTAATCTATCATAAACCTGATTTTTATCATATACCAATATGAGTAATTTAGAAATATCATTGAAAAGCACCCAATCATATATACCACAACTGACATCATTCACTCCATCTATCATATTATATTGTTAGCACACTTAGCACCCATTAGTATCATGTAATCACGCATACATTGAAATACATCATAATCTAAAATGCATTTTTCATATTCACAACTTGGTGAATACCCACACACAATGTGACTCCCTTCATTATCAACATGGTTGCCATGCTCAACACATAACTCCACCAATTGATCTAAAAACTCAAAAAATTCAGGTTCAACCATATAGCTGGAATCATCTAGCTCCAATTTCATAGATGGTGCATCTCTTAGACCATTACTCATCTTTGTCATATAAGCAAGCTCAGTGGCAATCATATTTGTCTGATACAAATCCTCTTGAACAAGAACATATACAACCTCTTGATCAACACCAAAACATAATTCATTATGTAAATCATGCTCAAGAATAAATGAACCACACTCATCAACATCATCATAGTCAACATCACAAGTAGATTCAATATCATTAAGATATGAAATCAGATATAACATCTTGTTCATCACAATCACTCATTGTACAAGTTGATGTAATGCATACACTTTTGAAAGTTCAATTATTTCTTTATATAATGGATTAGCAAATATATTTAATCCTCCTTCAAATTAATTTTGGCACAACACCACCTGATTCATATTCACTTCCTTATGAGATAGTGGATTAAAATTTTCACTAAAGTCATCTTCAAAACTAGCCTCATTATATCTTTTACTAAAAATAGAAAATTCAGAATCAACATCATCATTTATAAAGTCAGAATAACCATCATCCTCATTGCCTTCATGAACTCAATAATTTTGGATATATTCTATAGAGGCATAATCTTCATGAACTTCAATGGAACTAGTGTAACTATTCTGGCCATATTAGATTTCAACATTCTCAACTGTACATCTCTGATTATGAATACATGGCTGATAAGACAATTGAGATCAATTTTGATCATTTGTATAAAATGATGTTTGTAATGGATGAACAAATATAGAATCAATTGGAGAATAGGTATTAGGTCTTTGTACTTCATGAGGTAAGATGTATGCATCATTGTGGTGATAAATATGACCAATATCGGAGGGAATTACATAATCAGGGCTTTTCATTGGACCAACAATCTGGTTACCTCTTGAAACAACAATTACAACCTCTACACTATGTTTCACACTTGCATAAGGCTCCTTAAGATATTTAACAACTTTAGGGTAAAAAATTCTAATCATACCAAACCTTGCAACCTTCTCTATATTCATTGCAATCTCTGGTTCTTGATACAAGCTCACTAGTTCCTCCATTCTCAATGTATAACCCATATCAGGATCAAAATCTCCTAAATAGATACACAAGGCCTGAGTATCATTTGGCATCAAACCCTCAGGAATAATCCTTAAGGTATTTAGAAATATAAGATTAAAAGTTGATACAAACTCATCCTCCTTAATATGAATATCAAAGAAATTAGTGAGCAAAAATAACTCACTAATCCATTCACCATACTTCTCATCAAATACTAATTGAAATTTTGACCAATAATTGATCGAATGTGGCAATAAAAATGAAAACCAATCTCTAGCATCATCTCTTAGAGATTGTATAAATAACCTCATAACCACATCTTCATGATCAACTTCATAATCATCCATGAGATAACTAAATCTCTTCAAATTCATCTTTGTTGATTCATGCTTCATTCCATAGAATATTGGTAACTTTCCCCTCACCTCAGGTGAGATAAAATTTGCATATCCAATAATATCATCAAAGTTAAGGGTGTTCGCCATTTGGTGGAATTGATTATTTGTTGCATTGATGTTTTGCCATTGATGCCAACACTAGTTGTTTGGATGCTTTACTGGTACCCTTCTGGTCCCAGTAGGTTGAGTGGTTTCTGGTTGATTTGGATCTGGCATTATCCGGTATAGTTTGGTGATGGAATTGGCTTGTTCATGATACTCATGCTCATATTTGGTCAGTTGGTTCTGGTCTGGTGATTGGATGCTATCATTCTTGCTTAGAAGCTTAGTTTCTAGTTTTGATGAGGGTTTCACGGGTAGAGCTTTTGATAAAGATCTTTGATGAATTGCATAAGTGGTGTTGGTGCAACTTTTGGTGGAGTTTTAAGATGCTATTGGTGATCATGTTCGAGACTTGGCAGATGGAGATCATTGCTATAGCATGTGGACCTATACTAGGTCTTGATTGATCTAGGTTATGGATCGACTTAAATGTAACATGTGGATTGGACCTCTTGATGTATTTCCAGGATGTCTTATGTGTTAAATATTATTTTTTTGGTCTAAGGATGACATGGTTTGTAATTATGTAATTGGTTTATTATCTGGTGGCCGACCTGATTGTTTATGGTCTAGGGTTTGTATAAATATATGTAAGATCTCATTGTAGATCATCATGGTTATGGTTAGAGGTCATGGTCAAGGAGTGTTATGTGTGAATAATGTAATATCATTCAGGCAGAGGATTTGGTCGATCATTGGAGATCGAATTAGGTGTATGTAAGAGGATTTAGTCCTTCGGTATTGAGCTTAACCGGAACTGTACTCAAGCATAGGAGATGTTATCTTTTGCAGTTCAACACTTCTTCAGATTGTAGTATGGATATATATGCAGTCAGTGAGGCTCCTTTTGTGATGAGCAGTGCACTCTAGGTTGTTGGCCTTCCTGCAAGTGTAGGCCCCTCAATTGTAATTCACATACTTACTACAGAAGTATTATCTAACTGTGGATAGGCTTTCCACCATGGTTTTTCCCTTTACTGGGTTTTCCACGTATAAATATTAGTGTCATGTGGATGGTATTTATTCTACCATTATTGTTTATGCTTAATTGGTTTAACTACTATTCCGGTATTAAATTTTTAGGTTCCGGTATTAAAGTTTAATTTGCTAATAGTTATGGTAATCTGTGACAACTGATTCACCCCCTCCCCTCTCAGCTATCTTCTAGTTATTTGAACCATCTAACAATTGGTATCAGAGCTTTGGTCCTCTCTACTGAAAGCTTAACCGCTTGAGGAAGATCCTATGGTGACTAACAATTCAAGTTCATCAAGTTATTCTGGAGCTATCTTTTAGAGGGATATTCTTAGGCTCGATAGAACAAATTACACAGTATGGAAGATTCAGATGGAAACTCATCTGAGATGTCTTGGCAAGGAGATTTGGGAAATCATAGAGAATGGTGTCACACCTTATAATATGAGATCTGATAATCATCCTCTAGAAAACCTAGACAAAGAGCTTGAGAATGATTGTAGAGCAAGAGAAGCCCTCTTGTCTGCACTTTCTAATAAGCAAATAATGGGATTAACTGACAAATCATCTGGAAAGGCTATATGGGATAAGTTGGAGACTCTTAATGAAGGTGACCCTACAGTGAAGATTGCTAAACTTGATGGTTACTGAGTAAGATATGAAAACTTGAAGATGGAAGAAGATGAAAGGAACATTGCATTCATGGAAAGGGTAAATGAAATTGTTATGGGAATTCAATGTTGTGGTGGAACTCTAAGTGAAGATGAAATTGTTTCTAAAGTTTTGAGAGCCCTACCACCAGCTTACAAAATGAAGACTACTACTATCAATGAGTTGAGAACAATGGCTAATACATTTGTCAACAGAGATACTTTGGTTGGGAAACTATCTGCTTTTGAGCTTGAAGAATTTGGACATTCTGGAGCTGTGAAGTCTGAAACTGCTTTTCATGCATCTACATCTACAATCGGTAAGCAAGGATGGAAAGGTTTGTATGCAAAGGAATTAGAAGATATAAAGAGAGAAGATGATGATTTTGAGAAACTTGAAGCACTATTTTCTAGAAGAGTACCTAAAGGACTGGTAGGAAGTAAGTATGATGTAGAGATCTTCAGTAGTATAGTGGCAAACCCCACACACTCTCTCACCTTTCACTCTCACAATCTCAAGCCTGTGAAGGCCTCAACTCATACCAAAACCAAAACTTGAACTTTATCTCTCACAAGGGTTGGCAAACACCTTCACTATGCCCTTAGGGTCTCACAAGACTTTCACAACCTTCTTATCATTGATGGCAACAAGGTTCCATAGGTTCAATCGACAATAGACTTCACCTACTAGCACCGACAGATACAACAAGGCTCATTCACACCAACATCTAGTTTACATCGGCAGAATATTATACCAATAAATTATAATTGTAGTTTCAAATACCCTTTTCAAACTTCTCTCAATCTCCAAAGAACTAGATCTCCAACTTGCTATGGCACTCCTAGACACCTATTTAGGTCACAAACCTAGTTGATCAGATTAGGCCAGGGTTACAAAGGAAGTGTATGGGAATGGGACCACAAGGAAGATCCAATGCTTTAGAGGGATTGGCTAATGTCTGAATGTGTTAATTCAACCATCTAACTCCTTCTTCCAATGTCTGGCATCATGAAATCCATCAATTCTTGATTGTACTAGTCTAAACCCTTACAAAGTTTAGGCTAGGGATTGGTGGTAAAAATACCAATCCAACTCCCCTGATCTCTCCCCTTTTTAATATCATAATACACCCCCCTAATGCACATCCTACCAAAGGCCATTGGGATCCAATGACTAGATTGCAAGTTAGGGCCTCATCTTTGCAACACCCTAGGAAAATTAAGGGATTTTAGACCTGTAGAAGCAAATTGTCAATATTTCCTCCCAAACACCACTTCAAGGGGTCAGACTAGATTCATATGAAATATTATTCAGCATTCTACTATTCCAAACCAAAGTTTTACAAAATTCTGTACGGATAGTACGAAAAAGTAACAAAATTTAGGCAAAATCAGATTTGTTTCATTTCATACTCTCCACCAAACTTCTCCAAATCATTTTGTGCCTTCAACCAACCTTTCTCATCACTTGTACAAGCAAAAATAGGCTCCTCTCAACAACCACAACCAAAATTGAAATGGTTTTGACCGTTGGAAAGAGGTTACATTCCAACTGACAACTTTTCAAAAGCTGCTTTGACAATAATGACAACTTTTATGCAACTTTGAATTCCTAAGCACCTAAACCTTACCAAACATATCTAAGGACATAATTAACCTTTAAAACACCTAAGACAACATTCTAGGATCATAAAAACCAAATTTCATGATTCAAGCCCACATGGCCTAATAGACCTCTAGGCTTATATGTGCACCTGAGAGGTTATTGACCACACAAAGGCATTTTATTACATCTAGGGTGATCCTTGAGATCTAACCCATTATGACAACATAAGTAACCATACTCCCCGGGTTAAAGAAACTCAAGTCCCTTGAGTGGGAATGTCTGCAATTTTGGTTCTTGTCCTCTCAATGGCTTCGAAGGTCATCCATGTAGCATCTTCTAAAGGTTGATGCCCTCATTTGACCAAGTATTCCAAATAAGTCTTCCTCCTTGTTTTCTTGTTGACCCTTTGATCCAAAATACACTCAATTTCTGGTTTGGGTTGTGTGGGAATTCCTTCTATCATGTCTGTAATAGAGGAATCATATTGACCGACATCACAAACATCATCAATAACACCCTTATATGCATATATATCAGAAACATTAAATATAGGTGATAGTCCCACATCCGGGGGTAGATCTATTTTGTACGCATTGTTCCCACATCTTTTGAGGACCTTGAAAGGACCTATCTTCTTCATGAGTAGCTTGGTGTATTTCTCCTTAGGGAGTCTTGCTTTGGTGAGGTGAATAATCACCATATCTCCCACTTTAAATTTAACATCTCTCCTTTTGAGGTCTACTTCTTGCTTGTATTTCTTAGAGGTATGAATCAATTTATCTCTGACTTGTTGGTGTATATCCTTCATGAATTCATCGCATTCATCTACCTGAGCACTTGTTCTATCAATATTATTCACATCTCTAAGTTCAAGAATACCCCCAGGATGTGTACCATACACAATTTGGAAAGGACTTAACCCTGTACTTCTATTCACAGAGTCATTATAGGAAAATTCTGCCTATGGAAGAATGGTATCCCAAGTAGTTCCATGCTTCTTGGTCAGGCACCTTAACAAGTTTCCAAGGGACCTATTTATTACCTTAGTCTGCCCATCATATTGAGGGTGATAAGTAGAAGAGAAACACAAGTTAGTCCCTAACTTATGCCACAAAGTTCTCCAAAAGTATCCTAAAAACTTAGGATCCCTGTATGAGATAATGCTCAAGGGTAACCCATGAAGTTTGACAATTTCCTTGAAGAATAAACCTCCAATATTAGAAGCATCATGTGTAACCTTGCATGGTAGAAAGTGTGCCATCTTTGAAAACTGATCTACCACAACATAGACACTATCATAACCTTATTTATTCCTAGGAAGGCCTAAGACAAAATCCATACCGACCGAATCCCAAGGCTTGGTAGTGATTGGTAAAGGAGTATAGAGGCCTACATTTGAACTTGTACCTTTAGCTCTTTAACACACCACACATTCTAAAACAAATTTCATCACATCTGATTGCTTTCTTGGCCAAAAATAAAACCTTCTAACCAACTCAAGTGTCTTATCAAGTCCAAAATGTCCTGATAAACTCCCACAATTCTTTTCCTTGACAATATTCCCCCTCATTGACCAATTAGGAATACAAAGCTGACTACCCTTGAAAAGTAGACCTTCTTGAAGCATATATTCAGAAAAATTAGTATGATACCTTTCATTCATAGCTTGACAAACCTCATAAGCCTCCTTGAAATCTGTATCTTCTTGGTACATGTCCTTCATAGTAGTGATTCCCATGATTTCTAATTGAATCTCTTGGATTACCAAGTTCCTCCTACTAAGGGCATCTACAAATTTGTTGGCCACTCCCTTCTTATGCTTGATATTGAATGTGAAATCTTGAAGGTACTCCATCCATTTCATGTGCCTGTGATTGAGTTTCTCCTACTTGTTCAAAAATCTTAAAGCATGGTTGTCAGTATAAACAACAAATTCCAGAGGTAATAGATAGTGTCTCCATTTCCTAAGAGATTGTACCAAAGAATACATCTCTAGATCATAGGTTGAATATTTTTGTTTTACTTCATTTAAATTCTCATTGAAAAAGACCGGAAGCCTACCCTCCTAGCTCAAGACTCCTCCTATATCTTTCTTAGATGCATCACATTCAATAGTGAATACCTTATGAAAATCAGGAAGGACTAAGATGGGCTGCTCTACAATATTTATTTTCAAATACTCAAAAGACTTGTTAGCTTTATCATTCCAAAAAAATTGACACTTTCTTCCACCCTTGATGGTATCTATCATAGGAGCACTAACCCCATTGAAATTTATTATAAACTTTCTATAAAAACTTTCTAAGCCACGGAAACATTTTACCTCACTTGCAGATCTAGGTGTGGGCAAATTGAGGATTGCCTCCACCTTCGATGGATCCATTCTCAGATTACCTTTGGAAATAAAAAATCCAAGAAATGCCAATTCCTCCTACAACAAAACACACTTGTCCAAGTTGACCTTCAACTGCTCCTTATGTAACCTTTTCAATACCAAATCCAAGTGCATTAGATGTTCATTTCTATCCTTATTGAAAATCAATATATCATCCAAGTATACTACCACAAAATGATCAATAAAGGGCTTAAGAACCTCATTCATTAGCCTCATAAAGGTACTAGGGGCATTGGAAAGCCCAAATGGCATTACCATCCATTCAAAAAAGCCTTCATTGGTCTTAAATGCTATCTTCCATTGGTCTCCATCTCTGATCCTAATTTGGTGATAACCACTTTTCAAGTGTATTTTGGAGTAGCACTTGGCCCCTCCTAGACAATCCATCAAATCCTCTATTCTTGACATTGGGAATCTATATCTTATTGTTATCCTATTGATAGCCCTAGAGTCTATACACAACCTCCATGTCCCTTCTTTATTAGGAGCTAGCATTGTCGGGAGTGCACATGGGCTTATACTCTTTTTAATGAACCCTTTCTCAAGTAACTCTTGGATCTATCTTGCAACTTATGCATTTTGTTTAGGGGTCAATTTATAGGCTGCCTTGTTAGGTAGGGTAGCACCCAGTATAAGTTCTATGCAATGACTGATTTCTCTTTGAGGAGGTAGTGTATCTGTGGTTCTATCTGCAACAATTCCCTTATTCTTATCTAGCAAATCTTGAACCTCCCTAGGCCCAACTTTCCCTCTTGCCTCATGGCTCCTAGACTACTTCTTAGGTTCATCCCTAGGCTTGACAACTATGGTAAAGCAATGAGTATCCTTCTCCTTCAAATCCTTCATGAATTCTTTCTCATCTACTAGCATGACACTAGTCACAATGTGTTTATCCTTACTGTCATCCAGGAGAGGGGTCATGGTAAATTTCTCTCCATTTTTGGTGATGGTATATACATTCTTCCTACCCTCATGCCTAGCATCCACATCATATTTCCAAGGCCTACCAAGTAACAAATGACAAGCATCCATTTCAACCACATCACACAACACTCTATCCTTATATTCACCAATTGAAAAATCTACCCACACTTGTTCACTAATCAACACTTCGTGTCCCTTATTCAACCAAGATACCTTATAAGGATAGGGATAGGGATGAGGCATTATTTGCAAGTTAATCTTGGTGACCATCTTAATAGAAGCTATGTTATTTGTGGATCCAGAATCTACAATGACCTTACAAACTTTACCTTGTACCTTGCAGGTGGTTCTGAAAAGAGATCTCCTTTGAGTTGGCTCCTTGTTGATTGGCTCCTTCAAGAGAGTCCTTTTTATCATCAAGAGCTCTCCTTGCTTCAGGTCTGCATACTTTGAATTTGATGTGTGGTAGGAGGTCATGCTCTGACTATCTTCCTCTTGAATCAAATGTTCTATTCTTTCACCCCCTTGACCACTACTTCCTTGCTTCTCTGGACACCTAGAGGATTGATGTCTGACCTAGTTACAAGAGAAACACCTACTGGTGAAAACACTAGGTCCTCTTCTACCAAATCTTCCTCTACCATTTTCTCTTCTCCCTCTAAAACTACCTTTGTTCCCTAATTCTCCCTCATGTTCTTGACTGCTTGTTTCTCCTTGGGGTTAATGGTATGATCCTCTACCATTGAATCTGCCCTTACCTCTATAATTTGTACCCCTTCCTCTATTATGGTGTTCTCCTTGCCTCTTTTTCTTCTCCTCAATCCTAAGTGACATGTGATAACACTTATGCACTGATTTGGGATTAAACAAACTCAGTTCATCTTGAATGTTGAACTTAAGGCCATTAATGTACCTTGCTAACTTTTGTGTCTCACTCTCCAATATCTTTTCTTTGAGTGTCATTCTATGGAACTCATCGGTGTAGGCACTAACATCCAAATCCCTTTGCCTCAAATTTTGTAGTTTTTTATGTAGGATTATCTCATAATCCTCAAGGACAAACTGCTTCTTAACTTCTGACACCATCCTCTTCCACAAAGTGATGGGGTTCTTACCTTCCACCATTATTTCCCTTTGTAGGACATTCCACCAACTAAGGGCAGGACCCTTCAATTTTGACTTAGCCACCTTTACTCTTTGGTTAGCCTTCACCTTCTCATATTCAAAATAGTTTTCTAAGCCCTCAATCTAGTCCATGCACTCCTCTGAATTCATCTTCCCTTGAAACATAGGTAATTCTACCTTAGTGTCTCTTCCACCTACTCTCTTAAGGGATTCAATGAATTGCCTTTGATATGCAAGTAAAACTAGGTTCTCTCCTTATTCTTCTCCTTCTTCTTCTTCCTTAGAGTCTGAGCCAACTTCCTTCCTAGCCTGACCCTTCTTCAACTTTGCTAGTTCTGCTTCCATCCTTTTGTTCTTGGCTACTTCCTCCCTCACTATCCTAGCCAATTCTACATTGGTGACTCTAGAGGGTATATCCTCTTCACTTTGTCCCTTTGTTTGATCTCCCATGGTTCAAACTTTTCCCAAGGTTCTTCTAGAGCTCTGATACCACCTAATGCATAGATATTCAGCTATAGTGTGGCAAACCCCACACACTCTCTCACCTTTCACTCTCACAATCTGAAGCCTGTGAAGGCTTGAACTCACACCAAAACCAAAACTTGAACTTTATCCCTCACAAGGGTTGGCAAACACCTTCACTATGTCCTTAGGGTCTCACAAGAATTTCACAACCTTCTTATCATTGATGGCAACAAGGTTCCACAAGTTCAACTGGCAATAGACTTCACCTACCGGCACTGACATATACAACAAGGCTCATTCACACTAGCATCCAGTTTACACCGGTAGAAGATTATACCAATAAATTATAATTGTAGTTTCAAATACCCTTTTGGAACTTATATCAGACTCCAAAGAACTAGATCTCCACCTTGCTCCAGTTATTCTAGACACCTGTTTGGGTCACAGACCTATTTGATCAGATTAGGCTTGGGTTACAAAGGAAGTGTATGTTAGATACTTGACCAGTCCCAAAGACACTGAGAGGGGGGAAGAATCAGTGTCTAACCGGTGAATGAAATATTTAAACTTTTTTGCAACTTTACAACCCAAATTAATATACTGGCAAGCAATATAGCAATAAAGAGAAATAAGACAGACAACATCAATGCACACCATAACACAAGATATTTTGGCGAGGAAACCCAGTAGGGGAAAACCCTTAGTGGGATTTGTCACCCACAATATTTACTCACTAGCCAATATGAATAAATATTACTGATACAATAGGGGCCTGCACATGCAGGAAGGCCAACAACCTAGAGCTCACTGCTCAATCATGAAAAGGAGTCACACTGACTACAAAATTGGATGATTAAATCCAATGACAATGTACTACTCAAAATAGAATCTACAATGCTGGATGCAGTACCAGTTTAAGCTCTGTCAAATACCTCTACTATAAACCTTTCTTCACTCTGCTCTACTCTTATTTTCTCATAAAATCATTACATCAAAATGCATATACAAATATTCGCTCTCATATTCATTACCTAATTACATAGTCTTCTTCTTCGCTTACATACCATACATACACTTACAAAATAACCTACAAGATCTCATACATATGAGTCTTTACAATACATCATGTCGGCTACAAATAATTAATTACATTACAATACAATTCACATAAATAAAACTTTATCTTATGTTGGCTTGAGTGCTGGTATGATTCATTGCCAGTGAAAACTAGATGCCGGTGTGAATGAACTTTGTGTAGCTGTCGGTGTCGGTATGTGAAGTCTGTTGCCGATAAAATCAATAGAATCCTATAGAACCTTGTTACCAGGTGGTTGCCATCAATGAAAACATCAACCATTCTCATTTGAGTGTGTAATGCCAACAATCTCCCCCTTTGGCATTGATGGCAACACTCATGAGAAAAACCAAAAACCAAAATTGCCAAAAATTGAAAGTGCTCCCCCTGAGAAAATGATCTCCTTCAATGATCTCCTTTAGTATATTTTTTCTCTCTATCACTCTCACTTTGACATCAATGACAAAGGTTGTCAAAAAGAATCAAAAATTCAAAATTCTACCTCGTTGTTTGTAACCTGTTATGTACAATCTAAAAGATATCTGCTACAATCAAATTAAGTCCTTGCAAAAATTTAGAACTATCAGAAATAATATCCTCTGTCTGTCGGATCATGTCAGTTAGATGATGCATTTGTTCCTTTCACAATCTTCCTCTTGGAATAGTAGCCTTAGATAGTCCCTTCCAATGTGTCAACAGATTGTCCAATCTAGGTCCAAGTTTGTTCTTTAATTCACGGGCTTTTAACCTTAATCGAGCTTTCTCCTTTTCTTAATTTTCTATTTTCTCCTCATATACTGCCATTTCTTGATCTAAAACTGAAGTGAGTTCAGAAGAGCCTATCAAGTTGTCTGCTATATTGTCAATTTACTTTTGTGTGTATTTAATCTGATCATCAATATCAATAGTCAAATGGTGTGGCTTGCAAACATCTATATATAGTTCCTTAAACTCCAAAATTGTTGAATTTAGTGCTGGTATTAAGGAATCTAACTTTCCTGTACAATCCTCAATAGATTTATTAAAGAAGTCTATCTTCTCCTTATTTGTCCTTTCTCTAATTGTCTCCTCATTAATCTTATCAATCGACTAAATATTAGATGAAATGAATTTAGACAATGTGTCTAACTTACCTATAGAGCCTACAACATTATCTACCTTACATGTCAATGCTATCTATTGTAAAATAGGTAAGGTGTCATCAATAGCCTTAAATGCTAAGGCATTGCATTTAGTGATCTTTTTGATAGAATATAATAAAACATCTATGACATTTGTAGGTCTGAAGTCCATGGGGGAAGGGCTAGGCTCTACAATAACTTTCTTTTCTTTAGATACTTGTTCAATTTCCTTAACCACTTCTTCCTTATTTCCATTATTGACCTCTTCTTTATCCATTTTTGCTTCCTTTTGCTCACTCTAAGTGTCAACTATGTTTTCAACCTTACTATCATCCTTACTTTCTATCTTGTTGACTGTCAGTTCAGCTATGCTCTAGTTCGGTTCTTTCTCTTCCAGTTTCTCTACCTTATGCTGAGTGTCAACATTTATAGGTTCAGTTTGTTCTGTTACCTCTCCTTCTACTTGTTCTTCTGCTGGTTTCTCAATGTTAGGTGGAGTAGCATCAGGGATGGTATCTTGTATCTTAACTTCAGTTGTTCCCTCAATATTCTAAGAGTCAACAGTGTTGACTAGTGGCTCAGAGATCTCAATATTTTGTTGGCATTATGTGAACCAGTATGAGGACATAATGAATGTGAACTGGTATGAGGACATAATGACATTGTATGTTGTCATTGATGTCAATATGATGAAGAGGTGTGAACCAACATATGTGAGAACCGATATAAAACTGTGAACTAGTATTTGTGCCAAAGTGAAGTGGTGTGCTTGTTCATGATGAACCGACATATAGTTATGGGAACCGGCATATGGAAGTATTGTATGACTACCAGTTGGTAGTCTCAACTTTAGGGTTTCCAGTTAATGTGCTTCAAGCCTGTGTGGCTCAACCGATGATATTGTGTGATGAGTTAGCATTGTAAAGAAGAACAAATCATGTTGCCACGCAAGCTTGTGCACGTAAAGGATCTTGCATGAGGGAGATTGTTCCTATCTACCTCAGGAATGTGCAAAGTCTATAAAATGGTGATAACATGTGATGGGTTATCAGTTGCCATAAAATCGGTGGAAATGGATGATGGATAATGTCTTGAGTTTGGATCAAGATCTGTTGCATTTAATGTAGTGTGCTCAACGGTCAGGATTGAACCGTTTGAATTCCTTAACCTAATAGGTTTAGAGTTTAGGGTTTATCCTATCGACCTATCTATTTTCCTATAAGGTTGATGTTGTGTCTCTTTTTGAGGTTGTTGGCAAAAGTTGTGTTTGTGTATCCAAGAGAAGGGATATGTGATTCTTTCTAGACCAAAAGGAGAGAAGTGATACCTGCAGAGTGTAAGTGCAAAAGGTGAAGAGGAGATTAAGTGGATCTACATTGGCATTGAGTGTTGTTACCAGATCATTGTAATACCTATTGATCTCTAACCACCTCAATAGTTGGAAAATCCCTTAACAGGGTAGCCTTAACCGGCTTGCTGAAAATCCTTTAACAGGGTAACTCAAAGCTACTGAGTTCGGAATCCATTAGCTATTGAGTTCTTGAAATCCTCTAACAAGGTAACCTTTAACAGGGTTTAACCCTTAACTGGGTATTGTAGCCATCCCTTAACCGGGTGATCTCTAATAGGATCGGTTCCTAGCAAAACATTTTGTAATGCCTCTAACCGGACAAGGCTCCTAACAGAGTGGACTTCTAAAGAGTTCAAAAACAGCTTGTGGGTATTCATCCCCACTGTGGTTTTTCCCAGTTGGGTTTGCACATGAAAAATATGTGTGTCATGTGTGATGCTTTTATCTTGTGATGCTTTTCTATTGTCTGTCAAGCATATGATGGTTCTATGTTTTATGCCTGTCAATAAAACATGTTGAACTAGCTATTATTATGATCTGATGATAGATTACCTATTTATGCATAAGGGTGAAATGGTAGTGTATTCTCAAGTTGAGTGAAAAGCTAAGTGATTAACTGGTTAATTCTTGTCTCAGACATTCTTAGCTTTACCGGTTGCACTCTATTTTAAACCGGTGTCACTGGCTGCTAGTCGTTTGAAGTGTCTGCTATCAAACTGGTTTTGGACTAAATTTTTGTCTGTACTAATTCACCCCCCCCTCTCAGTACCGGTTTGGTACTATTCGCTCATCATTAAGTTATCAATTGGTATTAGAGAATTCTCTAGGTCCTCTGTGCTATACGCTTAACCACTTGAGGTAAAGATCCCAGTCTAATGATGAAGAGGGAAGGTCCAAAGTTTAATAGAGAAAATTTCAGTAAATGGAAAGATAGAATGAAGTTATTCATCAGAAGCATGGGTGCTCAACACTGGAGCTATGCTGAGACTATCTATGCTACTCTTACTGGTACCCTTACCGATGACCAAAAGAGAGAGATGCCAGAGAATGGGCAAGTCATGGAAGCCCTAATTAGTATTTTATCTGACATTGAGTTTATTGATGTTGAGGATAAGGTAAATCCCAAAGAGGTATGGGATACTCTTGAAAATATCTATGGTGGTGATGAGCATGTAAAACAGGCTAAGGAAGAAAGCCTTAGAGGGAAGTTTGAAGATATGCAGATGGTTGAAGGTGAGACCATTCAATAGTATGGAATAAGGATCAAAACCATTGTTGGAGATATCAAGAGTGCAGGTGGTAAAATAGAAGATGCCAATGTGGTAAGCAAAGTCCTGAGATCCCTATTGCTGGTCTATGCAATAAGGGTTGCTGCTATTCAGGAGCTGAGATCAATAGACAAGACTAAGGTATCCTTAGACTTCATCATAGCAAAGTTGACAGTCTATGAGCTAAATAGTTTTGATGGCAATGTTCAAAAGACTGAATCAGCTTTTAAAGCTTTTGCTATACCATCCAGAAAAGGAAAAGAAGCTAGCACTAGTAGTGAACCAAGACAGAGCAGAGAAATGGATGATGAGGAGATTTTGATGGCATTTGAAGCTCTCCTTGCTAGGAAACTTCCTAAAGGAACCGACAAATACAATGGTAAGCTACCTTTGAAATGCTTTTCTTGCAACTGGATAGGACATATTGTTGTAAACTGTCCTAATGGCGACAACAAGGACAAACTAGAAAGGTTTAAGAAATTCAAAGGAGGAAACCAGAGAAATTGTTTTGTGGCAGTTGATGAAGGTGTCACAGATGAAGAATCAGAGGATGAAGAAAATGAAGATATTGTGTTTGTTGTTGTCAAGGAAGATGTATCAAATAAGAAGGCTCTTGTCTCCCGTTTTGATAGTTCCAATGAGTGGATCATTGACAGTGGCTGTTCTCACCATATGACTAGTGACCGAAGCAAGTTTCTATCCTTGGAGGAGTATGATGGTGGTGTGGTTCACTTTGGAAATGATGCACCATGCATGGTCAAAGGTAGAGGGTCCATCTCTCTAAATGGAAAGAGTAGTGCTGACAATGTGTATTGGGTTGATGGTCTTAGACACAACCTTCTGAGTGTTGCCTTGATGAATGACAGTGGCCTCACTCTGAAATTCAAGAATGGAATTTGCAGAATCAAAGGAAAGAATGGTGAATTGGTGGCCACCGGCATACAGACCAAAGGTAACCTATTTCATCTGAATGAAAATATAAGTACATGTCTTATGGCAAAATTTGATGATAGCTGGATATGGCATAGGAGACTCTGCCATGTAAACTTTGATAACATTGTGAAAGCTAGTAAGATCAAGGCAGTTAGAGGGTTGTCGGTGCTAAGAAAACCAGATAATAGCTTGTGTAGAGAGTTTCAATTGGGAAAAATGTCTTCCTCAACCTTTAAAGGTAAATCTTTCACTACTGACAACTTGCTTGATCTTGTGCATACTAATTTGTGTGGTCCTATGAAAACTAGAAGTGTGTAGGGTGATAGGTACTTCATGATTCTCACTGATGACTGCTCAAGAATGATGTCGGTCACATTCTTGAAAGATGAGTCTGAAGCCTTTGTAAAGTTCAAATCTTTCAGAGCTTTAGTGGAGAAGCAAAGTGGTAAAAGGATCAAGTGCCTGAGAACTGATCAAGGAGGGGAATTCACTTCCTGTGAATTCAATAAGTACTGTGAAGAACATGGCATCAAGAGGCAATTGTCTGCCCCCCAAACTCCACAATAGAATGGCCTAGCAGAAAGGAATAACTGGACTATGGTTGAAGTAGCTAGAACCATGTTGATTCAAGGAAAGGTAGCTCACACCTTTTGGAGAGAAGCGGTGAGCACTGCAGTCTACACAATGAACCGGGTACTCATCAAGAAAGGTAAGGATAAAACTCCTTATGAGTATTGGACTGGTAAGGCACCTGTGGTTAGCTACTTTAGAGTGTTTGGTAGAAAATGTTACATCAAGAGGAGTGAACACCAGAGCAAATTTGATGCAAAATGTGATGAGGGAATATTCCTTGGATATTCCACCAAGAGAAAAGCTCTCAAGTGTTTCAACAATAGGACTCAGATAATTATGGAAAGCATCAATGTAAGAGTTGATGAAACCTCTAAGAAAATTGAGGAAACCGACAGTGAGCAAGCGGTAAACGAACCGGTTGCAACCTTCTGGGAACTGGTTGTCAGTCAACTGAGTACCAATAATAGTGTTCCTACACCAGAAAATGTAGATGCTAATATTGATGGAGATGAGGATGAAGAAGAAAAGCAAGAGGAATCCATCAAGACCATTCCTTGGTATGTCAAGCTGAATCATGATCCTAATCAGATCATAGGAGATAAGGGTGTAGGAATCCTTACAAGAAGAAAGGTCAGAGAAAACTCATGTATGATCTCTGAATTTGAGCCTAAATCATTTAAAGAAGCACATAAAGATGAAGACTGGATCAAGGCAATGGAAGAGGAACTTGACCAGATAGAGAAAAATGGTTCATGGTCTTTGGTACCTAGACCGGAGCATAAAAATGTCATTGGTACCAAATGGGTCTTCAAAAATAAGCTGAATGAGGATGGCACAGTGATTAGAAATAAAGCCAGATTGGTATGCAAAGGATATGCTCAAGAAGAAGGAGAAGAATATGGAGAAACCTTTGCTCCTGTAGCCAGATTGGAAGGAGTTTGTATGCTTCTTGCATATGCAGCTTCTAAAGGCTTCAAAGTATATCAGATGGATGTAAAATCTGCATTCCTAAATGGTTTACTTGAAGAGGAGGTGTATATAGAGCAACCAGATGGGTTTTCCCTATCTAAAGATAGTGACATGGTATGTAGGCTACATAAAGCCTTATATGGGCTAAAGCAGGCACCTAGAGCATGGTATGAACATTTGCATTCCCATCTTGTGAAGATTGGATTTGAGAGAACAAGTGAAGATAGCAATATCTACTTGAAGTCTGAAGGAGATTAGATCCTGATCTGTGAGCTATTTGTTGATGACATTATCTTTGGTGGAGATGACAAGATGAGTCATGGATTTGCAGATGAGATGAAGAAAGAGTTTGAGATGTCACTCATAGGCAAGATTAAGTTCTTCATTGGACTGCAAATCTAGTAGATGAAGGATGGAATCTTTATCACTCAGTCCAAGTATGTCAAAGAGGTGTTGAAGACCTTTAGCATGGAAGATAGAAAACCAGTTGGTACACCGATGGTGACCAGTTGTAAACTATCTAAAGAGGATGACTCTGCATTGGTTGATGAGAAGGAATACCGATTAATGATTGGTAAGTTGCATTATGTAGTGCATAGCAGACTAGATATTGCACATGTAGTTGGCATTACTGCAAGATTCCAGAAAAGTCCAAGAGAATCCCACTTGGTTGCAGTCAAGCGGATTCTTAGGTATCTGAAAGGAACTATTGACTATGGGTTATGGTATCCATACAATAATGATTTTAACCTGAAAGTGTTCATAGATGTTGATTGGGCTGGTAATGTAGATGACCAAAAGAGCATAGCTGGTGGTGCATTCTTCCTTGGTGGTAGACTAGTCTCATGGATGAGTAAAAAGTAGAGTTGTATCTCTCAGTCTACAATAGAAGTGGAGTATGTTGCAGCTTTCATGAACTGCACTCAGACAATTTGGATGAAGCATGTATTGAATGGCTTCAAAGATCCTGTATCTGAACTGGTAAGTATATTTTGTGACAATACTAGTGCAATTAATATCTCCAAGAAACCGGTTTTACATTCTAGAACCAAGCACTTTGAGCTTAAGTACCATTTTTTGAGGGAAAGGGTTCAAAACAAAGAGATTGCACTGGAGCATGTTTCCAATAAGGAGCATTTAGCAGACATATTCACCAAGCCTCTCCCAAAGACTACATTTACATACTTAAGAGGTGAATTAGGGGTACTGCCCCTTCAAGAGGTGAACTAAAAGCATATACTCCACATCAGTCAGGTATTGCATAGTCAAATTTATTTTGGATTGATGTGTTGAAGGATGCTACTCCTCAGGGGGAGCAGCATAATGGAACAAGGTAGCTTGTGCCTCCACTTTGGCATTGTTGTCAAAGGGGGAGAAGATGTGAAGTGGAGAAGATATCTGCAGAAATTGGGGGAGAAGATGTGAAGCAGAGAGATATCTTTGTATATTGCCATCAATGCCAAAGGGGGATTTTGTTGGCATTATGTGAACCGGTATGAGGACATAATGACATTGTATGTTGACATTGATGTCAATATGATGAAGAGGTGTGAACCGACATATGTGAGAATTGATATAACACTGTGAATTGGTATTTGTGCCAAAGTGAAGTGGTGTGCTTGTTCATGATGAACCGACATATAGTTATGGGAACCGGCATATGGAAGTATTGTATGACTACCAGTTGGTAGTCTCAACTTTAGGGTTTCCAGTTAATGTGCTTCAAGCCTGTGTGGCTCAACCGATGATATTGTGTGATGAGTTAGCATTGTAAAGAAGAACAGATCATGTTGCCATGCAAGCCTATGTGTATAAAGGATCTTGCATGAGGGAGATTGTTCCTATCTACCTTGGGAATGTGCAAAGTCTGTAAAATGGTGATAACATGTGATGGGTTATCAGTTGCCATAAAATCGGTGGAAATAGATGATGGAGATTGTCTTGAGTTTGGATAAGATCTGCTGCATTTAATGTAGTGTTCTCAATGGTCAGGATTGAACCGTTTGAATTCCTTAACCTAATAGGTTTAGGGTTTAGGGTTTATGCTACTGACCTATCTGTTTTCCTATAAGGTCGATGTTGTGTCTCTTTCCGAGGTTGTTGGCAAAAGTTGTGTGTGTGCATCCAAGAGAAGGGATACGTGATTCTTGCCAGACCAAAAGGAGAGAAGTGATACCTGCAGAGTGTAAGTGCAGAAGGTGAAGAGGAGCTTAAGCGGATCTGCATTGGCATTGAGTGTTGTTACCATATCATTGTAATACCTATTGATCTCTAACCACCTCAACAGTTGGAAAATCCCTTAATAGGGTAGCCTTAACTGGCTTGCTGAAAATCCTTTAACAGGGTAACTCAAAGCTACTGAGTTCAGAATCCTTTAGCTATTGAGTTCTTGAAATCCTCTAACAAGGTAACCTTTAACCGGGTTTAACCCTTAACCAGGTATTGTAGCCATCCCTTAACCAGGTGATCTCTAACAGGATCGGTTCCTAGCAGAACCTTTTGTAATGTCTCTAACCGGACAAGGCTCCTAATGGAGCGGACTTGTAAAGAGTTCAAAAACAGCTTGTGGGTATTCATCCCCACCGTGGTTTTTCCTAGTTGGGTTTCCACATGAAAAATATGTGTGTCATGTGTGATGCTTTTATCTTGTCATGCTTTGCTATTGTCTGTCAAGCATATGATGGTTCTGTGTTTTATGCCTCTCAATAAAACATGTTGAACTAGCTATTATTATGATCTGATGATAGATTACCTATTTCTGCATAAGGGTGAAATGGTAGTGTAGTCTCAAGTTGAGTGAAAAGCTAAGTGAGTAACTGGTTAATGCTTGTCTCAGACATTCTTAGCTTTACCGGTTGCACTCTGATTCAAACCGGTGTCACTGTTTGCCAGTTGTTTGAAGTGTTTGCTGTCAAACCGGTTTTGGACTAAATTTTTGTCTGTACTGATTCACCCCCCCCTCTCAGTACCAGTTTGGTACTATTCACTCATCATTAAGTTATCATATTTGTGGCTTCAGTTTTCTTTTCTTCAACATTATCGAAGGATTTATCTATAATTACATTGATATCCTGAGTGTCCACATTCATGATAAACAAAATGTTTGACTCCAGATCAATATTCTTAGTGTTCACTTCCTCTATTTTCTCTTCCTCATGTTCAACCTATTCCTCAACTTTTTCTTTAACCTGTTCCTTTGCTTGTTCCTCAACTTGTTTCTCTATCACTATCGATGGATTTTCATCAGCCGGTGGGGGTAGGTTATCCTTGATAGTCAAGTTAGGAATACCACCAACTTTGTTCTTACCCTTATCACTTTTTTGATATACTTTGGTGAAAGATTTGTTTATTTAATGTCTATCCTTCTCTTCCTTCTTCTCTTTTTCTACAAAGAATATATCTCATTTGTCAGCCGTTTCATCAGCAATTTCTTTGACTCTGCCATCCATTAAGCTAACCTGTCAGTGACCACTAGCAAAAACTAACCAGTTGGCTTGTGCAATCAATTCATCAATCTCCTACCAAGAATTGACAGGGTGAACCGCCAACAATGCTTCAACATTTAATTTCTTATCTAATTCCATTATAGAAATTCTTTTTGCCTCAAGTCTCAGATAAAGATCATTAGGCAAATAATCAACAACCTCAATTAAAACTTTCTTGTAAATATCAAGATGTAGATTGATACTTTCCTCAATTGTTTCCTTATCAGAATCCTTGAAAATATGATAACATTTGTTGATATTGCTGAGATTTCCATCTTGGGTAATTTCATTTATAATTTCTTCTAGGGATAGAATATCTAATACCTTAGGTGTCGGTTTCTTTGGTGTAAGTTTCTTTTTATGAAAGTAGGGCTCTCTCATAGCTTGTTGTTTCTTCCTTAGTATTCTTGTCCTCTTTGGAGAAGGAGTAGGTGCTGGTGAAGGTTTCCTTTTCTTCCTCTCAACTCTTTTAAATTCTTCTACTTTATCACTTTTTGTCTCAGAAGAAGTAACAACCGGGGAAACATGAGCTACTGATGTCTGCTCTGATTGTCTTTTTACTTCAGCAACAATACCACGGATATTCATTAGACCTTTTGTTACCTCTTTAACTACTTTAGAAGCATCTCTCATGAATTTATCTCTTTTCTTCCTCTCCTTCATCATAGATACATCACTCTCAATTGTTTCAGCTGTGCCAAATATCTTCTCAGTCAGTTCCCTTGGTGCATCAAGAAGTAACCTTGCATAAGACTCAAGAATGTTCAAATCTACTTCATAGCCCATCTCTATTATCCAAATGGTTCGAGGAGTAACAACCTCCATCCATATCTCATCTCTCTTTATTACAAAACATATATGTTTGTCATATTTGTCTACAATACTTTGAGGAATCCTTTCCCTTGAGTTCATCTTAGTTTGAAAGTTCTTGATATAATCTTTTATTAGTTTGTCACCATCACCACCTATGCCAGTAATTGCTTACATAATATGTCTTCCAACAGGGATGTCATAAGAAAAGTCCTTGGGACCAATGTTGGGGATCTCCTTTGTGAAATAAAACATTAAGCATACAAGTTACCAAATCTGAAGGCTCCTATCTTATCACCCTTGATCTTCCCCAAATTGTCTAGCAGTTCATCCTTTAGCCATTTGCAAATGTCAATCTTTGCACTATTCTTCACCATTTCATATGCACTATGTATACATAGATTAGAAACTAAATTTAGCCTATTTGTATGAGTAACTCTGTAGCTAATCACCATACTCACATATTTCACATTCTCATCAATGATATCACTAACCCTAAGAGATCTGCTATCAGATGTGGTACCGGTTAGGTTCATAACCACCTTGTTTGGGATCTTCGTCTTCTTTTCAGGCCTAGTACCAGTAGAGGGTAAACCAATGACCACCTTGATTGCCTCCTTAGTGATTTTGAAACAAAATCTAACCACATAAATTTGCCATGAACCCTGCTAAGTACAAGACGAACTATCTCATCTGGAAATTCAGGAATGTTCAAGATATCAACAAATCTTAAATCCTCAACAATCTTATGCTATGGCTTGATTAAACCTTGTTTGTCAGCTATAACATTCTAGTATATGTTTTTCAAATCATCAGACCATAAATTCTCTATGTTGCAATGAATATATATTCTTGGATCTTTAGCAAAAGCAACTCCCTTCAAAATTTTAGAAAAAGAACCAACAAAATCATCTTACTTAGCAATCTCAGGAATGATCTTAAAAATGGGTCTAGGACACTTACCATTCTCTACCACAGTAGGTTTTGAATGAATTTGGGAACAAAAGATGAAGTAGCCATGATACTAAAATAAATACCTTTTTTGCAAGTGAAATCCTCCGAAATGCCCTAAAAATGTCTTAGCTACTTCGCTCTCTTCGTGCTCTTTGTAAATTTGAATGCTTTGTGATTCTAAATGAGAGGTTACAATGACTTTATAACCAAAAAGTTTGCCAACAACCACATTAAATGCTTCCAGTTAAGTGAAAACTTAACATGTCTACCGGTAAAGAAGAAATATAACTTCTTACCATCAACCAAAGGTAAAATGCATGATTTTCAATTTGTTGCCTTACCCCTAAGGATTATTCCTTAATTAGATGAAGTATCTCCTATCGGTGCAAGACTACCCTATTCTATCAGTGCAGAGACAGATTCACCACTACTCTGATCTCTCTTTCTAATCCATTGTTTAGAAAATTCTTGCTTGATTTCAGTCACCTTTTCTTTTCCTTTGTTATCAGATCCTTTATTGTTCGCCGTTGAATTCTTGCTTCTACAAAATTTTGCAATATGCCTAATCTTGTTACATGCATAACAAGTTACATTGTTTCTCTAAATAGCCTTTCCGTAACTTTGACTAGTTTGAGTTCTTCATTGATTTGATAAATGTCCAAATCTACCACAAACATAGCATTTCACATTCATTCTACAATGTCTGAGTTATGACCAATTTTATTGCATTTGGAACATTGACCGGTGGGTGAGTTTATATTCTGATTATTTCTAAATTTGCACTGATTTGCTCTATGACCAAATTTGTTGCAATTAAAACATTTCCCATTAAATTTATAAGCATTAGGTTGCCTTACCGATTTATTGTGATCATTATTGTTTGCAGTCCTAGAGCTTTCTCCATGTTCAAATCCAAGTCCAATTGTTTCTCCATCAGGTTTCTGACTTTTCAACATATCATCAAGATTATCTGAACTTTTCTTGAATTTGTCTTTGTATTCATTTGCAGTGACCAACTCATTTTACAAAGAGCTAACTTGTCTCAAAAGTTCCTCTTTGTCATGTTGCATGTGAATCTAATCAGTTTTAAGCATATCATTTTCATAACTAAGTGTTTGAGATTCATCTGATCTTTCATTAAGTCTTCTGGCCAAATCTTCTTCATTCCTCTTCCTATCTTCAATATCTTTCCATAGTCTCATGGTTAAATCTTGCATTTCATTCTTCATGTTACTGTTCTCTTGTCTCAATTTGTCTATAATATCTCTAAGAGTTTCTTTTCTTCATCATCTTGATTTTGCAATGGCACATGTAATTCTTTTCTCTTATTCTTTGTTATAACCAGGTTATCTTGAAGTGCTTTGATAAATTCCTGAGCAGTTCTGAGTTCATCTTCTAGTTTGATATTCTTCAATTTTTCTACATCAAAATCTTGAAGAGCTCCTTCCAATTGTTAGATACTTGATCAGTCCCAAAGACACTAAGAGGGGGGTGAATCAATGTCTAACCGGTGAATGAAATATTTAAACTTATTTGCAATTTTACAACCCAATTTAATGTACTAGTAAACAAGCAATAAAGTAATCAAGAGAAATAAGAGAGACAACAACAATTCACACCATAATACAAGATATTTTGGCAAGGAAACCCGGTAGGGGAAAAACCTCGGTGGGATTTGTGACCCACACTATTTACTCACTGGCCAATATGAATAAATATTACTGATACAATAGGGGCCTACACATGCAGGAAGGCCAACAACCTAAATCTCACTGCTCAATCACAAAAAGGAGTCACACTGACTACAAAACTAGATGATTAAATCCAATGACAATGTACTACTCAAAATAGCATCTACAATGCTATATTCAATACCAGTTTAAGCTCTGTCAAATACCTCTACCATAAACCTTTCTTCGCTCTACTCTACTCTTATTTTCTCATAAAATCATTACATCAAAATGCATATACAAATATTTTCTCTCATATTCATTACCTAATTACATAATCTTCTTCTTCGCTTACATATCATACATACACTTACAAAATAACCTACAAGATCTCATACATATATGAGTCTTTACAATACATCATGTCGGCTACAAATTATTAATTACATTACAATACAATTCACATAATCAAAACTTTATCTTATGTCGGCCTAAGTGCCGGTATGATTCATTGCTGGTGAAAAATGGATCCCGGTGTGAATGAACTTTGTGTAGCTACCGCTGCCAGTATGCGAAGTCTATTTCCAGTAAAATCAATAGAATCATGTAGAACCCTATTACCAGTTGGTTGCCATCAATGAAAACATCAACCATGCTCATTTGAGTGTGTAATACCAACAGTGTACGAGAATGGGACCACAAGGAAGATCCAATTCTTTAGAGGGATTGTCTAATATCTGAATGTACCAATTCAACCATATAACTCCTTCTAATGTCTGGCATCATGCAATCCATCAATTCTTGACTGTACTAGTCTAAACCCTTACAAAGTTTAGGCTAGGGCTTGGTGGTAAAAATACCAATCCAACTCCCCTGATCTTGCCCCTTTAGAATATTACAACACACCCCCCTAAATTGCATCCTACCAAAGGTCATTGGGAGCCAATGACTAGATTGCAAGTTAGGGCCTCATCTTTGCAACACCCTAGGAAAATTAAGGGTTTTCGGACCTGTAGAAGAAAATTGTCAATATCTCCTCCCAAACACCACTTCAAGGGGTCAAACCAGATTCATATGAAATATTATTCAGTGTTCTACTATTCCAAACAAAATTTTTACAAATCATTCAATGTTCTGTATGGACAGTATGGAAAAGTAACAAAATTCAGGAAACATCAAATTTGTTTCATTTCATACTCTCCACCAAACTTCTCCAAAACATTTTGTGCCTTCAACCAACCTTTCTCATCAGTTGTAAAAGCACAAATAGACTCCTCTCAATGACCATAACCAACTTTTAAATGGTTGTGATTGTTGGAAAGAGGTTACATTCCAACCAAAAACTTTTCAAATTTGCTTTGACAACAATGACAACTTTAATGCAACTTTGAATTCCTAAGCACCTAAACCTTACCAAACATATATAAGGACATCATTAACCTTTAAAACACCTAAGACAACATTCTAGGATCATAAACACAAAATTTAATGATTCAAACCCACATGGCCTAATAGACCTCTAGGCTTATATGTGCACCTAAGAGGTTATTAACCATACAAAGGCATTTTATTACATCTAGGGTGATCCTTGAGATCTAACCCATTATGACAACATAAGTAAACACAAAAAAAACACTAGATACTCCTAATGGCATGTAAACACCATGAAAAGAAGAGGTGCCCTACACCAAAGTATGAAGGAAAAGCACCTTTTAAATGTTTTGCATGTAATAAGATTGGTCATTTTGCATCTAGATGTCTAAAAAGGAATTTAATATTTAAAGAAAGAGTTAGAAGATCATTTAAGCCTAACCCTAGATATTAGAACAAGTATAAGTACAACAAAAACAGAGGCAAATCATGCTACATAGCGGATGAGGAAGGCATTACTGATTCTGATGATAAACGGACAAAAGTCTTTGCTAGTGGTTCTGGCAATGGAAGGAATGAGTATTCTTGGCTATCAAAGAAGATGATCTAGAATTGGAAGAGAATGTACTTGAAGAGAAGGCACTTGCTGCTAAAATTGAATACAAGGATGAATGGGTAATTGACATTGATTGCTCACGTCATATGACTGGAGATAAGGGGAAGTTTCTATCTTTGGAAGAATTTGATGGCGGTCTAGTTATATTTGGAGATGACAAAGCATCTATGATCAAAGGAAAAAGGACAATATCATTGGATGGTAAGAACAATGTTGACAATGTTTATTATCTTGAAGGTTTGAGGCATAATGTTTTGAGTGTAGGACAATTGGTATATAAGGGATTTCAATTACAATTCATGGATGGAAAACGAAAAATCATTAGTAGATCTGGTGTGGAGATTGCAATTAGTACACGGACAAAGAGTAATATATTTCATTTCAACTCGGGTTAGAAGACATGTTTGACTACACAAATTGATGAGAGTTGGCTATGGCTTAAAAGGCTGTGTCATGTGAATTTGGATTTCATTATGAAGATCAGTTTAACTAGGGCAGTTAGGGATATACCTAAGATTATGAAGCCCTATAATCCGATATGTAAATAATGTCAAATGGGTAAACATGTAAGAACCTATTTTAGAAGTATGAAAGATAAATATAATGATGTTCTTGATCTTATTCATACTAATTTATGTGGCCCTACTAGAGTTAAAATTTTTCAAGGTGATAGATATTTCATACTAATCACTGATGATTACTAGAATGATGTGGGTTACTTTTCTTAAGGAGAAATCTGAAGCATTTGAAAAGTTTAAGATCTTTAAGGCTAAAATGGAGACTGAGACAAGATTGAAGATTAAATGTTTGAGGTAAGATCATGGTGGATAATTCACATCCGGTGAGTTTAATAACTTTTGTGACAAGCATGGTATAAGAAGATAATTTTATGCTTCCTGGACACCTCAGCAGAATGGAGTTGTGGAAAGGAAGAACATAACTATCTTGGATGTTGCTAGAACATGATGATGTAAGCTAGTCTACCTCATATCTACTGGAGAGAAGCAGTGAGCAAAACAATTTATACATTCAATAGAGTACATATCAAAGGAGAAACCAATAAGAAACCTTATGAATTATGGGTTGGAAATACACCTATAGTTAAGTATTTCAGAATTTTTGGTAGTAAATGTTATATCAAGAGAGATGAAATCATTGGGAAATTTGATCCTAGATGTGATGAAGGCATATTTCTTGGTTATTCTAATGAAAGAAAATCATATAGATGTTATAACAAGAGATTGTAGAGAATTGTGGAGAGCGCTAATGCCAAAGTAGATGAGTTGAACAGAAGTCAAATCAGAGTTTATGAGAAGGAACCGATAGTGGAAATGATTATATTTGAATTGGTAGCACCTTTATCGGAACAGAGTGTTGAACCAGTTACTTTGGCAGTATCAGAGAATTCTACAGTAACTGAAGAATAGGGAAGAGGAACATAAAGTCAGAAGACTCCTAGGTATGTGAGATTGAAACATTTTGAAGATCAAATCATTGGGGATAAGAGAAATGGAGTGATGACAAGAAAAGGACTGGAAACTAATGAGGTATGTTTAATTTCACAAGTTGATCCGATATCAGTAATTGAGGCATATAAAGATGAATATTGTTTGAAAGCTATGGAAGAAGAATTAAATCAAATTGAGAAAAATAACACATGGACCTTGGTTCCCCGACCTATAAATAAAAATGTTATTGGAACTAAATGGTTTTTTAGAAATAAATTGAATGAGGATGGTCAAGTTATAAGGAATAAGGCTAGATTGGTTTGTAAAGGATATTCTCAAAAGGAAGGAATTGATTATGGAGAAATTTTTGCACCTGTAGCTAGGATTGAAGCTGTAAGATTATTTCTTACCTATGCTGCTTATAAAAACTACAAGGTTTATTAGATGGATGTTAAATGTGCATTTTTAAATGGGGATCTTGATGAGGATGTTTATATTGATCAACCTGATGGTTTTTCATGATCAAATGATACAAATATGGTTTGCAAGTTAAGGAAAGAATTATATAGATTGAAACAAGCACCTAGAGCTTGGTATCCAAGGTTGGATAAATATATTTTGAAGCTTGGTTTTACTAAGGGAAATGCAAATAGTAATTTATATTATAAGATCATTGATGATGATATACTGATTATTGAAGTATTTATTGATGACATTATTTTTCGAGGTGAAGATAAGTTATGCATAGAATTTTCTAAGAATATGGAGAAAGAATTTGAGATGTCTATGATTGGTGAGATGAAATTTTTCTTAGGTTTATAAATTACTCAGACTGACAAAGGTATTTTTATCTATCAAACTAAATATGCTAAGGAATTGTTGATGAAATTTGGTATGGGAGATTCCAAACCGGTAAGTACTCCTATGGTTACAAGTGAGAAATTGACAACAAAAGATGTTTCTGCACAAATAAATCCTACAAGATACAAATGTATGATTGGAGGTCTACTTTATTTGACTTAGGATAGGCCTAACATTATAAATGTTGTTTGTATTGTTTCAAGATTTTAGAGTGATCCTAGAGAAAATCATGAGATTACGGTGAAAAGGATTTTTAGATACTTGCAAGGTACATTAGAATATGGCTTGTGGTACCCTAAGGATGATAAATTTACTTTATATGCATATACAGATGTTGATTGGGCTAGAGATGTTGATGACCAAAAAAGTACTTCCGGTGGAGCTTTCTTTCTTGGAAAGAAGTTGGTTTCATGGATCAACAAGAAATAGTCATGTACTTCTCCATCCACTATTGAAGCTGAGCATGTTGTTGTTGTTGCTGCTACTGACTGTACACAAGTTCTTTGGATGAAGCAAATGTTGAAGGATATAAAGGTGGATTGCGATGCACCGGTAGTTATTCACTATGATAACTCTGTTGCTATTGATATATCAAAGAGTCTGATATTTCATTCTAAAACAAATAATATATCTATCAAGTATAAATTTTTGAAGGAAAAGGTGGAAGTAAATGAAGTTAGACTGGTTTATGTGAACACTAAAGATAAGATTGCAGATATTTTCACTAAACCTTTTCCCAAGGAATCATTATAGTACCTGAGAGATAGATTGGGAGTTTTTACCCCTCTGGTAGAGACTTGATTGATGTGGTTTGGCATCATTCTGACATGCATTATCAGAGATACTATTCATTTTGGAATTGATGTGGGATTCTACTACTCAGGGGGGGTAGTCAGCTTTGTGATTCGATGCTCTATGTTTTTGCTTTGATATTTTTGTCAGATTTCTGGCATTGATGTCAAAGGGGGAGAGATATTGATGTGAAAAAGACAAAGAAAGAAAAAGAAAAAGTCATAGGGGGAGAGATGAATAAAAAAATTAAAGGGAGAGATATTGACATTCAGAGTTGTATGTGGGAGATTGTTGGTTGTCTTCCATTGAGGGAGACTTGTTTGGCATTTTTGGGTACTTAGATGTGTTTTCACATCTAGTGTTGCCATCAATACCAAAGGGGGAGGTTTTTGGCCATTTGGTGGAATGGATTAGTGTTGCATTGATGTTTTTTCATTGATGCCAACACTAGTTGTTTGGATGATTTACTGGCACCCTTCTTGTCCCGGTAGGTTGAGTGGTTTCTAGTTGATTTGGATCCAGCATGATCCCATAGGCTCTAGTATAGTTTGGTGATGGAATTGGCTTGTTCATGATAGTCATGCTCATATTTGGTCAGTTGGTTTTGGTTTGGTGATTGGATACTATCCTGCTTGCTTAGAAGCTTAGTTGTTGGTTCCGGCGAGGGTTTCATCAATAGAGATTTTGATGAAGATATTTGATGAATTGCATAAGTGGTGTTGGTGTAGCTTCTTGTGGAGTTTTGGGATGTTGTTGGTGATCATGTTCAAAACTTTGTAGATGGAGATCATTGCTCTAGCATGTGGACCTATACTGGGTCCCGGTTGATCTAGGTTATGGACTGACTTTAATGTAACATGTGGATTGGACCTCTCGATGTATTTCTGGGATGTCTTATGTGTTGGATATTATTTGTTTGGTCTAAGGACAACATGGTTTGTAGTTATGTAATTGGTTTATTATCTGGTGGCTGACCTGATTGTTTATGGTCAAGGGTTTGTATATATAGATGTAAGATCTCATTGTAGATCATCATGGTTATGGTTAGAGGTCATGGTCAAGGAATGTGGTGTGCAAATAATGTAATATCATTCAGGCAGAGGATTTGGTTGATCATTGAAGATCGAATTGGGTGTATGTAAGAGGATTTAGTCCTCCGTTATTGAGCTTAACCGAAACTGTGCTCAGGCATAGGAGATGCTATCTTTTCCAGTTCAACACTTCTCCAGATTGTAGTCTGGATATCTATGTAGTCAGTGAGGCTCCTTTTGTGATGAGTAGTTCACTTTAGGCTATTGGCCTTCTTGCAAGTGCAGGCCCCTCAATTATAATTCACATACTTACTACAGAAGTATTATCTGGTTGTGGGTAGGCTTCCCATCGTGGTTTTTCCCTTTATCAGATTTTCCACGTATAAATCTTGGTGTCATGTGGATGGTATTTATTTTGTGATTATTATTTATGCTTAATTGGTTTAACTACTATTCTGGTATTTGATTTAAATATTCCAGTTTTAAAGTTTTGGGTTCTGGTATTAAAGTTTAAATTACTAATAGTTGTGGTAATCTGTGACAACTGATTCACTCCCCCCCTCTTAGTTGTCTTCTGGTTATTTGAACTGTCTAACAAAGGGCCCTATAACTTTTAGTGCTAAAAGTGTGTCTATCACATGACTGAGGTTTATCACATGGTATGGTTACCTTAGGAACCATGCAATGATGCTTATAGTGTTGACACATCCTAACAATTATGCCCTTGCAAGCTTATTCTTACAATAAGATATCTTAAAATTACATTACATATGGCACCAATAGCTAAGATCTCAGTCAATGAGCATGGATAAATGGAACATATATACTTCTTCTCATATAATGAATACAATTCAACACACAAGAAGCTCCAAAAGGACTACTAATTATTTCTCCCTATCTTAGTGCTAAAATCACTTGAAGGGAACATTTAACATCCTACATTCTCTAACTACTATCAAATATAGTATCACTCATTTAACAATTATGAGAATACATGGAAAATTTATAGCATTTGTTAGAATTTCCTTCTCTAGATGAAATCATGTTAGATCTAGAACATTCGATACACTTCCATTAGGTTCTTCATTTAGAGTCACCACCTTTTTTGCATAGGGAAAATTCTAATATTTTGAAGCCATTTGAGACACATTTAATTCTAGTTTATTTCCAACAATAGAGTCACACCATCCTTTTCAAATTAGTTGCAATAAAATTTTCTTCTAGGTATACAAATTACAAATCTGAAACAAACTTTCAGATTCTTTAACTTTTGGACTCTTCTTTCAATTGATATAGCAAGTTGTTACTAGAGACTCTATATCATTCATCCCTAGTAGAGTCACAATTTTGTTTGTGATTTTTCTTGCTACCATTAACCCTAAGGGGAAATGTTAGTTTCTAGGTTATGGGACTGTGAACCTTCAATATTCAATCTACACTATCAATAGGTTGAAGACAGAAAAACATAACTCAACAAGGTCTTACCAAGCCTTCTTCACTTCAAGCTCTACCAAACTTGAGAGGGTATTCCCACTTTGGACTTGCATACTTGGTGTGTTTATAAAACTAATATAATGTGCAGGTTTGCACACAATAGATTTTTCTCAGTTAAATGAATATTATATGATTAATTCTACAGTCATTCCTAATCCCTCCAATTATGAAACCCATGGAGAAAATAAAATATGCATCATTCAAAAGGGTATAGGGAAATACCAAATGTTCATACTGAGACCTTCCTTTTTTAGTTCCTAGAGAAAGAAAGACAAATTTATGCTATGCTTTTGGAACATATCCTGGGTAAAACTAGTAGGCTAGTACATATTCCAGGGAACAATGTCATGCCCATGGACCAATAGAATAAACCCACATTGTAAAACAACCCTAACTAGCGATCTTTCACAACATTAATGCCTAACATTAATACAAATCAATATGTTAATTGTGTCATCTATTCTTGTTATTAAATTTGACAATTCCTAGAATCCATTGTAATGTGCAAACATAATTTAATTCCTTCCTTGAAGGAAACCCATAAACACAATCACAGACTGATAAAAACAGTATCAAGACAAATCAAAATATCCTTAATATCTCAATTCATATGCATTCTATAAATATAAAGGGAGAGAATATATGTAGTGTTAAAGCATGCTATCCATTTCTAGTTGAGATTTACAAAATGATAGGAGAACCCTCTTTCCTTGTGAGAATACTTGAAACCCTTGAGAAGCATAGCCCTGCTTCTACCCACCTAAAATACAAAAAAAATAGAATCCTCTTCTACATCCTTGGAATTCCTTTTATAACATTAAGAAATGCAACAAGCATCAGGTCATTTTACATATTTCCTATTTTTACCGAATTAACCCATTTGAAAAATATATGACCTAGTAGAATCAATTGCCTCTACTTTATCTTCAAGTGAAACTACTCAACCAGTCACACATGAAAGCCTTGGACCAAAGGCCAAAGTGCTTCCATGAGAACCAACCATGTTATGAGCCAAGTTGCCAATGACCATGGGTGCTTATTGATGTAGAGAAGACCAAGATGTAAGATTCTCATTGTTCTTCCCTATAGGAGAGAACTTTGAGAAATTCTACCAAACCTGCCAAGCGGGATCACAAGGCTCCAAAAATGCATCACCTGTGCCTTCACCCTTCGTTCTCTGTACTACTCACTTATTCTAAGGGGAAATTTTGTTGCCAAAGAGATCAAAATTATTTGCAATCTGTAAGCTAGTCTTACAAGTGAACCTTTAGCTTCTTGTTCCTCTCTGGCATCTGTATGCATTTTCAATATCCCTTTGGCTACATAGTAGATTCTTAACGCATATATCTTCAAGGTTTTTGCATATTTTTTGCAACACAATCCATTTCAAACATGTTCTCCTGGGCCAGGATGCGATTGTAACACCCACAAACATCATCTTGCAACCTTCTAAGCATAATTTGACAATAAAAATGTATGCATATAACATTATCACACTACTTTGATTGAACAATTTGCTTGAAACACACAAAGGTGACGACTAGTTGCTGGGTTCACATAGTTGATCTTATCTGTACATTGCATTTACTTATGCAACTTAATATTTTTGGATTTTCTACTTTAGGAAACTTGTGTGAGATGTCCATATTCACCTTGATTTTCTAACATTTGTACATAATTCAATAGTTACAGTATCCTTCACACCAACATTTTTTGGGCTTTTACAACTCCAATAGGACACTTGCAATTTTTATGGCATGGTTAATTATTCAAATTCGCATAAATTATTGGGATCCTCCATAAAGTAACAACTCCACACTCAACTTTCATCTACAATGTCTTACTCGACCTCCTATCTAATGAATGCCTCATAAATTCCACGCTGGCATATTACTCTCCTTTCATGACACTGCCTTACTTGTTGCCCACTTTTTTAATGAGTTCCGAGTTATTAGACTCACCATCGTATAATCACAAAATTTCAAATACTTCATTAAACCACAATCAACTCAGAACCTCGGCAAAGTGCCCAAAAGTCTCCCATTGAGCTCCAAGTCATCATGATGGCCAGCCACCATTCATGTTAGAGTGAAAACAACTCGGGACTCATTTAGATACCAAATCTACTTCATCGAACTCCTAGCATGACTCACCCTTTCTACAAAATCAATCCATCTCTCAACCAAATTCTCAGAAAATCTCACTGAGTGCCTGGGAAAACATTTACTTGGGGCTTGGAAAAATATTTTTCCCCCTTCATCGAGTCTCGATTTTTTCTACATAACACGTTCAAATTTCCACATCAGATGGGGATTTCGATGAAATGCTTAAACTATTCCAACTCATGTTGAGAACCTATCTAGGAGATGATCGACCCAGAAGACATACTAGAATCCTGGGGCCAGTTTGAAATGATTTGAGACCCATAAGAATCACAATTTAAGTCATGGGTAACTGATAAAAGTGGTCACTAGTGAAATAAAACATACGTGCCAATAGGAGATTTGAATTTTCATAGGAACACAATTTTAATCCTCCCATTGGGGCCTCAAAATTTTGAGAAACTTTGAGGGTGCTTATAGGATATTTTGATAATGATGATAGATCGATATATATAGAAGTGTTATAAGATGAATCTTCTTGGTTAATAGGTACTTTACGTTTGGGAATCTCTTTTAAGTTTTTTCAATAATGAAAGGGATCAGGATCACTTGAGATACTGATATCAACTCAATAGTAGGAAAATTTTATGCATTTATGATATGTGGATGGGATTGCCCTCATGGCATGAAACCATGGTTGACTAGTGAAGAGGTTGTATCTTAGATCAAGGTCCAAGACATGACATAATGTGTCGTGAACTACAGGTCCAATTGTAATTTAAAGAATGTGTTAGCATGATTGACATAACTGATGCAGATGAGTTGATGACTGTATCGGTAGAAGAATGATAATGACATGATCAGTTATTAGTGTTGTCATTGATGGAAACTTATAACAATTAATGTTTTATGATGGTTATAGATTTACTTTGATTTCTGACTTATTGGTTTAAAATTTGGTCCACCAGATTTAGAATTTGTAAGTATGACAGGGTTTACTGGCAGGATTGAGAATTAGGACTTCAATCAGTAAAAGAAAAATATTTTGATGGACTCGGTAAATCGGTGATGGTTGGAGACTTGTGGTTTGAGACATAATCTTTTATGATGGATTTGTGTATGTGAGTGAGACCGCATCCTATGTTGATTACCAAAAGGCATGTTTTGAATTTCTGATGGAGTTGTCCTAGGGTTTTAGGATCGGTGATGAATTCACTCAATCGGTAATGATTTCTATTATGACGGTGATCGATGATGAGTCTACATGAAGTTGGTAACATGGCACAACCCACGTGAAATATTTAATTATTGTTTTGGCATGATTCAAGGAATAATTTCTTAGGAATTAACATTTCGCTTAGTAGAGTGTTTTGAGGATATAGATCGGATTTTTGTGATGGGTTATGATCAACCAATGGTTGATATTATATTTTAAATTGTTGTAATGATTTGGATATTGATTTGATGTGATCTGTATTATAAATTCAAGATGTAATTAGAGTTTTGTGGCCAACCTAGTTGTGATGGCTATTTAGGGTGACACAACTGATGTTTCATGTATCGCTAGCATTAGGAGAATGAGTTAAGCTATCTAAGAGGACATAAAGATCTTCTTGAGTGTTGCAAACTATGAAGCATAATGAGATTTGATTAGCAAGATAAAAGTGCAAAGTAATAGATCATTTTTCACTGTTATTCTCTAACAATTACAACAACATAAATCCCTTAACCGGGTAGGTCCTAATAGGCCTTTTCCATCTAAAGTCCCCTAATAGGGAAGCTCACAAAAGAGTGTTTAAATCCTCTAACCAAGTTGATCCTAACAGATCATTAAGCTCCTAGCTGGAGTGATAAGAAAATCCCTTAACTAGGTGACTCCTAAAAAGGTTTGCTCCTAACCGGGCATATTGTAATATCCTAGCAGGGTGTACTTCAAAAGAGTACAAATTATTGTGGGTACCAATTCCCACCATGGTTTTTTCCCATTTGGGTTTCCACATCAAAAATCTTGGTGTTCATGTGTGGAATGTATTTTCATAGTGTTTAAATTTTCATGCATTATTTCTTATTATCGGTTATGATAAATTTACTATTGTTTATCGGAGATCTATAAGTGGTTATTGATAATGTTCATGAATTGATAGATGAAGTATTCTAATCTGATATTAAGATAGCATGAGTCTATTTTGATTAGATATCTAGTTGGTGAATATTATGATTGATAAGATTGCATAAGTGGGTAAAAAGTGTATGAGATCTGCTAAAGGGATAGATTCATTGATTTTAGATATGTCATAAATGGTATTATGATTTGAAGTTATAAATTGTCTTAATACTGATTCACCACCCCCCTCTTAGTATTAACCAATTCCTCATAGGATTAACAATTGGTATCAGAGTTGTAGTCCTTTATATGTAGAAAAGCTTAACCGCTTGAGGAAAAGATTCTGAGGAAGAAAAGATGATGAAGAAAGAGGGTTTGAAATCTAACAAGGACAACTATAAGATCTGGAAAGATAGAATGAAGATATATCTCAAAGGTCTTGGTACTCAATACTAGAAACATGTTGAAACAACATATGTGGCTCCTACTACTTCTCCCTTGACACTGGATGAACTTAAAGATCAACAAGAGAACATGCAAGCCCTTGAAGCTATTGTAAGTACTTTATCTGATTCTAAATATATTGATGTTCAAGGATTGGAAACTGCACATGAGGTTTTGGAAAAATTAGAAACAATTCATGGAGGAGATGAGCATGTACAAAGAGAAAAAGAGGAATGTTAGGATTCTCACAGATACTGAGAGGGGGGGTGAATCAGTACCTAACCAGTTATAATATTTTCTTGACTTAAAACATGTAAAGCATATTAATACTGTATATCGATAAACAAGAAATAATGCAGTAAACAAAGATAACAACAACCACATGAGAAACACACCATAACACAGTAGTTTAATGAGGAAACCCAGTGTGGGAAAAGCCTCAATGGGATTTGTGACCCACAATATTCACTTACTGGCCAATAACAGAATATTACTGCTACAAGAGGGGCCTGCACATGCAGGAAGGCCAAGTGCCTAGAGCTCACTGCTCAATTACAAAATGGGAAGTCTCACTGACTTACAAAATGGATTATATAAATCAAATGTCTTGTACTACTTCAAAATAGCATCTACTATGCCAGATCCAGTACCGGTTTATAGCTCTACTTCTTACATAAACCCTTAACCTATAATTCGCATAATAGGTCTGCCTTATTTTGCCTAATTACATTCCTCCATACTTACATAATTGTTCTACAATGATCTCTTATATATATGAGTCATTTTACAATTTGCCAAGTCGGCTTACAATGATTTTACAATAATAAACAAAATAAATTACAAACAAAATTCCTATTAGCTTCTGTGCCGGTATGCTTCCTTTCACTATCGGTGCCGGTGGTCTATGTGCCAGTGTAGAATCTGACTTTGCTAGTGCTGGTGGATTGCCTTGCCGGTGTCATAGGATTGTAAGGTTGCCATCAATGACAAAACCTTCAATCACTTACAATGTCTCATTGGAGTGTGCATTTGCCAACAATCTCCTTCTTTGGCATTGATGGCAACACTCATGAGAAAAATTCAAAAGTGTATCCAAAAATTGAAGTCCAAAAATTATTACCAAAAATGTGTGCTCCCCCTAAGCAGATGATCCCTAAGTTATTGGATTTTTCTCATACCACTACTCCCCCTTTGGCACCAATGACAAAGGTTGTCAAAGTGTCAATAGAGTGTGGTTTCCTACTTCATTCTTGTAACCGGTTGGTTACAATCTGAAAAAGATCCACCAAAACCAGATTCAAGCTCTCAATGAACTTTTTGTTGTCTTTTATTGTGGCCTCTGTCCTCTAAACTGTACTGGTGAGGTGTTGCATTTGCTCTGCTGTTGTTTTATGTCCTTGAACCAAGGCATTAGATATTTCTTTCCTTAAGGTGGCGAGGTAGTCCAGTTTTGGACTAAGTCTCCATTTAAGATCTTTAGCCTTTCCTTTCATTCTTTCTTTGTCTTTTCTAACTTTAGTAGTTCTTCCTCAAAACCTGTTATCTTCTGCTCAAAAACTGATAATGAATCAGATGAGTTAATGAAATTGTCAGCTAGTTGATTTATTTCCTCCTGTATCTTGCTAATCTTTTTGTCTATATCAACTGTCAAAAAGTTAGTCTTATAAGTATCTCTGTACAAAGTTTTGAATTCCTTTAATGTGCTACATAATTCTGGTAGAAGTGTGTCAAACTACCTTGTACACTTCTTTATTTCTTCCTCAAAGAATTTGTGTTTTTCCTTCTCTAATCTCTCCTTGAATACTTCCTCTTTTATTTGTTCAACTGTCACAGTGTTTTCAGTAATATACTTAGACAAAGTGTCAAGTTGGCTCAAAGAGTCTTTATTATCTACATTACATTTTGGAGCTATCATCTTCAGAATTGGAATTGTATCATCTATAGCCTTGTATGCTTGTGAGCTACAATCTGTTATTTTCTTTAAGGAGTCCAAAAGAACTTCTTTTATATTAGTTGATTTGAATCCTGCAGTTGAAGTGCCAACACTCTGTATCCCGCCGGTGGGAGCAATATCCTTGCTTGTGGTGACCTCTGGTAGGTCAGTTTGTGTTTCCATTTCCTTAAGCAAAGGTTTGTCTTGCTCAGCTGATGCCGGTGGTACTGACTTTGTGTGAACCTATTGGTATGATGGAGCCTTTTGCTCTGCTTGTTGTTCTATGTTACCATATGTCAGTTTACCTTCTGTGTTATCTATTACTGGTGCCTCTCTAGCCATATCTATCTTAATGTTAACTTTTTGAGTATCAATGTCAACTGTGTATAACACCTCAGAGTTTGGATTTGTGTCCTCTTGTGGTATCTCCATACTCTCATTAGCTGGTTGACTTTTAGTTGTAACTATCGGTGGAGTATTCAGAGGTGGTGGGGATAAGTTGTCTTTTATTTTTATGCTCGGAGGTCCACCAACCTTGCCTTTACCCTTATCCTTATCTTTCTGATATACTTTGATAGGTTTAGGATTTCTATACTCTTCCTGCTTTTCTTTCTCAACAAGGAATATGTCCCATGCATTAGATGTTTCCTCTGCAACCTCATTTACTCTACCAACCATAAGTGCTACATATCGGTGTGTAGTTGAGAATACTGCCTAGTTAGCCTCTAAGATCATATCATCTATCTCCTTTGGTGAGTTAACAGGATAAACAACAACTAGTTTCTCAATTTTTATTTTCTTGTCAAGCTCTACAACAACTTGCCTTCTAGCTTCAAGCCTCTTAAACAGTTCTACCGGTAATTCATCTCCAACTTGCATCAAATTTTTTTTATAGATATCCAAGTATAGAATTACACTGTTTTCAACTTTCTCCTTGTCATCAACTGATAATGTATCATATAATTTATTGATGATTTTCAGCTGTCCATCCTCTGTTATTTCATCTAAAAGTTTGTCAATTGGAGCAATATTTTGTTGAGTCTTTTTCTTTGGTCTTAACTTTTTCTTCTTTGGAGTTGTCTTCTTAGTTGGGGGCCTTACTGCTTGTTGTTTTTGTCTGGTTCTTCTAGGCAAAGGTGTGGATATCGGTGAAGGTTCTCTTTTCCTCACAACTCTTTTAAATGCAGATGGCATGTTACTTTCTGAAGAAGTTGCTACCGGTGAAAGGTGAGTTTTTGGCTATTGTGCTTGTAACTCATCTTCAGTGATACCTATTTGTTTAAGTACATCTTCTTTGATAGCCTTTGCTTTCCTAGATCCTCTTCTTACTATTGCTTCTACCTTCTTTACTCTTTTCTTTGATTGAATTTGATTATCAATATTCTCAGTACTACCAAATACCTCTTCTTTTGGTTCCTTAGGTGCTTCCAGAAGGGCTTTTGCATATGTTTCAATTATGTTGTCATCAGTTTCATAACCCATTTTAGTAACCCAAATGGTTCTTGGGACAACTGCCTCCATCCAAATCTTATCCTTCATAATAAAAAAGCATATTTCATCCTTATACTTATTTACAATGGCTTGTGAAAGTCTAACTCTAGTATTCATCCGAGCCTTTAATGCCTGAAAGTACTCATTTATATTCTTTTCTCTGTTTTCACCCATGTTGTGCAGTAAATCAGACAATTGTTTGCCTACTGGTATGTCAAAACCTAGATTTTTGTTGCCAATACTGAGCACCTATTTTGTTATGTGTAGCATTAAATAAACAAGTAGGTTACCAAATCTAAATGTCCCCTTTTTGTCTTTCTTGATCTTTCCAAGATTATCAATCAGTTCACCCTTCAATCATTCACACACATCTATTTTTGCATTATCCTTGATCATATCATAAGCACTCTTTATGCATTAACTAGAAACTAAATTTAACCTATTTGCATGTGTTGTTTTGTATCCTAGAATCATGCTAATGAATCTGACATTGATGTCAGTCACATCATTTACTCTTAAAGACCTTTTATCAGACATTGCACCTATTAGGTTCATTACTAGGTCATTTGAGACCTTCTTTGTTTTATTAGGCCTGTTACTGGTGGAGGGTAACCTTGTCACAGCCTTTACTGCCTCTTTAGTAATTTTGTGAACTGAGTCTAACCAGAAGAATTCACCATGAACCATGCTTAAAACTATGCTTATAACATCCTTATGGAATTCCAGAATACTGAGGATTTCAGTGAATCTTAGGGTTTTGACTATTTTGTGTTCAGGTTTCACATTACCAGAATCATCACAAATTACATTCTTATACATGTTCTTAATTTCCTCATCACCTATTTATTCTATGTGATAATGAATGTACATTATAGGGTCTTTTGCAAAAACTACTCCTTTGGGAATTTGGGAAAATGCACCAACATTATCATCCTTCTTTGCTATTTTTGGAACTAACTAAAATACGGGCCTAGGGCATTTGATTACTTTGACTATAGTAGGGTTTGCTATGAATTCAGGTACAGAAGAAGATGCCATGATTATAAATACCTTTCCCTGCCTTAGGAATGATTGATTGCTTAATTGCTTTGCTACTTTGCTCGAAATGTCTTTGCTCGGAATTTTCACACTCTTCAAATGTTTGAATGCTCAGTGAAGTAGAATGGAGCCAAAAATACTGATTTATAATGTTAATTTTTCCAACCACCACATTTAATGCTTGTTGGTTAAGTAATGACTTAACTTATCTGCCGATATAGAAGTAATTTCAACTTCTTACCATCAATCAAGGGAATTATAGCATGTTTCACATTTGATTGCCAAACCCTCAAAGAAATTTTCTTCAGTTAGATGAAGACTCTCCTGCCAGTGGAGTGTTACTTTCTTCTGTCGGTGGAGTGTTACTCTATTTTGTTGGTGGAGGAGTATTCCTACCAACATTTAGTTCTAATTTCCTGATCCATTGTTTTGAGAATTCCTGCTTTACTTCTTCAACCTTTTCTTTACCTTTCAAACTAGGACCTTTGTTATTTACCGGTGAGGACTTACTTCTACAAAATGTTGCAATATGTCCAATCTTGTTACAAGCATAACAAGTCACATTATTTTTCTAAATAGCTTTCCCATAAACTATGCTAGTTTGTGTTCTACATTGATAGATAAGTGTCCAAATCTTCTGCAATCATAACATCTCACTTTCATTTTGCAATTTTTAGAATTATGACCAACTTTGTTGCATTTTGAACATTGACTGGTGGGTGTATTGGTATTCTGATAATTTCTAAATTTACATTGATTTTCTCTATGACCATTCTTGTTATAGTTAAAGCATTTGCTATTGAATTTATAAGCAGTAGGTCATCTTACCGGTTTGCCATGATCCTATGTGTTTGCAGTACTGGAGCTTTCACCAGCTTCAAAGCCAAGACCATTAGTGTCACCATTAGGTTTCTGATTCTTCAACAAGTCACCAAGTTCTTCTAAGCTTTTCTTGAATTTTTCTTTATGTTTATTCTGTGCATGCATCAGATCTGTCTTCAACATATCATTTTCATAACTAAGTTGTGTTTTCATTTGCAGCATCATTCAATCTTCTAGTCAAGTCTTCTTCATTCTTCTTTCTATCTTCAATTTCTTTACAAAATCTCATAGTCATATCCTGCATCTCATTCTTTGTTGTCATGTTTTCTTGTTTCAACTTATTCATCAGATCACTAAGAGTATCCCTTTTATCATTCTCATTTTGCATCTTTTCACAAAGTTCTCTTCTCTTGTTTCTTGAAATGGTAAGATTTTCTTGAAGTGCTTGAATAATATCCTGTGCAACTTTTAGATCATCTTCAAGTTTGATATTTTTCAATTTTTCTACATCATAGTTTGAGAGAGCTCCTTCTAATTGCTTCATCAAGTTTTCCATCTCTACCAATGTCAAGATCTTCCTCAAGTTGTTAGGCTTCTGAAAATAGAGGACCAAGCTCTGATACCAATTGTTAGAATTCCCACAGATACTGAGAGGGGGGGGTGAATTAGTATCTAACTGGTTATAATATTTTCTTGACTTAAAACATGTAAAGCATATTAATATTGTATACCGGTAAACAAGAAATAATGCAATAAACAAAGATAACATCAACCACATGAGAAACACACCATAACACAGTAGTTTAACAAGGAAACCTGGTGTGGGAAAAACCTCAGTGGGATTTGTGACCCACAATATTCACTTACTGGCCAATAAGAGAATATTACTACTACAAGAGGGGCCTGCACATGCAGGAAGGCCAAGTGCCTAGAGCTCACTGCTCAATTACAAAATGGGAAGTCTCATTGACTTACAAAATGGATTATATAAATCCACATCTTGTACTACTTCAAAATAACATCTACTCTGCCAGATCCAGTACTGGTTTATAGCTTTGCTTCTTACATAAACCCTTAACCTATAATTCGCATAATAGGTCTGCCTTATTTCACATAATTACATTCCTCCATACTTACATAATTGTTCTACAATGATCTCTTATATATATGAGTCATTTTACAATTTGCCAAGTCGGCTTACAATGATTTTACAATAATAAACAAAATAAATTACAAACAAAATTCTTGTCGGCTTCTGTGCCGGTATGCTTCCTTTCACCGCTAGTGCCTGTTTAGAATCTGACTTTGCTAGTGCCAGTGGATTACCTTGTCAGTATCATAGGATTGTAAGGTTTCCATCAATGACAAAACCTTCAATCAGTTACAATGTCTCATTGGAGTGTGCATTTTCCAACAAGGAAAGCTTGAGAGGAAAATTTGATGATATGAAAATGCAAGAAGGAGAAAACAATGCACAGTATGGTCAGAGAATTAAATAAGTTATTGGTGGTATAAAAGGTGATGGTGGTAAATTGATGATGATGTTGTGGTAAGTAAAATGCTCATAAATCTTCAATCTCAGTATGTTATTAGAGTATCGACAATCCAAGAACTAAGATCCATTTCAAAGGATAAGGTAGTTGTTGACTCTTTGATTGGTAAGCTTACATCCTTTGAGTTAAATAGTTTTGACTATAGTGTGGCAAAATCTACTGAATCTTCTTTTAAAGCTTCTATTACTAGTTCATTTGCTAGAAAAGGAAAGAATGTATGTCAAAGTCATGAGTGCAGATTTAGTCATGGAGGTAGCCGAGAAAGTGAAGACAATAAAGATCAAGTAATGTAACTTGAAGCACCGCTAGCCAAGATATTTCCAAGAGGTGCTGGTAAGTATAAAGGAAAGCTACCTTTGAAGTGTTTCTCTTGTAGTAAGATTGTTCATATTGTTGCTAACTTCCCTAACACTAATAAGAAAGATAAGTTCAAGAGATTCAAAGGGAAAGGTAGAAAACACTGCTATGTTGTAGTGGATGAAGGTGTGATCGATGAAGAATCTAAAGATGAAGATGTCAATGAAGAGATTGTGTTTGTAGCTATAAAGGAGGAATTTTTTGATGAGAAGGAATTGGTTTCTCAGGTAGAAAATAGTAATGAATGTATTATAGACAATGGTTGCTCATACAATATGACCAGAGATAAGAGTAAGTTCTTAACTCTTAATGAATTTGATGGAGGTGTTGTTGGATTTGCAAATGACTCTCCCTGCATGGTGAAAGGTAAAGGTTCTATTTCTTTGAATGAAAATAATAATACTAATGATGTATTTTAGGTTGATGGTTTGAAACATAATCTGTTAAGTGTTGCACAAATCAATGATAAAGGTTATTTGCTTGAGTTTAATGGTGGAATCTACAAAATTCTTGGAGGAAATGGTGAACTGATTGCAACCAGAAAACAAACAAGAGGTAACTTATTTCATTTAAATGCTAATATCAATATTTGTCTAGTTGCAAAGATGGAAGATAGCTGGTTATGGCACAAGAGATTTTGTCATATGAATTTTGATAACTTGGTGAAGGTGAGCAAGTCTAGTGTTATGAGAGGATTACCACAAATTGTTAAACTGGATAATGTGATATGTAAAGACTGTCAAATTGGTAAGATGACCTCCATTTCATTTAAGAGAAAGAAGTGTACATCTGAAAATATTTTGGATTTGGTTCATACTGATCTTTGTGGTCCTATGAGAACAAAAAGTTATTTTGGTGATAGATATTTCATGTTTTTTATTGATGACTATTCTACGATGATATGGGTTACATTCCTAAAGGTGAAATTTGAAGTCTTTTTTAAAATTTAAAGCATTTAAAGCTCTAGTTGAGAATGAGACCGGTAAAAACTTGAAATGATTAAGATCTGATTGAGGAGGAGAATTCACATCTGATGAGTTTTTCAAGTATTGTGATGAACAGGGTATCAAAAGACAGATGTCTGCTCCAAGGACACCATAGAAAAATGGTGTAGCAGAAAGGATGAATAGAACAATTGTTGATGCTACTAGAACAATGTTATTACAAGGTAATATGCCTAAGATGTTTTGGAGAGAAGCGGTAAGTACTATAGTCTACACATTAAATTGGATACTTGTAAATAAAGACAACAATAAGACACCTTATGAGATATGGTATGGTAAAACTCCTTGTGTTAGTTATTTCAAAATCTTTGGAAGTCAATGTTTTATTAAAAAGGATAACTACACTGGAAAGTTTGATGCAAAATCTAATGAAGGAATATTTCTTGGTTATTCTTCTAAAAGCAAAGAATATAAATTCTATAATAAGAGAACTAAGAAAATAGTTGAAAGTGTTAATGTGAAGGTGGATGATTTGTCAAATAAATCTGAAGGATCAAGCAGGTCTGAACTTGAAAAAGATGATAATGAAGAAAGACTAATGATCTTTGAACTAGAAGAACATAATAATGATCAAATGGAAAATGCAGTACCGGTAAGCAAGGATAGTGAAGAAGAAAGTAGTGAATCAACTGGTGAATCAGATGAGGAAGATGCAGAACCGACACAAACTATACCTAGATATGTTAGATTAAATCACTCTCAAGACCATATAATTGGTGATAAGAATGCAGGTGTGCAGACCAGGTAGAAGATTAGAGAAAATTCTTGTTTGATCTCTATAATGGAACCAAAGACAATTAAGGAAGCATTCAAAGATGATGACTGGGTGAAAGTAATGACTGAGGAATTAGATCAAATAGAGAAAAATCAGACATGGTCACTTGTTCCTAGATTGGAGGACAAGAATGTGATTGGAACCAAATGGGTCTTTAGGAATAAGTTAAATGAAGATGGAAAAGTGGTAAGAAATAAGGCAAGGTTAGTCTACAAAGGATATGCATGTGAAGAAGGTGAAGACTGGTGAAAATTTTGCACTTGTTGCAAGATTGGAAGGAGAAAGGATGTTGCTGGCATTTGCTGCTTATAAGGAATTCAAAGTCTACCAAATGGATGTCAAGTCAGCCTTTTTGAATGAAATTCTTGAAGAATAAGTATACATTGAACAACTGGGTAGTTTTTCCTTGAGCGATGATAAGGACATGGTATGCAAATTGCATAAAGCTTTGTATGGTCTAAACCAAGCACCAAGAGAATGGTATGAGAGATTGCATGCACATTTGATCAAGATTGGATTCCAACGTACCAGTAAGGACAATAATATTTATCTACAAATTGATGGAGACAGGATGCTAATAGCTAAAGTATTTGTAGATGACATAATTTTTGGTGGAGATGATAATATGAGTATGGACTTTGCTGATGAGATGAAAAAGGAATTTGAGATGTCTCTAATCGGTGAAATAAAGTTCTTTATTAGATTACAAATCCAACAAATGGATAGTGGTATTTTTATCTGTTAAAGAAAGTATATTAAAGAGGTGCTGAAACTTTTGGCATGGAAGGCTGTAAACTAGTAGGTACACCGATGGTAATAGGCTGCAAGGTGACAAAGCAAGATGATTCAACTGATGTTAGTGAAAAAGAATACAGGTCTATTATTGGTAAACTACATTATGTTGTACATAGTAGACCAGACATTTCTCATGCTATTGGGTTAGCTGCAAGATTCCAAAAAGAGCCTAAATAAAGTCACATAGTGGCTATTAAGAGGATTTTTTGATCTCTTAAAGGAGCATTAGACTATGGATTATGGTATCCCTGCAAAGGAAATTTCACTTTAGATGTTTTTACTAATGTAGATTGGGCAGGCAATGTGGATGATAGGAAAAGCACAACCGGTGGAGATTTTCTACTTGGAGGAAGACTTGTAGCATGGACAAGCAAGAAACAAACTTGTGTTTCTCAATCTATAGCTAAAGCTGAGTATGTTGCTGCATCCATGAATTTCAAAATGAGCCATATGGCTGAGACATGTTCTAGAGGGATTAAAGATAGATATGTCTAAACCATTGACTATCTATTGTGACAATAAGAGTGCAATAAATATTTCCAAGAATCTTATGCTTCATACAAGAACCAAGCATATAGAGTTGAAGTATCATTTCTTAAGGGAAAGAGTTCAAGAGAAGCAGGTAAAGATGGAGTATGTGAAGAGTAAAGATCAGTTAGCTGATATATTTACTAAACCATTTCCAAAGACTACTTTTGAGTTTCTCAGAAGTAAATTAGGGGTTACACCCCTACACCGGAAGAACTAAGATGCTAGAGTTGCATCAATCCTATGGATTTAATGTTTATTCTTCACTAAGGACTGATGAAGATGTGAGCTACTTCATAGGGGGAGTGACTCTAATGCAGCATGATATATAGTTCTAGTTAGATTGACGTCAAGTGATGCATTTTTTTTTAACTTTGTTGGCATTACGTTGTCATTGATGTCAATTGGTATAGCATAATCGGTGTGGGAGATTGAAGTGTATTGGTGACATTGATGTCAGCCAAGTATTGTAGGTTACCGGTACACAAGTTAGTGTTGGCATGTGTTGTTGACATGCATTGGAGATCGGTAAGTATGTGTTGGCTTTGAGTAGCTGCCAACTAGAATGTTACAAGAATCACATCAACACCTAAGGTGAAACATGTGCAGTACACCGGTAAGAGCTGGATGTTATAAAGAAGAACTCCCACCAGATAAAGAGAAGAGTGATAGAGAATGTGTTGTTTCAGTAAGCAAGGATGGAATATGGGAAAGCTACCAGGTCATATGTCAAGTTTAAGATGCATCTACTCCTTAGGAATGTCACATTAATACCAGTAGGTGACATAGATAATTTCCCACTAGTAAATGGTAATGCCTTTCTTATCCTAGTTTTACTTGGCATACATCATGACTCTCCAGGATAAGACTTCTAGAGAAGGCCAAGGTAGGTGATTGGATGCATAGACTAGATGACCAAGTGGAAGATGAGAAAGCCTCTAGAGTGTGAGATCAGAGATGAACACTGGATCAGTGTGTGAAGACATGATGTGCTATCGGGGTAGAGAAGGAAGAGTTAAGATGGTGAGTTTGCCTTCCTAGAGAACCAGTTGAGAAGAGAACTAGTCAAATGAAAATGAGGCTCTATAGTTGCACACATGGAGTTACCAGTATGCAGATGGAAAGTGGTGCTCCCACAGATTCCAAACAGATGAAGATAGTTGGGATGAAGATATCATGCACACTACCAGTATGAAGGCAGAAACATGCAAATTGGTAAACAAGGAGAATACCAACATACAACCAAGTGGACAGAGAGACAAAGGTGAAGTTCTCCCAAGATGTTGAAGATGCACATGACATGTTCTTCAAGAGAGCTGCTGAAGACTGGCATGCTTGATGAACTGGTTGACAAGATCTACCAACATACTGAAGGAGAAGGCAAGAAGGTTAACCGATAGGAAAAGAGGGACCAGTAGTATGAAGCATACACCAGTTTTGTGATATTGGTCAGTGACCATGTTGGTTCGACATAGTGAGCTAAGGTGGATGTTAACAAAGGTGCTCAGAGATGACATGCCAGCAGGGTTATTAGAGAATCAGTAGGGTTAGATGTCTAGTAAGTGTGAACTAGTCGATTGTTTGGTCAGTGATCATATCTGAACTAACATAGAGGTCTAAGATAAGATGGATACCGATAGGGATTCCACATGGAGTTGAAGTGGAAATATTGCAGAGTTTGGTGAAGTGTCATGAAGGTGAGGTTGTTACAGAGTTGGTCGACATTTAATGTTGACTATGACTGTTGTGGGTCGAGTTACTGAGGGGTTATGGCTTGACGTACGGTGTATTAGATTGGATCCATGGAGTGCACTGGTTGATGTAGGATGTCTAGATATAGATAAAAGTAGGCAAAGAAAACCATCGAACCATTTATGACGATTAACCAAAAGATGAGCCAATAGATTGAATGCAAATTGCTAAAGATGGAAGGCGTGCACTTGAAGGCACAATATTGGTAGTGATGTACATGAAATCATCTTTGAGACATGATTTGAGGAGATTTCATTGGATATGGTATGGCTTGGTCGAAGAAGAAACTCTAATCACACCAGTGTTTGAATTTGTGTTTTGGCGGGAAAACCTGGATATATTTATGCAAAGCAAAGACCAAGAGATCATGATGTCACATGTCGGATGTTGAAGTGTGGAGTGTGAAAGAGAAACAAAGAGCCAACCATTCAATGAATCCATCAAAGCTCATATAAACTATGTGTTGAAGATGCAACCGATGAGAGGGTATTAACCAGTAAGGTCAAGGCCACAAGTAAAGAATTATTTCAGCATGAATTCTAGCTGAATGGTGAAGAAGAAAAGGCAGTGAACTGATAGAGCAAAAACAAAGTAGGGGTAACTGGTAGAGAAGAATCGATAAGGTAGTAGCAGAAGAGTGGAGCAGAGAGTAGAAGATAGTGATCCAACACAAAGCTAAAGAGAGACAGAGTGACAGGAAGAGTAGATAACCAGTAAGGCAGAGAAGGGGTGATACTGGTAGAGAGATTATATGCAGTGGTTACAAGATTAACTTGTAACAAAATTATTACTTTTGTATTTGATAATGATTCTTTGAAGATCACTGGGTTGGTGTTTGGTGTAGGGGTTTTAGCTCCTTTGGTTTGGTGCCCATAAACAACAGTGGTTATAGCTCCTTTGGGTTGGTTCCCATAAAATGCAGGAGTGGTACTCCTTGGGTTGGTTCCCTAAATGTTGTAACCAAAGTGTTTTATTGTGAGGTTGGATTGGAGCAATAGACTCGAGCAACATTTCTCACCGAGGTTTTTCCCATCTTGGGTTTTCCACGTATATACAGGTGTTATGGGATGTGCCCTTGTGTATGATTGCATTGCATTGTCTTGACTTATCTTACCAGTAGATCCACTAGGTAATAGGATGGTAACCGGTATTAACACATAGGGTAGATAAAGAGAAAAAATTGTAAACCACTAATTCATCCCCCCTCTTAGTGGTACACTGTGTCTAACAATTGCTATCAGAGCCTAGGTTCCTAGTCAAATGAGCTTTCTCCAACTTGGGTAGATTTTGGCTTAAGGACACTTTGGTTTGTTTAGTATCAATCCATGCTCCAGTTTTTGATGGCTCAAATTATTCCATTTGGAGTTGTAGAATGGAAGTTCATTTGTCCTCTCTAGGGTATGATGTCTGGATGTCTATTATTAATGTCTTCCCTAGTAATGTTTGTCCTCCCACCGATTTAGATGCAGAAAGAAGAAAATAATGCAATGAAGCAGCAATGAAGGTCATACTCAATGGGATATCTAGTGATGTCTCCTCACAGGTTGATAGATGCAGATCTGCTAAAAGTCTATGGGACAGATTGAAGAAACTGTATGGAAATGAACCCTGCACTGTCGAACCGGTTTATGGAAACAAGGAAAGGAATGAAGCATGTGTGTCTACAGATGATGAAGGTAAATCTGTTAGTAACAACAAAAATGATGAAGAGGAAACTCACCTCTTTATGGCTCAAGAATCAGAAGATGAGAGGAACACATCAGAGAGTAATCATGTAGATCACTCTTACCGCCAAGATGTGTTTAGGAGTGATGATGAAGATGAAGCTGAAGTAGATCCTGAATGTGAACTGGTAAGTGAACTAGAAGAGATGCAAAATGTTAGAAAGGAATTTAAAAGGTACAAAGCTTCAGTTCATGAAAAATGCAGCCGGTTGCCTTGAAGAATCAAATAATAATATCTACATATTGACATCTCAACTAGAAGAGGCAAAAGGATTGACTGGTGAGTTGAAATTAGTATTTGATGCTAAAGAGAGAAGATGCGAGGATCTCTAGCTAGAAGTGGAGACAAAGGACAAAGAATATCAAGACCTAAAAGGAGAAATGGAGAGCATCAAGAAAGACCTTGAGAAGTATCAAAATGAGTCCAAGGTAAGGATTTGGTATGATGGTAGCACTGAGGACTTGGACAAAGTGTTGAGTAAACAAAAATACACCAAGGATACTGGAGGATTAGGATATGTTGTTAGTGAATGCTCCACAAGTGAGGATGTCTCTCACAAGGACATTCAGTTTGTCTTCTCTAATGGAGATAACATGGGTCAGACCTTTACAGTATGAAGTGCACCAAGAAAGAAGGTTGACCTAGCCACAACCAGTGAGGACTTGAGGCTAAAAATGAAGATCGATGCAACAAGAAGAAACAATGCAGATCCTAAAGGAAAGGGAAAGATGAGAGAAGATGGTCTCACCAGAAATAAGAATGCAAGAAAGCATCCTAAGAGATTCCCCACCAGTGGAAGACAAAGACATGCAGCACCCTGGAGAAGTAGAAGTGGGGAAGCCAAACTAGTCATATCACCTAATGTTTGGCTAAATGAATTTGTAAGTAATATGTCTCCACTCTCTGGTTACTGTTTGGCTTGTAAAGGATATGGCCATAGGGCAGAGGAATGCAAAAATATGTCTAGGAATAGAAAAAGTGTTCTTCCTAGGAATAGAAATTTAGTTTGTAGAAGATGTAATGCATTTGAGCATAGAACATCAGAATGTAGAAACATACATAAGCCCACTCCTAGTTATGCTAACCAAAGTCCATTTGCTGCCTCAAGAAATATAAATTATATATGTTATAACTACAATGGATCTGGTCATAGAAGTAATGTTTGCAGGAAGAATATATTTCATGCACATGGTAGTCAACGTTCAAACTATGCCCAAAGGAGAGATGCTCCTGCAAGATCAAGAAGTTAGTTGAAACCGGTAGCATGCTACAATGGCATGACCCTGAGAAAAAGATCAAACCAGTCTAACAGAAGGTATTTCAATCATCCAGTTGGGATGAGTGCAGTATGTTTCTATGGAAATGTAACCTGTCACACTACAGAATCTGGCAATGCAAAGACCTAACAACAAAAGAAGATGAGACCTTCTCCAAAGGCTACAAATGAGAAGAGGAGGGAATCCAAGTAGGTATGGAGGAAGAAGGAAGAGAAAATGACCATTGACCGGCACTATGCACTCAATGCATAAGTGATATCTCCTAAATTTTTAAGGAGATGCATATCCTTAGGGGGAGCTATATGTTGATCAGATCATTCACCCCCATATGTTGAGAAGGACAAAGGAAAGGATGGGCAGTCACCAACATGATGAAAAATATGAGATAAAAGAATGTGTGCAATTGATATCTTGGCTACACGTTCACATGGGCAAGATAGACCATTGCTACAAGTGTCAAAGTGGGATGTGACACCAGAAGGAGAGCCAATGGACAAAGTATATCGATAAAGATACTAAATTGGTACAGTAAACTAGCAAGTGGAGTATGTTGTTGGTAGGCACAGTTACCAGTATTGAAGAATATGTGGGTAAATATGTTCCGGTTGTGTTGTTGGACCAGTAGCCAATCCCATGTGTATGAAGACATCATGATGTCAACCAGTGTGAGTGTTGACATGTGTCATTGTGGTCACGCATGTTTTTGTCACAAAGATGGATGGATGTCATGGAAGTAAAAGACCATCAGCATGTAATATGCTCACTTCCACTGGTACAATATACAGTTTGGGGTGCTGGTTTAAGACTTGATAGAAAATGAAGACCAGAGGATTGTGATTCAGGGGGAGTTCATAGTCATATCTTGTGATTGGTTCCTAATACACTTGACATAGGAGGAAATCAAGTGTCATTGCTGCTGCACCGTGGATTGGTATACAAGGAGATGTAAGTTACCTGCACAAGAGAACATGCATTTGGTGTCAGATGGTGGTTGTGCCCTCCATCTCAAGTGTTACGACTTGAGAAAATGTAACAAATGATGGTTGAAGGAGGAGGATCATCCCATAGAGAAAAAGGCGATAGACCAATCTGTCAGTACCTGGTAGACATAAGCAGGAGTGAAACCTTGACAGTTCCCTTTTCCATTGTTGTCAAAGGGGGTGAGAGAATATGTAGTATGCCAGATATTACATGTGTTGACATCAATGCCAATGGGGGACATTGTTGGCATTGTGTTGCTATTGATATCAACTGGTATAGCATAACCGGTGTGGGATATTGAAGTGTATTGGTGATATTGATGTCAGCCAATTATTGCAGGTTACCAGTACACAAGTCAATGTTGGCCCGTGTTATTGACATGCATTGGAGATTGGTAAGTATGTGTTGGCTTTGAGTGGATGCCAACCAGAATGTTACGAGAATCACATCAACATCAGAGGTGAAGCATGTGCAGTCCACCAATAAGAGTTGGATGTTATACAATAGGACTCCCGCCAGATGAAGAGAAGAGTGACAAAGAATGTGTTGTTTCAATAAGCAAAGATAAAATATGGGAAAGCTACCAGGTCATATGTAAAGTTGAAGATGCACCTACTCCTCAGGAATGTAACATTAATACCAGCAGGTGACATAGATCTTTTCCCACCATTAAGTGGTAATTCCTTGCTTATCCCAGTTTTACTTGGTATACATCATGACTCTCCGAGGCAAGACTTCCAGAGCAGGCCAAGGTAGGTGATTGGATGCATAGATTGGATGACCAAGTAGAAGATGAGAAAGCCTCCAGAGTGTGAGATCAGAAATGAACACTAGATCAGTGTGTGAAGACATGATGTGCTACTGGGGTAGAGAAGGAAGAGTTAAGATGGTGAGTTTGCCTTCGTGGAGAACCGATTGAGAAGAGTACCATTCAAATGAAAATGAGGCTCTGTAGTTGCACACATGGAGTTATCGATATGTAGATGGAAAGTGGTGTTCTGTAATGCCCCTACCCTAGTCAGCCTTGTAAAACCCGTTTGACCTTGGTTGACTTCCTATGTGGCATTCTTGAATGGTTGGTTAACCGTGATGCAATGTTGTAGATTAGATAATATAAATAATTGTGCATACCTATTATTGTGCTTCTGCATCGATTCTTGTGTAAATGTAGTTGTTTCCTAATTCTTGTTATAAATCTTGAGCTAATGCCTTCATTAATATGTATATATATGTATGCTTGCATGACTCATGGTTGCAGGAGATTGCAGGTACTATACCACCTTGGTGCGAGGTTCAACTCCTTCAGGATTCGTAGGGTTGAGTATACCTCCTTCATCCTTAGAATTCAGATTAGGTGGTCATAAAACTCTCGTCTTACCTTAGCCATGATCAGGTGAGTGTCGTGTGTGGTCCGTAGGGTTCCTTTGTCATTTGGATTGCATGTCGTGTGATTGGTGGATGTCTTGGTTTGTGTGCCTTGCATGTGGGGAATGGAGTATTTTTATCCTAAGTATTTAATTCAATTTAATGTGTGGATGCACGCATTAGTAATTGAGAAATTTAAAATAGATAGTTTTCTTTCATAAGATTAATTGTTAATTTAAGAGATCGCTTTATTTATATTTGTAGCGAGCTTAAGTATTTAATTTGAATTAATGTGTTCATTTATGCATTAGTAGTTGAGGAATTAAAATAAATAGGTTTCCTTCATGAGATTAGTCATCTATTTAAAAGATCGTTGTATTATGTTTGTAGCGAGTTTAGTTTAATAGTTAATTTTAAATAATGAATTTAATTAGTTTATGCGTTTTGGGAAAAGGAAACATTTAAAGTTATTTGAAATATAATTAATTTAACCACTTTTGCATTTTGGAAAAGAAAGGGTAAATTTTATTATTTAAAGAAAATTATTTTTAATTCGTAAAGTTTGATGTAGTGTAAAAGGTTGATTTTGGAAATTAATTTAATTTAAATACTTTACCCTTGTCAATAATTCAAAATATAAATGTTGGTTTAATTGATATTGAAAAATTAAAATTAAGATCAAAATAAGAGAGAGATATATTAATTAGAAAATCAAGTTAAATCAATTTAACAGTTGAAAGAAATTATCATTTCTTTTTTTTATTTTAAAAAGGGCTTTATTTTTGAAATTAGAAATTAGGTCAAAAAGGGGGTTTCCATTTAACCCAAGTTTAAAAATATTTTGGGGGTTGAATTCTTTTTGGAAAAAAAAAATAAATATATATATATATATATATATATATTCTTGGTGGAGGTTTTGGAAAAAAGAATGGAGTTCTTCTGGAATGGCAAGTTGGGCTCATCTTCAAACTCTTCTGGGAATGCGATAAAGGTAGGATTCGAATGCGCCTCTTGTTTCCTTTTTGTATTGTGGGTATATCTCTGAAATTTGTTCTTGAAGATTTCTTGCTCAAAAAAAAAAAACCCATGATTGTTGTTTAAATGTAGGATTCAGTTTTAAAAATGTGGTTTGTTCTTGGATCAAAATTTCCTTAATGGATCTGGTGTTTTAAACTTGCTGAGAACATATTTTCCCAAAATGAGGGTTTGGGTGAAATCTAGCAAATAAATGGGTTTGTGATAAAAGAAAGAAATGGGGGAAATTTTGATTTTGGGGTTTTCATTATTCTTATTCAAAAAAAAAATTATTTTCTTACCTTAAACTGAAACTGTGACTCCTTCAAAAAAATCGATATAAACAAAGAAAAAAAAAATTAATTAAAAAAAAATACATATTGGTTGGGGTTTTCAGGGGGGGGGGGGGGAGCCGAAGCTCAACCCACCCCTCCCCATGGTGCCATCCACAGCCATTCGGCTCCATAGAGTGACGACCGAGGGGACTGCGAACCCCACGACGGCCACAGCACCCCCAGATCCACACAGTGGGGGCCGAAGGGGACTGCGTCCTCCGTGGAGGCCGCAGCAACCCTTGGTTCCACTATGTGGAGGCCAAAGGGGCTGTGACCCCCATAGTGGCCACAGTAACCCCAGCTCCATTGTGAGTGGAGGCCGAGGGCCTGCGTCCTCTGTGGAGGCCGCAGTTCCCTCCGGCTAGGGTTTTGGCTGCCCAAAAAAAAATTTGTTTTATGTTTAAAACTTTAAATTTGATGTTATTTTAGTATATAAAAAAAAGGGGAATATATAGTAATATAAATATATTATAAGTAATATTTTTGTATTATAAATGTGAATTGAGATTTATATTTCTAGCAAGTTATGTTTAAAAAAAAAAGGGGATAAATATATATATTAAAATATATGCTAATATAGATAATATCTAATTAACATATATTATTAATTATATATTAATCATTGGATTCAATATAGCAATGATTTCCATTATATTTACAATTGTTGAAATGTTGTATTTAATTTTATTCATTTAAGTTGGAAAATATTGGGACTCATGTTTAGATGCTAATGAGTAAATCGAATGGTGAAATTAGTTTTTTTTAAATGTATGCAAGGGAATCATAATTTAGCTGGGAGATGATTTTTCCCATTTCTTTAATCACTTTTAATGTATTTTGTTCTTTATAGTAAAAGGGTAATTTTTGTGTTGTTAGAGAAGGGGCTAGAGTATTGTTGTAAAACCAACTTGTCATTGATGAATATCTAAGGATTAAATAACTTGTTAGATGCTTAAATCAACATGAGAAAAGACTACATTTACCCGTTAATGCTTGTGCATGGTTTAATATCTTTTTGTGATTGCTATGTCTATAATAATAACACATCCTGGATAGGTTTGTGGGGGTGCCTGTCATTTGGTTGCTTCTGTCTGGTCATAGTCGAACAAGTCTGTATTTAGGGTATCGACAGTTAAATAACCCTTGTTTTTGTTTTTGATGTATTCAGTAGGATCCACTTCAAAAGGGATCATTATGTAATTATCGACCGAGGTGGTTGTTGTAAAGTGGTTGTGTTCACCTATATGGAAAAGATGTAAAAGACATGAAACTTATGTATTCCTAACTCTATTAAATGCCAGAGGGGTCTTGCAGTTGAGCAGACCCGGAGATGTAGCCCTTTAGGGGTGAACTCCGAGATCATATCTGTGTTATGGGTTGCTTTTGGTCTCTCTTATTTCATACTTTAAGTTATCATGTATGGTTGCATTCTGTAAGTGTTAAATGGGAATTTAATGAAGCTACTTTTCAAATGCATGAATATAGTCACCTTGCTAAATGTAGTAATTAGGGTCATAAAAGATTGTAAAAATGATTATGGAAAAGTATTTTGTTAATATTAATAAAAAGAAGTAAGAATGGAAAGAATCTCGCTAGGTTTCAATTATTGGATTAACTTGTCTTAAAGCTTGTAATTTAGATCGTAATGAATGGATAACAAAGATAGGATTAATGTCATAATTTCTGAATTGAAATCTAATGGATAAACCTCATATGGGTATTTACCTTTTGATCTTAGTAAATGAACATTGTCATGTTAGTTATATTTCACTATATTGGATGAATTTATTTAGTTATTTATGTTTTAATCTAAACAAATAATCCTTACTAGATTAGTTTTATAATTGGGTGAACTCAAATTGGCTATCCATATTATAACCCTAATAAATGAATTTCTTTATGATTAGCTATAATTGAACTAAAAGGGAATGATTCATTTAGTTGTTTATATCTTAATCTTAGCAAATGTATCTCTTCATATTAACTTTATTTTAACTAAAAAGAGTGACACTCATTAAGTTAGTTATATTTTAATCCTAATGGATGAACATCACTATGTACTTATATTTTTAATCCTAAAAGAATGAATATCATCTTGCTAACTATATTTTAATTAAAGGGATGAACTCATGTGGCCCTAGTACATTTTCACCTTAATGAATTGAGCTCCATCTCTTAGCATTATTTTAACTTCAATGAAATAACTCTATGGCTACTTACATTTTATCCTCTATAAATGAACTACGACTCAGTAGTTGGTTATGCTTAAAATCAAATGAAGGAACCTCATTTTATTATTTGCAGTTTAATCCTTAATGAATGAATCTCATCTTATTAGCCATACTTTTAATTATAAAGGATGATATCATTAGTGGTTGGTTACCTTTAACCCAAATGAATGAACTTTGTTATGTTAGCCGCATTGTATCTAAAATGGGTGGACTCTTAAGTTAATTATGTTTTAAAGTGCATTGAGTAAATATCCTCATGTTAGCCTCCTCTCCATTCAAAATAGATGAACGCTATCCAAATTCTAAAATGTCATATCATCGATCATAACATATCCATGACTTAAGCATTAACTCATAATTAAGATATCCAGCTTATTGGATCAATTGTCCTGAGTTGAGTTAGGTGTAAGGTTACGTAATCGCATTGGGAAACTCCTTAGGTTCATTTAGTCTTCCGCTGTGTTATCTAAGCTCTAGATAACTCTAATGTATCTTAATGTTGTGTCTTACTATTAACACTCTTAATCATTATTATAAAAAAAGAAATATTTACACTCCATTTGAGTGTTTTTAACTTAAACCCTTTGGGGTTTCCTGGCGGGGCATTACATGTTCCCACAGATGCAAAACAAATGGAGATAGTTGGCATGAAGATATCATGCACACTACCGGTTTGAAAGAAAAAACATGCAAATTGGTAAACAAGGAGAATACCGACATACAACCAAGTGGACAAAGAGACAAAGGTGAAGTTCTTTCAGTGTGTTGAAGATGCACTTGATGTGTCCTTCAAGAGAGCTGCTGAAGACCAACATGATTGATGAACGGGCTAACAAGATCCACCAAGACAATGAAGGAGAAGGAAAGAAAGTTAAACAGCAGGAAAAGAGGGACTAGTAGTATGAAGCATACACCAGTTGTGTGATATTGGTCGGGGACCATGTTGGTTTTACATAGTGAACTAAGGTGGATGTCAACAGAGGTGCTCAGAGATGACATGCCAACAGGGTTACTAGAGAACTGGTAGGGTTAGATATCTGGTAGGTGTGCACCAGTTGACTGTTTGGTCTGTGATCATGTCTGAACTGACACAAAGGTCTAAACTAAGATGGATACCGACAGAGATGCCATGTGGAGTTGAAGTGGAAATATTGTAGAGGTCGGTGAAGTATCGTGAAGGTGAGGTTGTTGCAGAGTTGGTCGATATTTAATGTTGACTGTGACTATTGTGGGTTGAGTTACTGAGGGGTTCTGGCTCGAGGCAGGGCGTATCAGATCATATCCATGGAGTGCACTGATCAATGCAGGATGTCTAGATACAAATTGAAGTAGGTGAAGAAAACCATCAAACCATTTATGGCGATTGACCAAAAGATGAGCTGATAGATTGAATGTAGATTGCTAAATATGGAAGGTGTGCATTGGAAGGCATGATCTTGGCAGTGATGTACAAGCAATCATCTCTGAGACATGATTCGAGGATATTTTATTGGATATGGTATCGTTCATTGGTTGAAGAATAAACCCTAATCATTCCAGTGTTTGAATTTGTGTTTTGGTGGGAAAACTTGGATATATGTATGCAAACCAAAGACTAGGAGATCATGATGTCGCATGTTGGATGTTGAAGTGTGGAGTGTGAAAAAGCAGCAAAGAGCCAACCATTTAGTGACTCCATCAAAGATCATATAAACTGTGTGTTGGAGATGCAACCGGTGAGAGGGTATTAATTGGTAAGGTCAAGGCCACAAGTAAAGAAGTATTTCAGCATGAATGCCAGTTGAATGGTGAAGAAGAAAAGGCAGTGAACTAGCAGAGAAGAAACAGAGTAGGGGTAACCGATAAGGTAGTAGAAGAAGAGTGTAGTAGAGAGACAAAGATAGTGGTCCACCAGAAAGCTAAAGAGAGATAGAGTGATAGGAAGAGTAGATAACCGGTAAGGCAGAGAAGGGGTGATACCAGTAGAGAGAATATATGGAGTGGTTGCAAGATTCACTTGTAATAGGTTATTACTTTTGTATTTGATAATGATTCTTTCAAGATCACTAGGTTGGTGCTTGGTGTAGGGGTTGTAGCTCCTTTGGGTTGGTGCCCATAAACTGCAAGAGTGGTACTCCTTGGGTTGGTGCCCTAAATGTTGTAACCAAAGTGTTTTATTGTGAGGCTGGATTGGAGCAGTAGACTCCAACAACATGTCTCACCGAGGTTTTACCAATCTTGGGTTTTCCTCATATATACTAGTGTTATGGGATGTGCCCTTGTGTATGCTTGCATTGCATTGCCTTGACGTATCTTTCCAGTAGACCCACTAGGTAATAGGATGATAATCGGTATTCACACATAGTGTAGATAAAGGGAAAATTTTGTAAACCATTGATTCACCCCCCCTCTCAGTGGCACAATGTGTCTAAAAACCTTTGGCATTGATGTCAAAGGGGGAGAAGAAAAAGAAATCAGCTAATTAGTTATGGGAGAAGAAAAATAAATTTGATGATCATGCTTGAGTTGAAGAAAAGACAGCGAAGACTGGTAGATGCAGAGACCGACAGTTAATGTGCCAAGATGCATATGATTGGCATATATGATTGTATACTGATTGTATAAATTATTGGTGTTTCCATCAATGCCAAAGGGAGGGATTGTTGGCATGATTGGCATAACTGATGCATATGAGTTGATGACTGTATCAGTAGAAGAATGATGATGACATGATCAATTATTAGTGTTGTCATTGATGGAAACCTATGACAATTAATGTTTTATGATGGTTACAGATGAACTTTGATGTCTTATCAGTTGGTTAAGTAATTTGGTCTACTAGATTTATAATTTGTAAGTATGATAGGGTTTACTAGTAGGACTGAGAATTAGGACTTCAACTGATAAAAGAAAAATATTTTGATGGAATCGGTAAATCGATGATGGTTGGAGACTTGTGGTTTGAGACATAAGCTTTAATGATGAATTTGTGTATGTGACCCGGACCGCATCCTATGTTGATTACCGAAAGGCATGTTCTAAATTTTTGATGGAGTTGTGCTAGGGTTTTAGGACCAATGATGAATTCACTCAACCACTAATGATATTTGTTATGACAGTTATCAACAGTGAGTCTACATGAAGTTGGTAACACGACACAACCCGCATGAAATATTTAATTGTTTTTTTGGTGTGATTCAAGGAAGAATTTCTTGGGAATCAATGAAATGCTTAGTAGAGTGTTTTGAGGATACATATCAGATTTTTGTGATGGGTTACGATCAACCAATAGTTGATATTACATTGTAAATTGTTGTAATGATCTGGATATTGATCTGATATGATCTGTATTGTAAATTCAAGATGTAATTAGGGTTTTGTGGCTGACATAGTTGTGATGGCTATTTAGGGTGACACAACTGATGTTTCATGTGTCGGTCGCATTAGGAGAATGAGTTAATCTGTCCTAGAGGAGATAGAGATCTTCTTGAGTGTTGCAAACTATGAAGCATAAATGGATTCAATTTAGCAAGGTGAAAGTGCAAAGTAACAGATCATTTTCACAGTTGTTCTCTAACAATTACAACAACATAAATCCCTTAACCGGGTAGGTCCTAACAGGCCTTTGCCATCTAAAGTCCCCTAATAGGGAAGCTCACAAAAGAGTGTTTAAATCCTCTAACCAAGCTGAACCTAGCTGGAGTGATAGGCAAATCCCTTAACCGGGTGACTCCTAATAGGGTTTGCTCCTAACCGAGCATATTGTAAGCTCCTAACAGGGCATACTTTGAAAGAGTACAAATTGTTGTGGGTACCAATCCCCCATAGTGGTTTTTTCCCATTTGGGTTTCCATGTCAAAAATCTTGGTGTTCATGTGTGGAATGTCTTTTCATAGTGTTTATGTTTTTATGCATTATTTGTGATTACCGGTTATGATAAGTTTAATGTTGTTTATCATAGATTTGTAAGTGGTTATTGGTAATGTTAATGAATTGATAGATGAAGTATTCTGATTTGATATTGAGACAGTATGAGTGTGTTTATAAAATATCTAGTTGGTGAATATTCTGATTGATAAGATTGCATAAGTGGGTAACAAGTGTATGAGATCTGCTAAAGGGATAGATTCATTGATTTTAGATCTATTGTAAATGGTATTTTGATTTGAATTTATGAATTGTCTTAATACTGATTCACCCCCCCTCTCAGTATTAACCAGATCCTCATAGGATTAATAGAGTGATTATGCCTTTAGAAGGAAGATTTGTACCATCATATGCTCTATTAATAATTCTCTTTGAAGCATTTATGCACCATTAGTGAATCCTAATGTTTAAAATAATTTTAAAGTGTAATTTTTTAGCCAAATACTTTGAGATGGAGATGATCATCGAGGAGCCACATAGTGCTCTATAAGTGTAACATGGTGTGTATAATAAAGGAACCCCACCATAAACTAAAAATCATCAAAATTTATATAATTGAGAATGGAAGATTCTTTTAGTGCTTTATTGAAGTCTGCCTTGTGACTAGAAGATACATGCAATAGCTCAAAAATTTATGTTTGGGCAAGCGTATTCATAAGTGATCTAGAAGGTTGTATTTGCTTGTAGGATATGATTTTGAAATGGCCCCTTGTAAAGCCACTTTAGATCAGTGAGTTACAACAACATGATTAGGATTCTTGTTCTTTATTGTGATAGTTGAGACATTATTATCAATTTGTTGGATATGATTAACCATATACTCATAGGTAGTGTTCACATAATTGGTGTTGTTATTTTTGGTTTCTAAATTGGAGGGTTCACCCCTTCTATAATTTTGCAAGGGATCTTTGAATATAGTATAATTTGTGTTTGAGGACCTAGAGGGGTTATCAATAGCTACTTCTCCTTGATTTATGAGGTCCTAGATTATGTTCTTGAGTTTTTAACAATTTGAGGTCTTGTGTCCTTTAGCTCCATGATACTCACATAAGTCATTATCATTGCACTAGGATTGTTTAAACTTTCCTTGTTCATAATGTTTCATCTCTGGAAGTGTGGTTACATGGGATTGGACTATCTTCTTTAAAGCTGATTTAATTGGTTCCTTTGAGGGCATTTAGTTTCATCTTGGAGTGTTGTTATTGGGCCTAGGAGGACCTTGTTTCGGATTGCCTTGATACATGTTTGTTAATCTATCATTATTACATGGTTGATTGTTGTTGGTTTTTGGATATTTGGGATTGAAGATCCTTGAAGGTTAACAATAGTTCAAGCCTTGTTGACCACTTTAGCATCTACAACAACATCATTTGTTACATGCTTATTTTGTGACTAAAATTTTGTTTTATCATTTGATGTGATAGGGGTGTTATTACTGGTTTCTTTGTTAATATTCACGAGTCCTTTTATAATTAGGGACTTCTCAATTGAGACACCCTTTTCAATGACCTCATCAAATATGTTTGTACACTGAACTTGCATGTGGAACATCATTTCTTGGTACATGTTTTGTGTGAAGATGTGAACCAATCACTTCTCTAGTATGTGCCATAGGCACTTACTGGCAAGATTTGTTGGAAACTATAATCACAACTCGACTAAATGCATTCATGTGTTCCTGCAACTGCAAGCCTTATGCTTATCACCTTTTCTCAATTCTAGGCTTGTTATTAACAACAACTTTTTTTTTCCAACAACCCATGTGATGCCCATTCTCTATAGACCCATCTATAGCAGTTCATCTTTCTATATATTGTCAATGAGCTTGTATTGCTACTCACTCTTAAAAGAGTCCATCTCTATAGAGTTGTATGGAGTTTGGTGTAATATTGTATTGATTTCATGAGTATGAGAAAAAACTCATTTAAATATTTGTGATTATGTGAGGAGGTGTAATATTTTAGACTTATGACAAGGTATTTGTGAGTATGAGCTGAAGCTCAAACCAATGTAATGTTTTAACTTGATGGTTATAATTTTTCATGTTTTTTTTTTCTTTTATTTATGCTCTCCCTATTTCTTATATTTGGTATTAGATCTAATGGGAGATGATCTTGGAGATCTTGAAGAGGCAAATTAATCTGAGGGAGTCATGGTTTGATTCCACAACACAAAGGAGTGGTGAGTGGAAGTTGTTGAAGCATATACTATTGCATGGAGAAAACTAGGTGGAAGAACATTGAAGAGCCTAGTCATATATAGACTTCTCCAAGGAAACTACACTCAAGAAATCCCTCAAATTTGAGAGCTCACATAAATATTCATGCAAAGAAGAAACACCACAACCTTCCATGTTGAGATAAACTAAGCTCATCAAGTTTACATGGTGTTAGGAAAAATTTTTGGTGATTGGTATCTCTACAAGTTTTAAATATTCAAGTTTGAATAGAGAGGCATAGTAAGACACTAACAAAGGCATATCAATAGAGAATACTAACATATCTATTAAAACAGAAAAATAAAAAAGATGCCATAGTTGAAGAAGCCACAAAAATTAGGCACTTAAAAGAATTGAAGTCAATACCGCTAAGAAAGAGAAAGATAGCCAATTTGTTTTTTTTTAAATATATGAGGCCAACCATAGAAGTCAAAGTTTCCTCAAGGCAATCACTGCAACAAGAGCCACTAAGATATGAAAGAGGCATACCGTCTTATGGACCCTAAGACAAATAAGATATACTTCAATAGGGATGTAATTTTTTATGAGAAAAATGATACAAGTTCTCCTCCCACCTCATCATCTACTTAAGATAGTGCTCCTATATTCAACATGGATGGTAAAAAATGATGGGAATGTTGATATTCAGTCAACACCCACCAATGTTACAAAACCTTTACAAAAGTGGTAGACTAGTTCCATTGGTAGAATTTACCAATGGAGTTCCTGACACTCCCACTTTAGGTCTAAGGACTCACAACATGGCTCGTAATGAGGTAAACTTTGCAGTAATGATTTTAGTTGATAATTTTGAACATTCCACTATTTAGGAAGCACTAGAGTCAAATCCTTGGAAATCTATGGAGGAAGAGTATCAATCTTTGATGAAAAATAACACTTGGGAGCTTGTAGATCTATCACCTAGTAAGAAAGCAATTGGATGTAAATGGATATTCAGAACTAAGTATAAAGAAGATGGTAGTCTAGACAAACATAAGACTATACTTGTATCCAAGGGCTATGCCTAGAAAGAAGGTATAGACAATGAGGAAACCTTTTCTCCCACAACAAATATTAAAACAATTAGAATTCAATTTTTTCTTTAGCTACTTAGTTTGGGTGGAAACTATACCTAATGGATGTAAAAAGTGTGTTTCTCAATGAAGACCTTAAGGAAGAGGTCTATATGTCCCAATTAGAGGGATACATTGCACTTGGTAACAAAGAAAGGGTATGCAAACTTTTCCAGTCCCTATAAGGTCTCAAATAGGCTCCTAAAGCTTGGTATATAAAAACTAATGAACATTTGCTACAATATGGTTTCACTAGGCATCTATATGATGCAAATATATACCTCAAGGATCAAAGAGGGGATATTGTGATTATTAATGTATATTTTTATGACTCGATTATTATAGGAATCTCAGAAGAAATGGTGGAAATAACCAAAAATTATCTCAAGAAGGCATTTCATGTGACAAATCTTAGAATACTGCAGTATTGTCTAGGCTTAGAGGTATGGAAAAAAAATCACCATATCTTTATATCATAGAGAAAGTATGGTAAGACACTACTTGAGAAATTCAATATGATGGATTCCAAACCCAAGTCTACACCTATGGAATCAGGATTGTAGTTTTCTACATTTGATACATCTCCTTAGGTGAATGCAACTCTCTATCATCAAATGATTGGAGGTTAAATTTACTTGACTTCCAACAAACCAGATATTAGTTTTGATATTAATTATCTATCAAGATTCATGCAAGAACCAAAAATGTGTCATTGGAAAGGAACAAAATGGGTACTAAGGTATATCCAAGGTACAATGGATCATGGTTTTTAATATAAAAGGAATGATCAATTCTTCTTGATAGGGTACACATATGTTGACTATACAAGTTCAGTTCATGATAGAAAATCAACATTAAGATTTTTTTCTTCCTAGGTTCAAGACCTATTTCTTTGAATAGTAAGAAGCAACCCACAGTTTCTGATCCTTCAACAAAAGCATAATATCATGTAGCAAGTGCACCAGTTTGTGTAGAATTTTGGTTACATTGCATACTAGAAGGATTGGGGGTACAACAAAACCATCCTAGAGTTCTCTACTATGACAATTAGAGTGTTTTCAAGCTTTCCCATAATCTAGTGGTTCCTACAAGATTCCTCCATCACTGAAGGAATACATTTAAAGATTATCCATTTTTCTATTTTGTGTTAGAGGTCTATCATTGTTACCTTTTGTTTTATATTATAGAAGAAATGAGTTATGAACTTATCGACTAGTTCATTCTAAGTAAAATATGCGATGAGGTAAGTGTGAAAACCAGTCCACTACTTTACCACCAAGACTACTTGGGGAGATGCACATGAGATAGGTGTTATTATATGCAACCTCAAGGAAAGAAATAGACAATTCATGAATATTATCCCTTGGATCTCCCTTTCCCTTGTGTTTGTCAAATTTAGGTATTTCAAAGTTGCATGCGAAAGGTGGAATGGGTAGTGTTCTATCAAATGGATAAGGATATATGTCCTCCATTGTGTCTGTATTTCTAGGTCCACTAACCCAAATATTCATTCTCTTGTTGTAAGTTTTGTACCTATTGTGCTAGGATCTATGTTGGTGATGATGGATTTTGAGTATTATTTTGGGGAGGATAGGTTTGTTTTTGTTTAGGATCTACAAAGAGTTTTGTGTTATGGTAGATAGGAGATTGGTTAAAGGTATATGTGTTTTGGTTTAACATGTTGTAGTAAGTCATGGGTTGAGTTATTTGGTTTAATTTGGATAAACATATCTAGTTATGTGGAGGTATGTATGAATACTATGGGTTAGTTGGCATGTTATGTTATGAGAAAAGTAAGTGTGATGTGAGTTTGGGATGTTTTGGTTGTATGTGTTTGTTTGTGATGGTAGGAAAATATGTTGTTGATTTAGATTTTAGTTGGGTGGTGTGACATAATTAGTAGAGTTTTAGTTGTTGGTTGAACTCCCAAGTGTATGTGAAGTGTGTGTTTGTGGTATGGAAATTGTGTTTGTTGGTTGGAAGGAGTTAGTATTTTTTAATTGAGATATGAGAATTGAAATGTTTGGTTGTTGGTTATTAATGTGTCGATTGTGACTCATATTTTGGCCCTTTGGGTTTGGGATTATGTTATTTGTGTTTGTGTTGTGTTGGTCTAATGATGGTGCATTGTTACATGGGTTGTTAAACTTCAAGACATATGTGAGAGGTGTAGGTATGTTTATGTGGGCTGTGCCATGTAAAGTATTGGTCAAAGGTATGTCGATGTGAAATTATTGAGAAACAAGGTTTTTGGATGGAGGTGGGATGGAGGTGGTATCTATGTAGATCCTAGGTTCTATGATATTATGTCAACTTAAGGTTCTTTCATAGTGGAGATTATCAAAGTCACCCCGAAAGCTTAGCTCCACTTTGTGCAAGTGGCAAGAAATATCTATTAGGGTTATTATAAAATTGTGTATCCATGACTCTAAGAATTTGGGGATCCTAGAAAACATCATCATTTTTATCTTGAGTAATGTTTTTGTAAATATTAGGAAAGGAAAACTTGTCATTAGGGTATGACAAAGTGGCCCCCCTTCAGTGTATCTAGTTTGTATTGGACAATGACCCAAAGTCCATTGTGATAGTTGTATTGAAAGTAGGATCACATGTGGGGTCCTTTTGTTTTCTCTTAGTTTGCAATGATGTGTATAGCATACAAGACATGGATATTGTCAAGTGTTATGCAAAACAATATCGTGGATGTGAGAGTATGAAAAAAGTTTTGTTTTTTAGATTTTTCCTAAATGTTTGATGCTAGATAATGCAATGATTGACCAAAGATAAAAAAATGTTGGTTGATAAAATTGAACCTAAAATATCCTTGTGATTTTTAGGACCAATTGTTGGTGAAATGATGAAATGATAGGAGGTCAAAACAATCAATGGATAGTTAAAGCCTAATCAAAATCTAATTGATAAATGCTTACTGATTTAGGATGTTGGATGATTGCATAAATGCAAGGATGGCCTGAAGATGTAAGACTAAGATAAATGTGTGCAAAGATATTCAAGGTGTATGATTCTAAACTAGGATAAACTGTCTAATCTCTAGTCTATATCTTGTGTTTATGCCATAAGTATGATGATCTATAATTTTAAAACCTAATATAAACCCAAATTTGTCAATTTTAAAATAGATGTGGTAGGGGATTTTGTAGTTTTGATGTAGAAGGCTTACAATGTGTTTCATAATTTCATATTTGTGTTAGAAAATTTGACAACCACATTGTTGGATGTCACAGTTGTGTTGCAGATTTTAGCAATTGTGTTGTAAGATTCTTTAGTTGCATAACAAGATTTAGCAGTTGCATAATTCTCATTTGTTTGACACTTAAGATAGTTTTTCAATTTGTGTTAGTGTTAAATGTTTGAAATTTGGAAATATTATACATTAAGTAGTAGAACACAATGGTTGTAAGACTCTAAACTTCAAGGTGATAAGGATATAGTGCTAAAAAAGCCAAAGGTGTCATTGGTGTTCCATAATTTAAAGACAAACTTAAGCATGTACAACCTAAATAATTAGGTAGGAGTGTATATTTTATGTAGGCCCCTATGAAAAAAGGTATATATCTCAATAAGATCAAGATAAACACTAGGAAGTAGTGGGAAGCCATTGATTCTATAAGGGTTGGTAGATAGGGATCCGATTGCACAAGGATATTATTGAACACACCATAAGACTGAGAGGGGTGTGAGTCACTCTTGAGAAAATCATAATTTTTTTTCAAAAACACAATTATATTTATCCATCCAAACACAATGAAAGATGAAACAATAAACACCAAACACATGAATACCAAATATATATGTGGAAAACCCAATATGGGAAAAATCATGATGAGAATCACAATCACTATATGAACAACTAAATATAATGTTTTAGGCACAAAGAAAAGGAAGATCACTAGTCCTAATTTTGAATTGTAGGCTAAGACACACAACCTTAGGGCAAGATACAATGGACTTGTAGGCTGAGATACATGATCCCATGACAAGTTACCAATTTGCACAAGTTGCCAAAAGGACCCACTGTCTTCTGATATGAATAGAGGAATGATGAATTGAGATGAATAAGATATCCTAATCATGAAACTATCCTTGAATCTATAATTCAAATTACCAATATCATGGAAAACATAACACACACATTCATTGCCTCAAAACTTGATCATACTGAAAGATATGATCATCAAAGCTCATCACAAACTGATATTCACATTTTGTATTCCCACATATACTTCCACATCACTTTCAAACAATCTACACCAAAATTCATGCATTCTCAAATCTATTTATATAATCTTATTCACCAAAACTCTCAACTAGGCTGGCCACAAACATAATAAACATAATTATAAAAAATCAACCACCATGAGAAACCAAGCTAAATGTAGTCCACTTTAGGAGATAAAGAGGACCCAAATACATCATAAAGTATCTTCCTAAGGTGATTTAAATGAACTGCAAACAACAACACATCTTACAAAGTTGACATCGAACATAATGTGTAGATAAACAATAAAGCATATTAACCAATCGACCCATAAACATTATCCAATGTAAATAACTTAATGTAGATATTCGCACACCATAGTAAGGCCTATATTAACTCAGCCTTAAATGCATATCTAGATGAAAAGAGTATGAATTAAATAAGATAAACCAATTGAATTAGCCATAGATGAATACAAATGATAACACCATATATAACAAAATAACATAACTTCACTTGTTGAGCAAACCAACACTTGAATTATAAACTGAAGCACTACATGAATAATATGAACATATCCTCCAATTATCAACAGATGAAAAGACACTACAAAGCAATGCAAAGCATTCTTTGGACTAGTCTTGACAAACAACCTCACTATAAACAAATTGAAACAACCAACTTAAACACCTAAACTACTAAGGACCCGAAAAAACATAATAGTACAATATTCATGAAAAATAAACATTAAATCCAAAGCCACACTCTATCATCTTCAAAAGTGGAGGAATGTGGAGCATTATCCCATAAAGACTTTAAATACTATTTCCTACATATTTTAGCTTCCAATATTGTCACCTTTCAGAAACACAACATACTCGATATCACCACCAGACATCATAACAACATCTGAACACTCTTTTTGGACCTTTTCATATCAAGCATCAATCCACACATATCATGTTGACATCAATGACAAAATTTAAATGACATTTCTAACAATATCCCATTTTTCATTGATGATAACACCAACGATAAAAACAACTGACAACTTCCTTTTATTGTTCTCCTTTCTCATCAAAACTCACAAGTTTGACATTAATGACAATACAATGCAAACTAGCAACAATCTCCCCCTTTTCATTGATGGTAACACTTGTACCACAAATGAACAACTAAATATCCAATTGTAACTCTCTCCTCCTTTGACATCAAAGACAAAGGGCACAACACTTCAAAACTCTAAACATATCTCCAAATAGTTTGACCACTTCCAAGTATATCTCTAATATCTACAACACTTTTTTGCAATCAGGAAACCACAACATTTACTGCTCCCCCTAAGAGAAATGACCACATCAATCTGGGAGACAAAATATAGACTTTAAATATTTCCCTAGAAAGATGCACCACTTCTATGCCTCTAGTTTGAATATGGAGGGGCAATAATCCCTAACTTCTATCGAAGATACTCAAAAGTATCCTTTGACAATGCTTTGGTGAAAATATATGCAATTTTATCCTTTGTAGGAACATAATCCAATCTAACTTCCTTATATACAACCTTCTCTCTTAATAAATGACACCAGATAGAAATGTATTTAGTCCTTGAATGTATCATGATTCTTTGAAATGTTAATTGCATTTTTATTATCACACATAATATGAATTGCCTCATCATACATCACCTTTATATCTTTGAGAGTTTTATTCATCCATATTACTTGAGAACTGATGAATACTAAATACTAAGAGGGGGGTGAATTAGTATGCCTAAGAATTTAACCAAACTCTTCAACAATTTTCCAGTAGACCAGTGTAGTAGTTTAAACAACAAACTGGTTAAAACATAAATAATCAAAATAGCAAATAAAGCATTCACCCACAGAAGCACAATCACCATAACAAAAGATATTTTGACATGGAAACCCAAATTGGAAAAACCACAGTGAGTAAAACTCACAAGTCAACTATCTGCAAAATAGTAACCAAACCGGTTAAGGTCAAACCGGTTTACAATGTTCTTCACCAGAATAGATCCTATTAAGAATCCAGATCTCTGTTAGGAGATAAGTCTTGTTAATGACTACCCTGATAAAGGATTTCAGATCCACGACTGTGAACCACCTTGTTAGAGGATTTACAATAGGCTTGGCTGGGCCTACCCGATTAAGGGTTTCAGACTTGTCAAAGATATTAGTAATCAACAAGTGAATGATCTAGATAGTAGCACAAAATGCTTGATTAGATCCTTGACAACTCCTTGTTAATGCATTCAAGCATTACTTTAGTCTTCTATGCTTTGCACTCCCAATCTCAGTCACAAGATACCTTTCCTCTCAAAAAATTGCACATATCAACTTCTATTCTATATGTAAAACCCTAGACATGATGTCCTTATATAGGGACTTGATTTCATGTCGATTTAATAGGATTAGACTACAATTTCCTAGGTACAGTGCATCTAGACACATTTGGTACCACGACATAGAAAACACTGCTAAAGTGTCAGTGGATGATAACTCATCACACATTACATGTATACTGGTTAATTACATATACCAATCACTGGTTATCAAGTGAAGACTAGAAAACTTGATCATAGTCAATCTGATCAAAAGATTAACTGCCACTCGGGGTCTTCATTTCTCTTGACTGATAAGCTTCTTTAAAAGACCGATAGTCTTCAACAAATAAAGACTATACATACAATACCGGTTAGAATAGCTATCGGTTCAAAATAATTCATTTATCAAATAAGTGTGTGTCCATCAATGACAATCACAACTAAACATAATAAAAATACCAACAATCTCCCCCTTTGGCATTGATGGCAACACTTAGGAAAATTTTTGACATCCAAGTTTTAATAAAGAAAAATGTCGTGAGCAAAATTACTCCCCCTAAGCATATACACTACTCCCTTTGCAAAGATTACAAGTATGTTCAAAATTACTTCATCAAAATTTGAAGATAGATACACTACTCCCCCTTTGCCAACAATGACAAAGCAAATACAAAATTTTGCCAGTTTGCATAATGTAAAAATAGAGTGTGTTTATGACAACCAAGAGTAAAATTTCTCAAAAAGAGATTTAAAGTTTTGCAGAAAAATCTTCATGTTTGAAGACCATGATTCAAGAAGTGAGGCAACAACTTCACTCTTAGTCTTCATTCGGAAGGCTAATTCTTCCATCGCATCTATGGTGCTCAACTCCTAGGTCACAGTGATAGCTTCTAAGTTCAAAAAGCATTGCTAAAGAACCTACAATTTTGGCAATAGAAGCAACTCAAGCTCCTGCAAATCTCGAGTTCAACTGCATATCTCTGAGTCAAGCATGGCAATTTGATGTTGATACTGATGAATAGAGTGTCCATAGGCTGTGAACAGATCATAGGGCAGTTTGAAGTTGTCGATGTACTTTTGCAACTCCGTTTGTAATAGTGTCTTATGTTTCAAAGCATCTTCATAGAACAGGTGAGGTTGACAGATTTTACTCAAGAGTAGGTGACCTTCACCCATAACTGAACTTATACCATCTTTTTGTTTAAGCAATTTTGCCCGATTATCATTCATGTGCTGTACTAAGGCAACTGTGAGTGTCTTTTCATGGCTTTTCTTTGCAGTGGCCTGGGAAACATCTTCCAAACATTGTACTTGGTCATCGACTACCGTGTAGAGTAGTTTGAGCTTAGCCAGCAAGGAGTCGGTACTAGGGAGATTAGTACTGGGAATTAGATTGGAGAGGGTGTCAATGATAAACTGAATGACATCCTTCTCTTTCTTTTTCATTAGTGCTTCCAATCTCTCCTGCGCTAAATGAATTCTTTGTATTAGCTCAGTTTCATTAGCTAATTGGGTCAAACAGGCAAGAGTCAAATCAGTGTAACTGGTGGAATCAACCTGCTTGGCATCATCTCCAGTTGCCTTAGGAATCTATTCTCCTTCTTTGGCCTGGACCTCCGCTTGTCTTCTCTTCTCCTCTTCTTCTCTTTCTTGAGCTAACTTGGCAGCCTTCTCCTCTTGTTTCTTTCTCTCTTCTTCTCTTTGTTTCTCCTCTTCCTTCTTCTTCTCTATTTCTTTCCTCTTTTCTTCTTCTTTCTTTTTTCTTCTTTTCCTCTTCTTCCTTTTTCTTCTTTTCCTCTTCTTCCTTTTTCTTCTTTTTCTCTTCTTCCTTCTTCTTCTTTTCCTGTCGCGCTTTCTCCACTTATTCTTTCTCTTGTTTTTCTTTCTCTGCTTTCTCCTTTTCAAGTTACTCATTTTTCGCTTTTCTTCCTTTTCTTTCTCTAATCTTTCTTTTTCAGCTTGCTCCTTATTTGGAGTGGTATCTTCTATTTCTAGTGCATCAACATCAATGGGGTCATTTTGTTCTGCTATTCTTTCACCCAGACTGTCAAAGACTACATCGGGTTTGGATGTGGATAGATTAGGCTCTTGTTCAGCCAACTGATTAGCTTCATGTACTTTTTGCATGTTGACAATAGTTTTCACCTTCAAATGGGTGTCTTTTTCCACTTCAAAAAATTTGTCTTCGAGTAGTTGAAGTCTTCTTCTTCGAATGAAGAAAATGCCTTTGTTCTTATCAATGAGGTCAAACAATTCTGAATTAGAGACATCCAGAAAATATTGAGAAATTTTTTTCTCCCTGATGTCTTTCTCTTTGTCAATAGCAATGCGCCATTTGTTGTCCAAAGAATCATACAAGGATTTAGATGTAACGGATTTAATCTCAGAAGGTGACCAATCATTTATGCCTAGATATTTAATAAGTTCTTGTTCAACATCCTCCTTTCCATTATCATTGAAATCATCAAAATAGTCTTTTAAATCATCAAGGAATTTTCTTCTAATATTCTTTATGGTCCTTTGATAATGTGTCATAGGTTTGTAAGAAGAAATATCTAATTTTACCGGTGCAGAGATTGTTGGTACATTACCGGTTGACTTCATTTTCTTAGTAGATTGCCTTGTCTTCTTTACTTCTACCTCTGATTCAGAGTCTTCTGGATCTGGTGAGTTGTTCCTGGTTTTCCTTGTTCATTTGAACACCTTTGCTGGAATAGCCTCCAGTTTCTTTTTAGCAGGTGACCTTTTGGTCACTTTGGGTTTAGCAACAAATGTAACTGTTGTCGATGCTGATGGTACTACTTTACCTTTTATCTCCTTTGGTTCCTCAGAAGATTTGATCCTCTCTAAATAAGTACCAGTCCTCTTCTTTTTGGATTCCAGTGGTGAGGCTAGAAGGGTTGAGGCATATCCTATCAATATATCATTTACCGCCTCATAGCCCATAGGCCCAACTACATATTTTCTGGGTTCAATTGCTTCCATTATGTATGCATCTATTTTGATGGTGAAATAGATGTCATCTTCATATTTCTTAACTAAATCACCAGATATTCTCATTCTCTGGTTCATTTTTAGTTTGAATTCATCAAAATACCTGTTCAAAGTCTCCGGATATGCAGTTCCTACTGCTTGCAGACTCTCCTTTATTTGTTTGGGAACCGACAAATCAGTTGACCATTGAACATCACCGACTCCAGGAAAGTAACTTTGAAAGTAGAAAAATAAACCAATAAGTAGTTGACCAAACCTGAACCTCTGAGTTTTATTTAATTTGATTGACTTTAGGTTATCTATGAGTTGTTTCTCCATATAGGTACATATGTCACATTTTGCATTCTCTTTTATCATTTTGTAAGCAGCATGCACCGCAGCTGAAGAAACATAATTTATTCTGCTAGCATAGAATATTCTATTTCCAATTACCATACATGCATATTTTACCAAGTCATTTTTAATGGTATTGACAGTCATTGCTTGTTGGTCACTAACAGAACCGGTGAGCTCTGTTACTTTGGTGTTGGGGATTTTTTGAAGAACGGGCACTTCCCCAATATTGCAGAATCTGGTCATGGCATAAATTGCCTCCGGTGTAATGTCATGAGTTTGTTCGAGGTACATCTTGTCACCATGAACCCTACTAAGGATGATCCTGATGTGTTCCTCAATAAATTCTTTGAGAAAGTATGTTGCATTGTGCAATTTCTTCTTTTTTATTATGCTATATTCAGGTTTAATCTTTTTATCCTCTCCACAGAACAGACTCAACTAGGATTGAATTACTAGGCCCCATGGGTCTTCTAGTTTACAATCAATGTATCCTAAAACATCACCTTGGACAATGACTCCGACGGGAATTTTGGATAGGGCATTATATCTCATCTTAAGAAGCTCATGTGTATCCCTAGGTTCAGTAGAACTAGAGGGGACATTAGATGCAGATATATCAAATGGATTCCAAATGATAAGAATGTTTTAGTGAGAAATACCTTTATTCTCCAAGCTTAGGGTTTGTTGATGACAAGAAAAACACACTTCTCCGGATGCTGACTTTCACACTGATAGTATGAAGTGCTCGTAGGATTTTGTGCAAGATTCCTTTCTGAATTCTTTTTGAATGCGAGATGAATAGCTCTAGTTTTGCTTCTCATCTTAAACAGTTTCTCGGTAGCTAGGTAAGTAGAAATGACAACAAAAGTCACTTTTAAACACACTCCCACCTACCATAATAAATGCATCACTATTAGGGTTCAAACCCTAATTTCACTTTTTACCACTCCAATTCTTCTGTTAGTTGACAAGTAACAACTATCGATAAAAGTGTTTTACCGATATACTCCGGGTGTTTCTAAATATTTATATTGATATGTTCCCCCCAAGCTTTTTGAAGCTCAGTTTACTGATTCAGGGATTTCCACACTTGGTGTGGAAACTAGTTCATCATGTGGCTTCACTTCAGATTTATTTTTCCAAGTTTTGTCCATATCTGCTTGAACGGTTTCAACATCAATCTTCACTTTAGTGTTGATCGGTATGTCTCCTGATGGATTCTTTCTCAATCTACATGCTCTAGTGGTGTGTCCTAGTTTGTTGCAGTGATAACATACCATTCCAGGTGTTCTCCATGGTCCAGTGTTCACATTTCCATTCTTCCTTCTGCATGTTGTTGCAGTGTGACCACTACCATGATAGATTAGACAGGTTTCCCTCCAACTAGTTGCCACTTCACAATAATTTGATTGATGGTCATGGATTCTGTACTGGTTTGGGTTCCAGTTCATAGGATTTTTAGGGACAACTCCATTGGATCTTGGTGGATGATTCCTAGAGTTGTTCATAACCGACTTGCACTCAAAAGCTCTATGCCCAAACTTGTTGCATGTATAATAGTGACCATTAAATCTACCAGGTCTAGCCACATTGTTTTGAAAATAAGGAAAATTATTGTAAGGTTTGTTCCTACATAGATTGGTAGTATGCCCTTCCTTAAGACAGTTAAAGCAAACAGGTTTAAACTTTTTCTTACCTTTATTTCCATTGTTGTCCTTAGGTGCTGATTGTTTCTTTAGTACATCATTCTTGGTTCTAGAGGTCTCACCTTCCTCATATCTAGAGAAACCAAGTCCAGTGGTATCCTTTGATGGCTTTACCGATTCCAATTTTTGTTCTAACTTGACAGCACTCCGGTTGAACTTAGCAAGTATTTCTTTTGTCTCAGCAAGTTCCTTGGAAAGAGCATCATTGGTCTTCATCAAGGTTTCATTTTGAGAGATAGCTGCATTTAGTTCAGCTTGCATTTCTTCTTTCTCTTCTTTACCCTCCTGTAGATAAGCGGTAATGGTACCGATTTCTTGCTTCAATTTAAAGATCTCATGCTCCTTGTCTTTTACCAAATCTTCAACTTTTCTTTTATTTTCCAGTTCTTGACTCATCCTGATAGTTTGTCCTTCTAACTCCCTCCTTAAGTTAGTTTTGGATTCATTTAATTTATCCACTTCTCCAACCAGAGCATCCATGTCTGCTTCATCAGAAGAGATTCTTTTATTAAGTTCCATCAACTACTCAACAAGCTCTCTTCTCTTGGCTAAAGAGGCTTTAAACTTGATCTTGAGTTCATCATAGGCTCATTTAGATTTAGCCAAATGGTGAGTGAGGTCCCTCATGTTGTATTCTCCCATATCTCCTTCCAAGTGGTTAGACTTATAGAAAGGCTGGCTCTGATACTAATTGATGAATACTAAAAGGGGGGATGAATTAGTATGCCTAATAATTTAACCAAACTCTTCAATAATTTTCCAGCAGACCGGTGTAGTAGTTTAAACAACAAACTGGTTAAAACATAAATAATCCAAATAGAAAATAAAGTATTCACCCACAGAAGCACAATAACCATACCACAAGATATTTTGACGTGGAAACCCAAATGGGAAAAACCATGGTGAGTAAAACTTACAAGTCAACTATCTACAGAATAGTAACCAAACCGGTTAAGGCCTTACAATGTCCTTCACCAGAACAGATCCTGATAGGAATCCAGATCTTTGTTAGGAGATAAGTCCTGTTAAAGACTACCCTATTAAAGGATTTCAGATCCATGACTATGAACCGCCTTGTTAGAGGATTTACAATAGGCTTGGTTGGGCCTACCCAGTTAAGGGTTTCAGGCTTGTCAAAGATATTAGTAATCAACAAGTGAATGATCTAGATAGTAGCACATAATGCTTGATTAGATCCTTGACAACTCCTTGATAATGCATTCAAGCCTTACTTCAGTCTTCTATGCTTTGCACTCTCAATCTCAGTCACGAGATACCTTTCCTCTCAAAAACTTGCACATATCAACTTCTATTCTATATGTAAAACCCTAGACATGATGTCCTTATATAGGAACTTGATTTCATGTCGGTCTAATAGGATTAGACTACAATTTCTTAGGTATAGTGCATCTAGACACATTTGGTACCATGACACAGAAAACACCACTAAATTTTTGGTGGATTATAACTCATCACACATTACATTTATACCGGTTAATTACATATACCAATCACCAGTTATCAAGTGAAGACTGGAAAACTTGATCATAGTCGATCTGATCAAAAGATTAACTGCTGCTCAGGGTCTTCATTCCGCTTGAGGTCTTCATACCACTTGATCGATAAGCTTCTTCTTTCAAACACTGATAGTCTTCAACAAATAAAGACTATACATACAATACCGATTAGAAAAGCTACCGGTTGAGAATAATTCATTCATCAAATAAGTGTGTGTCCAGCAATGACAATCACAACTAAACATCATCAAAATACCAGCAAGAACAACAAATGCTATTGAAATATATTCTCCTTTTGCTATAGATAATGACATTGAATCCCGCTTCTTGCTCAACTAAGAAACCAATCTATTTCCAAAGAAAAAAGCACAACCACTTGTACTTCTTCTGTCATCAACATATTTGGCCCAATTAGCATTTGCATAATCTTTCAAAGAGAAATCATCATCCTTTTACCATAAACCAAAATCTTTTATGTCTTTCAAATATTTGAATATCATTTTTATAACTTTATCATGAGACTGCTTTGGATTAGCTTAAAATTTGACAACACAACAAATTGCATGCATAATATCTAGTCTCGAATTAGTCAAATACAACAATTTACCAATCATAGATCTATAAAGCTTCCAACCCACTTTCAAAGATTCATCATCTTTGCAGACCTCTGTAGAGGTCTTTGGATCCACCTTAGATAAGAAAAATAAATTTTCTTGTTCACTAGCCTCGTCAAGTCTTATTCTTATCTAAAATCGATTGTCTTTATCTCCAATTATCAGATTTTTTGTATAATTATTCTGTACATACTTTGTAGGTGTCTTAGGTGCTTGTTTGAGTTCCTTCTCTTTTGCATTTGATTCTTCTTTATCTTTTATAACATCTCTCTTTTGCAGTAATGGAGGCATCTTCTATATTAATCTTAGGTTTTAGAGCAATCTGATTCCATTCTTCACTCACTCTAACATTTGTTCTTTCCACATGTAATAATTAGCTATGAAGGTAGCCACCTAAGATATAGAGGCAATGGAAATCACAAGAATAAGAGAGAAAGAATATGACAATAGTTAGTTGTATTCCTATCAATGATGGAATAGAATAGAATCAACTCAATTCCATGAGATGAATTAACAATGTAAATAAACCTACTTATATAGGCAAGGAAAAAGGAAATGAGAGCATACAATAATAAAATGTGGCTCAATGAGATGCAAGGGTAGGTAGGAATTAGTTAGAATTCAACCACTCAAAACAAATAACTATGCATCCCACGAAAGGAAAAGTCCACCTAAAGTGGAAATGCTCCAATTACTCATATGAAATTCCCTAAGTAATCTTAAGTAAAGTTTAATTATATTCTCGGAGATAAATAAAATAAATTATTCACCCCAACACCCCCCCTTAAGTGCAACTTAGGGATATGTAGACTCAAACTAACAATGAAAGATGGGTCCTAACTACTAGGCCATGTTAGGTGCCCATGTACAAATGCGATGTAACCTCTCATAAATGGAGAAAGAGAGAAAAAAAAATACTTGGATTTAACTTCCCCACAAAAGAGATATGAAAAAACACAATTCTCCCAATTAGAAGAACAAAACCTCATGTGAGGAAAAATTCCCCCGCATACGAGAGAAGAGGAAAGATCATGAAGCCCCCCTTGTAGTACCCCTGCCCTAATCAATTTCTAATCTTGGTTTAATCTTGGTTAGTTTATCTTAATATAATGTTATAGTCAGATGTTTGATTTAATGCTTAGCTGTTGATGTGGTTTTCACACTAGTTGTATGCAAGTTGTTTAGTGTTTCTATTTCATGGTATTAATATCGGGCTAACGCTTTCATTAAGTTTATATATGTATGCATGTATGGCTCTTGGTTGCAGGAGATTTCAGGTACAACGCCACATGAGTGCGAGGTTCGTCTTCACCTAGAATTGCAGGTTTGAGTGTACCTCTTTAATCCTTAGAGTTGGATTAGGTGGTCGTAGGACCCTAGTTGACCATAGTCATGCTCAAGTGAGCATCGTCAGTTGTCGTCGGTATCCCCTTTTTGTTGGGTTTGCGATTCGTCTGTCTGGTTGACTTTCTTGGTTTGCGTGCTTGGTGTGTATGGTTAAATTGATTAATTAGTCCTTAGTATTCAATTTGATTAAATATGTATTTGTGCATTAAAGATTAATGGACTAAATTAAACAAGATTTCTATATGTGATTTATCGTTAATTTGAATTGCTCGATTTAAATTGAGAGCAAGTTCAATTAAATGGTTAATTTTAATATTAAATGCATTTTGTATATGCTGTTGAAAAAGAAAGATTTAAATTTAATTGCAATAGAATTAATTTAATCTTTTGGCATTTTTGAAATAGAAAGGTTAAATTTCAGTTGAGTGAGAAAATCAATTTTAAATGGGAAAAGCAATTTAATTTGTTGATATAGTTGGAAAATTGTAATTTTTGGGAATTATTTTTAAATAAAAATTTTAATTTAAAAAAAAAAATGAAATTTTGGTCAACTCTTCTTTATAACCTAGACTTTTGGAAAATTTTAAAGGATGGATATTTTTGGAAAAATGTTTTGTTGGAAAAATATTGTAGGGATGAAATTTGGGGGTTTTGGAAGGAGGAGGAATTCTTGAGCTTGCAGGTTGGGCTCTTCAGTAAATCTCTTCCAGGATTGCGTATGAAGGTAGGATTCTAAATTGTTTTCTTGTTGCCAAAAGAATTTACTGTTCTGGTTGAAAGAAATGAATTTGTTATTGAAGAATCGGTTTGATTGATTAATAGAGTAGAATGGAAATAAGATCTTGAATTATCCCTCCTTGATTTCATTCCTTGTTTTCAAATCAATTTCTGGTTTGCTAAGAATGATTTAAAATTAAATAAAATTGAAATTTAGTTGGGGGTTTGGCAGATTAGATGTTAAATTTGTGAAGATCAATCTTGTTTGACCAATATGCTATTGGTTTTGGAGAAATTTTCCCCTTTCCTGATCTGGGTATTTTTTTAAAAAGATTGCAAATGGGTGAATAAAAATAAAAATTTATTATTCTTTAGTCTCTAGGAGACTGGTTTTTTTAAACTGTGTGTTGCACAGCGATCAATTTTAAAAAAAAAAATTAAAAAAAATTAAAAAAATTGGAAACCCCAACCACGTGGGAGAGTTCCCCACCACGTGGAGGGGTGTTGCGTGTCCAATGTGCAGCAGCACTTCCCATGGGGGCTGCGTGCTCCCTTTGGGAACAACAGTGCTCCAATGGGGGCTGCGTGCTCCCATTGGGCAGCAGCATGAGCTCCCAAGGGAGGGGCCCACGTGGGGGTCCACGTGGGTACCCTCCCCCATATAATGTTGTTTTTTTTTAGTTTTAAAAAAAAAAATGTTTTTTTTATGTATTTTTTTTTTATTCAAACAAAATACATATAATATTTTAATATTATTTAGTGGTAAATTTTAATTAAGTTTTTAATTATGATTAAGTTGCATAAATTTTTAATTCATGATTAATTTGATATTAATTAATTGTATAATGGAATATATACGTTAATTAATATTCAAATTTCATTTTATGATTAACGCACTTTTTCTAATTAAATTCTAGAATTGCTAATTTCGCAAATTAAATATTAATAGGTTATATTTTGATTAATATTGGATTAATAAATATATACCTTAATTAATAATTATTTGAGTAATTTTCCTTATGCTCAAGGAAACCATCTGTTAATCTGGAAATGTTAGAAATGAATATTTAACCCTTGGACATTATGAATTTAAATGATGTGCTTTTGAAAATTTAATTATCATTTGGGAAAATTGTTTAGTTATTGATATTTTCATTTAGTAAAATGAATGGTTAATTTATATTTTTCCTCTATCTGAGAAATAGACAATGGTACTATTGAAAATTGTGACATTGTATTCACCTTGCAATGATGATTTCCTGCTAGTGTATTTTTGGAAACATAGATCATGTAGAAAACTTGATCGACTTTTAATGTTTATATCAATTCAAAAAAGATTGTATCTGTTGAATATTACCTATGCGAGTTTAATTTATGTATTCACTTTTGCTTATGTAATGGCATGTCATGCCTGTTTGATAGGTCCCTATTGTATGGAATTACTTGGGGTACCTGTTTTAGTCCTCGGTTCTGAGTTGACTGTTGTTTTGTGGTAGTGTCGTATTTGGTCATATCCTTTGTGTGGATGTCGAATGATGATTCGTGTTTGACCAAATGGTTGTTCCCTCCTTCTTGAACTCCGTTTGTCTGACCATGTCTATTCCTTGGTTTTTGAGTTCATCTGAGTATAGTCTAGTGTCGTATGGAGAAGTGGCTTTCGATTGGGGGCCACGCCCAAAGTGGTTGTTGGGTAACCCGTCGAAAGTGAGTCTAATAAGTGATAACCTATCAGTAGATTAGGATGTAATCTCTAAGTAAGATAATTGTGCCTCACACATGGGACGAGTGCTAACATACACCCGACATGCTGTGAGAAGGCCTGAAATGGCAAACCATCATCCTTGTCTTCACGAAAGGATGTGTGGGTCCACATGAGGCTTGGATGGACTGGAGGCTCGGATTAGGTTGCCAGGGTAACCCAATGTATGGGGTCGAGGCCTATGAAGACCTACCATGGTAACCATACTAGGTTGTGTGATGACACTTGTCCCTACGTTTGCTAGTGTGTTGTCGTTTTGTCCTGTTAGGAGCACGTTTGTGGGTCATCCTATTGTCTTCACCCTTGTGAGTACTTGGTTTCATGTTAGACCTTGGGTGGTGATGACTCAGTTTTGTGGATGCTCCAATGGACCTTTGTATTAGCTTTGATTATGTTCAGCTAGATCCTTTTCTTTTCAGGGATCGTTTATGTATTGATTGACCGATGTGGTCGTTTGTATATTGTTTATATTTCGCCTTGATGGCAGGATTGTAAATGGTGTAACCTCTTGTATTCCCAGCTTTATTAATTATTAGAGGGGTCTTGCAGTTGAGCAGACTCGGATATGTAGCCCTTTAGGGGTGAACTCTGAGATCATTATTGTGTTATGTGATGTTATTCTCTTATGTTTCCCTTATTCAACCTTATCATGTATGAATAGCTTATGTTAGAATGTATAAGTGGATAAGATGGAATTAACTCTAAATGCTTATATGCAGTCCTTTCTTGAATGCCATTTTGATCGAATGCATAAGTGGTTTAGATGAGATTTATCGTAGATGCTTGTATGCAATCGTCTTTTAAAATGCAATAAATTGGAATATGAAAGAATGTAGCTTAGGATAATGGATTATATTCAATCATTATTAAGGAAATTAAGTGTGTATGGAAGATCTCATATGTTTATGATGAAATTCTAGTGTGTTGAATATTAGATGTATGGCTTGTATTTTAATGAAAAGCTTGAATGAAGATTATGAATAGATCTTAATGGATGAATCTTTGCTTGTGATTTATATTTCCATCTTCTGAAAGAAATTATCCTGATTAAGAATTATCTCGTTATTAAGATAATCAGCTTATTGGATTAATTGTGTGAGTTAAGTGAATTGTGAAATTTAAGTAATCTCGTTGGGAAACTCTTTAGGTGTTAGTTGATGTCTTCCGCTATGTAATCTGAATCTTTGATATCTTGTTGTATCTTAATGTGGTGTAACTTTTAAAAAAAAAATTATTGCACTCTATTCTTGTGTTTTGGCTTATCCCTTCAGGGTTTCCTGGTGGGGCACTACACCCCTCAAAGTAGAATCTCCTACAAGGATTGTCCAATAATGTGTTGGAATCCAAGAACACTGAGAAGGGGGGTGAATCAGTGTTCTACTGGTAAAGCTAGTTTTGAACTTATTCCTTATTAACTGGTTAACAATAAATAAAATTAGAATGCATACACTAAATAACACAAAGAAAGGCAACACCATAACACCAATATTTAAATGTGGAAAACCTTGCAAAGGAAAAAAACACAGTGGGGCTGATATCCACAATATCTATATACTTGATCAAGGTATACAAATATTACATAAAGGGTCTGCACAGGCAGAAAGGCCAACCGCCTAGAGCTCACTGCTCAAACACAAAACATAGGAAGTCTCACTGACTTAAAAAACATTTACAAGTGAATAAAAATGAAAGTGAACTTACAAATAGCATTTGATGATGCTAGATAAGTTCTGGTGAATGCTCTGATATCCTCCACTATATTTCGGTTTCTAATACTCTGTTCTGCTATCGGTTATGTTGTGCAAGTAAAACTGCACACAATCGCTTCCAATTGCACACCAAAACTCGCTGGGATATTTGCAACCATAAATTCACATTCCATTTCCCATTTGATTTGTCACTGAGGTGATCTACTTAAATATCCTTCTATCTGTTTCCATTCTTGAATGTCATAAATGCTGAAATAGGGAATAAGGACGATCACAAGATCCTTAACTATCAAAGCAATTCCAAACACAAATCAGTGAAATGAAATTCATAAATGAAAGAATTAAACAATTAACATAATTGAAAACCCCCTCAATTGAATTGTAGCTTCCATTGCTCTTCTCCTTAGTTGTTGTTGAATGGCTCTCAAGTATTGCACTGATTTCCTACATAGATTAGTAACTATTTTGAAGACTGTGATCTAGCTTGAAAATGAGAAAAGGGATTGAATTTATATATTTTGAACACAAAGGAGGTGAGGATTTGAACTCAATTGTTGATTGACAGATAACTGAGATTGATTGATTAGTGAACTCAATTGATTGATCTGTTAACATAATTGGTTGATTTGTTAACTCATTTGATTGAGGAGTCAACTCAATAGATTGGCTAGTGAATTGAATAGACTAGTCAATTGACTAAATTGATTGAGAGATGACTGATTAGATGGATTAGAAGACTAAATTAATTGATTAGTCAAAAAAAGTTGATTGAGAGTTAAAAAGGGAGATTGACTAGCTAACTGAGTTAACTGATTAGTCAATTGATTTTATCAATTAGTTTGATTTCAACATGTGTTGTAGGATTTTGAAATTCAATTTGATTTTTATTTTCAATTTGGATTTGAATTTGGACTTTCGAATGCTGAAATGCACATGAAATTATCTAAAATTCACATTTGGTGAAATGTTAATTTGGAAGAAATGAAATTAATTAAAATGATATGAAATTCGAATTTGGAGAAAATGTGAAATCAAATTGGATGAAATTAATTGGAATTAGTGTTAGGAATTGGGAAGGACAACTGAGAGAGGGGGTGAATTAGTTCTCAATAAATTGCAACCCAAAAAAAATTATTCCAACTTAAAACTCAATGTCGGTAAAATAGATTAACAATTATAGTATTACCAGTACAACTTAATGCATAAAATGGAAAGAGAAACAACATCCACAACACATGACACAAAGATTTTGATGTGGAAACCCTATAAGGGGAAAAACCATAGTGGAAAACCTTACCCACAATTAGATGATACTACTGCAGATAGTAAGTGAATACAATAATGGGGTCTACACATGCAGAAAGGCCAACTGCCTAGAGCTCACTGCTCAATCACAAAATTAGGAGTCACACTGACTACACAGTTGGATGGTTAAATCTAATAACAATGTACTGCTTCAATTTAGCATCTTCAATGCCAGATTCAATACCGGTTTAAGCTCTGCACATGAGGACCAAACACCTTCATGACCTTTAACAACCTTCCTTCAACCTTCAGATGATATTTGTGTGATTCGCACAAGGATCTACATATTTTCATTCTTCACAATAATCTCCAATATACACACACTCTTCTTCCAAATAAGATTTTACAATTATTTATACAAAACCTAAGACCTAATGGTTAGATCAGCTCCTAAAAGATATTACATTTAAATCAATTACAAAATAAGCCTTGGTGCAATACAATATGTCGGTCTCAATACATTTACACATTATCCAATCAATAAATCATTTACAAATTGTGTCATGCTGATCTGGAACATGTTTTCCTATGTCGATTCATAACCTGGACCTATTTACCGGCTAAGGCAAATATGTGAACCCAATCAAACCAATATGAAAAATGCCAAATGTAAATATCCAATCCATGTCTTTGACATAACCAAATGATCTCCAGATGATAACAAGTCATCACCAACTTCCTGAGCTGTTGGTGAAACATATACCGGTAACTGTGCATAAGCCAATATCCATACTGGGACCGCACTGTGTCAGTTCATCAACAAACCAATATAGCTAGAGTGCCAAATCAATAATGTAGACCTCCAGAAAGATAAGTGTTGACATCAATGACAAAACCAATGCAACACATGACGAAGTCATCCATAATACCAACAATCTCCCCCTTTAGCATTGATGGCAACACTAGATGGAAAAACATCTAAGTGCCAAAACAGAATGCCAACAATCTCCCCTAGATAGATCAACACAAAGTTCTGTACCAAAAATAGTATAACCAAAACCAAAATACATCTTCAAAGTACAATGTTTTACCATAGATGTCTCTCCCCCTTTGACATCAAATGCCAAGGCAATTAAAAATCAAAATTAGAACATAACATACAGCTAACTACTCCCCCTAAGCAGTAGTTCTCCTTCATCAAGCCGAAAAAAGGTTTTTTTGTTAGTCCCTATTGGTTTGATGCTAATCTACATCATTTAAGTCTCTGTCAATGGGGTGATTACCCCAAGCTTCTCTCTGAGATATTCAAATGTTTCCTTAGGCAAAGGCTTTGTAAAAATATCTACAATTTGCTCTTTAGTGTTCCCATAAACCAATCTCACTTCATTTACTTCAACATTTTCTTTCAAAAAATTATACTTAATAGAAACATGCTTTTTTTAGAGTGAAATACCAGATTCTTTGATATATCTATTGTTGCTGAGTTATCATAGTAACTAATTACCGGTTCTTTGCATTTTACCTTGATATCCTTCAACATTTTCTTGATCCATAATACCCGAGTGCAATTAGTTATTGCTGCAACATATTCTTCTTTTGCTGTAGATAATGATGTGCAAATCTGCTTCTTGCTGATCCATGAAATTAATCTTCTACCAAGAAAGAATGTGTCACCAGTGGTACTCTTTCTTTCATCCACATCTCCTGCCCAATTTGCATCTGTATATGCACATAACTCAAAATTGTCATCCTTAGGATACCATTAACCAAGATTTTTTGTGCCTTGTAGGTACCACAAAATCCTTTTTACTGCAGTTTCATGATTTTCTTTAGGATTGCTCTGAAATTTTGAAGCAATACATACTGCATTCATTATATCAGGTCTGGTTTGTGTTAAATACAGTAACCCTCCAATCATACATTTGTACCTTATCAGATTTATAGGAGTTGAATCATCCTTTGATGTCAATTTATCAGTTGTAGTCATAAGAGTGCTTACCAGTTTGGAGTTTCATTCCAAATTTATTCAAAAGTTCCTTCAAGTATTTTGTTTGAGAAATCTGCAAACCTAGAAATTTTTTTATCTCTCCAATCATAGACATTTAAAATTCTTCCTGCATCTTATTAGCAAAATCTTTGCATAGCTCTTCTTCTCCTCCAAAAATGATATTGTTTATGGTAAAAATGGAATAACAATATTGAAAGACTAAATGAATTCAACCACAAAACCCTAGCCTAACAACAACAAAGATTCACCATTACATATGAAGATTACCTAAGATAATGCAAATCAAATGAAATCACAAAGATTATACCATCACATGTCTAATAGGGTTTGGATCTCCATTCTTCCTATCTCCATTGATCTTGCTTGATATATTCTCTCAGATTTTATGTGTGCACAAGAGCTCAACAAAGAATAGAAATGTGGTTGATAGCTAGATCACATACAAAAGTTCAAATGATAGAATGTGTAGTCAATCTTGATAATAAAGGAAGCATCTCCTTATATAGAATACACTTTAGGAAATGGAGGGATAAGATTGAGAGGTGTAAAAGATAAATGGTCGGCTAAGATTAGAGGGTAGGTAGAGAAAATAAGAAAATAATGAGATGGTAAGTAGTGTAGGAATTAAGAGATGAATGACATGTGTCATGGGTAGAAAAGGCTAGATTTATTTAATTAATAGAGGAAGTGGGATCAATTAAATAAATAAAATATTTATTTAATTTAGGAAAAGGGGAAGGATAATTTAAATAAATAAATGTATTTATTTAAATGAGAAATAAGGCTAGAAGAGGGTAAATGAATTAATTAAATAAATAAAGATTCATTTAATTAATAGAAGAATTAGGCTTAAATAATTAAATAAATAAAGATATTTATACAATTATAGGTGTCTACATTTTGCCCCTCTTTGAGACAATGCAACTTGTCATGTTGTTTCAAAGAAGATAAGATGAACTGATACAAAGTTGCCCCAAGATGGGAATGATATGCCCCTTGAGAGATTGGATAAAAAAGTATGAAAAGATCGCAGACAATCTCTCGATAAGAAAGAAAGGCTAGAAAGGACTGACAAGATAGGATAGAGTGACAGAGTCACGAGATAAAGACAACTGACGCGGGGGACTAGGGCTAGGGTAGTCTATAAGATAGACTATGAGGGAAAATATCCTCATTGTCATCCACACACCTAAGACATTAGAGTGCAGAGAGAGAATAGAGCAATCAGTAGCGATGGCATTGGTTCACAAATTTGATTGTGTTCGCCAATATTAGAGGCCAATAGATGTAGGAGAGTCAGTAAGTACCACAAAACCTCCTTCTACTTTGTTGCATTAATTGTTGTCATAAATGCATGCTAGGTAGTGTAATAAATGCACTCTAGGTAGGTCTAGAAAAATGTCAAGCGAGGGGAAAATGCCAAGGCCCGTCTATGTTGGTGCCAACTGCATCTGGGTAGGATAGGCACATCTATGTCGAGTGATAGGCATGTCTATGGTTTTAGTAGCATCTGTATCCAATGTGAGCGCGTCTGTGCCTTGCAGGTGCGTTTGTGTAGGCCAGACGCATCTGTGCAGAATAGAGGCACGTTTATGTGATTTAGGTGCGTCTGTGCAGAGCAGGCACATTTGTGAAGTATGTAAGTGCATTTGTGTCATGAATATGCATTTATGTCTTCAAGGTAAAATCGGCAGTTCTGTGATAAATATACACTGTCGATTGGATAAGCTGCTAAGAGGATACACTGAAGAAGGTCCTCTAAGGAAGACTAGGATAGTAGATAGGGATAGGATTGACAATTCTATGATAGAACATACGTTTCCAATCAGGAAACTACTCAAGAGGATACACTCAAGTAGAGACCCTAGGATAAGATAGATCGAGGTACTTTGTGATGAATAGGGAGTACCATAGAAATTGACAATTCTGTGAAAGAACATACATTGTCAATCAGGAAACTATTGAAGAGGATACACTCAAGTAGGTGCCCTAAAATATAGGATCATAGAAGCACTTTGTGATGAACAGGGAGTACTACTAGGATAAAAACTAGCACTTTGTGATGAACTGGGAGTACTACTAGGATGAAAAGTAGCACTTTGTGATGAACAGGGAGTACCACTAGGATAGAGTGCCATATGATAGATATAAGCACTAGGATAAAAAGAAGCATTTTTTCATGAACAGGGAGTACTAATAGGATTGACACAATTGATTTGCTTGACTACAGGAGGACCTACCTACGTTGGAGTCATGGGAGAGATTCCCTTCGACTCAGAGTTTACAACCAGAGCTAACACTCGAGGATAGAGTAGCAGTTGAGGTCATGGGACTGCGATACATTCTATATGTGCCTGAGTTTTGGGTGGACATGGGACTGTTGATTGTATTAGCTAAGAGATGGCACTCAGAGACATGCACTTTTCATTTTTTGATGGGTGAGATGATAGTCACCTTAGAGGATGTGTACAGGATATTGAGGATATTGATTGATGGGGAGTTAGTTCCTTATGATCGAGATGAAGACAGGGATGCACTGAGATGAGTGTTTTAGGATCTAGGACTAGAGATGAGGGTTGGACATGTGGCGTGGGACACCATGACAGCGATAGGATTGCTACTACCGGTGGTCCTAGTAGGAGTTGTCAGTGGATTCCTGTGTCCGGATAGGGCAACATGAGGGTTAGCAGTGGGATGGGGGAGGACACTAGAGACATTGATGACTGAGCACACTAGGTTTGCATGGGGGTCATTTCTACTGGCACACTTATACTATGAGCTGCATCAATTTGTATATCATGGATTAGTAGGATTGGGGTGCAGAGTGACATTGTTGTAGGTATGGGCATATGAGCATCTCTCAGTTACATGTCTGATACATTTTATAGGTAGAGGACATAGGTGCAACTATGTACATATGTATGATTTGATTACTTCTTAGCCATGGATTAGGAGGCTAGAGTATTGGTGCAGGGTTATTCATGAGATAGACAATGTGGTATGGAGGCCATATCAGGACTGTGAGGAGTGGGAGGATGATGCAATGGAGCTACCATATGTGTTCAGGAGTAGGTATCCGATAGGGAGGACACCATATATTATTGAGCGAAAGTTTATTAACAAGGTATGTAGACAGTTTGGCAAGATACAACAGATGCCATGGGGGTTGGGAATGTATGCATGGACAGTGAGGGATCAAGTGCATTTGGGGCCATTATTGTCATATGATCAAGCAGTGACACAACTGTAGGAGATGGTTCCCATGCCTTGGGACATATGGGTAGATGTGGAGAATGGAGGGATGGATGCAGAGTATACTGCATATTGTGTAGAACATCCATTTCCATGGCTAACGGATCTAGGGGAGCTGATAGAGGGAGGCAGTTGAGGTGATGGAGATGATAGTGGAGATGGTGGAGGTAGAGGCCAATGACGGAGGTGGGGCACAGTGGTAGAGAGGAGGTTATCTCAAAGGAGAGAGGATGGAGAGGAGAGGCAAGCTCATGTAGTGAGGGGTAGAGGCAGATTGCCATTACAAGTGCTAGCAACACAGGTTCCCAGATAGGTATAGGGATGGGGACAGAGATAGGAGCAGCCATAGGAGCAACCATAGGGATAGTGGGAGGGGAGAGAGGAGGAGGATGAGCTACTATCCTTGAGGGAGATCTGCCAGGGACAGGAAGATGAGATCCAGGATCTAGAGAGGAATACAGCTAGAATCAAGAGACAGCTGAGGGACACTGAGTGGGAGAGGGATCAGGATATTTAGTGTTATACAGAGGCTAAGACAACACTAAGGATAGGGAGACATGAAGTAGAGGACACGGGGGCCAGATACACCTATGTTTTGTGGGCAAGAGAGTAGATAGCGTACTGGAGAGATCTGTATTATGGAATTGTGCCACTAGATTAGTGGGCTAGGATCTTTTGAAGATCATCATAGACTACGACGACCATTGGAGGGAGAGATAGGAGACAGACATCTAGTGGTGGGGTCATGGGTCCTCCACCACCACCAGATAGAGGAGGCTAGAGAGATTATCCTAGGGTGGGTCCTTCCAGGGCTCAGACTCCATCAAGGCCAGTTGACTCTAAGGGAGGGAGTTCATCATAGCCTTAGAGGGATTCCTATGTATCAGTTTTTGTACCATTTTTGTATGATGATGTAGACACCTTTGGGCAATTGTAGCCATATGATTTTAACATCATTGTATCATGACACTTATGATTTTTTGATATATATATATGAGATGATTCATCCTTGCGGAAACTATATACATGTGTACCTATGTGATGCTGATGATATGTGATAGGATGCTTATGACATGTGATATGATGCTTATGATATGGAGGTAAATATGTACATGATGAAATGCAATATTTTTGTTCTTTTCTTTCTTAGGATTTTTATCCTTGACCTTGGTTTTTTCAGAGTCCAATAGATTTTGATTTTGATTTGAACTGAAGGACTTCTCTTTATTTTTGACTTTTATATTTTTCTTTTGAAAGCTTGATTTTTGATCCCCAATGAGTAAGGGCTTTTCTAATTCTTCTTGATCCAAGTCTAGGAGAGGAGTGGAAATGGAATGAATGGATGAAATGGTAAGGCTATGTGAGTTCTCAAGAGGGCTCTTGATACACTCAATAGATTCTTCGCTAGAACCACTCTTAGGACTATTGATATCAAGAGATGCTTGCACCACTAGAGGAGATTTGCATTCAGACTTAGTAGCCACAACACTAGGTGCTTCATACCCAATTCCTTGGAATTGCAAATTGTTTGTAGGTTGTTCTTGTCAACTAAATGTGTTAGGAGATAGTGGGAGTTGATCAACATGAAAGATATACTCACCACATCCCATATCTTTAACATTGAACTTTTCTTTGATCTCTGTTTGCTTTGACGTAGAAGGTTTAAATGATTTTGGATCAACATATGTTGATGAAGGAATAGCCTCTCGATTGACTAGGATTGTTATTTCTGATCTAGGTCATAGATTGTTGCAATATATGAATGGATTTGGATCAGCTTTGACAGTCACTTCAACTCCATTGTGTGGGAACTTGATACATTGATGATATGTTGAAGGAACAACTCTCATTTCATGAATCCATGGATGTCCTAAGAGTATATTGTATGTGAGATCTAGATCAAGGACTTGACATACCACATCCTTCGTAACTGGTCCAACTTTGAGAGGCAAAGTGACTGTGCCTTTGGATGAATTCTCTTCATCATCATATGCCTTGATGGTAATTTTATTTGTAGCATTCATAGCTTTATCTGAATATCCCAATTTTATTATTATGTTCAAAGTACATATATTGAGACCAGCTCCTCCATCTATCAGGACTCATTTTATTCGATGTTTGTGTAGGAAGGCTTCAATGTGTAAAGGTGCATTATGTGGTTGGCTTATAGAGACATCGTTAGCTTCAATGAATATAAGGGAATGTGGAATGGAAATGTATCCCAACATGGCTTGAAACTGGTCCACATTCAAATCAGTGGGTATAGAGGTCTCTCTCAAGACTTTGTCAAGTATGGCTTTATGCGAAGGAGAGATATGCAATAGTTCTAGAATTGAGATAAGCACGGGTGTCTTCCCTAGCTGTTCTAGTAGGTCATACTAAGGTTTGGATGATGAGGAAATGGTGGTTTTAGCTAAAGCACCTTGAAAAGTGACCTTACCTCATTGAGGTGTGACATTACATTTAGAGGTAGATTCGGAAGAAGGTCCAATGCCTTTTAGGACAACTTTGGGTCTTTGAGTAGAATTTTTAGGTGTTTTGTCCTTTATGATAATGGTAGAGACATAATTGTCCATCGAAATGTGATTAACAGTTCAATTATAGTTATAGGATGCTCTGGTATAGTTGGTATGCTCATATGTGGCTTTGGATTTTCCCTTGTCATGTTTTGGGAATGGTTCCTTAAACATCTCATGTTCTTGATTGAATGAATGTCCTTCAATCTCAATGTCATCTCTATCAATAAGATCTTGTATGATGTTCTTCAACCGATGACAATTTCTTGTTTTATGTCCCTTGCTCTTGTGATATTCACAAGTACTCATCATCATTCCACCAATTTGATTTGACCTTTGGCTCATATGGAGGATTATCAGAAATTGTTGTTATCTTGTTTTCCACTAGCTTCTTGAAAGCTAACTCAAGTGGTTGGGGTATATTTTCTTTGTGGTTTTGAAGTTGTTTGAGTATTCACTTGGTTGTTTGTATAACTTGATCCTGAAAAAATGATTTTAGGCCTCACTGTGTTAGCATCGACAATGCCATCATTTACTCTGTTCTTGTTCTTGTTCCAAATCTTGGATTGTCTTTTCCTTTAAAGTCCTCTTTATTTTCTTTGAATATTTTGATGACATCTTGCTCAATTATGACCTTCTCTGTCACTAAGCCTTTCTTAATGACATCCTTGAGAGTGGACAAACAATATTTTCTCAAGTCATAACCAATGTCTTTGTTGACATTCTGGGTGAACATCTCTACCATTTGTTTTTGTAGAATTTCACAAGAGCATCTGCTGGCTAGATTTCTCCATCTTTGTAAAAATGATGAAAATGATTCCCCATCCTTATGCTTGGTGTTGCATAAAGTGGTAACTAATATATCTGTCTCTATGTTATATGATAAATGTTGTATGAAAGCTTCTGCTAGATCACCCCATGACTTAATTGTAGGTGGAAGTTGGGAGAACCATTCCATAGCTTGATCACCTAAACTTTGTGGGAATAGTATCATCAAGTATGTTTATTCTGATGCTACCACAATGCAAGCTATGAAGAATTGTCTTATATGTGCCTTAGGGTCTCCTTTGCCTCTGTACTTATCAAACTTAGGTGTCACAAAATGTGTAGGAAAATGAGGCATTGGAATGCTCTTATCAAATGGATAGGGATATATATCTCTCATTGTGTAAGTTGGCTTTGGTGTATTTATGTCCTCCATTTTCTTTTGTAAGTCCTTAATTTACTATTCCAAATTGTTCTTAGGTGGAGATCGACTTCTTGGACCATATCCCATACGTGAGCCACCGGGTGGAGGAGGAGCATACTGCATATATGGATGATATTGATCATATACATGTTCATATGGAGGAGGTCTATAGTGATGCTACATATAGGGACCACTTGGTATAGAGTCATGATAAGGAATGGAATATTTGTTTTGTCCATGTATACCATACTCTATAGGCATGTCATGGGTTTGTTCTAGTGTGTTGCCCCCAAATTTGATGTGGGGTTTCCTTGTGTCCAAATTTTGAACATGCCTTTGGATATCCAATTGTTGTGGTGGTTGGTCCTTAGCATTGGCATGAGATTGAATATATTTTTCTACATAAGACTTTGATAAAGGTCTGCGTAGATGAGTATCATAAGCTTGACCATGTGTATTTGGGACCTCAGGTTTTCAAAACAAAGATGAAGGTGATTCAGGCACAAAATGTGGTCCTCTATTGCCTCCACTGTTAGGCCTCCTTTGATCCATTTTGAGTTGAGGCTCTTGCAAAGTTTGATGTTCCATTATTTGAGACATGTCAAAATCATGAGAAATCTTAGCTCCACTTTGCACCATCACTTGTAGAAAATATTTTCTATCTCTCCTCATTATTTCCTCAACCAATCAATTAAAACAGGGATCCATAATGGAATCTTCCACTTCTGCTGAATGTACAGAAAAGTTTTCCATATTGTCATTATGTGTATCATTGTTGTTTGTGTTATCCATGTTCTCAAAATTTTGAATGTTTCTATAGATGTCCATGTCACGTAATGTGGTATGATCAGAATTGAAGAAGATATCATTGTCATACTCATAGGCACTCATGTTTGTGGACTCTTGAGCCTCTTTCCTAGATTTTTGGGAATGGGTTTCAACCATGAACTAGGTCTTTGACCAAGATGTGTGAGACTAGATGAAAATGGAAAGAGTATGGAAGACCAAGAGTTGGATGGAATGTAAATGAATCTGAGGTGTACTTGCAATGTCCAAAGTGTAAGAGCAAGTATGTATGTAGTAGGGTAGGTCTGGCTTCCAAAGAGATGATAGTTTCTCTTGATGAGGTAAGATGACCTTGACTCTAAGTAAGACCAAATGAGACCCAAAGGTGATAGACCTTGATGAGGGACCATTGGTATTTTTTATGTTTATGTTGTGATTGTCATTAATGGACACACACTTGCATTGAGATCCCCTTTATATGTATGAGTTTGAGCACAACCGGTATCTGTTCCAACCGGTATGTTATATTATAGTCTTTAGACTATTGGTGTTTTGCAGAATGTGTTTCCCAGTCTGAAGCGGCATGTTGACCCCAAGCAGTTCATGGATACCAAGTGGTATGAGAAACTAAAGCGACATACCACATTTTTACCAGTCTTCATTTTTTGTCAAACCAACAACCGGCATTTTGTATGATCTGGTAATACTTTGTGATGAGTTAGCAACTGGCATTTTGTGATGAGTTACCATCCACCGATTGTTTGATGGTGCCGACACTTTAACGGTGCTTTTTTGTGTCGTGGTACCAAGTATGTCTAGGTTCATTGAACCTAGGAAATTGTTATGTAATCCTATTTGACCGACATGAAATCAGATTCCTTTATAAGGACATCATGTCTAGGGTTTTAGGTTGTTGATGTGGAAAATAGCGAAAGTTTATGTTGTTGCTAGGGTTTAAGGTGATTGAGGATTTGGATAGAATATGAATGTGTAGAAGATTGAAGTAATGCTAGAGTGCATTAGGAACGAGCTACCAAGGATCTAACCAAGCAGTCTGTGCTACTAGCTAGATCAAACACTTGTTGATTACTCACATCTTTGACAGGTCTATAGTCCTTAACCAGGTAGGCCCAAAAGCCTTTTGTAAATCCTCTAACAAGGTGGTTCACATCTATGGATCTAAAATCCTCTAGCAAGGTAGTCTTTAATCGGACTTATCTCCTAGCAGAGATTGAGATTCCTAACAGGATTTGTTCTGGTAAAGAACATTGTAAGACCTTAACTGGTCTGGTTCCTATTCTGCAGATAGTTACTTGTGAGTTCCATCTCACCGTGGTTTTTCCCATTTGGGTTTCCACATCAAAATCTCATGTGTTATGGTGTTTGTGCTTCTGTGGGTGAATGCATTATTTGCTATTTGGTTTGCATGTGTGCTAACCGGTTTGTCTGCTAAACTATTTTACCGGTTTACTGTCAGTCTTGTAAAGTGTTTAAGTGTAAAGATTTTTGGCATACTAATTCACCCCCCCCTCTTAGTATTCATCAATTGGTATCAGAGCCTACCTTTCTATAAGTTTAACCACTTGGAAAGAGATATGGGGGAATACTCTATAAGGGAACTTACTCATCGGCTCACTCAGTCTGAGCAAGCCTATGATTATCTTATGGTCAAATACAAGGCATCTCAAGCAAAAAGGAGAGAACATGTAGAAAAGCTGATGGAGCTATCTGAAAATAGTTCTTTAGATGAAGCAGACATGGAAGCCCTAATTGCATAAGTAAATAAGTTGAATGAATCAAACTCCAACTTAAGAAAGGAATTGGAAGGATTGACTATCCAGATGTGTCAAGAGCTTGAGAACCAGAGGAAAGCTGAAGATCTGGTGAGAGAAAGAAATCATGAGATCTCCAAGCTGAAACAAGAGATCAGTGCCCTAACTGCTCAACTTCATGCAAGCAAAGTGGAAAAGGAAGACATGCAAGGAGATTTGAACATTGCCATCTCTAAGAATGAAAACCTATTGGAAACAAATGCTGCTATTTCCAAAGAACTCTCTGAGTCAAAGGAAATACTTGCTAAGTTCAACAAGAGCACTGTCAAGCTAGAGAAAAAGCTTGAATCTGCCAAACCGGTCAAGAATACCAATGGACTTGGTTATTTTGGTCATGAGGAAGGTGAGACCTCTAGTACAAATGTTAGAACATCAAAGAAACAACTAGCATCAAAGGATAAAGGTAAGCAAAAGTTTAAACCTATTTTCTTTAACTATCTTAAAGAAGGACATACTGCAAATGTGTGTAGGAGTAAGGCTTACAACAATTTTCCTTATTTCCTGAATGATAAGCCTAGATCCTATAGATTTGATGGTAACTATTATGCATGCAACAAGTATGGGCATAGAGCATCTGAATGCAGGTCTATTATGAATAACACTAGAAGATATCCTCAGAGGACCCAAGGAGTTGGTCCTGAACCTTTTGTGAACCAGAATCACAACCGGTTTAATGCCTTAAATCATCAGCAAAGAAGCGGTGGCTATCAAGCGGCAACCGGATGTAGAGAAAACTGTATGGTATGTCATGGTCATGGTCACACTGCTGCAACATGCAGAAGGAAGAATGGAAACATGAACAATGGACCTTGGAGAGCACCTAGATTGGTCTACTATCATTACAACAAACTGGGTCACATTGCCAGATTCTGTAGATCAAGAAAGGACATATCTGATGATATATCGGTCACTACGAAAGGAAACATTGATGTTGACACTATTGAAGTGGACATGAACAAAACCTGGAAGAAGAAACTAGCGGTGCTACAAGAGGAACCGATTTCTACACCTAGTGTGGAAATCATGGAATCGACAAACTAAGCTTTAGAAAAGCTTAGGGGGAGCAAACGACGAAATGTTTCAAACCCCCGGTTTACATCGATAAAAGACCTTAACTGGTATGTGATACCTGTCGTTTGGCAGAAGACTGGAAATGGTAAAAAGGAAAATTAGGGTTTACGCCCTAATGGAGGAGCATTAATGATGGTAGGTGAGAAACATACTTAAAAGGATTTTTCAAATCATTTCTCACTATCAGTTTTCTAGTGAAGAAAAGTTTTTCAAAGAGCAGAGCGACGAAAAGGTGATTTGAGCTGAGATTTTGAGAAATTGAGAAACCGTGAAGGAGATTCAAATTCAAACTACAAACGGTCAAGTGGAGAACACAAAGCAGTGATTCAGCAACCGACGGAGTGTGAAGTGAAGGAGAATCGACAAGCCCTAAATTCACGTGTTTCAAAAGGTATTTCTCAAGTTCTTGAAATTTCTATCATGGCTTCCGCATCTCATACCACTTCTAGCGCATCTGTCGAGTCTGCAAGTTTTATTCAACGAAAGTCTAAGTATAATACCCTATCACAAGTCTTGGCTAGTGTGATAGTAGAAGAGGGAATTTTTGACTACATAGATTGCAAGATTGAAGACCTAGGGTCTCTAGGCATCCACTCCCAGTTAGGTTTATTGTGTGGAAAGGATAAGAAGATCAAATTGGAGTATAATATTTTGGAGAAGAAGAAGCTCCACAATGTTGTTTACTTCCTAGAGGATTCACAGAGGATCATATAAGGATCATTCTAAGCAAAGTCCATGGTGATAAGATGTACCTGGAGAGAACACATGACATCACACCATAGGCAATTCATGCAGTCACCAGATTATACAACACAGGGGAAGTGCTAGCCCTAAGGATGGTGAGCGACTCATGAGGCATGATAGTCAATTATATCAAGGATGATCTGGTGAAGTATGCATGTATGTGATTGGATACCAAAAATTCTCAGCCAATAGAATTAACTCTGTATCTGCTGCAATGGTAAATGCCGCTTACTGGATGATAAAGGAGGATGCATCATTTGATCTGTGCACTAGTATGCAGAGACAACTCCTGTTGAATATGAAGTCGATCAAACAGGATAATGCACTAAGGTTCAAGTTTGGGCAACTACTAGTTGGGTTGTTCTTCTATTTCCAAGGTTACTTTCCACGAGTAGGAGATGTCCAGTGGTCTGCTGACCAATCGGTGACCAAGCAAATCAAGGAAAGCATTGAAGCAATTGGAACCGGTTACCCTGATGTTGTGAACAAGTATTTTGATGAGTTCAGACAAAAAATGAGCCAAAGAATGAGAATATCTGGTGACATCATCAAGAAATATGAGGATGATATCTGTTTCACCATCAAGGTGGATCAATGCATAATGGAGGCTGTTGAGCCTAGACAAGAAGAAGTGGAGCCAATGGGCTATGAGGTGATGTATGATATGCTGGAAGGGTATGCCTCTACCCTTACTACCTCACCCCTTGATCCTAAGGCAAAGAGGATCGGAACCTATCTGGAAAGGGTTACTTTGGTCAAGGAACCCTCACAAAGAAAGGAAAACAACCTGTAGTGAAGAAGGCAAAGGGAGTGCCTGCAGCATCAGCACTGGTTACTACTGCAACTCCAAAAGTGACCAAGCGGTCACCAGCCAAGAAAAAACTAGAAGCGACACTAGCTAAAGTGTTCGAGAGAAAGAGGAAAACAAGGAATACCTCTCTAGACTCAGAAGAAACTATGTCTGAGGAAAAGCCAAAGAAAACACGTCAAGCAAAGAGAAAGACAAAGAATGAACCGACATCATCTGCACCGGTAAATATAGATATCTCTTCCTATAAACCTTTGACACATTGTCAAAGAACAATAAAGAATATTAGGAGAAAAGTGCTACATGACTTAATTGAGTGTTTTGATGACTTTAATGATGATGAAAAGGAAGCGGTTGAAAAGGAAATAATTCAGTATTTATTTATTAATGACCGGTCACCTTTAGAGATTAAATCTCAGACACTGGATTCTTTATATATGTCACTAGATAATAGATGGCGCATTACCATAGAAAAGGAACAGGAAATTAGGGAGAAAGTGTTTGCACAATACTTTCCCGACCTGTCGAGTTCTAAATTATTTGATGTTATTGACCAAAATAAAGGACTCTTCTTCACTAGAAGAAGAAGACTCTAGCTGTTAGAAGGTAGAGTTGATGATGTCAAAAAAGACACTCATCACTATATGACAATTGTTGTCGAGTCTCACAAAGCATGTCTAGTCAACTGGCAAGCTGAAAAAGAACCGGTTATATCCAAACCGGATGAAGTATTTGGTGATGAAGGAAATCCAGTTGTTGAACCGATCGACACTATTGATGTCTATGCTTTGGACATAGAGGATGTTACTTAGGAAACACCATTTGAGACAACAAGACAGAAGCAATAGGCTAAATAGGTTGATAAACAAGCTAAGGATAGACAGGAAGCGGCAAAGGAAGAGGCCGAGTAGAGGAAAAAGGAAGAAGAAGAGAAGAAGAAAAAGGATGAAGAAGAGAAGAAGAAAAAAGATGAAGAGGAGAACAAGAAGAAGAAAGATGAAGAGGAGAAGAAGAAGAAGGATGAAGAAGAGAAAAAGAAGCAAGAAGAAGAAAAGAAAAATAAGGAAGCAGTGAGGAAGAAGAAGAAAGAGGAAGATAAGGAATAGGAGAACAAGAAGGAAGCAGAGAGGAAGAAGAAGGAAGAGGAAGATAAGGAATAGGAAAAGAAGAAGGAAGCAGAAAAGAAAAAGGCTGAGGAGGACAAGGAAGTGGAGAAGAGGAGAGAAGCAGAGAAGAAGAAAGAGGAAGAGGACAAAGTAGGAGAAGCAAAGAAGAGCACCTAGATGGAAACTCTGAAGGCAACCAAGAGTCAACCCAAACTGGCTGATCTCACCAGTCCTATCGATCTCCAATCTGCAAGTGAAACGGAGCTAATGCAAAGCATCAACGTTGCTCAAGAGTGCCTTGAAATTATTTGAAGGAAGAAGGAGCAGGATGTAATTGAAGCGGTTGTGGACACTCTTATCGGTTTGATACCCAGTACAAATCTTCCCAACACTGATTCATCACTAGCTAAACTTAAGCTCCTATGCACAGCAGTGGATGATTAGGTGCAGAGCCTAGAAGAAACAGCAGAGGCAAATATCAAAAAGGAGCATCAAAAAGCTCTTAATATAGCTCTGGTGAAGAAGTTGAATGAGCTCTGATCTGAACTGAAGAAAGAACAAAAGGATATAAGGGATGCTCTGGATGAGGGGAATCTGCTACTCAGCAAGATCTGCCAACCCCATCTATTCTATGATGATGTGCTAGCTCAAAAGCAAAAGCTTCAAATGGACTTGCAGTCCTACATGAGCACATTCAAGCCACCTTATGATTGCTTTACAACTTATGGGCAAACCATTCACCGATTTCACATCCAGTCAGCAAAAATGGAGCAAGAGATCAACACATGGTCTAGAGATTTGCAAGAGCTACAACTGGTTCTACTTCCACAATTGCAAATTCTTCAGAAGTGCTATCTGAACTTGGATGCCTTACTAGTTACACAGGAGATGAGAACAAGTGATGCCATGGAAGAATAGGTCTCCTAGATGTAGACAGAAAAGGAAGTAGCCACCTCCCTACTTGAGTCCTCATCTTTATCAATGAAATAATTCTTGCAGGATTTTAAATCTGTTTTTGACAAGTATTATTCCTTATTGTCATAAACTTTTATTATTTTGAAAATAGGATTGTTCAGTTGTACTTTGTCATTGTTAGCAAAGGGGGAGAAGAATTCTATTTGAGAAAAGCATCTGGTTATCAAAATTTTGATATATGCTCTGAATATCTCAATGTTTATGCTCTTTATGCAAAATTGTTATACATTGTGTAGACATCTAAAACTGGTCAACACTTGTGGAATCATACTTTAACATTTGCGCATTGCCTTATTTTAGGGTTCTTGTGTCGCATTAACATTTCTTCTATGTTGCGCACTTGGTCTTTATCATTTGCAAGCATTGAGTCCTTCTTCTGCATTCCTCATTTTTATTGCTTTCAAATTAGGTCTTGTAGATAGCAATCTTCAGTCATGATTTTGGTCGATCTTATCCTATCGTATCATGGTGCGTGCTCATTTATCATCATTTTGGACATCGTCAATCCGAATCGATGATAGAATTAGGGTTTTTTCCTCTTGTCAATCTTTCAATCATCTTTAGCTTCTTAGTAATCATTTGCGATCATCAACTTGTCAATCTCGTCATTTTGCGATCGATTCGTCATCGATCCTTGTCCTTGTCAATCTCATCATTTTGCAATCGATTCGTCATTGATCCTTGTCCTTGTTAGCCTTGTCATTTTGTGATCGATTCGTCATCGATCCTTGTCTTTGTCAATCTTGTCATTTTGTGATCGATTCGTCATTGATCCTTGTCCTTTTCAATCATGTCAATTTGGATCAATTAGTCATTGTTCCTCGTCAATTGGCGCCTATCAATTCGATCTCCTTGTCAATCTTGGTCAGTTTGTCATTGATTTTCGTCAACCAATCTCAATCATTATTGGTCCTTTGTCAATCAGAATCATGATCGAACCTACATTAATTTCTTATTGTCTTGACCTAATTCCTTGTCCTCTTATTTCTAGAGTTTTATGATTTGTTCATTTAATCCTTTTCTTCTTCTTTGTGGGTTAAATATATCTATTTATTTAGTCCTAGGTCTCTTTCATGAATTAATTAATGGATGAAAACCTATTAATTAATTCACCTAATTTTTATTTCATCTTTTTCCTCAATTTTCTAATTTGCTAATTTCTCCTAATTCCTAATTTCTATTTCTCCTATTTTCTTTAATTTTTCTAATATTTCCCCTAATTTCATTCCCTCATTTTCTCCTATGTTTATGCTTCCATTTGTTGCAATCACAGAGGCTATTTTCTCTCTTCCCTTGTGTCATGGGAATGGCATTTCAATCTTGTCATAATTTGTCATACACCTTGCATAGAAATTGTCATACATTTGTCATAATTTTGCCTTTCTTGATTTGAATTTCCTTTCAAATCTCTTCATGCTAATCTTGTCCTCTCTCCAATTTGTCTATAAATTGGATGAGTTTCTTCAATAAAGGAGGAATCAACCATGCTTCTAGTATCCTCACGCTATCAAAATCAATCTTGCTTCATGCTTTTGCACTTGTAGGTGAGATCCACACAAATCCGCTATTTGGAGGAGAAAGGAGAACAATGGAGCCACATGAAGGAGATATCTGCATCAGTTTGTTTTGATTTCATTTGATTTGAATATCTTGTCTTTATGTCTTCATTGATTGGATTGGGATTGCTTTCATAGCAGCTTTAAGTTTTGTGGTTGTCCTAATTGCTATTGTTTTGATGATTTTCAATTTCCTGATCTACATTTTTGGTGAACCCGATGTGAACTAACCCCTTAACCATGTTTTGAGTGATTTTGAGCTATTTGCAGGTGAAAAACTCAAGAAACAAGGTGACTTGGAGCTCTCTGGATGCTTTTGCGCCTGTGTTGATGTTTTATGCACCTATGTTTGAGTTTCTATGCTTGTGTTGAAGTTTTATGCACCTGTCTTGATTGGTTCTGCGCCTGTGTTGATGCCTTTTGTGCCTATGCAAGGCCAGAAATAGAGGTGAAATCAGTTGTTTTTACTTGCAAATTTGTTTGTTTTCATTCTGTTTCTTGCATTCTAATTTTTCTTTGGTGCTAATTCTCTGTGCAGCATCTTGGCGTTACGTGTGATGAAGACTAAAAATGCAACTACTAACGAATCTTATGCAGGATGCGGTCAAAGACTCTCATTAAAACATCTTGCTTGCGATTTTTAAAGTAGTTGCACATTTCATTTCTTAAAGGTTAATGAACACCATGCATGCTTTGTCTGTTTTTAATTTGATTGCATGTTTTAACCCTTAGAACTGGGCTTGCCTCCCAATTTGCCTGGCACTTCACACAGGCATCGGTGAGAGGGAATGACCCAAAGTGGTGACGGGCTAAAGCCAAGCTCTTCTGAACCACTCTAAATAATTATGGATGCAACGAAAGTTGTAGACAACAGGTGCTGGAATGGTATTGGGATGATTTATTCGCAAGATCAATACCCACCTGAACAAATGCCCTTACTAGAATCTCTTGTTTTTAGATGCCAAAATCCTTCTATCTGTTGGCTCGGGCGTTGTGATACGCGTATGCCGAAGACACCTCTCATGTAATCCTCAGTTAGAGATAGCAAGTTCTTGGGAAGTGATGCCCCTTGAACTTGAAGCTTGGTATGCCTGAGAAGTGAGTGCACTGTAAGGGGGAGCCAGTGCTACCAAGCATCTAGCTATTAGACTGAGTGTTGTATTTTATGGTTAGAGGATTTAACAGATATTGCCCTTGCCAGCCATAGGATTTGTTGTGAATGTGCTTGATTGTCTTGAGTCAAAGTCAAACAAACATTTTGTCTTCCATGATTGTCAAAGGTTAAATCAAAAACAAACTTTCAAAAGTGCTCATAATCAACTTGGGTTTTCAAAATCAACAACCTTAAATTCAAAACAAAATCCAAACAAAAGTCCAAATTTGTCCAAGTATTCATCCAACATTTGAACATGGTTTGTCAAGACATTTAATATCTTTGTTTCAAAATTCATGTCACTTTAGGCTAGGTTTTGCATAGTCCAACTTAGGTCCTAGGACATATTATCATCTCCCTTCATTTTAGTCCTTTTCATTGCAAGCGTCCTCATTTTGCACTTAGGTTCAAAATCATTTCCCTAAGTTTGCATTTCATTGTCATATCCAAGATAGATTTCCATTTAGGTGACATTTGTGCATTATCCTTGTCATGCTAAAATTAGGTCTTGCCTAGGCTGCATTTTGCATATTCCAAGTCATTGGTCTTTGCATATCCTTATCATTGTATTGTCATCTTGTCCTAGCTTCATCCTATCATATCATATCCTTAGATCATTGTCATGTCATATCCTAAGTCATTGTCATAATCATTGCCTTCTTGCATTTAGTCTCAAAATTTTGGTTTGTCAAACTTACAAAATCAAAACTTTGGATGATACCCTAAGCTGTTGTTAAGGAGTCTTGACCTTGTCTAAAATTTGTCCTTTCATTAATATCATTTTTGTCAAACCTAGCTTAGTATCCAAGCATATAGGTGAGACATTGCCAATTCGTCCTATTGCCATTTGGTCCTTTGTCCTTTAAGGTCTTGGCTTCATTTCAACTTCCCAAGGATGAGTCTTTAGGTTTGCATTCCAAAAAGTTTGTCCAAACCTTGAAAAACAACAAAAACATAGGTTGCATTCTTTCCATAGATTGCATTTTCATCTATTTAGGTTGCATTTAGTTGCATATCATACATCATCCTTTTAAAATCAAAAAAATCCCAAAGATATTGCATTTGCATAGTGTCATGCCTATTGAAACAAGGTCAAAATCTAAGAAGATGGACGAACCAACATATCAACCCATTGACAAGGTATCAAACTCATAGTTTCAACCTAGTCAAACATTTCAAATTGAAGGTTCGTCAAACACATCATTACCACAATATGGAATGGGTCAACTTGGACCACCTCCATTATATGAGCCAGTGTTTGTACCCATGAAACTAGGATATACGAGTGTTCCACCAACGCCAAGGGAAAATGCACCTTTTGACTGGAATCAACTAAACCTGCAACATGAAATTCAAACTCAAACATTACATGAGGAACAAACTCTTTCACAACTATATCCAACCCAACAACAAGGCAATATTGGTCGAACTTTTTATGATGAAACAAGTCTCCAAATACAAAAACTAGAGGAGAAACTAGCTCAAGAAAAGGAGATATTGGAATGAAAAGTGAAAAACAGTGAGAAGATTAGATCCCAAATGTCCAAAACATTTCAAAAATTTCAAGGTCCAAACCCAAACTTTGAGCCAATTGATGTAAGATCTCTTATTGAACAATCAAACATACCAGCTCTCCTCTCACAAATAGAGATGATGAAACAATTTCAAGAAAAGAGACAACAACATTATGTGCCTCCACAACAAGAACAAGAAGGTGTTTACTATCAATCACATTTTCAACCATCACAACCAATTGTTCAACAGTTCCAACATTTTGAACAGACACAACCAATGGTCCAACATATACAACCAACACAACCAATGGTCCAATTTCAACAATATATCCAACCAGCTGTTAATTATCGACAACAAACTTGGTATCAACAACTACAATCACAAATTCAAAAACAAAACTTGCAACATGCACCAAGACAAATTTTGAACATGTCAAACCAATTTGATCAACATCTAGTTCAAAATCAAAACATGACATCAAACCAGAACCAACTCCTTTCCAAACAAGTTCAAATTCTAGATACAACTATGTCAAAACCTTGAAAGAAAGGTGGCCTTATTGCAGGGATCTTAAGGAAATTACCAAGTGAGTTCTTTGAGGAAGATCAAGATAATACATTTATGTCTAGAAATGCCTCATCCCCCCACAAACAAATTGACTCTCCAATGGCATCTATCCTTACACCTTTAGAAGTTTCACAAGAACCTTCCATATTGTCCTCATCAAACAATACACCCAAGGATGAAATTATCCAAGGGCTATCCATAATTGATTGCCAAGATAATCCAATTCATGATGCACATCCTTGTCATGTTTCAAAAATACAAGACCCAATGCCACCATGTACTTTATTGCCATTACCTATTTTAGAGGACCCCATTCGAAGTCCCTCTTCCTCATGTTCAAGCATTGATTCCTTGCTAGAATCCATCACAAATGTTCAAAGTGCATTTCCTTCATGCCAAAACATTGATCCCTTGTCAGAATCCCCCATGCATATCCAAAGTCCAACCCCATGTCAAGAGGATAATTTAGAGCATGAAAAAACGTGTCTTAAAAAAGATCAAGATCAAGATCCTGAAACCTTATCGCCCCATCCAATTGTTGACCAGGACCCCATGTTCCCAAACACTCACGATGATTCCCCTATTCTTGTCCATCCTATCCAAAGTCCTATTGACAATCCATTCCCTAAGCAAGATCAAGATATCCTAGTCCATCCAATCCCAAATGATCCCCTTCCATTTCATGAAAAAAATGTCCTTTCAAATCCCATTGGCATTCCACTTCCTAAGAAAGATCAAGATATCCTTTCCATCCTTTATGATGATCCCATTAAAAGTCAAGAGAAAAGCACCTTTAAAGAGGATTCCAATGATCTTCCTCCTTGTCAAGATCAAATTATTCCTTTAAATCCTCCACAAGATCCTTTTGTTCCTCCATCTCCTTGTCTTAATGCTCCATATACACTCCAAGATCTCATTTCTTTTAATGATCCCATTATTTCTCCCATTCCATCTCTTGAAGAGCTTGTCATTGAACCATGTCCACTACACAATCCTAGTCCCCCTCATGATCCTGATCCCCCTCATGATTCTAACATGTTAGTGCAAGATGTTCATGAACCCTCGACATGCATAATGGGCTCTTCCACTTTGGTGCAATCCGATCCACTTCAAGATCTCATTATTTCTCTCATATCATATCCACCTCATAATGGACTCGCGTCTTCTTCCCAAAGAAAAGAGTATCCTACAAGTCAAGATATTCATAAAGGCAAAGGAGTAGATCTCCATAAGCAAGAATCCCTTCATGTTAAAGAAAATATTAAGGGTCATGGCCTCAGTGAAATTCCTCAAGATGTGGGTACCCCTACTAAATCCAACATCCCTCCATCAAAATCAAAACATACACCTTCCCCATCATACTTTCCATCCATCTTAGGTCCTTATATTCCTTCATCCTCTATGCAACGTCAGCAAAGGCACAAATCCTTGAGTAAATTTCATCCATCCAAAAGAAATCCATTTCATTCATATCCATCCATGCATTCATTTCCCCCTCCAAGCAATTTGGATGCTAAGTATTAAAGTCATAAGTCTAGAAATCCACATGTATTCAAGGATCAACATGTCCAATATAATCAACATGTCAAAACAAAGAAAAAATTGATCTATAAAGAAAAGGAAAAATCCAAAAGGTCACAAAGGCCCATTGCTCAAAAACAAAAGTTAAAATCTATATGGGTTCCTAAATCCCTTGTGTTGGCAATGCACTCCAAGGAACCACAAAAGCATGAAAAATAAGAAACCATGCGGATCCCTAAGTGGCTCCTTGAGGCACAAAAGCCTAAAGAAACATCCAACTTGGCATCCAAAGTTGCTATTCCTCCATCCAACCCTCTCAAATTTGTTCCTCCATCACCTTCTTCGTCCATTTTGGGCCCTTATGTCCCGAAATCCCAAGCTATTCCTCCATCCAAATCTCACAATCTGAGATCCATTTTTCCTCCATCAATCCACCACCCATCAAGGTGTGTTCCAATGTTGATCTTTCCTTCATTTACATCCAGTGAAGCCCAATTCTTCCAATACCCTATCCATTATCCAATGCATATTTTCCATCCTTCGATCTCTTTGATCCCATCCTTTGCATAAATCATTGCCTTTGTTTCATCTCTTTTTCCATGTCCTTATCCTACCAACGTCTTTGAGCATACTTTTAAAGGTCATGGTCCATTTTTTTTCAAGGCTACTATCCAAAAAAAAAAGACACTTGAGTCCTTCTTCCATCCCCTATCATGTGTCCATCTTCTATTGAAAAAGTCAAAATACAAAAAAAAAAGTGAAAAAAAAAAAGACAAAAGAAAAAAAGTAAAGCAAAAATAATTCGTCCACTAGTGAAAACTTGGCAAATAGGCACCTTGGGCAAGTACCGTGATGAAAACCTGGCAAACATGTGTCATGCATAATCTATGAACTTCTTGCATACCGTACTTGGGGATAGGTTTTATCCTATCATATCCTTTTGTCCTTCATTGTTCCATTATCCTATCGAACCCCTGTCATTACCCTCCATTATCCTATTGTCCCTCATGTCCATTTCCTCTTTCCACCTTTGATCTTGACAAGGCTGAGGATTGTCATGAGCATCATGTATCTTGTTTGCAGCTTTTAGTCCATCATAGCTTTTGGTCTTTATCCATTTGCTTATTATAACCTTTCATCCATATTCCCTAGCTTATTGCAACTTTCTGCCACTATCCCTTAGCCTACCCCAACCTTCAGTTCATGTCCCTTATCCATTCTTGGTCTTCCTTATCCTATCCATATCTTATCACTATCCATACACTCTTTTTCATTCATTGATCTTGATCTGACATAAGGACACAAAATTTAAACATGGTTTCAAAAACCTCTTGACATGTCCCTCATGCCATGTCACTGCTTTACATTGTCATATCCAGTCTCTTGTCCCATCACACAATAGCCCTTGAAAATTGCATCCGTATTGTCTCCATGATAAAAGGCCTTTGTCTTCCCTCTATCCACCATCATTTTAGAAAGCCTATTTATTCACCTGTCATATTCCTTGCCTTGCTAGACACTGGGGGCAAAATCATAAAAATTGAAAAATGTCCTGAAATAATCCTAAAAACATTCAAAAAATGTCCTGAAATAATCCTAAAAACATTCAAAAAATGTCCTGAAATAATCCTAAAAACATTCAAAAAATGTCCTGAAATAATCCAAAAACATCAAAATTATGTCCTGAAAAAATCCCTAAAAAGTCAAATAAAGTCCTTAAAAACGAACAAAAAAATTGTAAAAAACTCAAAATTCCTACAAAGTGAAAAACATCAAAATCCAAAAACAATTTCTTTGGCATTTTGCATTTTGTCAATAAATGGTCCCCTTTGTGCATAGACAAATCACTGAGCATACATCCAATGACAATCAATCAAACATTATGCTTTAATGAAATCATGCATTAACAGATAAACTGTTCGACCAAGCAAGCATTCAACCTAATCACAGTTGTCAAATCAATCCAAATAGCAACAACATTACCATTGGTCCTTGTCAACATTATCATGGGTCTTATACAGGGTGCAGTATACGCGAAACTAGACTGTGTCCTGTCTTCGACGGGGTACTACATTCCCTGAAACTAGACAGCATGATCATTCTTGTTTTCCACTTTTGACAATGATGATCAAACTGTTTGTTTGACTTGGTTGAATTTTGTGTGTCTTATCTTTTTATTGATTTATCTTTGGCTTCGATCATGTTCCTATGTTGCTCGATGATGTCACTGAGTGATTTAGAGTGACCGGGATGGTTCATGGTCCCTTTCCTTTTTTCTTGTGTTTGTTGTTGGTGGAATGTTTGTCACAAACTAGGGCAACTATATCATTGGGTGTCTGTGAGAAGTACATTCACTTTGTGAATGTCGCACATACCTCGACCCTTGATGTATGCACCCTAGGATGCTTCACTCATTCCTTGTGTGCGATGTGTCTATCTTTTGCAAAAGGGGTTGCGTTCCAGCTCTGGCCTTCAATGGCATGATGCTCTGCATCCGCTTTGCTACAATAAATAAAGGTTCTCACCTACTTATGTGCATTTGTGAAAGCAAGTTTTCCTTCATCTCTAACTGTCCTCTGTCTAATTTCTGCTTACTAACATTTCTTCCGTCAGTCTTGGCAATACATTCAGGTTTGTTCTCCCGTGTGATCAATGGATATTGTTGACTCTGCCTCATAATTGGGGCACAATTTGTCAGTTTTAGGGTTTTCTCCTAAGGGTTGCATTTCCTTGTTTCATGCACCAATTAGGGTTTTCTTATCTATTTTTGACCTATCCTACCCTTATCCCTCTTTTTAGGATCATCTGCGCGCTGCTTTCTGTCAAACTAGAGTCATAAGTGCACAATTGCGCTTGTGCACACTGTCTTGCGCTTGTGCAGCATCAAGTTGCGCCTGTGTATCTTACATAGGTACAGAACATCTCTACACAGGCGTAGAATGCGCCCACATAGGTGCAGATCTGCATTTTTCCCTCCCCTGTGGGCCTCGCAATGTTCCACAATCAAGCAAAATTCATGAAATTGAACATATGGGTTTTTGAGCTACATACCGCTGCTCCCACATCATCCGATCAACTGTAGCTGAAAACACGTTCCCCAAGGTGATCTGCCATTGGAATGTTCACCATCTCTCTACAAGGGTCCTTTTTCCTAAGCAACAACTCCTCCACTTTGGCTAGAGCAAATGAATTCTTTTCCTTTTCCTTGTCTCCTATATAGATCTTTATTAGTACCTAGATGGACGTGCATGCTCTCCATCTTATGATGGTCACGGTCTTTTGCGCCTTCCACTGCTTGTCCTTTGTGCATCCGACCTTCGATTTTTGATCCGTTCGAACCTATCGTCTTCTATCATTATTATCGATCACTTGGCCTCTCTTCTGGATTTTTCTGGCCAATTCCTCGAGGAGGCATGCATATGTTATTGTTATTGTCTGGGGCATTTTCATTATTGTTCTTTGAAAATGTGCTTAGAATCGCATTGTCTCAAAGAGGGGCAAAATGTAGACATCTAAAAATGGTCAATGCTTGTGGAGTCATACTTTAACATTTGCGCATTGCCTTATTTTAGGGTTTTTGCGTAGCATTAACATTTCTTCTATGTTGCACACTTGATCTTTATCATTTGCAAGCATTGAGTCCTTCTTCTGCATTCCTCATTTTTATCGCTTTAGAATTAGGTCTTGTCGATAGCAATCTTCAGTCATGATTTTGGTTAATCTTATCCTATAACATCATGGTGCGTGCTCATTTATCATCATTTTGGACATCGTCAATCCTAATCTATGATAGAATTAGGGTTTTGTCCTCTTTTCAATCTTTCAATCATCTTTAGCTTGTTAGTAATCATTTGCGATCATCAACTTGTCAATCTTGTCATTTTGTGATCGATTCATCATCAATCCTTGTCCTTGTCAATCTCATCATTTTGCGATCGATTAGTCATCGATCCTTGTCCTTGTCAGCCTTGTCATTTTGCGATCGATTTGTCATTGATCCTTGTCCTTGTCAATCTTGTCATTCTGCGATTGATTCATCATCGATCCTTGTCCTTTTCAATCATGTCAATTTGGATCGATTAGTCATTGTTCCTTGTCAATTGGCGCCTATCAATTCAATCTCCTTGTAAATCTTGATCAATTTGTCATTGATTTTTGTCAACCAATCTCAATCATTTATCAACATTGGTCCTTTTTCAATCAGAATCATGATCAAACCTACATTAATTTCTTATTGTCTTGACCTAATTCCTTGTCCTCTTATTCTAGGGTTTTATGATTTGTTCATTTAATCCTTTTCTTCTTCTTTGTGGGTTAAAATAAATCTATTTATTTAGTCCTAGGTCTCTTTCATGAATTAATTAATGGATGAAAACCTATTAATTAATTCACCTAATTTCTATTTCATCTTTTTCCTCAATTTTCTAATTTGCTAATTTCTCCTAATTCCTAATTTCTATTTCTCCTATTTTCTTTAATTTTTCTAATATTTCCCCTAATTTCATTCCCTCATTTTCTCCTATGTTTATGCTTCCATTTGTTGCAATCATGGAGACTATTTTCTCTCTTCCCTTTTGTCATGGGAATGGCATTTCAATCTTGTCATAATTTGTCATAATTTGTCATACACCTTGCATAGAAATTGTCATACATTTGTCATAATTTTGCCTTTCTTGATTTGAATTTCCTTTCAAATCTCTTCGTGCTAATCTTGTCCTCTCTCCAATTTGTCTATAAATTGGATGAGTTTCTTCAATAAAGGAGGAATCAACCACGCTTCTAGTATCCTCACGCTATCAAAATCAATCTTTCTTCATGCTTTTGCACTTGTAGGTGAGATCCACACAAATCCGCTATTTGGAGGAGAAAGGAGAACAATGGAGCCACATGAAGGAGATATCTACGTCGGTTTGTTTCGATTTCATTTGATTTGAATATCTTGTCTTTATGTCTTCATTGATTGGATTGGGATTGCTTTCATAGCAGCTTTAGGTTTTGTGGTTGTCCCAATTGCTATTGTTTTGATGATTTTCAATTTCCTGATCTACACATTGTATTACCAAAGGATAGTGTATATGCTTAGGGGGAGCAATTTTGCTAATGGCATGATTTTGTTGTAAAACACTTAGATGTCAAAATTTTATTTTCCCAAGTGTTGCCATCAATGCCAAAGGGGGAGATTGTTGGCATTTTTTATGTTTATGTTGTGATTGTCATTGATGGACACACACTTGCATTGATATCCCCTTTATACGTATGAGTTTGAGCACAATCGGTATCTGTTCCAATCGGTATGTTGTATTATAATCTTTGGACTATTAGTGTTTTGTAGAATGTATTTCCCAGTCTGAAGCGGCATGTTGACCCCAAGCGGTTTGTGGATACCAAGTGGTACGAGGGACTAAAGAGGCATAACACATTTTTACTAGTCTTCATTTTTGTCAAACCGACAACCGACATTTTGTGATGAGTTACCATCCATCGATTGTTTGACAGTGCTGACACTTTAACGGTAATTTTTTTTGTCGTGATACCAAGTATATCCAGGTTCATTGAACCTAGGAAATTGTTATGTAATCCTATTGGACCGACATGAAATCAGATTCCTTTATAAGGACATCATGTCTAGGGTTTTAGGTTGTTGATGTGGAAAATAGCAAAAGTTTATGTTGTTGCTAGGGTTTAAGGTGATTGAGGAGTTGGAGAGAATATGAATGTGTAGAAGACTGAAGTAATGCTAGAGTGCATTAGGAACGAGCTACCAAGGATCTAACCAAGCAGTCTGTGCTACTAGCTAGATCAAACACTTGTTGATTACTCACATCTTTGACAAGTCTGTATCCCTTAACCGGGTAGGCCCAAAAGCCTTTTGTAAATCCTCTAACAAGGTGGTTCACATCTGTGGATCTAAAATCCTCTAGCAAGGTAGTCTTTAATTGGACTTATCTCCTAACAGAGATTGAGATTCCTAACAGGATTTGTTCTGGTAAAGAACATTATAAGACCTTAACCAATCTGGTTCCTATTCTGTAGATAGTTACTTGTGAGTTCCATCTCACCATGGTTTTTCCCATTTGGGTTTCCATGTCAAAATCTCATGTGTTATGGTGTTTGTACTTCTGTGGGTGAATGCATTATTTGCTATTTGGTTTGCATGTGTGCTAACCGGTTTGTCTGCTAAACTGTTTTACCGGTTTACTGTCAGTCTTTTAAAGTGTTTAAGTGCAAAGATTTTTGGCATAATAATTCACCCCCCCCTCTTAGTATTCATTAGGGACCACTTAGAAAAATGTTGTTGTATGTATTGTGTTGACAAAGCAAGATGAGGACAAGAAAGTGACCTTTTGACTCAAGTTTAAACAAATGTAAATGTAATGAAAGATGTAAAGAAATGATGGACTTTGTGAGACCCAAAGATAGGTTGAATGCTAGATGAAAACCCAGAGAAATAAATTAGGAAGCTCAAGGATTCTGAAACTAACTACTCTTGTTTGTTGGACTGTGAGTTTTTTTTTTCAATTCTGAACATAGATGTACCTTTATACTTCACAGATGCGATTTCTCGACACAGATGTTTTTGAACACTGCACAGACGTATTTCTGAGATTTTATAAATGCAATTTTGCTTGTGATAACACAGACACATTTTTTTCCTACACAGACGCGGCTAAATGACACAGACATTGTTGAACACTGCACAGACGCGTTTCCAAAAACTAAGTGCAATTTTTCCAATTTTGTAAAGTTGTTGTTGTGACCAAACTGAATTTTTGACTATTTTTCTTGACAAGAGGACACAATGTTGATGAGGACTCAATGTTTGCAAGTGTTTGGAATCAAAATGACTCAAAGAAAAGTGTGTTATTTGATGTAAAAATGTTTTGCCTACACTTGAAGACACAAAAGACACAAATTTTTTATGTTTGGTCTTGAATGTTTGAATGTTCAAAAGAAGACAAGCACAATTCTTATGGTTGGCCAGGGCAATAGTTGTTGATCCCACATGGGGTTTCCCTTGAGGCTACACTATTCAGAGTGGATACTTAGATGCTTGACCCCACTAGCTCCACCCTCGGCACTCACTTCTCTGGGGCAGCCAAGCATCAGTCCCCAAGAAAACTCCCCATGGCGAACTTTGTATCTCTACTAAGAACCGTATGTGTGTGGGCCACTCTAGAGGTCCGACCTGCTGCCCCAACAACTAGAAGGATGCTGGCTTTCTAAAATAATAAGGTGCTAGTAAGGGCATCCATTCATGTGGCCATACATGCAACACTTTCAGCTCTATAAATATAGAAGGCTCCCAACCAGTAGGGGTTATGCCTTACAACTGATCAAATAAATTTGATCAAAGGGGTTTATGGGGAGACATACTGTCAGTATGAACTGATCAGCACACGTTACCCATAGCTTTCACCATGGATACAATTATTTATAATGGTTTGGAAGAGGTAGTTTTTCCTCACTACCACTTGGGTCGTTCTCTCCTCTCTAGTAGTCCTAATGACCACACGGGGAGATAGGCCCTTTAGAGATTAAACAAAAAGAACCTATTGCCCAAGACACAAAAGACATTGTTTCAATTTTATTGCACCAATTGAAGTGTTTGGTAATCTATGAAAACAAGGCACACAATAAAGATAAAAAACACTTTCCAAAATTTCTGCAACAAAGATTTATTAGTAGTTTTGCAATAATACCCCTCATGTAAGCACACAAGTTAGGTAAATTTTAGATCCAAAAGACTTTGTGAAATAGGGGCCTTCAACAAGATGTGTTTGCTTCAAGGACAAGATGCACCAATTTGTTAGCTAGATCACAAGATGTTAGCCTAAATAAACCAGATCTGAAATCCAAATGATGAAAAAAAGCCTTGAAATTTGAAACAAAACCAAAAATTGTGAAAATCTAAAACGCAAAAGCGATTTAACCTAACAAAAATGCGGTTAAAGATCACAGGTGCACCTAAAACCCTCGCAAATGCACCTAGGTAAGACAGACATGATCCCAAAACACAGACGCACTCAAAAGATTCACAGATGTGATTTAGGAACACAAACGCGACCCTGTAATCTGCAAAAAAAAGTAAAATACTGTCGAGCGTAGACGCGATTACAGAGGTCACAGGCATGACAGAAAATCAAAAATAGTTTATTTCTAAATACCCATTTAGTTCCAATTACAATTTTGTCTTTAGGCCAGGGAACTAATGTCCAAGTATTATTCTTTTCAATCTATTCTAATTCATCTTCCATTTCTTTTATCCAATGTTTATCTTTACATGCTTCAAGAACTAATGTTGGTTCAACTTGAGAAATTAAATATACCTCTTCATTTTCCAATCTTCCTCTTGTCATAACACCTTGATTTTTATTTCCAATTATCTGATTTTCTGAATGATTCAATCTTGCATACTAGGGTTTATTCTGATTTACATTCATAGGTTGTTGTTCTTCAGTCATAGTTGATTTTTCTGATGATGTCGGTGTGACTGATTCTTCATTATGCTTTGTTGCAATCCATGTTGTTTTATTTATAATCATTTCTATTGCAGGTTCAAAACCTATAGATCTTAATTTTCCTCTAAAATGTTCATCTATCTTCACATTAGTACTTTCAATGATTTTTTGCAATCTTTAATTATAACATCTATATGCCTTGCTTCTAGTTGAATAATAAAGAAATATTCCTTCATCACTTCTAGGATCAAACTTTCCAATAGACTCATCTCTCCTAATATAAAATTTGCTTCCAAATATTCTAAAATATTTAAGAGTAGGAATATGACCAAACCATAGTTCATAAGGGGTCTTACCGGTTTCACCTTTGATGTGAACTCTGTTGAAAGTATAGACTTTTGTATTTACTGCTTCTCTCTAGTACATATGAGGTAGATTTTCTTCCATCATCATGGTTCTTGTTGCATTGAGTATAGTTCTGTTATTCCTTTCCACAACTCCATTTTGCTGGGTTGTCCAGGGTGCTGATAGTTGTCTTTTGATTCCATTCACTTCACATAATACATTGAGTTTCCTAGATCTGAATTCTCCTCCTTGATGAGATCTCAAACATGTTAATTTCTTACCTGTTTCATTCTCTACCATTTCCTTGTATATCTTGAATCTTCCAAAAGCTTATGATTTCTCCCTGAGAAAAGTAACCTGACATATTCTAGAATAATCATCAATTATTAGCATAAAGTTGATGAATAATAATAAATAGAATGTACTCAATAGATACCGAGAGGGGGGGTGAAACAGTATAGACAAAACTTCCTAAAACTAGTTTAACTGCAAGGACTGAACTAACCGGTAAACAACATCACCGATTTAAGTCAGGGCACAACTGCTAAGACATAGTGAGACTATGAAAGACATAGACTGGTTAACACTTAGATCTTCACTTCACCTAACATCTCCTATCCACTCCACTCATATGAATAGACAGGTAATGCATCAGAAATATAAAGACTACTGGTTCAACAAGCATTAACACTTAATAGAAAATACAAATCATCATATGAAAAGACATCACACATGACACACTGATTTTTCATGTGGAAACCCAACTGGGAAAAACCATGATGGGGATGAATACCCACAAGTTGTTCTTTGAACTCTTCTGAGGTCCGCTCTATTAGGAGCCTAATCCGGTTAAGGATTTACAATAGGTTCTGCTAGGAACTGATCTTTCTAGGGATCACCCAGTTAAGGGATGGCTAAATACTCGATTAAAGCTTAGAACCCTGTTAAAGGTTACCTCACAAGAGGATTTGAAGAACTCATTGAATTGAGTCACCCTATTAAAGGATTTACACAAAAGCCTATTAAAGCTACCCAGTTAAGGGATTTTCCAACTGCTGAAATGGTTAGAAGTCAATAGCTAATACACTAATTTGATAACAACACTCAATGCCAAGGCAGATCCTCTTTAGCTCCTTTGCTTCTGCAATCACACTCTACAGGTGTCAACACATTTCTCTGGTCTGACAAGAATCAAGTATCTCTTCACTTGGATACACACATAACATTTTCCAAAATATTCAAAATGAAAAACATCATCGACCTTATAGACAGGTCGGTAGCATAAACCCTAAACATTTAGGTTAAACAATTCAGTCGGTTCAATCCTGACCATTAATCATACTGCATTGAATACAATAGTCTTGAACAGATCTCAAGACATTCTCCAACGTTCATTTTTTGCTACTTCAGGAAGTTGATAACCCATCATGCACTCTCCACCGTTTATATAGACTTCACACATTCCTGAGGTAGATAGGATCAATCTTCATGCAATATCCTCAAGGAACTCCTTCACGCGCACAAGGCTAGCGTGGCAACACAATTTGATCTTCATAACAATGCAAACTCATCACAAGATGTTATTGATTGAATCACACAGGCTTGGAATGCATCATCCGGAATCCCTGAAGCTAAGACTACCAACCGGTAGTCATGCCAAATGAAACCCCGATGCAAAAATCCCCATATACCAGTTCTCATTCCAACATACCACTTCACTTTTTCACATATACCGGTTCACAACATCAAACTGTTAGGACCAATATGGAAAGCTAATGTATTGAGAGGGGAGGGGTGAATCAGTACTCCAAAACTTTTCTCTGATAATAACCTTATTGTTATGCATAAACAGAATAGTGCAGTAACATAAAATAAAGTTAAAACAAACAGATAACAATCATACATTATTCACTCCATAACACATATATTTTGGTCACGCAAAAACTCTTGGTTAGAGAGAAAAACTACAGTGGGGATGGCACCCACAACTTCAATACTGCAATAATAAAGATTTCTCGGTTAGAGCTACATTTAGCTATTTATGATAGCTTACCATGTTAGGAGTAACAAGATCTATTAGATCTACCTTACTAAAGGATTTCACAACACTATATAAATTATGCACCTGGTTAGAGGATTTACAATTTATAGACTTGGTTAGAGTCTTTTACCCTGTTAAAGGTATCTCTTTCAACTTCACAATTTTACAATAAAATCATTACAAATATCTACAAATTTACATCTGAAATGTTATAGCAGATTCTATGTGCTTAGAATAAGATTACCTAGCTTATAGCATACCTCGGTAACCCATATTGTAACTCGGTAAACCATTCTATTTACTCTGTTCTTCGACTATTCACTGATAACCTTCTCGGTGACCTCTCTATGTCTCTGTAACAGTCTTCCTTCATGCATACACACACATACATTCATACACATATCCATTTCTCTCTTCTCATGTTGTATAAATAGATCTCTTACAGCGGTGATCTAATTCATTGCTTCGATCTTTCAAAAAGATTCCTCAAATGAATAACTAAACAAAATATTTCATTGGTTAGATTGACCTTGCAATCAAACATAATCTTCTAGTGCAATTTCCAATGTAATAACGGCCTCGATCTTGTAACACATTTTCATGTGCATGTCCAGGTGCAATGTATCTGGTAAAACATTTCACTCGGTGAATATCAACTCGGTGAGTTATCTTTACTACTCAGTAGCCATGAAATAATACTCGGTAAACAACTCGATGAATACTGCATTCTGTGACTGCTTTCTTTTGTAACCGACTAGACTGTTCATACCGACTTCTCTGTGTGTACCGACTACATGATTCGGTAATACTAACCAACTAGAATATATAGTATGACTTTGAATATAAAACTAATGGCAATTTGATAAGTAGTAACAATCTCCCCTTTTGACATTAGTTGAGATGTTTGACAAAAACTACTTTCAAAGTCATAACTCAAAAACTATATACTTGCAAAATGACTACACTTGACAATATATACAATAGTCAATGAAATAGTATATGCAGATATACTCTCCTTATCATTATTTTGTACATAACTCTGAATTTTGCATGTTCAGTTCTATTCTGTGCTTGTGTGCTCTGAATGCTCTGTATATTCTGCTCGGTATACTCCCCTTGTATACAATACTCAAAATTATGTTACCAAAACTGTATCACTCCAAATATAGAATTACTCCCCCTTTGCCAGGTATTACTTTCCTCTATGTAGCATCATAATATTACTCCCCCTTTTTGACAAACATCAAAAACTTAATTTCCATCTGGAGGCAGTAACTAATCAAAAATAGACTTATACTTGGTCCGGGCATCGGTGAGGGCGACTGAGAGTGAATCCTTTACACTTTCCATTAATGAATTTTGTGCTTGAATATCAGCTAAGAGTGATATTAAGCCATCAAGAGTGCTTCCCTCTTGTGTAGTTGATAGGCATGTAGCTCTGTTGATCTATTCCTATACTGATGAGAGATGAGGAAGGAATACTGTCTGAAGGGTCATTATATCCATCCTGATTTTATGTTCTTCATTCCTGAGTTCTAACTGTTGAGCCATGAGTTGTTGAAGCTTTGTATAAAAATGCTGAATTGAATTAGGCTTGGTGGTCAACTTAGTTGAGAGATATGTGATCTCTTTCTCAATTGCATTAGTTTTATTTTTGGCATCTTTAATGAATAAGGAAAATGTACATAGTTTTTGGAATAAATAAAGAATATGCTTGAGTTGAGGGAACAACTCAACAATGAATTTGAAAAGTTTTACCTTGCCAAGAGCAATGGATTTCTGTACTTCCTCTATCATTTTAGTAGTTAGCTCTTTATCCTTGAGCTTGCTTAAGTACTCAGATGCATCAACTCCAGATGTTTCAATCTGATTTAGGAGTTCATCCAATTGAATATGGATGGTTGCATCGGTTGACACTGTTGCTGAAGGTAGCATTTCTGTTAGTAGTGTCCTAACCTTCTGAAGTACTTTATTCTTCTTTTGTATGGCTAGTTGCTTCTCCTATTCAGCCTTTGCTTTGCATAGTTCACCGAATTCAGTGAGTGCTTGCCATTTCAATTTGGAGATGTCTACATTGGGCAACAAAATCAGTTTAGACAAGTCAAATTTGAAACTATGCTTTCTCACCTTCCTTTCTTTTCCTTTGGTCAGTGGCACTAAGACAAGTGCTTGTGAGGCTTGTTGACCCTCGGTAGGTTTCTCAGTAGATGCAACACTTTGGTTGGTTCCTATAGCCGTTGTAGTGTCCTTGGGTGGCTTGGTGCTAGGGGTCTCAGCTGTAACATTTGTAGTGCTTGTCTATGCTTGAGACATCTGATCTTTGGTTGTATCATCTACTGCTTTAGATTTGTTACCTTCGGTGCCTTGCTCTGTGTCCTTGGGAGCTTCAGTTGAGACAGGTGGCTTCACCGATGGATAAGGCTGAACTTGTTCTAAAACAGATTCACTAGAGACAAGTTTTGCATAGGTAGTGCCTTCAATCATTTCCTGCTCTAGTGCTGCTTCATCCATTACATCTTCATCAATTTGAATAGTGTCAACTAGGTCTGGACCTTGCTCAGTGACATCTGAATCTTTCTCGGTGACATCAACAATTTCAATTTGAGATTGTTCACCGACATCCTTTTGTTTGAAGATCTCCTACCACTTGGCTTTTGTCTCATTATCCACATCTATATATAGCCCATTCATCAATTTTAAGGCTCTCTGTTTGACAAGAAATTTAGAATTGTATGTGGTCAAATGCTCCTTGATTTCTGCTATAGACATATCAGGAAATAGATGGACTAGACTTCTTTCTCTTATTTGTCTCTCTGAGTCCATTGCATATTTCCATCTGTTATCAATATGTAAGTATAGTTCACTCGAATGTGACTTTGCTAGTTGTAATGGAGCTAGCCGAAACTTCAAAAGTGTATAGATGACAGCTTCTTCAATCTGTCGCTTCTCATAATTATTCCTAGTCTCATACTTAACATATCTAAATCCTGCAAATCCACCGTATTCTTTAAGATTGGCACAAAAAATTTCAACACTGTGAATATTTACCTTTTTTCTTTTCACAATCTGGAATTTATTTGCAACATCAGACTCTATATCACTCGACTCTTTTGCCAAAATGAGTCTCCGAGTAGATTTCTTATAGGTCTTGGTTACCTTGGGTGAAGTAACACTCTTTTGTTTCTTACTCAGTGATGCAACTGATGCTGTAGTGTTGGGTCTCTTTGTTGGTGGAGTCGGTAGGGCCTTTGAGATGTCTTGTTTCTTTCTTTTCAGAACTTTACCTTTAGGAAACTCCATGCTTAATGTTATTGCTGCCTCTTGAGCTTTTGATTCCTCTTTGGTAATGGCAAGATTACCTTTGATAGGTGTAGAGGAGGATTCTTCTCTGAATTTCTCAGATAAAACCTTTATCATTTTTGTAGCTTTTCTTGTAGCCTTAGGTACTACAATGCTCATTTTTACTTTCTCCTTCACCTCTTCATAGGTTCCATATCTTAGTTTGGTTGCATGCCTTGGCAATGATAAATAGGAATCAATTTGTTGCTATGTTATATCATAATCAATCTTATAACCCATTGGTTGCAATGATTGAGTCCTCGGTTCAACAGCATTTACATAACAATAATCAAAGTCGACCTCAAAACATATATTTTCCTTGTATTTTTCTACCAACTATGGTGGAATCCTGTACCTATTGTGCATTTTCTCTTGGAACTTGCTGAAGTAATCATCCATGATATCATTAAAGTTATCACCTAACTTCTTGATGAAGTCATTGATCTGATGGGTGATAGGTCAGTGTAGCTCCCATACTACTTTATCGACTAAGGGAAAGAACTTCTCAAAGTAGAAAAACATACATACAAGTAGTGAACCAAACTTTAGTGTATTTTTCGAGTTGTTCTTCTTCGGCTTCCTTATTGTGTTCAGGTTCTCAAACAAGTTCTTTAGTAGTACTTCACACAAGTCTACTTTCATTCCCTTCTTCACTATTTTGTAGGCCAAGTCAACTGCAGCACATGGTACACTGTTTTCCCTTGTAGATTGGAAGAAACAGTAACCAATTACTCTAATTGCAAACTTGAGTTCTGCATCAGTGACATTATTCAATTTCAGTCCTCGGTAATCAGATTCTACTCTGGTTAGACTGATTAGCTCCTTTTGTGATATCATTTTCTGTGCACGTGCATGATCATAGATAGGATACCCGGTGATCAGGTGAATGATTTCCTTAGTGATCTTGAATGGTTGCTCCTGTAGCCACATGAAATCATCATGTACTCTGCTCAATACAAACTTAACCCACTGGGGTTTGAACACACAGGGATAAACTAGGGCTTCAGTTAATCCCTTGATTTTGATATGCTCAAATTTGCTATCCAGTTTGCCATTAGTGCAAAGTTCATCATATGTGTCACTAATCTCAACATGACAGAGTTCCTCAACACGGCATTTGGTGAAGAATCTAACATCTTCTACTAACAAGACTCGATTCGGGATGAGTGAAAATGCAGTTTTGTCATCCAGTTTAGAGGCAACTTTGGGAGTTAAAGAATATTTCAGCAAGGGCTTCTCCACATTTTTGACAACTACAGGATCTTGGATCTTGGGCACCATTGTAAGTTTCGGGTAAGATTTGACAAATTATCCTTAGGGTTTACAAACAACTGACGCTTCTCACTCGGTAGACAATAGCAATTTGACTAGATCGGAAACTAGCTTAACAGTGAATAGATTTGATGTAAATACCTCAAAATTCGCTCTGAATGAAGTTTGATCACCTTGATTTGCTCTGCTTTGCTTCTCGAAAACTTGGTGAATGAAAATGACTGCAAAAACACTTTTAAGTACTCAAAAATACCTCATCAGGCTCCGTGCAAGTTAGGTCAAGACATTAAATGCACTCGGTTCACCTTTTACCGATTGACTCCTTTTTCTTGTTTTAACCGAGTAACCAACTTTCCTTTATTAACCGACTTGACAGGTTTCCTGTATACACCGACTTGATAGGTTTCCTGTAAAGTATTATAAATTGACTAATTGCATTTTAACTATGCAGATTTTGAATTTTGTACATAATAGAATAGGAACTGTTATGATTTAACCTTTAGAGAATGCAGTCCCTTCATACCTTTTCCTGACTAATTTGAAATAGGTGCACCTAACTCGGTAGGTAAGGTGCTTTCTTCATCTAACATAATTTCTTTCTTTTTCCAAATAATCTTGAATTTTTCTTTTATCTCTTCAGTGTCTCTTCTTGGTTGATCTCTGCAATCTCCAGCTTAATGTCAAACTTTGTGACAATGAAAACATGCCATACCAGGATTTCTCCATGATCTTTGGTTGTTCATTCCAAACCTTATAAAAAAGTTGGCACTAATATGTCCATATCTTCCACAACATTCGCACCATATCCTTGTATTGTAATCCCATGGTACTGCTGCATATTGTCGGTAAGGATCTGTGTGTGTTTGGTAACCTCTAGTGTTTTCTCGGTGTGGATACCGCATGTGGTTCTTTTGCGTAGACCAGCACTTCTTGGTACTATGTCCATATCTATTGCAGTTTCTACAAAACCCTTTGAATTTTGCCTTCTGATAGTTGTTAAAAGACTTTGTCCTACATTGATTAGATGTGTGACCATATTTATTGCAATTGTAACAATATCCATTGGGCTTAGTGATATTTGGTTGCTTACCTTTTCTGATATGGCATATGTTGGTAGTATGACCTTGATTTCCATAGTAGTAGAAAATAGGCTTCTTCCTTTTGATGTTATTCTTGTTTCTAGCTTGCTTTGATGATTCTCCTCTCTCGGTAGTATGAATTCCTTTCTCGGTTGATTCTTTTCCTTTGTAACCGAGTCCTCCATCTTTGTAGGGTCTTCTTGTATTTAGTTTCTCATCCAACATCTTTGATGTTTCATAACTTTTCTCCAATGTTTCTTTGGATTTCTTCTCTGTTTCAAGTTCACCAATCAACCTTGATACTTCAAGTTTCAATGATTGATTTTCATCATTCTTTAGAACTGCTTCATGATGTGCATAACCTAATTGATTTGTCATATTTTGTTGAATCCCAGTTAGCCTTGTGATTTCATCATCCTTATCAGATACTAGAGCTTCAAGTTGTTGTTTCTCTCTTTGTAGATCTCTTGCTTTATCCTCAGCTATCCTTAATGCATCAAGGTTTTCAGTCATCTGTGTACTGAAATGTTCATGTTCTCTTTTCATTGCTTTTAGTTGACCAGCAAATGCTTTGTTCTTTTCTTTCAACATTCCAATCATTTCTTCAGTCTCTTCAGATATACTGTTCTCAGATGATGTCTCGATTTGTTCCACTAACTCTTGAGAATCCTGCAAGTCATCAGATAATCTTTTCCTTACTTTTAGAGATTTTTGCATTTCCCTTTGCATGTCTGCAATCACTTGATTTGCATTATCCAGCTCTTCTTGTAGATACACAATCCTCTGAGATTGTTTGTAGCCTTCCATTGATAAGATCTTTCTCTTTAGGTAGTTAAACCCTTTTCCAAGATTCAAGCTCTGATACCAATTGTTAGGCCCAATATGGAAAGCCAACGTACTGAGAGGGGAGGGGTGAATCAGTACTCTAAAACTTTTATCTGATAATAACCTTACTGTTATGCATAAATAAAGTTAAAACAAATAGATAACAATCATACATGATTCACTCCATAGCTTATATATTTTGGTCACGCAGAAACTCTTGGTTAGAGAGAAAAACTGTGGTGGGGATGGCACCCACAACTTCACTACTACAATAATAAAGATTGCTTGGTTAGAGCTACATTTAGCTATTTCTGATAGCTTACCCTGTTAGGAGTAACAAGATCTATTAGATCTACCTTACTAAAGGATTTCACAACACTATATAAATGCTGCACCTGGTTAGAGGATTTACAATTTATAGACTTGGTTAGAGTCTTTTACCCTGTTAAAGGTATCTCTTTCAACTTCACAATTTTACAATAAAGTCATTACAAATATCTGCAACTTTACATCTGAAATGTTATAGCAGATTCTATGTGCTCAGAATAAGATTACCTAGCTTATAGCATACCTCGATAACCCATATTGTAACTCGGTAAACCCTTCTGTTTACTCTGTTCTTTGACTATTCACTGATAACCTTCTCGGTGACCTCTCTGTGTCTCTATAACAGTCTTCCTTCATGCATACACACACATACATTCATACACATATCCATTTCTCTCTTCTCATGTTGTATAAATAGATCTATTACAGCGGTGATCTAATTCATTGCTTCGATCTTACAAAAAGATTCCTCGAATGAGTAACTAAACAAAATATTTCATTGGTTAGATTGACCTTGCAATCAAACATAATCTTCTAGTGCAATTTCCAATGTAATAATGGTTAGATGTGCCTCGATCTTGTAACATGTTTTCATGTGCATGTCCAGGTTCAATGTATCTGGTAAAACATTTCACTCAGTGAATATCAACTCAGTGAGTTATCTTTACTGCTCGGTAGCCATGAATTAATACTCGGTAAACAACTCGGTGAATACTGCGTTCTGTGACTGCTTTCTTTTGTAACCAACTAGACTGTTCATACTGACTTCTCTGTGTGTGTCGACTGCATGATTCGGTAATACTAACCGACTAGAATATATAGTATGAATTTGAATATAAAACTAATGGAAATTTGATAAGTAGTAACACATACCAGTTCACAACATCATACCGGTTCACTTGCCAGTTTGCTTATATTAATATATCAGTTCATACTTGAGCATATTGACATCAATGACAACATACAATATCATCATGTCATCAAGCTCTGCACATATGCCAACAATCTCCCCCTTTGGCATTGATGGCAATATACAAATATATCTCTCTACTTCACATCTTCTCTCCAATACTACAGATATCTTCTTTGCTTCACATCTTCTCCCCCTTTGACAAAAATGCCAAAGTGGAGGCACACACATCTATGTTCCACTATGTTGCTCCCCCTAAGGAGTAGCATCCTTCAACACATCAATCCTGAAAAAGATTTATCAATGCAATACCTAACTGATGTGGAGCACACACCTTTA